>NW_026054780.1:0-1416270 GCF_022836535.1 Colletotrichum spaethianum | reverse complement strand
TCTGAGCAGTTTCTGCCACGAAGCTATCTTGCATGCGAGGACTATGGGTCTTCGAACTGTCTTTACGGACCACTCCCTCTTCGGCTTCGCGGATGCTGCCAGTATCCTGACGAACAAGATCTTGAAATTCTCCCTCAGCGACGTGGACCACGTCATTTGCGTTAGTCATACATGGTATGTTGCGCCCTGAACTGTCAACGAGGAGAAGTGACTAATATTGCGTCGCAGCAAAGAGAATACTGTCCTCCGAGCGTCTCTGGACCCCCTAATGGTCTCGGTCATCCCCAACGCCGTCGTCGCCGAAAACTTCCGCCCGCTCGATTACCCGTCTTCCGACGCTGCTGGACAAGCCTTTGGACAGAACCCACCTCCAGCCCATCATCTCGGCCCGAACGATGTGATTACAATCGTCGTGATATCCCGCTTGTTCTATAACAAGGGCACGGATCTTCTTACGGCCGCGATTCCCCGCATCTTGGAGAACCACCCAAATACAAGATTCATCATCGCCGGGTCGGGTCCAAAAGCCATCGACCTGGAGCAGATGATTGAACAGAACGTTCTGCAAGACCGAGTCGAGATGCTGGGCCCTATCCGCCACGAAGAGGTGCGGGACGTCATGGTTCGAGGCCACATCTACCTGCACCCGAGTTTGACAGAGGCATTTGGCACTGTTATCGTGGAAGCAGCGAGCTGTGGGCTGTACGTCGTGTGCACGCAGGTCGGCGGTATTCCCGAGGTCCTCCCGTCACACATGACTGTATTTGCAAAACCAGAGGAGGACGACTTGGTCACCGCGACAGGCAGGGCAATCGCTGCGTTGAGGGCCAACAAGGTCCGAACGGAGCGCTTCCACGAGCAGGTCCAGAAGATGTATTCGTGGACCAATGTTGCCATTCGCACAGAGCGAGTTTACCACGGAATCACCGGCGAGCTCAGTGAGGCCGAGTTTTATGGATTCGACACGGCCAATCCCTCGACCTTTGGCAACAGTCGGGTGCGGTCCTTCGCCCTTATTGACCGACTCAAACGCTACTACGGTTGCGGCATTTGGGCGGGCAAGCTCTTCTGTCTCTGTGTCATTGTCGACTACCTTCTGTTCCTGTTTCTGGAGCTGTGGTTTCCACGGGAGCAAATTGACATTTGCCCTGAGTGGCCGCGGAAAATTGTCGATGATGCGGAGGATTCCAAGGAAGACTGAGTGATACTCCACTTCCCAGGATCACATTATAACCTGCAATGCAATCGGAGCAGACCGATCGCCTTGACAGCGACAAACACAGACTTCGGAAACCTTGCGAAGGTTCTCGTGCCGATGGAGCGCGTTCAAGAAGTTGCAATTTGCAAGACGATTGTCCGCATAGACCGGCGGTGACCGGCGGAAATCGCAGGACATGCAAGGCAGGCCAGGCCCTGCACCCTGATGCTCCGCATGCCCGCTGTTCCGAGTCAGCCCATCGAACCCTTCCAGATTCACAGATCCGTAGTCAAGGCTCGCCTGGGCGCAGGACACAATTGCTCGTAAGTGCTCCTCCAATGGGAGCAGTTCAAAAGGAAATCAGGACGGGGCCTGGGTCGACAACCCGCCCCAGGCTCCGTCAGCAGCCCCGGAGAGCGCCGAAAAACACACGGGATTGGTTGGAATTTCCCCCATGTTGAAGCCCAGTTTGCATCTTTAACGGCTTAGGTCGGTCTAGAGCTGCCTGTTCCGGCCAAGCGCCCGGTGGGCCATGCGACCTCCTTAGCTTCCAAACCCCCACCACGCGCGCATCTCGAAGAGCTCACATGCGCCACGACGCAAGACAAAATCCAACATTTTCCGCCCTCCGGCTCAACTTCTGGTAGCTCAGACCACTTCTTTCTGTACGACTGCGATCATAACCTTTCGCTCAGACCGCCAACGCAACGAGTTCTTCGCAACTACATTCCCGCGATCATCTCTTGCTGTAAGACGTCGACGTCTTACCCTTACAAACCCCTCCACCGTCAGGAACCCCGCGCGCTGGTTTGCCTACCATGGCCGTCGCGCAAGACCTCCCCATGGATCTTCCCATAATCGACCTCGATATCTTCCTTAATGAGCCGCGCGACTCGCCCGCCGTCCGCGACGAGTGTGCGAAGGCTGCCACCGCCCTCATCACCTATGGCGCTCTCGTTTTGCACGACTCTCGCGTCGCGGAATCCGATAACACCACCTTCCTCGACCTTCTCGAGGACTATTTTGCGCAACCTGCTGAAGAGCTCAAGAAGGATGAGCGCCCAGAGCTCAGCTACCAGATCGGCGTGACCCTCGAGAACACAGAGAAGCCCAAGTGCGCCGTCGACGAACCCTGTTTGCAGGTTATCAAGCGCCTTGATCCTCTTGAGCGCCCCCTCGACATCGAAGGCCACGAACCCGACCCGAAATGCCGCTTCTTCTGGCGCATGGGCGAGAACCCACCGTACGAGACCGAATTCCCCGGCCTGAATGCACCCAACGTTGTCCCGGAAGCCCCGCATATCCGCGAGCGCTGGCCGCCGACCATGGACAAATGGGGAACATCCATGAAGCAGGCCGTCACTGGCCTGGCTGAGATGGCGGCCGTTGGTCTGGGCCTCCCCGTCGACACTTTCAGCAACGCCGCCAAGTACGGACCGCACCTCCTGGCACCGACAGCTTCGGACCTGGTCAAGTACGGCAAGCAAGACACCATTCTTGCCGGCTTCCACACGGACCTCAACTTCCTCACCATTCACGGCCGTTCTCGATACCCAGGTCTGCACATTTGGGCCCGAAACACTGGCAAGAAGATTTCCGTCAAGATCCCCGAAGGCAACTACCTTTTGGTCCAGGCAGGCAAGCAGTTGGAGCACTTCACGGGAGGCCTCATCAAGGCGGGCTTCCACGAGGTCGTGGTGAATGAGAAGACGCTCGAGGTGATTGAGCGCCGCAAGACGCAGTACCCCGACCGCCCGCTGGTCCGCATCTCGTCGACCTTCTTTTATCACTTGTCATCTGACCAAGACATCACACCGATCCCTCAACTGGTGGAGCAGGCGCAGAAGGTTAGAGCTGAGCAATTCAACCTGGGCAAGGATGAAGGGGAGGAGGTTGTTTACAAGCCCATGAAGGTTGGGCAGCAGGTACAAGAGTAAGTGAAACAACCCGATGATGTGTGCAGTGAGCATGAAGCTGACTATTTTCCAACAGAGAGCTGAAGCACATTGCCTTGATGACATGACGAACGAAAACTCGCTGTATTAGTGTAGTACTATTAATGACATTTTTACAAACCCCTGTATTCATCTCAAGCCTTGTAAAATTCTTCGCCCTCCGCGACGTCCACCTTCTCCTTGGCAACCCTGTCCACTGCTGCCTTGGGGTCTTCATCACCGTCCAGGTGGTCGACCCAAGAAGTTGTGAAACTGTCGTTCTCGGCAATCAACGCGGCAACCTCGGCGACGGATTCTCTGCTCGACGAACCCTTCACCCCCTTGGTCTTGCCGAACTCGATCTTGCCGGCCGGCGCCTCACTCAGCGCGCCGGGCCGCAGGCTGATGCCAGTAAAGTCCTGGCGCTTCTTGGACTCCTGCCAGAGGACCTCGTCGGCGGCGACCTTGGCCTTGAAGTAGTTGGCCAGCTTCTGGTTGCCCTCCTGGGCGTCCTTCCAGGCCTGTTCGGACCACCAACTTGGCTTGGTCTTGCGGGAGCTGAGGTAGGAGACGAGGATGAACTTCTTGATAGAAGGGGTTGCGACGGCGGCTTTCACAAAGTATATTGCGGCGTCACGGTCAATGGCGAAGGTCTGGAATAGGTCAGCTGTACTCGGATTCGCGTTTTTGGGGAGATTCTAGGTTCAAACTCACTCTTTCGGGGCCACCCTTTCCACCGGCACCTATGACGACTGTCAGCATCCACATGTCGCAGAAATCTCATTTAATAACTGGGAAGATCGTTCAAGTGCCATGACTCGTAAAGACAGGAACCGGAGGGGCAATAACACAAAAACTCACCTGCGCTCCAGACGATGGTATCGGGCTTCACCTCATCCAAAATGGCCTGTGCTTTGGACTGGTCGGTGACGTCCTCAATGCTCCTGACGAGCACGTTGAGCTTGCCGGCTTGGCCGGCGCCGAGCTTCTCGATGGCCGGAACCTGCTCCTGGGCGCGGATAACGCTCGTGACGGTCCATGACTTCTTGAGGAGGAGCGGGGTGAGGAATTGCGAGACCTTGCCGTGGCCGCCGAGGATGAGGACGTGTCTGCTCATGTTGGATTTACTGTATGGCTGGTGATTGAGGTGTGTGTTGTGGTGTTACTCTGAGTGGTGTGTGCTTGTGATCGCGATCGTGTTATTACTGCTGATGCTTTCGTGTGAGTTGTCTTAAGATACTTCCTAACAGCGTGGCAGATGGCCGGCTCAAATACTTTCGGGAGAATCACGCCACGGCTTTGAAATCATAACCTGGATGGTGCTTCCCCGCTCGCGGCCCCAGCGGCGGAACGGCGTCCAAAGACCGATGAAATGGGGTCAAGCCTAGAGGGCAGCCGTGGGGCCACCCGACAGGATTCCCAGCCTGCGTCCGGACTGTCCGATGTGGGCAAATTACTGCAAGATCCCGGATTCGTCGAGTGTTGTGCTGTGCTTTCTGGCCCCGCGAACGAGCATGTTCGGGGTCCCGGTCACGTCACCGGAGCGTCAATGACGTAAATTCCGCGAGCCTATTTGGACTCCTCCCCCCACAGAAGCTGTAGGTGGGCAAATTGCTTAACGCCGAGTACAAGCTTTCGGATTTCATCGAGTTTTTTGCCCTGATGGACAAGATCGTCCGCATTCTTGCTCTCATTTGACGAAATACTCAGCCGCCCATCGTCAATCGTTGCCAATATGTCGTGCCTTTACTGCGCCGTACTGGGCCATTGACGTCGGATTGCGTGCGCTGTGGCTGTCATGAGGAGATGCCTGACTCAAGTTGCAAGTGGACACTTGATTTCACTTGGAATGCCAAGCTTTGTGAAGTTGGACTTGCCTACCTATGTGAACTCCGATCCTCGTTATGTCCAAATCGAGACAATTAGCGCTTCAAGGGGCCATGTGCTCAATATCTATGCCTGACTAGTTAGCCATACATCTCATACTACATACGGCGGGACGGACAACGCTCGCAAGACGCGACGAGCGCAAGTGCAGGTTTAGGTAGCGGGACGCGGCTAAAATATTCACACATCAGCTGAGGTCTTCATCGAGAGACAGGCAGTTTGTGTGGAATGCTGCGTTGTTTGGAATACTCACGAGTATTATTTACCCATCTATTGGGAATTTTGAAAACCGCCAGCGGCTGTAAAGGCTGCAGGCTCTGTCCCGGTAGATGTTGGGGCACGCCTCTCATTTCAACAATGTCTTTCGCTGACGCCTAGCGTTCCCATTTTAGTCTCAAGTCGACGTCTCTTGAAAAAAGACTAATTGCAGGACAGAGGCCTAGAAGAGTTTCCATTCCTAAAACATGAGACAGTTTCGTAAGTTAGTGATGCTCGATGATGTACAATTGCCACACACACAGTCAAGACTTTATATCACCCCGAGAATTTGGACACCATTCACAAAAGTCACTTTGTATCCAAGTCTAGACGTCGTTTACAATATTGAATGAACCCGGCTAATCTAAAGTACCAAAATAAAGCCTTGAACACAGTTGTTCAGCCTTAATGCAAGAAACGAAATTGTTGGAATATCCCCAACCTCAAGTGGCTGAAGGGTGGCAGAGGTCAGGTGACCTCCTTCGTCGGCCAATCAGATATTGAGGATCTGATTGCCCACCCATCAATATCCTCTTGACGGCCACCTTCAACTTCACCTTTCACTTCTCAATAATAAGAACCAGCAATATCACCGTCTTTGACGTCATCGTTGCTACCCACTCGTACGAGCATTTTCCGCATGTGAAACCAACAGAAATGTTCGGCAGTGACAACGGCTACACATTCCTGCTAGTTTGCCTAAGCTATGATTATACATTGTTAGCGCAGCAACAGCAATGCCTAGGAATATTTTCTCACCACGCTAACCTTTCACGCCAATGCCTCAGTTTTTGGGACAGCATTTCCAGTGCCCAGTACAGGGTGTGCCCCACTCCAGGCCCTGGCATTACGGCGCATTATCCATCAGCTGGACTGTTTGGGCATACCCGCACTCTGCTGGCCAGTCGCAAGCCATACGGTTTCTCGACATAAAACATGTCGTGTCCTGGCTAATGATACGGCAGCCGTCATTTTGGGGAGCAGCCACGGCATAGAGGGCGAGCGCCAGCGTTGCAAGAATGGAGGAGTACATCGTTCTGGGAAGCTGAGGTTGGATCGTGGGGCATGTACGGCTTTAAGGTGAATGAGCATATAAATTCACCGGCGGAGTAAGATGCGAAACAGGCACGTTAAGTAAAGGCGGTATTTGTTCTTACAATTACTTATGGCTTTTCTAGATACATGTACCAAAGTCGAGGAACATTGATTAATCGAATACAAACGGATGAGCTATCGCAAAGCTTAATTTTCTTTACGATAGCAAGCCATGCCACGTACTCCACATGAGGCTTCAGAAAACCTTTCCCGCGTAACTAAATATGGTTGCAGTCAACTGGAAAGTATGACACGGGCTTGCATGACTGAGATATCATCTGGTCCCAAAAAGAGCCAAGGCCAAATCTGTCCTTCCTGTGGAGCACCACCAGCAGTGGTTGCTGACCTGGGTAATCAAGTAGGCCTCTAAGCAGTGAGTTCTTCATCTCTCTCTAAGGCCACGGTCGTTGCGATGGAAAGCTTAATCGCCTGTTGGGCTAAGATAGAAGATTGCAAAGACAGTTAACCTCGGATGGGAACAAGGTATACGAGGGCCACGCGTAAACCTGCCACGACTCAAGTATTGACTCCTCGACTCGAGGTGATGCCTGCTATTACCGTATATATGTATAGTTTCGTATGAGAGCCCGGAAGCCGAGTAACTTAAATATACAGGGCTATTGACGAAATGCGCTCGGTCACAACGCTTGAAGTTTGCTTGACGCATTGTTGAAACCATTGGCACCTCCGGTCCACGAAAAAGCCAGAACTCAATAGGAAGTACACTGTACGTTCATCTATCCGCTTCGCTCGCCGCGCCTCTTCTGTATACCTCGGCAGCCTTATGGCGTTTTGAAATGAGCAGCTAGGCGGCGCATTTTCATTCAATAAAGGATGAATGAACCAGATGGCCCCTACCTCGAAACGCACCAGACACTCTACGTTGGGTTAGCAGGGGTAAATAGTAATTATAAGGTCCTGTTTTGCAATTTTGTGAGCGTCGATGGCTCACACTCTAGCGTTGACTCTTCGAGATGATGTGTGCGCTTCTCCAACAATGCAATGTCACCCAGACAAGCTCATCTGACAAACGATGGTCCCTACCTGCTGAATTTCCATTTGGATCGCAGCACGCACTAAAGAAAACCAGATCGACAAGAGATCGTCATCGCAACGTGAAACTTGATGTTTCTTGGAGCAAGCGAGAATCCTTGCTTGGGTGGAACCCGCGATCCGGGGGATGGGGACGAGAATGACGGCAGTACCATAACTGCCTCACTGCGTTATTCTCATGACCCGGCGATGGCTGGTACAGGGTCCTTGATCGACATGTTTTGTACCGTAAAAGACTGCCAGTTGTTCAGCTGCAGGGGCTTCCAAGGAGGTATGCTGAAAATTTGTCGGTAGCGAAAGGTTTCAGAGTCGATCTGGTGATGCTTTGGCGTCCTGAGGGCCAATCTGCTGGCAACCGTGGCGCGGGCAAGGCCCCGGTCTTGGGTCGACAGCCCGGTGGCTTCTGGGACTTGGGTGCGACCGTCTGCACGTCGTCGTCATTTTTGTTTTTTGTTTCCTGGCATCTTTCTAATTCCGGAAGTTGTTCCATGGTCAGGGGGTGGCGAGTCTACTAGAACCACACAAAAGCATGCTGATTTAGGGCAATGCGTGTTCATCACCGCCCTGTGAGAAGGGTCGAGTCGCGAAAGTATAAGGTGAGATGATCTGATCCAGAGTGAGTCGCCGAGGAAATGGTGCGACTGGTAAGATACTCGGTGCGCGTGGGCTTCGGGGTTGGCAGTGGAGCCCCCGGCGTGGTGGGCCCCGTTGCCCGCATCCGCCAACGGCAATAAGACAAAGTGGACTAAATAGAAACAAAAAGGAAAACCTGATCGAGTGGTGGGCAGATTGTTTTCTGAGGTTGCCTTTTCTCTTTTTCTACAATTACCGAAACCAACATGGTTGGGTTCTGTCAGACATGGCCGATTCGGTAAATCAGGCTTATCGAGAAGACCGCGTTGGATATGAGATGCACACTCACATTCATGAGTCAGAGGGTGACTTCCAAGCAGACGCGTATCAGAGCTTGGGTTATATGTACATTAGAGATCGCTTGCTAAAGGAAGGAGGCATGATGTGGCACTAGGAGTTGATACAGCACTTTCAGTATTCCGGAGCCACGTGGCTTACACCTTGCCGAGCGGTAATGTGAGCAAGTAATGAGATCACTCGAGCTGGTCGGAAACGTGACGGACCGATGAGTCAAATACCTCACGATACAAAGAGTGTTCTCATACCGTCTGAGGTATCTCCAGCCATTGATACGACTTTCTCAATTTAGACTGGATCGATACTTGGGACGGATTATTATGGGTACATGACGTGTATTCTCTCACCGCACTTGTGTAAAACCAATGAAAATCATCTTTTCAGCTACGAACGGTAAATCGGCTGACCGCCCAGGAAACCCGACTTCGGACCCGGGTCGCCCATTGCCCGAACCAAGGGTCTGCCTTGATTGTAGGGTCTTGGTGGACCGTGAATACGCTTGTTCCCGCGATATTCTTTTGACAGGACGTGACTGCCGAGATGACAAGAGTCTCCTCATTGAGCCACCAAGGAGCGTTCCGAATCAACCGATGCGGTCGCATGGAAGTTGCTGGCCAGAAAAGGTAGATCAGGAGGTAAACAACTGCCCGATAGGGCATATGTGGATTTTATGGATAGCAGCTAGACTGCCCAGTACCCAACAATTTTCCGTCGCCCGGTCGCCGAACGGAGATCATGAGCCCCCTGACCGGTATGCCTGGCGGCAGATGGGTATCAGAAAGAGAACTGTGGCCTGTTCTGCCAGAAACCCCGAGGAGTTCGATCGCCGGGACTGGCGAGGGTTTCGACGCGGGGATCATGCAAGTTCCTGGAACCAGGTTGGGGCGACTTTGACAGGTGATGCCGTAAACGTGGGTATTCCAGCATCAGGTAGGACGCGGAGGCCAGGGATTTGAAGGATATAGGCTCTTTGAAGAGTTCCATTTGCAGTCTTCGCTGCTCTTTGGGAATGCAGCTTTGGGAATGCAGCGTCGTTATACGATTACCTCATTCGATCACTAGGCTAGCGAGGCTTGCATGCGACGTAAGTAAGTTTATTTGTTTTTAAGAGCCAAAGTACATAGTAGAGCACCATAGGCTTCCCTATGCCAAGCAGACTGATCGGGAACAATGGGAGTTGAGGGATGAACCCGGGGATGGGTTTGACCAAAAGGGCGGGAGAAAGGTGGGACGATGTAGAAGTGGATGGTTTCATTGGTCTGAAGAATATCAACCCAAACGTTCCACGTCTGAAATGGGTTGGCAATAACCCTGCGGGGGGACCAACACTACCGAAGGCCACATACTCTAGCCCAATTTGGTGTTGTGCCTCGGCGAGTGCAGCGGAGCCGCGCTTGAGCCTCCGACTGGCGTGCAGGGATCAATACAAGTGTGAGACGGCCACGACCCCTGTAGATCCTTGGGATCCCTCTTGTCCCTCTTTCTGTGTGTCTCTCTCACTGTTGTTGGTGGTGGTGTCTCTGTGTCACGTCAGCCAAAACTCTCCCAGCAAGGTTTGTCGGATGATGGGGGTAAGAAGTCTTGAGAGGCCGAGGGAATGCGAGAGAGAGAGAGAGAGAGAGGGAGGGAGCGGGTACGCATGCACCAGAGGGAAATGCCCGAGGACGGGAAGCCCTGGAGAGGGAGGGGGACGTGACCACACATTGTTTAAAGGTGTGTCCAGCCCTCTTTTTCTGGGACAGGCAAATCGTGACTTTTATTTTGGGACTGACATTGTGTGATGTTTATTGCTTGTTTAATTTGTATTGTTTGAACCGGACCTGACGTTGAGAGCTTCTCTAGCTTGGCGGAACAATAGAGGCGACTGTTAAGCCGCTGGAACGACTTACATCGAAAACCCGACCACCTCTATCCGCCATATCCAAGGTCCGCGAGTGACACTCGTCGCTTCATCCACCTCGGCGCTGGCACTCAACTCCGATCTGCATCGACAGGCCACCAAGATAGTCCCGGCGACGTTTCTAACCCTGCTTCACTAACAACGAACATTCAACTGAGATACCCCTTTTTACGACGCTACAACAAATTGACAGCTGCACATACTACCACATACGATTTCCGCAAAGCGACCCTCCTCTTCCACTAGGACACTTGTCACATCATGGCCGGCCTTCTACCTGGGGTCGGAGTCTCTCTTGGCCTCGACGTCGCAAGCGACGCACCTCTTTTAGGACCTGTTCTGGGTGGGCAAACGGGAGTGGGAACAGGGACACCAAATACACTGAGCCGAGCGACAGGAGTACAGTCGACACCTTCGGCACAAGTGACACCAACCGGTTCATCACCAATATCATCATCACCACCAGCACCACCACCAGCAACATCATCCACATCGACAACATCAACAGCAGCAGCCGTTGCATCGTCATCTGCACCTGCAAGAAAAAACACACCGTCATCATCACAGAAGCCCTCACAGATAAAGACACCGTCACTATCACTTGTGCCCTCAAGCTCCGCCCGACCCCTTACCACGTTCATCATCTCAACCGTCACTAGTGAGTCGTCAACACCAACTCCGTCGCTATCCGACCCGCTACCATTGCCGTCGCCAACTTCGTTACCGTCCGCGCCACCAGTCTCTACGCCAGCCGTGTTAACGCCCTCACCAACGCCGTCTTTCATTCAACCGCCACCATCCTTGGTAGTACCGGAAAGCAGTCTGCTCCCAACGACAACTCCCACACCAACAGCCACGCCCTTCCCCAGCGGCATCGCCGAGCCAAGCCAAGCGGAAACGTCGAGCAGCGGCAACGGCGTGAAGTTGATGCCCGCGCTGCCTATTGCGTTGGGCTCTGTGGGCGGCGTGCTGATCTTCGGCCTTATCCTTGGCTTACTCTACCGCAAGAACAAGTGGCCGTTCCACAGAAGGAATTTTGCGCAAATTGATGAGTTGGAGGTAGAGAGGCAGCAGGAGTTAGAGAGACAGAACAAGATGAAGTGGGACCCCAGGGTTACGAGGACGTTTAGAAAGCAAGATGCGGGAGTAAATTTCTGATGGCAGCATTAGCATCAAAAAGAATTACAAAGCAAATTGAATGATGATTGATCATTCTCCACATTACTACCACGTCTGGGACCCATTCTTCATTACTGTGATGGGATTAGAGACTTTGCATTTCGACGAACAGACTGATTACGGCTTCATAGCAAAACGGGAACTGGGGTTTCTCGGAGAGCGAACTTCAAGTAAAGAGGCCAGTTCGCCCTTGGATTGCTCGAAATTCACTACATGCACAGAAACACAGGTGGTCTGGGTAAGTATCATGAGCGCATCTGACGAGTCGTCTGAACGTTTCAAAACTGTATGTGTGTGCCCGCTCCTTCAGCTCCTTCCAGGCGTGCGATGGCCCTTGCGTGACTTCATGTCTAGAAGAGCCTCTCCCGTATCTGGTAACCGCCTTCAGGATGACTGGTAATGAGTTCAGACTCAAGCTGATGAACTTGGAGGCCTCCGCCTGGTCCGTTCAGAAGATACGACGCAGTAAATGACTAGCATGAGCATAAAGGTTGAACGCAATATTTTACCGGGAAAGGGCGAGAACCCCCCCTCAAAACTAAAAAAATAAAATAAAAAATCCCTTCGTGTCAACTCCGGGGAAATGCGGCTTAGTGTTTATCACCAAAGAAATGGCGCGTGATCATCCCTTTTATCATGTATCCTCTTCCGAAAGTGCCGGATCTCAGAAAGCAGAGTATTGTCTTGGGATAAAAGAGGCGAAAGTGAGGTCAGCCTGTTACATCTAAATTTCGGATACTTGAGAATAAAGTTGTAGGAGCGATGAACCTGGAACGACTACGCTGTCGAACACAGTCTGGCATCCAAGGGTGCCCCCGGCGGTCCTTCACATCATCCTCTGGCCCAGAATCTCGGACTTCCGTAAGCCGACAGCGGGTAGTTTAGTCATGACAGAAGCTTAGCACTAATCGCAAAGTCGCTGGCATGATTCAAAAATTTGCTACTTTTCAAGTAGGTGTTTATTTGGTGGGTTCAGGCGGAATTCGCGGGTCTTCGGTTTATGCCGCGGAACGTGGAGTGGGAAAATCACGAAGAATAGTTGTCGATGCACTTAATATGATGCCGTGTTAAGTATTTGCAACAAGGTCGTATCCTTGCTATGGCGACTTTTTGAGATTTTCCCTGGGAATTCGATGAACCTAACAAAGAATTGGGATTTTCGCTGCGTACTTGCCCTCAACCGACATAGCTCACCATGGCGGATTGCTGTAGCATATGTTTGACAACGTACTTGAATGTGCTAATCATGAGATAGACAAACATAAGCTATTCTTATGTAGTAAAGGTAACAAAATCATTTTTAAGACGATCCAGTTGTACAGCTCGAGGTTGGAGGAAGTCCGTTACATTATCCGGACTAGGGTAAAAAAATCCTTGACCCATAGAGACCTATAGGGCAGAGGGAACAGTGACCAATAGCCCGATAAGCCCAAAGGCAACAGGAAGAGCGGAACGAATGAACTATAGATAGATCATATAACCAACAGCGAATCAGAACGATGGTAACCTGCAGGTAGGTGATCACCCTAGCAAGACAGTAGGCATAATCAATAACAGCAAGAAACAGTCATCAAGATAATCAAGAGACCTGGATATATGATGAACTTAGACGTTTACAAGAACGGGCTTTCATGGGTTCTTCAGCAATCAACCTCGCGATTCACATTCCATCACGTGACTCTTGGCTATCTTTGAGCTGTGAAGCTACACAAGCTATCTACGCCTTGAAGTATACAACTGGTCACCGCACACCTATAAGACCACGAATTGTCTTCAGTTATTACTCTTGTTGTTGTATACCCTCTTAAAGCGTTCCTATGCAGCGCTCCTACAGCATTCGCCCGTTACAGCTACAGTCTATTTCCCCTGTTGTGTCTTTTGACCGCCTGGAGGACTGTGCAGTAACAAGAAAACTCTTATATAACTACCAGCTACTCAGCCGTTATCGCCACGGAGTCCAAAATGCTGCCACACCAATGTATTAATTAGGATTTGAAGTCAGTTCAGCTGGCGGTGAGGGATTGCGGCGATATTTTTCAGTGAAAGAATGATTTTATAATCATGTTGCAAAAAGTCGGTCGTTAGACAATGAGGAATACGCGGATGGCCAATAATAGCCTGTACCATCCTTGCATCTTCTAGCGAACATTGTCTCATTTACTCTCGGATGTTCGGGAATCTAAATGCAAGATTTTCACCTATGGATTCGCACGAAAACTTGGATTAGCACGCTTACTCGCTCACTATCCACTCGTACGCAGCTTGCAGGTACTGGTTCAGGAACAGAACCGTTCTCTAGACTACCAAAAATTCTCGCGTTGGTAACATTGAAATCCTTCGGGCGACCTTCCCGGCTTGGATTGAAGATATGGATTCCGTACGGAGATCGCCTTCAGAAAGGGTTACGCCAGGACTACCACAGGGGGGCGACAGCAGGGTATGGAAATATGGGTAATCCGGTAAGGCTTCCGGATGGACACAATGTAACATCGTTCTAACTTGCATGTTACTAACGAACAAGATGCATAGATAGTACTGTGCATAGCAAGTCCTGACGGAATCAGGCAGGATATCACCCAACCCATGTCCAATGGGACACTCGCTCATAATGCCCTGATAGCCCGTTGTGAATCCCCACGCGTCAAGTTCTTTCAATGCTCGTGCCCGGCTTGGCCGGCTTAGTGGCTTCGTCTTCACAGTACACCATGTCTCATCGAACTAAGGGCAGCTCACTTACCGAACGCCGGCGGGAGCAGAACCGGATCGCCCAGCGTAAGTTTCGAGGTGAGCTGTTGATTCGGAATGCCACTGGCCTGCCACACATTGACTGATGAAGACGAGACCACAGAGCGACATCGCATGAGAGAAATGGACCGCCAGTCTCCTGCCACCGACCAATCGCCACATAGCAGTCGAATCCGTGGTGAAGCGCCAGTTTCCCCGAGCTTGTCCGGCTCCGCAGGGACAGCGGCCAGTGCAGATACCAATCTCTCGATTTCGCAAGGCCCGAACCCGTTCTCCGCGGAAGACACAATAAACTTTGGCGGTTTAGAAGACCTCAGCCTACCAGACATACGATCCGCTCTTGGAACAGCAGTACTGGGATTAAATGAAAACGTTGTCGACTACTACGAGTGTGAAAATTCCATGGCTTCCCCTAGACACACGCCTGTTGAGTCAAATGGCAGCTGTATCGAGTCCAAGAGCCCCCTTCATATGGCCGTGTCACAAGGCTCCAGGAAGATTGTCCAACTGCTCCTGAAGCATGGGGCCGATTGCAACGCCAAAGATGGCCAAGGCCTAACGCCTCTGGTCCATGCCGTTATAAAGGAACAAGAAGAAATAGTGGATATGCTGCTGTCACATGGTGCTCAAGTTCAAATCGTGGACAATAATTACCAACGATCTCCGCTGCACTGGGCCGTACTTAAACGCGAGGATCGTCTCTTGAAGGTGCTTATCAAGCACTGCGAGCAAAGTGTCGAAATTATCAATGCGTACGATGCTGAAGGGAAGACACCGTTGCACATTGCTATTAGCTTAGGTCTAGACGCGGCTGTTGAATTCCTGCTGGAAGCTGGAGCTGACGTTGAAGCACCAACCAGGATAATGGCGAGCGGTGGGTAGTGGCTGCATAAAAGCAGCTGTTGGTGGCAACACCGCAGTGTAGAATGCAAAGCATGGTACTAGCGTGCCGAGTTGATTCGCCGACTGGATTTCTATCAAGCCTCGAGGCGTTGGGTGCGATTCTCTTGGAAAACGAAGAAGATGATGTTGGTCTTTCGGGTGAAGCTACGCGTGCATGGACAAGACGTGAGTTTTGTGCTTCAGAGTGGTGCGGGTTTTTCATCTATAGCTCTACTCCGTGTGGCGTGCATCTTTTTCGTAATTTTTCGTAATTTTTCGTAATGTAGAAGCTGCTGCTCTCTGTCAAGTCAAGGCCGCGATGACCCGATGGGCCGTATTGGCTTCAGGGACTGGAAGCGACCGTCTCCATGGGCTGGCTGCTGTATGATCTTCTTGTTGCCAGACTTCTTGTCTGCTTCCATTGATGCTCGGATCAGCGCAAATGTTTTGTGCCTCACCGGTCGGTTATGTCTCCAACCTATAGCTGGTGGAGGGACTGTTAGTGTGCTCTTCGCCTTGATCAATTGAAGCTTCCTGTCAAAGGGCGAGGATATTTTAGGTCCGCGTGGTGATCCGTTTCCTAGGGAATCTCTCTGGGCAAACGCAACAAGGCGGAGGTTTTGGAAAGTAACGACTATCACAGCATGAAGATGAGAGCCCCATGAGAGGGAGTGCCAAGAAAGCCTCGGGTATGCTCTCTCTCAGTCTTTAACCCGTGATTGTGTCATTTCGATTCTGGCCTGGAATAGAGAAGACGTTGACCAGCGCTCCCTGGGAGTAGAATGGGCTGACCGTTTCATGTCTGAGTGAGAAAGATATGCTTATGTATAGTTTGTTAGTCCGATTGGGTCAGGGCTTCGTGGATGGGGTTGATTTGTTTTGCTTACGCTGACCTCACCTCAGCACGTAAGCAAACAAGCAATAAGCAGCTAAGCAACTACTTACTTTCATAGCGGAGAAATGGTCATCAGTCTCCGGTAACATATATATATCCCTTCTTCTACAGAATCTCCACCTGTGACCCCGGAAGTACGGCCAGGGGCCCCTTCTTATACCTACTGCTGTGCTCGATCATCACCATGCTACGGCACTTGCGAGGCCCAACACAGGAGTGGCTTCTGTTGGTATATTGTATCCTTGCCTAGTACTGAGATGTCAGCGGATGGTTTGTGTAGGCGTCTGCAAAAAATACAAAGGCATCACCTTCCCATTGCCAGCATTGCCTTGCCTTCTCTTCTCGGCCACCTCTCATCCCCCCGACTTCATCATAGTTACGGTATTCTGCCCGACAGGAGAATCTCTCTTCCGTGCCACCACCCACATAAACTCGGCGTCATAGTCTGGATCATCCTCTCCCAGTTTCCCATCGCCTGCCTGCAATACTTCCACCTGCAATAAGTCGAACCCGGTTTCTCTAAGCAGTGCCTGATTCCCGTCCAGGTCATAGCTACTCCAGAACATTCCATATCCCAAAAATTCGCCATGGATTTCTTCCTCGTCGATGGTTGTGAGATTGAAAACAAAGACTCCTCCAGGCTTCAGCCAACCATGGATCTTGGTGAGCATAGTCTTGAGCTTCGACCGTGGAAGGTGGAACAGCGTGTAAAAGCTGACTGCTCCATCAAAGCTCTCAGGCTCAAAGGTGAGGGCTGTCATGTCGCCCGCAACCAGCGTAGCACCCGGGAAGCGGGCCTTTGCTATTTCGATTTGCTTAGTCGAGATGTCGTTGGCGACTACCTTTGCTCCGTCGTCGAGAAGCAGTCTTAGGACGGGAACGCCGGGGCCACAGCCAAGCTCTAGAATCGAAGGCGAAGGTTGTAGCTCCTTAAGCATCTTCTTGGCATACCTCTCTCGCGGTGATTTCTGGTTGTCTACCCATTGAAGATACCATTCCGAGATGTGGTCATAGGCGTATTCGACAATGCCTTCAGGTGCATCGGACATCTTGTGGAGGATCGCAGCATGTGTGAAAACGTGAATGAGAGATTATTTGTAGAATGGTGCCAACTGCAAAAGGCAGTGGGTCAAATTCAGGCCACCCGGTCCTTTCTCTTTTCGGGTTCACTCGCTCAGGTATGGCGCAACATCTGTGGGAATGTTTTGGGAATAGGGATTGCTGTAAAAGCTAGAGAGAGTGGTAAAAAATGAGTGAAACCCCTGAATTTTCCTCGGTTAACGCAGGTAATCATAGGGTGTTTGATTACGCTTACTATAATAAGCATAAGCACAATTACCACTATGACTTGGATTCTGTATGCATGAACTATACTACGATGACCCACGCTGGCTTATCGCCATTACATATTTCTAGGATTATTTCTTCGCATTTCTGGGACTTCTGCCGACGACACTGTAGGATAAGCCTTCTTTTAGCCTTCATAGGTGGCTGCGCTCTGCATGCTTGCACTCTTGATGCTTCCAACACTGCGAACGATATTGACATCGGCAATGACGGTCTTCTGCTCAAGGCAGCTCACATCCCGACTTTCCCGGAAGCCCGGATGGGCACAAATGGGTGACTATAGTAGTCGCGCTCGCTTCTACATTCTCCTGTGGCAATGTCAGTATCACATCGAGCAGAACAAAAGACAATCCCTTGGTCAACATAATGATATATCGAACCTCATCCATGTCTCTCGCCTTCAGCAGGCTTCTTCTCTGCCTCCAAAGCGGCTTTTCTGCCCACGAACCCGTAGTCGTACACCAACCTCTCGTAAACCTCCTCGCCTCCGGTGTGGTTGCCTGCGCCATGGCTGGCAGGGGGAACAGGATCTGAGATGAACCGGGCAGACGAGTGCAGCTCTATATTACGCAATTGCAGGGCTCGTGGAGGAAAGCATGATAGACGTTATGTACACATGCATGTTCAGAGGAAATTCATAGACAAGGTAATCACAGGATGCGCTTTGGGGCAAAGCATAGCGATTGAGGCATGGGCTGCCAGAAGAAATAGCCATTGTAATCAGCAAACGCCTCGCCAGTGTTCGCCATCAGACGTCCACGAATTCAAACTTAACAAGGATGGAACACTTAGTCTCTCTTCCCTTTAGATCCAGCATCCGGATGAAGACCCAACCAGGAACGGTGTATAGCAGCCGCACCGCTCCAACAGCCAGGATTGGGTTCCTCGTGAAGCTGTCGTCGCTCTTGAT
The DNA here is from genome assembly GCF_022836535.1 of Colletotrichum spaethianum. Lineage (NCBI taxonomy): Eukaryota > Fungi > Ascomycota > Sordariomycetes > Glomerellales > Glomerellaceae > Colletotrichum > Colletotrichum spaethianum. The sequence continues at coordinate 1,398,057 of NW_026054780.1, read as the reverse complement.
GAGCATGCGTAGGAAGACCAGCTCGTTGTCCTGATATTCCCATTCCAAAACCTCGTTCCATAGCGGGTCCGTGGGTGGGGGGTTCTCTCCCTTGTGTAAGAAGCCTGTGAGCTTGTGTTGCTTGTACCCCGCCGTCTTCTTCTTGGGAGGCTTCATCTCCAGGTCGTGGGGATGAACAAGCGTACATGTGAGGTAAGGCTTGATTGTCTCGTCGTCGTCGCGGCCGGAGGGTATGGGCACGTCCGTTGCACCACCGACATGCAGCCTGAGCTTCTTCTTCCTACCGTTGCCGAGCTTGCCTGATCCGCCTCGTCGGAGTTCGGCAGGCTTAAGGATGAAACCTTCGGAGCCACTGAAAAGGGCCTCGTTAATCTGCATTGAAGCACCAAAAGTCTGCCAGTTGAGGGCGCAAATCTGGGCACCGACACCCCAGAAAGGGACGGGATGCAGGTTGTTGGACGAGATGCGTGTGCCCTTGGGGAAAACCCTCATGAGGTGATGAGCGTTGTGCCGGGAGATCTTTTCGGTGGCTTGCGGCAGGTGGGAGGCCAGACCAGACTCGGAAACGTTGATCAGGTGGTGGTGCGGCGCCTCTTGCAGGACCTCCTCGTACCACGAGTTGTTGACAGGTTTGACGGACTGGGCGTATACACCAAGCTCTTCGAGTTCCGGAATGATGAGGGAAGGTGGGGCTTCCTTCTTCTTGGCATTGTAGTCATGGCGGGCTTTCTTCTCCTCTTCGTCATCGTCGCTTGAGCTCGAGCTGCTGTCGTCGGGCTCGCCGGGGAAATGGTACTCGACGATGACGACAATCTTGTTGCCCAGCTCTTCCAGACGGACATGGTCACCCTGACCGTGCTGCTCAGCGTGACCCTTCTCTCGCACGGCTTGGCTTAAAAGACGGTGTTCGAAGACCTCCCTCATGATCTGGACAAGGCGCAGCTGGCCTTCGGGGTTGCAATGATTCTCCAGAGATAGCAGAATCGGTGCGGCCGGCTCGGGTGCCTTGGCCTCTTCGTCGACGACATCGCGGATGGTCTCACATACTGTGCGGAAGGGGATATTGGAGACCAGAGTGTAGCCGTGGGTGACCTTGGGCTCCTCCTTGTTGTCAGGATTGTCCCAAGCGTCAATCTCGACACAGCGCGCACCAGCACGCAAAGTCTCCTCGTAGGCCTCTGCCGAAGAGCTCCCAAAGAGCTGGTGGGCCATGAGGTAGGTGTTGTGACTGGAGCTGATGAAGTACTCGGGGAGGGGATGAGATCTATCAGTAAGCTCGCGCGGCACGCTGATGTGAGGCTTGTCAACAAGGGCCAGCAGCGCCGGGCTGGGTTGGTCCGAGTCAACGTTTGCGTCTTTTGACGAGAGGACCTCTTGGTCAACAAGGAAAGATCGGAGAGCACGGCTCACGCGGAGGCGGTGCTTGAGTTCCGAGTCGCGGGCGGCGTGACCACCGCCGGCGAGGGTGGTGTTGTCGGTGGTGTCGCCGAGCTCCTCCTCGTCCTCGGGGGCCGACTTGGAGAAGGGGTTCAAATTGGCGAACTTGGATGTGAGCGAAGCCATCTTTGCGCCGATGTATTCCAGGGGTCGCGATGCGATGTTGTAGCTTTCGTGTCTATCGTCTCACCTTTTCCGGCCGGTTTTGCGGTGCAGGTCTAGGAACAAATGGGGGTGTCAGATGCAGAAGTGAGACGGGCGCAAACAAGAATTCTTCGAAGGGAGCGACACTAGCCAGAGAAGCGAGGCAGAAACAGAGAGGAAGACGGCGCTGGGGGAAAACGGACGACGTCAATCTTGGCTGATGCGCGCGCCGCGTAAGGTCGCAGCCGCTGTGGTGCCCCTCCTTCCGTCCCAATCCAGTGAGCTCTTCATCCTGCTGCGCGCCATTGCGCAGGTGCTGTAAGGTATCTGCAATGGAGGGGTCGAATTGTGGAGACACGAGATTAGATAAGCCAAGAGCTGGGCGAGCTTTGGCCAATTAGGTTCACGTTTGCCAGCCCTTTTCGGCGGGACAGCAGTCTTACATAAGACGACGAATCGGGATGCATCTCTCCAGGCAGTTCCCCGCGCCATCCTTCCCTTGCGCAGTCCGAATGTTCAGCTCATCTCAACTCCGCCCAGGAACACACCGATATTGAATGGAGCCGTGTATCCGATGTTAAGTCTTGGGTTCAGAATGCAACCAGATGCCTTGTAGCCGCACACGTGGATACCAACGCCCATACTTCCAAGACCATGAAGTCACAGCGGAAGAACCACCAGTGTTGTTTCCTACCAGGCCCTGGGCACGACAGATTACAATGATGCTTTGGACTCCTTTGGTCCGAAACTGCTACGCAATGGACTCCAGAACTTCTTCAGCAATCAGTCGCCGATCACCTGGACCGTCTGAAGCAACACAGCGATGGACCCAAGCCACGGCCTCGTCACCATATAGCGTAGCTCACCAGACCCAAACAGCTCCTGCAGCTCTCGAGACCGTGGATGCTGAGGCTGAACCCCCACAACGCCATTGGCAGCGTCGTCAGCTTTCTGGTCTCTGATCCCTAAGCGGTCACTCGTGCAAACCGCATCTCCACTTCGGCGACTCTGTAACCGGCTGGGCATCTTGGAACGGAACGGCACCCGGGGTGTCTCTCTCAGCCTTGTGGGTCCTGTCACTCCGCAAGGTGCAGCTGTGCCTCCCGCCCCCCCAGGTCCTCGGCTTTCACTACTACCCAAGTGTCTGCTGTCGAGGCCTCGACGACGCCATCCTGATGCTTTAGACTTGTCTCATCCGGGGGCCGGCTGATGATGACTTGTAACCTCTTTGACCTCAGAACTGTCGCTTCATCTCTCCAGATTCAGGCACCCTGATTGAATGCACAGCGGCCAAGCGCCTAGGGACCTCCCCAACCAGCTTTACCTTGCCACACAAACAGGGTCAGGCCTGCCTTTGTGCCTCTTCGTGGTCATTCGACCGGATTATCAAGCCCGCCCCAAGCAAATCACCAAATGGTGATCGAAACTCGCAAACCATCGACACCACTACCTGTTGATGCATTCGATCCTTGTCTGGACAAATGTTGGTGGGCCGCAGCGGACAGTGCGCCATTGCCCAACTCTGATTTCTCGACTTTTCGATTCCGACCAACCGCCAAGCATCTCAGTTTCAAGCATCAAGCTCCGGTGCATCGGTGCGCTAAATGTCACGAGGAGCCAAAGAAAGGTCGGTTGCCCAGGGGCGAGGGCATTTGTGATGGTTCTTTTTCTTTTTCGCCTGGCGGAAACTTGCGCCCGCAAACGAAACGGGCCCCTAGTCTCATTGGCGAGCACGATATGCATCTTGGAAGGATGGAACGACATCTCATTCGCGGCATGTGCAGACCAAGAACTAGGTATGTTCGGACCAGGCAACATGCACATGCTCACTGGTTGTGGATGGATGGCAAGGGGTCTAGACCCGACGGATGGACAACGAGGCAGGGTTGGCTGATGCGCGGAGCACAAACACCTACAGACAGAAAGGTCGTGCTTAATAGTAGGTAGGTAGCAGCATCTCGATGTCGGGATTTGGGCGCGTCCCGATAGCCGCTGGCGTCATCGTCATCAGCTTACCCTCCTTATGCTCAAAGGCAGACAAGTGCAGAGGACCCTGTCGGCATTTGTGCCTGTCTGTCACCAGTGTGCTGCTTTCAACCGAATCCGTCCGGAAAGCACACCGCCAGAAATGTCGCCGCAGACACCGGCCACGACGCACCGCCCAATGCGGCGTCCAACCTCTGGATGGACGCAGCTGGCCGCGCAAATTCGCATTGGATCGACGTGAAACCAAGGGTCTGGCGACTGCGCCCTCGTGTGACGCTGGTCGCAGGTCGAGGGTTGCACAACACACAGCATGCGGGGTCCAGCATCATCCCCATTGATGGATGGTGTTGATTGCCCCGACCTGACAACCTGGCAACCTGCTCACGGCCTGCCGGCAATAGTGCGTGCTCTCAGGAAGTCGCCAGGGTGCCGGGGTTGCCTAAGGGTCTCCCGGCGTGCTGCTCCGAGAGGCCCTCTCGACCTATGGCGTGCTTGGGTTTGAGGGAATAAGCTTCTCGGGAGACCTTGGCCATGACGTCGAAACCTGCGGCAACTTGCTGTTGGCAGGGTCTGTGATTGCCCGGTGCTGCTGGCGCGCGGTGGTTGATGGCGCTTGGGAAGCAGCTTGGGGCGGCTTGGGGACCTTGGGGTGCTCCAGAAACGGTGCCCGATTTGTTTGCCCCCAGCAGCTTTCCGCTCTAGCACCGCGATCGGCCCTTGGAGAAGGCACACTTGGGGGAGCTTTGGGGGGGGGGGGGAAAGAAGGGGGCGACGGCCAGCGCCACACCCTTCTCTTCCCGTCTCTCTCGTCTTCGACCCCCGTCCATGTCGCGCGTCCACCACCTCCCACATCACACTATTTACACGTGCGGCCGGACGCTCACCACTGTTTCTTCCCCCCTATTGATATCTCTCGCTCGACGTTCCATCAACATCAACCCCCCCGCGACTGGATGCCGCGTGTCTAACTGTGGGAAATAACACCACGATGGTCAATCCGGGCATTGTGTTCCTCTTGGTAAGTAGTCTTATTGGAGACATCGCTCGACGCCCAAAAAGAAAATAAAAAAATCGCTACGATGTGTCTAACATTGGTAATGTTGTAGATCAGCATTGGGCTCCTGACGACGGCCATGTGAGTTGCCATGCCAAGCATCACCAAAACCCTCATCCAGACTAACCATTTCTCGCAGCATCGTCCACGTCTCGAGCACCAACCTTGTCCTCCCCATCTCTCCCTTCATGTCTCTTCTTCCTATCCTGCTGCCTATTCTCGGCACTATCAACGCCTTCTACTACCCACGCCTGCTCTTCAACGCCAGCCAATCCTCAGCCCGTGCTGAACAGCTCTTCCCAACCATTATTCAGAGTCTGCAGGGCATTCTGACCACCGCCCTCGCCGTTCTCTTTCTGCAGTCCGCCCTCCCCGGCGATGGCCAGAACTGCGGTCTATCCACCAGCTGGCAGCGCATGTTTGCCAGCAAGGATGAGTCCTCTATCCGACGTATCCAGGACCAGCTCGACTGCTGTGGACTAAACAGCGTCAAGGATCGTGCCTGGCCATTCACCGGCAACGTACAATGCGCCGAGATGTTCAGCCGCGACACGGCATGCCTTGGTCCGTGGCGGCAAGCGACCGTTACGAACTCGTCCATCGACCTGGGCATCGTCCTGGCTGTCGGTCTTTTGCAGGTCCGTTTTCGTCGACATATTTGGCACTAACAAAAGCCCCAAAGCTGACCGTACATAATCCAGGTCCTCACTCTGCTCTTCACGCAGAGCGCCAGCAACTGGAGACACGCGTGGTGGGCGCAGGGCTGGAGCCATCTGTCTGAACGTCCCATCGAGGAGCGCGAGCGCACCCGACCTCTCCTCGTCGCTTCTGCAGCAGCCGCCGTCGCCAACACCGCCGCAAACGATAGCGGTGATGAGTCGGACGTGCCAGTGTCCTACCGCGACCTCAGCCCGCGGTACGGCACCACCGGTGAGGGCCATCGAGGCCGAACACGCGCCAGCTCCGGTCGTCTTGAGCCCTCGTCACTGAGGAATGTTTGGGACGGCGACTAAGAGAACCAGTCGTCTTGCGTCACAAATGCGGTGGCACTTCGCTACGCTTCAGTTTAAAACGGCAACATGATTGAAATTGAAATTTCTTTGGCATTGCGAGCTAGAATATCAACTTGGGGAGGTAAAATTGGTGTACACTATATTTTGGGACGGAGTTCAAACGGAATCGGCAATACTTAGTAGAAACAGTGTCACGGTGTTTCGTGTTTGAGGCTTAGTTCAGTAACGAAGTTTGATTTTGTCTCAATGTCTCCGTCTCCAACCCCAATCTCTGTGTCTTTGGTGAAAGATGCTACTTCGCACTTATCATTGTCAACCCATGGTCAACTTGTGCTACTGCGAACACCTGACTTGCGTCGACCCGCACAACGTTGGCAGCCGCCGGAAACATTCGCGCCCGTCGAATACCGATGCTAATGGCCGGCACGAGCAAGGTATAGACTAGAAGTGGAATCGACCAGTCATGGGAGCAGGGAAGCTCGACAATCTTTGCTGCATAGAGGTGGCGTTCGCGGGAGCTAGCGAACGATAGTCGGTGCTAAACGCCGCTACCGCAACGGGGGCCAGACAAGTTTCCACTTTTGACTTTTTCTCATTCGTCTCGGCCACAAAGAATGGCGGACATTGTAGCCGGCTTTTTTGGCAACTGCCGCGTCAACACATCGCGTCTTGTGTTGGGTCACGAATGTCGCCGTGATCGCTGGTCGGAGGCTCCAGTCGTGACTGCGGCGGCCTGGGGCCTCGCCAAGAGCCCATGATACGACTATCCTCGGGTCCCGGGAAGATAGCTCGATCGGGACTGGACGAACGTGCCAGTCGCTGATGGAGTGTCCCGGACTTGCTGACGTGTGTTTCTCCCACGTCGGTGTGGTTGACGCGAGGCGCGATGATTCGTTGCGGGCTAATCTGATATCGGGTCGGGGGACTTCAGAAGCCCCATGTAGGTAGGACATTGACAACAGCAACGATTATAACATCGGACGACTATGATATGAAGGTCTCCATATGCTACAGTTGTTTCTGCAAATCTCTCGATGGGGTTCGGTGTTTCGATTCTGCGGAGACTGATAGTTGTAATGTGGTTTAGCAACACAGGAGGCCCAGTCTTTCAACTATTTTCCCCACAAGACAAGCATGCATGATCAGAGGCGCTGTTCAATATGCCAGAAAAATTTCGAGTCAAACTCAGAATAAAAAACTGACCCTCTGCCAATACCACATGTCCCCTTCGTAATTGGCAGCGTGTAAAGACGAAGACCACATCTTGACCATTAGTCATTGACTTCAGTGAAATAGTGTCAAATGAGGACCCAAACTTTAAGATCAAAGTCCTGATCCTCAAGGAATAATTCTAATACGTCTTGTTTTCGGGATCAATCACAAGACCGAGCTCAAGCTTATGTTCCATCTGTCGCCACGTCCTAATAGTGTCCTGCCAAGAGCGTTCTGATCAAGACAGATTGACGAAGACTATTCCAGAGAACGTAAAGCGGTTGCATAGTTACTTCAATATCTTTTTTTAGGCCATAGGAACTTAGACTGTCGCCTTGGAGAGGTGGGCGGACATCTCGGAGACAGAGTGACCGATCATGTACTGCTCGGAATCCATCAAGGTTAAACTTTGTCGAAATGCACTTTTCTCAAGCCGAATCATGAGGTCAGAGTGTATCTAGCTTTCCAACTGAGAACTGTCGACCAAAGTATGTTCTGAATCTTTCCAGCTGCCCGTTCTCACGAACGGTCGAACAAACAATCCACGAACCTACAGATCAGGAAAATACAATGATAAAGGTTGGGGCCTTGGCAATGGTCCGATGCGACCTTGCTTTCTTTTTTGGCTCGTGAAACGGGTTCTTAAAAAGCTTTGAAGTCAACCTTACACCCCCGTAAGCAACTAGTCCTTGAAGACTTGTAAAGTCTGAGTAATTATGTAATTACGTCTAGAACTCGCCACACATTCCGTCTCTTCTCACAATTTCCATTCGATCATTGGCTCCAAGCAAGAGTACCCCCTAGGATATGCAGAAACAAAGATATTGTTATTGATAGCTGAGGCGTTACAGTAACTCAATCACTTGATTCCCAACTGCCCGCTGGATTTACAGTTTCTCTCCACCGCACTGAACTAAGGCAGAGTAAGCAGATGCCCCGCAACCGAGTCTTATATGCATCTGCCAATTTAAACCTACTCATGTTAGCGGACTACTGTACACGAACCCACACACGAGTGACCCACGGTTGTCTTACTTGCTTGATAGTAGTCGTTTGAACCATGCTTTTTGTCTCCAATATGCGGGCTGTATGCAACCTAGGATGGAGCAGCTGCCGTAAGAGGTAGAGGCCTTCCTTTTAAAAACGTGTGGAGATGCCCCAGAAGGAACAGAATGCCAGTCCGATGCGGGACGTGGCTCTTCCCGCAGCTACTGTCATCATGCACAGCCATGTATGGACTGCTGACTTCTCTCGATGAATAGCTGGCGGATGCGGATGTATCGTTTAGTCGGAAGAGGAGAAAGTGGCAGGTGTTATCTGAGAGGGGAACGTTGTCCAAGATCTTATGTTCCTTTTAGGCGAGCCTGCGCTGCTACGCTGCGGGCCAAGCGTGGCGATGTGAATATCACTTCTAGGCTACCAATCAGGCATGTCAATTGGTGCACTAGATAATCGAGTCCTCTCATGGAAATGGATGTCTACATGCACTGCACATCGGACGGCCAATTACGGCCTATTGAGTGGCTGTCACCGAAAGCTTTTGTACCATGATTGACAGGCCAGATTCGTTTCACGACATAAAGGTGAGACATAAGGCCTGCGCGGATGAACATTCCACGCGTCCCACCATGCGTCTATTACTCACGCCATTTTGCCAAGATGAGGATGACGAACATATATGTGGAATAGAAGGGCACTACAACGTACATGGCGTCTGTTCTTCATCTCTTGTGTGACCGAGAAGGACACACCCCACGCGTTACTCAAACTCAATTGATACCCCCATCAACCATGGAGGGCCTTGCGGGATACCGCGACAGCTTGCTTTCTGCACCACTGTCTATTCTACTCCCCTTATGTTTTGTAGCCTCCTTTGGGCTTTATCTGCTCGTCTCACGTCTTCGCCATGCTCGCCACCGGTACTCAAAGCTGCCTCTCCCGCCAGGTCCGCCACGACTCCCCATCGTTGGAAATCTCTTCAATAGCCCGTTTCACCTCAGTTGGCTGACTCATTACCAATGGAGGCAAGTTTACGGGCCGGTAGTCTACTTCGAAGTTGGAGGACGGCCCACAGTCGTCTTGACCACTGTGGAAGCGGCCCACGAGCTACTCAACAAGCGCGCCAGCAACTACTCGAACCGATCCTTCAGCTACATGGCCTCCGAGCTCGTAGCCAAAGGATACAATATGCTCTTTCGTCAATACGACACCCGGCTCCGCCTTCACCAGCGCTTACACGTGCCCGGTCTCAACACTCGGTCCGCGATGATCTATCATCCTATCCAAGAGCTGGAGTCACTCCAGCTTCTGAACGACATGCTTGCGGAAGGCAAGCCGAAGCCAGGCCAAGGTACCGGAGAGAAGCAGACAGCCGAAATAGTACCCCACAATCCCCACTGGCACTTTCGACGTGCACCCGCGAGCAGCATGAGCTTGATCGTTTGGGGTTACCGTCTGCTAAAGGGGCAACCCGGAATTGAGGACGAGATGGATTTTTTCAGCAATTTTCCGTCGGCGGTGGTTCTGAGGGAGCTCCACTTGATCGACATCTTCAACTGGCTCAAGCACGTCCCGGACTGCATCTCTCCGTGGAAATGGGTCGGCGACAAGTACCACGAGAGCGAAACCGTACACCACATGGCAAACTTCCGCAGGGCCCTGAAGCATTCCGGATACAACATCAGCAAGCAGATCGTTCATGGCGTGGGCCGCCTCAACGCGGATATGAGCGAGTCGGAGATGGCCTGGGTCTCGGGGACGCTGACGCTGGCCAACAGCGAGACCACCATGTCGATTCTCTGCTGGTCCGTCATCGCCATGATCACCTATCCGCACATGATGCACAAGGCTCAAGCTATTATGGATGAGGTTGTTGGCCGCGAGAGATTGCCCGTGTTCGCGGACAGAGCGAAGCTCCCATACATCGATGCCATGATTGAAGAGGTGATGCGATGGCGGCCCATCTTCCCTGCCGGGATGAACCACGCCACGGCGGAAGAGGACGAGTACATGGGATACCGAATCCCCAAAGGAGCGACTGTGGTCGCCTCTCAGTGGGCGATCACTCGAGACACGGACGTATTCGGCGCGGATAGTGACGACTTCAGACCAGAGAGATGGCTCGAGCGGGACGATCTGCCCAAAACTATTTTCGGCTACGGGAGGCGGCTGTGTCCGGGGAGGCACGTGGGAAGGGAGGGTCTGTGGATCATGTTTGCGCGGCTGCTCTGGGCCTTTAATATGCAGGCGCCGACTGACCCGGTCACCTTGAAGAAGAAGGTGATTGATCCGATGGCCATGCCTTCTTTGGGCATAATCGTCGCCCCTGAGCCCTATGAGGCGCTTTTCACACCCAGAGGGGAGTGGGTTGAGGCGTTGGTTCACAAAGAGCTTGCAATCAGTGAGAAGGATGCTGATAATCTCATGAAGAAAGTTGAGATAGCCAAAGGGTTTTAACGAGGGTGATGTCTTGTCTTGAGTATTATTACTAGTCAGTATAGATCAATCGACACCATGTTCCTTGGCAGAGGCATTGAGATGCCATTATACCTATTAAATAATCCCTCTGCGGGGGCCAGCTAGGTGGCCGAAGGTCGCACGGTATTGAAAGCACAAGTGGATACGCTCGAATGATGGGCTCATGAGAATAGAAACCACCAGCTGCGATGGGAAGTATGCAAATTTCTTGCTGTCCGCGCCTCTTCAAACTGACCTAAAAAGTTTCACATACAAAATCCAGACTGCTGGGTATCAAGCGAGTGCATGCATGTATCTCCCATCGTCTGGTTTCCGCGATGTGTGCTGTGTATCGTCTACCGAAGAGTGTGTGATGTATTCAATGAACACACGACTTGATTTATTTGATCAACAAATTCATTAAAGCCTCTAGTCATGAGCCTGTTAGGTAAGTACATGAAGTTCATAGTTCGCATGGGTCTAACTACATGTCTCCCATCCGCCTAGGTGGCACCTTTGCCGCAAAAAGACGGTCAATCTCGTCGAAGGTCTTTCCCTTGAGTTCCGGTACATAGAAGAAGCTTCCAATGGTGCCAATGAAGGCCAAACCGCCGAAGATGAAGCCGACTTTGCCCTTCAAGTTCCCTTCGTCAGGGTTGACCATGTAAGGGATCGCAAAATTCATGGCTAGACCGCATACAGCCTGGGTCGCGGTGGCCAGAGCCATAGTCTTTGCACGCAGTGCCGTGCTGGAAGCTTCTCCAAGAATGGCAAAAGCCATGGCACCGATTGTGAGAAAATACACAAATGCGTAGATGACAGTGCAAGCGGCCTGTACCCACTTGGCGGCGTCAGTCGGCACGACATCCATGATGCCAATGAGAAGCAGAAGGGCAGTCAGGGAAGCCATGCCAGAGAGAAAAATCTTCCGCCGACCGAACGACTCAACAACGAACCAGCTGACCATGTTTCCAAAAACACCACAAGCAGTGACGCCTACGCCAAGATCGAAAGACTTGGAGACGTCCAAGCCGGCCAGCTGAAAGAAGTATGTCGAATACCCGAGGACGAAGACAATGCCGACCAGGTGCTGGCAAAGAAAGACGCCAGTTGAAATTCCAGTGCGTAGCAAGTTGGTACCTCTGAAGCAGTCGATGAAACCAAGCTCGTGAGTCTGATGTGTGTTCTCCTCCTCAATCGTTGCCAAAATTCCCGACAGCCTGGAGCTGACATCGTAGGCCGGACCATACAGCTTGCGGAGTGACTTGGTTGCATCTTCGAGCTTGTCCTTGCGTGCGAGGTACCAAGGTGTCTCGGGAGTAAAGGGCAAGAAGGCGGCGAGGAACAGGACGAAGAAGAGCTGGGTAGCGAAGGGTCCGCGGTAGGCCCAGCGGTCGGATCGTTCTCCGAAGGCCTTGACCACTGCGTTGGACAAGAGTTGACCGATGGCGATGCCCAAGTTGACGCCGGCTGTTGCGTAGCCTCGGAGGGCGACGGGAGCAAGCTCACTGCATGCCAGGGGTGCGAGAGTGAGGTAGAACCCAAGGCCGAGTCCGAGGATCAGCTTTGAAAAGAGAAAGGCGACTCGGGTATTTGAAAGGATCTCGCCAACACAGCCGCCGGCGCAGATGGCGACTCCAATCATGAGGGATCTCTTGCGGCCGATATTGTCTGCGAGCCAACTGCAGGCAAAGCCTCCGAAGAACTGACCGACTGTGCCAATGATGTTGAAGGCTGACTGCCAATCCGCAGGTAGAATCGCTTCGCCGTCGAGAACGTATCTGTGCACGAGGCTCGGTTAGCTATTTGAACGTAGTTGTGTTTGACTAGAGCTTTGCCAATATAGTCGGCCTATTTGGTACTGTACCCAAAGTCTCGTCGGAAGGATGCCACGGAAATCATGGCGCCGTTGATTTGAGCGTCAAAGCCCCTGAACGAAACATGGTTAATCTATCACAGCTGCAACACAGATCGTAGAGAAGGAGAGATAATTACCATCCGATGGCGGCCATTGCCCAGTAGAAACACCACCAGATAATAGCCTTATGGTTTCCGAAGACCTCGCGTACTGTAAGGTTGTGCTCTTGTTGATTTGTTATTGCGATTGCTGCCCCTTTTGTGTCATGGTGCGACACACTTGCTTCCAAGTGGTCGGAAACATTTTCCTTATCCGCCATGGCGATTGGAAATTGATACAACCTGCAACGTATGTTGACAAGTCTTCAAGGGGTACTTGGTATCAAAGCTGGGAGTTGATAGAAGTTGAGAGAGCGGTGGGGAAGGTAGGATGCCAAAGAATCCGGGGAACCCTAAGAAGTTATATTCACCTCCAGTTCTCCCTTACTTGGTTAGCAAATTTACTGGTTCCTGCCAATCCGTGATGGTTCCAAAGTCCAGGTAACTTGTGTTGAGGTCATTCGACAACTTCTTTTGAACTCCTATCCAAGGAGGGTAGTGTAAAGACGAAACGAAAGCGACATTCCGCGGCTCGTTAAGCCACAAACTTAGAAGGACCAGTCCTAATCTGGCTTGGCTTGGCCAGGGCTCTCGTACCAGTCTACAGGTCAGTCCACCTCCGCGTTTGACCGAGACCATCACGAAGAAATTCCGAGCCTGTGGAACGGCGTGGCCGTGTGGAGCCCCAGACTTTCCCCGCAATCCATTTTGGGTAAGTGTCAACATACGTTGGTCAATATGCGAAAAACCATTAAAAGCGATACTCCGCGACATACTTCCCCATCTTTTCTCCAGCTTTCATCACAATCACTGATCTCGACGCAACCTACAAACTACCCTTCAGCACTAGTTTATTTCTCCCCTCGGAGTCGTTCCATTTGGAACCCGATTCTCCGTTTGTTCCCTGATGGCAGACCCATCTACCCCGGATAACCACGTGTCTTTACCCCCTGGGGAACCGGACCCAGACCGGAGTCAGCCGGAGCAGTCTACGACTAAGACCAATACTCGCCCAGCAGCACGTGGAACGGCATTCTATCAGCGGAAGAGAGCCGTCAAAGCTTGCCAAGTATGTCGGGCGCGGAGGACTAAATGCGACAATCTCAAGCCATCATGCTCCTTTTGCCTCAAAGTTGGGGCCACCTGCATTCAGTCTCCGGTCGACCTTTCAAGCTTTGATCCGGCCAGTCTCAAGATCTTGGAACGACTCGATGACCTGGAAGAGTTGATGAGATCAGTGTCGGTAGATGGGACGCCGAACCACAAAACGAGAGTGGTTGAGGCTCCGGGTAAGCATTGGGTGGAAGCACCACCAATGGGACTTCTTATCCAACTTAGCATGATCATTCCACCTAGGCCGGAACATCTCATGTCTTGGACCATCTTTCGAGAGGTCGACAATGATACGGAAACCAGAGACATGTCATTGCATGTTGAACATGCTTCGATTACTGGAAATTCTCCGCTGTCCAACCTCGGTGCTCTAGACTTGGAAATGCGGCTCATCAACGACTTGCTAGACAGCTTTTTCAGCTACGTCCATGTCAAGAACCCAATCCTTGACGAAAATGCCACTCGGAAAATGGTCTCGCGCACAGTATTGAACGGCATCGACTGGTCTGCGGAGTCCTGCTTATCACTTCTGATCTGCGCATTGGGGTCATTAGCTACGCCCTTCGGTCCGAGTCATGAGACAATGCCTGGGTCTGTAGCCCACGCAAATGCCCATGATTACTTCAGAGCAGCCCAGAAGCGGCTGGGAAGCTTGCTGTCATCGGACGACATCATTGCAGCTCAATGTCTCTTCTTGTCAGGCGTTTACATGATGTGCATCTTCCAGCCAGTCAAGGCGTGGAGACACTTCGTGCAGGCGTTGGCCAGCTGCCAGCAATTCTCTTTTCTTACACCAGAAGCTCAACAACGCTACCATAGCAACGTGGAATCCGGCAACGACCCACAGAACTACTCGATTGATACACTCCAACAAACTATCTACCGGTCGTCATGGAAGTCTGAGCGAGAGATGAGAGGCGACCTTTACCTGCCCGATTTCTCTCTCAGCGATCAAGAACTTGCATTCTACCCGCCATTCTTTCCGACGCCTCCAGCGCCACGGGCGGAGGTTGAAGCAGCGACGGATCCACGTCTGGCTCGCGAAAGGATCTCTTGGTACTTCTACCTTGCCGAAATATCCCTTCGCCGACTTGCATCTCGGATAAGCGCCGAAATGATAGGCCTGCAGAAAGAACATCCCACGCGTCAATCTTACCTCGTGGCGATGGCCGCATTAGTCCCGCAATACGAAGAGCAGGCCCACGAGTGGATAGCATCGCTTCCGCCGAATCTGTCCTTTGCTGAGCCGGCGGAGGAGGACGACGTGTGCAGATTCGTGCTTCGAGGTCATGCCATGAATCTTTATGAGCTAATCTACTGGCCGTTCACAACCGCTGTACTCGATGGCCTTGGGGCGAACCATGAATTTCCTCGGGAGACGATCTCGTCTAGCACGATAGAGCTTGCTCAGAAGGGTCTTGACAACCACCTTTACCGACTCGTCATCAACCGATTGGGGTACAGACATCGCCACCACGGGACCCTGCCAATGATGCGGTCTTGCTCAAGGAGCGCTATGGTATTAGTAGCATCAGCGCTTCTCTCGCAGGCGAGTATGATGGAAGACGAAGGTGCAACCAAGTTGTCTCTACCTCCAGGATGGTACGGAGCCGTTGAGGAGGTGATTGATCTCCTTGCTTTCTGGGAGTGTGAGACGAGGGTCATGGAGAGAACGCGGCGCTTATTGGAGAAGGCATGCGCGATGTTCTCAGCACCATCACCTGCAACGTGTCGCATGAGAGCTTAGGCAAACCCAAGAGACCTAAGCACATGGGCCGTAATAGTAAACCTTTACACTACCTGACTGATGTATTCAGCCTGAATGCAACCCGATCGACACTCGGCAAAATACCTGTAGACCAAAGCTGGGGTTCAATGTGATGTGCTAGGAAATTACCTGACCCGATTGGACAGGCGAGTGAAATCAGAGAAGCGTTCCGGTTTAAGACAGTTCCCGGACTCCATCGGCCAAACAATAGCGTTTCGTCACGCACATCGCTGCACCCCAGAATCGGGTGACACAAGCAGTAAATTCCGCCTTGAAAAAGGACCCACCTTCGCGGAATGTCGCTCGTAAGACCGTGAGGGGCAACGCGACACGGCCATTTCCCTAGCGATGCATGATGACAGCAGAACGATTTCCTAGGAGTGCATAGTCACTGTATCTGATTTGATAAGTCGGTCCAACATCTTGGCATTGCCACGATGCTGATGGGTATAAAGCTTTGTCTTCAAGGGAACTGGCTATCTAGCAAGGTTGACATCTTAAGCCCGAACCTCACATCAGTGCACCCCTCCAATCATGTCAACACAACCGTCTAACCCACCTCTCACGCTGCTGCGCGTCAGTGGCACAAAGATTGTTGACGAAAATGGCACAGAAGTACTCCTCAAGGGCGCTGGCATCGGCGGCATGCTAAATATGGAAAACTTCATTACTGGCTACGCTGGCCACGAGCATGAACACCGCGCAGCTCTTACGGAGGTCCTCGGCAAGGAAAAGGCCGACTTCTTCTTTTCTCGTCTCCTCTATCACTTCTTCACAGAGGCCGACGCCGCATTGTACGCATCACTAGGCCTCAACTGCTTGAGAATACCCTTCAACTACCGTCATTTCATGGACGACGATAATCCGAGCTTGATTAAGAAGTCGGGGTTCGAGCTACTCGACCGCATCGTCAACATCTGCGCCAAATACAACATCTACGTCATTCTTGATCTGCACGCCGTGCAAGGCGGACAGAACCAAGACTGGCACAGTGACTCGGGCATCAGCAGGGCCCTATTCTGGGAGTTCAAGGATTTCCAAGATCGCGCAATTCAACTGTGGGAGGCCCTCGCTCGTCACTATGTCGGCAATAAGGTCATCGCAGGATATAACCCCCTCAACGAGCCTGCCGACCCTGAGCACACCCGCCTCATCGCCTGGTACGAGCGAGCCGAGAAGTCTATCCGCGCTATTGACCCAGACCACATCCTCTTCCTCGATGGCAACACCTACGCCATGGACTTCTCTGCGTTCTCACCAGAAAAGACCCTGCCTAACAGCGTCTACAGCTGCCACGACTACAGCATGATGGGCTTCCCTCTCCCAGAGCAGTACGAAGGCACTGATGAGCAGAAGCACAAGCTCCGACAAAGTCTCATGCGCAAGGTGGAGTTTATGCAGAAGGCCGGCGTGCCCATCTGGAACGGCGAGTGGGGCCCCGTCTACCAGAACCCGAAGACGG
This sequence comes from Colletotrichum spaethianum, assembly GCF_022836535.1. Taxonomy (NCBI): domain Eukaryota; kingdom Fungi; phylum Ascomycota; class Sordariomycetes; order Glomerellales; family Glomerellaceae; genus Colletotrichum; species Colletotrichum spaethianum. The sequence continues at coordinate 1,381,456 of NW_026054780.1, read as the reverse complement.
ACCAAGATGCGGCTGTGACCAACGAGAAGCGGTTCGCCCTGCTTAAAGAACAGCTCGCTATCTACCGCGAGCTTGGCGGCATCTCGTGGAGCATCTGGTTGTACAAGGACATCGGATACCAGGGCATGGTCTATGTCGATCCAGAGAGCCCCTACATGCGCCTGATCCAGCCATTCGTGGAGAAGAAACAGCGCAACGGCCTCGATTTCTGGGGTTGCGCCGATAAGAGCGGTGTTGACAGCGAGGTGTACGCGCCCTTCATTGCGAAGCTTAAGGAGATGATCCCGGAGCATCTGCACAAGAAGAAGTATCCCAAGGTCTGGACGTTCGATAGGCAGGTCGAGCGCGTCGTCCGGGAGTGTCTGATGAGCGAGTATGCCGGGTGGGAGTTTGCGGAGCTGTTCCGCGGTAAAACTGAAAAGGAGCTCGAGGAGCTGGCGGCGAGTTTCGCCCTGGAGAACTGCAAGACTCGTGACCGGTTGAATGAGTACTTACGGGAAGACGCAGTTACCGCGAATGGAAAGTTGACGAATGTGACTAATGGTGCATGATGATTCTGATGAGGCTGGAAATAGTAAAGGTGTTGGAATAGAGATTCGCACGCATTTGTACGTATCCAAGCAGTAATGCCACCTGTACATTAGTCAGCAGGATCCGGCCTATATAAGGGCCAGATCTGTCAGATATCTAGGACTTAGAACATTATCAGCAACAATATATTGACGGTCAACCCCTGCTATCGTGTGCCTCCAGCAGCGCACAAGAGCTATTGCGATAAAAGGTTTATTTGTTTGTATGAGTTCGCTGGAACTTAGTTAAATGTTTCGGGCGAGTAGGAAGCTACACTTCATAAGTTAATCGGCTGTTCGTTGGTGCAAATATATTCTTCGCGTTGATAGTATCTTTCGACAGCTAACCAAACGATGAACTGTTGAACTCATGCGCCGCGACCGTGACATTCATATGTGGGTCATGATTGGCTCAAGGCCTTGTTCAGATTCGCCTTGGTCTTCAACTGGCGACTACCTAGGCTCCTCGTGTTAGTGTGACAAAAAATTGTTTGTTGGCTTTTCCACATTTTGGAGTCTTGGCAGCCATCAAGGTACTCAGCGTTTAATGTGCTCAAGTCTCTCAATTTTTTCCATGGTCAGCTCATCTTGCACCCTTACCTCGCTGACAATCTACAACCTACAATCTTGCAACTCCAGTCTTTACAGTTTGATATCAAGAGTCACATAGCCGGGGGTTTGAGAGTAGACGACTTGCATTCCCACTCACCATCTTCCGATCGCTGCTCAATATTCTTCAACGTCTCCACTCGGTCATCGAGTCAACGAATTGTAATGAGGTTGTATCACTCAGCCATATGGCTTTTCGTGAGCCTTGCATGTGGTGCTCTATCAACAGGAAGCGAAACAGATGTTGGCAACGAAGGTGCGGATAAAAAGGTTGCAGTTAAGGATTTACTTGGGAAGAAGAAAGTCCTGGCGTCAGTACGTGCACCCGAGCGTCAGAGACAACAATAACCGTGATGACCCACCAATGATCCGCTTCATCAATGTCGCTATCCGTCATTCTGGAAAAGCTAGCTAATCAGTGGTCTAGATGCCCTTAGACTCGTTTGTCGAGTTACATGAGGTGACGGTAACTGTTGAAAACATGCAGGAGAAACCGAGTCCTCGCCATGATCAAGAGAAGAAGAACCTTTTGAAGCGCATGAGCAAGTCTCACGGAAAATGGGATACGAATCATCCACGCCACCGACTGTTGGAAGCCCTCTTTGGCTTCAGTCGTTACAAGCCACGTCAGATGGCTGAGCTTAACCGGTGGAGGGGTTTGTACAAGCATGTGTCCAAGGCTCAGAAAGCAGTAAGTCAATCTCGAGAACCCCTCATTTGATGTTCTTTCGGAGAACGCCGAACTAAGCCGTCAACTAGGTTCTTGAGAAGACCATTGGGTACTCCCAGAAGTTCGAGACTATGGAGCAGCTCCTTGATCTCAACCAGGAACTGTGTAACGAGATTGTTGAAACAGCACTCGAGTTCTACGGCATCACGCAGAAAGAGCTGGCGGACCACAGCAAAGCCAAGGATGATGCAGGCCAGCCAGCTGACCGTGTTAGTACATCCCAAGCGCTGAAGCACTTCGTAAGAGACTGGTCGACTGCAGGCATCGGTGAGCGCGAGGATGCATTCCCGTGTATCATTGATACGCTGCAGACTCTATTCCCAGACCGGTCCTCCCAAGAAATCAAGGTGCTCTTCCCAGGCTCGGGGGTAGGACGGCTTGGTCACGAGGTTGCGGCTCTCGGCGGATTTGAGGTAACCGTGAACGAGTGGTCCATGTTCATGAACCTTGTATACCGGTTTCTCGAGGCGCACCCTCAACCGGGAAGCAAAGCCCTTCACCCGTTCATCGATAGTTGGTCACACCATGCCACTACAGCCGACATGTTTCGTGGCGTCTCATTTCCTGACAAGAGGGTCAATGCTAGCGCAGTACTCTTGGTTGAGGGCGATTTCACTTCGGCTTTCAAAGCGGAGAAAGGACAGCATGATGTTCTTATCACTCACTTCTTCATTGACACTGCTCGCAACATCATGAGCTATTTTGACACTATCCACGCTTTGCTCAAGCCGGGAGGATACTGGATCAACTTTGGCCCTCTTCTGTGGGGAACGGGGCCCTTTGTTCAGCTCTCTCTAGACGAAATCGTCGCTGTCACGAAAAGCATGGGGTTTGAGTACATGGATATCAGCGAGAAATGTGGTGATGTGACCCTGCAGGGAGAGAAGGTTCGAGGCAAAGAGGCTGTGTATGGATTCAACGAGAAAGCTCTCACCAAAAACGCATACTCGGCACAGTTCTGGGTTGTTAGAAAGGCGAAATAATTTATTTGCTCCTCGACAACGTGAATTACAAAGAAGGTGGTATCAGCCTATATAATTCGAGTATCAAGAACATCAATATTCTCTTCGATTATGTTGTTGTAAGGATCAGTACGTTGACTATCGATTACGAATGATTACGAATCATTCGAACCCTAACTTGAATTCTATTTCGATACTCACTAGGGACAAAAAAAGCTGGCAATCTGTCGTTCTCACTTGTTTCGTCGTTATTGAAGGCTAACAGGATATCCAATATATTCGCTACGCAAGGTTACTGTAGAAGGGGTTACGTCTACCGACAGCTTGCTTCGTGCCTCCATCGTGTAGGATCTCTGCATTGGGCTAGCCGCGGACACGTCTTCGCCAGGCCGTGGCAAAGTTCAATTGGCCTAGGATGGACGAAGGTAGCCCGATAATTCGGGCTCATACATTAGTCTCATCATGCTTCGGGCCGCCATCAGCAAAACAAACAAACAAACAAACGCAGTCGGTACTTAGCCGTTGGGCCCTTGAGATATATACCAGGAGCAACACGTGCGTAAAACCTGATATAGCTAGTAAAAGGACAACAATGATCCACCATAATATTCGGGGCAGCTTTTTAGATAGGCAAAATTCTCGCTGGTCCTAGGTGATACCACTTTTGTAGCGGATCCAAATATCTCGTTCCTCACATCATAGGACATAGCTTGATCTTGCATGAACTATGAGATGGTCACATCTCACATCAAACGAAAAACTTTATTGACCATCACCTGATGCAGAAACCCGTTGCAGAACACCATGAAGGCGCTAGTGATGTCCTAAGGGGGTGATTGGACAACATTGACGTTACATCTAGGTCGGTTCATATGAGGCCATGCCATTCGTTGGGATTCTCGAATCAGTTCAACGAACTATCATTGGCTTAGAGCGTTTAGCCACAAATCGTAATTCTCACTGTCTTAAATATAAGATAAGTTTTATGTTTGTTGGTTTTAAATGAATGTATGTGCATGCAGCGGTGTAACACCTCTAGACGATGCTTACTAATGTAACCAGTTCTTCTATTTATGATCTCAGTGTGTTCGAGGGCGACATCACTTTTTGACCGCACACTGCGAGTGCCACACACAGAAATTGGCTAAACCGTTCAAAACTCCCGACCTGGTCCGTGGACTATGCTCTGAGTATTTCAAAAGCAATTTTGGTAATGTCTCTCGGTATCAATGGAGAGCTCCCTTGGACATCAGGGCTTGAATGGTTCGACCCCGCATCTAGAGATGTACTCAGAACTCCGGTGTCGTGTACGTATGACTTCACCATCTTGAAGCCAGACTCACCGATATTGAGAGCTCACAATCCCACAAAGCCCCTCGATATATCAGAAAACTGGAGCGTTAGGCCGAATAGGCTAGTCAATCTACCCATGGGTGATTATCAACGTCTTTGTGCTTCTCCTCAGGACAACCCAGAAGCCCCTGGAGATGGGGCACAGTCGGAATGCGCTCAGAGAAGTACGGCAAACTTTTGTTGCCTCAGTATCTTATGCATATGCTAAAGTTGTAAAGAGCATGCAACTACACCTGGCTCCTCTCTTAGTAACAGAGATACTGGCCATCACTTATGCCACCAGAGTAATTGGCAGCCTTCTAACGCTAGTGCGCTTGGCTCAGGACGTATAGGCACAAATTGGGTTTCAGAAGATGAGGGTTTGGATGACGATCATCTAGTTTCCGACATACACTGCGGCTACTACAAAGAACGAGGGCCAAAGCGGAAGCAGGCGTATATTTGGCAATGCGTAAGTGACTGTCCACAATCATAGCAGCTTCTCGTACTAAAATTTTTGAATAGTGTAACTGCGGCCAAGGAGGCATTTCGATTCGATCTGAAGCTTGTCGCAGTTGCGGATACCCTCGCTGCGCCTACTGTCCCGTCTCAAAAGTGCGTGTTTAGCGCGTCGAAACCGCAGATAGGCATTCGCATCGAACCAGCAAACTGGGCAACATCGGGATATAACACTGGAAATGACTCACTTGTGAAGAAATGAAGGACTTCAGGTGAGTGAGAACATCGTGAAGCATCCATTTAGCTCACTGACGAAGCTGACCAACATCACAACCCTAAGGTTTCCAGTGGCAAGCCATCATTTACATTCACACAACATAACCTCAACGCTCCCAACCAGCTGTTCAACATGGAGCCTGGATTTTTTTCTTCTTATCAAGTATAAGGGCGGAAGTAGCAACAAAATGAAACAAGCTTGTCTGGCTTCCAAGGCGCTGAAGCGCTCGAGAGCAAATCGGCCACTGGGGGGGGGGGGGCAATCACAACATCGCAAGTGATTATGCGCTAGATTTTCACCGGAGATCAAAAGTTTTTGTAATTGCAGCAAAGATTCATCGTATAATTTGTCTTCGAATACGCTGTTCATTACATCGAGTGTCCAGGACGAACTAATTCGCAAATTGAGAATACGGTAGCCATATAGACCGACGGAGAAGGATCCGGCCCACTTGACCGAGGATTCGGCTACTCACTGGGATCCGATATGCTTCCGTGTACTTTGTTTCTTGTCTCCAAAGATTCTAGTGAGAGTCCAGACTTCAAGATCCGATCATTGCACGCTAACTCAAATCGTAACGTCATCCTGCTTCCTGTAGAACCCTGTTCACCGATGCTGCCCAACAGAACCATTTTTATTGGTTTATCTTGACCGACAATTTATTGCGCCGTTCTGATAGGCTTTTCATAATCCCAACTGCAGCATGCAGACCGCCTTGAACACTGCCACCTCACCTGACGCAAACCAGGCATATGTTGCATCCACTGATAAGCATCTGTTGGGACTTGATGGTTTGAACACCATGAGAAGTCGGGCCGAGCCTGATGAATGAACTTTCATGAATGACCATCTCCCCATCTGCTGAGATAGGGCTCTGTGTGAAGGTGACCTAACTTACTTCTGTGTCGGGAGCTAATCACGGATCATCGGAGGAACATGAAGGTTGTGATCTTTGGGCATGAATACTCCGGATACGGCCTGACGACTAAGATTCATGTAATAGAACATAGCAGTTATTTGATTGAAAAAGTTGTAGTAAATAGGTTATGCTTGCGTGGCTGTCGCTGACTTGTCGAGAGTGCGGCTAGCTCGGTCGCCTGCGGCTGCCTCACATGGTATCCGAAGGACAGCTTGTCATCCGGCGCGTGACTCCTCACCTGGCACATCAGCCCCGGTTCCAATGAGTGGCTCAGGAAACAGAACGTCACCGCATCTATCCATGAGGGTGCGGAAACCCAAACGTCTCGTAGAACATTTACACATCCCGCTAACTTGGGACCGACTGACATGTCATCGCCGGCTGATTGAACATTTTGGGTGTTACTAACCTTGAGAATTTATAGACCTCAGAGGATGCTTTTCGGGGATAACGGAGGGCGATTCGTAGATGGTAATCGAGATAAAACAAAACAAGTGTGGCAGTCCATAGCTTTTTTGAGACCAATATTACTTGCCGTTCCCGAAATTGGCACTCGAAGTGCAGCCCTATAAACAAGCTGCATTCGGTCAGTCGAACTACTGGAATCCTGTTTGGCCGGTGTAGTAGAAGTTGGGCAGCAGGTGTCCCGGAGGCAGGCCCAACGTCTTTGGTAATTACTTCACGATGCTTGAGGTGCCGCTTAGGAGTCTGCCTTTACTACTATCATATATGAAAAGATGCGTCCCATTTTCACTCAGATAGATTAAGCCTCACTCCGGTCAGAAATGATATCTTCGAACTACACGTTGTCATGCACGCGCCATGCTACAAGCAACAACGTGGGCAGATCAGACTTCTGCCTTCGTCTGGGATCGCCCAGGTCCCCCAAAGGACTGGGAGAACGGACCATTTGTTAATGGAGTTACCAAAGGAAGTACAGAGAACCAGAGTCTGCTTGAAGCTTTCCTAGACATTCCAGATCATTCTTCAAGGTCCAACTACGAGCTTTCGGTCTTCAAACAGATATTCGATTCAGACAAACTTGAGAAAATTAGTGATGGCATTTACGAAGACACAAAAGGCTTGACGGTGTGGATTCACGACAGGAGTAGTACGACAGGAGAAACTCGCTCGTACAATGGCCCTATACCGACAGAGAAGCTCGATCAGGTGCTGAAGCGAAAGGTACGTAGCATTCCTGGATTATAATCTCGCCCTCTTAATGATTAATTGTAAGCCAACAATAATCTCAAATAGCGTTTGTCAGACCCAGAATTTTCTGATGCCGATATCAGACGCCTGTGAGTTACCGTTGTCTGTATGAGAAAACTTTCTTAGTGATGGCTAATAGCATCTAGATATTTGCCCAATCCGTATCCGTCAACCTTGGGAGTGTTAGCTTTGAGCTCTTCACAGCAACAGAGTCCTATGATCAGAGATATGATTTATAAGCATCTCAAAGCGGAAACTTCTCTGTCTATTGAGTTCGGTGTAGGTCAACTCTTACTCAAAGTGCAAAGCATTTGACAATCGTCCATAACTGATGACCATTAACAGCTTGGCGGAATAACCTTCACGTTCGAATCCCACATTCCTTTCTTTGTGCTAAAACGAAGCGCGACTGCTAAGGGAGACAATCGGATGTCTTCTAAAGGCAAGCCAATCCGAAAATCTCTTGACCTCTCTTTCCTCTCAAGGTCCCACACTCGACTGGAGAACGATGCGACAGTTGATGTTCTCCATGAATGTCATACCTCAATGGTTATAACCGGATGGAATGTGGACTTCTGGACAGCCTGGTGTCTTAATGATACTTACTATTATGAAGATGACGAAAATGATGGCAACAATGAGGATATGCTACTACACTACGTTAAGGGAGATCCATCTGATGACTCTGACTGCGACTTGGACCCGCTTAGCATAGGCAAGCTCACCGCTGACCACACATTTCCCAAAGATCCACGAGAGTACTTCTTGCTCATTCTGAAGTTCAGAATACAGAAATACAAAGAAGAATGGGCCAACATCCTTCACTTTATGAACGAGAGTGTCCATCAGTATGTAAGTCTCCATTGTCTTACGTATTTGGCGTGACTATTGCCATGTTTATGGCCACGATTTACAAAAATGACTGTCTTTTTTTATCCTTGATGTGAGCTTCGGCGGGTTCCCAATCTATTGTCGGCATGCTATCAGCACAAACTCCTGCTAACTCGCCGTTACTTACAGCTCGTGGATACCCACATCCCGCTACTACGAGGGACAACAACTCTGGGCAACGTCGATGACCACTCAGAAGCAGTTCAAAATGACGAAGCCTGGGTCAGACAGACTAGTAATCTCTTGACAAAGCTTATAGCTGCCCTCTCGAAGACGATAAAATGTTGCCGCAGGTTTCACTCAAGGGATGCAAGATCAATAAGTGTGCCGTCGGATAGCAATACACCCAACCGAACAGGCAACACTTTACATCTGATTTCTCGAATGATAGACGATTTTGAAGGGTTCCTTGACGATTTTAACGACTTGAAAACGGAGGTAGAGAACTTCAAATCACAGGTACGTCTCAATCGACACTGGCGATTACACGCTACAACAATGCCGGTCCGCATTACCAACTGACAGGCAAGAATTTCTAGATCGCCCTGCACGTAGCTGTCGATGGTGGTCGAGCAATTGGATTACAATACTGGAATGTAACAATAGTACGTCAAACAAAATTCACACTCTATGTGACACGTCCTGGAGTCCCAAAGAATCAGCATTGGTGTCCACATCCATGTCACACTCGTTGAACAGTTTTCAATAGTCCGCTAACTCAAGTTTTTCTTTTTAAGCTTCATTTCGTGTCTCCTTTAGCCCTTTCTGGAAGTATGATGCAGTCAGGAATTGGATTTAAGCCATCTTTGGCCTCTTTCCTAATACTTGCCCTCATCCTCGGATTTCTGACATGGTTACTTAAGCCATTGTTGAGATTCATTGCAGTGAAGCGGCTGCTGCATAAAATCCCCTTTCAGATGTTATGGTTGCTCCTCACCAAACTAAAAATGAGAGAGGAGATCAGGGTATCAAGCTTTGAGTTGCCTTCCAGGCCAGGACCTCGTCATGCACGGGAAAGAGTCGTACATAACGAGAATTGATATGGTTGCCCTGACAAGAAGACGTCGGCCAGAGCTGAGATGTGGATTACTGTAGTTACAATATCTCGACTTTAAAAGTTGATGCCACTAGACATTGCAGTGCTGTAACCAATTACTGTTGTATGCAAAAACACACTCGTGTAACTCGTCTTTTAGCCATGGCTGGTGGTGTAGAACGGGGTTCAATGGTTGGTTAGGTTGTGCACTGCAGCCATGTCTCCGACTTGCCTGCCGCACTCAGCCTTTCAAGACGTGGCTCTGTAAGCAGCCAAAAGCGATAGGGATTTGCAAGCTGCCCCCCACCATCTTATTGTGCGACACATAAAAGGTCACATGCGCCTTGCGCCACACGCGCAACAACGAGAGTATCGTTATTCTCATTGATGTTTCATTCTTCCCTCTCGACACCCGATTGCGATTGCTTGAACTTCACGACCGCAAGGCGCCAAACTCTTACAAAAAGCTTTTAAAAAGAACACTCCTTGTTTGTTAGTCTAGACAAGGGATCGTCAGCTATTATCATCAAGTCGCTAATTCTCACGGCGTATGGCTACATAATGCCCTCGACAGCTCAGCCTCCTTACTATCAACCAAGACCAAACGGAATCGACACACGCACCCATATTCCTGCTGGTTCACACTCTCGTGACCCATCTTTACTTGCGCAAGAAACACCTGTCTTACATTTTGAAGCACCGGGCATTAGGAACGCTGGGCAGGACGACGTAGCTATGCCCATGAGCTCGCATGCTCCTGATTCCGAGCCTCTTGTTGCCAGCGATGTCTTTGTTCTACCCGAGCTAGCCAAACTAGAGTCTTCCTATCAACTAGTTTCAAAGGCACCAATAGTCCTCTGGTCATGTGTAAGTCTCAACCTCTGTTGTATCAACCACTCAGAGACTCACTCAAGCGTCACTTAGTGCCAATGCGGACAATCAGGTATCGCCATTAACACAGACCCATGTCCATGTTGTTTGAATCCTAGATGCGCGTATTGCCCTTTGACGAAGACTAAGAGACCGACCGGAAAGCGGTCCCTTTAGGAGTACGAGCAAGACAAGATCAGTTCGGGGATGACTGGAGGGGAGCGGGAGAGAGGCTTGGTTACAGTTCTACCATTAGAATTGATTTGCTGCTTGGAACTTGAACAATAAAACGAGATCATGCTAGGAGAATGTTCTAGAATAATAAGAAATACGATTAAACTTGGGGTCCAAGTTTACTTTAAATCCTGGTTCGTGAAATACAGTGCCATGTCAAAAGTCTGAAAACCGATAGGATGAAGATGCGGGTGGTGCACTTCCGATGCGGGGGTTTTCAGACTTTTGACATGGCACTGTAGGTATACGCATTGCCAGAAACGGTGTTCCATTGTAGGACCACAGGGTGCACCGTGTGCTGACAAGCGACCATAGTGAGAGTGGCTGCTACTAATGACACATTGACACTTCACAGGCTACCGGATTTCTAATTGCGGGTCCACAAGCAGGCTTTGAGTGACGGAGAGCGAGGGGCATTGGACTTACGGGTATGAACAGATAGTCATTGGCCCCGCAAGTGTTCCAATGCGCAGAAACCGGTCAATTCTGCAGCGGGGAGGACCGGGGTGGGTGGTGGGCAATGCGGGAGCATGCATGGGGTAAACGTCATCACATGCAGCAGTCTTTCAATGTTTACTCCCTCTGTTACCTCTTTTTCCCTTTGATAGCTTGTTACGCTCGTTTAATCGACGCAACTTGAAAGTCCTTCAAGTAGCAATTACTCGGTAAGACGCCGCCTGAAAATATTGGTCAAACTTATCAGAGTAATGAACCCGCTAGGGATGAGTGGATTGAGGGACGGATTGTGACCTAGTATTTAGTCTTATTTGAAAACTGCAAATCGCTTTCTGTCAACTGTAGAGAGAATAATGCCAAACAGGATTGCGCATATCTTGTTGTTTAAAGCCCCTAGATTTGCCCATTCCACCGGCCTAAATGGTTTTATGCATTGCAATTACATGGATGTAGTTGTAAGCTAGTACCTAGTAGCCATGTGTATTGAGAGCATGGGGTAAAGTGAGAAATGACGAATGCCACGTCGGCTCACCGAGTCACTTCCAAGACCCAATCAGATAAGTAAAAAGTCATAATCCCGGTACAAGAAAGCCGACTGGCCTTGTTTTTGCTTGCTTTTGAGGTGGCTTGGGTCTTTATTGTTGCCTTACCTTTTCGAAAACTCGAAATATCTTTTAATACATTATCCTCAGTTGTTTTGCTGAAACGATGAGGATCAAGCCTCGTTCCTAACAAGGTCAGAGAAGAGGTATAAGTATGTATGTATGTGTGAAATCACAACTAAGGTCAATGCCACTTGAAAGACACATTACTAGACCTCGAGATCTTTGGTAACGTCGAGAACTTTTTGTTACTTTCTTACCAAGAGAAGCTTCGTGTTTTTAAGGGAGGTGCGCGACAAAAGAAATGGCATTCATTCCCCAAAATCTCTTCACTAAGCCGCCGGCCTACATAGGTACTGAGCGTTACGGCCCGACAAGCATAACATAACCAGAGTCGCCCCACGGGCATCTGGCGGCTACAAGACAGGATATATGCAGGATACACGGGAACACTTCAGACCCCTCTCGGAACGAAAGAACTAAGGAGGGGCACGTTAATGTGACGACGGGACGGACAACCGATAAGCGGCCCTTAACCAAAGATCGAATCCTAGAAGATTGGACCCAACATCATGACTAGGAGGATATGAGGACATTCACTACAAACAGATAGAAGACTCCCATAGATCTTCGGCAATCAACTTTGTGAGTCACTCTTTCATAAGTGACTCTTGGGTTATCCTTCTGTTGTGAAGCTAGAATGAGCTACCTGCGCCTACGAGTCCGCGACTGATCACCGTGCACTTACAGACCAGCAGATTGCCAACAAACTCTATCCTACTGTCGTTGAGTATCGAATTCAGTCACCTGTAGGCAGAAACACCACTGTCTGATATCTGACCGTAACACTGAGCTGCATTTGTCTGCGCGGAGCCGAGATATCTGAGAAGTCCCTACGTTAGGTTTGATCAGCACATAGAGGATATAACATTTTCTTTCTTCGCAACTAGCCCTAAGCACTCCGCAGAAGCGTCCCAAGGCTACCGAAAAATCGCCCGCTTTCAAAAGGAAGAAATTAAGAACAAAGAATCTGCATTCATGCAGATAATCAGAACCATTTCTTCTGGTTCAGGCACCTCCAAGGCCGGAATGCCTTATGTCAATAGGTCGCTAAGACAGCAGGTCTGATCCCAGTATAACCCATCTATACTTCTCTGGATGACTTTCGGTATTACGGAGCGACTGCTCTTTGCAATTGGGCTGAGCGAGACGCAAAGGGAGAGCTTCAATTCTCCCTGCATCTCAGGTTCATGGATTGTGGACCTGGTGATGATTTTGCCTAAACAGTAAGCAGAGAGGCAAAAGAAAGTAGCCACGGCTATTGGTGGTGGAGTAATAAGAAGGCTTTTACTGATCCAAGTTCTTCCCACCGGCCTGTCAGTTGTGGGGGTTTTTTATGGCATGTTTACACAATTGTGAATCCTGCGAGCCTCTGCCATCGGGTCGCGTATATAACATCCGTAAAAAAGTCATTTCGAGCAACTTTTGCCATGTAAAGCTCAAAAGCGTTCGGTTTTCTCAATTTAAAAAAGCAAAATTCACCATTATCATTTGGCGGGCCACTACAATTTTCGAGACTTTCCCTCGCCTTTTGTTATCGAACATTTCTTAGGACTATAAAGGTTTTGCCAAGGTTTTCATCGAGACAAATGCCTCACATGTGTGGGGACCTCCGCGTGCATGTTGGGAAGGCGGATTCTGAGACAGTGCTTACTCAGATGTGATGTTTAACATGCTTCTGTGGCTACATCATTTTGACAGCAGTGCTTGATATCAGACTGCAAGCGATATAAAGCATACCACACTTGACAGTCTACAGTTGTCTACAGGACATGAAAATCTGTCACCAACATGCGCATTGTTTCCTTCAACAGGTGAGTCACATCACTTGAGAAAACGAACTTTTTTCGATGACCCTTGCGAAACCCGCTTAGCCATTGAGCTGGCAAGCAACTTTGGGCAAAAGATGCGAGGGTCGATGCCCAATCTTACTCTCGCGCTTTTTTCCGATTATGGTCACCAGACATGCAGATCCTTCCCTGCCCAAGCTGCAGTGCTCAGCGATAAACACTCTAAGTATGGCAGCTTTAGCCCATTGAGAAAACGAGAAAACAAGTGGAAAGGGGCTGCGTAAGTTGGCTGCTCGCCTTGTTTATGGTTTGGTGCGTGACACTGCAGGTTCTGTACAGCTGTCAGACGCACCTTTTGTTGCATTCGAACGTAGTGTGCCAGCATTTTAGATTTTGCGTTCTTTTCTCAGGAGCATGAACCTGATTGGTGGCCGTTAAGACAGGGATTTGAAATCCAATGCTTTGGAAGCCTCACTTGCTCAGTGTTGGCGCTGATACAGCTTATCATCGTTCATTTATGCATAATAGGACTGACGCGCCAATACCTACACTTCACAAGGTGGGCGCTGGCACCAGATGGCTATTTTGAACAAACCAGTTACCTCAAAAGCCCTGCACTAGCCTACGAAAAAGTTTCTCTGATGTTGTTATATGATGACAAATGCAGGTGTTTCCCAATTGAGGCTTGGCAAGATACGTGGCAATGAAATAGAACCCAACACTGTTTCGGTAAGCTGATCCGGCTAGCCTTCATCTTTATCGTCGGCAAGAACTTTAGTTCAATTGTGCGACCAAGATAGGGGAGACCATATTTTGGATTAGTCTAATATCTGCTTCCTGATCTAATCACTTCATTCCTGGAGAACTGACCGTTGGCTGTTCACAGCTTCTATCTTCTGTCGAATCGGAGTATGGTCTATAAAAACCTCGAACCGCTTGATCTTTCCGGCATCCTCTCCCTCCGTAACCAGGGTGACAAGACCCGAGGCAGGGATGTTGATGTCCTCATTCTCAGGGTCGTTCTTCACCCGATATGTTATGTCCACAGCAAGCCAAATCCTGTCACCAACTTTGTCTAAGTCTCTATTAGGGTTATGTACCATTCAGAATTGCTTAAGGCTCAGTGCCGTGAGGCTTGTAGGGATACTTACCTGCCTGGCGAGTGACATGTTTCATGAGAGCGAGTTGATCAAACGTAGGGACGAGCGAATGCTTAATAGCATCGAGCCCCTCTGCGACAGGAAAGTTTGCGAACTTCAGTTGGGCGTTCTGTGAGTAGATTTTGTGGAAACCCGTGACTTGAAGGGAATCGTGGACGTCGTGGGACTAGGTTGATGTGTAAGCATGAAGTCAAGGGATTTAAAAGGAATTCAAGCTAACTTGTTGAAGCCAGGCCCGAACTTCGGCAGGAGTGTTGGGGATCGAAGCCATGTTTCTTAGCGATACGTATCTATTGACTTGATGCTTTGTATCAATGTCATGAGCCTAGATGATGTTACTTCTCTATGTTATGTAGTCTTTGGAATTCCAAGGTGGCTGACAAATTCGGATTGCATCAGAAGGTGTTGTGCTGACGAATACGGCTCGAGACAGAATCCTTCAAGCATGAGTTGCGGGATTAACCGCACCCTTCACCTACACCACCCAGCGTAGAAGCAATGCATCGGTTATTGACTGCTAACATGTCGTCTGTTTCCTCAGAACCTTTTTCAACCGGCAGTGATTCCGTGTTCAAAATAAGCTTCTCACGCCGTAGAGACAACTGGCATGGCTTATATAGCCGCAAGCATTAACATAATTCGGGACAGGGGCTCGTCAATATGTTATTGCGATTCCGACTTCAGCGGGCCATCTACCAATACCTCTCCAGGGAACGGGATTTTGGCTAAACCACGCGCCCAGTCGAGGGCAATGATTGGGGCCGTTTCAGCGTTCCGAGACCATCGCAACTTCTTGACGAGATTCCCCAATCGTCTTACGGCGTGACGGTTACAGGTGATGGTCGTGTGGCCCGTCTTCCAGCCGAACAAGAATGATGAGCAATTCGTCTCGTTGAGGGTTGGCTCCACCGCCAGGACCACCTTTGGCAGTGTTCCCTTGTGTACCTCTTCTTCAACGTGCTCCCTGCGGAAATCCTCCACGATGCGAATCGGCAGCTGCAAATCGTCCGGTATTTTGTGGCAAGAGAGCTTCTGCAACTCGGCAAGTAGGCCTTGGCGCCGTCTCTCAGTTGACTCGTCATTCTTTTCCTCCGGTGGCCACCCGTCCTGTCTTAGAACTCGTTGGAGGAAGGTCGCTTTGTCGTCTTGTTTCCCCCTGAGAGACTCCTGTCCCAAGAGGATTTCTACCCTGGCGACCTCCGATTCTGTAGAAGCGTCGTACACCATTCGAAGACATGTCTCTGCAGCCTCCCGGGTACAGACGAGCGTGTGGCCACGGAGAACGGGATACAGGGACTTGGGTAGTCTAGGTCCGTGCTCTGCCTCATCCGCCACGTCTTCCAGAATCTTGGGGCGCCATTTTCTTTGCGAGCTGTGGTTGTGAGATATGTCCGTGGTCAAAGCAACAAAGATGGAGGTGTCGATGTTGAGAACAGAAGTTAATGGTGGCGTGTTTGCGTCGTTTCCAAGGCTAAGCAGGTTAGAAATGGCGGTCTCGAGGGGTGGAGGCGGAGCCTGGCTCTCATCGGCACATTCCAAGCCCAGCGAGATCGCCTCGTCACCCAGACTTTCAATGCCTTTCAAGAACCTGTCTATAGCGGGGACCCTGCCGCGATAAATGTTAGGAAGAACGATGCGTATCCGGTGACGGTATCCGCCATGGATCTCGTGAGCTGCCGCCAAAAGCTGCTTCGAACACCTCAAGACCTCGATCTGAGTTTCGTCATCGTCGAGGACCTCCGCCAGTTCTGGGTCGCCGTCCTCGTCGTCGGGGTCATCCCAGGGGAAATCTGCCTCGGCCATCTGTACTAAAAGAGCTCGCTCGGTCGTGCTAAGGACTCTCATCCACTCATGCCCGTTTTCGACAATGGCGCTGACGAAGACCGAGCTCTGGGCGCCTTGCTTCGAGTAAGGCACAGCGAACCGGAACCAAGTGACTGATCGGCACTTCTCGATCGCTAACCAGTGGTTCTCGTGAGACGACAGCTCTCCTTCTAGAAGCCTGAAGTCTCGGAACAAGGAGCCCTCTGCTTCTGAGCCAGGTTCGGTTGGCTCCTGGCATCGCTGCAATAGAGACTGGGCACGGTGATGCTGGTTCATGTTGGTTTGCCAGAAGGTACTGAAACCGGGGATATAGGCGTGCCAGTGATTGTTCACTTTCATAGCCTGCGCCTCGACGGCATGACGCAAGTGTCCAAGCTCATCGCACAGCTTCCCGCTCCGCTTTATAAGATCCTTGGCTGTCTCAATAAGATCTTGGGGCTCCGTGGCCTCCTCAGATGAAGGCAAGGTTTTGCAACCCTCATTCTGGTTCTTGTCCATGGGTAAGCACACAGCGTTTTTTCAGAGGCGTTATGTTGTCTCTCGTCCTCGAAGTGGTGGGTGATGTTCAGCTTGACGGCAATGCCAGGTAATGTGTCGTCGAGCCAAGGGGATGAGCGCGGGAAAATCGGGGCAGATGAGTCATGGCGTGGGGAAGAGGGTCATACAATGGAAAAAGAGAAGCGTTGCCAAGTTTGTAACTGTATTGTGAATACTACTGCTAACGACGAATAATGATATCAAGCCATCTCATCCCAGCAAGAAGCTGCTGGCAGTAATTTTTTGGGGATGCCTTCAGATTCGAGGCAATGGAAGCCTGGAGTGAGAGACCTCAGCTTTCCTAGCTCCCGCATGTAATTGGTGGAGACGTCTGGTGAGGGCCCACCCACCTAGTCCAAAGTTGGACGATACAGTCTTCGCACTTTCCTTGTCGATGGGCACTTCACCAGAGCAATCACTGTCTAGGTACGTACCTACCTAACTCTGTAACTGTGATGGTGACATTGTGTTATCCCCGATTACGTCGCCGAAGCCTCAACAACTCACCATGACCCTGGCTCATCGTGTTCATTATCGTCAACATTAAATCTGTCTGCTAGGTATTACAACATCTAGTTGCTCCATAAAACCCCCCAAAATGCTACGCTTGCATCGTTGTCATGCAGGAAAACCACTATGCAACTTTCTCAATCGACCACGACTCAACAACATCGGCGAGTGTGCTGTCGCTGCCAACGTTGCCGGGGAACACGACGTACGGCACTCCACGATGCCGACTCGTCTCCTCATCGCACCTCCACAGCGGGACACCAGGAGCAGCTTGGCCTAGGATGCGCGCTCGTCTCATCTTCAACCCTTCGTCGCCGCATCTGATGAAGTGATGCCGCCCTTGGCAATCAAATACCGCGGTCGAACGTCAATCTTCTCTACCAACTGAACCAGGGCGCGCGCTACCTTGGATCCGATCTGAAGCGAACTGAGCGCGTCGTCTCCCTTGATCAGCTTCCGCGACGTCATGACAAGAACGTCTTCACCCGCCGCCAGCTTCGATGCTGCTTCAGCCGCCGCTGTCGCGACGACGTTCTCGGCCGCCTCGGCAGACTCAATCAGTCCAGCAACGTCAAGCTCGATGACTGTTAGTTTGCTACCTCGCCTCTCTCGGAGCACCTTCAGTTGCGCTGTCGTCTTCGGGACATACGAGCCAGCGACAATCAATCCGCCTGGTTGCTTGGCCCCCTCCTTCGCCGATACCCCAAGATCTGTCATCGTCAAAGGCGGGATCCCTGTGATTCCCAGGCGAGAAGAGACAAAGGCAGCACCTGTGCGGTATAGGTACCGTCTTCCCTCCTTTTCAGCCTCAAGCAGGCCCGCCACAAAGACGTGCATGTCGGACTCTGCAGCAGCGTTGACGATGACAACCATGTTGGAGCCGGGCGCTACCGAGAGAAGCTTCTTGGTGACACCTGCCGGGCCCCCAACTCGAATATCGTCCAGAGTGACCGATAAGAAAGATGAATCATTGAAGCGTGAACCGCACTTCTCGAGCACGTATTTCCGCAGGTTCGAGTTCTTATATCCGAACGTGGCATCCTGGGC
Organism: Colletotrichum spaethianum; assembly: GCF_022836535.1. Taxonomy (NCBI): domain Eukaryota; kingdom Fungi; phylum Ascomycota; class Sordariomycetes; order Glomerellales; family Glomerellaceae; genus Colletotrichum; species Colletotrichum spaethianum. The sequence continues at coordinate 1,363,370 of NW_026054780.1, read as the reverse complement.
GAACGGTGTTTGGCTCGCAGGAACCAGCACATCGTCTTCCCTGACATAGTGTACGTCGTTGATGGTGTATCGACCACCCTGGTAAAAGAAGGGGGTAATCACCCACGCGTCAAACTTGCCGAGTGCCTCCTCAGCTGCCTCAGGCTCTTCCGGAAGGTGACCCCGCAAAGTCGAATCTCCGCGAAGGACAATCTCGAATGCCTTGTCGCATTTTTCAGCCGCTTGCTTGACGTTTTGGCAGATCTCGAGGATGAGCTGCTTTGCTTCAGCGGAAGGCAAGGCACGGGAGTTGGTCAGAATGAAGAATCCCGTTGGGTTGAGACTGAATTCGTATTCCAGTGTTGCAGCATCCCAGACAGTCAGAACATCGATGTTGTGGCAGGTCTGTGTACCCGTTGGATCGTCATCGAGAACCACGAGCACTGGAACTTCGCCATTGTCAACCACCTTACGCGTCGAGCTAATGACGTCTCCCGAGTATTCATTGGGCAGACAGTCGATCGTCTTCTGTGCCGGGAGGCCTTGCTCTTGGCCTGCTTCAACAGGATAGTTCTTGGAGGCTTGGTCCTCAGTTTCCTGAGCTTTTGGACCAGCATTGCCTGAGACAGAGAGCCCAGCTAGCTCCCACAACTTGACAACACCTGCGTCGGATTCTTTAGTCCATCCGCGAGAGGCCCCAGAAAGGTATAAGGTGTGGGCTGCAGATGAAATGGGAGCGAAGTAGGTCAAGCGCTTTGCCTCGTCAAGTACGATGCCGAGGTCCTTCACGAAAATGGCAAGGGCAGAGTGTGGCGTCCAGTCGGCATCAAGCATCTGGGGCACTCTGTTCTCAAACATCCAACTCCAAGCCGCCGCACTTCCAAGGATCTCGAATGCGCGTCGTGTGTCGAGCCCAAGGCGGGCGGCAAACGCCATTGCTTCGGCAGCGGCGGCGATGTGAACACCGGCCAGCAGTTGGTTGATTAGCTTGACAGAAGAAGCGGCGCCAACACCTCCTTGCACATGGCACAGATTGCTCGAAGTCCCCGTCATGGCGAGCAACGGGCTGTTGACCTTGGAGAGTACCGCGTCGTCGCCAGAGCAAATGATCTATCAACCATTAGCAACGCACATTTCTTGCCCAGCATTGAGGATTGCATACCGTGAGCGTCCCGTTCGCAGCGCGGACGACGCCGCCGCTGACAGGGGCATCAATAAGGTTAATGCCCTTGCCGAGGTTGGTCAGTTTGCTCTCCAGATCACGCACGAACGACGGCGGCACCGTCGAACTCAGTATGACAATTGCGCCATCAGGCAAACTCTCTGCCGCCTTGCCAGAACCGAAGAGAACATCATCAGCCTGCGCCGCATTCTGTACCATCAGAACCAGTATGTCTGCACCCTTGGCAGCCTCGGCGGGGCTGCTGGCCTTCGAGGCATTGCCTCCGTTGGCCACGAACTTATCAATGGCCGGCTCGTACACATCGTAGCCCTGGACGGCGAACCCGGAGCGAAGGAGCGAGCCCGCCATGCCCTGTCCCATCGCTCCCAGGCCTACCATCCCAATCTTGGAGATCTCCAGGGGCGTGCTGCTCGGGGTCAGCTTCTCTTGCGTGTTCAGCTGAACAGCCTGCTCTTTGACGATGTTCTGATGCCCGGGGAGGAACACCCGGACGAGACCGGAGTCGTCCTCAGCGCCATAGCCGTGAGCAGCTCCCGAGATATACAATTGCTCTGCCACCGATGCGAGAGGCGCAGGGAATTGCAGAGTTCTTGCCGTGGATACCACAATGCCCTGTGCAACTCGTCAGCCTGTGATTGTGCATTTGGCGTGAGAGGAATGCTCACCATGTCTTTGACAAAAATGCTGAGGGCCGATAGAGGCGTCCAATCCCCATCCAACATGTGCGGCACGCGATTTTCGAAAGCCCACGAGTTACCCGCAGCGTTTGTGATTATGTTGTACACTTCACGGGTGTTTAAGCCGGCCTTTGCAGCCAGACCCATCGCTTCGGATGCAGCTGCAATGTGTGTTCCGACCAGGAGCTGGTTGACCATCTTGATTTTGCTACCAGCCCCCGGTCCACCAGGAATGATGTAGAGCTTTTCAGACATTTCGCGCAAGACTCGGTCGGCGCGCTGCAATGCCTCTGGAGCACCAGAGGCGAAAATGCTAAGTGTGCCCTCTGCTGCACGCTTCGTGCCACCAGAGACGGGACTGTCAACGACCAGAACATCCTTCCGGCCCGCTGCCGCGATGCGGGTTGACAGCACCTCATGGTATGTTGGTGGAACGGTTGAGCAAAGCAGCACGGTAGCATTCTCCGGCAATGCTACGGGAATGAGGTTAGCGGCATGGTTGGGGGTCGGTGAAGGCTGAGAAAACTCACTTTGCACAGCACCCGTCTGATCATTGAAGAGTATGTCATCGATTTGCTGAGCATTCACGGCCATACAGACTAGGATATCGCTGGTTTTTGCCACCTCCCTGGGTGATTCGCCCACCGAACCGCCCTGCGCAACAAACTTCTCTGCGCTCGGTGTATAGACATCATGGCCTTGGACTTGATACGATGGCTTCTTCAAAAGATTACATGCCATGCCAAAGCCCATGGCACCCAGGCCAATAAAGCCGACGCGTGTCGGCTGCGCGTCGGTAGAAGCCATCTAGAGGTATCGTTGGTGGTTTGACCTGACTCGGCGGCGATTGTTCCTCCGAAAACCACAAGTGCTTGGCTCCAACTGGGACTAGGTATCGGAGACCCGGCCAACTTATACCCTACCCGCATTCCCCAGATCGGCCAAGGCTCGGAAAACCAGCCGCGACGGACGGGAGTCTCGTGCAAGCCTTTGGTGGAAGATGACATCCGGGGTGGGACACACACAAACAAACACATTGCGGGGCACAGCGACTTTCTCGATCAATGGCGGGCGCCCCCCATCTGCACATGGGGCCAGACAGAAACCGCTGCTAGACTGCCGCGGCCGGCTAAGACGAGAGATGCGCTGCCCTGCTGGACGTGGACGCTTGTGTCTGAGCAGGTGGAGGCGACGTTCAACCCCGCACGGCGAGAAGTCCGCCCCGCTTATAAACATAGCAGATGCACGTCGTCTGGCGCGTCTTTTCCCTCTTTTTCCCCTCGGCCATCTTCCCGCCCTTCTATCTTGTCCACTCCGTCCACCTTCCCTTTGCAAGACCCAGAAAACTCACCCGGACTTCTATCCCTCGGACCATGAAACGTGCAAGAGTCGACGGTCCGGACAAGACCCCGTCTTCGGTCTCGGGGGCTACCTCCGGCCAACACGTCCACCTACCAAAGATCTCAAGGAAAATCCGAGCTTGTGAGTAGCCACCTCCTCGGGCTGAACCCTCAACCCCTTGCTTTCCGGCCCTACAAGACAGGACTAGTCGCTGATACAACAGAGATAGGCCAAGAATGTCAGAACCGTAAGATCAAGTGTGGTATCGAGCCCGGTCAGAACCAATGTGCTCGGTGTGCCCGCCTTGGTCTGCAGTGCGTTGTCAACAAGAGCCTCCAAACTTTACTAGACAGTGAAAATGAGTGGAAGACCAAGATGGAAATGCAGCTTCAGACGCTTCAGGCGTCCATGATGGAGGTTAGACGAACTTTGAATCTGCCACAGCTCGTTCCTGTCCAGACTTATCACAATGAGCCGGCCGGCATGTCCCAGAGCCCCGTCAATCTGGCGGGATCACAAAGCAGTCCTGGCACCGGCCCGTCACCCGTTCGACCTCCAGACGTCACAGCAATGACGAGAGAAAACTCACCGGAGCAAACGGCACAAGACAATGGCGAAGACCAGGCCATAGTTAGTGCACCAATGGCAAGTCTCTTCGAGGTGACGAAGTTGCGCAACATCCGAAGCGATCCGGGAGCCCGGGTCCACCTTCCATCAAGCCGGGCCCAAGAGCCCGACTTCATCGCACAGGGCAAGTTTAGCGTCCAGGAGGCGGAGCAGCTCTTCTCCACCTTTCGCGGGACGCTCAACGCGTACCTATGGGGAGGCATCGCGCTGGTTCACGACAACCTCACAGCTACGCGCATGTCTTCGCCCCTCCTCACGGCTGCTATCCTTGCCGTCACTGCACTACACGAGCAAGACGATGGTCGTGCTTTTGACATATGCTACCCCACCTTCCTGGAGCTAGCCAGCCAGACTATGTTTGACCGATACCATAGCCTTGACGACGTCCGAGGACTATGCATCGGTGCCTTCTGGCTATCAGACATCAGCTGGAAGGTCTCTGGTCTCGCTGTACGGATTGCTACGGAGCTGAACCTTCACCAGTTTTGTGCCAAGGCTCTGAACAAGGGACCGCAGCATGTCGAGAAAGCAAGGCTATGGTACCTGCTCTACGTGTGCGACCATCACTTCAGCATCGCGTATGGAAGACCTCCAGTCATAAACGAGGATGCAACCATTACACATCATGAAGCTTTCCTCATGTTGCCGGGCATCACGCAAGCGGACCACCGTCTGCACAGTCAGGTTGGTGTCTTTATCATTTTGAGTCGGGTTTTCCACACGTTCGGTCCGGACACATCGAGGCAAGTTGCCAGAGATGAATTTGAAGCACTGAAAAGGTACGATGCCGACCTCGGTCGATGGAAGCTCCAATGGGAAACTCGGTTAGGTAAGAACACAGACCTATACCCCGATACGAAGCGAAATTGGCTGACCTTATGACAAGTGCCGGACAAGCACATAGCAAAGTACCCCGCCAAGGGCGTCATTCTTCATTATCACTTTGCCCGTCTCTTACTGTTTTCCATCTGCCTCCGAGGGCTCAACCCTTCGAATCCATCAGATCAATACGCAATGTCTGATGAACGCCGGGAGTTCATCAACCTCGCCATCGCAAGCGCGTCTGCCGCTTTGGAGCTAATCTTGACAGACACCGATATGCGCAGGGCAGTGATCGGGGTACCCTTGTACCTCCTGACCACCATTGCGTACGCTGCCATGTTCCTCATGAAGGTTCACGCGCAGTGGAAGCCTGCACGGCTAGACATACGCTACGACGATGTTGTTAACCTCATTGAGCGTGTCGTTCAGCTACTGGAGGAAACGAATCGTTGTGCCCGTCACGTGGCGCACTACATTGGGCGCGGTCTCAGCAACATGCTTGATAAGTTCAAAGAACGAGGTCCTCAGGAGAGGCAGTACATCGTCGGCGGCCAGCCCGGCCAAGCCGCTCAATCTGGCCAGCCGATTCCTCAGGTCTGGAATGAGGGCGAGATGGGTCAGGATTGGAACCAATGGATGTTCAGCGGAGACATGATGAACAATTATGGAATGGGCCCTGAGCAATACCCGCTCAACATGCTAGATTTGCTGAACTCGCAGATGCCCGGCTGACGACAGCGTTTTCAAACCAATGAGATCACAATTGCTGTCACGTCTACTCATGGCTTGTTTTTTTACGTTTGATATGCAATTTACGTGATGCTCATCTCGCGTGGTTAATCGCGGGGAAGCAATGACGGAACAAAACCCGGGAGTGAATGCCTCGGACCAAAGGCCGCCCTCTCCACCGGCACTTGGAGGCCCGGAGAGAAGTCCGTCTCAGCGACCCTCTTCGCGTGGATCCGTATCGTCTTGCGACGTTTGCAGCCCAATCACGCCTCGTTTGGGTCGACAACAATAGTTCGTTGTCTAATGCCAACCAGGCGAGAGGCCATTCGCTCACGTCAGGTCCGGATAGCTCCTCAACGCGGGTCTCGAAAAACCCACCTCAAGCCCCCCATTAGCCCGCCTTTGGCTCCTCCCCCAAAGTCTACCCCATGGGGAATGGACGGCAAGCCGTAATACCCTTGGCAGACACGGCGCTAGGCACGACTCGCGTGCTCGACGTTATATATCTGACGTCCTGTTATTGCTACCGTGTTTACTCGAGAAGAAGACTCCATCCATCATCCTCGTGGCCGACTCTCCGCCATTCAGAATAATACCCCATCTTTTCCCCATCAGAAGTCAAAGGGCATTTTGCGCGTCGCGCTCCGCTTAGATCTCCACATCCCGCGCCGTACGAGCTTCCACAGCGGGAAAACCTTCTGGTCAGCCACTACGAGTCAAGGAGACGACAAAGCGACGAACGTCGGACGAAAAATAGCACAGTGACCACGACCATGAGTTTCGAGAATGGTCGGAAGCAGTCCCTTGAGATGAAGGAAGACAAGAACGCGCCCGTTGTCAGCGAGGCGGATGCTGAGCTCGCTGAGGCGCTGAGGAACTACGTCCCCGGCACGCGAGAGGAGAAGCAGCTCGTGAGGAAGATTGATCTCTTTCTGGTATGTGCCGCGACGCTTTGGCTGGCAGCAACGGCTCTAACGTCGATGTAGATGCCCATGCTTTGGATCATGTACATCTTGAACTACGTGGACCGCACCAACATTGTAAGTCCTTCTCATCCAGTGGCGATAAGGGGGATAGATGCATGGAAATTCCCAACACCAAAGCACGGACGACTGACATGTTGGACGCAAACAATAGGGAAACGCCAAGATCGCGGGTATGCAGAAAGATCTCGCGCTCACCGACGATGGATACGCATGGGTGCTTTCGATCTTCTTCTTTGGGTACCTCATCTGCGAGGTGCCGTCGAACATGATCCTCAGCCGCAGCCGGCCGTCCATCTTCCTCCCGGGCATCATGCTCGTCTGGGGCGCGCTGAGCGCCCTCATGTCCATCTCCAAGAGTTACGGTGCGCTGCTGGCGTTCCGGTTCGTCCTTGGGTGCATTGAGGCTGGCTTCTTTCCCGGCGTTTTGTATCTTCTGAGCTGTTGGTATACTAGGACTGAGCTGGGTATGTCGCCACACACACACCCACACACCCACGCACCGAGGAACGCGAGGACTGACCGTCTACAGGCAAGCGTTTCGCCATCTTTTACACCGCCGCCGTCCTTTCAGGTGCCTTTGGTGGCCTGCTCGCCGGTGCTATCACCGCCAACCTGCACGACGCGCACGGCATTGCGGGCTGGCGCTGGCTCTTCATTGTGGAAGGCGTGGCGACCGTAGGCACCGCCCTCATCGCCTTCTTCGTCCTGCTAGACTACCCCAGCACCGCGAAGCAGCTGACCCCGGCCCAGCGGCAGCTCGCGAGCATCCGCATCATCGCGGACGGCATCGCCTCGGGCGGCCAGAACAAGAAGCGCCTGTCGCACTGGAACGCCTTCGTCGCCGCCGTCTCGGACCCGCGGACGTACGCCTTCATCCTGCTCTTCATGCTCGACGTCGGCGCGGGCACAATCTCCTACTTCATCCCAACAATCACCCTCACCCTGGGCTACGACACCGTCACCGCGCAGTACATGACCGTCCCCATCTACGCCGTCGCCTCGGTGTGTCTCAACATCGTCGCCTGGAGCTCCGACCGCCACGTCGAGCGGCGCTGGCACGTTGCGGCGCCGCTGGCGCTGGGCTTCGCGTGCAGTGTCGTGTGCGCCGCCGTGCAGACGCCCATCGTGCGCTACGTCATGATCTGCTTCGTCGCCGCGGGCATCTGGTCCGCTCTGCCGTTGGTCCTGTCGTGGACGAGCGGCGTCATCAGCCTGCCTCCCGAGAAGCGCGCCATCGTGTTGGCCATGGTCAACGCCTTTGGCAACTTCTCGAGCGTGTACGGCAGCCGCATCTGGCCCAGCAAGGACTCGCCGGCATACCACGTGGGGTTCGGAGTCACTGCTGCGTTTCTGGGCGCTGGCATGATCATCGCCGTGTTGATGCCCATTTTCGTCAAGTGGGTGGATTGGCAGGGGACAAAGGCCGAGAGGGAGATTATCGAGGACGACCAGGAGTAGAGTTGAGGGGTTGGGATTAGGGGATGATTTACGGAAGCTGTTCATAATGCTTTGATATGACTGGGCTTACGAGCCTGTTTAGTAATAAATGACGCCAGGCATGAATTTTTCCTGGCCTTGAAGGAATTCCTGCTGCAGCAGCGATGCAGAGACGATAAGCCGCATCGTTGCGGACGCTTCCTGCCCGCAAGTCTTGATCCTTGGCTGCGCTAACCCAGTTCCGCGTCCAGAGTTCAAGTGCATGTTGCTGCCTTGGGCAGGAGGCTCAAGTGGGGAGATAGGGCATGCTGGTAAGCCCAGCTCATGCAGATACAGGTCAGCGGTCTAGCCTCGTCTTGTTAAATCGGCATCGGTTGGGGTTCGAGCTGACGACAACCCACGTTCTGGGAAGAATCTGACCACCCACTAAGTCTTTTCTCTACCTATAACCACTCGCTAGGGTCCAATTTGTGTAGACTAGTTACGATGCTCGCAAAAACGCTGTGTAAGATCAACGCCCTGACTTGAGTATAAAATGCCTTGTCAGGTCCTTACAAAGGTCCATGACTTGGTTTAAACGAGGTAGAAGCTAGGTAAACTCAACGGAACAGTGCAATCATGAGTTTGACGCCCAATAAAACCTTCGTCTTCAAGCGAATCCCGACCAGGCTCCCCGTAGTGGGAGACCACGTTGTCGTCGAAGACAGGCCGATAGACCTTGACGCACCCCTCGACGATGGGAGCTTCTTGATCAAGGGTATATATGCCTCCTTCGACCCTTACCAGCGCGGCGGCATGCGCGACCCATCCATCAAGACCTGGCTGGAGGCATACCCTCTTGGTGGCCCCGTTCCCACCAGCGTGATCGGAACGGTGCTGAAGTCTGCGTCTCCTAATTTTGCCGTCGACGACATCGTTCACGTCTGGTTTGCGGCGCCGACGGCAGAGTATGGCGTCATTCCCGCAGGCGTCCCAGCTACTAAGCTTGATGGGCCGGAGGGGGTCAATGTCGCCCATTTTCTCGGTGCGCTTGGCCTCCCTGGGCTCACTGCGATCCGCGGTTTGCTGGATATCGGCAAGCCGAGGAAGGGGGAGGTGATGTTTGTGAGTTCTGCCGCGGGTGCGGTGGGACAAATGGCTGGGCAGATGGCCAAGGCGGAGGGGTTGACTGTCATTGGGTCAGTTGGGAGCGACGAGAAGCTGCAATACATCACGAAAGAGCTTGGTTTCGACGCTGGATTCAATTACAAGAAGGAAAAGCCCGGCGATGCGTTGAAGAGATTAGCTCCGGACGGGATTAACCTCTACTACGAGAACGTGGGCGGTGAGCACCTCGAGGCGGCGTTGGATGCTTTGCAGATGGGCGGGAGGATCGTTCATTGCGGCGCGGTAAGTCTATCTCGTACGGGAAGAAATCAGGATCGGCGTTGAACGCTAATCAAAACCACAGATCTCTGAGAAGAACGTTCCCGTCGAAGAACAGCGCGGCGTGCGCAACCTCGTGCAGTTCACGGACAAGCAGCTGACCATGACCGGCTACCTCGTCGACTTTACACCCGAGAGTCTGCAAGAGTTCTACAACAAGGTCATACCGATGCTGCAGAGCGGAGAATTGAAGGCTAAGCTGAGCATTACCGAGGGCATTGAAAATGCCGCAGAGGGCTTTGTTGGGATGTTGACAGGAGAAAACTTTGGAAAGGCAGTCTTGAGGATTTAAACGATGATATACGCTAAATATCACCGCCACATCATTAAATGTATAAGCTTTTGAAGAAACAAAGTTCTCTTCTCCCTGTGGCTTCATAATTGAGCGCCAAATGATCGCTTCGATAATCATTTCTCGAGATTGAGTCAACCGGTTCGATTCACCTAGTCAGCAACATTAACTGATTGATAGGCAAAGAATAAGGTGAACCAACACATTAACCACAAGCCTCAAAGCATATTTCATGGTATCTGACAATAATCCAATATGGATTCTACCTCTCTTTCGCATTTCGGCTTGGAAAAGACTTGTTAGGCACCGAGTTACCAAGGAGGACCTCAAGGTGGTGAAGCAGCATCGCGCGAATCTCCTTCAGACATATCTACGTGTTCTAGTGGGTTTGTGATTTCTTGTTTACGAGCATGTGTTGTTGACCAATGCTCTTGACCTTCCATTCATCTAGCTAAGTTGTCCAAGCTTGTGACTAGGATCTTCTATAAGCTCTTTACTGCTCGCAAGCGATTCTCTCTTGCGCGTTGAGTCAGGCTGATCCTGGGAGCATACAAATCGAAGATATGCGGAAGGCCCGGGTAGACATGCAGCTCCATCTGTACATTCGCCGAAGCAAGCTTACTCGCAAATGCAACCGCCTCAGCACAGAAGAGATCAACTCCGCCTACGTCGATGTACGTGGACGGGAGGTTCGCCACGTCGGTGGCCCTTGCAGGCGCAGCATACACGGCGATTTCCGAGGCTCCCGCCTTACCCTTACCGAGATACGCGTTCCAACCAATCTGGTTTGAATTGTCCGTCCAGGTTAAGAAATTTGATAGCGGGTTGTCAGCGTGGACCCTGGTCCTGTCGTCGAGCATGGGGTAAATGAGTATCTGCTTCGCCAGTGGCGGCGATAAAGCCCGGTCCCGCGCCATCAGCGCAGCTCCCGCTGCAATTCCACCGCCAGCACTCAATGCGTAGAGACCGATGCGTGCCGGGTCAACGTTGAGGTTTCCTGCGTTCTGGCCCAGCCACGCGAGAGCCGCGTAGCAATCCTCGGCAGGCGCCGGATACGGAGACTCTGGCGCTAGACGGTACTCGACGGCGAACATGCGCACACCAGCCTCTAATGCGGCCTTTGCGGCGAGGGGACGGCTGTATGGTTCGATGTTTCCGCCTACAATACCTCCTCCGTGGACATAGATGAACGCTGGTTGACTGCTGCCTGTCTCGTTGACCTGTGGGGCGAATTCGTATAGCGCAATCGTTTCGCCATCGAAAGACTTGACTTGGTGCTTGGTCTCGACAATCCCCTCTGGTAACGCGTCTTTGAGAATGGCTGATAGACCTCCATTGACACTTGCGCGGAGTTCTAGAGCGTCAGTAGGCTTTTTCGGCGGTCGGATAGCGATCAGGGGCCCGGCAACGGCCCAGAACTCTGCATCGAACTTGAGGTTCGTCATCTTCTGCGTCTGATTTGCATAGTAGAGGATGGATAAGATGCCGAAAACCAATCCCAGAAGCGAAAATCCTGGGCCCATGGCGACCTTTATCCGTTCGTCGCAACCCTTGTCGCCACGAAGAAGGATGTTTCGAATTGTTTCCACTTGGCCCTGGGCATGAGGAGGGCATTATATTCCCATAATTCATGGGTTTAGGCTGGCTAGTTTAACGTTAGCGCCACACCATCAACCTTGTAGCTTGGGCACTTCGGACGACTTGGATTGGAAGTTTCAGCCCATTGTAGGTAACAGCTTCCAATTCGTCCGAGCGGCATGAATCTTCTTTAGTCCTAGAAACCGCCAAGTTCGCGTGGCATTCTCTTATCGCATGACCACGAAGGGTTGCCACGTATGATGCGCTGGCAAATCACTTTCAGCTCTTTCGAGGAGATTCTGCACAATTCAATTGACTTTGGCAATGCCGTCTTCGACACATGACACAGCAGCAAGCCTACACATGTCTTGCAACACCCTTGAACACCTTTCATGCGTGCAAATTTAGCAGTGTGCTAATCCGTTCGACAAACTGCCTTGAGAATCTACCTGATTTGGCCTGGAAAAGAGATCTATTGTAATCGCTAGCTCAGATATATAACCATAACCAATGCGCTCAATGGCCATAGAACTTTTGATTGCTCCTGAAGAGGGAGGCTTCAGGCGTTGCCGACCGTTCGAAACAATTCTAGTCGAATACATCGGTGGCATACCGCTCATTTCGAATGCCTACGAACCATTCTTCCAACTCCTCCTCAGTCATCGGCTTCCCATCATCGATCTCGCTCTTCTCTTTAGCAGCTCTGAGTATGACATCCTTCACGCCCTCTGCAACTCTGTTTGAACCGCAGACATAGACTCTAGCGCCCTGGTCCCAGAGACCGTACAGCATCTCACGCTCCTGCCATATGCGGTCTTGGACATACTTGCAGCCATTCGAAGCGTTCGGCTTGCGACTATATGCCCTGTACATCTTGACAGCACCAGCAGCCTCCCACTTGTCAAACTCGTCGCGGTACAGATCGTCGGCGGAAGGATCACGACAGCCGAAGAAAAAGATTGCGGGTGCAAGCTGTCTACCGCTGCTGAGGAGAGTTGCCCTCTCTTGAATGAAGGCACGGAACGGCGCGAGGCCTGTGCCAGCTGCGACACACAATAGTGGAGTTTTGTCCATTTCGATGGGCAGCTTGAAGCCACCTTGTGCGACACGGATCGAAACCTGGAGTCGGTCGCCGGCTGTCAGGCTTGAAAGATAGGAGGATGTGACGCCAATATGACGACCTTGCCCCGATAAAGCGGGCTCATCAAGTACTCCATAGGTAAGCGTGGCGACACCTGGGTCAACAAGAGGTGACGATGATATCGAGCTGGGTACGATGGTAAGCATAATGCGTAGCAACTGAAGGCGCACTTTTGCACTTACTATTGACGAACACGCATTGGTGGAAGCATGAGCAGGAAGTGGTTGAATGGGACTGACAAGCATGGAAACTGCTCGGCGATGTCAAGAACGGAAAGCCTCTTGTTCTTGATCTCTTCATCATAACCGTCAGTTGCCAGGTACTGGAGCTTGCTGCGGAGTTTTTCTTCCTTGGCAAATTGTGATAACGTTGACACGTTCTAGATACTTCTCGTTAGTGGCTCTTCTTAGATGAAATGGAAATGTAGCGTAGCCTTACCCTCTTAGAAGCTGTTTGACAGAGCTCGACATATGAGCTCAGGACATCAGAGACAGGAATGCTGACGTCTGTGGGCAAAGTTGTGGGGCCAGAAGCTTGGATTGTAACATGAGAGTCCCAGGTCAGGTGGAAACGTCGCATAACTCGCGCGACAGTGTCCTTAGGGTTGTGTGGGAGTACAGCCATATAGTCGCCGGCAGTGTACCGCATGTTGGATGGTAGTTGCACTTCGATATGTCTCTTAGCCGGTCCCAAGCTACCATGGGCGAGGGTGCGGGAGTCGATCACAAGAGCATCTCTGACGTCCTGACGTAGTGTCGAGGTTCTCGGTGTGGAGAAGGAGACTGAAAGACCCGCATCGGCGATGTTGCTGTCATCTCCCTCGGGCTGACCACCGAATTGCTTGACGAGGGCAGGCCACAGAGTATCGTCCTCCCAGGTTTCGAAGTCGGAGAACATGTCTCTGTCTTTGGCATCAGTTGCAGAAAGGGGGGTGATCCGGCGACCGCCACGTTCCTCCAAAGAAGCGTCGACTAGCTTAGGGATCCGTTGATGAGTCTTCACCCAGTCGGCATGGCCTACTGACGTGATTAGAGGGCTATGTGTTTCGGGTGATGCCATAACTTACCGCAGCCGTATACAGCATAGGACACGTTTTCAAGCTCCTTGCCCTTCAGGTTGGTCAACCAGTCGACGAAAAGGGCAGCGTTATGGGGTGGCTCGCCCTCATATGAGGATGTGATGATGACAACCGGCCGATCGGTAGGAAGAGACTCTCGGGCGGTGTCGAGGGTGTCGACAGTAGCACTGAAGCCGTGCGACGCGGCATCATTGGCAAGCCTCTGAGCCATGAACTCGCAGGTCCCAGAGTTCGAACCATAGAATACTGACAGCTTCGCATTCCCCTTGGTACCATTCACAGCTCCAGATCCATTGGCGGTCTCTTGGACCTTCGTCTTGGGCTGGGCAGCCAAGCCTCCGACAAGGGACCCAGCCATTCGAGCCTCCAGAAGGGAAGGCGTCAAACCCTCCCTCAGGATTGCCCGGATGTACAAGTCCTTCGGCTTGATAGTGAGGGTCTGAGAAACCTTCAGGTCGTAGTTGGGGTTGTGCATGACAAAGTTGAAATTCTGCATCAGAAGGGCGAGTGCGAGGACCATCTCCTGCCAGGCAAAGGCGCGACCGATGCAGCCACGCATACCCGTGCCAAAGGGACTCCAACAGTTAGGGAACTCCTTCATCAGGCGATCGAAGTTTTCGTCAAGCATTCTTTCGGGCTTAAATTCTTCGGCGTCGTCTCCGAAAACCTTAGGGTCGAGGTGGGACTTCGTCAGAAAGCAAAGAATTTGCTCTCCGGTCTTGACGCGGTATTTGCCACCAATGATCTCCTCGCCTTTCTGAACCTCTCTACCGAAAGCAGGAATGGGAGCACTATGCCGCAGTACCTCTCTAATTACCTGTTGTCCGTCATATTAATATCAGTTCCATAAGTGAAGATTCCGCTGTCTGACTTGAGGCAGTGTCGTAAGGGAAACGCATTAGTTACTTACCGCAGTCAAATACTTCAGCTTGGCAACATGCTCTACATGAAGAGGCCCATCGCCGACGACCTTGTCGACTTCTTCTTGAACCTTCCTGTACACCTCTGGTCTCTTGAGCAGCCAGTACATTGTGAATGTGAATGTTGCGGCAGTGGTTTCGTGGCCGGCGACAAGGAAGGTGATCAAGTTGTCGATGATACTCTCGTCTGTCATCTTGCGGCCTGTGACAGGATCGACGGTGTTGAGCATTGCTGTCAACACATCCTTCTGACCGTTCGCACTATTCGGGTCCAGCTTTCTTGCCTCCAAGACCTCTCTGGCCGTCTGTCGCAACAAGTCAATGTTGGCCTTGTACTTCTTGTCCTGCTTCTTGTAGAACACCTGAGGCAATACACGAAGGGACTTGTCGCCCGCCTCCTTCATGACGGCATACATTGCTGTGATGAAAGGGTGAGTGTCTTCGCGGTAATATGAATTGAACCTGTACCCCATCGAGCACAGGGCTACCGTGTCCATCGTGAGCCTTGTCATATCTTCGCCGATATGAATGGGAGTGGAAGATCCGTGACGGGCCCATTTCATCGCAAGCTGTCCAGCTACATCATGCATAGGGTCAAACATTTCCCTGATTGCGAGAGGTCCAAAAGCTGACATCAAAACGCGATGGGCAACACCCCAATTCTCTTCCTCCACACCTTTGGACTATCAAGAGGTAATGTTAGCCAACAACGCTTACAGATGCAATGTCAAAAGCAAGAAGCAAGACATGGTCTTACAGTGAAAAGACCATCATGTACTGCGTCGCGTAGTTCCTATATCAAACAGTTAGCAGTGATACAAAGCCAGGTTTGACAGGAGTTGAGCGTACAGTAAGGTCTCCTTCGATGCACTTTTTGAATCGTTTGTCGTCACAACACTCATTGACCAGTTCTTGCGTGTTAACAAACACCAACTTCTGGCCCAAAAGGTCTAGCCTAAAGATAGGCCCTGCATACTTAATTAGCTTAGGTTTCTAACTATTGAACGAACGTGTCCCCACATTCAGAGCAAATGTCACCTACCGAACTTATTTGCGAAGTGTATGAATGATCCCAGAGGATACTCCTGGTCGATCTCCGTTACGTGTCCCAAGAGAGGCACGCGAGACGGCTCCGGGATGTCAACGATTGCTCCCGGCATACCGAAGCTCTTTCTTGAAGATCGTCTGGAAAGGCTGAAAACTCGTTTACGTTTCTCGTGATGTGGTAAGGAGTTTCCAGTCACTGAATGCTTTGCTTTAGGTATAGACGACATCTTAGACTTTGGGCTAGGGAATATGTTGAAGATAAATAGTGTTTGGAAGAGAACACAGTTCCCTGCGCTTAGTAGACGTATATGAGGCGGTGCTTCGGTGGAATGCGAGATTCACGACGGCCGCCGGACTCGGTCTGACTGGTAAGCCCTACTTTCGGTGCCCTCGGGACAATATCAATGGTGGCTGAGTGAACGATTCACGTACGACGGTGCTTGGTGAACGGCAAATTGCGGGATCACCATATCTACGGCGCCAACTGGTTTGAGATTCGTCACACCTGAGCCCCGCGGGTGCCGCAAATGGGGTTGCTAGTCGGTTCATCCGTGCACGCTAGCGCCGAGCGGCCATCCGCGGATGCCCGTTCCCCACTTTTGAGCAAAGGTGGGTGCTACAAGATGGACTTGTCCAGGTATTCTATTTCATAGCATGTCTTCTGCCAAGTAAATGGCACAAAGTCGAAGCTGTGTTCCCAGACCCGGTCATGAATTATTTGAGGCAGTGTATGATTTGAAAACTTTTAGAAGCCGAAAATCGCACGCAGGTCATCATACGGTTGCGAGCAGACTCCGCGTGCCAATCATATCATATCGGGAGGCAGGCTAAAAGAGGCAGGCGCCGGTAATGCAATCAGTCAAGAAGATAAAATCATGCTTTTGGCACAGTCAAAAGTCAACGCTGCTCTCCAAACAGAATACTAGTAGCGGTGACGTTGCTGAGGAGTGTCGTCTCAGAAGCACAATGCAGAACCTCGATCTAGTAATACAATCATCACCGATCACAGCGGGCTAGTTGCTTTGACAACCAAAAAGGATGCCGTCATAAGCCACAAATTGCACCCCCCTTTTGGTACCGAAAATAAGCTTACGAGGTATCCACATCACAGTAAATTCTATGTTGTACGGTCTCAGCAATTGCCTGAACTGGGATATAAATAAAGTGCCGAGACTAGAAAATTCGGCCAAGATGATTTAGCATACTGAGACGCCTTGAACACCGTGTGAATTCTAGACTTCCGTTCTGATAGTTCGCACCCGCACAATTATTTCACCTGATAGATTGATGAGCGTAATCTTCTTATGATGATAACATAGTTGTGAACAATTTCTACAGCCATATAATGACATTGCTCAAAATCTGGCACCGTACCAAGCCAATCGAAAAGACAGTTACCACAACACTAAATCATGGTGAAAAACTAATCATCCTCCGCATCACGCGGGTCATGGTTTGCCCAATATTTCTCATAGTCTTCCCAAGATTGGGACGGGAATGCCAACGGAACCGTGATTGGTCCAAAAGGAATGCCCCTCTCTTCAAACTCGTCAAGACGCGCCTTTGTCACAGGCCTAGCCTTGTTTACACTGTACAGAGAGATGCGATGGCACGAGCTGGTGACGTGTAAGCCCCAATTCCAGGCTGTGCGAACGTTGGGAGGCTGGGTGTTTAGCGAGTTATCCCAGCAGCGACAGACAACCTCAATCCAGCCTTCGACGTCGCAGGGAAGATCAAACTCCCACGTGCGCCACGTCCAGGGTCGCTTCTTAGAGAGATTCTCCACTGGTACTGTGTACCAGTTGAAGCCACCGTCGGCTGAGAGTTCAACGCGTTCGGGCCATCGACCTCCTCCGGAGTAGGCCCAGCCCTTGCAGCGGATCTTGCCGTTGTGGATGACGACCTGCTTAGTCCAGGGCGACATGATGGCCGAACTGACAGGCATCTCCTGGATCTGAATACCATCTGTCATCTTAAGGTTGTGCTTCCCAACCTGTTGAGGGAAGTACAGATACTCCTGGCTCTGGACAGGGGCTCGCGAGGGCTCTTTGATGGCCTTGACACGGTACAGCCATTTGACACTTCTGGCCCCGATGTAGCCGAAGACCACAATGCGAAGGGGATAACCGTGGATTCTTGGCAACACCTCGCCATTCATCTCCCACGCCAACATGACCTCGTTCGCCTTGACTTTGGACCACGGAACGCTGACAAGGTAGTTCATTGTCTTGTTGTCTTTGAAGTAGGTGTCGGCGCCGTAGAATTCCAGGTGCTTGGCGCCATCAACCAAGCCTCCACAAGCCTTGATGACTTTCTTCAGGCTGATGCCGACGTATCGAGCAGTTCCGATTGCCCCCTCTGCCCAAGGCGCCTGAGGAACCTCATCACCTTGGCCAGCGTACTTGAGGATCTGCTCGATGCGGCGAGTTCCAGAGCATTGCATTGTGATGGCCTTTTCCATACGTGGAAATTTTGTCTCATCCATGATGTCGTCCAAAGTAAAAGACCGGGGGTTTGCGACCAAACCATCCAGCACAAAACTGTAGTCCTCTTTGTCAATGATGGGGATCCCGCCGTGGTTTCTGACAAAGTGGAGCGAGTTTGGAGTGATTTCTTTGTCGGTCACCAGTCGCTTGGGTGGCTCTCCGTTGTAGGGGAACTGGAGCAGATGGAGCATGTCTGGGTGCTTTTCCTTCAGAACGATATCCCAAGAGTCGTCAGGGACATTGGTGAGCTCGCCGCCAATTGCATGGTGCCACAATTTCCAGTTGGTCCCGGGAAGGACTGGGTTAGTGCCAGGAATTGGGCCCAACTGGTATTCGGGATTGGGATAGAAAGTCTGAGATGTCAAAATCTTGTGTGCGGCGGCTTTTTTGGCGGGATAATTTTCCCACTCCACGAAGCTATCATGGTTCATTCTAATCAGCCGAGAGCTACAAACAGATCCTAACCCCCAACTGCGTACTGTGTTGTACAAACGAACAACTTACCCGGCCCAGCCCTTTCGTTCAGCAGCGAACAGCTTCTCGCGGTCACCAATCTCAGCGAGTGCTTTCTCATCCTTGGTGGGAGGGTCGAAAGTTTGAGGAGGTAGAGCCTTTGTCTCGGGCCCGGTCATATCTAGGACCGGAAGTACAGCCCCCGAGAGGCCCTGCTCAATTTTCCACTCATCAGGGCGGTTTGAAGTCTTCATGACTAATAGCTGATGCTCGTTGTAAGCCGATATTGCTTTTACAGTTGGGTGTCAGTAGGCTGGTTCGAGTGACAAGAGTGGGAAGGTTTAGACACTCCAGCTGAGGGGTCATGAACATTTAAACCTGACCTCACTTGGAACCAGACGACCGATGTTTCCGGTAGCCGAACAGAAAGTATTGACGTCTGCACAGACAAGCTACGCAAGGTCGCCGGATGTAGAGTGTCAAACCATATCTCACCTACTGTGCCTACGCCCCTTGTGTGAACTGTACTTCGCTTACTTGCCTAGCGTCAGTGGTAGGTGCCTGTGATTGGTAGTAAACTTGTATAGGCTTGCCTTGTAAAGAGGCTGCAGCTGCAGGTCCAATGAGCTAGTGATGCAGGCGCTGTGGGCGGTGGGCTTACTGAGGCGGGGTGTCGTAGCCCCTGAGTGAGCCCGACGCTGTGGGCTGACAAAGTACTTAGATGGGCGCTGTCATCTCACCAAGGCGGGCGCTGTGGGCTTACTGAGGATGGTGCTATTAGTCTGCCGCGGATCCACGGTAGCAAGCCGGAGGCTGCATATTTACAAGGGTCAAGCTCGCTATTGTACGCTGCAAAACTCGGTTAAAGTCATAACCTCACACTGGCAGTATCAGACTTCAAGTTGTCCAACTAATCACATCTTGAGTTTGTCCTGGACAAGTAAAGCGATGTCACTTTGCAAGATCTTCGGCTACGCCTACCGTTTCCGCATCAAACCTTTTTTGTTTTAACCCCTCCTTCCTACGGCCTTACGTACTATGTACAGTCCACAAGAGTGAAAAGGCGGTCTGTGTGAAACATCCCGACCACGGCACCAAACGGTTATCGGGCCAGTCAGATACATTACTTTTCAACAAACTTTCGGTTCATAGTTATAAGGGACGAATTAGTGTGAACCCATTCTCAAGGATTCTGTTTGAGATGGCTCAGCTATCTCTGTGTTTTCAGCTGTCCTCGATTTCGTGTCGCTGTTCGTACTCAGCAGGCGGGGATCATTTCTTCTATACAGACTACTGAGGTACAATTATCCGTTTGGGTGCCACCAGGATGTACCGATAAACAAAGGCATCAAAAGTGGCAGCTACAGTAAAACACACGGCCTGGCTGGATAGTTCGTTGCTGTTTCTACATCTCATATACTTTTCTCCGGGAATGACAGTCTTCATGCATTCGAATGGGCAAAGATTCTCAGTAATGTCGAACAACACATGTGATTGTCTTACCCCGCACACAAGGGGCTTTGACGTCAATCCGCAATCAATAGGACAATCATCCTGTAGGGCATGACATGTCCCGTGATGATATCTTTATCCATGCTCTCTTTATATAACTATGTCAAATAGCAACCAGGTATTTGTGTGCCCAATTTTACTACCAGACTTTGAACCTCGATCATGCTGAAAACATAAGTATTTCTATATGTACGCTTCCACATCTGAGGACTGTTTTTCTACAGGCTTTCTTCCGTAGACAGAATAACTGCTAATCATTAGCCATATTTGAATACTGAGCCAAATAGACACGTTTACTTATACATGCCAGTACGCATGAGTGGACTTGTCATTTAAATCTCATCGTGTGCTAGGCAAGAAAGCATGACGAATTCTCTCCACATGCAAAATACACATGCAGTAGCTCTTCCATAATGTCTTTGCCAAAATGACCCCTCTTGTCGCGAAGAAGTTGGGGTTGAATGGGTCAGTTTACAGATATAGAATATCTCAACTTCTGATACTGTTGGCATGTCCTTTTTATAATTCTTTTTCTTGTTCCGAGAACTGACTGCGTTAAAATGATCATTGGTCTTTGTTATCCCTCGCAAACTGATCATCTGATCATTTAGTCCAAATGGCCCCGACGACGATAGCGGCGACATTACTCATGTTGCATATAAAAACCTAGAGGTCACAAGACGAGAAATGATTAGACATAATAAATTTCACGACATTGAGACTTCTTAGGTGGCTATTGTATATTGATAGACAAGCTGATCCACAGGATCTGAACTGGGCTTATCAATTCATTAACCTGCAAACATTTGTGGTCGAGGGAACTGAGAAGTCTTCAAGATCCAACCAGATAGTGACGCGCAGGTAGTACTGATTCATTTGATTCTGGATTCTTATGCTCTGAGATATATTTCGAACTCTTGTTCGTCTACCACAGCTATGTAATCGATATTAGAAGCTAAGCCAGAGTCACTATAGAATGGTTATCACCGCAAATGCGTGGAGGCACAAAAGTCTTGCCTGCAAAGCCGCTACTCTTTCTTTACCTTCCTGTGCATGGATGTGTATCGGTGAATTCCCGCAAATGCCAACGCCATGTATATCGTATTCACTTGAGCTCTTTCTTCGGAATTAAAACCAAGCATAGCAGTTTCAATCGCAACTTGACAAGTTTGCGACCGATATGAACGCCGATTTCTTGTATTTCTAGCCCGGAAATGGTGTGGCTCCAAGGCAATTTGCCCGTAATATGACCGTAGGATTGATACTCTGGGCCGAGATCATCAAAGGAAAGGCAAAGAGCGGATCAATTATTGTTCCAAATACCTATAAAGAATCAATGACTGCTTTGATACGGCGTTTCCTTTCCATTCTGGCACTCGAACATGAATAGTTTACTTCAACCTGACCAAAACCTTCAAGATCCCATAAACCTTCTTCTTCGTTTCTAAGGACACAAACGTCCTTACAAATTCGGAGCCCATGTGCTCTCACGGGTCCAATCGCTATCCATGTGAGGATTTGGTGTTCGCCGGTATGCGTTTGGCAAGATGGACTCTAGCACACCTTTGATCTGTTGTGCAATCACCTTGGAAAACCACCTGTGCTGTGCAGTTCCACCAGCGAAGATCCAAAGATTGTCGATGCCTGGATGTCGTTTCCATAGCCCCCGGACCTCACCTTCGGCGTCAACTCCCCACGTTGGCTCCAGTCTACTAGCAATGGTTTCGGCTCCGACTCCAAGTACGTCTGAAAGGTTTTTTCTGCCGTCAAGGTTGCCAAAACCGGTGCACCATATGATAGCGTCTGTTTTCAACATGCTGCCGTCTGATAACAATAATCCCTCAGCTGTGTAGGCTTTGGGTACTACCCCAGAACGAATGCCGACTTTTTTTGTTGTAATGAGCTCGATTCCCTTTCCCATGTCGACAAAATGGCCGCCGCAACGGTCCAGGAGATTAATGACTAGATCGCCAGTCAAGGAGTCTTGGACTCTGAGCCCTGCTTTCCTCACCTCATCATATCGATTACTATCAGTAGCTAATGTCAGTACAGCTGTACAACGATGGGTCTAGAAGATTCATGCTTACGGTTCTTCTTGAGCTTGCATAGCGTGGACCAGCCGGAGTAGGCGTCCACCGACCGCCAGCGGACTCCCATTGACAATCGCATCGGCATCTTCAGTCGGAAGAATGTTGTAGGCGCCTAATCCCATCGGGTGGGCGAAGTATGTCATTGGAACAACGTAGGTCTCTGATCTCTGGATCATGGTAGTCTGGAGACCGGAGTCGTGGCAGTCCTCCATCACATCAAATGCAGTATTAGCAGACCCGATGACAGTCACAGACTTGCAAAGTATGTCAGCAGTAAGCCTGGTACTACTACGCTTTGGAACCATGGCAGACTAGACTCACCTTGACACCATCTGATACAAGCTCCCTAGCATTTCGAAAGTCGACAGAATGCATATTTAAGCCTTTGAATTGCTCTTGGCCCGAGAGCTTCGGCAGAGGGGCAGCTCCGGAGAAGCCAGCACCAGTGGCAAGGACCAAGCATTTACAAAACAGGCTTCTTCTTCTTGGTCCAGTTTTCAGTTCTACGTTCCAGAGTTTTGTAGTGGAGTTGTAAGTCGTAGCAGTCACTGTTGTACCGTGAAGGACGCGGCGTTGTAAATCAAACTCCCGGGCAAAAGCTTGAATTTGTGCAGCAAGCTGATCCCGTGTAAGACCATCGTTGGACGACTGTGGATAGGCTAGTTGTTTATGTTAGATCATTTGCAATTATAGAGGTAAGATGTCATTTCGGGGACATGAAGAGCATTGGAGTTATGGAGATGAGAGGCTCTCACAGGCGATTCAGAGTTCGAAAACCCACAGGCTCCGGCCAGACTAGGATATGGACTTCACTTACGGATATATGGCGTCTCACAAAAGGACTTATAGACGTGAAACCGCATACAATCGTATCTCTGCGACCAATTGTCTCCCACATTCTCATTGCGGTCGACCACAACATAATCAACGGCCAAGGCCTTCAAACGGCCGGCCAGGATGAGGCCCCTGGGGTTTTCTGGTGTTAATTCTAGTCGTGCTCCTCTACGTAAGGAGATGATACTTACGCATTGCCCCCGCCGATGACGAGCACATCTGTGGAAATGTGGTCATTATTTTCAATGACTAGAGCTGAAGGAAGCCTCAATAGGGCCTCCTCTTCTGGGTAATCTTCCCAATCAGTTAACCACGTAGTCATGGACCAAATCTTCCATTGACAGTGTCTGGATTCCTGGACAGACGGGACTAGCATCATCTTCCCCCGGCATAGTGCTTTTGGAAATTCAGTCCTGAAGCTGAAGCTGCAGTCGAGCCATTTCTGTTCCTTGATCAGTGTCAAAATGCGCGATAGAACGCGGTGCACTCACCAGATCCTCGGTCGCTGTCACGACCTGGCCACTATGAAATTGGAAAGCACCAACTTTTCGTTCATTGTGCAGCTCCAATAGTGCCGATGCAATCCTCTCTCGACCTTTAAACGTTCTGAGGTGAGCCGTCAAGGCCAAGGTGTCCCTCCAGTGCGCGGACGGGACAGCAAAGAAGCTCTCTACTTCCTGGTAATGCTTTCGCTGGAGTGCAGCGGATAGCCCCTTCACAACATTACCGGAGACATTGTTCGCATCAAAGTCGTCCCAGCTTGACAGTGCTGTCGCTGTCACTGGAAGCGCCTCGTAAATCTGGGCTTTGATGTCGACCTTAGGAGGATAGTCTGGGAACTCCATCTTCGTTGACAGTTGTAGAATGACGCCGAGGATCCAAGTCCCGGCTGGACTGAAAAAGTCATACGGAGTAAGGCAGCACCGGTTTTCATATTCCAAAACGCCCGATGAAGGCACATGCATATGCTTGTTTAGTAACATGGACCGTCCCGTATCGGTCCGCAGATCTCAGTTGACCGATGTCCCACTGCAGGTGCGTCGGTCGCGCTAGTACGTGGCGCTTGGGGAGGACCGTAAGACAGCCCTTGTCCTCCTGACCAAAATGACCAGCCACGTATACCACCTAGCCTGACATTTGGACTAATATATGTGGAAGAAATCTGGTTATTGCTTGCCACAAACCGGACTTCTTGGCCAACTTGCGGATGGAGTTTGGAGGCGGCATGCATTAGCTTCAAGACTGCATATAAGGTGTCCGTGGTGACAATCAGATGTAGGGCGAATGTGCAAAACTCGATCCCATAGGTCAGAAAAGCCGAGGAATCTTACGGGTGACCACTGAACACTCGGACTTGATGTCCGCGCATAATCATTGTGTCTTACATTCATATCCATCTAGTGATTATGATCGCTGCAGTGGAACTCGAAAGCGTGGTTCTCCGCTGTCGATGATGATTATGTTAGCTAGAGAGTTTCGATGAAGAGGAGGAGCTGTATATATATGTATCAAGAGATTGTGGTTGACGTGCCCCGCGAGATACTATTCATTCCAAGTTAATTCAAATAGTTAAGAGCACGTTCAAGTACGACAGTTGACGTGGTGCGTTGATACACTCCTTTGCATGTGATTGAACATTTCTTCATTCAAGTTCTGCATCACCTGTTCTGTTGAATTCATGTTTTTGAGCATCACTTATGTCACCTTTTCGCTCAAACGAGGCGCAGACCAGCGAAATGGTTGCGTCAAGCTTTTATGCCCAAAATCCTGGGTATTTGAGTCATTCGGCAATGGCAAAGTAGCCGAGACATGTGGGTGTTGACCTGGACGCTAGCACTGCCCCATTCACATTTTGTGTTATCGCCAGAACCGTTAGTTCAAGCCCCGAAGACGCCAGCTAAGGAGACAAGATGAGTATCAATGCTTGACCGTTACTTCACCTTGTGAAATAAAGTTGTTCCGCACGAAAGCTTTTAGATTTGGTATTAAAAGCGGATTTATGAAGATGTGAATATGTGATGTGCGAATAAATCGGCAGGTTTTTGTTCGCAATCAATCAAGACATGTTCTTAAGTTTCACGCAGTTTTTATATACTTAAAGAACTACAGGCTGCAGGACGCTCTCTGTTTTCACTACACGACCGTTGCTTCGAACGTGACTGAGGAAGTGCGGCTGTTGAGCTTACCGAGATTCTGGAATTTCGACTATGCTCTATTGTAAGGGAAGAAGACAGCAACACAGCATCCTAGACTTGGAGTAGCTAATCATCAGCAGAGAACGAATTGTGTTTCTTGAGTAAAGAGCGTTAGCAAGGCTCTCATAGCGTCCTGTCTACAACCCTAGGAACCAGTGCGGAGTCAGCGGCTTGTTTACTCCACAGCTCATCTTGCATTCTATTTGAATAATATCAACCTTACTCTGTCGCATGAATCATCTTTGAGTGTTACAGCATACTGGGGCTGCGGTACCTACTTGTTCACTTCATTGTATTTGAGAAGCACCGAAGCTGTCTGTGAGAAATAAGTCGTCTCGATGTCGCGGTAAGTTTCCATGAAGATAAGTGGTAACTTCTCACCTCAAAGTTCAAAATTCATGCAGACGACGGAAAACATGCGAAGCCCAAAAGGAACTGATAAGCCAGATGTGATACGTTGGTCAGCTGATTAGATAGACGGCCTATCGGCCGGCTCCATGCGCCAAGATGCTTGTGAGACCCCACGACGCCCGGGATGGTATGGTTGACGAATATGATTGGGGGCGCAGCAGCTACCCCTAGCTGTTTGCCCGAGGATTGACGAATGACGCAACGTCATCTCAGCACAGGGGCAGCGGCACAGCCAAACGACTTCCCAAAAAGCACCAGTCTCCCCCAGCCCCTCGTGTCTTCCGCGTCCCGCCCTGTACGACGATCTTTAGGCACCAGCTGAACCCGATCCCCGTCATGATGTTCGAAGCCAGGCCACAAGGTGAGCTTTATTGCCATTAACGGCCTGAGGCGTAATCGTTTTCCCCGCATCAGCTTATC
Source organism: Colletotrichum spaethianum (assembly GCF_022836535.1). Taxonomy (NCBI): domain Eukaryota; kingdom Fungi; phylum Ascomycota; class Sordariomycetes; order Glomerellales; family Glomerellaceae; genus Colletotrichum; species Colletotrichum spaethianum. The sequence continues at coordinate 1,337,707 of NW_026054780.1, read as the reverse complement.
TTAGCTCTCTTCGGCTCTCCAACTGCATCTCATTCTTTATTCCATCTTATCACAGGTCATTCAACGCAAAGTTAACAGTGACACCCCGAAGACGAGATGCCTCCTCTACCAATGCCTCGCCACGACATCTGGAGCCCGGATGCGTTCCAGAATCCGGCGTTCAATACCGGAACGACTGCCTTGCCCCGCCGTACCCATCCCCACACGAGCTCCCATGCTCCCCGCACGACAACTCGGGACTCGGAGCCCGGCAATGGCGACGGCGTCACGAAGGAGTACTTCAAGCACTCCAGCGGAAAGCGTGTCAACACCGATGCTTTAGTTTCCAAGGCTCTTAAGGAGCAGTACCCGCACCTTGAGCTCGTTGTCGTCCCCGAGGCCCTTGGTATTGACAGTGACTGTAACCTTCTTGCGTTTGCACAAGCTGGGCACGCCAGCTTCGAGGTCGTCGAGGACAAGAGCACCAATCTTCCCTCGTCTCTCGAATGGCTCATCTATCTCCCTCCAGCCCGCCGTATTGATGGGGATCAGGGAGGCCTCGCCAGCACGACCAAGTTTGGCAAGTATCTGTACAAGTGGGAGGGTCATGAGTTCATCCTCTACTTGATCGACGGCCGCGATGGAACAGTCCCTTACCCAGTCAAAAACTACTATATCCTAGCTCCCGAGACGTACCACATCGACCAGCTTGTCCTTGCCGCCGGGAAATGGAGCAGCGATCTTCATGAGGAAGTGTGGGTTTTCGACGGGGGCTTTTGGCAAAAGAGCCGCGAGCTCTTTGAGAGCTTCCGGAATGCCTCATGGGACAGCGTCATCCTCGACGAAGACATGAAAAAGTCTCTTATTGAGGATCACCTCTCATTCTTCAACTCTCGGGACACCTACCAGAACCTCAAGGTACCTTGGAAGCGCGGCCTGATTTATTACGGACCGCCAGGCAACGGAAAGACGATCTCGATCAAGGCCACAATGCACATGCTATACCAGAAAAACATCCCCACGTTGTATGTGCGGTCGCTTGTCTCTTGGATGGGGCCAGAGTACTCCATCAAGCTGATCTTCGCCAAGGCGCGGGAGTATGCGCCCTGCTACCTTGTCTTGGAGGATCTTGACACCATCATTACCGATGAGGTCAGGAGTTACTTTCTCAATGAAATGGACGGTCTGAAGTCCAACGACGGCATCTTCATCATTGGCAGCACAAACCATCTGGATCGCCTCGATCCAGGCATTTCCGTAAGTTCATGGCCCTCATAACGGTTGTGTAGAAGCAGCTGCCTAACACGCAACAGAAACGCCCATCTCGATTCGATCGAAAGTACTTCTTCCCAGACCCGAGCCTCGAACAACGCATCGACTACTGCCATTTCTGGCAGAAGAAGCTCAAGGCCAACAAGGAGATTGACTTCCCCGACAAGCTGTGCGAAGCTATAGCCAAAATCACTGACAAGTTCAGTTTCGCCTACATCCAGGAGGCCTTCGTCGCCGCCTTGCTGGCCATTGCGCGCCGGTCAAACCACGCTAAGCGTGACAGCATTCAGGCTCTGACGGAGCAGCTTGAGGACGACTGGCTTGATGTTGTAGACGCTTCAGATGACGAGGACTTGAAGAAATTGGTATTGTGGGTCGAGATCAAGAAACAGATTGAGATTCTCAGGGAGGGTATGGAACAAGAAATCTAGATGTAAGCGTCTGTTTTTGGGTACAATGTTGAAGCGCCATTAGGTGCGCATAAGCAAGCATGAAGATGGCATGAATTAGCTTGATTGTCTGAGTAGCATGATGGGTGATGAAAGAGAATGAAATATTTCGAATCACACGTTTCTAGAGAACACCATCAAATCGCATCTAAAACGTTTGTTGTGATTACGGCATCCCGCAACGAGAGGCCTCGTAGCCGATCCGCTGCTTGTGAAAAAAACGACTCTACGCGTAGCGAGACAGGGAGTATCAGCAGCTCGCATGTCGAGTCAGACTGGGATTTTAGCCGCTGCAGTGACTCGTGGAAGCCTTCAATCAGTCGAAACGCACAGGTCACATCAGCCGCCTCGGATGCGAGGAGAAAAAGATAGATGAGAAAGTTGCCACAAAGAACGAGCTGGGATCGGGCATCTTCAAAGACATAGACTGTCAGCTTGGATTTCCCTCGGGGTTGAGCAACTGGGGTGTGCGGAAGCAGGTAGGCAAGACTCACGGCGTCCCCAGAAGCCCTTAAAGTCTTCAAGTGAGATGCTACTCATGAACCGCGTGAAGCTCTCAAACTCTATCAGAGCAATTCTGAACCACTGACAAAGGCTAGAAGATGGGACGATCTTTGCAGTTTTGGTTGCAGGGCTCATCAGTGCTCGATACAGGAGGGCTAGGTAAGCATAGTAGGCTAGGTGAAGCGGCGCTGCTTTCGTCGATTATTATACTGCCTCCAAATAGAAAACATGTGACAGAATTCAAGTCACTTACCGTTGTTAGAACACTCCAAAGTATTCCCCAGAGGAGATAGTGTTAGGCATTGGGGTAGGAGCATCTGCCAGCCATGTGCTTTGTCTTGCAGTGCAAGTAGGCGCCGACGACGTTCTATCGGCTCATTGCGTGATTCTAGAGGTAGCAGCCGAGGAACTTGACTACATACCCAGGGGTCAGTCTTTCCATCAAAAGACTTTATGGGTGTGAAACACAGGAACCCACAAGCTACAGTCGACCAGTTCATGCAGAGCCTGGCTAATTTTCAGAAGCTCAAGGAACCGTGCCCCAGAGGTCACATCGAATTGTGTGCAACTAGGGTCTATGAGCTTCCGCAGGTCTTCAGGTACGGTTTCATCATTCCGCAAATCTTCCATTGTGGTGTTTGAGGTATTGAAGGACGCAGTGTAGATGTGCGGCGGGTTCCCATGGCATATGGCAGACCACACATCAGTGACATACGTTGCCCACCATAGCTTCCTGCGTAGCCTCTTCTCCCAGGTAGGAATGTTCCACTTCTCCGCGTCTTGGTGCAGACCGATCATCTGGGCGCTAGCGACGGCTTGCGCTGTTGATGTCCAGGTCTTTGGGTGTGCGATGCTGTCTACTTTGTTGGGCATCATGTGAAGAAGTAGCAGGGACGCTTGCAGCTTCGCTAGGTTTGGGGAGTCCAACTCTCGCTGCAACGAGTCCGCCGCAAGGTCTGCCAGCACATGCTGTTGGCATGGAGATGGCCCAGCCGAAGAAGGATCGCTCCCCCAAAACGCAGAGGCGAGGGCATATACAGCCCCGCGGAGAGAGGCCGGGAGCTTGGCCTTGTTACCAGAGTACTGTCTGAGAAAGCGAGATTTCGATAGAATGGGAAAGGCCGGGTGGACGTGTCGGAAGTACAGCCTGACAAGAATAGGTCCATGTGGCTTTACGAGGTCCTCGATAGAACGAGAGGCCGCTTCTTTGACCTCGTTATCATGTGCCGCGAACTCATCTTGGAGAAGGCAGAAGTGAACTGGAGGATCCCAGGGGTATTGGCTGCCCTCGTAGACCTGTATGAATTCAGCGTCAATTTCAGTCGGCCCGCTGAGAATGTCCGATCGGAAAGAGTCGAGGAGATGGGTGTCTTGTTCAGCTGCCAAGCCCATGCTGTGGGCTGTTCTGTCCTCTTTGTCTTCCAAAGTCCAGATCCTGGGATAATTCGCTCGAGAATCGGAGGATTCTTCTGTTGCATCCCGAGCGCCTTGTTGTTCGACATGCTTTGCGGTGTAGGGTGACAAGGATATATGTTCTGTAGAGGCGTTGCCTCCTGCCATCATCCCGCTCAAGACACCTGATGTCCTGACAAGAGCTTGGCCTTGCTCCGCTTCCAATCCAACTTTCTCTTCTTTCTCATTCGAGGAAACCACCCCGGATCCCAAACTGGTGGTTCTCTCATAAATCAAGCTATTCGTAGAAGATGTGGCGGATGCCACGAGTACCGATGTTGACGCGGCCGGAGCCGACGACTTACATTCAAGACCTCTTACCTCACAGAACAGACCTGGTTTATTTTAATCTGGGCAGTACGCTTAGAGGGTTCTAGGATGGACTTACATGGTGGTGCAGTCGTGATGACGCACACTGTCTTCCTCTTCCGGCATACATCGCAGGGCCTATTCTTTCGGCTCCTCCAGCCTCTGGCATTGCCAAACTCACTCTGGACCTTGAACCTGCGTCGCTTGGAAGAACACGTGCTATCGCGAGGCATGATGCTGTGTTGGTGTGCAACTAGTTGTCCGAGAGGCTGATGTGGTTAACCGTGCGTTCGCCAGCTCAAGATTGTGAAAGGGAAGTTGGCCGATAAAGTTGGCCGATATCGCATTTACGCCGTCTAATCTCAGTTAGTGGCTCATCTAGCGGCTCCTCCTGGCAGTGTAATGTTGGAGCGGGGTACCATTTGGCGGCAGGTGTGCGTCCTGGTTCCTTGACCCCCTTGTTCAGTATCTTGTCCCCTGTTTCTTGAGACCCAATCTATCGAATTGTGAAAAGCCTGGGATTGCCGGGCTCACATGGCTTTGCGCCAAGTCAGATATGTGCCCCGGGGATGATGAATATTTGCATCGTTTTTTGAAAGAAGTGTGATTCAACGCTTCATGTAAGAGACCTTCTGCTATTGCCTCTACTTCGAATCTCAGTACACGCCATGGTAATAATTGCACGTTGTTCAGGTTCCAGGTCTCTGTAATCAAGCTGTCTAAATTAGTTGACTTTGTGCGAAGAAAATGTGACATTACATATGGTCCTCTAGCATAGTGATCAACTGAGTATAATCAACGAAATCGACATTAAATATCGTGGTTCAAAGCAAGCGCTACTCATATGTGCAACACACATCACACATCTTCCGCAGCAGGTGCGATAGAGACAGCGTTATGAGCCTTTCCCCCGTGTCCAGACAGCACCTCAAGGATATCAGTCGTCTCAGCCAGCGTAACGTCCCACTTTCCTTGCTGCATCGATTGCAGCTCTTCTGAAGAGGGCGCATTTCGTACAAAAGCATCCAAAGACCTTGCGGGAAAGATTCTGTGCAACAGGGCATACACTAGGCCACTCGATAAAAGACCATACACGTATGACATGTAGTACAGCTCTGTTGTGGCTTCACTCACAGTCACTGACGTGTCAACTGCAGCGATGAAACCAGGCATGCATGGTACAACGCCTATCAGCCACTGCTTCTTGTTAGCCTTGGCAATGCTCCTAGAGAATAGAGAGGCTCACTGCTGCGAGGGCTCGCCAATTGAAACCGAAAGAAAACCAGTAAATGCTGTTCGAATCGCCACGGTATAGATCATCAACGTTGATCTTCCTCCTGTTGACGACCATGTAGCTAGAGATCATTAAGCCGGTCATCGGGGCAAGGAAGACGCTATAGCTTGAGAGCACGGTCAGGAACGTCGTTGCTGTGTTGACCAGGCGCCATGGATTGACAATCACGCTAAAGATAGCCGTGAGGTACGCTCCCCGGCGGATGTTGAGATATTTTGGGAACGTGGCAGCCAAGTCAAAACCGCCAGCAAGGGCGTTACCGGGTACGTTGACGCCAATCTGTGAGATGACCAAGCATAACCCCGCAAAGAAGCAAGCCGCTCTTGTTCCTGCCGTCTCGTTTTGGGCTAGGAGCTGGGCCAAGAGCGTTGGCGGGTTCCAGATAGCCTCGCCCCCAAAGCGATGCTGTGTAGCAGCTGTGACTAGAATACCGATCAGAGAGCTAAAGATGCTATAGAACGGGAAAGAGATAGCCTGGCCCATGATGGCGTGCTTCGGCTGCGTCGCATAGCGGGAGTAGTCATTCTGGTTGAGAATACCAGCGGCGATGGATCCGATCGTTGAGACGATGCCGTAGACCATTAGCCAGGCCACACTATCCGGTCCGCCCGTGTTGGGAAGAGCGGAGCCAGATGTTATGGTGTCCCCAAAACCTGAGGATCCCATGGTGGCCAGGGCCCAAATGAGGAGGACGACGAAGAAGACGAAGGTGATGGTGCAGGCGAATCGGAAGAACTTCTCGAGACGGTGCGGGCGAATCCAGATAACTGGAAGGGAGATGACGCTGAATATAACGTAGGAAACGAATTGGGCCGTGGTCATGCCTGTGTCTGCGGGCATGCTGTTGTGGATATGGGACTCTAGACTAGGGTCCCAAGAAAGAAGGATGACATAGACGCATTCTCCCCCAACCCAAGCTGTGAAGCCGTACCTGATCATTGTATGTCAGTATTGATCTCGTTTCCAATTATGGCTAGGAGGGTTGCCAACCAGACTGTTTATTTCTATTAGCCAATGCACTTGATAAAAAGGGAGCATCGAGGCAGCAATGTACCTAGAGATAGAAAGATGCGGTTCCAGATGACGAACTGAGATCCCCACATGCCCCATACCGCACGACTGAAGACTGGAAAGCCAACTAAACCATCGTCAGATGCGCCCAAAAGGGAAAGCATGCCAAGTTTGGAGCCTACTGTGGTAAACGCTTCCCGGGAGGGAGTTGACAATGACAGCCACGGTTGCAATGAGATTGCCGAGAACGATACCTTCAATGAGAGTCAGAAATGAGGGCAGTGGGTGTTCCGTGTGCATGCTCACATATGAGAGCCTGCCACCATGTTAGACCTAGGGGAATGAGGGCACTGCCAGTCAGGTAGGTCGTGATGTTGCAGTTGACCAAGAGCCCTGGAATGTGGTCAGCAGCGGGGAAAGTTGAGCTTAGACGTGAATACGAACAAAAGTTGTGAAACGTCAAGTAGCCCCAAGTCCGTCGCTGGGACTCGATAGGACGAATATCATCGTTCTGCCATGATGCGTCAGTCACTGGAGTCGATTGGGGTCATGCAAATGGGGAAGAGAAGCGGAAGTGGGCTTGCGTTTGCGTACAATCCATCGGGAAACAAAGGGGAGCTCCACTCGATTCAGCACGACTTGGAATCCCATGGTCTTCTTTGATGCTTGTTCTGAGCTAATTATGCCAGGACGTTGCAGGCAGCTGTTTAATGAAACAATATTATCTGGCCTGCTGAAGGTTGAGAAATATGCAACTCGCGACAAACAATCGCGGATTCTGGTGTCATATAAGCTTGACTCTGGCGCTGTTATCTCGGGACATAATCGCCGTTCCACGCGACATTATCTGGGCTACTTATCATGTCCATTCGCGGCTTTTGTCCGCCGAAGACTTGTTATCTTAGTACTCGGTTAGGCGTAGGGTAATGGACAGGGATTACCCTGGTCAAGACAAGAAGTTGTCCGATCGATCGGCCAACTTGCACAGAGTAGGGACTTTGGCGGGGTTTGATGGGTGCTCGACCTTCACTAAATCATCACTGATTTGGGGTGGATTTGATGGGTCAAATCGTTTGATAACCTGTCCGATGCTCACGTCGGCCAACTTTACGATTTCACAACATCGCTATAAGCGTCCCGTCGGTGGCGGCCTAATGATAAGAACCGAACGGTCCCCCCCTTAACAGAGAAAAACCCAAGGACGTTGGTACGCGTACCGTTGACCAATGCCTCAGCTTAACGACGCCTTGTGTTATCTCTGATCAACTCGAATATAATGTCTCTCTACCGCATCGGCGTCGATGTAGGCGGCACTAATACCGATGCTGCCCTTCTGGACATCACCGCCACAGAGATGCCGGGTCGTGGCGTGCTTGCTTCTCACAAAGCCTCGACAACTCCGGACATCACCAGTGGCATCGAAGCAGCTATTCGTTCTGTGCTTGAAAAGTCCGCAGCCGACCAAAAGAGAGTTCTCAGCGTAACGATAGGCACAACTCATTTCATTAATGCCCTGGTTGAGGCCGACAGCAGAAGACTCAGTCGTGTGGCTGTCATTCGTCTATGCGGTCCCTTTACGAGGCAAATTCCTCCGTTCTCAGACTTTCCTTCTGGTCTGCGTCGGATTCTCGATGGTGGAGTCTACTACCTCGACGGAGGGTTGGAGATCGACGGCCGTGAGATTGCACCCCTCAACCATGGGCAAATCAGGCAGGCAACAAGAGATATTGTGGCCTCGGGAGTCAATTCTGTAGCCCTGGTCGGCGTCTTTGCGCCCTTGGATCATGCAGGCATCCACGAAGAGACATGCAAGAAGATCATCTTGAAGGAGGCCCCTCATTTGGATGTGGTATGCTCCCACGACATCGGCCCACCCGGCCTCCTCGAGCGAGAGAACGCCACAATCCTCAACGCGGCCATCCTTAAAACAGCACACAAAGTCACTCGCGGCTTCAAGACCGCTATGGCACGGCTGAAGCTGACATGTCAATTGTATCTTTCGCAAAATGACGGCACACTCATCGACGCCAACACGGCAGCCGAATACCCCATCAAGACCTTCGCCAGTGGCCCGACGAACAGCATGACAGGCGCCGCGTTTCTGGCAGGGTTAGATCGGGTCAAGGCTATGACCATAGATCCCACGGAATCTCCGAAAGAAAAAGGCTTAGAGCCTCAGATTCTGGTTGTGGACATCGGAGGCACAACGACAGACGTCTGTGCCCTATTGCCGTCAGGCTTCCCTCGCCAGGCGCCTGGGTTTGTCGAGGTCGGCGGTGTGAGAACCGCTTTCTCGATGCCGGAAGTCGTGTCGATTGGCCTCGGTGGTGGAAGCAAAGTCAAGACAGAGTCGGAATTCGGGGACGTGACGGTCGGACCGGCATCTGTTGGGCATTTCTTGACGGCGCAGGCGAGGGTTTTCGGCGGCCCAACGCTTACTGCTACCGATATTGTGGTCGCTTCAGGCAAAGCTCAGCTCGGAGACGCAAGCTTGATCAAGGATGTGCCGAGTTGGACTGTTGAAAAAGCAGGGCAAAGGATCAAGAAGATGCTTGAGAACGTCATCGAGCAGATGAAAGTCTCCGCAGCCCCGGTACATGTTCTGCTAGTCGGTGGCGGTGCCCTCCTTGTTACAGAGGATCTGGATGGAGTTGAGAAGTGCATCCAGCCGATCCATCAGGGAGCTGCCAATGCTGTCGGTGCAGCCATTGGTAAAGTCTCTGGCGAGGTCGACGTCATCGAGATCCTGGAAGGCAGAGACGAGAAGGCCGTAGTCGCATCAACCTGCCAGAAAGCCATCGACGTCGCCACCCAAAAGGGCGCAGCAGTTGAAGACGTACGGGTTGTAGAGGTGAACAAGATGCCTTTGCAGTACGTCGACAATGGCGCAATGCGAATACAAGTCCGAGCGGTCGGCAAGCTCTGTGTGCCTGAGAAGCCCGAGTTGTCCCACGAAGCCGGATCTGGCATAGAGGACGAGCAGAGGGAAAATGAGACGTCCAAAGAAAGTGTCCCGGATGCCCTTCAACCTACTACGAAGCCCTCGCTGTATGTAGATCTCGAGAGCTACCGACCCAACGTTGAAAGTGGTGTGTGGTATGTGTCAGAGGTTGACCTTGAGTTAATATCGACTGGGTGTGGTGTTCTAGGCACCGGCGGTGGAGGACCGACTCACCACGAATTCCTTAAGAGTCTTCATGTGCTTCGCACCAGTGAGGCTGGGAAGATGAGGATAATCTCACCCAAGGCGCTGGCAGATAGCGACATGGTGTGTTTTGGGTCTTGGTACGGCACGCCAAGCGTTATCAATGAGAGGATAGCGGGGGGCAGTGAGATACCCAACGGAATCGATGCCATAAGGAAGATCCTAGGCAACGTCCCTATCGATGGCGTTTTCATCGATGAGATGTAAGTGATAGAGAACATTGGCAGTGAAACTGAGCTAAAAGGACACAGTGGAGGCGGAAACGGCCTTAGTGTCTTCCCGACAGGCGTTCACTATGACATTCCGGTCGTGGACGGTGATACCATGGGCAGGGCATATCCTACGATGTACCAAGGTAAGACCCCTCAAGATCTGACAACTGGAGCGCCGAAAATGAGGCTAATTCGATTGTCGAAACAGCCACGTTAAGTGTCTACGGCCACCCGCTGACGCCCTGTGCTTTGTCCGACGCAAGGGGAAACGTCTCGGTCGTGATGGTGAGTGTCTGTTCGCGGGATTCTCAGTACCTTAACTAACGGCCCCAGGATACCGACACTCCGGTCCGTCTGGAGCGTTTCTTACGCACGGCAGCCATAGAGCTTGGACTCGGGTGTGCCGTTTGCGCGAGACCTCTGCCAGGGTCAGCTATCAAGTCCCATGGTGTTCACAATACGTTGTCTCAAGCTTGGTATCTCGGTCGTGCGGTCCACATGGCGCGGAGGAAAAAATCAAGCTTTGTGGATGCCATTGTGAGTATATCTCTGCGCTGCTTTGATAAGACTCTCAGTTGATGTTTCACTCTTTCGGGAAACAACCTATCTATCAAGCCATATCTGACTCGGCGAACAGTTTGACGTTTGCGCCGGGAAGCTCCTGTTTACCGGCAAGATCATTGACGTGCGACGATACGTCGGTGGTGGCTATACTATGGGCAGCGTTCTCATCGCCCCGCTGGGCGACGAGGACAAGAACTCGGATGCCCAAAAGCACACCTCGGACGACCAGTACATGCTTATTCCTTTTCAGAATGAATATCTTTATGCAGCGCTCACGGATTCGGAAGGATCAGAAAGCGGTCAGGAAGTTATCTGCACAGTGCCAGACCTCATCTCCATTCTCGGCCAGGACGGGGAGGCCATCGGGTCCCAGGACCTTCGGTATGGTTTGCGTGTTAGTGTCATCGCACTGCCAGCCCACCCTCTTTGGAAGACGGAAAAAGGCTTACCTGTGGGAGGGCCGAAGGCATTTGGGTTGGACATGCCCTTTGTTGGAGTTGGGGAGTACACAGAACCGAGGAGTGTCATTGAGGAATTTGGTCGTTGAACGTTACACGACTGGCTATACGAAATGTTTCCTTACAAAATCTCCACCAAAAGGGGGTTGAATTTGAACACACCTGGATGTGGAATAGCAAATATATGCACGCTGCAGCAAACTCATATAGGAAACGATTGTTCCTTATCCATATCGATATGGACGAACGTATCACTGTGTCACCACAATAGACATGTAACGCAGTCTTTGAGGGCTAATCTAAGATTTTGCAACCTTTTTGCTTTCCATTTATATGTTCTTGTTCGTTCGGGATGTCTTCCTCATTAGTAACATGACTCGTCGTTAAGGATGTTTTTGCTTGTGATGCAACTGCACGTCGACTCGATCTGCATGCCAGTTAGGTGTTGTAAAAGCAGTCCACGGATCGCTTCAGAACCCCCTGCATGACTTCATTGTTAGCTCTGCATCTCTAAAAGTGAACTTTGGACTAAATAGGCTCACCTCGCCTGGAGTGACACTGCGAACATTGCAATAAGAATTATCCAGATTGTTCTTATCCTTGATGTTCATCAAGGACCACTTCTGGATTCTGCCACGTCTCTTGGATTCGAACTCAATCTGATATATCTGCCTCACAAAGTTGACGTCGAGACTACCACCGTACTGGTCCTCAACCGTAATCCGGCTAGGCAGATCAACGGGACCTCCATCCTTGCTAAGGCGCTCGCTGACAAGGATTGTCTCCTTACTTCCGGAGATCTCATAGACAGTGATGACGGCCGTGTGATTTGTCTTGTTATCGCCAAAGGACATGTCTTGGGAGATCCGGACGATGCGCTTGGAAGGGGCGTAGCTGGGGGTTGGCAGGGGGTTCGATACCTCACTAAGCGGGACCCTGGATATAACCGGGCCGCCTTCCATGACACTGGGGATTTCCGCAACTGTAGTTGGGGCTGGGTCCTTCCAACTGGTGACTGTCACTTCAGCGGTGGCTGTGACCCAAGCTGTAGCTTTGCCCTTGGACGATGACAACACTGCCTGTTGAGAAGAAGTGTTAGGTAGGATGACTGGTGGTGAGGCCGTGGACATGCTAGTGGAGGCGCCGTTGGATCCGATACTGTTGCCAGAGGAGCCTGGGATAATAATCGCAGAGGTATTTATTGACCCTGAGCCACTAGAGGCAGAAGCAGAAGCGGATGCTGAACCACCAGAAGCCACAGATGAGTCTCTCGCTGGGGCAGAAGGCATTGGGCACGATCCGCTGCCGTTCTTGTCGCGAGTTGCTACGGCACCTGGAAGGCACCACGACTCCTCGAACACCAAGAACTTCTCATACCAAACGCGGATAGTAGGCTTACGGACCTCCGTACCGTCGGGGAGTGTCTTGACCACGTGAGAAGGATGGTACTGCCAATGCAAGAGGCCGTACGGGGGTTGGTACATGTCCATAGGGTTCAGAGGTCGCTTCTCCTCGACGTAGGCAGGCCAGTACGAGGGTCCCTTGACGTAGATGTTCTTTCTGATCTTCTCCCGTGGGAATCCGAGATCTTTCGCAATGAAGTCTGTCCATTGGTCGACGAGTCCAGCGTGTCTTGGGTCAAAATCGCCATAGTTCGGGGGGATCTGCGAGCTACCAGCAAAGGTCATCGCAGAAGGGACATGTAAAATGACTGCTAGTGTATCTTCCACGATGTTGTCAAAAATCGGAGTGTCTCGTTTGAGCTGCTCGATACCTTTGTAGCCGCCAATGCGATCACCGGAGCCTCGCTTCAAGAACTGCAAGAGGCCTTCCTCGAACTCGGCGTCCCAATCAAAAGCGGTAGGTTTGTGGGTTCCCTTGTGGAAATTGGGAATTTCCCATACGTGACTAGTGTAGATGCCTCTTTTGGTAATGATTATGATACCGCTACAGCCCCAAAACGGACCAGTGGCGCCAGCCAGCGCTTGGTCTCCAAAGACATCGGCATGCATGGTCGAGTAACCCATCTCAAGTTTCTCTCCATCCAGGGTAAGGCGTGGAGCCGTGAGCCCATCACAATAGTGGTAAACATACTTCCACATGCGATCCCACCAGTTCTGGGGGCCCTGAGGCCAGGTATCGGGCCGTGTAAGTCCTTGCGGGCCGTTGAGAAGTTCGGGATCGGGGGCAGGGTTCCACGGTATGAATCCATGCTGACGGGCGACGAGGGTTTTGCCTTGTGAGCTCTTGCCACAGTTCAAACATGGTGATTCTTTGTCGCCGCAGAAGTGCTCCACAGGGGTCGGCGTAGCGGGTTGCGTAGTGAGAGTAGTCGTTGTGGTAGTGTCAAGTGTCCTGCTGCAGACAACGGTAGGCTTGCAGGTGGCCGTGTTGCACGTGGTCGTAAAGCTTGTCAACGAACCGATTGTTGTTACTGGGCGAACAAAACAGTGCTGATCACAATGAGGCGAGACGGTTGTGCTTGCAGTGCAGGAAGTCTCGGATGATGTAGTGGATGTCGGGGTCTCAGAGGGCTCCGGGTCATCCTCGGGGTCCTCAGGGTCAGTAGGGTCATCAGGCCTGACCTTGCGAGGCTTGCCCTTTGGCTTCTTTGGGGGAGGCTGCATGAAATCGTTAGTTTGTTTGCCCTAACTAAAGCATCAAGAAAGTAGAACATACCTTAGCCCAAGGAAATCCGAGAGGCCCAGGAATATCTATGCCTCCGCAAGAGAGGAAGGGGATGAGGCACTTGGGCGCGCAGAGCAACTGTCCCCCACCGCAGAACCACACGGGAAAGATGGTGGGCCAGGCGATGCCATTTCGAGTCGTCGTCTTCGTTACCTCAGTGGAAGTCCAGGTGACCATGGTCTTGACATCGATACCAGGGGGAGGTTTTATTGTAGCAGTCATAAAGACGGTGCCATACTCTTCACTCTCAGACGATCTTGACGAGGACGTAGAGCTGGGGCCGGTTGTCCCACTGCTTGCAGACTCAGCAGTTGATATCGGAGACACTGACTGTCCAGTAGATGAGGCTTTGTTGGTCGACGACGCACCACTGAGCTGTGTGATGCTCGAAGAAGCCATCGTTGACTTCTCTTCGTTACTCTCCGTACGAGTAGTTGACTTGATGCCATTATCATCATCGCTTTTCCTAGTAGACGTTCTGTCGTCGTCGTCTTTTGGGGCCTTTGTCGGCTTGTTCTCGTTGGGATCAGAATCCTCAGAAGCTTTAGATGATACCTCGTCATCGCCCTTAGTGGTAGCTGGAATAGTTGGTTTCTGAGTGCTTACGCCGCTATAAATGGACACGGGCATAGAGGAAGTTGGGATATCGCGATCAATGTCAGAGGTGCCTGAAGCGATTGTGTGGGACAAGTCCGTGGTAGTCGAATCTTTTGCAGTGGTGAAAGACAAAGACGAGCTTTTTCCCGCAGCTTCGGTGCTACCTGAGATTCCGAAGGACTGAGTATTGGTGGTTGAGGTCATGTCTTGACCAGGGAATGTGGTGACACGAGAGGTCTGGGCTGTACCACCTCCGGACAAAGATACCTGCACGGCGGAAGTGGAGGGCTCATTTTTCTTGCTGGTCGACTGACTTCCCTGCGCAATCGTGGTAGAAGAAGAAGAGAGGATACTTATGGTACTGTCTCTGGAATACGTGCTTCTTACTTCAGTCAGCTGACTGTCCTGGTCCAGCTTTGATGATGAGCTGGTCAGTGGAACCGAGATGACGGGACTTGCAACGGTGGTGTTTGCATTTGTGAAGTTAGATGTGACTCCAGAGCGTGTAGCGGACCCGTTCTGAGGAGAGATAGTAGTCGAGTCCCCAACACCAATAGCCGTAGTGATTCCATTGAAGATGCTAGTTGAAACAATAGAGCCTCCAGCAGTGTTGTTCCAGTTGGTAAGGCTAGAAGCGCCATCAGTGCTAACAGCGGTGGTGTTCCAAGGTTGAGCAAGACTGTTCCTGGTACCTCTTTTGGTTTCGGAGCTGTTCAAAGTAGATATAGTGATGGGTTGGTGAGTGGGAGAAGAAGGGAGCTCCGAGACGCCACAAGGAAGGGTGACGAGGATGTAGGTGGTGATGACACTAGTGACGACCCGTTCTCCTTTGCGCTCAGAAGCAGACAGCGAGAATATAGTCCCATCCGGAGTGATCGGAGTAGTCAGAGCCTGAGAGCTACTGTCGCGCTTCTTATGATCTGGAATGGAAGAAAACTGTCAGATACATCTCAAACAAGACACGTCTTTGTAGATTGCTTACCTCTGCCTCGCGCCTGGCAAACCTCAAACAAGAGGGCAAAGACCGTAACATAGAGTAGACCGCGGCACATGGCCTTCGCCGACGGCAAGTGCGCACCCATCTTGACGTTGCGCTCTGGTATCGTGTGAATAGGCTCTGGAAATGGAAACCTGATGATGTTGAGCTGCTTGATACAAGAGAGTTTTGATGAAGGGAAAGAATCTCAAGGGGCTTGATAGTGAAGTGTGAAGAATAAACCCTTACGGACGTGGGCAACGTAAGAAGATGAAGAAGGGAAAGATCGGGCCAAGGCGGGTAAAGCAAACTTGACTAGCCTCAGAAGCAATCAAAGCCGAACTGATGAATGGACTCAACCACCTTGATGAGCAAGCGGTCAGATTTTTCTTTGTTTCCCTTTCCCCTTGCTTGACAGTTGATGAGCTTGATATGAAGCATGTGAGGAAGAAGTGAGGTGAAGGTCGAAGTATGGGGAAGGAACGGTAAAGAGTTAGGAAGAAGGAGAGAACGAAACAGTTATTGGCATTCTGAAGTAAAATACAAGAGTATTTCAGCAATGCTCGACTTACAGACAGACAAACCAGCCACCATTGAAAGATTTCGGGATGTCTTCCAACTCAGACTAATCTCTTGCACCACTGACATGTCATTTGTATATTCGAACATTCCGTTTGATTCAGCTTACCCCGTTGTTCCGTCACTGGCAGCAATCGCTGAGACCTCACACGTCAGAATATACTTGCCCTCACCAGGCCCAAGTTACTGATCGGCGGTGCTGGCGTGGGAGGGTAGCAGACTTTGACAAGCCGTATAGTCTTCACCTTGAAACGCTTCACTAACGGCACCACAAATCCGGCCACGATAAAGTTTTGGACGAATTCGTGCAGCGCAGCCTACTGTGATTATATAGGAACTTAAGTTCCTAGATAACTGCTTACTCTAGACGTCTGTTATCTATAAACAGATAAGGTGGAGGGTTATAAAGCCGTTGTCAGTTTGTTCTTTTGTATTTAGACGACCGACGGGATGATGAACGATGATGAGTTAGGTGCGCCGTGCCCTGCTGAAAGAGAATAATTAGGCTGAGCAGCAGCTAGCAGGCTAACAAGACTCTAGGGACGCATCCCTCTTTCCAGGAGCTACGGACTGTCCCAACTGAGGTCATCACTGTTCCATAATCCCTAGCACCTTTCAAAATCCAAATATCGCGGTTATACCATCGGGTGATCAAGTCGCTATCTCCGTAAACTGCACGTCCACCTTACTTTTTTCCCCTCCTTTAGACTGAGTTGTTGCTGTTTTTGCCAAGGGTAATTCTGCGTTCACAACGGCAAAACTTTATGTTCTACCCCTCATTATCGCCTGCCAGCCTAGTCCTCAACTACGCCCTGAGACTATCACGATACAGGAGAGGCTAAGGACCTATAAACAATATACTATCGCGGCGGTAGCAGCGTCACGTAAACCTCTGTATCGTGCTGACCAAGTCAGGTGACCCTAATTTCGCCTTGTTTCGCCAACAGAACAATGCAAACAGTATATCTTGACATACAGCACGGATTATATGTATGATCATAGATCTTTGTCAACTTGGCACAGGCGATTGCTTGCTCAAATGGCAGCGTCGACACGGTCACGAGAAAGTTGTAGCATCTGCTGCACAGAAATCCGGCCCAATATAAACAGTTACGAACATACAAGTATCTCAATTACAGGACAAGTAGGTCACCAAAAGCGACGGCAACCGAGAAAAAAAGCCGGTTACCGGCTACTGGAAAGATGCAATGGGCCGATATCTCAACCAACGCATTGTGTAGGCAGACTCGGCGGGACCAAGACGCAAGAGGAATCGCTTGCCCCCTCCCTCCTGCCAATCACGTCGCTTCAAGTTAGGGTCGCTGGACATTGAATGCCGTTTTAGCCGTACTTTCCTCTTCATATATGTTTTGCCCTTCTCCTCCTCGTTCACAACATTCTAATTCCTGAGGGAAGCAACGCATCTCTTCCTATGAGAATTCTTAATGCCCTGGCGGTATTACTCTTTATCCAGAATTCCCTAGACTTTGATTTTCCAACAAGTATGGATCCCATCATCGCAGACCAGGAATTCACAGAAGAATCTCCGTCATACGATCATTGCCTGGCCGAATCCGTTCCTATTGCGACCTCATCTTCCAGCCCTTCGGACCCGTGGAGACCGTTCGCCAACACTCCACCACTTCAGGGGCCGGGAAACACCCTCGAACGAGTCTTCTCAGCGCCGGCGAGGGACATTAAGGAACAACCCGGCCCGGAGGAGATACCGCCCGAGTACACCCGCCAGGACCCCAACGACAATCATTATGCACTTCGCGCACCCTTCATCTTGTCCGCCGCAACTGCGACGGGACCGCTTGTTCCTCGGTTCCATCTCTCTCAGCTTCGGTCTGGCACGAATCAGCCGTACAAGCTCAGTATGAGGCGGCTCACGACCAACGAGAGCCGACGGCTTTCGCTGTCAGAGAGCAGCGCAGCGAAGATAGACTACGACGACGACCTGACTGTGTATCTCATCGCTAACACCCACGCGTTAGCCGCCTGGGCATCGCCCGACATTGAGATCAAAGGGTGCAAAGCGCGGACACTGCAGGGTTCCGTAGAGCTCAAGAGGACTGCGACAGCGTACCAATTTTGGCACGTCACGAAACCTTTTGCCAACGACATGCTAAGGCCCGAGAACGAGCGCAGGTTGGCCAAGTATGGCTACCATGCGGATGAGGAGCTGAATCGTGAGCTTTTATTTGCGGCCGAGTCGGTGGCACTGCTGTCAAAAGACAGGTGGTGGAAAGACGGCGACGGGGTGTGTGTGGCGGAGGAGACGAAAGGTAAGCTGAACATTATCGTGGACTTAGCTCCCCAACGAAAAGACGCTTTGCTGGCGTGTTGGACTGCGCGATGCTGGGTTTTGGGGTCACTTACCTGGTGAAGATACCACAATGGGCAACAACTGTTGATGAGGACGCGCTAAGTGGATTCATATCTACGGCAAGAATACTAACTTCGACGTCAACCGGCCTGTCCCATGCTTGTCGTCTTCCCAGGTTTGGAGGAGCTGGAGGTACAGGGATCAGCCCAGCTGTTGATCAGTCACAAATCAGTGAGGCCACCTACTTGGCTGCTCTGGTTCTAAGCAGAAAGAACCCAGTCAGGGAATGCCTATGTGGTGAATTATAGCCAGGCATTGGTAGGCAATATGCGAATGACGTCCATTATCAGGCACCGGAAGTCAATGTCCTTTCCAAGAATTCCTATAAAAGATAACTTCGTGGCTTCGGTGGGTTGCTCAGGTGGAGGGTGGAAAGGGCTGGGCTTGATAACAACCCCTTTGACGCAATTGCGATGGACAGAATCCTGTATGATAAGATGCCTCGATTCGCTCGGCTCGCGCCAAGTGCCCAAGACGGGCCTGAATATATTGATCCAAAATGTATGCTGTATTTAAAAAGGTGTATGCATGTTCGCCCCCCAAAAGCGCCTCCGCCTGGCCAGATACCGTTGTGCTCGTAGCTCAAATGCCGCCGTGCTCCGACGCTTTGTGAACTCCCCTCCTTTGTGCTTGCTTTTTTTTATATCGAAAAGAACATGGTTTGCGAGTTGTAACATCGAAGGCTGCGACAACCCAGGCTGGTCTAGCCACGGCCGCCGTTGTAGTCGGCGCCGCCGGCCTTGCGTAACCGCTTGATGATGTCGTCCTCGTCCAGGTCGCCCTTGTCGCTGGCGTTGACGGTTATGCTGTGGTGGGGCAAGACCCTCTTGACCTCGCTGCTCTCGATGCTGACACGGGCCTTGCGCATGATCTTTGTGTTCTCGCCGATCCATATGACAAAGGCGAACTTGACGCGCTTGCTCTCGGCGTCGTTGGCGTACTCGACACGCACGTAAGCGTACTGGACCTGCGAGTCGTCGAGCTCCGAGGCCAGCTCGGCGATGCCGCCGGTACCCGTCTTGGTGAGACTCAGCTTGTTGCCGACGGCGCTGGCGTACGAAATAAGGAGCCAGTTGGTCTCATCCTTGTCGGAGCGGACAGCGTCGTAGGCCGCCGAGATCTCGGGGGCGTCGAGGCCGGACATCTTTTATGTGAGTAGCGGCGGAAGGGTAACGGTTCGGGACGGGACGGCGAGAGGAGGAGTCTCTTTTGTGGGGAATTTGGAGCAGCGAGTATGCGCGCCACAAGGGAGAATGACAAAGAGAAGAGCGGCAAGGTCGAGATAGGTCAGAGAGAGAGGAACGGGACGGTCGGAAGCTTGTCTCTTGTCGTTGCAGGCGTTCGGCCGGAGGCGAGGGACGGCGGCGGGGGTCGATCGTTGTACACTCGGTGAGCGGTTCAAGGAGGGAGGGAGAGTGGATTTGGCGGTGATGGATGTCTGGGAAAAAGGCGAAACGACCCTGAGAAAGGCCAAGGTTGCATTTCCCTCGACTCTCCAGCGTCCCACGTCCCGCCCGCTGCTTTACCCCACCATCACATCGCAACGAATCAAGCCGGAGGGGGAGGGGCAGTACGTCTATTTCGGGTAAGATGTCTTGAGCACGGGCCATTTCCATGGCGTCCGAAGTGCTGCCGGTTGGCCTTCTCCAAAGCTGACTCATCATCCATTGCATCCCCTCAACCTCCGAATCCTGCCCCGCCTCACCGACTCTCTCGGTCGACTCCGGTATACGTCGGTGTAGCGGGTGATGGATGGTCTATCCGACCTTATCTTGCGCCCCTCCATAGGTGCCCCAAGACGCTGACTCGATGCTTCACACCCACTGAAACACTAACACCGTGGCTTTTTCGAGTACTCTGTCAGCGATTGAGGGCGGATGATTGTGTCTGTCGAGGACAAAACCGAACCGTCTCCGTTGGCGGTATGCTGAATGTGTCTCTCCTGACCATCGAATGCTGACTAACACGCGTGCTACTTTTCTTAGACCTCTCACGCCGAGCGTCGTGGACCCCTAAACCCCCTGCGCCGAGCACATGGTCGATCGTGCACGAAACACCCCTTATGCCAACGTCCAACACTAGCCAACAAACGCGACAACGTCGTGATGGCTGCTCGACGTTGCACCATTCAATATCACTTGGCACCCAAGCGCCCAATCCAAGCGCGAGCATACGGTCGTCCCCCGGTCCGATCGGAGGCATTGGTGCGTCTCAACCTCCGCCGCTCGGTCCTCGATGCACACCGCGCCCCGTGGGGGAATCCCGGTCCAAAGTCAAATGCTTCTGCGACACTTTTGCGGACCGCATGACATCAAAAACTGCCGGAGGCCCCCCTCCAGCCTTACACAAACAAAGGCCGCATCCAGGGGCTCTCGCGAATTGACGATCAATGTTTGATGTTTCCGGTTCCACATTTGTCGGATCACCCGGGGCGCTATATCATCTGTCAACGTCGCCTGTCACCCGACATTATTAAGTGTTAATCACGCTTTCAGCTGAGCAGTGAACCTCATCGCCACCACCCAACATGTCGAATGAACTGGCCAGCCAGGCGGGTTGGGAATCCAACCCGCTCTCCTTTCTCTACCGGCAAGCCGTCATCACCCCGGCCGAAATCCCGGATGAGTTTGACCTCTCTGATTGTACTCTTATCATGACTGGCGCTAGCAGTGGCCTTGGCCTCGAAGCCAGTCGCCAGTTTCTGGAGCGCTCACTGGGTAAGCTCATCATGGGCGTCCGGAATACCGCAAAGGGAGAGGCTCTTGCCGAAGGCCTGCGGAGGGAGTTCCCCATGGCCCAGATCCAGGTATGGCACCTCGAGATGGAGTCATACGAGAGTGTCCGGAACTTTGCCGCGCGGTGCAAGAAGGAGCTTTCCCGCATCGACATCGTCATCCTCAACGCCGCCGTCGTTGCACAGAGCTACATCCGCGCCCGTGAGGGTCATGAGCTGATGCTGCAAGTCAATTACCTGTCGACGACACTGCTGGCCCTCCTGCTGCTGCCGACCATGAAGGAGAAGAGGCCCCCGGGAGAGCCGGCGAGGCTGGTGATTGTCAGTTCCGACTTCACGTACTGGCACACGCCTGAGGAGGACATGGTGACGGGATCCATGTTCAAGCCTGCCGACAATGAGAATCTCTGGGAGTCGGGGAAGAACTACCAGCAGTCCAAGTTCCTGGGCCAGCTTTTCGTCGCCAAGCTTGCCACGTTTATCAATCCCAACGAGATTGTCGTCAACCTTTCCAACTCCGGTCTTACTGGCGGGACAAACATTGTCAAGCCGGCAAGCGAAAGCTTCTTTATGGGCTTGGTAAAGAAGACGTTAGGGCGCAGCGTGGAGGTTGGCGCGCGGAGCTACCTCGATGCTGCCATTGTGAAGGGTAAAGAAAGTCATGGAAGCTTCACATCAGACGGTGTAATCAAACCGTAAGTCCTATCGCGTGATGTATATAAGGGCTATCTTGAACGCTGACTTGGCTCAGGTGGCCGACGGTGATGTACACCTCTGAGGGAACTGGACTCAAGGAGAGGATATGGGCCGAGACCAAGAAGGAGCCTGGGTTCGCAGAGGCTTTTGCTGTAATCGAGAAGGGTTTGTAGAAACTGTACCCAGTGTGTTATAGGATGGGGGCAATGGAAATGGGAAAGGAACAGAGGACTGGGAAAGGGAGTTTTTCGTGTGTGCATATGCTTTTGAGGGTTGTTTGACAGCATTATACCAAGATTGCAAGTGGGTAGAGAACATGAAGAACTACTTATATTCGAAATGGTCAGCGTGGTTATATTTGGGATATTCGTCTTAACGAAGCGTTATAGTCTCATTGTAATCGGGCACAAGCGACGTGACGAGGTAATAGCCAAGTCTTCCAACAAGGGGTAACAAAGAAACGCTGCATGAGACGCCAAATTCAAGGCTGCTGACCGTCTTGCGTACCGGTATCTGGTATCCAACCGTCTCTTACTTTCTCGACTGCTTGAACGTCCTTGAATTGCTCAGAGATCGTGGCGGGTGGGACAAGCCTTGGACTCTCCTCCATGTCCTCCATCGCCGTCCCAACCGCTAATATAAGGCAACGCCGTCATTGGGCCTCTAAACATGCCACATAACGATGGCTTTGTATTTGTAGTTACCAGGGACGTTCTCTACGAGGTTTTATCCCGTCCGGAAGAACTTGAGGGGCAAGGCGTTGAGAAGGGGCAAGGCGTTGGGAAGGGGCAAGAGGGAATGAAGCGGTGCTTAGATTACAAGCATCAAGTGTTTGACATGGCTGCTGCGAATGATCCGAGTTCCTCCACAATCTTCTCTCAACAAGACTCCGAATACTCCAGAAAAGATCTTCCTGTCAACTTTATCTTCTCAACCCACGGCTCATTTATAACCAAGCCTAAAGCAATACCCTCAAACCCGTCGAGAGAACAACACGAAGTGGCGACTGAAAATGAGTGTTACCCATCAAGGTCATTACCAGCAAAAGTTCAACAAACGAGCAATGATGCTATCATATTGGTCCGTGGAAATGTAAAAAAACCTAGAGACTTATCATGAGATGGCTATACGGCAGGTACGGAAAAGAACACTCCAAGAATCAGGTAATGTGACGTGTCATGCAAGCTTTCGACTGTACACCAACGGTTCCAAAAGGAGAGAGCAATCCCCCAGGCACAGAAAGCCGTCGTTACCGAGAAACGTCTTTTGAGAGTGCAAACCCAAGACTCTTAGTCAAAAGGAGGAGTAAGTATGGATGACGTGTTCCATAGATATCGCATTATGGTAGAACCAAAGCGAGCGCATCGAAACCTCAACACTTACCTCCTCATTCCACGGCCGCAATAGGACACAAGACTTCAGAGTTACGCAACTCTTGACGGCCAGAGGATGCCCCCAATATTTCCGACCCGTTGCCCAAGCTGCTTGCGGATGCCATTCTTGAGAGACGCTTGAAAGTTTAACACAAAATTTGGAGGTAGGTGAGAACTTAATTAGATCATGGTCCAATTGCCGATGCAAACCCTTGCTTGGTAGACGTATGCAAAAAGTAGTAAGCCGATACAGTAGACCTTCTCGTGGTGTTCGGCGTTAGTTGCAGCGCACATAGTATGTGACGCGTTGTAAATCTAGCTCTATTGTCTATCAACTACTATAGCCTCGCAATAATGCAAGATATAAAGATCGCAACTTATCATGCTCACTCATCCATTGACTTAAGATCCCGCTTTAATCTCCACTTCGGCCCGACCTTCAGCTCAATGTACATCAGAGGTAAAAGAAGGACGCATACCCCGCCGAGTAGAACATAGCTCCAGCTTATGCTTAGAGCCGAGGTCATCTTGTCGATCAGGCCAACCAGTAACGCGGCGAGTAAGCACCTCACCAGGTTAGTCTATAGGTTATGTCAGGTTGTGTAGCGGTATGTCTCATAGAGAAAGTCTTTTACTTACACACGCTGTCGCTGCAGAACTTCTTGTCTGCAAAATGTCGATCATTAAGGTCATCGTGGTGTTGAGGATGGCTATAGAGGTGTACCCCACTACACCGAGTTAGCACACGTCTATGAGCGGCAAAGTCTTGGGATGATACTGACAGACTACTTGGAGTACCAATGGGACAGCAATGTGTACTCCCTTGTCAACGCAGAAACCCCACGCTATCACAGCGCCAGAGAAAAGTACCAGGAGCACCGGCATGGTTCTCATTCGGGCATATTCTTTTGGGAACAAAATCCCAGTGTCGGAAGCCTCAATCTGTCTCTTGATACGGGCGTAGTCCCAGTCAAGGATCTTGCCAGTCAGGGTGCTGCCAACAATCATTCCGAACCCCGTGGGCAGGTAACATAGACCGAGCGCCGTTTCTGACAGCCAAGGGTAAACCTTGGCAAAGGAAGATGCAATCGTTGTTACGACGGTGTTATTGACAGCGTACACAATGCCAGTGAAGGTCAGAGTAATGGCGACATCTGGATACACCAAAATAACAAAGGGGTTGATTGAGTGCTTGACACCGGTCTTCGAGCGGGGGGTTCTGTTCTTTCTTCGGGATCTGCCGACTACGGGCAGGAGGGGGACGTAAATGCCCCCAAGGGAGACGCTACCATTACCTACAAGATTGCGGAGAGTCTCCGGGAGAAAGCTAGTGATATGAGTAGTCAGAATACGAATGTTACGAACCATGTACAATGTCTGTAAAAGTTGTATCGTCTGTGCAAGGACATGGCGGCTGGCGGGAATGTTGGAATGGGGCAAACCTACAGCAGGATGAAGAGGAGACAGCAAACGGCCATGATAATAAGGAACCAGAAGATGGACCGCCAGCCGAGATGGTCAGAAAGCGCACCGCCGACAGCAGGGGCTATGCACGGTGAAATCTTTCCTGGTCAGTCTTACAGTCAAAGCCTCGTAGGCAGGGCACGACTCACCATTGGACCTAGGTTGAACATGCCGAAAAACCCGCCCCTTTCTTCTGGGGTCGAGATATCGCCAATCACACCAGCACCTACCACTCGTCAGTTTTGTTGTGTTTGATAAGAATTATCGGAGTGTCGATGCCTTACCCAAAGCGATCGTACTGGCACAACCTGCTGCTTGCAGACAGCGAAGGACAATCAGGAGCCAGAATGCATCGGTGGGCATGACGGCGATGCCCACACATGCTCCAATCAGCACGGTTAGACAGACAAGAAAGACTGGTCTTCTTCCGTAGCGGTCTGACAGAGGACCCCAGAGCATCGGAGCTATCGAAACGGACGATTGTCAGCAGCCAAGATAGTATGCATGTTTGCAGGGAACTCTGTTTCGTCAATCGCTGCAGCACTCACATAAACCCTGCATCGCCAGAAAAGCTGTTACAGTCAAGTTAAGGTCTTCGACTGAGCGACCAAAGGCTTCAGAAAGTTTGGGGATGGCGGGAAGATAAATATTTGCTGGCAGAGGGCTGCGTCGCATGGTTAGTGACAGGCTCCAGGTTTATATCTCAGAGGAACTCAAAAGGGAGTTGGCACGTGCCTATAAAATCCTGCAACGGCTACCATTCCTACGATAAACCATTTCTCTTTACGCGTGAAAATGCTGTATGGCTCAGCCGGGCCAGCGTCTGCCAGCGGGATAGTGAGAGGCTCCGCGCCGGGAGCGGGTGCCGGCGCCGGCACGGAAGCGGCACTGGCCCCAGCGTCCTGGGTTTCGGCTTTAGGTTCGGCCATCGTGGGACATAGAGCGCCGGCAGATGTGGGGCAAAGGTTGGGGCGCTGTCAAGCTTTCCAAAGTTCAACCGGGAGGGAGGAAGAGATTAAGAAGAAAGGAGGAATTGCCCCATAACGGCCTCAGCCAGCGAAGAAGGCCTAGATGGCTCTGGTGGACGCGGCTGTTCGTCGGTCTACGAAAAAATTGCCCGAGATTAATGGGTCCCCTACGCAGGCCCAGAAGTCGGCCAAATATATTCGGTGCCGGTTCGGAAAAGATTGGGTGGGACAGAAGCGAGTCTCCGGCAACGGCTTTCCGAGAGGGCCCGTCCCGTTCCTTAGGGCAACAAGGCACGCGAGACCATCGCATAAGCTTGCTTGGAAACCAGGTGATAAGCAAAGTCTCCCAGGATGTGGACCTGTGTGGATCGGCTCATGATCATAACGATGTATCCGGGGCATATCCGGAATGACGGCTGCTGTTGATAGGTCAGCGATAGGCGCATCGTCATTTCTAGTAGAGCACAAATTACAGTCAACTACTTGAAGGCGACTAGTCGGCGCTTCGGCTTCTTATTCCACGCCAGCCTAAAGAGGAGTGTTGGTTTGAGCCTCTGAAAGCATCGGGTCAGCGGTCAAACCAGAAAACAGCAAGTAGTAGCTTTGAACCGCAACGTTTTCGGCGGCGTTTGCCCCACCGGCATTAGGGGTGCACGTTCAACGGTCAGTCAGCAACTATCACAGCGACATCTCGAAACATTGTATGGATGAATGTTCACAGGTAGGGCTTCCCCAAAGAATAGAGACGAGCGAAAATGGCACCGGAGCATGGCAATATGAGCACCCTGAGAACATATGTTCTAGCGCATCCCTCCGTTTTTATACCCCGGGTATCATTTGTAGCATCGCATGGTCGCCGCTCTTGAGGCATAATGACTAACGTTCTATTGACCGCGAATCTTGAAGCGCGCGGGAGAATGACAAAAAGCGCGTCTACTCCAGTGCACTAGCCATAGGGTCTTTGTGTACCAAGTTTGTCGACATGCCTTCGTGCTGGTGTAGTCCGCAGGAACTTTTCTGGTTGACATAAACAGGGTCAGTTGAGCGCTTCCGTAAATGCTAACGGCGCAGTCTCACGGGTCGCACGATCTGTAGTTTTATTGTGCTGTTTCAATCAAGAACATTTTGCATTTCCTCGGTGCGAAATGCAAGACACACAAATCTGATCCCCGTGTAAAGCGCAGCAAAGCTTTCCTTGATATGACTGTGCTGGCGTACTGCACCCAATACTTCGAGATCTTTTACCCCTGCATATTCCATGTGTGATATGCGGCACCAATCGATGAGGCATCCGCTCAATGTTCGGCTGGGGCTCGTGTTCGTCGTGTTCGAACGCTATGTTCGAGACTCAAGTCACCGATAAGTGGTTTCAAGGCAGTGAACTCGGAGGTGGGTGCCACCGCTGAAGCGGTGAGTCTTCCCATTTATCATTTATACTTTTTGAACGCATCTGTCCCGCTTGGCTGCTGGGGGGAAAAAGACGGGCAGTGAATTGGCACCGAAGGGTGTGAAGCCTGGTTCAAGTAGAAGAGGTATCAAGGACTTATTGGATACAATCCGTACTGTCTTGCAGGAAATAGGATGTCGAACCACGAATGGAAGCCTTCCAGACGCATCAGACGGCTCCTTTAGTCTGGATTCTTGCAGCGCCACCCCTGAGTCACACATCATTTAATTCGTAATGTGGCGTCCATCTTGTTCAGGCATACCACGTGTTTTGGTCATCGAAATAAAAGAAAGCAAGGCTTGATATCGGTGTCGGCCCTTTCTACTGGACCCCTCACCCTCTTGGACGCTCCTCCTAACTGCACGATGTTTATACCTGTCACTGAATTTGTTGTCGCCGCCTCACTACACCAGCTGCTGTCAATCAGAAACTCGCTCGATGACCTCCTTGTATCTCCCCAACTCAGTTAAAGCGGTGTAGTCGAGCGAAGATAGGCGAGGGGGCAACGAAGGCCATATCAGACACCTGGGGCTGTAGGTGTGTGGGTATCACACAAGCAAACATCACATTTTCGGCGGTAATGCACCCTCGCACAGTGTTGCTGAGGTTGGAAAAACGTCCGGGACGGGAGCCTGCAGAGATCGGATCCATCCGGGCCCCAGGAGATTTCGCAATGGTACCAGTCCTTCTTCTGTTTTGCTCTTGCAGCAGCTGCGGTATAAACATCCGGTGAGAAACCTGTTAGTCCATCGGGAGAAGTGGCAAACAAATGTTTGTTTGCTTCTGGCTGCATACGGGATAGAAAAACCCGAAGCCACGTTAATTAAGCTACACGCCTCACTTTGTGTCACCTATCAGAATGAACAAGTTTTGGCGGGAAGTTGAGCGGGGAGTTGGGAGAAGGCACAGCAATAAGATAATTAGACGGAACGAGATGACTGGTGCAGGCGCTCGTACGATAGCGCCGTGAACAAGGAAGGTTCCGCCGCAAAATACCTTGTCTATTGCATCTTCATTAGCGTAGAATGCCAGGCATCATGCAACAATAATTGACGGACAAACATCCTAATCATCACCGGGTGCACCTCAAGTTAGTGCTGGGTCAGACTTCAACGGACCGTATTCCTAACGACCAGTTCACGCCTGACGCCGTGGAATCCTGGAATGCGGGATTCCCATAGCCTCCTTGCTTCCTTTGGTCCGTGGTAATGAAACTGGTTTGAGTGTTTATGTGCGTGGTATTGGTATTCCATCTCTAGATGGTATGCCACGCACCGTCGACCAGTAAGAGATTGAACGGCAATGTTACAATAGTAGGGACTTTGCCCAAGAGAACCAACGAAACGTAGCGTTAGTAATGGGTGATGTCGTGGGACCATTGCTTCGTTCTTCTGTAGAATGGGGTCTTGACCGTCAGGCATGCTGCCACACCCGGTGGCCGAGTTGCAGTCTGCCCATCTCGGGGCCGTTCAATTAGGGTTCCGCCTCACCAAAACACCTTAAGTACTTGCCTGATTGGCCCGGATGGCGTCCGTGGTGTGGTTGATAAGGGCGGGCTTAGATGACTTGGGAGGTTGAGGAAATGGAAGACAAGGTGCACGGGGGGTAATGCCCGCGCTAGCGGATGTTGTTGGGATTGCGAAGAAGGAGGACGGTCAGCGAACGAGTCTAGATGTTCGAGCTTTCCGGCGCCAAGCAGCTGCATGTCTGTAGGTATAGTATGTCTTGAATAATTGTCTCATCGAGTGTAACCAGTGTCTTGAGAGCTCGCAGATTGTCGAGAATCATTCCAACTGACCGTGGTTTACCTCTCGGCCACTAGTGCAAGGGAGCATGCAGCGGCCCAGAAAAAACGTGGGAGCTCTGCGTCTTCCATTTGTGGGCGTTGCTTCCGGTCGGAGACGGGCCGGAGCTGGCGTCAAAGTCTTGGGTAGACGATTCTACACATTAAAATCCAGATTACCCTTTTCTTGAAATCAAGACCCAACTCTTTTGGGGGAAGAGGGGCTGGAAAGCATGATGGAGAGCTCAAGGAAACAGCTTCAAAGTTGTAGGCTACACTGCTCTAGAGTTGGCAGCGCTGTACTAGATATAGAGCCACATTTCGTGTCGCTTCCAAACCAAACCATCGATTGCAGCAACGCTTATTATCTTATCGTTCAGCCCTCTGTGGCACTTCATGTTACCTTCGACAGTGAGTGTTGGGAACGGGCTTATTAGTGGCTAAGATCACGCCGTTTTCTCGTCACCACGCGCTGCTAGCGTAAGACCTTTCTAATGAGATAAATGTGGCTCTGCTTGCCTCGACAGTGCACTGAACTTATCTAAAGCCTGCGGCCACTCCGTTGGCTTCATCTGGTCGGGAAGCTCGTGTTGAGAATGTTCTCATCAAGCTCCCACGCTTCCAAGACTGCCAAGCACAACTAGACCTACCAAGAAAGCCCCCGGCATGCTGCCCGCGGTCTCGGCTCCCATGAGTGGTGCAACGGTACGGGGAGAAGTCCGTGTCGCTGCTGATGGCATCAGAAGAAACATCCACCGGCAATGGAACTTGACAGAACGCGATTGCACACATGACAAGCGCAACAGACTCAGAAGCGTGCGATGACCCATGGCATCCCTTCTAGTCAAATCTTGGCATGCGCACTAGCAACCAGGAAAAAGGTCTCTGAAGATCTCACAGCGAGTGCTTTCGGCAGGATGTCTCCTATCCTGACAATTATCCGTGTCCTGCCTCCACTGCCGACCCCCTCTTCTCCCCCCATTCAAAGCCTCACACCTTGAAATTACTTAGAGCCCTCACGTCGACTCCGCGCTCTCCGTGCGGGGAAACGCTGGGAAAGAGGATTGTGGGGGACGGGGAGAGAGGAGACAGAGAGGGGCGTGGGGGCAGATTCGAGCCTGTGGCCTTGATTTGGGCATGCGCGCGGCTTGAGGGGCCATTAAGCCTTGACCCACCACCCAACCATCTCGCTCAGACTCCGAACACTCTGTCTCTCTTATGCTTATTCCATCCGGGTGGATGAGTGGGTATGAGGTCGTGAGGGGAAGCCGGGGATGGTGTCACGGTGATGTTCAAGTGTCGGAGTGTGAGAGGGAGAAAAATGTCGCGGAGGGCACAGGAGTGTCAGCACTGAAGACTCCTCTTGAACATTGCCCACTTGGCACCCCGATGACTTCTCTTCCAGCGCCACTCTTCCCACCGCCCGCCTCCCTCCCTGCCATCCCCCACGTGTACGAAGAGGTCCGCGAGAGGAATACCTACTGAGGATTGCTTGCGTGGATGGCTAGAACTTAAATGCCGGCGTCCAGTCAGCCGGGTGCGCATCCCTCGAGGCGGAATAGCAGCTAACGGGCGAATTTCGAAGTTGGAACATTCCATACTTCTAGTTTGGCTTCCATCTCGGTGCCCTTAACCTGTGATCCGTCCATCCAATCTCTGCAGGCGGGAATGCATGGCGCCACACCGTCGCACAAACAACTGGGTTCGGGTTACACCTTAGGGCACTGGGTGGTGCAGTTCAAGCAGACTTATTGCCCTCTGTCGGCAGAGCTAGGTGAGGAAGAGGGGTGGGAACAGTTCAGGTGCGCACGATACTAGTCATGGAAATTTCGTATCAAGTCTGTGCATTGTCAACTCCAGTTCTCTTTCACGAAATCCACCATTGCAATTATCATGGCAGTTGGATCTGGCCGCTCATCAGTCTCCCTCTTCTTTCCTCGCATACGCTTGCGCTGTTTTCCCCGCCACTCGTCCCCTCCGGCTCTTTTTCTTCCCTCTTGTCTTCCCCATCAACGATCAGTCTAGCCCTAGCGTCCCCCGTCTCCCCGCCCCCTAGCGTCCCCGTCGAACAATAGCGTCAAGTTCAAAGTCCCCAATCAATACCCCAGTCTCGCTCATATTGCCAACTTGCCCCGGATTGACCGGTCTGCCAACCAATGACTACCAACGAACTGTGCGAAGGTGGCTCAAGGTAAGTGCCAAGAGCTCTGGGCATGCGTTAGGAGGGTTGGAGGGTAAGTAGTTCGGTCGTACGGACAAGAATTGGAGTTGCTGGATGCAACTTGACGAAGAACGAGCTGTTAAACCTCGAGACCAGCGCCGCCAGCCACCGGTTGTCCAAGGGCCCCTTGTTATTTGTTCCTCAAGATGCAATCCAGCTGCGAGGACCACCGCCGTCAAGCTGCATCATGCACAACTACATACCGGAAGCCAAACAAGCCCGAGCAAGTCCTGTAAGCCCTGCAGGTGCGGATGAGGCCATGCCACCTCCCTCACTGTCCCTCTCTGTGCCCCCTCCAAGACAACCACTGCGGTCCCGTATTGTGAGCGGCGCACGGTGAGCGGAGCTATGACTGGTAGCAAGGGTCCTGGTACCAAACGCGAAGTACTCCATGCCCCCTCCAGTCGGAAGCCCGCACGGTGATGTCTGCCTCTTCCGAAGGAGTCTCCATCAAATATGCGTAGATGGAACAACAAGGAAATGTCGTCCTTTTAACAAGGTATGTGATGTGTATGAAGTGCGAGTGTGAGTGGATCGGCGGTAGCATTCGGCGGCCACGGAGTTGGGCCCCGGACATGGCAGATTTCTTCCCATTTTGACCGAGGCGGCCACCAACATCCCATCTTTTCGTCGAATTTATAAAGGAGGCAAAGCGCTCTCAAGGTTTCATCCCACATTGCCCTTGGGTTCTACTCCTCGAGCACATTGAAGCGTTTCCGGAACAGCGCGCATCCTCTCTTACTTTCTTTTCCTGGGCCTCCCTCTTCCCCTCTTCCCCTCTTCCCGTCCGCTGTGTTACACCGCATCCCAAGTACTCTCCGTCCCTCTTCATTGCGCTCTCGCCCGCTTTTTCATCGTTGGTTGTAGAAAACCTTGGATACGCCGACCAATTGAGCGCGAAGACGCACCAAAGTGCGCCTATCCTCTCTCCGGGCCCCAACTCTTCGCCAAAGAGAAAGAAGAATCCCAACTAGGAAGAGACGCAAACTATCTTTGTCGCGGAATCCCACAAACAACCCAGAAAACGACATCTCTTGACCACACACGCCTGTCCTTCAGCAGAGTCACGATACCGTAGTTATGGATCACTACGGGAAGCATGACCCCGAGGTCAACGAGAGCTTGGATGAGAAGCCCATCGACTCGCAGCTCGAGCAAGCGCAGATACTCGCCGACCTACCCGACCCTGACGCCGGGAAGTCGCTCGAAGAGCGTGCCGCCATCGTATGTGTTCTTCCTGAAGATAATGGCATGAAAAGCCCATCGCCACAGGATTCAAAGAGAACAGCCCTTTGCTAACATGTCATTCGACTCCAGGATAAGAAGCTCATGTGGAGAGTTGACATCTGGCTGGTCCCCTGGCTCTCTCTTCTTGTAAGTCAAAATCCAATCCGTGGGCATCACGCCTAACGGTTACGCGGGTATTGCGGTTGATGGCATACTGACATCAGGTATCAGTATCTACTCTCGTTCCTCGACCGAACCAACATTGGCAACGCCCGTCTTGCCGGCATGGAAAAAGATCTTCACATGGAGGGCTCCGACTACAATCTGTCGCTCACAATCTTTTTTATCAGCTACGCTGTCTTCGAGCCCGCGACCAACGCCCTTCTCAAACGCCTTACACCTCGCATCTTCTTCACTGGCATCATCATCACTTGGGGTACCATCATGACGCTCATGGGCCTGTGCACCAACTTCTCCGGTCTGCTCGCTGCTCGATGGTTCCTCGGTATCGCTGAGGCTGGACTCTTCCCTGGTACGTCGTGGCTGTACGTGAATAAACGCACATCTCATTGCTAACAGTCCGCACAGGTGTCAACTACTACCTTTCTTGCTGGTACAAGGGCTCCGAGATCGGTGTTCGTTCTGCCGTCTTCTTCTCTGCCGCAGCCCTTGCTGGCTCTTTTGGTGGTCTCCTCGCCGCCGCCATTGCCAAAATGCAAGGTATTGGCGGTAAGCCCGGCTGGGCTTGGATTTTTATTATCGAGGGACTGGCCACGGTTTTCGTCGGCATTTTCTGCTGGTGGATGGTTTTCGACTGGCCCGAGAACGCTCGCTTCCTCTCCCCCGATGACCGTATTCGTGTCCAGCGCCGCCTCATCGCTGACAAGCAGGGCCGTACCGCCGAGGATTTTGACAAGCGTCACATCTACGGTGCCATGAAGGACTGGAAGACGTATGGCTACATGGTCATCTACATGGGGTGTCTTGTGCCCCTCTACGCCTTCTCCCTCTTCCTGCCCACCATTCTCAACGCCATGGGCCACACCGGAACCAAGGCCCAGCTGCTCTCTGTCCCGCCATACGCCGTTGCTGCCGCCCTTACCGTCACCGTTGGTGTCATTGCTGACCGTACCCGCTGGCGTGGATACTGCAACGTTGCCACCGTCATCATTGGTATCGTCGGCTTTGTCCTGCTCATCGCATCAAGCAACCCGCAGATCCAGTACGCCGGTACCTTCCTCGGCGCAGCAGGCATCTACCCAACCATCTCTAATACACTCTCTTGGGTTATTAACAACACCGAGGGCTCCCTCAAGCGTGCTTTCGTGCTTGGTATGGTCGTTGGCTGGGGTAACCTTAACGGTGTTGTCTCCTCCAACATCTACCTCAAGCACGAGTCTCCCCGCTACTTCACTGGCCACGCCGTTGTCTTGGGCTACCAGATCCTCTTCTTGCTCGGCGGCTCCATTTTCATGCATTTTGCGCTCAGGATATCCAACAAGAATAGGAGAGCTGGCAAGATGGATGCCAAGTGGGCTTCCATGACTGACGAGCAGAAGTGGGTTGCTGGAGACAAGCGCCCCGATTTCATGTATACTCTTTGAAGGTTCGATGGCTTTATTAGCGGTTGCTTTTGACAACATAGATTTGGGCGAAGGATCTGGAATACATACTCAGTTCAGGGCTACACAAACACGTCCGGATTACACTACTCTCGGACAGCACCGTTTATGTACATTTTTAGCCATTTTGATGTCAATGATACCATCTAGCATGCATATATGCTTTCAAACTTATGCACATCATTCGCTCACTTACGAATTGTTTGTTTCTAGAAGTGACTTTCTTCCCGGTCTTGGAGTATTTGGGCCCATCTGATTCAATCCGACGTCAAATACGCTATCTACGATGTGCAATCAGCCTTTGCGTAGGTGCTGAGCCCTTTTGTAGTAGGCTTAGGCTTGCCATCGTCTTCGGACCCATAATGGTAGTCTCGCACCGCTTCCAAGTACTCTTATTCTTGAAGAACCGTCTAACAATGGACTACATTGGCTCCTGCTAGAAGCTTGAGCGCTTGATATAAGAGTATATCAACACCCTTGAGACCATGTTGAAGGCCTTCAACCAGCGAAGTGGACGTGTGAAGGTAGACATGGGTATATGTAAAGCCTAACAAGCTCCATGTAGTGATTATGTGATTAGGAGTCGGCAGACGTAAAATTTAACCGAAGGTTACAGGTGCATCATCGACAAACCGTCTATGGCCACGTATAATGCCTCTACACGTGCAATTTTAGCTTGGCAACCTACACAGGCACAGGGCCATCCACAGGAATCAGCGTAGCGATTTTCTGAATGTAAATATTCTACATTAGCCTGTCGAACTTCTAGACTGTTACGGTGATAGCGGCGATGTCCGTTGCTCCAAAGCCGATCGAAGTACTGAACCCGGTGGGATGCCAGTGACCGGTGGAGATCCCGAGTCAGTCCGGCCCGCACTATGGACCAAAGTGCATTTTGAGTTACCTCTCTCATCCAGTTCCGGCAAACTAGGGTATTCATCGCCGGTAAAGTAGCTAGCGTCCCGTGCTGTAAGTCGGAATCCGGCAAATCTTGGGCAGAATTTCTGCAGGCTTCTTTGTTGGCTCCCCCCATCAGGCTTTTCTATGCACTGACCCGAGTCAACACAGCGTCTAGTCTGCGTTTTCTTGCTGATGAATCCAAACCAATTGCATTTGCTATTACGTCCTCGAAGTGCTCTGCTGGTCATCATGGTTTCTCCAGAGCCTCAAGTCATTCGTCGCGAACTGGCAGAATTGGAATTGACCTGCCGCCTACTGGCAAATCTCTCATTTATGAGTCGCAGGTACGTCCGTATAAACATCACCAGGTCACAAACGGTCGTCCATTACCACCTCCGTCCTGCGCGCTTACTAACACGACCGCCAGCGATCGGCAATGGCTCTTATCCAATTCATCGCCGCCCACCCCAAGCGCATCGCCGTGGTTTTTCTCCTAGTAACCGCGGGCTTCGCTCTACATGCCGTCATCGCCCGGCATCGGTCCGGTAAGCAACGGCGGGGCATACCACTTCCACCGGGGCCCCCGGGCGAGCCGATCCTAGGTCACCTCCGCATTATCCCAGCCGACAATCCCGAGTTCGCTTACACCGCGTGGTCGAAGCAATACAAGTCCGACGTACTGTACTTCAATGTCCTAGGACAGGACGTTGTCGTGCTGAACTCAGTGCGCGCTGCTGTGGACCTCCTAGATAGACGAGGAGCGAATTACTGCGACCGCCCGCGGTTCGTTCTGTTTGAGGAGATGGGCTGGCGAAAGACATTGACATTCCTGAGATGGGGTCCCGATTTTCGAGTGCACCGTAGTATCCTGCAAAAGAGCTTCTCTCGTACCAACATCATGGCATACCGCGAGCTGCAACAGCGGGAGGCCTTGACGTTGGTAAACGGCATCGTGAGAGACCCCGAGTCCTGGGAAACAGCGCTACGAAGGTTCGCAACTGCAGTGGTGATGAGCATTGGATTCGGGGTCAATGTAGAAAGCGACGACGACTCTTATATCCGGATAGCTACGAACGCGTCATACGCCCTTGGTCATGCAGGGGCGCCAGCTGGTACCCCTGCCGACTTCTTTCCCTTCTTGAAGCATCTTCCAAACTGGCTCGTTAGAGACCGCTCCCTTAAGTTTGCAAGGGATTGGAAATGGGCCATTCAGCAGCTCCACGACGTACCATACGCGGCGGTGACGACACAGAAAAATCCAAAACAAAGTCTGATCAAAGTCATGCTTGACCTACAAAGAGAGCAAATCAAAACGGGCTCTCCTGAGCTATCAGTGGAGGACATAAAAGGGGCTGCAGGGGCTGTCTACGCCGCGGGGCAGGATACAACATGGTCGACCCTCATTGTATTCGTCCTCAACATGGTGCTCCACCCCGAAGTGCAGGAGAAGGCCCAGAGATTGATCGACGAGGTCGTGGGGGACGCCAGGTTACCCACTTTTGAGGACCGTCCGAATCTTACTTACATTGACTACGTTGTTCAAGAGACTTTTCGATGGTGCCCCGTATCTCCTATCGGGGTGCCGCACCGATCATTGGAAGACGATGTCTACAACGGCATGTTCATACCTAAAGGCTCCCTTGTCTACGCCAATGCTCGCGCGATGACGCATGATGAGCACATCTACTCAGATCCGGAGAATTTTTACCCAGATCGATATGCCCCTATCGAGCAAGGCGGCCGCGGAGAGCCTTTTCCTGTGGGTCATTTTGGCTTTGGCAGGAGGTTGTGTGTAGGACAACACCTTGCCGAAGCAAATGTGTGGATCGTAGTCGCTTCTATGTTTGCGACGGTACAGATAGGAAAGGCAGTTGGGCCCATGGGAGAGGAAATCATACCTAGGATTGGGTTGACGAATGGGCTTACAAGTCACCCAATACCCTTTCCCTGCCGTCTCAGCCCAAGGAAGTCTAACACCAGACACGAGAGGCTAGGCAAGTAGGAAATGGTACGAAAAGTCTTAGAACATTTTCCCTCACAGACTCAGTAAAAAGCCGTGATACTGCATATGAGAAATGATTAAACAGTCAGGCAGTTCGCCGCTCTACCCTTGCGAGTCCTCCGGCTCACGGCCCCAAGAAATTGTGTTTGCCGGATTTGCCTTGCATGATGTTTTCTGACGATTAGTGACTCACTACTTGCAAACTCTTGCAGGCTATGGTCGAGGAGACTGGGCCAGAATCAATTCGTATACAGCACCTTTTCTGAAGTCAACATCGCGATGAGACACCTCGAATATGGCATTCAAGCGTCTGAACGCTGCTAGATAACTCGTTGCGCCGACCATTATCGCTCTTCTAGTCACTTCTCTTAGGGTTACCCGACTTGAGCAGTTTCCCTCTACCAACTGCTAACACTCACTTTGTTGTATCTAAAGCAGGTAAACTTTGGCGTACCGCCCCACGCCGATGTCTAATATCCCAAACAGCAATCCCAGAAGCCTCCTACTCGCTAAAAAAACCACTGCGGGTCAAAGCTTCCGCGGTAAGACGAAGTAGACCAATCGCATTGGACCGCCAAGATGCTCACTAGCGTGCTTCAACAATTTTCTTTGCAGAAAATCTCACGTCGCCTTCCACGCGGCTGCAATAGCACCCCAGTACTGGTCAGGGAACATGCGCATGTGCTCGACATGACCACTGCCCTCGAAGATGACAGCATTGTATGCGTAGCCCTTGGCCTTCGACTCCGCCATGTTCTGTTCGATGTCCTCCCAGCCGATGAGAGGGTCCTCTTTGCTGTACAAGAAAAGCTTGCGCGAGCCCTTGGAGACGTACTTTGGATCGCCGATGGCTTTGACGCTGAAAACAGGCGCGCTCTCGCGGCCGACGAGATATTCGTAGGTCTGGTTGAACAGGAGGAAAATGGCCATGATGCACTGTGTTACGACAAAGGGCCAAGGGAACCAGTTGGCTGTTCCTAGAGCCATGGCGAGGGACCAGCGCTTGAGGTTGTCTTTCGTCAAGACCACGCTGCCGGGGGTCGAGTCATAAGTGGATAGACGGTGCGGCATGGGACGGCCGTATTTCTGTTGGTACGCGTAGAGAGTGCCGGCGTAGTTGATGCCGCCAGTGTTGGACATGACGTGCAGCAAGACTGCATCCTCGTTGGGGGTTGTCGTCGCCGAGTCCGCTTCTGGGTAGGCGAGGTCGATGATGGGCCTCATGTTGTCTGCGCGGGTTGCGAGGTCCTGTCTCATGGCCTTCAAGATGGGTCCCAGAACGGCGATTTGCCTCGCATGAGGGAAGAGCTTGCGGAAGCCATCGGTGTACTTGGTGACATGCTTTGGAACAGCATCACCCCAGCTGTAGACAATGACGACTCTTGGGTGGTCCGGGGATGGTTGTGCGCCGTCAGCCAGCTCTTCTCCTTCGCGAACGAAGATCTGGTCTGTGACGGTTTTGAAGCCGGGGAAACGTTCCGGTTTCGCGGCCATTGTGAGGGTTTTTTTTTTTTTTTTGGCGGTGATGGAGAAAGGCTAGAGCCCGACCAAGTAAGTGCGATGAAGAATTAGATCTTGGGCAGGTAAGCATGAGTTTTGAGTATGAGTATAATTTCTTGTCAGCAGGGGATGAGGGACTTCATATCTCCACCCCGAGGCTATTTCTTGATGACTGATCTTGTCTCGGCGACAATCTTATCAAAGAGCCGGAAGGTCGGTCGGCATGTGCGGACGTCTCGTTGAGATGCCGTGGATACATGGATCTGACTTGCTGGGGCTTCGTCGGAGCATTATTCCTCTCCTTACAAGGGCTGGTTCTGGACACACGGAGGATTCGTGGCTTGAGTGTATCTTTTGTTTTTGCGCGTCGGGTTTGTGGGCTCTCATTCCCGGCTGGTCAATATTACGGCGTCTGTACGTCGTTCTAGGGGGCTATCAATTCCGTGGGAGCCGCAGAGTGTGTGATTGGAACATGACCTCAAGCCACCATAAGACGGAGCTTGGCAGTGTGCCCAAATAAGCAGAAAACAATAGGAATCTGGTCCACTTACCGAGGCACAGCTTCCACTGAAAGGGGCCAAGCGTTCAGTCTCTGGCGCCATGTCTTGGGTTCATGCAGCCGCTGGCCGGTCAGGTGACATGCGCGGAGCCGAGGCACAGACGGTCGGCGCAGCAGAACGAATTCCGACCGACATTCATCGCTAATCTTGAAGATGCATTGGCTGCGGTTAGCGCCGTTCTAGAATGGATACACTGTCGTCACGGCCCCTGAGATGAACTGGACCAACTTCACCAGATCCCATCGACGCCTCATACCTCACTCAGCAATATACCCATGCGACGTTGAAAGCATCACCCACCAATCTTAGACAGATCCAGCATTTCCTGCGTCCGCAGCCTGTTGAGCGTCCGCATTTGCGCACTTTCGCTCGCCTTTAAGTACCGTTGTCATCCTCATCGGGTCACATAGCGTGCAGTTGGCACCATGTCAACCCCGGATGAGCTTGTACCGTTCAGCGAAGCCACGAAGGCAACGAGATTACATTCGAATGTATATAGTGCCAATCTCGCTCCAGGCTGGTGCACTGGGTCCGGTCAGTAACGAAAATTTTCTATGCAGTTCACGCGTTGAACTGACGCCATGCAGTCCCAAATGGCGGCTACGTCGCGTCTGTAATGCTGCGCGCGGCAGCTCTGCACCTGGCAGAGCGCGGTCAGCCAGACACCATATCTGCACATTTTGAATACGTGAATCGTACCGAAATAGGGCCTGCGATACTTATTGTGGACGAGGTTAAGATCGGCCGGAATCTCTCGACAGTGCACGTCTCACTCTACCAACATGAACTGCTACCATCAGCCCCTTGGTTCACATCGAACTCACGAAAGGAGGTCCTTGGCTATTGCATCAACACGCGTTTGGTTGCCGAGAAGGGCCTCACCCTCTCAACAGGGTGGACGATGACCCCTCCCACCAAACCAGCCGACTTTGCCCTTCTCTCTCTAAACAAAGATCCACACTGGGTGAGGAGAGAGAAACTCAATGCTCGTGCAAACTCATATGTACGCGCACAAAACAATCTCGAGTACTATGTCCCGCGCGAGGGAACACGTCGGGGTATTGTGGACCTGTGGCTGCGGCTAAAATCAGGTCAGAAATTCACCAACGCTTCGCTTGGGTTCGTTGCCGATGCGTATCCAACCGTCATTGAAGCATGGAGACCAAAGCGAGACGAGGAACAGACTCCGTTCCGGTCAAACGAGATGTTTTGGTATCCAACTCTTGCGTTGAATCTGGATATAAAAAAGGCGTTGCCTGAAGAGGGCGCCGAGTGGCTTTTCATCCGTTCAATGGCCAAGGTGATTCGAAATGGTAGACTGGATCTTGAGGTCATAGTTTTAGATCAGGGCGGAGACGTAGTGGCGCTGAGCACACATGTCTGTATGGTGTTGTCGGCCGAGAGGAACCTGAAAGAGCGAAGTCACGTCACGGGCAAACTTTAAGATACCAACACCGAGTGCTGTATATGATATATAAGACACGGTACTAGTATAAAGTATAACCATGTACTTGGTCATAGATCCGGTAACTACTTAGTGTTCTTGTTCCCCACCCTAATGATTGCAACACATACATAACATCCAGAGGCGAACTACACTTCAATGATACGGTGCCCGCCTCGAGCGGGTTGTACTTGGCTGTTTGTTTGTGGCAACAACACCAGGCCATTTCAATTGTCGAGTTTGCACATAACCTTTGACACCGGGACAGGATGATCTATGATTGTCGTAGCCTTAGAGTATGCAATGTGAGACCCGATTCGAGCCTAAGCAATAACGCCGGAGACGGTCAGCAGTCATTTATGGTTCATGTTGCATGTGTAACCGTCGTGCCTATCTATAAGCTGACATATGAGAAAACTTAGAGACAACAAGTCACGTCCCACTACCGACCCGCAACTCATTTATCCTTACGTCCATGGCAAACGAATAATCACCCACGCCCCAACCATTGGTCTTCGTCTACGAAGATCCGATATCGGCTCAATGGTCTAGTGGTATGATTCGCCCTTCGGGTGCTTGTGTATTATCACAACCCTTCAGCTCAGCGGGAATGGGCGAGGTCTCGGGTTCGAATCCCGATTGAGCCCTCATAACGATTTGTTTTGCCAGTCTCTATCTAGTGTTAATATTACGTATCAGGCAATCTTCAGTAGCCTAGTATTTACAGAATGGACGTGACTAGCAAACGTACTCTGATTGACGTCGATGGACAATGATGAACGTAGTGATGAGATAAACAGCACGAGCAGGCACAGAATTTAAAACATAGGTAGTAAAACTCTCCATCAGTCCATCGATCAAATCTTCTTGGAGGAATTAGATATTACGTACATACAGAAAAAGATATTCAGTAGTGCCTTTCCACAATTTACAGGAGTTATCTCTCCACCATCCCGGCATTTGACCATCGCTTCATCCAGTGTTGAAATGGCCCCAAACGTGCACTCAACTCGGAAGTCAAGAAGAATTCGGCGATAGGAGTTAACTAGCGGCAAACCCTCTACCAATCACCGGGTTTCCCGCGCTCAACACTGCCGGCGCCGGAGCTGAAGACTCATTAGGGGAAATGCCCACGTGGTCCCACTTTGTGCCGCTCCTATCGCCGTTCTCGGCGGCCTCGATCGCGTCCGTACCCCTGGTCAACATCTGTCCTCCTACTGGCCCACGTGAAGCTTAGGGGATTGCTATCAAAGCCAATCTTCTCTTGGATCATCACGCCAACGCTTTGGACGCAAAACATTGCATCAGCAACGACAATAACGTACAACACCATGGACTACTCGTTGCAGAATCATCGCTCCTTTATCGGCTCCAAGGCGTCAGACCTGCCATCGCCCTCACTCATTTTGAGCTTGCCGGTCATCAAGAAGAATGTTGAGAGACTGCATCAAGATGTGGAAAAGGCTGGAGTCACTCTTAGGCCCCATGTGAAGACACTGAAGGTGCATGATTTACCCAGAATATCCCGTTCTCTTGTGGCTCGCCCGAAAAACTGACTGGGTCGCAGAGCCTTGAAGTGACCCGTCTGATGCTTGGCAATGGCAAGTTCAAGAAGACCGTGGCTTCTACACTGTCGGAAATTCGTGGTTTATTACCCCTGGCTGAAGAGGGTATTCTCGATGAGGTAAACTCATCTTCAGCATGCCAGGAATTACGATCTCGAGGGCTAACAAGCCTACTCTCTTAGGTTCTCTATGGACTCCCTCCTGCGTCAGGAGCCATTCCATTTTTGAGCGACCTGCGAAAATCTGTAAAAATTCTTCTGATGATTGACCATGAGAAGCAGATTTCTCTCCTTGAGGAATTCGCAAAGAAAAGCCCCGAGACCTCTCCAGCGGCTTGGGATATATACATCAAACTTGATGTGGGTTCAAAGCGGGCGGGCCTGCCCCTCGGGAGTGAGCGTCTCCAGAAGCTCATCGAACGCGTCAACGAGTCGTCAGCCGTCTCCTTGTACGGTTTCTACTGCCATGCCGGCCACTCCTACGGTTGCCGCACTCAAGAAGAGGCAGAGAGTGTTCTTGCAGTGGAGATTAATGGTGTTCTGAGTGCTGCAAAGTTAATTGTTGGAGAGCAGAAGCTCACCCTATCCGTAGGGGCCACCCCCACAGCGCATGTTGTTGGCAGCCTTAGAACGGCA
Organism: Colletotrichum spaethianum; assembly: GCF_022836535.1. Taxonomy (NCBI): domain Eukaryota; kingdom Fungi; phylum Ascomycota; class Sordariomycetes; order Glomerellales; family Glomerellaceae; genus Colletotrichum; species Colletotrichum spaethianum. Next base: position 1,295,628 of record NW_026054780.1, on the reverse strand, counting down.
ATTCCTGAAAACGTGACACTGGAGCTTCACGCCGGTAAGAAACGTTGCAAACGCCTAAAGTGACCGATCAACTGATCACCTTGATATCTAGGAAATTTTCCTACAAACGACCTCCAGCAAGTTGCAACGGGGCTCGTTGGCTCTGAAGACCAAGCCATTCGCGTCCTCGCCGAGGTCTGTAGTGTGTACCCTGAAAGAAACGAGGCCCTCATCAACGCCGGAACCATTGCCTTGTCGAAGGAGAGTGGGCCTTCTCCTGGCTTCGGCAGTGTAGTTGGGAAGCCGGGTTGGGCGGTGGTACGAATGTCGCAAGAGCACGGTATCGTGGGCGAGGTCCAGAGCCCGGGATCGAAGAACACCGAACCTGAGCAGAGAGACGTGGAGGCCAGCTTCCAGGTTGGAGACAAGGTTTTCCTCAATATCCAGCATGCGTGTATAACCGCAGCAGCGTTCTATGTGTATTATGTCGTGGACGAGAATGACGTTGTTAGAGACACCTGGGTGCCGTGGAAGGGCTGGTAATCACCCGAGGTTTGATCTCGTTGGTATACATAGGAAAAGAAATCCAGTACTATTTTCGCTTGCCTACCGAGTTACACCCCACTTAAACAGTATCCCTCAAGCCCTACTGGCGCCTTCTGAGCACCCGATATCAATGAAGAATCCCATAGTGCGTACTGATCGCCTTTTCCCATCAAGATCAGCCATGTAAAAATGTCTTCCAGGTTGTTCAAGCAAAAGAAATCCAAATCTGCTTCTCGTTCATCACACGACAGACGTTCCACGGCCCTGCACCGATATCCGTTGGTGTCACTTCGTTGTGGTCCCAGATATGCTGTAGGAGCACAGAGGTCTGGCGGATGTTACCCAGACCAATGGTAGCAAACATATGACCCAGCCTCTCATGCAGAAACGCTTGCTGCCCCGTATCCGTGACACAAGAGCCGATGATGGTGATGGGCCAACACAGGCTTGTATTTATGCGTACGCTTGGGTCTAGTCGGGCAAGATGCGAGAGGGCTCCATTCAGAGCGGCCTGTACGGCTACTGAGTGCAAACTGCTATTGCCCCGGGAAATAGGGTGCAATGCTGTGTGGAGGTATAAGAGCAGAGACTTTTGGTATATGTAACCCGCTAGAGCAACATTCTCGCCTACTGTCGGGTTGGGCTGCCAATTCTGTATCTGGCTCAACAGCTGAGCGAAAAGGATAAAGTCGTCCGCACAGGGCTGCCAGTTGGGGTCATCTTCATGTCCCATCATGCGCCGGCCCAAGTCAAAAACAGACGGAATTAGAAGTATTAGATCAAGCCAGCAGCCACATAGGCTACCGATATATGAAGATGCAACAAGCTCTGTTGCAAGAAGTAACAAATCGTTACTTAGGAAGAGTTGGTCGCTTAAGCGCGCGTCAATAGATATCATGCTGACCGTCGCCGTGTAAAGGTAATATTCCGTCAAGAAGTCCTTGAGTGATTTGTGGAGCATCGTGTTGTTTGCTGATAAGAAAGGAAGAATGAGTGATTGCGCTGCCATGAGGTGGTCGAGTATGGTCCCATTTACGTCGCCCTTGGCAGTCTACGAAAGTGTCAATAACCGGACGAGCCACCCTTGATGCACGGAAGTCCTCCTGCCAAGAGACAACGAAAGAGACAAAAATTCGCACTTACCTCCACAAGGCAAAGGATCAAGGCTCCAATGCCCAATATCAATGTCTCCTCTCCATGTTGTCCGCCCATGAATGTGGAGATATTTTGTTGGAAGAGTCGCAGCGATTGATTGTAGTATTTTGTCGCAACTCTGTCTGCTGAGACCAGCGATTTGGCCGCCCGATGAACAGCGCTTTGAGTAAGAAGTAGGTGAAGAACAAGGTCGCTGCTAAACGCCAGTGGTATGAGTTGCACAGAAAAGGGGTTGTCCATCGTAGACCCGTTGGCCATGCTTATTGTTGTCGCACTCAAGTAGTGGCTTAGCAGTTCCAGAGAGTTATCGTCATGGTTTCCACCGAGCAACCTCATCCCCCTTGGCACGAAATTGCTCGCATCCGAAACTCTTCGGAGTGGTGAGCACACCAGCTGATCGACAGTCTCATCATCGTCCCTGTCGTCGCCATCAATGCCCGAGAAAGATAGAGCATCGTCGGGTAATAAGCCGGCGATTGCACTGTCATTGGGTGCATTGAACTGGTATGTCAACTCCGCATCTTGAATGTGATGAGCCGTGGTCGCGGGACTTGTAGTTGTTGTGACGGGTGCAGCTATAGTGCCGGTTGACTGAGCGCTCAACCCCGGACTAGAGCCGATCGTGGTAGCAGCGGGAGACTCTGAGGATGTGGGCTGTGATGCGAAGTTAAACGCCTCGACACCAAGCGAGGAATCTCGGACGGCTTGGGGGCTCTGATGTGCACCTGTTGAGCTTTCTGGGGATGCCGTTGACGGGGCTCCAGGTTGTCCGGTGCCCTGAGACGCGTTTTGTGAGATTGAAGCCTCAGGAGCTGTGCGCGCAACTCCATGGTGGGATCCCGTTGGTGGCCATTGACATTCCAACTTGTTCCGCTCACAGCCGCGGCAGCGCGGCTTAGTCTCGTCGCATTTCTTCTTGCGACCGCGGCACGTCAAGCATCCCGTCCGGACGCGGAAGATCGGACCCGCAAGCGTGCGGCGGGGTTTGGTAGCCGACGACATGACCGGAATTAGCCGCGGTGGAGGGGAACACGATGCCAAGTCGACCGCACCGCTGCAAGATTCTGGAGAAAGTTGCAGTCAAGGGTTAAGGTCAATGATAAAGACACATTGGGATAGTGCTTAGATATCGATGTGATGGATAGTTTAGACGCTGGCAAGAAGTTGATGTCGTCGGATGCACCTGCGTGGACCAGATAAGGAAAAGTTTGCCGGGGTCGGTCGAGAGACCACTCTTCATTGTCTCGAGCGCGGTCTGTCGAGCCCGCAGACCCACTTGACACCGGTCGTGAGCGCGGTAAAGCATCGGATTGGTTACCCCGCATGCTCTGTCTCGGCCAGGTTACCCTTACGACAACTATATACAACTATGTCATATCACGCCTAACTCGCCGCTGTCGAAATCTCATTGCCTTGTTCTGAAAGAAATATGGAAGCAACGAGCCATCCCCCGCTAATCCACTTGACCTGTGCCTGGTGTGTTGCGGGGGAAGTGCAAGGATGTATTCTGGTTTAAAAAATTCCTCAGCAGACTTAACTAAAGAGACATGGTTAGTAGGTCAGACTCGTGCTATGATAATCTCTACATGTGTGCTGTCAAGCCCTGATAGCTTTAGTTGATGCGGCGGTGGTGAAAACTCGGCCGTTGAATATGTGGTGCGTTCTTGCGTTTGGAGTTTTCCTAGGAGCTAAGCTGCAATGACCATCATATAGAGTAAGTCCCTTGAGCTTTGGGTGGCTTCTGTGCATCATAACTTACGCTGGGCTACTTAGATCCCTTCGCTCAGAAAACGACAAGAAGCAAAATAAGTAAGAGCATTGCGCGGGTACCTAAAATCTTGCAGAGCCAATAGCTATACGTATGGTTTGACGCTGGATTCGTGTACACATTGTAACAAAAGCTCGGCGCCTTTAGGAACTGAGAGATTCTGCTTAGTATACTATCGAGTCTAGCATTCGAGCCACTGACGAAGCTGGTGGGAAACCCCCCAAACAAGCTCAAGGCAAATCATTTTGTGTCCTTTGATACTCTCTCTGATTTGTTCATTTTCACCCGGCACGTCATCGATAGAACTCTACTCTTGCTACGTCACAGATGACAGAGATTATCTCAATATATTCCGAACGGATATCTCAAAAAGATGTGAGAAGACACAAGCCTTTCTCCATATCGAATAGGAACATCATCTACTTTTGAATCTTGATCACTCCAGCTTCGAAATGCTCTTAATCCTGTTTTTGTTTCAGAGCGACTGTGAAACGGATCTCGAGATCAACGATCTGTGTAGAAGAGCGTCTGCGATGCGATAAGACAGACGAGGTCGACAACGATGGCAAAAACTCCTAAGCTACCCTCACCGTGTTGTCTACCTGGTAGTACTGCAGCAGTCAAGCGTGACAGATGTAATGATCTGATCACTCTCTTCGTCTTGTTTGTCCCTTCTTTTCTGTTGGCCACTTCTATTTTATTGAACCTTTAAACTCTAGCAAGTTGACATGAGCAAAAGAAAAAAACATACTTGTCGCAGCATGTAGATGAATATATATTTACATTTACTAATTCCGCAATTAACATAGACATCCAGGAGGAAAATCAAAGAAAAATCAATGGTGTCCTAAGTTTATCGTTTTGGCGGAGCTTGGAATAGATTGACAGTGTTGCTGCAACAGTGCGCAGGATTTTCATCAGTCCATCCTTGAAGGCATTAGATGGAGTTTCGAAAATGTATGCAATTGAGGTTATTCAACTTTATAGCTACTCACTTTGGGATAATCCACAACAGGATTGCGAAAAGGAGAGGTATGCGACTTGAATGGGTGCACACTGGGGCGGGAATAATTGCCGCAAGCCGCGTGTTTTGTCCCGCTCAATGGTGTGTGTTGGGCTAAATGGGTCTGTTCTTCGTTGATCTTCGCGAAGACGTAGCTGGTGCGAGCCAACCAATCAACCCTCTGAATCTAGCGAACCTGCGCTGGCACCAGTGCAGATTCGACTAGGTGTCCTGCACGTCGCTCGTCTTACACACCACCACGTCTCGAGCTGAGATGTCTTAAATCCTACTTGTGGAGAAAAAACGTGAGTGGATCAATATTGGCACGGTAGCTAGGTCTGTGAAGGGCTCCGTTTCGCGGGCCATTGGGGAGGGGAGGCACTGAAGAAGTCAGTGCATAGGGTACCTACTCATAGTCTTGCGGCACAGTTGCATCGACTAGGCTGCACGCCAACATGTGGCGATGGCCTTGAGAAGGCTGCACACAAGATAACCGCCGCCGGACAGGTCCATCGTAAAACCCTAACCAGAGGCCGTAAACCGTCCCTGTCTACCTTCGTTACGAATGCCTGTAAACCGCCCTGGGGCGCACCGGTTTACGGCCGTAGGCCGTTGAGGCACAGCGGGTTGGATTGAATGCCCACGCTTCCCAGGGAAACTAGTCCGTCGTGATGTACTGCCACTAAACACGTGTGCGTATTGGATTAGTGGTGCTAACGCGTTCATGGAAGTTTGCACATGCAGGCCGAAGCAAACAGCATGTCCAGGGCAGGGGATGTTCACCAGTCAACGCTCAGGCAGCTGGCAATAAGCTGCGTAGCACTGCCGCCAAGCAGATGTTATTGACTTACCAGAATAGCGATGCTGGAGCCCCGACGTCAATATCTCAGATGACCTTCCCCTCGTGCCTCACACAGATACGTCAGTCATAGTGTCTTCCCTAGCAGCGCAGTCCCGTACATCCCCCGGACTTGTGCGAAACTGCCAACGCGGTGGCGCCAAGCGATATCACACCGCTTGGTTTGTCAGGAATTCCTTAGTGAATGCCGTACATTCCCGTACATTCTTGCTGGTAGGTACTGGGTGCTTGAGACATTCGTGCCACCCAGTTTGCTGCTGCACCTCGGCGATCCCCTCACCTTGTGCAGGTTGCTTTGCACTTGAACCGAAGAAAAAACAGTAACACGCTTCCAAGGATTCTGAAGTCAGGTAACACAACGCAGTGGATGTGCAGCCAGACAACAGGTACGTATGCAGCACAGTTTGCGATGTGCTCGCAGTGTACCTGGGTTGGATCGTCCCCATTGCAGTGTTCAAGGGCGTTGCATGCGACACCAAAGATCATTTGGGCCAATTTTTTTTTAGCTCAATGGACTAGAGTCTCGAACCCTGGAGCCTCTTCGCTGGGTGCCACTCCCCAGCGGTAGGAGAGCAACACTAGCGGAGGAAGCTACTCACCAGCTCGAACCCCAAGGGGTTCAGGTGTCTCAAATAGTTTGGACTGTCGGGTTTGCGTGGACACTGTCTTAGTGAAGTTCTCGGCGCGAGTAGCCACATACCAGTGCAGGTCTGCATATAACATCCGGGTGGATGGCACCTCCAGCACTTTGTCTTTCTCCTCAATCAATCTTCACGCCTCTGTATTTGTTTAGGCAAGATATCGGGGACTTGTATAGCTCGATTCCTCGTTTGAGGCAGATCAGGATGGAAAGCATCCTCGCCAGCTATCCAGATTACAAGTCAACGTCCCGTTTGGACGACCTTCGCGCAACAGACTACGGCTACCTCGACAAGCAAGGACACCTCTATCTCGATTTCACTGGCGCGGGCCTCGCTGCGCAGTCTCAATTCCGTGCACACGAAGCTCGACTCGAGCAAACCCTCTTCGGGAACCCCCATTCCATAAATCCAACGAGCCAGTCTGCTACCAACCTTGTGGAAGATACCAGAGCTCGCGTCCTATCCTACCTCAACGCATCCCCGGATGACTACACTGTCATTTTCACCCCGAACGCGACAGGCGCAGCAAGACTGGTCGCAGAGGCCTATCCCTTCAAGCGGCGAACGAGGCTTGTCCTCACATCCGACAACCACAACTCGGTCAACGGTCTGAGGGAATTTGCGCGCCGAAACCATGCCCGGACTGTATATATCCCCGTCCGCGCTCCGGAGCTGAGGGTAGATTCATCTGATCTGATGTCAGCACTAAAGCCTCGCAAGACAGGGTTGTTCGGTTCGGCAGCCCCCCGCAGGAGCGGTTTGTTCGCATACCCGGCCCAGAGCAACTTTAGTGGTGTGCGTCATCCGCTTTCTTGGATCGGCGTGGCACAGCAGCAGGGTTATGACGTGCTGCTTGATGCCGCGGCTTACTTACCGACCTCGATCCTCGATCTGTCCCCCTCTGGCGTCCAACCAGAATTCGTCATCGTCAGTTGGTACAAACTGTTTGGGTATCCGACCGGGGTCGGCTGCCTGATCGTGCGGCGCGACGCTCTGTCACGACTGGCCAGCACGCGACCTTGGTTCTCCGGGGGCACAATCACGGCGGCGTCAGTTGGGATACCTTGGCACGTTATGGCCCCAGACGAAGCGGCCTTTGAAGATGGCACAGTCAACTTCTTATCGATTCCAGACGTTCATTTTGGGTTGGACTGGCTGGACGGAATCGGGATGCCCTTGATCGCTACCAGAGTCCAGTGCTTGACCGCATGGTGTCTTGATCGTCTACGAACCCTGGAACACAGCGACGGGTCGCCGGTGACCAGGGTTTATGGTCCGACGAATATGATATCAAGGGGCGGTACAATATGTTTCAACTTCCTAGACGTAGGCGGCAGAGTGGTGGACGAGAGGCTGGTCGCCGTGGAGTCGTCGACGCAAAAGATATCACTGCGGACCGGCTGCTTCTGCAACCCAGGCGCTGGCGAAACAGCCTTTGGTCTGAACAAAAGGGCGTTGGAGCCGCTGAACCAGGTTCAGAGCAACTCTTTAGATGACTACGTACGGCTGCTTGCTCCGGTTGGAGCCGTACGTATTTCCTTCGGCTTTATATCGACGGCAGAGGATGTGGAACGGTTCATTGACTTTGCGGAAAAGACATATCGAGATAGACTGACACCTGTCAATGGTCTGCCAGCACAAGACCGCTGCTAATGACAGGTAGCCGAATAGAATGTACTATTAGTTTTCCAGTAGTCTCACGTGTGGGTGTTACTGACTCAGCACACCCGCTCAAGGGACTGTTCGATCGATCAGCCGTTGACAAACGCGGGCCCTCCCGCCCATTTGTCACCTGTGCGGCCCTGGAGTGGCTCAAATGATCGGAACAGGCAGGCTTAGCGGATGTCAAATGGCAGCGAGGTTGTTTGGCTTCCACAAGTTTACACGTGCAGGGACAACCCGCGACAGCCGACAAACAAAGACTGAGGTGCTCCCCTACTGGCACAGCAGAACTTTGACCCACGGGAAAGTGGCCCATTCCCATTTAGTGGAAAAGTCGACACCCAATACCTACCCCTCTGACTTTTCAGGTATGGTGAAGTGGGATCATGAACCAATCAACCACCCTGACTCGGGAACACCATCCAGACTAAGCATCTTGTTCGTCTGATTACCCATTTCTTATCGAAACCGCACATGAGAAAATGCTTGACGCGCTTATTAACTACCAGTATTCTGTTGGTTTGGTAAATTCTTCAACGGGTACACAGCTAGATCGGCAGTCTCTTGCAGCAAAGACCCTGCTGTACTAATCCAGACACGGACATAATGTAACGCTGGTGCACATCGGACCAATCAGCTGTCTTGGGAAGGCTTCACATTAGGCATTACTTTCCGTTCCAACATCTTTCTCATGTTGGGTCTGAATAAGTTGGTTGTACGCTGCCACGATCTGAAAAGTAGGTCAAGTCCCCCCGGGATAAGCCGCTTGCTGTGCTCTCATTCAGTCCTCATGGCCAATGAAGACAGCAGCAACCGAAAGCCAGATTCTAACGAACTCAAAACTGGCTGGTAGCTATTTAGTCGAGTTCATTGCTATGCAAGGATGCTTTTTTGATGTCGTTCAGTGGGGTCCCAATTCTGGTTCGAAAGCATTACCCCTCGAAAGTGGGCAATAATCAGGAGTACCCTCTTTCAATGGAGCCCACCCCCGGTGCTTGACACCTACAGACACCAAAAGAGGACCATAACCCATTGGTTCTCTGTGGGGACAGTCTGCGTCGTTTATCAATTGTGTGACCACCTCGCTTTGATATGAGGTTGCATTCTCTGCTCCCTTCCATTTCGTCTCCTGTTCTTCATTCTTGACACAGCGGCCATTGTGCAAACAAGCTACAAACTGAACCACCATGGAATATTTGAAACCAACCTGGTACCATGAAGTCCTGCTACTAGGGGCTTTGTCTGCGTTATCAACTTTGCGCGAGTCTCCTGTGCAGACCATAGCTCGATACCTTCTCACTGTTGCAGTCGCAAGGCATCTCGCCAAAGGCATCTACAATGTCTTCATCTATCCATACTTCTTTTCACCGTTAAGGCATCTACCCGGCCCCAAGGTAAGCAAACGAGACCCGAGATCCTGCAGTAAAAGCTTTCTGACGCATGTCTAGGATCATCACTTCTTGCTCGGCGATCTGATCAACCAGGCACGCTCTGGAAACCCCATTGAGCCGTACCTTTCGTGGACAAGAAAGTGGCCGAATGAGCCTTTCATTAAATTTACTGGTTTTGGCAACGCCGATTGTTTGCTCATCAACAGCCTTGAGGCCTACAAAGAGATTTTCCAGACGAAGAGTTACTCCTTCGTCAAGGCTCAATTCAATACCAGAGTCATTGTCCAGGTCACGGGCACTGGCATGGCCTTTGCAGAGGGTGATGCGCACAAGTCTCAAAGAAAGCTGTTGTCACGTATGTTGCACCGGGGCAGCACCGCCTTGTTGACCACGCTAATGGTGCGGTTTTCTAGCCCAGTTTGCGCTTAGCAACGTGAAGAGAGCAATTCCGCTCTTCAAGAGCAAAGGAAAGGAGCTCATTGAGCACTTTCACCACCAAATCAAGTCTCAAGATGGCATCACGGATGGTAAGTGGTACTGGGATAGTTATCATTGGCTGTATCAGTCTGCGCGGATTACTAACAAGCATGGTTGCTAAATGTAGTTTCTTCTGCCTACGGCCGTGTCACACTTGATATCGTTGCGTGGTTCACTCTTGGAATCGACCTTGAGAGTACCTTGTCGACCTCGCTGTTCCACGAAGCCTACCACAAGATGTTCGACCCCTCGGCTTTTGGTGCATTTCTCATGGTCATGAACGCCTACATCCCTGGAACACGAGCACTTCCGTTCGAAGAGAACCAGGAATTCAATGCCTGTAGCGAAAGTGTTCGTTCGAGACTGAAAGAAATCATCCAGCAACGTGTGAAAGAGATCGATTCGGGCTTGATTGATGTTAGCGAGAAGCCCGATCTTCTGACACACATGATCTTGGAGTCGCGAGCCATCGGTGACCCATGGTCTGAGGCTAAGATTCTTGAGAACTCCATGAACGTCTTGGTTGCTGGGCATGAGACTTCAGCAACGACATTGACCTGGGCATCCCATACCTTCACTCTTTACCCGCATATTCAAGAAAGAGCTAGAAAGGAAGTCCTCGACCTATTGGCAAGGAAGCCTGATCCGGACTATATGGACCTAGACAGCCTACACTACATCGACAACATCATCAAGGAGACTCTTCGATTCTACGCACCTGGTGTCCTGGCAGCAAGAGAGCCCGTCAACGACATCGACGTCTGCGGGACTGTCTTGCCCAAGGGCACATTATGCTACCTCTTCCCGGCTTTGGTTACTCGAAGCTCTCGTATCTGGGGTGAGGACGTGGATGAATTCAACCCGGATCGTTGGGACCGACTCACTGGCGAGGCCACTAACCCTCATTCGTTCGCAACGTTCTTGGTTGGGCCCCGACAGTGCATTGGCAAAGTGTTTGCTTTGTTGGAGATCAAGGTCCTTCTTGTGGAGATGCTGAGCAACTTCAAGTTCGAAGCTGCCGTGGATCCTAAAGACATTAAACTTGTGAACCCCAGCCCTGTTCTGAGACCGCAAGGTGGTTTGAAGATCAAGATTCTTCCTATTGAAAGGACCTGATATTTAAAGGAGACAAAGCATGGAAAACAGCAAATATAGAAAAAACATCTACCGTAATAAACCTTAGATCTGCTTGGTTGCTACTGTGGTTATTCACCTCTACTACCTCGCAATCCCACCCTCACCTACTTCCTGCAGAGAGCGACAATTCCAAATTTGACTTGGCCTCTTTAAATCATAGTTGACTAGCTTGTAACCGTAAGGTGCTTGTATGGCTTATGTATTACGTGTTGGAGACCCATGAGATAGTACCCAAATGTGAGCAAATGACCGCAGCGGGAAATATTTCAGCACTTTACTGACTGCAGCTATAGTGCAACACTCATGATGGCTTCATTGATTTCAACTCCAATCTTCCATAATCATCTTTAATCTGGCAAATTAAACGTTCGGTCGATCCGCTTTGCGCTATCTCAACCTAGATGCGCAATCGCGTGTGTTCCCATGTGCGAGTTTGCAGCGCCGACCCATGCGTTCCAATTGTTCATCCCTCCATGCGGACATTCAGCCGTGATAGACCGGCCTTGTACCTGGACAACAACGTCGCTTCCACGGTGGATAGTAATCACCACCTCACCAGTTCTGCTGTTAAAAGGCACGCTTCCGTGGTAAACACCAACACCTCCCTTTGGAACCCCATCATCGTCCCAAGATCCTTCTTCCGCGACTCCGCCGACACTAACTGTCACTTGAGCTGGACCGGTCAGCAGCGCAGAGTAGACAATTTTGTCTTCCATGATCTCAGCGGGGTGGAAGAGCTCCTGGCCGTGACTGCTGGTGTTGCCCGTTGTTCCACCAGAATCGCCAGCATCTCCGGGGTGTAAGCGATACCACGTCACCAGACCTTCTCTCGTGATCGTAGCTGTTCCATATTTGTAAAGATCGATGAGGAAAGGCAGAAGGAGACGCCAACCGTCGTGGGGCATATCACGGACGTAGTTGAAAGGCGCTTTGCCATACTCAAAAGCGCCGAACTGCTTCTCATGGAGTGGCCCGATGTAATGAGACTCCCCAAAATCATTCCAAGTGAGCTTGGTTACGGTTAGTAAGACTGATCGATGTGCATGGTGCGCAACACTTACGATCTGCACATATTCGGGTCTCATGGCTAGTATTTCGTTCCACCGGTCGTTCCACAGATCGTCTCCCTTCCACGCCCAGTTCTTGTTCCATGTGGGTAAATTCGTGTAAAACCAAGGCGAAACAGCCATCATGTATGGCCTATGCGGACCCAAAAAGTGGCGATACGACGTATCCAGCCCCTCGTCCATCTTCCGAGTATTTCCATGAGGCCATGCTGCCCAACTGAAGAGACCGTCTGTGACGCCGGTATTCAAGGCATTCTCGGCGCCAATAGAGGAGAAAGATGGAATGAAGAAGCAGCTTGTCGCAGCTTTGATCTCGTGCCAGTCGGCAGCGCTACTGACCCCTTCGAAGGTTGAGACGACGGGCTGCCATCCACGCTTAAAATATGCCGGGGATTGGGCAAACTAGAGTCCAAGTCAGCGCTTGAGCCCAGTTGGCTGCTCTCCTCTCGAAGTTCTACTCACCCTGCTGACAATATCGATAACCCGCTCTTTAGGCCAAGCTCCAGCTCCTTCATAGTCGAATGAGATGAGAAGCTTAAAGCCGGTTTGTTCGGCTGCGGTGAAAATATCCGGAAGTTTCGCAATGGCCTCCTCATGGATACCGAAGTTCAAAACAAAAGCGTCAATGTGTGCTTCTTGGGCAATCCCAATGTCGGCTTTGAACTCGTCAACCGTATAGTCGCATGTATTGCTCAGCTAGCTTCATTATTATTATAGTCTATCACGGGAGGCCTCCGCCTTTTCGACGCGTCGTTCGACATACCATGAAATGAGCAAATACCGCTCTCTCGAACCCCTGGGCTGGCTGCTGCGGAGGCGGCAAATAATGCTGCTGTTGCTGCTGCTGTTGAGGCTCATCGTCACCAGCGATAGCCGCGATCTCGGCTTCAATCTTCTTCTTGGCGTCTTTGAAGAATTTCCTCATGGTTGTCGCGTTTGTTGTTAGGGGGTGAAGAACATTCGTTCTACAAAAGACGAAGCAATGACGCGCCCGCTGCATTAATTGCTCCAGTTAAAATGACACGTGGAATGGCGAAGCTTCAGACTTGGCAAGAAAAGGCTGTTGTTGGAAGCCCCATATCTACGTAACCGAGGGCTTAGCAACGTCCCGTCCTACCCGACTATCTCGAAGCGATAGGCGGGTCTCTAGCGATGCTTTAGATATACTATGGCATGCTGTGCAACGTCCTCGGTGCGAACATGCCATGAATCAGGTCCTAGTTCAATGCATTGGCACATTGCTTTTTAGCGCCCTAAAACGCGTTTGTTATAGCACCTGGACATTGCAGAGGCCAACTAAAATAACGGGTTCGGGTGCTATTTCGTACATGGCACCTCGTAACTCCATTACCGCGAAAAACTTTCGGCAGCCTGGCTGGCTGACTGCAGTCAATGCGCAAACCATTGCTACTGAACTCACAAGACGTAATAGTCGCTCGTTCAAGTAACCATAAGGAACAACATCGTTCAAAATATCGCACTTGAAGTTACACCACGTCTTTATTAGATGTGGTAAAGAACATATACAGACAGTTCTTCACTCTTCAAAGCGACTAAGCGGCAGCTAGAAAATTACCTCGCATCTCTCAGAGGCTAGCTAGCCAGTTCACAGAGCAACGGGAACGGCTCAGATGGGCGGCGGGAAAATCCAGTTCAATGTTGTTACTGGGGCAAAAGGCAATGTCCCTGGCAAGGCTCGAACTTGCGACCTTTGGATGTCCCTTGATGTTCAAGAGTCATATTGAATTTATATGAGACCAACGCTCTTCCAACTGAGCCACAGAGACTGTGGAGGTTGTGTGATTTTGAAGCCAAGTTCATTCAAGAAGGCGGGATGGAGCTGCTGGCCTAATCTGCTTCTCCTAGTTGACGGACAGAAGACTAGCCGCGGTTAGAATACGACATATGCTTTGCCACTGAAAAAGGTGCTGAGGAGGAACGGCCAAGGCTCCCTTCAGATACGATAGGCAGAACTACAAAGTGTCTGACGCTTCCGTAACTCTGGCGTGGTAAACGTTAGTTGGAGCCGCTCCGATGCCGGAAACCAGCGACACTCGGCGCCGCAGCTCGGTGTGTGCACTAACAGATATACTTGGAGAAACCAAAGCAAACTGGCAGGTGGAAACTTCCCGGCAGGCCCCGGGCCACCTTTTGATTACGGTCTCCGCACCAGATAACAGTAGTGTGCCCGGCAGCAGAACACAATGCAGTTTGATCCGAATCGCGGACGTTGTCGCTCCACGGTGGCTCACATACAGTCTCAATGATACCGGGTTCGATATCTGAATACGAACACCCACTGTGCAAATATCAGTGTTGTGCTGCGGTATATCTTGTTCGTTATCCTTATACATCAAGTTTTCCCCGTCGCAATGAGCAGTCAAAGAGCTGGCACCCACCAAGCCAAACGTCCGCGAATTGGCGAGCGTACCATGCTGGCATGCATTGGTTGCAAGCAAAAAAAGTTGAAGGTCTGCATTTCGCGCCCTCTCTGATATCAACCTATCGACTTTAGCTAAGCTGTCTTAGTGTGACGGACAGAGTCCCAAGTGCCAGAATTGCGTCAGGACCGGACGAGGTAAGTTGTAGAGGGCTCCGTGCGATGCGTTAATTTGGGTAAACTGAATTGCGGGTTAGACTGCCTCGTAGAAGACCCCGGCACCGGCCTGCATCGCCCCCGGGATTACATGAAATCTCTAGAAGCCCGGGTAGCCTATCTCGAAGCACTATTGCAGCAGGTACGGCCTGAGGTCGCCCTCGATCACTTTGGCCCCAACCAGAGCCGCGATTCAGATACCGTCCAGCCTCGCACCGTTCCTACCCGGCCGATTCCCACGATGCAAATGCCCCCGGCCCTTCCTAACCTCCCGGACCAGTCTTCCTTGGACGAAATGGAGTTCCCCCACGCCCTTCGGGCACCTTCTATTGACGCCGAGGAGTATCATGTCGACGTACTTTCGTCGGAGGTCGCCCTCTTGTGCCTCAGTGCTGCGGGCAGGGAGCCACATTACTTTGGACCATCTTCCGCTGTCTCTTTCTCCCGTATCGTGAGCGCTACTATGGGGCTAACTAGCAGAGAAGGGAGTTCACAGCATAGCCATGCTGGCCGTGGCAAGAGGTTTGGTACAGGAGTACCTCGAGAAGTACCTTTGAGATTACCATCGCCAGCCTTACGGGCGAACCTGTCAGAGGCATATTTCAACAACATCCATCCCCAGTACCCATTCCTACATGAACCTACGTTTCAAACATGGGAAGAGAGTTGTCTCAAGTCCAGTATCGAAGTACAAATTAGCAGTGTAAATGGAGTATCCTGGTTTTTCGTGCTTATGGTCAGTCTATCAGTCCTTTTCTCCCAAGGTTTACTTCAGGCTACTCATGCTCAGCAGGTCTACGCAATAGGGTCTTTAGTACTTGGCCAGAGTCACTACGACGCTGCTGAAGCATACTACTCCATGGCCCTAGACCACATATCTGCGGTACTCGATCTCGACAACCTCGCATCGATACAAGCCATCTTATCTTGCGCCGTATACTCGATCAGATCACCCGTGGGCGTGAGTCTCTGGTAAGCCTTGCACGGAACACACTTTCTGCACTCAGTCTGACAGCTGCCCCTTTTAAGGAAAGTCTCAGGCATGGCCATCCGCCATTGTGTGGAGCTCGGATATCACCGAAGTGCAGAGAGGTATCATAAGAATACAGATGCTCTGACAAAAGAGATTTCTAAGAGGTGCTTCTGGGTAGCGTACGACATTGACAGAGTGGTAGCCTTCACACTTGGTCGTCCAGTTGGCATATCCGATGAATCAATCGATGTTGAGGTCAGCCTCTACTTTCATTAAGCATTTTGAAACGATTCTGACATGTCTTACAGTTACCCTTAGATATTGACGACGAAAACATAACCTCGAGCGGTTTGATGTCTCCTCCGCGGACATCTCTCACCGATCCACCGACCCTTATGACGGGGTTCATCCACGCTATCAAACTGCGTCGCTTGTGGACGAAGATAAGTGATAGCCTTTACCCGCCTCTGACTCGGCGATGTGATTGCGGTCACAGAGCCACGGTCGAGGGTCTTCGCCAGGAACTAGAAGAGTGGCGAACAAACACGCCTGATCAGTTGGACTACTCACGATCACATCCACTTTCGGTTTTCACCTCTCGTTCTTGGTTCCATCTTGCCTACGATCACTCTATTCTCTTACTGTATCGTCACCACATGGTGGGGTCCCCTAGAACCCACGCGACACCGGATGGCACTGGAATTACAGTTATAGCTGATGCTGAAACTACGGAGCGAGCCCTAGAAGAATGTGCGCTTCGAGCACGAGAGATGTGCATGCTCTATCGCCGAGTATACCAAAGTTCCTCTGTTCAGTTTACTTGGGGCAGCCTACACATATTGTTTCTTGGCGGGTTAACCTACCTTTACTGTTTATGGCGATCTAAGCATGTAAGAAACTCTACTAGACAAGCCGACGTCGTTGCAACATGCATGGCATGCACAACTGTTCTCATAATAATTGCTGAGCGATGGAAGCTGGCCACATCATATCGAGACATATTCGAAGCATTGTCTCAGCGAACTATCGATATGGTCTGTAATGAAGGATATAAGTCTGGCTCAGCCTCAGTACCAGCTGTAGGCCCGGGCCCCAGTATTGATACACAAACTCCGATGGGCGAAGAAGACCCTCCGTCGATGCAGGACTGGATTATAGGATTGGATGACTTGACGATCCCTCAAGAATCCGAGTGGCTGGTCCAGGAGTTACTACAAGGGGTGAGAGAGTATTAGGAGGCTAGGTGTTGGCTCGCCGTAGGAAACACAGTTTGACATGATATAGCTCTATTTACAGTATTATGATTTTCACTTAAAAGTTGACAACGCCCTTAAAACCTGTATTCGATTCTGGTCCGAGAGCACTTTGCAGCAGAGTCATCCAAAGGCTTTGTTAGAACCCTTTGACTATTAGCAACATCAGATGGATGGTTGCGGTTCTATTTCCAACCTCAGATACTCGTATACATGCGTAGCGGAGAGATTTTATATTCTCCACTTTGTACTCGGCGATACAGGGGACGGCTTTTGAGAGGCCTAGGAATTGAGAGACTAAACATAATAGTGATTTCTTGGAGACAAACTTTTATCATAAGAGTTATTCTAGTACCGCGTAAGTAAATGCGCGAACAAACACCTATCCTGATGAGCCAATAGTGCATCAAGACTCAAGAAAAGCAGTGCCTCATGTCCAGGCTCAACTCCAATTCCTCGGCGCACCGGTCCAGGCTCATGTTTTGCGTCAGCTCATAAAGCTTACTTGAATCAAGAATCTTCGTCTGGAGGGCATTCTCGTAGGCTTCCAAGTTCGACTTCACTGACATATTGGTCGTAACAGCCGGTTCCCCTGCGCTACTTGACTGCAGATTGGATTGGAATATGCCTGCGGCTGAGAATGGCAGAAAGTCCTCGTATGTGATGGGCAAGGCCTTCAAAATGCCTTCAGAGACAAGTCGGTCTAAAAAGGCAGACGGCTCTGTAGTGCTTAAACCTGACAGACTCTTCACCTTGGCCCTTGCGTCAGATGTGCACTTATACTCTAAGTACACAAGGCCCCGGCGCCGTAGCTCGTTCCAGTCATCAGGATATTTCTGGAAGACTTGCTTCAGAATCTGGTCCACAGCGACCGGATCATGACTTTTCCCGGTTTTCTGGGCTGTCTCCATTGTCTCATTTAACAACTCATCATAAAGTTGCCGACCAGCGGGGGTCACTGCGGCGCCCCTTTCCTCGATCTCGCCAAATCTAGCCTTGTGAAACCCGTCCATAAAGGTCTCTTGTCCAGTTACAGCGAAGCGAATGCTCTCTTTAAGAGCAAGAAAGCTTGTTTGTCGGAGGAGTATGGGGCATTTCCTTGGTGGCGGGCCCTCAATACGGCTCTTGACTGCCATACCAGCGGCAACCATGGCTTTCTGGGCAGCGGTAATATCCAAGGCCCGTGGTGTGAGATGGTTGATATGTGAAGAGCCGAAGCAGGCAATATCTGCAAGAACTGGGTGCTCGCTTCGTAACAAACTATATTCCTCGTAGGTTGCTGCAGCAAGAGGCTGCCAGCTGAATGTTTTTAGGGCTTCAGATATAAACTGTTCTCCCTGCTCGGAGGTCAGACGTCCGTCCGAGTTATTTTCAGCAGTAATTAGAAGTTCCATAAGGACACCACTGAAAATATTGCGCTTCTCGAGGAGGTCCAAAGAAACATCACGAGCCGTTCCCGAGGTGAGTAACTCCGGACGGAGAAGAGTCGTGAAAACTCGAAAGGGATTGCGCTGAAGGGACTCGGTCGATATCGGTCGGAAGCAGGTTGCGTGCATAGGTAATCCGGCCGCTGAAAGGTCGTAGTAACCAACAGGATACATCCCGAGGAGGGCGAAGATGCGCCTGACGGTGTGAAGCTCCTTAGTGGTTCCGAGGCGAATAGCGCCATGTCTTTCGAGAGTGAGACGCTCGGTACTTGTCTCCATAGCAGCCGATTCGTCGAGGCCATTTAATCTCCTGATCTGCGCTTCTCGGTTGACTCCCTGAACAATCTGGACCAGGTCGCTATATAAAGGCACCTCAGACTTGTACATAGCAGACATAGCAAGGGCGAAGGAGGTTCTGAGGGTGTCGGTATCGACGTATCTGGTACCCGGCCCTGGTTGCCCTGGAGGGGCCGGTCGAGGGGCGGAAACAACACTAGTCGACATGATTGCAGAGGGTAACTTTGTGAGCTTTCGAAGCATCAAACCGAAGATTGCGTTTATTTACAGTGTGATTGCAAGGACATATGACTAAGGCGAGCCACAAATGTGTAGAAAAACTGGTTTGATGATTGACGATGGCTTGCCAAACTTCTGATATAATATATATGCACTAGAGCCTTCGCGTAGATGTGGGCATCTTTTCTGGATGTACCTGGCTACGACAACTTATGTACAAATACCTTGAGGGCTTCCATGCTTCTTCCGAGCGCATAGAGTATTGTTGAGAGCACGAGTTTGTGTCAGGCCTCCGTTTCAGCAACCTTCCTAATTGACATACACCACCTGCCTCTTTGCTGTGCTAGGGCCATTAATAGAGCCGGGTGGTGCCGACAACCAAAAGAGGGGTCGACCGCGTCTTGCTTTACCGAGCGCTGGTTAACGGCATTGCGGGGTTGTGATCTATGCCCACCCCAGCACTGGTCTCCGGGTTCGGCGGTTTCCGAGAGATGGCGACATTACGCATGCTTATCCGCATCCTCTCAGAAGCAGAACCAAAGCGGAGTAGTCGACACCTCGTTTTCAACCTACCACTTGACTCTTACAATTGCCAGACCGAAGCGTTTGACAACATTCGTTACATGGATAAGATATTCGGAGAATAAGCTGGGCAGCATTCAACAATTATAATCCAACTCATAATAACACACAACAAACATCCTCGAAACAAATAAAATGTTGACTATTACCAGAGTAACGGCACCCGCCCCCGCACCAGCACCAACACAGCTGGTTTCAGCGTTGGATTCGGGTCAGGTGGGAAGTGGTAAAGTCAATCGGCTTCATCAGATACCAGTCCCCGAGTCAAAAGAGGCTGCCCGACAATGGCAGCTCGAGCAGATGGCAGCTGCATTTCGCATTTTTGCCAAGTTAGGCTTCGCGGATGGAAGCAGTGGTCACATCAGCCTAAGGGGTATGTGTCACCCGCTATGAAATCCTAGCACTAGGTTTCATTATTGACTTTCCGAGACTCTGGCTAACTCACATGAAAAGACCCTGTCAGACCAGACACGTTCTGGATCAATCCATATGGAGTGCACTTCGGTGTACTCAAGGTGTCCGACATGGTCCACATCGATGAGGACGGCAACCGCATTGGTGGCGCCGACAAGCCGGTGAACACAGCGGGATTCACTATCCACTCGGTGTTGCACCAAAGACGACCAGATATAAACGCTGCTTGCCACATGCACAGTCCATATGGTCGCGCATGGAGTACGTTCGGACGGCCAATCGAGATGTTGAACCAAGGTAGGTGTGAAATTCAAGGCTCCATAAACACAAACTTACTGACTCACTTGTCCAAGATTCTTGCATGTTCTACAAAGACCTCTCAGTTTACGCAGGATTCGGTGGAGTCGTGTTGGCAAAAGAGGAAGGTGAGCATATTGCCGAGGCTCTTGGCCCTACCAACAAGAACATCATCCTACAGAACCATGGACTTTTGACAGCCGGAGGAACAATTGCTGAAGCGGCAGCATTTTTCATTGCCTTGGAGCGCGCTTGTCATACTCAGCTTCTGGTTGAGCAGTCTGTTGCACCTGGAACTAACGGTACGGCGAGCGGGTTAAAGAAGACAGTAGTCGGCGATGAGGAGGCTCAATACACTAAAGATGGAACCGGTACACCAGCAGTCATGTACATGCAGTTCGTCCCAGAGTACCAGTTAATTCTGAAAGAGTCTGGGGGTGATTTTCTGTTGTGAGGTAGCAGACATAGTGGGATGAAGATTCCAGTCCACTGCCATAATACAACAGCCGCGTGACTACAGAGTCCTCGATATGTGTTTTTCACAAGGATTCTAGAAATTGTAATGTTTTACTGTCACTCGGTAAGAAATGTGATTCAATAAGCAACTATTCTTAAGGGCTTGGTTTTTAAGAACGACCCTGGTATTTATTGACCTTTGGGCGTTGACATCAATGGATCAAGAACGGTAGTGTTCATCAAACAAATCTTCCACTATAACTATGTTCCAGCTTGAGACCATTTTTAACATTAAGCTTTCCAACTTTCAGGCTTCCATCGCGTAAGCCCGGAGTAAAACCACTTGCCCATCGTGTACACATCGTATATGGGAATCTTCTTTTCCAAAGCGTTGAAAATTGACTCCGAAAATGGAGGCATATTTGTGCACTCTAGTACCAAAATCGCAATATCTGGCCTATCAGCTACCAGTTGTTTTGCAACTGTAACAAGCTCAGCTTCGATATCTTCACTGATGTATGGTGCACCACAGCCGATGGTATTCCGCAAATGTCCATCTGGAGGTACGCCGCGGATAATGATCCTCGTCCAAAGCGCTTCAGGGACAAAGCTAGCAATGTGTTCCAACCCCAGTCGAGACTCATCGTAGGTGAGGACGCCCACGCTCTTGTTCGGTGGAAGCAGTGGCAATACTGATGGCAATTGAGCCAGCGATGATGTTGATATCGGGATGGGCAGCTTTGCAGCAAGTCTTCTCACTGAGCAATCAGTCTAGTATCTCTTCAAGTAACCCAGTTCCTTTTACTCACTCGGCTTGCGCCATGGCCAAAAAGCCACAACTGGTAATGATTCCCACGCATCCCTTAGCCGCTAGACGTAGGCCAGCGTCCACGAAACGGTCGATGAGCGCGGTATCATATTTCGACGCGGTTACAACTTGCGACACTTTAGAACCCTCCGCCATCTCGCGTATCAACGGAAACGGCCATGTTCGCTCATTGTATGGGTCACCTGGGGGTCGGTGAATGTCCACGTCTATGGCGATGAAGCCAAGAGGCGGTAGGGTATTTTCCCCTGTGAGCGCAACCATCATGATATTGAATGGATGGATATAGGCTGGTGGTTTCAAAAGCTCGGTTTAGGTTTTGTTCTTTCGTCGAAACATATCGCTCAAAAAGATACTCGACTCGGATGTGTGCAGGATAGACGTGATGCTAAAACGGTGTAGACTAGCTCACCTTGGGGGCTTGTTCATTGCCGATTGTCACTCACAACCCGCTAGAAGCTCAAAATGCACCACCGACCCATCCAGTAAAGAGGGTCGAACGGGCGAAAGCGTATCATTTGGCTTTCCCCACATGCAGTACGTGATAAGTCAACGTCGCTAGGAACCTAGGGTCGAGTAATTCAGGGACCAAAGCCCGCTAGACTCGGTTCATGCCGAGCCCAGACCCTATCAAGCATCACTGGCGGTGCAACCTTGTTCGGGGGAATCCGACCCTCAATCAGCGCCTCCATCGTTCGGCCTCCACAGTGGAGACAACGCGATAACCGAGTGTCGATGAGCTCCACGCGTGTTTCCACAACCGAAAGTATTCGACGTTGCGCGACGCCTGTCTCGAATGTATTTCAAAGCAGGGAATGAATGTTCTTTCGGCTGCAGTCGAAGCTGGCTCGTCTATTCCCGATCGATCATTTTCCTTTACTGCACCTCGCGAATGCTTTGCCCAACGTCGCGATACCTAGGATCACAAGACACTGTGGCTCTTTAGCGATATCACGCTTTCCAAGCAGCGTATCCCAGCTCACAATGGCTCCCTCTAGAACCGATGAATTGGGCTTCAGGAAACCCCGTGTCGTCGCCCTCGGCGCTCCCAAGTACGTTGGCGACGACTATCTCGCCGAATTCAAGACCGAGTTCGACTACACCGTACTAGAGGCCACCAACCGTGAGGAAACAATCGCAATGCTCCCCGAGGACATCAAAAAGAATGGAACTATCGACGCCTTCATCATCCGAATGGGAACGCCGCCCTACGAGCCTTTCGATCAGGGTCTCCTCGGTGCTCTTGCTCCGAACTGCAAAATCATCACTTCTGCTAGCGCGGGTTTCAACGAGTTCGACGTCGAGTGGATGGCGTCCGAAAACATATGGTTCTGCAACACCGTCGACGCTGTAGCGGAGGCAACGGCAGACATGGCCATCTTCCTGACGTTGGCTGTTTTACGCAACACAAGCAACGCAGAGAGGAGTGCAAAGTCTGGAACATGGAGAGCCGTCCCTGGACTCGTGCCTGGAAGAGACCCCTCGGGTCTGACTCTGGGGATCGTGGGAATGGGTGCAATTGGAAAGGCATGTTGCTGCCGTGACTGGACATCAACTACAGAGTCTCGGGCTAACAATCTATCTTGTAGTATCTCGCAAAGAAGGCGGCAGTTTTTAACCTCAAGATCATATACCACAATCGGCATCAACTCCCTGCCGATGAAGAAGCCAAGTACAACGCAGTGTACTGTCCAACGCTCCACGAACTACTGGGGAAGTCTGACATCGTATCACTAAACTGTCCATTGAACGACAAAACAATAGGTCTGATTGGGCCTGCAGAGTTTGCGGCAATGAAAGACGGCACCTTCATTGTGAACACAGCTCGCGGTCCTGTCATTAACGAACCTTCTCTCAAAGAAGCTCTTGCGTCTGGGAAGGTGGCCCGGGCCGGCCTGGACGTCTTTTGTGACGAGCCAAAGCCAGATCTTACCTTGTTGCAGCATGAAAATGTCATTGCGCAGCCACATCTGGGGGGCTCACAGATATGGCGTTCCAAAAGGCAGAAAGAGAATGCTTCGAGAACATCAGAACTTTGTTCAAAACTGGGAAGCCCAATTCACCCGTCATTGATATAAAGAATAGAAAAGCAAAATCCTTGGCCAGCTAGTTGGGATATCTTCTGGAAGTTGAGCGCGTCTTGTAGCTAAACAACTATTACCAACAGGGGCAAGTAACCACGAAAATCAATTTCAAGGAATTGGAGAAGCTCTAGGGAGAATATAATATAGACGAAGCGTTCACGAAAGAGTCGATCTGAGGTTGCTTGCGGTTTACATCCACGATGCAAAGTTCGCGTTCAATCACCAGCAAATCTTACTATTGTCTAAAGTAGTGATCTGGGATTAGGAGTGATGAGAAATATGTAGAGAGTTTATATTTCAAAAGTAGAGGTGCCAATTATTGAGTCAAAGCATTCACGAACTCATACATCTACGGTCTATTGCCTCAGGGAAAGACAGCCTCGATCTGAACGACTGTTTTGATCTCACACATGTGTACAAGGTGTGCAATACATGATTATTATTTTCTTTGATTAATGCGAATGGTGAAGGCTGTAAGATTTCATGTTTCCTACTTTGTTCTAGTAAGGAGACTACTTATAGATAATTCCCATAAGAGCTTTTACTAAGTAACAGTTCATACTTTCTGGCTGACTGCTTCGGTGGTGCTTTTTCCAACGTTTGATTCGGACTCGCTGCTGTGGCCGTCGCTGTCGTAAAGTTAGATTCGATCCGTCCTTGATCCACAGACTGGGACATTTCATTACTTACACTGAGTCCTGGGCTTCAATAACTACCTCTCGGGCTTGTTTTTTGATTTGCTTCGCCCTGCGACTAACATTCCACCATGGCCCCTTGAAAAGCTCGTCAAGTTGTTCCAAGCTCTGCAGAGAAGTCTCGGGGACTACGCAGTACACGTAAATGAGTGAGAGAAAACACCAGCCTGCAAAAAAGATGAAGGCGCCCCAATTGTTAGTTTGTTTGAGCAGCGAAGGCATGCCCTTGTTGAGCCCGAAGAAGAACAGCCAGTGAAAAAACTGTGAAAATGCGCTGCCGAATGATCGGAGATGATTGGGCCAGAGCTCAGCACCAAAGACATATGGTAGAACAAGGAGACCTATTACATATGTTAGGTATTGTTTTGGTACTTCATGTTGCGTAGGTGATGCTGCTACTCACCAACAGCGTATCCAAAACCGTGGATAAATATAGCCGCGATGGCAGCCTGACTTGAGCCGGGCGCAACTGAGCCCTCCTGTCGATATTTGATGAAGATACCAATGTATAGATCAGAAATCATCTGAATGGTGATGCCTGTGAACAAGCTGCGACGGCGTCCGAGTGCATCGATAAAGAAGAAGCTAGCGATCAGAGTGAAAAAGAACTTCGCCATACTATACATGCCGCTAAGGAACAAGCTGCGATCAGTGCCGCCACCGAGCCCAAGCATACTGAGAATGGGAACCAAGTAAGACGTCACGCTGTTAGCTCCAGATAACTGCGCAAGCGCATAAGAGAGAACAGACTGTTGGACACGTCGAAGGTTCGAGGGGACCAAAAAAGCATCCTTTATCAGGACGACAAAGCTGGGGTTGCGTCCGAATTTCTCTTCCTCCTTGACGATCTGTTCTTTGATGTCTTCAACCTCACGGGCTACCCGAGGGTGATGGATGGGCAATCCTCGAAGAGCCACCAAATTTTGGGTTGCCTCCTTTTCACGTCTGGCAATGAATAGCCAACGAGGACTCTCGTAAAGCAAGAAACTTGCCATGATGAAGAGCGCCATGACAATAGTCGGAGCAAAAAAGACGACTTGATATTGCATCCGACCGATTGCCACGTGAAGAAAGCTGGCATAGACAGTAAAGACCGACACAGTCAAGGAGAGCAGCATCGCAACGCTGAACCAAACTGCCAACAGGCCCCGGATCTCCGTCGGGGCGATCTCAACAATGCTCACCGGCCCGGTGACAGTGAGTGCGCCAATGCCCAGACCTGAGACTATACGGGCGAAGTACAATACTCCAAGATTGCCCATGGAGACCGTAGCAATGATTTGTCCGACGATCCAGATGGTCATGTACAGACGATAAGCCCACATTCGGCCGATGCGATCATTGAGAAAGAACGAGAGACCGGCACCTATTCCGGCCCCAATATAGACAAAAGATATGAAGTTGGAAACCTGGGTAGGATTCGTGGCCGAGGTAATGCCAAAATCATTCTGGAAGCCCGGAAGAGAGGGCACGACTGATGAAGAGCCTTGGTCCCATGCTGTGTCTCTGGGTTAAATAATGTTTTGAGAACTAGGAGCATAAGAAACATAACTGACTGATTGGGATGCCACTCGTGGCATAGAGCGCTGCAGTAAGCAAGAGTTTGTGGTTGGAGATCAACTCTCGAGGCGATTCTCTGATTGCCGTGATATATGTGCCGAATGTTGACTCGGTGAATATTTGCTTGACGCCCATCATGCCGAATAGTGCGTTTCTGGACTGATTGTAGCTGCTGAGCTTTTCTTTGGCTGCGTGAAAAAGTTTCGATGTAGTACACCAAAGGTAATGTCAATCCCAAGCCTGGAAGAACCAAAACTATCGCGACGGGTTTTTAGGCTGCAGGGTTGATGTGAGATGGGCCATAGGTTATCTATAATACCACTTAAACGCAAATGGTGCAGCTTGTTCTGCGCCGGCTGGGTGCTACAAGGTGTATCAGAAACTTCGCAACTTCTGCCTTTCTCTCGGAGGTAGCGCAGACTGAGAAGTCCCCAGCCGTCAAGTCGTTCCTAGCTGCATGCTCAAAACCTGGAATAAACAGACTCACGCGGATCCTTCCAGTCTCCCTTGAAAGCGAACCAAGCCCATCGAGATAAGCATCTCCTTCCAGCCAGGTCGGCCATTCCACGGTAGGATACTGTTGTTGGCTTGGTGCACTTGCATTAGCTGCCAACCAGAGCCTTAATTCCTTATCCGGGACAATCCGAGCAAGGGTGTCCAGGATTATCGTATCCTACGAGATTAGAGAAAGCGGGGTGCAGGTTATCAGCTGCCGGGACCGGAGCTTGACCGCGTGGCGGGGAGAGTCGGTGGGTTGGCCAGCTAGAAAGGTGGTGTCGTTGAGACATGAGGTATCTTTGATAGTGACGGCAGTCAGATAACGGAAAGCAGAAAGTTCAGGCGATTCGATGGTGCAATGTCGAATATGAACCCTGCTATCAACATCCTGCAGAACAACTCGCCCACTTTACTCTTATCATCATGCCATTTGATTTAATCTCCGTATGTTCAACCCAATGTTTCCTTTGCAGTTCAAACCTATCAGCAAATTAGGTGGCCGACTTGTTACACCTAGAGCTCTCTAATGCCCCCGTGTCTTTTTATCACCCATCCTCTGAAGTCGACTGGCCTCTTCCCCGCATTTCAGTTCCGCCACCAACCCCGCCGACCATACTGCTACGGCGGGACCCGAAGTTTCGTACTCTACTAATCAGTAGCTGGCCTACAACTGG
The DNA here is from genome assembly GCF_022836535.1 of Colletotrichum spaethianum. Taxonomy (NCBI): domain Eukaryota; kingdom Fungi; phylum Ascomycota; class Sordariomycetes; order Glomerellales; family Glomerellaceae; genus Colletotrichum; species Colletotrichum spaethianum. Next base: position 1,269,092 of record NW_026054780.1, on the reverse strand, counting down.
TTTGACCAGGTTCAGAGCCGCTCCTTTGGACATTGTTTCCAGAAACTACATTCTCGTCTTTTGGGGCTTCCTCAACTCTCCCCGAATTCTGCCTTGCCCAGTCAATTTCCCAGACGCTCAAAAGCATTGGAGGCGAAAGAGAAAGGGACAAAACTAAGGGCTAATCGGTTCTATCTTCGAACCCAATACTCGACCAGATCTTCTGCTCCAAAACTAGCTATCGCAACCCTTCAATACACTTTGCACTATGGCATCTACACCAAGCAAGGACGATGCTGTGATCATTGTCGGGGCCGGTGTGTTCGGCCTGAGCACTGCAGTGCACTTGTCGCGCCGGGGATACAAGAACGTCACAGTCTTCGACAAGCAACCGTACGACAAGAGTATGTACTCATATTTTAAGGGCGCTGACGGAGCCTCTGCAGGTAAATATTCTGCAAATCGAGCCACGCCCCGAAATAGTCTAACCGTAGCCTAGATATGAACAAGATCATCAGGGCTGCATATGGCTCGCAAACAGAGTACCAAGGTTTGACGATCGACGCTCTGGATGGGTGGAACGCGTGGAACGAGGAGTTGGCCACTGGCAAGACTGTCCCGCCCGGACTGACCACCGAGGACCGTGTTTTTGTAAACAACGGTAATCTCTCTTTGTCGGACTCGGCGACTTTGCCACAATTTGAGAAGGAGACCGTCGAAAATATGGAGGCAGCAGGACACAGAAACACGCAGCTGATCACGATTGACGAAACCCATCAAAGACTGGCCGCTGAGAAAGGGTGGACATTTGGCATGGACCCCTTCCACCGCCTTAAGAGGGGCCTCAAGGCGGCTGGTGTTCTAGACACAACAGGAGGTATGGCCGTGGCCGACAAAGCCTGTCGGTTTGCTCTGCATAAAGCTGCAAGCCAAGGGGTGAACTTCGTCTTGGATGAGAAGGCCGGTGCCTTCGAGTCTCCGATTTTCGACGGCAAGAAGGTTATCGGTATCAAGACCTGTGATGGTAAGACGCACTGTGCGAAGCTCACTATCCTCGCTTGCGGCGGGTGGACCCCTTCCTTACTCCCCGCGATGGACGGTCTCTGTGAGACGACAGCAGGGTCCGTTTTCTTTCTCAAAATTCCACGCGAATCACCACTCTTTAGTCGCTTCGCCCCTGAAAACTTCCCTACATGGACTTACAAGATGCGCGATGGGGTTGAGGGTGGTTTATATGGTTTCCCCAGAGACGAAGATGGCTGGTTGAAGATTGGCTACCGTGGAATGAAATACACAAACCCCATCGTCCAGGCCGATGGCAAAGAGCGCAGCGTTCCCGTTACCCGGTGGTCTGCTGCGTCCGCGTCTGGCAAGCCCCAACAGAGCGGTGAGCGCCTGACAACAGTACCCCGACAGGCTCTGGAAGTTGTTCGCGCTTTTCTGGTCGAAAATCTCCCCGAGTTGGGCGCCGAAGGCATTGACATCTCCCTCACCAGAGTGTGCTGGTACACGGACAGCTACGATAACCACTTTGTCATTGACCACATCCCTGAGACAGAGGATTCACTAATGGTGGCGACGGGCGGTAGTGGCCATGCGTTCAAGTACCTCCCGAATATAGGGAGCTGGGTTGTTGACGCTGCGGAGAAGAAGGGGCAAGACCGGATTCCTCCGAGATTGTGGAAGTGGAGGCAGATTGGGATGGAAGAAACGCCTTACAATGTACTCATGGAAGGTATCAGAGGTCCAAGAGCTCTATGCAACGTTAGCCTAGCGTCCAACCTCGAAATAGATGGTGCGAGGCCGAAGTTGTAGTTTGAGGGAGTCTAGGCAGCGGTTAAAGGTAACTTGTAGTTTGTACTGTAATCAGCCAATCTTTGAATATCATGTATATAACATTAACCTCCGCGAGTCACCTTAAGCTGACGATCGGGTTACCCTGCGGCTATTTTTGGGCTCTGCAGTAGTGACGCATCTGACCGCTGAGTCGCCCAACTGCCCATCTTGGCTCCGGTACGGGATAACTCCCAAAGGTCTCGGGCGATGCAACCCCAGTTCGCGGAAAATCAATCCACGGGAATGATGCCCAGCATACCTCAAAGAATCACAGATTAATGCTTTTTATCGAGATAGCAGTATTTACTCTAAACAACCTTCTCAAACAGCATGTTACAGACCCATCTTGCCTTGTCTAGTGGACTTGTAAATGTGTGTACATGCGATTAAAACTTCAGGCAAAGAAAATCTTGGGGTTTTGACAAGGTTGGCGACCAATCGCCAGTAGGGAATATCAAAACTTTCAACCTACCTCGTCTATATTTTCCATTGGCGTTAATATCTGAGATTTCGAGGTCAATCTATTGTCTTGTCTCTGCACCGAGGTCTGCTTTTCTGTTTTGGAGGGACGTCTGAAGATCAAATGGACAAAGAATTGTCGTATGTTGGGTATGCATGCAGTGAAGATCCCCACGTCGAGCTCTATATCACTCCAAACTCCATTCTGTAATGAGTCATCTGGCTGCTAGTTAGTTACAAGTGCAGTACTCGCTGGTGATGTCGAAAATAAGTCAGCTTACAAGTAGGGTTCATTGACTCATTGCTGTACGGTAACAATCCTTTCAGACGAATTCCACTCATAATCGTGAGGCTGGGGAGACAGACGCTGTTAGATGAGTTGTAACGGAGAGGGAAGCAACAAAGTTCGAGACTTACAAAAGCCCCAGACTAAACATTAAGATTACAGATAGCTTTTTCCGACGCTGCATATTCAGCCTCCATACTTGCGTCGCGGGCAGTACGAGCATCCATACGTCTATCCCGATGTTTAACGCGGAATGTGTGATGCCGATGTACTGAATGCCGATGCAGTATCCGTGGTGCTCCTCGTCCCAGAACTCCCATGCCAGACTGACGGGTTGACACTGGAGTATGCCAAGTAACGTGAAAGTCAGGCCAATCACGAGGTTGACAGCTTGGGTAGCCCACAGCAGAAGTCGAAACTTGTCCCCGGGAAAGACACGTAGAAAGGTGAATAAAATGGATGCCTTGATCAACATTATAGTGATATGGTACAGGCATTGGGCGACGTAGAAAACCTATCGTACTTTAGCGAGGCCGGTTTCTTGTCTAATTTGTATGGAAACCCTTTTGGGTGTTTTACCTTGAAATACTGGTAAATCTGGTCAAAGGAAAGCGTCCAAATGTCTTGTCCAGCTCCGTTTTTCTCGACTATTAGATGTTATTCTTGTCAGTATCATGCGTAGGAAAAGATCTATAATCCAATCTCCTTAACGAAAAACTCACTAAACACGTTTACGGGGGCGAAAGATACGAGTACGGCCTTGAAATCAGAGTCAGATCAGTGATGTCCTTATCTCATCAGGCCAGTCAGGATATACACATACGTAAGCCAGAAAGATAGTAGCATCATCCGCTCCCCACGGAACAACGCGTGCGAGCTTTACTAGAAGTCGGATTATAATGGCTAGGGTTGGCAACGACAGGAACAAAACCAAACGAGCTGTCTTTGCAGCCCGGTAATCATTACGAACAGGGAAACCGCACGATGTCGATGTGAGATTCTTCGTGACTAATACGTCCTTAGTCACACCTTTGACGCCATCAACAGGAAAAAGTTTAAAGTAATGCTTACCTAGAGCTTCTTTGACAGTACAGTTCGTTCTCACGCATGACTCTACTAGAGCGGAGAATTGGTTGTCATAGCATAGACAGGTCTCATTTGCGGGAGGGCAAATTGTTCGTGGAATGGCATCCAGGAAACATGGCACCTGCTGATGTCAGAAACGATGATTATATGAGACTTCAGGAAAGACTTACGGCACATTCGGGAGTCTCCGTGAAGTTTACTGCTCGGGCCAGATTGCTGAAGTAGAGCAGTGAGAGGGGCAGTATGGGCGAAGCCCATCGCATGACTGCAAACCGACGCGTCAATATTTGTAAGCTTCAGCGTTTGCACGTACAGCGTTCGTTGTCCAAATCGTTGCGCTGTTATTGAGCCCAAAGCTGTCAAGCAGTAAGATTTGGTTAATATCGCAACGTTGAAGTCGTGACAGTTTCCAAGCAAAAGGTAACAAACGCGAACAGAAAAAGTCTGCAGGGAAGCCATCTCACAAGACCGCGTAAGCATCGAAGATGTTATGGAAGCCACAGTCATGCTAATCCGAGCCATAGCTCCGACGCCACTGATGCTTCTATGCTGTATGCGGCCAGTGGAGTCGTAGAGGAAGTAGTACAGTCACATGACATTATTTTGACGAAAGTGAGCCTCGACATCAAAGCAGACCTAAACCTGCTTGCGGCTTGTTATCCCCTGGACGACACCGAGTCTCTTTCAAAGTGTGGCGAAATCTCACTATTAAGTCTACACTCGCCTGTAAACCAATTAGATGTTATCCGCCAAGACGACGAGCCCATTGCTTTGTGATGGCCCTCGGAATGTGGCGCAGACGTCTGGAACGCACTGTTAAGACTAGACGCGTTGCCACTCACAGCTCCCCCATGAAAACAATTTGCTGTCGAAAAATGTACAGGGGCCATAGAAAGACACCCGTTTAAGTGACTTCGGGGATGCGCGACGTCCTGCGACCTTGTGTCGGTAGTTCGCAGTCCCGCCTTGATAATTCCTCCATGCGTTCAAGTCTACACTTCTATGATAAAACTGGCTTCCACGTGGGGAGACGAGTCAAGAACGGCTTGGTTAGAAAGTTGTAGCAGGACCAAGTTCGAATGGTCCATGTCATGGAAGGTAGAACGTCCATCAAAAACGTAGTGACGATATCTTCTAACTGCATCTTGAATTGAAAATCATAGCCCATGGAAAGATTTTCCCCAAGAACTCTAGGCTTGCTCGGCCTCGATCGCTGCGAACATGAACGAACCTCCACCACGAGCGTCATTTTCAACAACTGGAATGCTGACGTAGTACTACGCGGTATGTCAGAAATCGTAGCATAATCAATAAACATATTCGATGAATTTACCTCAAAGCTCGCATTCGAGTTCAAGCTACCCACACGAACGGTGCCCAAAAAGCTGATGGACCCGTTCTTGTCATCCCGGATGAAGTCGCTGGTCAACAAATCATATGCCTTCAACCCGACGTCCTTGTACTTGTCCTGGAGAAGCCCGTCCCGCACGCCCCGTAGCAGGCCATACGAGAACATGGCTGCGGCGCTTGACTCGATATAGTTGCCCTCGCGGGCCTCATACCCCTCGTTCATGATCAACCACCACCCACCCCCCTCATCCTGACTTCTCTCCAACCCATCCGCTAACGTGACGAAGTAGTTCAGCAGCCGCTTGTAGGCAGGGTGCTCCTTGGGGTAAACCTGCAGGGTATCGACAAGCGCCATAAAGTACCATCCTACGGCGCGGTTCCAAACCAAGGGACTCGCGCCGGTGACGGGATCCGCCCACACAGCGTCCTTGACCTCATCGTATCCATGGACGAGCAAATTGCTCGTGTGATTGCGCGTGTGCTCTTCAATCAGGTCAAACTGCAACGCAATTTCGTTCCACGCCGTTGTGTTCTGCTGCTCAAACAGCGAGACGTATGTCGCATAAAACGTGTCCGCCATGTAGATCCCGTCCAGCCACATCTGATCCTCGTAGATTGGCGCACGATGCCAGAACCCGCCGCTCGGGTCCTCGGCCAGCGGTTCAGCTGCTGCCGTAAGCCGTCGGCAGCGACCTTGTACTTGGTTTCATTGGTGCGCTGGTAGAACCAGAGGAGGTTGTTGCCGATGCGGATGTCGTCAAGGGAGTACCACTCCGGATCCCAGCCGTCGAGAACGCCGTCTTCTGAGACAAGGGAAGACACGGCCGTCTCAGCGGCGCGGAGCAGGGTCGCATTGTCGACATGGGCGGCCGCGCGGGCGATGCCGTCGTACAGGACGGCAGGACCATAGCCAGCGTCGACGACGGTCTTACGATCGACAAAGGAAGAGGCGAGCCATTCCGAGTAGAGGCGAGAGGGGCATTTTGAGGCCAGGGCGAGTGTGCTAACAAGAGCGAGGAGGGTGCCGGCGGCACGCATCGTGGCTAACGGAGTTTGCGCACTAAAAGAGTCGCAGGGCAGCAGGACCAAGAGCTGGGGATGAGATCGCCAAAGGGCCAAGGAAGAACAGAATGGGACGAGGACTATGAGCTTATAGTCTTGGTTATATAAATCTAGCCATGCACTCCCCTAAACCGTGCCCTACAATCACACTGCACACCAATCGTTCCAGGAACGCATTCTGGGGATTTTTATCACGCCTCAAGGCCTTTCCTACGGTCCCTTCTGCGCATCATCACATCGAATGCACCAAACGCAAGCAGGCGACATCCATTGAGGGGTAAGCAGGTCTCCGCCAGCAAATGGGGCATCTCAATGGAGGAAATTCTCGAATCTTGCCGGCGGAATTGATATCGAAGGGATGGAATGGTTGACGTGCAGCACGCCCGCCAAGCCGGAAAAACATGCAGCGTTGCAGCGATGCTCTCCTTCGAGAAATGATGTCCCAGCGAGCTTCTGAGTTGGGGTAAGTTTACCGGTACGTCGAAGTTCTCGTTGAGTCCCCGGCCTTTTCGGGGCATCTCTTCGCTTTTGGGGTTGATGGGGAATCTAGTTCCTGAATCCGGGGTCTAGTTCAGTTAGGGGTTGATAGAGATTTCCTCCGGCACTAGCTCTATGTTGGCCCCGCGCCGGCCCGCGCAGGCCATATCCAACCGCCGACAACCCCCCAACGGTGTCAGAACGAAAGACGGGTTCTCCCCACGTAGGAGTGGGTCACCGGGAGGTATCTCCGGGCGGTAGTGAGCCCTCCCACCTCCGATCCAGCGCCGTCAACCGTTGAATCCCGAACTCACCGGTTCCATTGCAAACGGGGCCGCCGACCCAGAAGAATCAGGCTAGCTGATCTGGTCTGCCCACCGATCGACGTCCCAGCCGCTCGACAGATACCACTGCCCCGGGACTGGGCTCCTGGCTTCCCATGGTCCCCAGAGTCTTATTTCGGCCCCCGGATCTCGCCGTCACCAGCCACTTGCGATTCCAAGCGGCGTTGCCCGCCCGATTTAGAGTACATCCCAAAAAGAAGTTTTTGTTTCGTTTCTTTGCGGCATTACACCCTTGAGCGTGAACGGTTTTTCTCGGACCCTCGTCTGAAATTGAGGCTGCGAACTGAAACCCCCTTAGCCACATCGCCACTGATTCGCATTGCATCAATGCCCCCAAGCTCCTAGCCACCCGGAGACGTTAAACGCTGTGCTCGGGGCCTCCACGACCGTGCGAACGGCCGCCAAATTAACAAGTCAAAACCATCTGAGCAGCCTGCACGCGAATTGCAAACACTTTCCGGCTTGGCAGCCGCTCGGAGGGGCAAGATCTGTGAAGCTTGTGACGAGATAGATGGTTTGTGTCTCGAATAGCATTTGCACGGCCAGAAGAGAAGCACTGCGGCGGCCCGAGGAACCTCGTTGCGACACAGCACGATGATTCTCAAAATAATCCATAAATTGAGCCCAAGGTATTTGTTCATGAGGTGTTCAGCCGTGTAGATGGCCAGAACGTCATCCAAGCCGAAGCAGATCGTCTCACAGGGCCGTCCGCCCAGTACTAAGAAATAAAATAGTAAATAAATAGGAACAGCCCGCAAAACTCCTCCCTTGTACCCTAATTCGCTCGCCTCATCTCATGCGAGTATGCGATGTGCGCACAGGTTGACCACACAGGGGGCCTTTTTCAATGCAGCGTAAAGCATGAACACCCCAGAATGGCTGTGTATCGTGGCGCCAAATTCTATCCCACAAATCATTATGCGCCATTGCGGCTCGTGAACTTTAGACGTCGTCGCCCAACGCCATGCTGGGCTTCCACTCCCTCTCGACAGCGGAGACTTCGGGATCGGTCCAGTTGACGGGCTTGTGGATACGCAGCAGGCGCAGGAAATAGTCTTCGACAACGAGCAGGTTCAGCAGGACGCCGTTGCAGTTCCACGCAAGGCCGCAGACGATGGCGCCGGCGACGGCATCCAGGACGAAATGGTTGGCGGTCGCGACGATGGCGGTCAAGATGAGAGCGGGGTAGGCCATGCCGATGGCGACGATGGCGAATCGCTTCCACGGACGCGAGCGGATCGAAGGCATCGGGAGGGTCGCGACGGTGAGGCCGATGAGGAGGGAGTAGCCGAAGTGCAGGGAGGGCATGGCGGCTGCCGGTTCGTGTTAGTCATCTAGTCAAGGAGAGGTCGCGGTTGCGGCAGCAGTAACTCACCATACTGGTTGCAGAACTTGTTGGTCGTCCAGACACTGCTCTCGCCAGAGGCGCTGTGCACCGTGTCGACAAAGCCGAAGCTCTTGGACTCGCCGGCGTCGGGGCCGTTGTAGTTTGGGTCGCTCAGCAGGCGAGGCGGCATGCAGGGCCAGAGGGTGAAGACGACGAAGGCGAGCAGGTTGCAGGTGGCCATGGTGCGGCGACGAGCCTCGTAGAGGGCAGGGCCGGCCGAGTTCCATCGGATGTTGTCGTTGCCGCCGAGCTTCGCGGAGAGCGCGCGGCGCTTGCGGGTTGTCGTGACGAAGTAGAGGATGACGAGGAACAGGATGGTACCCGGGATGTGGATGAAGGAGTAGATGCGGTTGATCCAGTGCATGACAGTGGGCATCTGGAGGAAGTACTGCTGTACCGGCACCTCGATGAAGACGTGCAGGCGCTGCTCCAGGTGGATGAGCTGAAGCGCGTGTTTGCGCGCAACGTCGACTGTACCCTCGTTAAGAGTGAGTGCGGTGAATGCTCGTCCGACTTGGTAAACCTAACATCCGAGCAGGTTAGATGGGTCGATAACGATGTGCTTCATGTTTCTTACCCAGTAGATGAGAGCCCAGTACCATGCTTCCACCAAGAAGGGGAACTTGCGGAGCACTCGGCTGAGGAGTCTGTCTTTGTAGACTCTCGTGTTGGGTGTTGTGACAAGACGCTGGTACCCAAAGAACTTGACCCTGCGTGTGCGGCGCGGGGGCTCCTCGTGCGGTGCCAACGTTGACGATGAGCTCCAGCCGCCTAGTGAGAGGAGAGACTCTTCCGAGTCGGGGGTCGAGTTGCCTGAGCGGCGCTCGTCAGATCGCTTGTGTTCGACATCGTCGATATCGGGTCCCTTCCATCCTAGGTTGTCGTAGGTGTTGCCGCCAATGTTTCGATTGAACCATGTGCCACCGAACAAGAGGGTGACAACCACCAAGGGCTCTGCCACGGCGCCGATACCCATATTTTCCTTCTGCTTCGTGTACTTCTTGGGGTCGGGGGGTTGGGGGGTTGGGGGGAGAGAGACAGGTGACGGAAGAAGCAGCCGACAATGGAGACTGCGATAAGTGAGAGAGATGCAAGAAGACCGGAGACTTGGCTGGATCCAGGTCCGCCGGCGTGGTATTTGAAGGCGGGAGGTTCGGGAAGGGCACAGGTCTCGAAGTAGATGAAGGCGGGATGGATTTGACAAACGCTGTCCACCGGGGTTGATCGTCAAAGCCAATGGGAGGTCTACCGGACGGCCGGTTACGTGAGATTAAGATTGTCCGTGCAAAGGAGTGAAGGTTCTCATAAGCTACCGGTGGTTTCCTGATACGGAATGGAGGCGAGTTGAACAGAGTAGAGGAGAGGAAGGGAACCAGCAACGAAGGAGGGTGTTCGAGGTAGCGACGTACTCTATTACATGAACAAGCAGCATGGATGGGTAATAATACCATGAACGAACACGGGCTTGCGGCACAGGCTGCGTGTAAAGCCCAGGCTCGGCACAACCCACCTTGCTGGACCTTGACCGACGCAAGAACAAGGTTGGCATTTCGCTTTGCGCCGCGAAGTCCAGCGCATGCGCAATCCTCCCCCGTCGCAAAGTTCGCACTTTGCTCCCACCACACACCCGCCACTGTCCACATCAGCGGGCTCCGCATAGCGTCCGATGTGCAGAGCGGGCTGGCGATGGGTCACTCTAGCCGCGCATTCGTGAAGGGAAAAGTGGGTGGTGGGAAAGGAGAAGCTCTGCCTGTTACCCTGTCCATGTCCCTGACGTCGGGTATTCCGCCTAGGAGCCAATGGCGGATTGTGGGCTGCTGCGGCGGGACTGGCTGGGATGCCCGACCTGGACGAATCGCCCGCCAAGTGCCGCGAGCGCCCAAGGGTTACATCCTCTCTGGGCGTCCATTCACCCTGTGTGAGCCGGGCTGATGTGGGTGGCCGGAATTTTGAACGTACCCAGATCAAGATGTTCAAAGTGGGTGTGTTGTGGGTAGCCAACGGTGCGACTCGATAGGATGAGACAAAGAGGACAAGAAACCACAAGGAGACGAATGTCGCGTGCTCAGTCGTTGTTGGCAGCTTGCCGTCTTGGCCTAGCTTCTCAGCTATCTGGCGTACCTTGGCTTGTGCCGTCAAGTAAAGCACGTCTTGCACGTCCTACCGCAAAACAAAGTTTCTTTTCTGGTGCTTCTTTTGATGCTTCGAAATCGAGGCCCGTTCCCATGGCATCGAGCCTCGCTCTCCTCTGGGGTATGCGCGCCTTCATGCTGCTTCTCGCCCCCAAGGTCAGTTTGCGCCTCCAATCATGGACGACAAGCTCCGACGTCTGCTTAGAAAACGCGGCTCTTTGCTATTAACCGGACGAGGGAGGTGGGCGTTGAGGGATCGAAGATGACGGAGCGTGCGTGGCACACGACACAGCTAGATGGGCGGCCGACCAATGGAACAGGGGGGAGAGGGGCATTGTGGATTGGTCTGCTTCCGTGACATCCGACAATTCGTCTTGTCAGTGGTTTTTTCCTCTCCCCACCCCTCTTGTCTAACGGTGGGAACTAGGTACATAGTATGAGGAAAGGGAAAAAGGAACAGAACCTCTGGTGAAAATATCGAGAAGCCAAGAGAAGAGGATCCAAGGTCATCGGGATTGAGCTTCTGCTGCCTGCCGCCAAAATCCCGCTCCGCTCCCACGGCCCCTTTTCCCCTCCAACGCTGGGGAGCTTTCGAAAACGGTTCCTCTTTGATCCCGTTCAACGAGCACGCGACCTCTGCAATGATGCAAATGCGAGTTGCATCTCTGCGCCCCAAGATAAGAGCTTTGGAGGTCGCCCCTGCGTCGACGAATGGTACAAAGTGTGACCGTACGCCTAGGACGGGTGGCATCACATCGTTGGACCATCACCACGCTCGTCTCACGCTCCCACGGGGTGTCGGTGTCCAATACATGCCGCCACCATACTCTGTACGCTCTAGACGAATTCCAGACACCGACTTAAATTGCGCTGGCCAGCGGGATGCTAGTGATGGAGGGTGGCCTGATGGAACCCGATTCAAGGGAGAGGGCCGGCTCACCCGCCATGCAATGCGAGTTCGAAAAAAAGTCTTGGCGTGCATCATCACATTTGCGATGCCGGGTGACATTTTTGGTCGGGGTATTTTCAACGAAGAAAGGTATTGCGGTTCTCGAACAACGCCCCCTTTCATGCCATGAAGACAAGCAAAGCTTCTTTTTGGACAAGGCAGATCTCCTTTGTCTGTTTCGGGTACCCAAATATGGGAATTGCGATTCGAGGCGTTCTCGACATGCCGTCGGAAAAACCTTGTTGGTTGTTATCAAGTCCTATCATCCTCCCGTTCTCGACTAGTCTCCTTCGGATTCCATCGTAGGCTTACCAATTCCGCGTGTATGCGATCAACCCGACCATTCCGCGTGTTGACGCCTTCCGCCCTGCGGATAATCTCTGGGTGCTACGGAGGCTCGAACCACGCAACAACCGCTTGGCACATGGCTGGTCGACCGATGCTGCGACCGGCCCTTTCCGTATCGGCGAAGACTCCAATCCCGGCCGGCGCTTGCGGGCCAGCATGATGCAGCCATCCCTGTTTGAGAAGCCCGCAAGGTCGAGCTAGCAGGTGTCTCCGTCCCGGATGCTCCGGATTAATCAACATTCCTCCGAATTGAACCTCGCACAGCTCGATTTCGGCGAGCCAAACTCTCCGTACTCCGGGACCGGTTTGTAGCAATTCTGACCTTCCGGCCCGCCAATGCTAGTAGATTGAGCCTTAAATCTGATGATATAGTAGTGTAGGTTCGCAATTTGACAAAGCGCGACCTTGTGCTGGGATTCTACCGGCTCGAAGCCTCCTACAGCGCAGCTAGATCTGTGCTGTATACGTCGCTGTATACCTATGCTGCGATGTACAAGGCCGCCGGTACACGTCGCGTAAATGAGTTTTCTACGGACCGCTCAAAATGCTGCTGATGAGCTCGGCTACCCCAACATGCGCCATTGCGAGGCCGATTACGCTTGGTATTGTTTTGTGGTCTAATGGACTACTCTGGAGACGACATTAACGAAGTTTTTGTGGATGGTCTGTAGCACTCAGGGCGTCCGGCCCGAGGAGCCTCTAGGAACGCAGATTCTAAACCTCATGCGGACTGGGAATACGGAGTCAATGACCAGGCGACCGAGATTATGACTGTTTCTGGTTTCTGAGCGTTCCTGGTCAGTATCAAGCAGTTCGAAATAAAAGTTCCTCGGAGGAGCACCAGTCTGGTCCCTGGCCTGGCGTTCTTTTATGTCTTTTTTGCGCGACAGCCAGGTCAGCCGCCATTCGAGCTCAACGGCTGGGTCTGATATATGAGAGTGTTATGAGTATCAAAGACTTTGCCAACCGACCGTATCGGACATCGCGGCCAAGGGTTTGGCTCACACCATCAAAGATATCCAACATTGCGCTGTCAGTTCGGTCAGCCGCCGCACGCTGTTTAGCCAGAGGTTAAAGCAAGACCTGTCGACTAGTGTCATCGACTGAGAATATTGCGTCAACATAGATAACCACTGATATTAACGGAATCGTTCGGCTGTTCCTTGAATCAACTTCCAGTTTCCGAGGGGCTGAGTGTACGAGACAAAAAGCCATGACTATGAACGTCTCTTGTCAATTTTCTGAGACGATAGCCGATGGATTGAGGCATCCTGATCCGGGTCCGCACGAGGCCAGCCTTCTGGGATCGGATGCTTATTAATAATAGGTAGATGGATGTCTGTTTGACGACGACGAAGCCTGTGTCTTGAAAAGATTGCTTGGATGGTAGCCGTGGTGAATTAGACCACAAGATACAACATGCCGGGAGAACGAATAGCAGATGACCCCGATGGAAGCCCTACTTACACTCGAGCGCACTGGCAGATAGAACCACTGGTAAGAGGTCAAGTGAGTCCTGTGACTGATGAATGAACCCGCTCACAATGAATAATGACTCACAAGAAGGACAGAATTGACACGTTTATAACGCCGCAAACACGTTCAACAATCACCAAAAAGGCATGGATATCGTCGGACACAGACCATGGGGCATGGTGCACACAGTCGCACTTCTGGGCTTCTGAACGAGTGGTTGATGGCTCAGCGGCGGTGTCATTGACGAAGATCTCTTGGTGTAGCTTTGCGGCGCTCCGCAACTTGGTGGGAAAAGTCAGATCGCCCAAACGCTACTGCACATAAGGGTTCAAACAAGGTCCCAGCACACCTTGCCAGGCTATTAAATTGATCTACCGGATGGAGGTGATCGACGCAGGCTGTCGTTCGGGATCAGCATAACGCCGGAGACACTTATTCAGATGCGTGCGGCCTTCGTCTACGTCGCATCGAGGGTGTCCAGAAGAAAAGCTCGCTATCCCAACTGCCGGATTTCTTGTTACAATCCGAGGATAATATCACTTGTCTCCCTTGTTGGAAGTTTTGCCGGCGAAAGGGCTCGGCACAAAACGAGAACGGCATAAAGAAACTAACTGGCCCGGCAGCTTGCGTGTTTCCCGCCTCAGCATCAACTCTTTGGTGGAACCCCCCATCTGCTGGTGTTCATAATCTTTAGTTTCGACGGGGCACTTCTGCGTTGGTATCGGCCGATGGAGCAGCTGGGTTTGTACTGGCTCGTGGCCGGGTCATATACAGCATATATATGCTGTTGGCAGATCACGCGGCCACGTGTTCGGTGCGAGCCGAGAGTGGCGTGTCACCAGAGGCGAGACGGCTTTGATGTTCTTGATCCAATCACCTTCCCCGAGTGTTTGGAGATATCGTCTATGGCATCCGATGCTGCAAAACAACGGTCACGAGGAAGCAAGCCGGATCCGACGATAGTAGCCATTGTGCTTGGCTGGCGCTGATGGTGGTGGGGACAGTCGGTTGGCTCAGCATCGTAATAACAGGCCCTTGGTAGCAAAATATCAATCGAGGCAAAGTCCGAGAGCCCAACGAAGAAGGCACATTGCAGCCTCCACTAAGGAGACTTTCCAGATTTGGACCCAACCGGTAGTGCTAGAGGTGGATGCGGCGTCAGGCTCATTTCGGCGCTCAATGTGGGAGGTCTGAACGCTAAAGCTGTTCTGCCGAATTTGGCGCTATCGGCCTCGGAAGGGCCCGGCCATTTTTAGCATCATCAGATTGAAGGGATAAGAGCCTCCAGGGTGTATGGTGCGCTGGCCGGTTCTCCTTCCCCGAGATTTGAAGCCGTGTCAAGTTCAGCTGCATCAACATTGGCCACAGTCCAGGGCAGTGGACGATGTTACAGTGAGGAGGCAAACACAAGCGAATACGGTTCGGCGACACGAATCACAGGATGTTGATACCGCAGAGCATGGATGTCAACTTGAAATCCGGCATCAGTGCTATGCAGGGTGGGTACTTGGTGCGTAGACTGAAGATCGAGATGGCGAAGACGCGCTTCTGAAAGGTAATAGGGGCATGCCGCCAGCGCGCAAACGTGTTCCGACGAATTCGGGTTCCCTCTGTAGCGCATCCAAGGGGGCCTGAGCGAGGGCGAGGGCGGTTGAGTCTTGGACAGGATTCGTGGATGGCAATCTTGAGAACGTCGGCGTCTCACAATGAGTGGCGGAGGAGCAACACAAGCACTTTGCGATGCGTGTGCGACATTGTAGTCGGGTCCATGGCACGGAGGACTAGGAATGGAGCGGAATAATAAATAAAACAAGAATAAGATAAGAATAAGATTGAATTAGGGACAAAAACAAAGTAACAATGGTCCAGTACCAAGTTCCGAGAGAGTAGAAGACGATACCGTGCTCCAAGAATACGATGCTGTCCACCTATGCCTTCCGCGTGTTTTGCTGTTCGTCCCGTCCCATAAAACCAAAACAGGCGTCTCTGTGGCTGGGGTGGGGCACCTGCATGTGATTGCATCCATTGGGAGAGGGAAATGCAGGAACCGAGTTGTTGTGCGTCCAGAGTGCAGCAGCAGGAGCGACCAAAACGAGGCCAGATTGTCCAGTAGTACCTACCCTGGAAAAGTGAAGCTAGAGTGAAAGAGTACCGATGGGAAGGAGCACCCTAGGGACATTAACCTCAAGAGTGAAAGAAACGTACCGTTTGGGAGCGCTAGTGCATAGGCCAGTGGCCGCCCGGACCTGATACTGACACGGGCCCGGCCAACCACAAGCTTTTTGTTCTTGGAAACAGACCCACCTGTGTGATGCTTTGCAGGAGGCACGAGGGAACGGTACGTATCGCAGCTGCGTCGAGTCGTCGACTGGCATCTTCCCCGTTAGGGGAAAGAAGGACGTGGGTAATTAAACAAAGTTGAGAAGCCACGATTCCACGACCCAAGACGGCGGGCGTCCAGACAGACACTCGACCGATCGATGGCGTTTGAGGGTGAGGGAAGAAAGAAAGGTCAAAAATGAAAGAGGAAAGAAATAGAAAAAGAAGAGGCAATGGCTGGGTTCCTTAGCGTTGTTGGAACCAAGTATTTTGTTGTTTGACAAAATAAAAAATAAACAAGAGGAAGAAGAAACAGTTGAGAATACCAGGAGAATAGACGACCCTTGTTCGGGCAGCAGGCGTCAAGTGTATGAAGATGACGGTATCCGTGAGGTTGAGTAACATGTCCAATACCATGCATGGACTGTCTGCGTCTCTCGGCTTACGTCTGTGCCCTTGTTTTTTGTTTTTCTTTTGCAGACTTTGTGGTTTGAGAAGGGTCCAGGGTCCAAGACAGGCGCGGCATAAACGTTGGGGCCGATTGAGTTGGCTGACAACGGGAGGTTTCTCTCAGCCGTGTTCGGGTGTTCGTTGTGGTCGAACCGGTTTGAGATGGGACGGCACGCCCCTGCTACCTACATAGAAGCGCACACATGCCATGCCTCGACAAGCAGTTGGCCAAAATGGGCAATGGGCTCGATTGGGAGCATCAGTTCCGCCTGTCAAGTGCCAGCTTAACTCGATCCGACCCCGGCGACAGCGATCGCAATTCGGTTTTCCGGTGTGCCCTTTCTCTAATGAATTTGGTCTTGGCTCTATTGAACCAAAACCACGCGACATACGGATGCAGGTCCGTCCCTCCGATGTGCGGGTGTATTACATATGCTCTTTCTGGTATGGACATGGGAACGGCCACGTCTTGGCATATACGTCGGTGGTTTGAAGCATTTTTCTGCTTACGCCAAACGTGCTCGAGATTTCTCTCCAGCTTGAACGACCAAGGCCAAAAGGCAGTCGGTCTTATGATGGGTTATTCATCCACTCGTCTGGCGACCATGGCCACCATGGAGATCTTCTTCACACACGCAGATGCAGACGCAGGTTGGTGCAGGCAATGGTTTTATTTGAATTCATTCCTTCCCTTCCCCTCCCCATTCTGCCCATCCCCACTCAGGTTAATGGAATGGCCCATGCACACCCTGTCAAGCCCCACCACACCGCGTGCTCCTCAGCTCAATCCGACCAGTAGGAATGCGGTCCAGCCTCAGCCCAGCCCATCTCCATTCTCTCCACTAGCCACTCATAACACGGCTCAGGCACACACACGCCAGGTCGTGCCTTCCCTTTCCTGGGTGCTGCTGCTGTGTGCTTCAGGGGCTCTTGCTTTTCTGTTGGTCTGGGCAAGGCGCACCTCACTGTAGGTACCTAGGCAGGCAGGCAGGCGGCGGCGGTCCTATCACACGCTCAATTCATTGCTCAATGCGCTTCAATGCTCATCACAGCCGCGGGAAATTCTTCACTTCCAAGGGCCGTTTCGTGTCTTTTGACGGGTTTTCCCACTTTACTTTTTTCCCTCACCCTTTCTCCCCCCTTCCCCGTTCTCCCTTTGTCCCGTCGGCTCCTGCTACTCGCTTGCCTTCCTATAACGCTATTCTGCGCTCACCCACCGCCCCGTTAGCACGGATATTCCAGCTCGTTGACCCCGTCGACCTCTTGATCAGATGCGCGTATATTGGCCACGGCAGCAGACATAGATCAACATCAACCGGGCCCTATACACGACGACCCTACCTACCTATTACGATCCGACCCCGTAGTCGCTTCTTTTTCGCTTCTCGCCCAGCTGCGCTTCATTGTTGATACCCCATTCTCATTCCCCTTCTCGATTGCATCCCCGGTCTCCCTCTCCCCCCCTCTCCTCCTGCGCGACTCCACGCGGTCACTTTCCTGTGCCGAATTTCCTTGCGACGAAATAATACGAATACCCAATTTCTTCGATTCGAATTCGTTTCGCCCCATCACAAGAAGCAGGACCACGCAACCGGTGTTGCATCGAGAAACCGCGACTTCTTCCTTCTCCCACGAGGCAGAACCCGTCTCCGCGTCGATCGCCCTGCGACTATTTCTCGCTCCTCTCTTGCGTTTCTCGCCCCCACGCCCGATTCTTCGGATATACCTGAGCCAGAACCACGCAAATTCGGCCCGTGTCTTCAGTCCCTGATGAAGCGATAGCTGATCGTCCCCACGAGGCCACCTCAACACCACTGCGCAGCCCTGTCAGGGTCCCACAGGTTCGCGATAGACCACCTTGCCGTACACTGCCCCGTCTTCTGGACCCCCGAAAGCTTAAGGTGCATTTGGCCCAGGCCAACAGGTCAATAGGTCGACTCGTCAACCAACGGTCCCTCCTCTTCTCCTCTCCAAACCCGACCACCTCTTGCGCCCGTTGTTCACGATCCGAGCTTTCAATGCCCTGGCAGCCTCTTCCCCGAATCGCCTTCGCCGTCGCGACGTACCCCTTTGCCGCCTCGGGCCCGGCCGACCTCCCCCTCGAACTTGGCGATGAGCTGTACATAATTGAAGAGACCCCCGACGGCAACTGGCTGCGTGGCTACTTGGTCGCCCCGCCCAGCCTGCTGGCCGGACTGACTTCCGTCAAGGGCCAAACGCTCGAGGCCCGCGTCTTCAGCGGCATCTTTCCCCGGAGCTGCGTTGAGGTGCGCGAGGTGCTGGGCGAGACCGACGACATAGACGACGTCGACGATGCCGCCAGCGACGATACTGCCGGCGAGGTCCAACTCGGAAGCGACTCGGGCAAGAGTGGCTTGACGCCGACTGCTACCGAGACGCCAAAGACGATAGACAGTTACAAATCTTTCAGGACCTCGGGAGGGTCCAAAGTGACCAGGATCGAGATCAAGGGCCGCAAACCCCTTAGGGAGCTTCCCAATGGCACCCAGGGCCGCCTTTCCACCCCCGTCAAGCGAGACCCTGATGCACCTCGCCCTCCCGCGCCGGTGCCGATGCTCAAGATTGGCGACGAAACTCCAACATCGACCGCAGAGCCCCTTATCGATGAAATCGCCAGCTGCCTCCGTGAATGGCACTCGACGAATCTCCACGGCCTTCTCCTCTCTCGGCAATATTCCCGCCTGGACAAGCTGTCACAACTCATCCAAACACTGAACCTGAGTCGCCAACAGTTCCTTCACAACGTCCTCACAAGACACGAGTACGACAAGCTGCGGGAAAGGACAGTATGGGACCTGGTGCGCGTCAACAAGCTGTGCGGTGGAGAGGTTATTGTTCGTGACCCTGCAGACCGTGGGCGGGTGCTGACAGGCGACGACTCGGTGGTCGATGTCACGAAACTGCAGTCTGTCATGAGTGTTCTGGACGAGCCTCCCCAGCCCACAATAGAGCCTACGGCTTTACATCACCTCCTTGTTGATGTCAAGGGTTTCGCCGGTGCATCAGTCGAAGAGACATCGTTGGTTGCCTACTTGGTGGCCAAGCCTGTTGGAGGCAAGGTGGCTACATTGACCGAATGCTTCATCATCGACATCCCCCCCGGCGGAACTATAGGCAGCTTGGCAAAATCAGGCCAAACACGAACGATATTCGCCGACCTCTCTTCGCAAGACATTGGTGATGTCGCATCAGCCGAAACCGAGCTGTACCTCGTTGTAAAGGTGCGGTCCAGTCAGCAAATCGTCGCCAACGGGAAACCGGAGTCTCGTTCCGGCGCAAAGTCTCAGGGGGCTGGATATTCCAAAGATCCTGCCAAGCCCTTGTCTGCCGGTAACAGCAAGCCTTCTAGAAGGAGTCTTATGTGGGGATCCAAGAGTGGCCGTTCTGCTTTCTCGAGAGGCAACGCCACGCCGAAACTTGACTCATTGACAGAGCATCCCGAGGGTCGTGTCTCAACGCAAGAGGATGGCCAAGAGAGTGCCGCACCTCCCAGTACCGCCGGCTCGAGGCCTCGTGGCTCCTTTGATGCCGGTCCAGGTTTTCTGATGGCGGAACGGACCGTTGGTATCGGTGTTCTCAAGCTCAACGCAATTATGAAGCAGGACGAGGAGGTTGAACAGGTCGTGAGCATCTGGTCGCCCTCACCGACACTCCCGACGGAGAAACAGGGCCTTCACGAGGAGTGGGATGGTGTCATCCAAGATCTGATGGACAGTAAGAGTGGCCATTACGAGAAATCACGCCGAACCGAGCGAGTACAAGTGCATCTCAAGTCTTTCAATCACCCGGACGTGGATGAATTGGTCAAGACAACGCCGACCCTGCTTGCTGGCATCCGCAAGACGAATAAGATGGGATTCTCGGGCGCTCCGACCAAGGCTAGGTCGGACATTTACGTCACCCTCGACACTGCCGCCCTCTCGAAGCAGAACCTTTTGTCCCGATATGCAGGGAACCCAACCACGCTCTCTGGCAGCGTCCATGCGACCAACTTGCAGGTTGCACTAGAGGTGCGGAGAACAGGCGGAGAAAAGATCCCCAACTGCATCTTCTCTTCGTCTAACACAGAAGGCATAACCACGTGGAAGTCTGTGACGGTCGAGAGAGGGGAACATTGGAGCCAGACCGTCCGACTCGCTGTCCCACCCGAGGATGTCTTCACTTCGCACATCGTTATGTTTTTGTCAGACATGCCCCATGCCCCCTTCGCGGTTGCCCACATGCCGTTGTGGAACCAGGAGGCTTTTGTCAGGGACGGAGCGCATGCCTTGCTGTTGTACAAGACCGACGAGTTCACGTCCACTGCTCAAGCTGGGCCATCCGGTAAAGGAGGCTATCTCTCTCTCCAGTGGAGTGCCAAAGGGAACGACGAACATTCCGCCGACGTCACGGGTCCCCTGGCTATTTTGCGAGTCGATACCTACCTGTGTAGCACCCGGTTTTCCCAGAACCGGGTCGTATTGGGTTTGCTCAAGTGGAAAGAGGCGGCCAAGGAGGACATTCCCACGCTGTTGAAACACCTCATTTTCGTGCCGGAGATTGAGGTCGTCAAGCTTCTTAGTGACGTCCTCGACGCCCTTTTCGGTGTATTGGTAGAGTACTCGGGCAACGACGAATATGAGGACCTCGTCTTCACTGCTTTGGTTAGAGTCCTGGGCATCGTGCATGACAGACGATTCAACCTAGGCCCGCTCGTCGACCAATACGCAGAGAATCGTTTCAACTACCCGTTCGCCACGGCTTGTCTCGTCAGGTCGTTCACCCGCTTGCTTGAGAAGCCCACCGAGCCCACGACATCGCGCAAGCTGCGTTCTACGTTCAAGGTTGTGCGACACATCCTCAAGTTCATCACCCACGCGCGAGGTCAGCAAAAGGCTAAGGAAGCCGGTATAGGCATTACGACGTCGCACTCAGCGCCCGGCTTTATTCGAGAGCTGAGAAATATTTTCAAGGCCCTAGATTCCATGATGCGTAGCAACGCTCCTGTCCTTGTTGGCAGTCAGACCCTGGCCGTCCAGCATTTCCACACGTGGTTGCCCGAGCTGACAGGTCTCCTAACGACTGAGGAGATACTCCACATTGCCATTGACTTCTTGGATTCATGCGCCATCGTTAAGGGCAAGCTGGTGCTTTACAAGCTCGTGTTGATCATCAACTACTCCAAGCTAGAGATCTTCTCGCATCCCGATCAGAAATCGGCTCTCACCGCCAACACAGTCCGATGGATCGCGCCTCACTGGGGCCACACCGAAGTTGTCACCGACTCTTGGAAGGAACAAGTCCGTCTCTGCTGCTCCATCCTCGCCGGCCAGATTGACAACCTCGGACCTGAGATTCCCGACTACCTTCCGAAGATCATCGACTCCTACCTGTCCATCGTGGCCACTCCGATCACGCCTCGCAACCGTCTTTCGCTCCTCTTCCCAACTTCATACCCCTTTCCATCCAAACCCATTGCTGACGAGTGCACCTTTGATGAGGCGTTGATCGAGCTTTCCGCCATTCTTTCTGCTGTTTCAAATTCACCAAGCGGCATGCAACTGGAGCTGACCGAAGGCGACTTGACTGCATTGTTAGACAACACACTTCGCGTGTATATGAGCATTTTGATGGGCGAGGCTTTTCCGCCCGAATGGCTGAGCGTACACATCTACCACCACAAGTCCACCATGAGAACGTTGCAATACCTATCCAGCATCTTGCTGGAGTCTTTCTTACCCCATCCCGACGAGGCCGAGAACTTCAACACCGAACTCTGGAAAATGTTTTTCACGACCATGCTTAAGCTCGTTGGCAGCCCCTCCCTGGCTCTGGAGACTTTCCCCGAGCAGAAGCGTAGAGCTGTGTGGAAAATTGCTGGCGATGTCAGAGAGCATGGCGCCGAGCTACTCAGGCGGACCTGGGAGGCCATCGGCTGGGAGACGAGCAGCGATGAGCGGTCGCGTTACGGCTTGTCCAAGATGGGCGGATACCAGGTGCAATACGTCCCCACCTTGGTCGGCCCCATTGTCGAGCTCTGCCTTAGTGTACACGAAGGTCTGCGGCGCATGGCTGTGGAGGTGCTGCAGACCATGATCGTCAGCGAATGGACCCTGAGCGAGGATCTATCAGTCATACAAACTGAGATGATTGACTCTCTAGACCAATACTTCAAGTCAAAGCCGTTGACTGAGAGCATTCTGCAAAAACTTTTTGTCAACGAAGTCATGGAAAGATTCGCGCCACTATCGACTGCTACCGAGGAGCCCCTGTATACTGCAATCCGCGATCTAATGGCCACCGTTGACGAGTTCCTCGACCTTCTTGTCGCTGTTCACAGCAGCGACAGCACGAGCGAGGCATCGCACCTCATCAACCGACTGCGGCTGATGGAGTTCCTCCGGGACATGCAGAAGGAGGAGATCTTTATCAGATATGTCCATCAGCTGGCCAACCTTCAAGGCGAGGCAAGGAACCACTGCGAAGCCGGTCTGGCACTCCGGCTGCATGCCGACCTATACGATTGGGATCCTACGAAGCAGGTTGCCGCTCTAGACGACCCCGAATTCCCGGTGCAGACGTCCTTCGAGCGCAAGGAACGCATCTACTTCGACATGATCAAGCACTTTGAGGAGGGCGAAGCTTGGAGCAGCGCTTTGGCAGCATATCAGGAGCTACGTACTCAGTACGAGAGCAACGTCTTCGATTTCGCCAAGCTTGCCAGAACTGAACGAGCCATTGCCACCATTTATGAGACTATTTCCAGGAGCGACAAGTTGGTACCGAAGTACTTCAAGGTCGTCTACAAGGGGCTCGGGTTCCCCTCCAGTCTTCGCGACAAAGAGTTCGTTTATGAAGGGTCCCCTACAGAACGGGCGTCAGCCTTCACAGACCGCATGCAGGAGCAACACCCCTCTGCTCAGATTGTGACTGGTGGCGATGTCGATGATGTTGAAGGGCAATTCCTGGTGGTTTCCGCCATCACTCCCCATCGCGACCTAACGCATCAAGTCTTCCAGCGTGCTCGTGTCCAGCAGGTCATTCGTGACTACCTGCTCTCCGCTCACCCTCAGAGTTTCTCCGTATCGTCCAAGCGCAACACGTCTGGGCCCGTTGAGGAGCACCACGCCGAGAAGATGGTGTTTACTACAGCCGACCCATTCCCGACAATCCTTCGTCGCAGTGAAATCGTCCACACCGAAGAGATCAAGCTCACCGCTCGTGAGACAGCTTTGGAACGTATCGTCAGGAAGACACAGGAGATGACGGTCATCGAAAAGCGAATTGCAGACGGCGACGAAGAGAACGCCCAGCTGCTGGTGGATGCTGTGAGCGTGTCAGTCAACCCCGATTCCGAGAATAGCGTTGCGTGTTACCGCCAGCTCCTGCCAGCCGCTTCAGACGATGACGAGGAGGAAGAGGTCGAGCTTGACCCGCAGGACAACGCCATCAAGATGGCCCTTGTCGACCATGCAATCATGATCAAGCGGTGTCTGGCAACCTTCTCGAGAAGTCCAAACGTATTCCTCAACCGAAGGCATGAGGAGCTACAACGATGTAAGAGTTCTGTCCATCCATTTCGCATGTGCCTCCTCTGACCAAAAGCAGACTTTGAAACCACATTCGCACCCGAGATTGCTCTCTTTGCCCCCCCGCAACCCACGCGTGACTCGGCCAACGGCTCACAGACTTGGAGACGGTCATCCCCGTCTACCGAGCAGGCGTCCCCCCAACCGCAAAGCGCTGCCGGCGCCATCAATAATGATGTGGTCGCTGAAGAAGTCTCGACTGTCCAACCGATTGCCATCCGTCAGGGTCGCGGGACACGCCTGAGTTTCCTTGGAGGTCGAAAGAAGGAGTCCCCGGTGCTGCAACAAACGCCCAGTGACTCTCCGGTCAGCGGGGATGCCGAGGATACTGTGAGCCATCCCAGCAGAAGCGTAAGCAGGGCTCAAGACTATCCCAGCAGAAGCGTAAGTAGGACTCAAGACCACCCCAACCGCCGGAGTTTCTTCCGAGCCCCGTCTTCCGATGGCCCGCGTACTCTGGGCAGTAACGATGCTACTAGCGAGTGGGTGACGGACTCGGGCGGCCGACCAAGCTCAGACGCGGGCATAAATATGACTGAAAAGGAGCGCGAATACAGGGACGAAGCCGCGGCAGAGAGCCCTAGTGTCGTCAAACGAGGCAGTGTCAGGAAGAGGCTTAGCTTGCTGAAATTGGGCAAGAAGTCGAATAAGGGTGGCGGTGCCATGGGAAGCGTGCACGAGGAATAGGATTTCACGGCGGCTGCCGAAAAGCTCGGCTACATGAACAAGACTACAGGCGAGTGGCAGTACCTAGTGTCTTGATGATGGTTGGTAAGGGGAAACAACCTGGCGCTCACCCCGAACAACAGGCACACAAGTAAATAGCTCTTCACTTCAGTGGCCTTCCATGGGAACGGGCTGGACGGGCTCAGGATACTTGCCACCTTTTCTTTCCTTTCCTTTTTTTTGTTCATTCCACGGCGATAGGAGGTCGAGAGGCGACGGTGTTCTGGATATGTATATGTAGGATCCCCCTCATCTGCATGTCAACTCAGCGCAGCAGATGCAGCTATTTTTACTTCGAGTTTTCTTCGCGGACAAATTTAATTCCCCACTATGTGTGTGGAAGCCTTGATGACTTTATAATCCGCTTTCTTGTGATTGTTACTTGATATCTTTCGTGCCGTGTCACCGCCAGAATTTGAGCACGTATTGTTCGTCGTGACACGAGTGAACCGTTAGAGAGAAATCGAGAAGAAAACAGCGGGAACAGAAGAGACCAAGCCTGGAAAACGCCCTTTCATCGAGCCAAGTAGATCGTGAAGGTGTATAGCTAATGACACGAGAAACTTACAACAGCTCCAATCGACATAGCATGACGTCAGTGTTACTCATCTATCTTGACACTCTTCGTCTCCAAATTCTTAACAACGTGGTTATTCGTTTCCATCTTTTTTCAAGATATAAAAAAAATAAAAAATAAAAACGCTGCAAGAATACCAGACTATCAAGCAGACTTGGCACCAAGCCGAACTTAAGATGGGTTCCAGAGTCACCCTCACGCCCCTCTCATCACTGCGAGTCTCAAGACACCTGATCCCGGCACATGGCCTACTCCCCAACACGGGCATCCAGAACAAACCGCTTTTGATCTACCACGCCGCCTTCCCCCTTGCCGGCGCGTCCGCTATCGAGGCGCACCTTAACTCCGTCGGGGTGGTAGAGCCGCAGTGGCGGTACACCATGTACAGCACCAGCCACTTCCACAGCACGACACACGAGGTCCTGTGCATCAGCAGCGGACGAGCAAGATTGTGCTTCGGGGGCGAGGACAACGAGGGGCGCGTCGAGCCCCTTGTCGAGAAGGGCGACGTTGTGGTGGTTCCCGCCGGGGTTGCCCACCGCTTGCTGGAGGACTACGACGGGGGATTCGAAATGGTTGGGAGTTACCCCAGAGGGTGCCACTGGGATATGTGCTATGGGAAGAAGGGGGAGGAAGCAAAGGTGGAGGGGATTGGCGGGGTTGCATGGTTTGCGAAAGACCCGGTATATGGCGATCATGGGCCGGCGGTCAAAGAGGCTTGATATGACCTATTATATGTGAACGCGTGGGAGGGCATGATGATACAATGGCCGCCAGGGTGTGAAGCTATGAGCGGCGGAATGACGGCCAGCGCGAATACGGAGCCAGTGTTAAAAGAAAATACTGGAAAAGTGTGAGGGTGACCACCATGGCCAAAGATGTAACGAACCAAAAGAGACGTTGTTCGGTCGTTGCTTGCATGACTTGCAGAGATTGAGAACGGTATCAGTTCTATGAGTAGACCGGAATAGTTTATGCTATTAATTTTCCTGGTCCATTCGAATGCAGGTAAATATTATGTTACACCCCCAAGTGAAACCGCTGGTAGCGCCGAAGCAAATGCATGATTGCAACCCAATCGGAAAAGAAAAGCTACAACAAAGCAAAAAAACAAGCAACCAAGTTCCCGACTAGCCGTGACAACGACTTATAACTGACCAAACTCGTTGCCTACGCACAAAACAACAGTGATCATCATACATGGTGGCGACCCGAACATTCCACATCATGCGTCCTTGCCCGAGGAAACACCCTCGGGATGGCTCATTTCCGAATCGCAGACCAAACTCCGACGAGGCCCGCAAAAGGCCATGATACGGCAACCTTGTCTTTGAAAGACTTCTTCTCCCGTTCTCTGCTCACGTTAACCGTCACTTTGTCGTAGACAGTGGGCAGGCTCGTCGCGCTATAGCGCTCTCGTAGCCTCGTATACCAGTCCTTGTCGTACATGTCCCAGAATTCCTTTTCGGTGTAGTAGGCGTGGGAGTAAAGGACCTTGCGACCGCCCAGCTCGATCAGCTTTGCCTCTAGCTCGCGGTTCTGGCGGATGAACCTGTCGATCTTTTTAGACGATAGGCCCCAGACTCCCACGTTAAGCATGGGCTGGGATGATTCTCCACCGGGCTCCATTGTGTAAGGGTGAAAACTGGGTGACTCGATGGCGCGCAGGGGACACAACCAGAGCGGCCATATTTCGAGGTTGTCCGCAACGTAGTCGATGAACTCCTGGACCGTGGTGTACGGTAGTGAGAGGTCGTGCACCAAGTACCTGAAGGTCATGCGGCTACCGCCACCGAGGCCGGCTTTGTATAGTGTCCTCGTGTTCATGAGCCTGTTGACGGCGCGCCGGGTGATTCTGTTGAAGGGGACGAAGCCAAAGTACTTGAAAGCCAACTCTCCCATCCAAAAGGCGCCGCGGTCGTATCGGAAGAGATAGTCCTGCAGTGGCACGTAATCCGGCGTCGGGGTCCCATTTGCGATCCGTTTCCGGGCATGCAAGTAAAACCAGGGGTCTTTGGATTTGCTAAATGTCTGCGGCCGGCCTTTGTCGGGCAGATCATCCGTCAGATGCCCCGTCACGACCGCGGCGCTGGTTCTCGAGAAGACGAGACCCTCGACGTAGTCGTTGTGCGCCAGGTTCGTCTCGCGCTGGATCGCGGCGATTGCCTCTGGGATTGTTGAGTAGGAGTGATAGCTGACTTTGACGAACTTCTTGGCCTTGATCAGCCGCAACTCCAGCTTTGTGACGATTCCTAGGGTCCCCAGGGCCCCCGCCGCACCCTTGAAGAGGTCTGGATTTTCAGTCTCGGACGCGTTGATGACGTCCCCATTGGCCAGGACCATCTCGATTGACTGGACGGTCTCATCAAAGTACCCGTAGCGGAAGGAGCTGCTCTCTCCGGCCGATCCGGCAAAGCCGCCGCCGACGGTGATGCCAGGAAACTCCATCACGACCGGCGGCACCATGCCGCAACGGTAGGTCGCGGCGACGAGCTGGTCCATGGGGACATTCGGCTCGACAACGGCGACAGCGGCGGCGGCGTCGATGTGTAACACATGGCGTAGCTCGCTGATGTCGACGACGCGCTGGCCATGGGCGGGCCGTGTACTGCTAGTGGAACCGTGGAAGATGCGGAAGGGCTTCTGGCGCGAGTGCAGGTCCTTGACGACCTCGGCGATGCGCTTTACCGTTGCGCTATGGTCGTCCATCGTCTGGCGGGAGGAGAGAGGGTCTGGCGGCCTGCCAAACAGAACTCTGCTGAAAGGAGAGCCTCTATTGACCGGGGACCTGAAAACGGTAGGGGCCGGAATGCGAGATCTGGGGAACGAACTGGATTGACGGGCGGGAAGTCAAATAGGTTGGCGAACGAGCGAATCGCGGCGGGATGCAACGTTGGCAAAGGTGTAACGGGGATTGTCTGAAGTCTGGCGTCGACCCACTCGGAGCTTATCCTTTGGTGTCGCCGTCATTGGGGGCCTTGGCTGCGATGCAAAGGGCGATGACTAAGGCGAGGGTTCCTTTAATATTCGTCGATGCGGGACCCGGATGCATTAACGACAACCCTAACCCTGCATGACTGTGCATAGTGCACGTATATGATCGCCCCTATTGCACAAGCTGTGGTCCTGGAAATGCCTCCATGGTGTGTATACTCAGCTAAGGAGTGCGAGATTACTGTCTGAGGTAGGAATTCTCATGGCACTAGTATTCTCCTGGGAGAGGGCTAGTAGGTTTTAAAGAGAGGGAGGACTGGTCAGTGAAGGCTAAACAATGCATAAGAGCCTAGACCGAGACAGTACGCATTGGTTCAATAGACCCAGGCCCGAACCGGAAGACTATTGGTGATACCGGATCGTATTTAGACCTCCTCTAGACTTCTGTTCAAATTCTGGGTTCGTTTTAGTCTCGGTATGCCCAAGCGCGTAAAGGCTCTCAATTGTCACAAGACGATACGATACCATGGAACACAGGTGACACTTTCCAGATCCCAACCGGTTTTCGGCCGATAAGAGTTGCAAGCAAAGGTGGCAGAGCCTCATTGGCTCTCGGCGTCTGCTTTCCCGGCGTCCTCTTCAGTTTGGATCTTGTTCAGCCCTACACCTACGACGCCAATGATGCTCGCAGCAGCTAGAGCCGCAGCGACAAGATACGTCCTCGTGATCGAGTGGTTATAGATTTGCAGAAGAACTTCAAACTGCTCAGACGGTACCAAGTCCTTCAACCCTGTCGCTCCCGAGTCTCTGATTAGCTTCGGGTCGACCCCCGGAAAATTGGCCAATATGCCTGACGTGAGAGAGCTGGCAAAGACGGCCTGAGCGATGGTAATAGCGGTTGTTGGCCCCAGACATTGGAAGAACATGACGACCGCAACACCAATAGCGATATCGGCCTCTTCAAGACTGCTTTGAACAGCAACAGCGGCCTGTTGCGTTGATACCCCGATCCCTAGGCCTGCTATAACTTGGAACGGGATCCAGTGGTTCGCGCCCGAGGTGACCTTGAGAGTCGAGAGCAGACCAGAGCCCACTGACAGTAGAACAGTCCCCGTCAGCATGAAGGGTTGATAGTAACCCGTCTTTGTGACTCCCCAGCCACTAAGAAAGATGGTGAAAATAAATGCAAGGCAGAGAGCTAGATATCTTACACCAGACTGCTCCGCCGTTGCACCTTGGATGGCCTGGAACCAAAGAGGCACCTGGAGCGAACGTGAATATATGGCAGAGAGGTAGTAGGGGTTAACATACGTAGTAGACGAGTGTGAAGAAGGCACTGTCTAAACAGAAGCCGAAAAAGGCCCCAAATATCACTATACGCATCTTGGCTAGGCGTGGAGGCACCAGGGCCTTCTCACCCATCCACCACTGCTCAATCACAAACCCCACGACGAGAACACCAGCGAGTACAAAACATACAATCGTTCTCTTATCGCTCCATGAGAACAGTGCGCCGCCGAACTGGAGCGCGAGCAGAAGCGATGTGATTCCTGGCAACAGGAGAACCATGCCAAGATAATCCAGACCCTGGATCTTCTGCAGCCATGGCCGCCGCTGCTCATCCGTCGGTGGGGGTGACTTTACCCAGAATAACGTCGCCACCACAGGCGGTGCTGCTATCGGAAGGTTAATGTAGAAACACCTACAGATATGTCAATGGGGTCTAGGCTAGGTTCGTGTGGTCAACTCACCATCGCCATGTGAGGTAGCTATTGGTAATCACACCGCCAACAACCGGACCAAGGACAGCAGCCACGCCATAAACCATGCCAATCGCTCCTACATACATTGGTAGCTTTTTGGCTGGTAGCGCCGCTGAGATGAGAACAAGACAGCCGCTCTGAAGTCCAGAGGCGCCGAGGCCTGCGATGGCACGGCCCGCAATGAAAACTGCTGAGCTTGGGCTCACCGCGCAGATGAGAGACCCTATTTCGAATATTGCAAGAGAGATGAGAAAGACGATCTTGATATTGAATTGATTGTAGAGGCGACCAAAGATCAGTTGAAAAGCACAAAGAGTCATTTGGTAGGCAGAGCCATACCACTGGATGTTTGTTAGCACTTTCTCTCGTGGGGACCATTATTTTCACTCACACCAACGTCTGTTAAAGAGCCGAACTCATCCGTGATCCGCGGAATGGCTGTCGCAATGATACCTTCGTCTAGAAAAGTGCAAAGAACGCCGAGGGCGACTGCCAACCAAATGACGAAGACCTTCCACCCAGGAAGGTCGTCGCCTGGTGCAGCCGGCTCCAACGTGCTTTGGGAGGCATCATATGGATTACCAGTTAGCACGCCAGCCTTTTCGCTCTTATGGCTCTTGCCGCCACTGCGAGCATCAAGGGCATTTGATTCATCTGTAGTCATATTGATTCTTGGTGGTTGAGATTGCAGTCTTTAGCGTTTTGGCATCTCAACTTCTTGAAATGGGGAGCAGTACGCCGCCCAATATGCACGTTCATTTTCCTTTTTCATTGCCAGCTACGTCCATTGTCTTAGTTTCTACAGCAAGCCCCAGAAGGTTGCCACTATTTCCAGAAGAGCCCGATGAAATTCGCCCCGCTGGACTGGCTGACCGCCCTTAGGATTCGAGCCTAAACATGGATCCCATCGCCCCATCACAATGTTCCCAACCGTATCAGGAAGGCCAAAGAGTCATCATAGGCGCCCACGGAACTACGACAAGACCCAAAAACACTGCATTACGATACCGGGCGTCGTGATGAGTCCGAAGCCTTATCGCTGACCACCCCTCCGTGGGGCCGAAGGATCTGGAATGCAGAACTAGTCGACAGGGACCTGCATCCTGAGGTCCTTCAAGCTTTTTGTCAAGGGCTTGGCTCCAGATCATTGGTCCCAGAAGCCGGGAATGTTGATGCGAAGATGGATTCGAAAACCCGTACAAACCCATACAAGGCACAAAATGCAACCGCTTTTGACTTCACGCGCTACAAAAGGACCAAGTGGCAGGGTCATATGCGCTCGGTGGTGGCAATTCAACTCGGACGGCTAGCAGCTGTAAATGCCGCTTCTCTCAAGACCTCCGAGTTGAAATCTGCCTTCTCGAGTCTCGACACATGTAGACATATGTTTCAGGATCATGTGATGCGACTAAGCGAATCGGAACCCGTGAAAATTCCCCCCCCCCCAAGAAAAAAGGCTGGTGCCTACTTGATTCTAGCTTAAGAGGTTTCCACTTTCAAGCGATGTGAACGGAAACTTGATGCCACGAGAAGTTGCACCCCGCATTAATACTTGTTTCCGATCCTGAAGCCGCGACCAGTCTACAGAATCCTGATCACACTCCCAGCCTGCAGTCTTCTAGTCAGAATGGAGCCATCTCCTCCAGCGATCACAAACCGCGGCAGTAGGAGGCACCACGGGAGGATTTACGGTGAGGGACGCGCCATCAAGCTTGCCCATCTAGGCAGGTAGGAAAACCTCCCAGCGGATTAAATCGACCAAGCACACGATAATGAGCAATTATTCGCCCCATGGCGCTTGCAAATGGGATGAGACATCCATTATGGAAGTGGATAACATGAATCACGACGTGAACTACGCCACAAACAGAAGCGGATCTCGTCATGTTGAAGGATCGTTCGTGATGCGAGTCTGCCTCGTAGTAGGGACAAGATGCTCCTGACTTCCTTGAGGTTCTAGACTCTCCTTTTGTGTGTCAGCCCGGTGACACTTGAATGAACAAAATCGTGCATGCACTTATACCATCAACGCTGTCCTTGCCTTGCTGCCTTGGCGTCATACTTTGAGGTCAGCACTTTACATGAACCTTTCACATCCGATCATTACAATCACACAAACCAGCTATACAAAGATGTTGTCAACAGACGGAAGATGGAAGCTGACCCCACGGCTTCATTCTGTCAAGTTTGTTTTTGACGCACCAACTCCAGCGGATGCGCAAACTCCAGACGAGATTGTCTTCGAGAATCCGTTTCCCACCGATGTTCCGGGCATTCCCAAGCGCTTTGTCTTCAGGTCTCCTGTTACAAAAGGCTCTAAGGAAGAATATCTCGACATTCAGACTACTCAAAACAACAGTGAAGATTCGCTCAACGGTGAATCGCAGCCCGATGAGCCGTTGCTCGACGCCAAGAGTGCAATCACCGGCGCGAGGACGACCACAAGTCGGTTATCTCACATTCGAGGCCCAGTCTGTGAACTTGCAGGAGACATCAAATCTGCAGTATGCGCCGCATGGGCATTGATGCTCTCGTCGCAGTCTGATAGCGAAGACATTCGCTATGGGCTATACGTCACGACGCCCAAGAACCTAGAGCTTTCAAACCCATCATCGCCAGTCAAGCTTTCAATCAACCGTCAACAACAGGTTTCTGAGTTCCTCAGATGCTTTGCAGAAACACCCGCGGTATATGGCGCTCCCAATTCTGAGTCTGATTTGATCTCTCTTACAACAGACGAGGTTTCCTTGCAGACCATCATCGCTTTCTCGAGCAATGCACTGGAAGTGCATCAATCGTCGGTTGCCTCTAACTGGAGTATTCGACTTGAATGCTCCATTGATGACCAAGAGTTGGAGGTTTCAGCCACTTATGATGAACAGTACTTTTCTCGTACGGCAGTACGGCTTCTTCTGAACGACCTGGAACATGTTCTGTGGCAACTAGACGACTTCTCCAATGAACAGAGGACTTTGAAAAACATCCAAACGCTCAGCCCTGCGAGCCAGCGCCATCTTGTGAAGTTGAATAGACCGTGAGTACTGACCACAAACCCTTCAAGGCGTACTAAAAACTCGAGTACTAAATGATACAGATTGCCGGAACAACAAGACGTCCTGGTTCATGACCTGATTGCCCAGCAAGCTGAAACAAAACAACAGGCCCAGGCAGTCTGCGCTTGGGACGGCCACTTATCATATTCACAGCTACAATATTACACCGAAAAGCTTGCAAATCACCTTTCAAGCATTGGCGTCGGGCCGGAAGTCGTGGTTCCCGTCATATTTGAAAAGTCGGTCTGGTCCATTATCGCCATACTGGGAGTAACGAGGGCTGGAGGTGCTGTTACAGCCCTTGATCCATCACTCCCTGCCGCTCGGATTAGGACGATTGTACAAGATGTCAAGGCTTCCATTGTGTTGTCATCAGCCGACCATCAGGACAAGATTCCCCAGCATGTACTGCAGGAAAGCAGGGTCATCGTCGGCGATCCATTCTTTAAAAGTCTTTCTACCAGAGCATCATCATGGTCAACGCAGCCCTCGGTCACTTCAGACAATGCACTTTATGTTGTTTATACCAGCGGATCAACCGGGAAGCCGAAGGGCGTTGTCGTCAGTCACACAGCCTTTTGCTCTAGTTCAAAAGGCTTCTCCAAGGCTATCCACCTCGATTCCCCCCGCGCCCGCGTTTTGCAATATTCTTCTTTCTCGTTCGACATTTCCATGCTTGAGATTTTCTCAACTCTCATCGTCGGTGGCTGCCTTTGCATTCCGTCAGAAGAAGAGAGGATGAACAACCTGGCTAGTTGTATTTCAAGTATGGATGTCAACTGGGCAATGTTGACACCATCAGTGGCGAATTTAATGAGCCCAGATGAAGTTTCAGGCCTGGAAGTACTCTGTTTGGTTGGAGAGGCACTTCCACAGACTGTTGTAGATACGTGGGCGGACCACGTCAAAGCTATCAATGCATATGGTCCTGCGGAATGCTCCGCTATCACCATCGTCAGCGAACCCAGAAGCAAGGGCGAAAGAACAATCTCTCTCGGACGATCAGCAAACTGCGCCGTTTGGATCGTTGCTGAGAATGGGCAACTTGCTTCTTTCAACACTATTGGTGAAATAGTTATCGAGGGACCCCCTGTGGCTCGCTGTTATCTTGGCGATAAGGAGAAGACCGATACTGTCTTCCTCGACGACCCCAGTTTTCTTCGCAGTGTTGTGACCGATCCTAAGCGATGCTATCGGACGGGGGATCTCGGACGGATGAACGTAGACGGTTCGATCGATTTCCTCGGAAGGAGAGACAGTCAAGTGAAGATCAACGGCCAGCGTGTTGAGCTTGGCGAGATTGAGCACCAATTGAAGCAGTCTCTCCAGTTTACCCAGCCTTTTGGGTCTTCTGTATCCAGCTGGGATGTAGCTGTCGAGCTCCTCCGACCGATCGGGGCAAGCAATGGTGTTCTCACAGCCTTCATAACATCCAAGGTGGCGGTCGAAAAGTCGACACATGTCATAAAGAAGATTGTCGCCAGCGAAACAGATCTTATCTGGAGGGATATCCATGACAGGTTCCAAGAAGCCTCTAGAGAGCTTGTCAGGGTGCTTCCGACCTACATGGTCCCCAATGCCGTCATCCCATGCCACGTATTGCCTCTCTCTGCCTCTGGGAAAGTTGACAGGAAAGCACTCCGCGGTCTTGGAAACGAGATGACAGCGAAACGATTGTTACAACTACCGGATCAACAAAAAAATGAATTTCCTCTTGCTAGCACAGACACATCTGAGCTGCAGTCAGTCGACCTCACAGACTGTGAAGGGGAGTCCTCAGTCGGACAGCACACAATCTCATCCGACACGCACCTCTCGTATCAAACTCAACTATCGCTGTCTGTCTCGCCAGATATGACCTGCACGCCTATCGAATTATCTCTCCGCAAGGCTTGGGCAAACGTTCTGGGAGTTTCCGAGGATAACATTAAGCCCGACAACGACTTCTTCAGGCTTGGAGGGGACTCTATCGGTGCTATTAAAGTCGTTGCAGCATGCCGTAAACTCGAACTTCAGATTAATGTTGCCAGCATTTTCAAAAACTCTGTGCTAAGAAAGATGGCTTTGGTTTGCAAAAGAACGACAGACAGCTACGTTAAACCTGTGGCCCACTTCGCCCCTTTCCAGCTATTAAGCCAGGACACAATATCTGAGCTTCGCGTGGAAGCGTCATTTCAATGTGAAGTTCAGCAGGAGGATATTGAAGACTTGTACCCTTGTACTCATATGCAGGAAGGGTTGATGGCAGTGAACCTCACCAGACCAGGCAGCTACACTGGCCGATGGATACATCCCTTACCAAGAGACATCGATCTGGCCCGATTCAAGCAAGCTTGGGAAATCATCCACGCGACATCGCCAATCCTAAGGACTCGATTTGCGACGACCTCGGCCGCAGGTTCCCTTCAAGCTGTGATCAGAGAGAAGGTCCAGTGGCTCTCCCACAACGACCTTGAGGCCTACTTGGAGCAGGATGATTCTGATCCGATGTTTCCCGGAGACTCACTCAATCGGTTTGCGCTTATATCGTCTAAAGATGGTGGTTTCACATTTGTGTGGACTATTCACCATATGCTATACGATGGCTGGTCACTCGCAATGCTTTGCAGCAAACTCAACAACATGTATCATGGTCGCGCTATAAAGCAGGCAACCGACTACCGACACTTCATCTTCTACACACAGCAAGTCTCACCTAGCACATACTCAGACTATTGGATTAAAGAGCTACGCGAGTCCCCTGTTTCGTGTTTTCCCGCGGCATCGAAGCAGGGTCATCAGTCCATTGCTAGAGCTGTTGTTAGGGATGAGCTAATCATTGATATTGATCTGTCTTCTGGCATCACCATGTCAAGTCTTGTACGCGCAGCATGGTCTCTTATGATCGGTCATTACTCCAAGTCTGACGATGTTGTTTTCGGAGCAACAGTGTCCGGAAGGAATGCGCCTGTTGATGACATTGAGAGCATCGAAGGACCAACCATTGCTACGGTTCCAATCAGAGCCCGGCTTGATAGAAGGTTGGCCATTCTCAGTTTTCTCCGCCAGATCCAGGACCAGGCGACGTCAATGATCCCATTTGAACAGGCCGGAATCCAGATGATAAAAAGTTTGAGCGAAGACACAAAGCGGGGCTGCGATTTTCAGAACCTACTTGTGGTGCAGGCTGGTGGAGGCTGGGAAGAGACGGGCTCGGGTCCCCTCACGAAGCCAGTCTATCGTGAAGAGTACACGACTTTCCCAGTCACATGCGAGGCTTGGCTCCATCCTGGGCGAGTAGAATTTGCTACTCACGTCGATGAGGAAATGACAAGCCGTGTTTTTGTCGCCCAAGCAATTGAGACTGTGAAGACTATCATGACTCAGCTTGCTTGGGCTGCATCTCGGCCAGACGTTTGCCACAGAGTCGCCGACCTAGTTTTCGACAAGCTTCCGAGCCTGTCCGAATCAGGCTACCATGACCAGGCAGTTGCTCATGTCCCATCAACGTTGCATGGAATTATCAGCAAGAAGAGCCAAGTTCAGCCCAAGCGAGACGCAGCTGTTTCAACAACTGACTGTATTTCCTACGGTACCATGGAAACCATGTCCTCTGCTCTAGCAAGTCATCTTATGAACAGTGGCATCTCTCCAGGAGAGATAATTCCACTGTGTTTCGAAAAGTCAGTATGGATAGTGGTTTCAATGCTTGGAGTTCTCAAGGCTGGAGCTGTTTTCGTTCCCTTGGACCCGAATCAGCCTCTCTCACGCCTAAGACAGATCGTCACACAAGTCAAAGCGAAGGTTGTCCTTGTGTCAAAACTTCAAGAAAAAGCTACAGATCTTGGTGTCTTTACCAACATTGTCGTGGACAAAGAGTTACTCAGGAGACTTTCGAGCTATTGGAGCCCCAAGAGGCTCTCTTTCCATTTAGAGTCCGAGAGCCCGGCATACGTCGTTTTTACATCAGGGTCTACTGGACACCCTAAAGGAATTGTTATCACTCACTCAGCTTTTGTCTCCAGCGCAGTTGCCCACGGTACTGTTTTTGGGATGTCTTTCGACAACCGTGTACTTCAGTTTTCCGCGTACAGTTTCGACGCCAGCTTATTCGAGATTCTCACTACACTCATTCACGGCGGAACAATCGTTATACCCACAGAAAAAGAGCGTTTTGAAGATATCGAGGATTTCATTGAAAGAAAAAACGTGAATTTTGCCCTTTTGACGCCATCTGTGGCCCGGATCATTGTTCCGACGGAAGTCCCGTCCCTCCAGACTCTAGTTCTTGGGGGAGAAGCACCCGACCAACTCCTGGTGCAGAAGTGGCTAAATGCTGGAACAAGGCTCTTCAACGCATACGGGCCAAGCGAGTGCTCAGTTATCGCTGCTTGTCACTCTTATTCCCGAGAGATAGACCCTCGAACCATTGGTCTCCCTGTAGGATGTTCATCCTGGATCGTGAATCCAGATGATGAAACAACTCTGGTTCCTAACGGAGAGACCGGCGAACTTCTCATAGGGGGCCCAATCCTAGCGGATGGGTACCTCAATGACCCGGAAAGAACAGCTGCGGCATTCATTGACACTCCCTCATGGCCAATAGAGAATGGCCATATACTCGCCAAGCGTCTATATAAAACAGGAGACCTTGTCAAGAAAATGAACGACGGGACCATGGTCTATGTTGGCCGGAAAGACATGCAAGTAAAGATCAATGGCCAGAGAATTGAACTCGGTGACATCGAGTCTAACCTGGCTGTTTGCTTTGGGGTCAAGCGTGGAGTTATTCTCTTCCCTTCACATGGGCCCTTCTCGCGGCAACTCGTTGCCGTATTGGAGGTTGAAACGGGCAACAAGACGGCCGCCGAGCACCCGAAAATGACCGTTTCCTTCAGCGAAAAGGTGGACAACATTCAGCGAGAGCTGGCTACCAAGATCCCTAGTGTCATGCTACCAAAACACTGGGTTGACGTCGATACACTCGTCCACAATGGATTTCCCCTCTCAGCATCGGGAAAAGCGGATCGAAAACAGATTATAACCTGCCTAGAAGCGCAGCCGGAAAGAGAACCAAACAGCATTGACGAGCCAGTGCAGGTGTTTGAAGGAGCCACGGCCATACTACCAGGAGAAACGCCTGCCTATGAATTGGCAGAGAAGATTGCAAGTTTGGTATCTTCGAAATCATCTTCTACGCCAACTTTGTCTACAAGCTTCAACAACGTATTGCTCCACGCTTCTGGCCTTGATTCTCTCAACATGATGTCGCTCATGCACTTTGCCCACATGAGGTATAGAATCAAGATCAGTATGCAGCTACTGATGGATGAAAAAACCAGCATTAGGACACTTGCAGCGTTCATCACTGATTCAACCCGGAGACAGAATGACATGACATCACCGCCCTCCCCAAAATTTAACGGAAGGGTCGACATCATGGCCCAAGTCAATCGGTATGATAAAAAGCTGCTTCAGTTGTCCAGACGATACCACAAATCTGAGGTTCACCATTCCTATAAGAAAGACAACGATATTAAAGTCTTCCTTACTGGAGGCAACGGGTATTTGGGCACTCAAATACTCCGTCAACTTCTCGAACGTCGCGACGTCAGTTGTGTGACAACTCTTGTGCGCAGTACAAATACCCAAGCAGCAAAGATTCGGGTGATTGAAGCAGCTCGAAAGGCTTTATGGTGGACGGAGTTTCACGAAAGCAAGCTTGAAGTTTGGGTTGGCGACTTATCGGAGTCACAATTAGGTCTAGAGCAAGAGCAATGGGACCTACTAAGCGATGGTTACTCTTTCGACGTTATCATTCACAATGGTGCTACTGTCCATTGGAACAAGAGCTACTCAGCTCTCGAGCCAGTTAACGTCGGCTCGACAGCGCAGCTGCTTGGCCTTGCTGTCCGATATCAATCGCTAAGATTCGCTTATGTCTCGGGTGGCCGACAGTGGAGAAGTGATACAGAGAGAGATGAAGATATCGCTCATGAACTCGCAGACTCGATGGGTTATAGCCAGACAAAGTTCGTTGCTGAGGTGCTTGTCAAGCGAGCTGCTGGGAGATGTTCTCCCACTAGGAGAAACATCGCAGTCTTCAGGCCAGGTCTTATAATCGGAACACCCACCGAGGGCGTGGCGAATTTAGACGACTACATTTGGAGAATCACCTCAGCTAGCATCGACATTGGGGCTTACAACGCTGATGATGAAGAGGCCTGGCTGCATGTGTCAGATGCGGCAGAGACCGCTGCTGCTGCCATCAACGCCGCTCTCAATCCCAACTTACAGGCAAATGTAGTCAAGAATCAGGAGGATGGGATGACCTGGGGCATGTTTTGGGGCCTGATCCAAGCTTCAGGATATGATGTTCGCCCAATCACTGCGTCAGAGTGGTTTCCGGCGGTCAGGAAGGACATTTCTGAGCGACAGGAGGCGCACCCGCTATGGCCCCTGGCACACCTACTTGATGATGATTCGATGAAGTGGGATATCCACATTGACCACCCTAGAGATTGCCCCGTGCAACTCAAAGTTGCCGTCAAAAAGAATCTCGAATTTCTCATGCAGGTTAGGTTTTTACCTGCTGTTGGAATGACACTCAAGCCGAATGTAGGACCAGGTGTCAGATTCCAGCGGTCGGGCTTCAAATAGAGAGAAAGGAAAAACTAGATGAGCGGGTAGTATGACTTACTCTTCCACATATAATGTAACACTTTAATAGAAAGCGCTAGAAACCTTAAAGCTTCTTTAAGTCTTCTACAGTCGGTGTCGTTTTGAAGACCATCTCTGTTTTTGGAATGCGATGGCTTACATAGCCCGAACCACAGATCTTTGAGAGGTGCTGATTTTTTTTCCCAACCTCTCTCACTTCGGCTTTCACGTGTCGCGATATCATTCTGCTTAAGACGACCGCGTTGCTGGTGCCACGGCATCATAAGCGAACGAAATTGTGGTAGTTGCCTGCACCTGCTAATCACTTTTCGATTCTTGTTCTATAGAATCCATCCCTACGTAAAGGTATGCTCTTAGCTTTGCATACTGCTTTTGCACCTCTTGAAATCCGGTGTACCGTCATTTAAATTTAAGTGAAAAACTACAATAGCCATCATTGTCCAACCTCTCGGCGCTTGAATCATAGCAAGCCAAAGACGACATTTGTAATTTAGTGGGGATGACAAACCCACAGAGTATCATCTACAATATCGATGGCCTTGCTGTCGACCTGCTTTCCGCTAGCATCGAAGGGGCAGACACGGCGTGTACCACATTTGATATCGCAAGCATCCTCGTTGTCGCCCTTGCACAACGCAACCTCGTAACGACTGGCGTGGCGGTCAAAGTCCTTCTTGCATCGGTCAACAGAAACTGTATATTGAGAGCGAGGACCCCAGCCATGCAAGGGATTGAAGCCCCAGTTGTCCGTGCCCTGGTTCAACGTGTTGGCGCGGCATTCTTGGTGAGCCGCAACGTGCGTATAGTTGTTTTCACGCATGTACTGCTCCGTATACTTGTCTAGAATGAAACTGTACGAAGACCTGTTACCGTCTGAAGGGATGGAGCCGGCACGACACTTCGGGACCGTTCGCGTGAAGTATTCTTCGCAGCCGTAGGCGTTGTTGACCGCCTTGAGATCATTGACCGTAGGCGTATCCCAGGGGTCGATTGGTTTGTCCGTGATCGTTGAAATGGTGGCACGGTTATTCCTGGAAAAAGCCTTGGTATCGTAAAGCATGATTGAATTGTAGTCGAAAGGCAGCGACGTGTTGGCTGGTTCATAGATCTCAAACTGGCTCACGTCCCTTTGGTCAACATTTTCCATCCACACCCGAATATATTGATCACGGTCAGGTCGCTGGTGCTCGTGGGCCAGTCCAATCACATGGCCCAGCTATTTCGGCCCCCATTAGTTTCGGCTAACAATCAGGGCGAGTCTCATAGCTCTTACCTCGTGACCAGGTATGCCGTTTTCCATACAGCCCTTGTAAGTGCCAAGGCTCAAAACATTATCCCGTAAACTGGGGTAGTCGAGATTTACAATAACCTCCCCGGAAGCAGGGGCGCCCATAATTTGCGCATAGCAGCCTTGGTTATACTGGAATGGGGCGGTTAGTAAGACAGTCGGGTCGATCAAGACAGGCTTCTTACCTTCTTGAAGGTTACCCAAGCCCCCTGGTTCGTCTTGGGGACGAACCGGATACAGGTATTTTGTTCCCACTGCCTCATGGCATCGCGAATAGAATTGGACAGGTCGTGCGGGAGTTGCTGTAAAATGTAAGGAACTTCTCCCGCATCCCACAGTAACGAAGCATCCATGGCGCCACGCTCCTCCAAAGACATATGCTCAATCTCGGCGCGCTTAAAAACATCATTAGGGAACACGGCTGCAAGAGCCGGTAATGAAAAAGCCAGCGCCATGGCCGCAGTGGCTGTGAAAGTTTTCGAAGCCATCGTAACGATTTGAGTGACTTATTCTCAAAAGATAGGAGTCGACTGTTATTTCTCCCTGAACGAGTGCTGGAGAAGACAGGCTAAGTAGTGAACAAAAGTGTGCGTATTACTAAACGAGTGACAGAAGTGAAGTTACAATCGTAACACTCAGGACTTGGAATATTCAACTACATTGCAAGTCTCAAATTTAAAGCAATGCTGAGTGTACAGTTTTTAACTGTAATATTTCCGAATACTTATTTAGGTTCACCCGCCTCACTGCTGTCGATCACGCAGATTGCCGTGATCTGACTTTAGTCAAGTTGGGGTTGCATTGTGAGAAGTGTAGATCCTTATAGCACTCTAGCATGCATGCTAAAGTCTAAAAGAACCTGATAACTATAAACCGAATCGCTGGTTGACAGTGAGTTGAGAAGAGGTTCCACAAGCTGGGAAGAAGATGCTAGCAAAAGAAGGAAGATCTCTTAGAACTCTTGTCTGCGAGTCAAAGGGTCGAACTAGAGATTTGGGCAAACCAGGGATCATCTCTGTTAGAAGAGATAATGCGCCAGATTGATGACCAGAAACCTATCTTGGGAAACGGCCATCAGTGTGGCATATAGTGCCGGGCTACAACTATAGCAGGATGCTTGTCGCATTCGCCAGCCATACCGAGATCAGATGAACTACTTAACTGAAGGCAGGCTAGGCAGAAGCTTGGACAATCATAAGAAGGATGCAGGATGCTTGAATTCTTCCTTTCACGCAGTCATTTGACTTAACTGTGTTTCCAAAAAAAAGAAAAAACAGTGGACCGAGTCCTCTTAGCAAAGATTTTAGCTGCCGACAGCCTCAGCGGGCTCGGACTCTCTATAGACAGTCTTACAGGAGCGGCTGACGAAGGTAAGTGTTCTGATTAGCCGCTCAACAGTTGCACGAGTAGCTCAGCATGTGATTTAGCCTCGTCATTTAGCGCCCTTTCGTCCACAGCAGCCTAAAAGCATAAACCCCCGACAAAATCCTGTGCCCACGCATGAAGCCTTACTGTTACATTGCCAAACACCCAAACAACTCTGATAGAAATCTTGAGTGCGTGACCGCCAAAGAAGAGATTGAAATGGCAAGTTCAATCATTATCAAGGCACATTGTTTGTGCAAAGCGCACGCTTTCTCGGCTTCAGTGGCCAAATCTGCACTTCCACTCAGAGCTGAATGCTGTCATTGCACATCCTGCCGTCGACTCACTGGGTCACTCTACTCTACTTGCGCGGAATGGCCCAACCCCACTGAAGATCTATCTGGCCTGAAGAAGTATTCGTTCAGCAAGGACATCGATATCTTCTTTTGTACAACTTGTTCCACC
Source organism: Colletotrichum spaethianum (assembly GCF_022836535.1). NCBI lineage: Eukaryota > Fungi > Ascomycota > Sordariomycetes > Glomerellales > Glomerellaceae > Colletotrichum > Colletotrichum spaethianum. The sequence continues at coordinate 1,226,732 of NW_026054780.1, read as the reverse complement.
AAACTCTTTTGCCGCGTCTCCACTTTGGGACCAGGCGCTTTTGTTGTGACAGGTGCACTGGATAATGCCCCAGGGATCGTCAAGTACAATAGTCACATGTTCGTCGGTGACACTGTTGACGGAGGGATCTCGGTCTGGCTGCCAAGATACGAGGATGGCGAGCCCATCAAACGATGGAAGGAAGCGCGCGGTAGTGAAGAGCTGCCCATGGACTGGCCAACACCCAAGGCTATCCCAGCTTCACGTCACAGAGCGCAAGCTTTTCCAGCTGTGACACCCTTTTACTGTCATTGCAAGGGTGTCAGTCTGTCGCTTCGTAGCGCAGCCGAGCTCGAGGCGGATCCGGCGAAAGACTCAACGTCTTCATGCATCAACCCAGAGACCTTGAAGTTCAAGGCCAATTCTGACTCATGCGACTCCTGTCGTCTCACATTCGGATCGGATATTTCCGCCTGGACTTATGCACCCCTAACCCATATTGATTTTACCGCTGGCGACAAAGCGACTTTGGGAGTCTCCGAGTTTCCACAAACTCTTACCGCGCTCAAACAAGGAGTCAATTCAGCCCGCGAGAGGGACCCCCGCCTTGGGACACTAGCCGTGTACAACAGCTCTTCTGACGTGGAGCGGTACTTCTGTTCCACGTGCTCTGCCAACATACTTTACGCTGTCCATGACCGGGAAGGGATGGTGGACATCGCAATCGGATTGTTAGATCACCCAGACGGTGCGCGCGCGGAAGGGTTGCTGGATTGGTCTTATGACAAGGTTGGATGGGAAAGTGACGTGGCCGGAGGATGGCGAGAGGAACTTATTGCTACAGCAAAGACACTCTCGAAGGAATGGGCCACCTTGATTCATGAGAACGGCGCATGAGACGGAATTATTTCTTCTCTTTGATCCTTCCTGGCAAGATCGTAATCCTTGTTGTCCTTGCTACATTCGGCCTGAGAAATATACTCCTCCAGACCTCAAATACGCTTTTTGCCCTCTTCAAGCATCACATTTTCCTTGAAGATAGCAAAAGGCAAATAGTCTTCTGCCAAACAGGCGTTCTCCGCTTTGTTACTTTTGTATCGCCGCAACGGCTATTTTCACAAGGAGGAACTGAGTTAGCTCGAATCATTAGTAGCAGTAGCAGTATTGTTTTACACCGGGACATCCCAATATGTGACAAAGGGCGCACGTCAGATTAGGTCAAGTCTCTAGAGTGGAAACAACATACCCAGAAAAAGGGTAACTAGTCTCCAGAAATCTCAACCCTGGCAAGATTAACCAACACAAAACCACTGCCTTCCGGCTCAGAGTAGGGCTTCGAGCACACTAGAAACCTCAGTGAAATACTTGATCTTGCCTTGTGTAGTGACACTTAGCTTTTGCCAGAAGCCATTCTCTTCAGCAAGCATGTAGCCGACCGTGCAACCCTCTGGCAGGGGACTCGGGCTTGAGTAACACGCCTTTTATTGAGCAGCGCTTAGATACTTGATGAGGTTTTTGGTCCAATGAGAAAGCCAACCCTGCAACTGGTCGCGTAAAAACTTCCGCTCACCGAGACTACGGTAAGGATTAGTTCTCGAATCTGTGGAGAGAGTGTCGCCAAATATGTGACTGGGACATATTGCAGGCTGTCGTATAATGTGACTGACAGGGTTATGATGTTGTTTCTGACGCAGAGCTCGCTTGTCTCCTAAATTTGCTTGAATGTAACGCCTTGCCGACCGGATTTTGTAGAGTATTGATGACTACTAAGTATCATGCGCCTCCAAGAGGTAATAGTATGTCGTAGCGTTTGCATCTTCACGGTCCAGCCAGCGGATCACGATGTAGCCCTTTTATCGTTACTTGAAGAACCGAGTCGCACATATCGCACTTTTTCACCCGCCATCTCGATGTTGCTAACATACGTACTTGTCAAAGGATGGTTCCAATACAATAACTTTTCCAATTTTCTCTATGAAAATCAGGAAAGTGAACAACATGTCTGAGAACTGTTATATAAATAAGTTCGTAGAAGGCGCCATACCAGATCTATTTACAAGCCTTCGTTAACTACCTTTATTATCGTGACCTCAGTTCCTGATTCGATCTCTTTCCCCATAGTTCTGGAGCAAACTTTGCCAATTACCTTCTTGAGGGAATTGTGTCCTGTTGTTGGCGAGTACTGATTTGATTCTACTTTCATCACCACCTCCTTGGCCGCATTACGAGACATGTTTTCGTGACCTGCTACACGTTTCACAGATCTGGGAAACGCCTTGTCAGACACACATAAGTGTTCATTGTCCTTGAAAATATTTTCTGGAATTTGTACCACAGGCCCATGAGACCGCAAGCAAGCTCTGAGGCTTATTACACCTCAATGTACTACACCCTCAAAGAGCTTAACCGCAATCCGCTTGTTCCGCCACGCTTAAAAAAAAGTATCCTAAAGAAAAGAAACAATGTCTCACCAATTATGAAAAGCTACTATTAGGAACTGTAGTATGGTAGTCGACGTTAATCAGCCTCTTGCGAAGACGTTGAACTCTGTTGGTCGTCTTCTTCAGATGCCGACAAGTTTACGGGAGTCAAGGGCTGGGAGAGATGCGACACAATCACGACAACGGCGGTTCTGAGAATCCAAGCATAAATAGATGACTTGACAGGTCTCTGTCTGGTATTGCGTGCTGCTAGTGCTCCTCATGAACGACGATCTCCACTCACTGTTGATACTGCATTGTGTATCGTTATTAAGCGGTGTATCTTATCGCCGTCGTGTCATTTGTATCAGTAAGAGAGGCCACCGTCGCCGTGACGCGTCTGATTCGGTCGGGAATATAGCTGGCTGATTTGTAGCTGATGAACGATGTCTTGACGAAGGCGTTGAATACGCACGGCAACGCGGCTGTGAAAGAGTGGCGCCTTCAAGAGGACCCTGCACTATTTCTTAAGTCAGCACTATCATCCCGAAGGTAAGAGCCGCAACGCTGAATTCTGTTTTACACAGAATCTCAAGGGCCAAAGATAGTGTCCGCCGTGATATATCTAGTGTGCCATCAATTGTCAAGCCCCTGGAGCCTAGAAAGTCCTTACAGAGTATATGCAAGATAAGATTGATCTTTGGGATGGAGAAAAGGGAGCTCTGTGGGCGTTGACTTCGATCAAATTTGATGGCTACAGCATTTGGTAGACAGATATAGCAGTGCCTATTTCTGGTTTCGCCGAGATCATCAGTACATCTAGAGATTTGAATTACAGACACCATCGAACATACTGATACTGAGACTTCCAGGCGTCTTGGAGGACAAGTCTAGCAAGCTTGGACTTTTTGCTAGTATAGTTGGGCACGTCAGAGATAGAAGTTTCCAATAGGATGTAGTCAATGATCCAAAATATGAGGCAAAGACACTGGCTGCGGAGGGCTGTGTGTAGAAAATGTTTGATTGAGCGATATCACTTGGAGGAACTGTCTCGGTAAGTTTGATAATTGTTACGTCTTGCCCGCTACGTTGTGTGCCCCAAATTGTTGATCAAGAACCAGTGAGAACAAAGTATAGGCACTGGGAAGATGGTTTGTGATATAAATGCTTTCTCTGGGCCATACGTTGATACATGCCGGGATAGAAGTGCCTAATAGACGAGTGTGAGATTGAATTCATCGCATCAAGAGAAACTAACAGACATTCGATGAATTGCAAGTAAGTCGACTGTATTCCTGTAAACATTCAAGATTTTTACGCCCTACACTTCGCGACAAGACTGAAAACGCTAAGTAAAAAACTTGCTTGATGGATTATGATTATCAGGTAAAGTCTTTGATCTGCCACAAGGCAGTAAAGCCCTTGCTGCCAGGTAATAGCGGCCACCTGTCGAGGCAACGTACTATTGCTCAACATTTCGTAGTCGAATTTGACGATATGATACTTCATGTTAATCCTGGCTATCTCTCAGCACGCCAAGTATATTCTTATTCTTTTCCTATAAGTAGATCTTTATGATTACTCCCTGAGTATCTTTTTAGCTATTTAACCTCACTCTGACTTGGTTATGACATTAAATGTACATGTCTGCCCCTCTTTATGTACAGTATCCCACTTTTAACAGTTTGTTGTGGAATACAACCCCACCATCAACTTCTCAGAGAATCATATGAGTCATGGACTGACACAGCTGGTCACTGTGTCTCTGTTCCTTGTCTGATGCATGTGTCCGTGATCGTCACATAGAGTTATATAATACGAAACCCATTCCGCGATCTTCATCTCTCTTTCAAGACCAGAGTTCGAAAACATAAGGGCTGTGAGAGGGAATGAACAGGTCTGGGCTAAAGCGAAACATAGAGTTAAACAACAGCTCGAAGCAACATATACGCAGGAAATAATTCCATTATGCGCATGCTTAATAACAATCTTCAGACAAAGCGAAGAAAATAATCGGAATTTGGACTCAATTTGAGACTCTGGGAATGTTTGCAATGGGTCGACCACAAAGTATCTTCGACTGTTGCCAACCACTAGTGTTTTGTGCGGCCTTACTACTGGATCAATTGACTGGAATTCAAAGTACGCTAAATTCAATAGCGTCTGAGTCTGGGTACTGCGCCCATACCATTTCTGAACCGGGTCCAAACCTTGGTTGTTATGCCCATATCCGCAATCTGTTATACTTTGATGAGGTTACATCGCATGAACTCAAGCTGAGCAAATGCAAGGCCAAATCCCGCGCGACCCGACTCTTGTGAGTGAAATTTCCGCCAGGACCTACTTATTATAAGACTGCTAAATGATCTTCTCACCTTCTGATTTCTGCGAGTGTTCAATGATGTTACGGGAGCTGACTGACAAGCAATGCACGCAAGTATGAAGGCAGCATTACATGTAGCGATCGCCACAGCGGCGGGGGTTTCGGCCGCATCGGCCGTATTGATTCATCCCAAGCAGGCGAGATCAATCGAAAACTCCTACGACTATGTAATCGTCGGCGGTGGCACTGCTGGCCTGACGCTTGCCTCCAGGCTGTCTGCCGACCTATCCAGTGAGGATATGAGGTGCAACACGCGCATATATATCTTGTGCTGATGAGGATCTAGATTCGGTTCTTGTCATCGAGGCCGGCATGCCGTATGCACACGAAACTTCGTTATCATTTATCATCCCAATAAATCATCCCTGACTTGTGGCTAGAGACAACTATGAAGCCGCCGTAATGATCCCGCGATTCTACCCTGGAGCGTCTGGGTTCGCCCCGGGAACCCGATTCGACTGGAACCTGACTTCGGTTCCGCAGGAGTCATTGCAAGGGCAGATAGTAAATCTCACACAAGGTCACACTATTGGCGGGAGCAGCACGGTTAATGCTATGATATTTGATCGCGGTATGCCTTCCAATTACGATGCTTGGGCTGCGCTGGGGAACACCGGCTGGGATTTTGAGAGCCTTCTCCCCTACTTCAAAAAGGTCTGAACTCCTGATTGGCTCTCCACACTATACTATCCAATGGACTAACTGTTCTTCACAAAGAGCGAAAAGTTCACTCCAGCCTCGCCCGACAATGCAGCTCTATATGGAATGACCTATGATCTAGCCTGCCATGGGCTCGAGGGACCGGTTCAGTCAAGCTATCTAGCTTGGTCACACCCAAACAACAGTCAGGCACAGATATCCCTGTAGTAAAGGCTGACAACCTGCTAACCTGGTTGGTCTTAGCAAATTTCTTGAACGCCATGCGAGGCCTAGGTATAAGCACACCGGTCGATCAAGGCTGCAATCCGCTAGGCGCGTATCTCACGACCCATTCCATTGACCCACGAAACCAATCCAGATCAAGCGCTAGAACTTCCCACTATAACAAAATCTTAGGAAGGCCCAACTTGAAGATAGCTATAGGACAAATAGCAATAAAGGTACTCTTTGATACGAGCGGTACGAAGCCCAAAGCAGTGGGTATTGAAGTAAGTCGGCATTACTGTCTTTCATATTCTTCGCGAGTTCATGCATACTTTGAACTGCAAGCCAGAAGGCTTACATGACTCACTAAGTTCTCAACCGGACCAGACTCTGCTGTACAAAAAGTGACTGCGGGCAAAGAAATTATCATTTCTGCGGGCTCTTTGAATACCCCAAAGCTCCTGCAACTATCAGGTATTGGCCCCGCATCGGTAATATCCCAGTTTGGAATCTCTTCCATAGTTGATCTACCCGGCGTTGGGGCAAACCTCCAAGACCACCCCTTTGGCCTCACTCTTGTCTCCTGTAAGTACATCGAACTTCTACTTCTTGCCCCGTAATGACTGCTGAACTGAGGGTACAGTGAGCGATAGAATTCCAGGGAACTCGGACCTAGAGAATGCAACCTTTGATGGTGAACAGCGGGAACTTTACTACTCTCAACGCAAAGGCGAGTCATTGGCATTCGAATCGTTAATGAGTGGGGTGGGAGTGAATGTATTGACACCTTCCCTTAGGCCGCTGGACGGATACAATTGCCGAGGCCCTTGCTTTCATTCCCCTCTTCAACTTTACCTCGTCAGACGCTGCCAATCGCGTCCTTTCCGCCATCAACAGCAATGCATCCCAGTTTCTTCCTCTAGGCACCGATGAGACAGTAGTCTCTGGTTATGAAAAGCAACTGGAGCAATTGCAGAAAATGCATGAGGAAAGTTCTACGGCTGGAATGGAGCTTCTCTATGTCGATGGCGGCCGCTCGGTGGTCAACATTTTGATGCATCCGTTAAGCAGAGGGACCGTCACTGTAAACTCCTCTAACCCATTTTTACCGCCAGTGATTGATCCACGGTACTTCTCTCACCCCTACGATGGTCAAGTACTAGTTGAATCACTGCGATTTAATAGAAAGCTTTTGGCTACAGGGCCCATACAAGCTCTTGGTGCCACAGAGACCCTTCCTGGAGCAGCAACACAAAGCGACGAGGATATTTTGGCTTTCATCAAAGGAGTCACTTCAACGGAATATCATTATTCAGGGACATGCGCAATGCTTCCAAAGGCTCTTGGGGGCGTTGTTGACTCTAATCTTAAGGTTTATGGGGTCGATGGTTTGAGGATCGTGGATGCTAGTATTATGCCTCTTTTACCATCGGCGCATACGCAGGCCACGGTCTATGCCATTGCTGAGAAGGTGAGATCAAACCCAGCACCTACTGCCTAAATACAATGGCACACGAACGGATGCTAACTATTGATTTGGTAATCATCTAGGGGGCGGATATTATACTGGGATAAGACAAAACCAGAGCGATACGACGAGAGCAGTAATTCGCAAGCGATGTGTTCCTCGCTCAGTTCAAATTATCATTTCATCTACATGTTTGGAAATGTTTTGAATTGTATGACAAGCACAGCCTCGAGTCTGAACTCTGTCTGCGCAACGGGTGACACGCAAAACAAGGTTGGTAAGAATTGATCAAGCTATATGCCTTGGTTTGCCTCGAACCCTGCAGTCTCCTCATTTTTTAAATCTACATGTATGACCTATGTACCAATAGGCATCGTCACGCAAGTCGAAATTGTTGCTGTAGACCCCAAGCCTGGGCGACTCACCAGTAGCATTTCCACAGCTCGAATCACGCGAAATCATGTCTTATGCTTATGCGCCAGGCTCTTTGACTCATAGAAAGATTGTGGGGAATCAAAATATCAACAAACCTTCAGGAAGCGGAACACGCTCATGCTCAGATGCTGTGTTGCAAAAGAAGGCTAGGCCAAGCCCATCAGCTCCACAAGCTGCATGTCAGCATAATCCATTGCGTGGATTTCTCGGCTGAACCAATGATTTTCGCCCCTGAGACTGACCAGCAAGGAACTACTCCTTACTGCTTCAACGAACCAACCATACCTTCCCCTTGGTTTCGGTCGGTCGCTGACATACATAAGCGCTGATCCTACCACTGAAATCCCTACAGTGTAATTGAGCTGTGGCCTGTCTGCTATGCCACTTACTGTGCAAGAAGCTCAGCGCCGTCAAAAGTTTGGTGGTATGAATCAAGTCGAGCCACACGTATGCATCTTCTTGAAATAAAGTAGAAACTTAGATTCCGGAGACTGCCTGATTAGCTTCAGTAGCCAGTGAGGCGGCGCCGTAACGACTTGCAAATAGCAAACGGCTGGAGATGCCGACCGAACGGGATCACAGCAGCCCGCAACGCTAATAGCACACTAGGGACAAATGACCAACATCACATCGAGCCTTGTCAGCCCCAGTCAATTGCGACTAGCTGAATCGTGTGTTGCACAATGCGCGACGCAGGGGTCACACGTGATTAACGAGCGATGATGTGTTGTAATCACGGCTGCCTGGCCGAGTGCGAGTTTTTCTCGTGCCCAGCCCGCCGTGCTTCAAGGGGCCGAAGAGGGGCCAACTCTACTGATCGTCAGGCAGCCTTTTACTCTTAACTAAGCTTGCAGCCGAATTTTGGCATACATCGCTATGCTCCGTCAAAGTATGCAGGGACACATATCAGATGCAGCGCGGTACACTTCAAGAGCCCGAGTATCGTAACTCACATGACTGTCGACCAACCACGTTTCGTCTGAGCAATGTCCTCAAACAACACAAATGATGGCGGCGGCGGCACTGGCGGCGGCGACGACAATCAGGTGGAGTTGATTGTGGCTATTGTTGCCCTTGTCATTTCTGTTTTTGCTTTCATCATTGCCATATTCCAGGCTCTTCAGCAATATTATGCCTCAGCAACAGGGTATTCTTCATGCACTCCTAAGGTCATGGGTGACTGGGCACGATTCACCCGTCGCCGGTTCAGATGGTACGAATTCCGCTTTGAAGTGGAATTTGAAGTTCCCGTTATCTTCGTCGCGCCTCCAACGAACCACAGGGGCCCTCTCGGATTGCATGAAGAGAAGGAGATCACCTACATGACAGGAACATCTGACAGTTACAAGAAGACGTTCACGTGGGATCAGAGGCAGTACGATGAGGTCGACAAGAGCCTGCGAGCTGGGAATAGTCGCCAGGCCATCCATACAGCAGACAACGAGCTTGCCAACTGGCTGGGGCTCTTGATGGCCATCCAGCGTATGGAGAGAGAGTCACGAACCTGGCAGGACAACGAGTACTTCGGACACAACAACCCCCAGTGGGAAGACCAGACACCATGTCACCCTCACGCGCCAACTACCTATGTTACCTATTCACTCACTGTGGGGATGCAACGAAAGAAAAAGTCTTGGGACAGCATGCCGGATAACTTAAAGAAACCTTACGCCACCACCACCATCACCCATATAGTTGAGATTGCTGGGATGCTAGGAGTCCACTGGAAAGAGTTCAACAGAAATGAGGATCGCTATCGCGCGCAGGGCAATGGATTCAGTATCACTGGCTATGATGTCGACGACCTTGGCATCGTCTTCACCTTCAAGAAGACCGGACCGACTTGGTTCCATGAGAACCGTGTCGTTCCCAATAATCGCGTCAAGGAACTTTGCTTTGGGTACTGTCCCACGATCTTCCGTAAGGACAATAGCAACAACCACAAGTACGCTGATGAGCCTAAAGACATCGGAACACTCCAGCTTGGGAGTATGTCTGCAATCGCAGAAACATTAGTGGGGATCGGTTGCAACACCAACACCGTTAGGTATTTCCGGAAGTCACTACCAGACACACGTCATATTCACCTATTTCCCAGTAAGTCCAGGTTCGAGAATCAGTGGAATGAGATCTGACGCAAAGTCTGTATAGTTGCGTTCGAGATCCTAGGCATGCTTGGAGTTGTGCTCCAGATTCCTGGTACTGCGTTCCGTATGCTCCCAAATCCGACTATCTGGCATTGGGACAGAAAGGCATTTTCGCTGCGCACATTCCTTGGTGATTATGTTCATGCCATGAGCGAGGCATCAGCCAACGAACCCAGGTTGAAGGTCAATGAAAGCTCATGTGTTGGTACAATCATCAAGGATGCCAGCAAGATTGAGGACAAATTCCTAGAGTTGGAGTCTCGAGATGGTCCTGAAGCAGTCCTAAGGCCCACTGACAACACGGAAGAAAGGATCTACTCTAACGACCTCGTTATGGCTCTGCATTCGGCCATTGCCCGGTGCGACGAATTTCTCACACACCCCAGCCGGATCAACCTCGTCCAGAATGTTTTGCGTGTTCACCTGCAAGAGATCCTACGAATTCTAAATGACACAGACGGAGAATACAAGGCCGTGATGATAGCCACGAGGGATAAGAGCCGAGCGAACAAAGATCATCTCAGTGATTTTGTCCTTCCGGGTGCATCTTCTAGTGTCCCGGTGAACGAGGAAAGCGAAGAGGTTCAGAAGGAGATATCCCTCTTGCAGAAACTCGACTCGGCTTCGTCCAGTGAGCGGCACAGCGTCCTTGCTGATATCTATCTGTTCTCGGTCCGCAAGCGCGTTATCGAGGTTGTCTGCAAGCATATGCTCATTGACAAGGCCCGGAGAGAGCGAGGGCCCAGGTCAATTATTTCTACAGCTTCTGGAGAGCCACAGCGTTACGACCAGGAGCAACAAATCAACGACGTTTGGTGTATGCTCGTGTTCAGAATGATCTGCTGGCTACTTCTTCATGACTTTCACGGCAAAGACATTCAGGTGGAGAAGAGTGATGCATTTGGCAGCCGTTTGTCTGTGTACATCACGTAAGAGAAATAGTTAGCAACGACGGGCCTATGAGACATGGCCATGATGTCAAACTGATGAATTACGAATAACTACTTTGATCTCGAGACATGTTTCAGCTCTTCACTGCAATTTCGAATGTTCTCAAAGCGCCGTGCATTGCAGTCCTGCTTTACGTTAAAGAGGCTGTCTACATGACTTCGTACAAACATCCCTGCTCTCATCCGCAACTATTTACCGGCAGTACAGATCGTTCGCTCAATCATGCGCCGTTAGCACCGTTCTCACGCTTCTTCAACTCCTCACGGACGGCAGGCAAGATGTAGCGGCCATAGTCGATAGCGTCGTTAAGGTTGTCGTAGCCACGAATGGAAATGAGTTCAGCGCCGAGGTCGACGTAATCCAGAATGGAGTCGTTGATAGTCTTGGGAGACCCAACCAAAGCTGTAGACGCTCCCCGAGCATTGGTTGCGGTTACAGTGGGGTACCACAAAGCACGGTCCTGGACCTCGCCCTTTTTGGCAATGTCGAGGAGACGCTGAGAACCCACGTTCTGGGGCTCCGGGCCTGTTTGACCTGACTTGCCTTGTCCAGCAGAGATGTTGCCCTTGAGTGCGTCAAGCGTGCGGTGCGCCTTGGCCCATGCAAGCTCGTCCGTCTCGGCGATGATTGGACGGAAGGTAACCCAGATGCGGGGCCGGTCCTTGCGGCCAGCCTTCTCGGCCTCAGCGTAAATGCGGTCGATTTGTTCCTTCGTCTCCTTCAACGGCTCACCCCAAAGTCCGAAAATGTCTGCAAGGGAGCCACCGATGCGGTATGCCTCTGCGGAAGAGCCGCCAACTGAGACGGGAATTGTACCCTTGGTAGGGCGGACCTTGTTGGTGAAACCCTTGAAGGTGTAATACTTGCTGTCCCAGTCGAAGGGCGCATCCGACTCCCACGCTCGGCGCAGAATCTTGATGTAGTCTTCCAAGCGGCCGTAACGTTCGTCTTTAGAGAGAAAGTCACCCTCCTTGGCTTGCTCGGCATCGCTGCCGCCAGCGATGAAATGTACAACAACACGCCCCTTGCTAAGCTGGTCCAGTGTTGCCAGGGCCTTTGCAGCGACTGTAGGGTACAGGGTGTTTGGCCGCAGGGCGATAATTACACTGACGTTCTTGGTCACGGCAGCGATAGTCGCGCCGATGGTGAAAGGATCAAATGAGTCGGAGCCATAGGGAACGAGAGTGTAGTTGTAGCCATAGTCGTCCAAGTTCTTTGCGTAGCGGACCAAGAATTCAGGGTCAATGCCAGCACCAGGTATCGGAGCGATCTCCGTAGAGGCGTTGGGAAAGGTTACACTGATAAATTCGGTCGGCATTGTGAATATTGCTTTGGTCTGGTCGTCTAACGTATGCTCGGAGATGGTAGTGAGGGTGACTTATGCCGCGGTCTATATACATGCGTTGCAGGATATGACGACAACTGCAAGATAATCACGCCTTACACTCCGAGCCGATTTCGGCAAGGGGCCACCCAGTGAGATGTCACCATAACCCATTCTTATCCTATTGCTTTTGATCAAATTGGAAAATGAGTAACAGCGTCTTCGCACTTTTTCCAAAAGCTTCGTGATAAAAACCGTCAATGTGTAGCGAGGACGGTCGTCCGGGTTGTTGTGACAAGCGTGCAAACGTTTTGGCCGCCCGAAGAGGGGCGACTTCTTCAAGTCTCCAATCACCACTTGTTGCGAGGAAACCTCCATAGTCACGTCAAGTTACCATTTAACACCCTGGATGGACATTTGTTTCCAAAATACCGAGCGCATCAATCAGCAATAGATTACCCCGCTCCAACGACAAGACGCAATCCTGAAGGTGGTTTCCACACATCCACACCTTTGGGTCCAACGTCTGACATGTCCGCAAATCAACACCCCTCAGATGTTCGACATTGGCTGATTGAAGGGGCGCAATCGTTCTGGCCCAGAGCTTATCATGCCATTACTTACAAATCAACTCGTCCCATAATGAGTCTTGTGTGTCGTAATTTGTCAATTGCCGGACACGGCACAATATCCGCAATTGTCTTCAACACGTTCCAACAACGGTCATCACAAAAATCCCGCATTGGAATCACTCATAATACTTTTTTTTTCTGCAAAAAGAGTGTACTCTAAGTTACAATACATCCTTCTATAACTTAATAGATAAATGTATTGATCCGCAACACCACATGCATCTTCAATGTGCCCCGGTCTAGTACCTGCGGACTTGGCTCTAGGCTTGAAACAAGGATCAGGATACTGGACTTGATTTACTATTGATATTTCATAGAACTTAGTAGATTCTGGTTCTAAAGGAATTTTAAGTAACGCGATATTGTTCCCGGTTACCAAAAGTAGTGACTGGCTCATTGTACATGTATTAAATAGTTTACAAGTCTACGAGGTGGTAGTGAACTCAACCACAGAGCCTACGTTAATAGCACCTTAAGTTGGTCTCAACGAAGATATGCTGAATATCATCCAAAGAGAGTCGCCGCTACAATTTGTTCATATTTAACAAACCTGATTGATGCCTGCCTGGGTGGATGCTTCTACTAGGGAATAGAAATACCATTGCCTTCTCTGAGGGTTAAAGAAAACAAAAACTACATCAGCGCATATGATCGCCTTTTTCTGACAAACAATTGTAGCCGAAAAAGGTAAACACTGGACACTGGGAAATATTAGTAGATGTCGGCGCTGTTCGAATTCCAGATGCAGCGGCTCGCAATTTCTGCATATGACAATACGTACTCACCGGAAGTTATGCGCCTTATCCGATGACGGGTTAACTGCAGAGTTCCCTGCTTGTTATTCCTGACGACGTGGTGTGCAGCACAGGTTGAAAAAGGGACCCGCGGCAAGATATGTAAGAAAGAAGACTCTGTACATGAACTTGCAATTCGGAAGGGCATCCTTAGGAGCCTTCACACTATATAAAAAAAGCGTGTTGGCAACATGAAGGTCGCACGGTCTGTCATTGGTCATAGAAATGTCTGCAATAGATGCTGCAAACAGCGAATGAAAAGAGAGACAGGTAGCCCTAATCTCTGCCGTTGGCGCCCTAGCAACAGCTATGTCGTCCTGGTCAATCAAGTAAGACAATAATAGAAAGTATGAATCTCTAGATGGGTAGGGACATTACACAGCCTTACTGTATTATTGTTTGAACAAAGCTTGTATTTCTGTTTGTGCCAATAATGTAGTGAAATGGGAAATAAGAGGAAAACGGCGACAAGAGTTGTTAAGGCTGCTCTGCAACGTTTTTGACCAGGATGGGGAAGAACTCAGAGTTCGCATTTTTATGCCTCGTTTTTCTCACGTTGAAGGATGAAGTTCGCCATGGGCTGATAGACCAGAGAGATGAGCAGTACCAAAAGCACCTGCATTTGAGACGCCTGACTCTGCAATCCTTTTATGTTGAGAGATGCCTCCTCAAAAATACCTCAGCCTGAAATATCAAACTGGAGTAAATGTAAGACGTGGTGTGCCAATATTGCTGGATAACTCGTCTGGTGTACGTCAGCTGGGCGTGGAAAGGTGAAGAGTAGGCAATCAGGCTGATGTAGTTAGTCCGTGGTAGCAAGCCCTTAGTTTCTCATGTAGATACGATAGAATCTGTGAATCAGAAACCAAATGGACATCGCGGCAAGTGTCAGAGCCTGGTGAATTGTGCGGGATGATTGGCTATTTAAGTGGAGAACTATAGATATTGATGCTATCACAGTGAAATTAATGGAAAAGGACAAACAAAGATTTAACAGCACATCAGCCTTTTGAAATGTATTACCCATGAAACAGAGGCAAGCTTGAAGGCCAGAATTGATAGAACTGTGCTTGTCAACTCGCTATCAGATAGAAGCGTCTGCACCGCCGCAAGATGCGGAAAGTAAATGTCGATCTCTGCATGAGATAAAGGCTCACCGCGGAATCGCTTAGACATCAATTTCAAGTGATTACCTCATGTTCACTCTAGTATGTTTCTTGAAAGACTGATAGCTCCACCGTCTACGTAAAATCTGCTCGGAGCATCAAACACGAGTTAACATAATCAACATGTGAAAAGCCGGATGGCTACACCGTATATATAGAGCCTGCCCGGGCCACCCCCGCCACCCTTCCCCCTCCTCTCAATGCCTCGCTGAGCTAATGATATGCCTCAGGTTTGAGTTTTAACCATGTGAGCTTTCTATTGTAGAGGCTCTAGTTACTCCCAAAGGGCGTTTGTAGTAGCTTGATCGCAACATCGGGGGACGGTGTTGATTTGTCCGATGCTTGCGTAAAGTTGCCTAATCCGGCATCTCGGAGCCGAGGCCAAGCCACCTCCACATGAAAGCCGCAGCTCCCATGTACTCCACCATCCAAAACCTAAACACATTAGGCGATCCAACGTCTGGACTTTTCTTTTCTTGTCTATTCTTGACTCCGAGCCGCTCAGCTTTCCTATCCCAATCTGAGTTTTGGTTAAGCTTGTATTCTATACGGAAGCCCCTTGCGAGACCTAAGAATGACTGATAAGCTAGCTCACAGTTTCACCGGTGTTCGTTCCCGGACCCACAAGTCTTGCGATACCTGCAAGACGCGTAAGGTCCGCTGCGCCGGTATGTCCATCAAAGTAGTTTGGGAGAAGTACCGACTAACTAGAAGAGCAGGTAGTGGGCCACCGGGGCCTTGCACCAACTGCACCGTAAGACACTACTCACTACTTCACTTCTAAAATATGTTGCATCTCCGCTTACAAATTTCAAACTGAAAGCGTCGCAAAGAAGTATGTCACTTTAGCGTAAAGAGACTAGCGCACAGGCGCAATGGTGCGTATGCATAGTGGTTTAGTGGTTTGCCTGTGACCTTTGAGAGAACGCAATGCTGCCCCGTGACGCTACCATGGATACACCCCGACGTGGAATCATACTGACCTTCGTGAAGTTGCCGACCAGCTCCTGCCAATCAATTACTCGCCATCAACCCAGACTGCACCTAGCCCTCCAGACGCAAAGGCAGTGCTGGATCTTTCGGCATTAGGCACTAGTACTCAGAATGAAGTTACCAAGACACTGTCGCCGACACCCTCCACCCATCGTATTCAAGAGCTTTACGTCGATCGCATCATTGCACGAGCGCTGGACCCCAGAGAGTCTTGTAGAAACGGTGATGAGGATAAAATGTTTGTCCCAGTAAGGAAAATTCATCCTCAAAGGCATAATCTCGCTGACCAAACCGCAGCGCAATGGGCTTCTTGGTGCCGAACCCCCACACGCCTGAACGGCTTTGCACATACTGACACATCAAGGCGGTCGCAACAGTCTCACGTTTTTCTCCGATAGCAGACTATTGTCGCTATCGAAGCGTCTTCGGAACCAAAAAGTCAACGACCTCGTTAGGAGAATCTCAACGGTTGTCAACGGTCGACTACGTCGTACTGATCCCTTGACAACCACCACACGAAAGACATCACAGCCTGAATCGGTGACAGACCCGGGCTGCGTAGCGTTGTACATCCACCGTAACTAACAATTATCCTATCATATTCTCGTCACCCAGCTAAGCGGTGTTAGTCTACTTTGATCGCGTCCACCCGATGCTCCCCTTTCTCGATAGGCCATCATTCGAGACTACCATCTCGAGCCCAGAATTCCCTAACCTCCTGAAGAATAACAAGTCATGGAACTGCCTTTACCATGCTGTCCTTGCTCTTGGCTCTCAGTATGCCGATGGCGGGACGTTCGAGCCTGGCAAAGGCGAATCTTGGCGAATATTCGCTGTCAGTCTCAGTAGCTTTTCGGACCTATTATTACTACCCGATTCCCTTACCACCCTGCAAGCGTTGACAGCAATGGCAATATATGGTTTGGCAATCTGTGGGCTCGCGATTGAGCCTGTCATCATGTCAGAGGCAGCCAGACGGGCGCAGACGATGTCCAACCACAATCTTACTGGTCCATCAGCTCACGCATTTCAGAAGGCATTCTGGACTATCTTTTCCATTGAAAAAATCACCAGCTTTCATTTTGGAAGAAGCTCCGTGAGTGTTCCTTATTCAGACAACTTGGGCGCAAGAAATCCGGTCGTCGTACTAACTGTCCGGTAGAGTTTTGTTGACAGTGATATTTCGTGCCCAATTCCAGTCGTTCCTGAAGCGACAATCGGAGATTTCAGCTGGTTTTTGCATCTGGTGCGGTTTGCACGTCTGATCTCCCGTACTTACACCTCCCTCTTCTCGGTGGGAGTGTCTGGCAACTCAAACTCATATTACCTGGATGTGATCAACCAGTTGGATGTTGAACTGGAAGCTTGGAAAGCGTCGCTGCCAGACAACGGCTTCAGACCGGGTGGAGTTGTACATCCTCAGGCTGTTTCGGGCACTTTGACCCGATCATTTGCGCTTCTTGTGCACTATCTATACTACAGCCTTTCACTTACCCTTTCAAGAACAACACTGGTCTACTTGCCGAGCGCAAGTGACTCGAAACTGGTTGTCAAGAAGTCTTCCAAAATGAAGAAAATCCTCAATGCATCTCAGTGTATTTTGGAGTTGACGACTATGATTGAAGTGAAGCCTTATACGGTTACATGGTACGTAGAAACGCAAATCGCCCCTCTGGACAGAGGCCATTGCTCATCGTTTGGTTCTAGGGTCCTCGCAGGAATTCCGATTACAGCACTGTTCGTGCTATTTGATATTGTGGTTCATGATCCGCGACAGTCAGACACAGGGTTTAACCTGGCCCTGCTTGACATGGTGGCAGTTCATTTCAGTAGGATCGAATCTGCTAGTGGCGGCACACTGCCTGGGTCCCTGATCGCCGAGTTTGCGAAAATTGCACGGGACTATGTGAGCGAGATTCAAAATTCGGGGTTAGAAGTGACAAACGCTCCAAAATCAGCAACAGCAGCAGCAGCGTCCACTACAGTGTCTCAAACATCGACATTTGAACTCCAGGGCAGCCAGAATGGTTCACAAGCAGTCAATTTGACTACAGGTCTTTCGAATGTAAGTCTTCAAGCTATGCTTTTAGTAAAATTGATGCTGACATTGCTTGAGACTCTGATGGGGCAACCTTCGATGTCTAGTCCAATGCAATTTGGGTTCGCCGACCTCTCGTTTGACACTGGGCTAGACCAGGTGTCCACAAGTGCTCTCATGGGAACCGACGTCATGGGTATTTTCAATTACTTCCTACCTGACCTGGACCCTATGTTCTATCAAGGTCTGATAGGGCAATACGACATACTGCCCAATGGAGGGTCTCTCAGCTAAGGTAACGTTGGACGGCAAAATGGTGTGTGGATTCGGTCATGGTGTATTGCCACGGGACAAAACTACGTAGCCATCAACGCCAGTTTCAATATCCAATGAGATTTACAATCACAGCGTACGTAACCTCCCGTGACATGATGATGTGATATTGGATTCTCGACTCGGAAACTCGATGCATGTAGCGTGGACAAAGGCCTTGAAGCTGGATGGCATAGACGCAAGCTCGGCGGATTTCTAAATCGAAAAACGAGTTGGGAATCGCAAGGTCTTCGGTGACACTGGGCTCCGGGATCCCGGGCTTCGCTCCGGTCCGTTGCAGGGAACAGTCGGGTCGCGGGCAAGCCAAAGCGGCCTAGCGTCTCCACAAACTTCGCGTAGTGGATTCCCTCACACATTGCAGCCCCTGTTCTTCCCGCCTTGAAGACACATAAAGACACTCTTTGCCATGAAAACAACGTCATGCGATCAACAACTTGTATACATACGCCAGCAACTTCAAACAGCGTCGAACCGTTGTCATCCCGTTTCGTTTCGTCCACATGGCATCTGAGAGCCCAGCCTCGCAAGTGAGGACCCTGGCATCCGATAAGCCACGGACTGTTCTGGCCTGCGTCTTTTGTCACCAACGGAAGATCAAGTGTGACCGCAAGTCTCCCTGCGCCAACTGTGTCAAGGTTTGTCAGCACGCTACACGCGGCCGCAAAATATCCACTAACAGCAGCGGCGCTTAGACTGATCAGCCGTGCATTCCATCCACGCGAGCACCTCCAGGTGCTGGGAGGAGACGCGTAGTGAAGGACTTGCTCCAGAGGTTGCAACAGTGTGAAAGTCTCTTGACTCAAGTAGCGCCTCGTGATGGAGAAGGCCGTCCTGTCAACATTGAGACACCGAGCTCAACAGCAGCGGCACCGAGCCCAGCGACGTCCTGGGTGAGCTATGAGGAAGCTCGTAAACAACCTAGTTCCAGGCCCAACGGCAAAATTGTCTGCAACGAAGGCCGCGTGACATTTATGGAAAGTCCACTTAGAGGAAACGTTATTGATCATGTAAGCACTTATACAACTTGTCATTCTTGTTATGCAGAAGCCTAACGGTATCTCAGCTGCATTTCTCAAGACTGAGTCTCAATAAGCACGACAATGAACAGTCGACGAACCCGTCCGCATCTGCTAGTGTCTCGGAACAAGATGAAACAGTGCATCGGAAGTCCATGGACTTTGACTTGTTTGCACTGGGGCCCGTTGAGGTGCTCAGGCTGTGGCAAGTATTCCTTGAACGGGTTAATCCCATGATTAAGATTGTTCACGTCCCCAGCCTCGAACCACTGGTCTTTGAAGCTGCAACAGACCGTTTCAATCTTAGCGCCGACTTCGAAGCTCTTCTTTGCTCTATTAATGTTGTTTCAATAATGGCGCTATCGGACTCCGAGTCAACTCAAATGCTCAACGTCGAAAAGACCAAAGCATTGCGAAGTTCTATGTTCGCATTAAAGAAGGCGCTAACCAAAGTGGACTTTCTCAGAAAGTATAACATCACGATACTGCAGTGTCTAGTCTTGTACTTGGCGAGTTTTTGCTACTTATCAAGAACGACGGGCTTTTTGGACTAACAAACATGCAGGTCTCGCTACAAGGGCAGTTCGACCGACACGCAGCATGGATTCTAACCGGAACACTTGTCAGGATAGCCCAGAGGATGGGCCTCCACCGCGACGGAGAGCTTTTAGGTTTGTCTCCTTTTGAAACAGAAATGAGACGACGAATATGGTGGCAGATCATTATGCTGGAAACAAAATACGCCATTCTCGCGGGTTTCTGCGATACTCTTCTACCCCCTAACTGGGACACCAAGCTGCCTTCTAACCTCAACGACGCCGATCTCTTGCCAGAGTCCTTGGAGCCTGTAAAGTCACGCGAAGGAGCGACTGAGATGGCATTTTGCTTGATGTTGTACGAGTCACGAGTATTCTTCTGTGAGAATCCAGTTCCCGAATTTGAGGCCATTATTCTTGGTGGAGGCAATATGAGTACGGAGATCTCAAAACGATTCGCTGGACAATCGCTGGAGAAATATCAGCTGATCGTTGATCAATACGAAGAAAGTTTGGCGGGTGCGGAAAGGAGATACACCAACGCAACCGCCGGCGGCATCCATCTGGTGGCTAGCAAAATCCGTTCTCTTACGGCACAAAGGATGCACGACATGATACTCCACGCGCGAGAGCCTTGGGACGAGAAGGCCGATGATCAAAGCAGCCAACAATCCTTCTTTAGGGCCTGGGTCATCTCCTTTGAAAACGACGTCAAGTGGTACGACACGATAGACGAAAAGTTCACTTGGTACCTCAAGCTTCATTTCCAAGCAGATGCCTTCTCTGTCATGATTGAGCTGCTTCAGTGGCAGCCTGTCGGAACGCTGGTGGACAGAGCATGGAAAGTTATCGATAGACTTTATCATTACCATGATGAGATGTATGACATGGGGAAGAAAGACGATTTTCAGCGGGCTGAGTATCTACTGGCGGGTTGGAGCAGACGAGAGCTGGCGTTTCGCAACCTGGGCATGTCTTGCGACACTCCCTTCGTTGTGGCGAAACTGCGGACCCTCGAGGTGTTCAGACAGCATCAGTGGAGTCTAGCACTTGGGCAATGGCCTGGATCGGCGCCAGACATAACACTATTTCCTGGTCTAGGTACCTCCGATTTTGAGACATTTGAGACATTCGATGATGCATTACCTGCAGATTCAGGCGGGTCAGCTTTCAGTCACTGGAGTAGCGCATCATCTGGACAACATGTCCTCTGAAGGGCGCTCGATGGCCCGCGGGGCTAGAAGGGATGATCAAGATCAAGGGTCCAGTTTCCAACGATGTTCACGTAAACTTAGCCAATAGCGCAGGCATACCAATAACTAGGAGTAGGTAAGCGCTCCAGCGCACAGATCTGCTCTCCTTTGTTCTAGGATCTCTAGGATCCAGGCGTTGTGGGCCACAAGTGCCAATCACTTGCTGACTCCACGAGAAACTGGCTTTAGGTGCACGTTGAGTGGGATTCTGTCCCACACGCCGAAAGCTCGTTGTCTCTCAATCCATGGACCAGTCCCCTCAGTAAGCTCGATATCGAAGTCGTAAATAATCCGGGCTAAGATCAGTCTCATCTCTGCATAAGCCAAGCTGGGAAGTTTCAGTATCGTTAGCAATTCGACCTCGAGCAAGTTGGCAATAATACAGTAGCACATACTTCTTCCCAATACAATTACGAGGACCGACGCTGAACGCTTGTGATGCTTCTAGTCGGTTGTGTTCCGTTTTGCCGCCCTCCAGAAAGCGTTCCGGCCGAAACTCCCAAGGCCTGGTCCAATTGTCTGGGCTATGGTTTACTGACCACGGTTGGACTTCAACAAACGTCTGAGATAGAGATTAGCCCCTCACTAAGCTGGTTGAGACGCCTTGATACGCTACGTACTCCTCTGGGAACATGCTCTGACGCGATTTGGCACCCATCCTCCGGTATTTCCCGAATAAGTCCGGACGTTATAGGTGGGTACAATCTCAAGGCTTCGTTCAGGACGGCAAGCAAGTACGTCAGTTTGCTTACGGAGCCGATGGTGATTTCGCTTGAGTTGGAGAAGGTCGAGCGGACCTCTTCAGTCAGTTTCTGAAGCACCTTTGGATTACTTCCAAGTAGATACGTGGCGCCTGCGAGTGTGGTTGCCGTCGTTTCAGAACCCGCGAAAACCAAAATGAGAGCGTTAGCTGTTAGTTGCCCAAAAGAAAGACCCTAACAGTTGCCCTTCGTTAGCTCCGGATGTCCTCAACTGAATTGACACTTCACGGTATATTACCCATTCTTCTCTCTTTTGCAACATGCCCTCAATGAGATCTTTCCTGTCTTGTACCATGTTTAGCCTTGTATGCATCATTTTATCTGTGCCCTCGCGCAGCTTCATCATATTAGCAA
Organism: Colletotrichum spaethianum; assembly: GCF_022836535.1. Classification (NCBI taxonomy): domain Eukaryota; kingdom Fungi; phylum Ascomycota; class Sordariomycetes; order Glomerellales; family Glomerellaceae; genus Colletotrichum; species Colletotrichum spaethianum. The sequence goes on along the minus strand of NW_026054780.1, from coordinate 1,204,885 downwards.
GGCCACCAATTTTGAACAGGCATCGAACGACGTAGTTGAGTCCGATGTACTTCAAGGCCGTCATGCAAGCACTGTAGCGGATGGTCTGTAAGGCAAAAGCAATGTACGGGTGATAGTCGGAGTGTTCTAAACAGTTGAATGACTGTCCAAAAATGAGATCGCCAGTGATATCAAAAGTCGTCCAGTTGTACCAGGCTTCAATGTTTAGTTCGGAATTCTGCTGAGCAGAGTTTTCGTGTAATCCGGAAATCAGTTTGTCAACGTATTTGACAACGATGCCCTCCTGCGCCCGAAGAGAGCTGTCGGAGAATCCGTGAGACAGCGCACGCCGGAAACGCTGATGCTCTTCACGGTCGGCATTCGTGATGCTTGCTGGAAGGTCATCAATTATCTTGGAAAACAAACGTGCCTTGGGTATCTCATTGCCCTCGAGCTCTTTGCCGCTTTGAAAACTGTATATATCCTTCCAGGCATTGGCGTTGGTGAAGGAAAGATGTTTTGGGCCAATGCGCACAACGGAGCCGTATCGCTCATGGAGACGCTGCGTGCGGAACGCCTGGTATCCAAAGGCATGCTGCCAGGCCCAGAAAAGGGGAGAAGCACGTTGAAGGATTGGTCCAGGAAACCTTCGTAAAGGGTGAAGGAAGAGATTGTAGCCGGCGAGGAGAAGTTGCCAGAGGAAAGCCTGTCTTGTTAGCTGTGCCCCTCTGGCTTACAGGCCGTGATGCGTCTACCGAAAAATGCGGTAACAAGAATAAAGGATATTGTTTTCGCTCACCGTCCCCAATGAAATCACCAGGACACGAGAAGGCTGGTCCCAGAAAATTGTCAAGAAACCCGCCATGTTTGATGATAAGGCCAACGTCTAGACAAATGATGCAATTGGTGAACCCAGCTTCAAATTATGTCGACACGGTAGGTTATTTATAAGAGGGAAACGTAGGCAAACAGAACCTTGGGTGGCAAACTTTTCTAGGTTGTTTACCTCCTCAGTGATAAGGAACTCAGCAATGCAATGCTATAGTTACTAAATTCGTTGTTATACTGATAGGTCAAGGCAAAAGAATTTTTGACCATGGGACGGTTGTTTCGACATCATGCCGCTTGCCGGTTTAATCCAATGCCCAAGACCGTCGCGTTCCCATGCATGCACCACCCGTCATAAAGCACCCAGCGCCCAACACCCTCATGGGCAAACTTGGGACGTGGAATCTCCTGCGGTCTTACTCCGCACTTTTGTCACACAACTCCCTGAAACCATTGGTTTCCGAGCCCGTTTCCTTGCTTCGTTTATTCCACGGGCTAGATGGATCCAAAGTCACCTTTGTGAATTAGTGAGGCCGTGTAAATGCAATTTCTGTACAGGTGTATCTAATGTCACGCTAGCTAGGTATCCCTAGCCCCTTGGCAAGGTCTTGGCTGATTCTTTTATGAAAAGTTTTTCTTCCTCAGCACTGACGTGTCTGATTCATTCATTTGTGTCAATTTTCAAAGTTGGAATCCAGTCAACATCAGCCACAAGGACTGGAAACGCTGTTCGTGTCGCACTAGGCGGAACCTACTCGGATACATCAGCAATACGGTTTGAACCCACAGAACTGTCGTATTACCCAACATTTACTTTATACCTCATTGCTTATCGCCATTTTACCTTCCCAAAGGGTAATGTTAACTGAAAACCCTAATGGAAGCTTGGTTTCCCAAACAAAAGTCGAGCCTAACACCAGTATCATTACGGGGTCCTGGCTGGGACCTTATAATGATACTCATAATTGGAATTCAGCGCGTTTTCGGCAGCATAGATACATGCCAGCACTCAGACTTCCACCTAACAGCGATTAGCTAATCAACGGCCACTTTCCCAGTTATCTTGGCTGGAATTCGAATGCTACTGAAGTTGTCGACCGGGCCCTAAATTGAAGAGTTGAGGATTGGCATGCCCAACCTACACATTGGCCCTAACCACCTCTTCCACAGTCTAAGAAAACATTCTGCGATGCCTCTATGGTGCGATCCCGCGCATACTGAGTATGACCGCTACGGGTGAATGCGTGCTCGTTTGGCTGCCAAAAGCGCCAGTACTCTTATCGACAAACACATATTTCTAACTGTTCTCAAGATGTGTAGATGGTGACGAAGAATCTACTTCGCACCCAAGACGCTCATCCTTTGCGTATGACTCCAATTATTGACATGTCGTGCTCTTAACAAGGTCTCTCGATATGGAAGCCATGATACCGGCCTGGTCCTTCCTTGAATCCAAGTCTGTCGTTAGACACTGATGTGTCATACTAGTTGCATACTATTCAACGTCGAACGCTACCATCTAACAATTGAAATGTTACATTATGGCCTGTTGAGCAGAGACATAGCTTGTCAAGCAGGAGCGGGCTATAGAACGGAAGCGGCCGTTGCTGACCACTCAACCCCCCACCCCAAAAGCCTCTTACTGCCCGCTTTTGCTCTAAATATTTGTTATCAAGTCTGGTTTCACATGAACATCCGTGCATACGAATGGTTAACTAGTAAAACCGAGAAGGTTTAAGTAGATAACATCTGAGAAATAGTGATACTTGCAATTCGCAGCGCCTACTGTCCCTATTTGCTTCTCAAATGATCTAGTTTCTTTTTCGAAGACTTCAGTGACATAGCGCCAGTTTCAGCCTATGTGCAACAGGCCATGACCTATGAAGTGTGCAATGCTTCCATATAGAAAGCATTCCTCGTGATGCCATGAGATGCTTAGATGACACCAGGAATGGAGATAGACTGCATTCTGGAGTTGCTGGCGATTATTACATACTATGGGGAAATACATCTCCCTTGTCCATGAGAATAGGCTATACCAAGCCATTGTCAGTTTCCGCGGATCAGCTGAGGGCATGATGCAGTACTAAATTGTTAATTTCCGCACAGAAATGAGGGTAACTCAATCACCAGCTCCATTGGGGTGATGAGACACCGGAATCAAGGTGGTGCCAGCTAACGGGTCCCTCTGTAACTGTTGATTGGGTTATCCTTATTGCTATGCAAGATCTAATGACCTAGTACTGTAAATGGCTTACCCAATATGAGTAAGTCGGAAGGCACCCATGGCTTCAATTTCTCTATGCAATCAAACGGCAGGTGTTAAAACTGGCCTGGACTAGTTGTTAATACCCTTGGGAACGATACGACATGTGCAACGTTAGAGAGAATACCTAAAAAAAAGACCGTGACACACCACTGTTCGGCAGCGACGATTTTGGTCAGCAGTTTCAAGATGTATAGGAAACCTCTGGTTTGTTCGTATGTACCCTGTGGTTTCTGTGTATGTTGCTTCCAATTCATCACTAGCGGCCAGGGTATAAGCACTTAAACCAGTATAACTCAACAGGATAGGGGAGTTATGGAGTGCGACAGCTACATTTTCACCAATGAGAGCTGAGTTGTTTCCGCAATGAAAAGTCCAAATCGTCATTCACGCCTTCTATCTTGAAAATGACGTCCTTGTCTGAACAAATAATGTTTGATTGAGTCCGGAGAGAGCGAGAGAGAGGGAGAGGAGATCGCGCTCGTTGTGCGGCAAACCAGGAAGGGACAATTTTCGATAGTCGCGAGACGGTACTTGTAAATTCAGAGTCTTCGTGTGCTCTTGAGTTCAAGCTTGATTCTCAATAAGCAGAGAAGGAAGCCGTCAACGGGCTGTGCTAATTGCATCGGAGAAGCCGACCGATGTTCACGCATGTGGACCCAGGCATTTGTGCACGACTGGTCGTAATCCACAGTCGAGGTCTGCCTGTCGTCGGATAATCATTCCGTCATCTCAGCATTGTTCGGACTTGATCCATCAGAACAATTGATAGGGAGCCGAAGGTCGAAGATCATGATACCATCGTTCCCATCATCAAGGGAATTGCCTGCGATCAAGACTTGTTGCAAGTCATTCGGAGACCCACAATCTGTTCTTGAAAGGTTCGAGGCTGAGCGTAATTGGCATATCCTCTACTCAGAAGATTCATGCCTTGTAGATCTTGGCTACTTCAGTCAGCTGCATAACAGGGATCGGCACCGTGATTTCGTCTTAGAAAACTTTTCGTCTCAGCCGTCCCCTCAAGCGCTTCCTGGTTCAATCGAAAATGCAGCTTTGGGCGGGGGCACCACTCGGCTCGATACACAAAATTTGGGAGGAACAGAACGGATTGGGTATATTAAACCAATAAGAAACAGAGGCTCAGTACTCTTGTAAATAAATGCTCGACCACTAAACAGAGTTGGAGTTGTCTGCACAAGAAAATGCCGCAGAACCTCCGGACACCTTGTAGCTTTCCAATATCCCAATAATCGAACCGTAGGCTCCTGCTATCATCAGAAAGGAGCCACTAATGACAACGAAGACGCTGAAGCAGACCATGGCAATCCACATCGGCCGCTTCTGGAGCTTGCCCTCAGTCCAGTGATCATAAAGCCACATGCAGCCCATTGGTTGGAAGGAAAGAAGGGTGCCAAAGAGCGCACCGACAAGTGACACGAGACCATCGAAAACAGGGATAGAACTGGCAATGATGTACGCGATCACAGCGATGCTGAAGGTGCATCCAAGCCAAGTTCCCCAGTGCTTCATCGTGTTCTCGGTCAAATGACGGGATCCACGCAGCAGACGGATAAAGATGTACTTGGCGGGAAGCTGTTTTTTTGTCAGCCATCATTTCTCAGCCTACGACAGCCTGTAGTTGAGGCGGAGCTTACATGGATAACGAGAGTCGTCGTCACAATTAAGCCGGGGAAAGCAAGACCATAGCAAACTCTCTTCATGGTCGCACCAGCCGAGCCCAGAGCAGGCGAGGCAACGTAAGAGCCGCAAAAGTAGTAAACAATGCATCCGATGGCGATATAGGTAGCGGTTACACCACTTTGGCAAATGATGAGAGCGCGAGTGTAATGGCGAGGGTCTCGCATTTCGGATACGATAGAAAAAAAGGCCGGTGTGCCAGCAAAGGCGAAAACCAAGGTAGATAGCGCCGACGAAGCCTGCGAGAAGCTTGGGTTTCCAATGACTTTGTAGTCAGAAACCCAGTGACCCTCTTGAGGAGCGGCAGCCGGTCGATCCTGGACTCCTACGGCAATAGTGACGGCAAAGACTTTGCTATGTTAGCTGATCGTTCTGGTCACATCAGTTGCAAGCAACTAGTCGCAACACCTACTTGAAGACATGATACATATAAGACCAATCCATGCGAACCAAGTGATCTTTCCCAACGTCTGAATGCTTCCGAAGCCAAACCCGATTAATGCAGCCACAGCAACAAAGACACTGGTGCATGCACCGTGCATGGAAACCGAGTTGAGGGCGATTGAGGCACCAAGCATACCAGAGCCAGCGACGAAGATCCAGTCTATTTATAGCATCAGCATTATTGCGAGTTGCTCATTTACAGAAGGAGATCCGCTTACAGAGACAGAACACGACTCCAAAGAACTCACGGCCAACGCGGCCAAAGAGTAGGCGTCCGACATCGTCGATACCATAAACCTCGGGATGGCGAAGCTTGAAAACGCCGACGATGTAGTCGGACCACGTCGTGATAGCGGCAATGCAAATCAGAGCAATCACGCCTGGCACAATGCCCAGGACATCAAAGACTCCAGGAATGGACAAAACACCCAGGCCAATCTGGGTCTTCATCATGAGAGCCACAGTCCCCTTCCAGCCAACCTATTCCAGGAGTTAGTGTCTAGAAAGAGGTTATTCCCGGAGTCTCTTACATTACGGTAGTTGGGGCCGCCTTCTTTAATCTCGCCGAAGACAGCATCATAGGATGCCTTTGGGTCCTCAAGAATCTGGCCATTTTGCGAGTGTGTTGAGACAGGCCCTAAGCCTTCAATATCATCCTTCTTCATTTGAGCCATTTCGATAGAAGTTGAGTATCTTTCACGTATCGCTGGTTCGTAAACGTGTAGGTATTAATCAAAGTCGAGTTTCACAAGAGACACACAAGTCACTCGCGGGTTGGAAAGTTGTCGACGTTGATACAGTCATAAGAGACCAATTGAAATCTCAAAACAGCAGAATGTCAAGAGCAATGGTTAACGAGATTGAAAGCTCATAAAAAAGAATAAGTAGCCAAGCGGGTATGCATTGACTCTGAAGCAAACTGTTGCTTACAAGAGATGATAACCTAGAGTCACGAGAACACCACGTCCAGGTTAGAACCGGGAACGATGCGCTTTTGTACAAAACCAGTCCAAGCGCTGCCTGGACAAACTTGAATCCAGCAGAAAAACCCAGCATAGGCTGCCAAGAATTCTCTATATCAACTTGACAGGCCTTCTCCTGCAAGAACACGAGGTAGCTTGCTATCACTTGAGTTAGATTACGTACCTATTTAGGGGATATACCCCCATATTTTCCCCAGACTACTTCTCAACGGGGCTTTACGTCACGGCGGGACAAAGGTCAAGGGTACAGGGGAAATATGACTCGCGCGGCACTTCTCGGTGAGTGTGCATACGTTGTACCAACGCGTTGAGGGTTGGAAAATGGCGCTCAAGGGTTGATGGCCTGATCACATTGGCTGGCCGAATCCCTTTTCGACATTTTCCTCGACATGAAAATCTTGCTTAGTGCGTGTCGGTGTATCTCTTGGCTTTGAGAGCTTGTTAACTCCCATGCTATTGGATATCCCGTGGCATAATCGGATAAGAGTAGCTGAACCCTTGCCGAACTGCGCATTTGTATGCAGAACAACTCAAGGCAGTATTGCAACTGCGATAACAACGGCCCGTTTCCCATGCAAGGAAACTTGCCTTTCCTGCACCACCCTGAAAGGTGCGTCGCTGTGGAGGCTTACCCGCTGTGGTGGCCAAGCGGAGGCGCCATGCGCACAACTCGCGGATGACTTCCTAAAGCAACGATAGCTTAGCGCAGACATCCCCGCCTCGGCGGAGCCTCCGTTTCAAAGTCAAACCATCGGGTGCTCGTCCGGTCGTCCTCCCACCCCATCCAAGACGATCGGGATGACCTTCCGACTTTGTGAAAATCAAGGTCCTGTTCGTCGCCACCAACTGTTGCCTCAGGCACATGAAGGCGTAAGAACATGGTACACCCATATTCACGATGTGATTCTCTTAGTCACTCGCGCAGGACTACCCCATGCCGATGATGGGGATTCGGCCTCAAAGTCGTTGAATTGACTTCTGCTACCCCATGGGGAGAGGACGGCCACATGAGATGGCGATTGCATCAAGTGGTTGACAACCAGGACATTGGGGCTCCTTGGGCTGCCACCATGAACCTGGAGAGCCAAAGTTTGATACTATCGGATGCGGCGAAATCCGCATTTCAGCGACAAATTGGTGACAAATTAGCAATCATTCCGATACCCACTTTTGCATTGGACTGGGGCTTGCGGTTCCTCCGCGCTAACTAGTGGCTACTTGAGCATAAAGTATGACAGCAGTTAACTGAGACCTTACTAGGTTCGCCGTGTGACCAACAGCACTGCCGTCAGTCCATCTCAATGTTTTCAATCTCTAGTACCGCGAGCTGTCGATGCCGCGGGCGAAGCCTCTATCCGTCGTCTCGTCGCCGCCTCACATCTTCTATTCCCCGCGTTTACGCTGTAAAGTGGAAGAGGCGCCTGGCAGAAATTCTTCCCCATTGGATGAGGCCAGAAGTATCCACCGACAGGCAGATACCTACTATCAGTGCTTGTCATCTCGACTGCAGTGTTGCGCCTTAGATCTGCAGCAGATTATTCGGTGCAATGCCTTTTCAAAGTATGGCTTTCCCCAAAACCGGCGTTATCATACGCCACACGTGTCCCGCAGTTAAGTTCCCGGCTTGAAGCCCTGCATCGGTCTATGTACTAGACCCCGAACACCTCCTTATCGCTGGTACATACGTATTGGAAACCCCTCGGCCCTAAGATGGATGTAATAGATAAGCGCTTGGCCCGAGAACGCCGTCGACTGGTTCCACCAGCAGCACTACCCCGCATCCTGTTCTGGGAATAGACGCCACACCACAATTGAGGTTTAGACAACGGAAACAGCAGAGTTGGGCTCAAAGTGAGCTGTTTTGATCGTCTGGCCAACAATCTTAGCCTAGTAGCTTAGACAAACTCTTCCTGAACAGTGAAATGGAGCTTGGATCCGGGCGCAGCAAGGTATCGAAGCGGTCCTCGAATGCGTAAGTTATGCCTGAAATGTCTATAGCCATGAGTATTATCAGCTCACATCAAGGCAAAGTTGCGTGAGGTGCCGTCGTCAAAAAATCAAATGTTCTGGCTCTCAGCCATGCGATGCTTGTGGAAAGCGGAAACAGTCTTGCACCTTCGATGAGAGAGACCAACGGATTGTTGTCACGCGAGGGTAAGAACTATGCTCAGTATCAAGAATCCATGACTCCAGCTCATCATTCGTCATCAGTTACATTATCGACCTCCAGCAGAGAATTGAACGGTGTGAAAGAAGCCGAAGCACCATTGAATCTGTCCACACCTCAGTTGAAGACGGGCAGCACGCCGATAAAGCAAGAAACAGTTGGTCGCCTCTCTTCGCAGTAGCTCCGAGCTTGGCCTGACTGACCTTAGGAGGTGACAGTGATGTTGACGTCTCCATGGGGGATGACTTAAATGGTTCAAACGTTTCAGATGGTACGCAAGAGAAAGAAAGTCAGGAAATTCGGCCTAAAGTGCTAATAGATCCTGTTGCTTCCACCTTGACCAACCCACTATCGACTGGTCAATCAGAGTACTCTATAGCGCCAAATGGAAGAACATGTAAGCCGTCATGACTTTACCTGGACATAACAATGACTCAAATGTAAACAGTTTATCTTGGAACGTCGTCGAACTGGTCATTTGTACGTCGAGTCCTAAACATCACGCACCAATTTGTCAACAAGACTCCCTTGCCAACAACTGCTCTTCTTTTCGATGCTACGTCCTATTCCTTGAACTGGAACGGCTACAGAGCCGGAGATGGCCCTGAAATGCCAGCTCTTCCAACACAAGACCACGCGATCTATCTTGTCAACGCCGTCAAATTCCATTGCGGCCAGATGTTCCATCTATTTGACGAAGAAACGTTCATGAAGTCGCTTTTTAACTTCTATTCCGACTTTATTCCAAGGCCAGACCCTACAAAGCTATGGTTTATCCACTTTCTACTCATACTTTCGTTTGGGAAAGCATTCACGACAAAAACAAATCGTGGCAGAAGGCCTCCAGGCCACGACTTCTTCGTCAAGGCAATACAACTTCTTCCAGATCTAAGTGTTTTGCTGAGAGAGCCTGTTCTGTCTACTGAAATTCTTTGTTGTGTTTCTCTCTATATGCAATGCATTGATTTCAGACATTGTTCGCATAACTTTGTAAGGCTCTCTCATAGACCAAATTAGTTAAACTACTGACATTTGGCTTAGATTGGCCAGGCGCTCCGATTGGCACTTGGGGAAGGCATGCACACAGATATGCCGACACAACAACTGGGTGAATCTTACGTTGAGAGATGCCGTAGACTATGGTGGACAGTGCATATCTTGGACAGAGAGATGACGTCTCTATTTGGTTTACCGCCTTCGATACATGATGATTACGTCTTGTGCCAGCTGCCTACCTATTCTGGGTCCGCACAACGAACTGCAGCCCTGCGCATGCGGATTAAGTTGTCTAGAGTGATAGGGAGCATCAACAGAAGTGAGTGACAACTCCCTCTCTCAAACTAAATATGGCCAATACTGACAGCATGTCAATAGAGGTTTATGGTCTTGATGGAAGATTGAATAACAAGTTTATGCTTGGCACCAAGGAAGTACTTGCCGGCGTCGCTGAAGTTGCCGACGAACTTCAACAGTCTTTTGCGCTACCGCTGGAGAAAGATACAAGTTGTATCTCCAGGACAGCAGCACACTTACATCTCCTCCACCATCAGGTATGTCATATCCAACAAGACTACACTAGAATTAAGCAGTAAAGACTAAGATAATGACTTTCCTAGTGCATTGTACTCGCCACAAGGCCCTTGCTTTTCTGCTTCTTGAAGATAAGGTTTGAATCCCAGAGTAAATGCATCGAGCTTGTTGGTTCTTCTCAGACAGTACGAAACTTGATCCAAATGTGCATCGATTCCTCGCAGCAAATGGTGTCCATCCTTGACTGTCTTCAGTCACAAGGACTGCTAGGTGAGCCGCTGCAGTTGTCAACTAAGTTGTCTCCTAGCTTCGCTGACTTGTCTCTCCCAGAGACCTTCCTTCCTTTCGATCTAGAGGCATTATTTGTTTCCGCCAGTAGTCTTCTCCTGGGGCCCTCGATTGACCCACAGTGCTTTGATTGTCTTGATCCTTCACTGGAGAAGGTTTACGGCGTCTTTGACGAGATGATTATGGCGGGAAACGCTGTGGCCAAGTTCCGAAAGTCTGAGCTACAGCAGCTGGAAAGCATGTTGCAAGAGCTCACACCATGGCCAGCTCAGTCTTCGGAGCAGACAACTCTTGTGAATCATGCTCAGCAGACGCGACCTCTCGACATTTCAAGTCCTCAAGACACTGCCATTTCATTGGCAACAGATCATTCACACCATGAGTGCTATTCATCCTCGATACCAGGCAACACAGATGATATGTATGATAGCGGGCTTACGATGGCGCAGTTACTCGATATGGCTAATTCCATCGAGCAAGAAGATTCTGAATGGATGTCTCAGACGATAGTGGAGCATAGTATTTGGTAAATTCGGTTTCTCATCCGCTGTAATAGCAATATTGAACACTTCACAAAGAATCACTGCTTGGCGGAGAACTCTGGGTCTACTAGAAAGAACTGCTATCCTAGACCTAATGTGATTCCTATCTCTTTTTTGTCACTCAACCATTTCCAGGACTATTGGGGTAGGCCTTGAAAACTACATTAGGCGACGGGCTTACAGGCTAGAAACGTAGTAGACCAGATCCTTCAATGCTTCCATTATCTCGGACAGGAAGCTGTAAAGTTGGACGGATTATTCGATGCAAGACCTATACTCATTTTATTTATCGATATTATGACCGTCACTGTGCTTGCCAATTGAGTGATGGACCATAGACTAGCTATCAGCTTAATCTACAACTTTGATGTCCTTGCGTTGCGAATCTCGGCGAACTCTACAGTACTACCCAAACGCCAGCTGACAGTATCACCCCACTTCCCACTCTCATTCTCCTTGGGCCCCTTCCACCGCCATCTCGGCACAGGCTGCTTGTTGTCTGGTGACTCAAGCAAGTCCTTAACCCAGGCGCCGATGAGCGGGATCAATTTAGCTGCGTGGCCTGAATCACCAGACATCAACAGCACTGAGCTACTTGACTGGGGAACGTAATCGATGATGAAATCTGAGTCTGCTGTGTCCGCAAACCAACAAATGGTCTGTTTGATTAAAGGCCGGTCTTTGAGGGCTGGGAGAGTTTCGGCCAGAAGTTGCCGCACCTTCACTTGGTCATGAAGCGGCATGAACTGGCTTTCCTCGTACGTTGGGGGCAGGGAGATTCCGGAATTTGGGTCTGTATTGACGTAGCCTCCTCCCATGGGACAGAGCTTGAGCAAGTTGGTCTTGGGGTCAGGTTCGAAGTAGAACCCAAGATCTCGTGCGTAAGTGACTGGAATGCCCCGAAGAGCGGAGGTCTCGTCATCGGTAAGCTTAACATGAGCCACAGACCACGACTTGGCCACAACTTGGTTACTACACTCCGGAACCAAGCTCGCCGCCGCTGCCCCAACAGCAACAATGACGAGCTTCGCCGGTATATGCTGATCAGCTTCAGTCCTGATACCGGTAGCTTCCCGTCCCATAAAGGTTTGGTAGACAACATCCCTTACGGCACCATGCTGGCCCAGAAAGAATTTGACTCCACGTACTCGAGTTGCGTTGTAAAGAGCAATCAACGCGTTTCCGGAGTGTACATAGCCGTCGAAGCGGTTAAGATATCCCTTCCACTTAGAACATGGACCTTCGCCATACTGCCAGCAATTATGATGAATGTCGTCACCCCCGTTAATGGGGACCACATATTTTGACAGGACTGGGTGGTCCTCTGACGCCTTTTGGAATCTGTGCAGAGTCTCAGCAGCTCGCTCAGGAGCTTCCCCTGAGACACAGTGAAGGAATCCGGTCCGATGAAACGACGGCGCGAAAAGGGGTGTTTGCCACGCAGCCGCAGCTTCCTGGCTCTACTTAGTTTGCAAACATTTAACTATAATGTGTTCCAATAGACTTACAATAGTGAGATTAGTATAGAAGGGGTCCTCATACTCTGCTCTGAAGATTTTGTTGATATCGTTGGCAGCAGAGTCTCGAGGTGGTATTTGCTCGTGCTTGTCGAAAACGGAAATGTCCGTATAACCAGCCAAGCAAAGTTGGTATGCCGTGGATAGGCCAAAAGCACCGGCACCCACAATGATGATAGGCTCAGATTTATTTTTGACCATTGTGGGAGGTGGCTGAGTCGGAGATTGCCAAAGGTTTGTGGATGATCAGTGTTCGATGCGGTGTAGGACCCAAGTGTTGCTATCACTGTTGACGTATGATATCTTCAGCTGGTGTTTATGGCTATTTGAAGAGTCCAGGAACATCTTGAGTCGGACCCATGTCCCGTCTTCGCATCATAGATTCTTCGATACGAATGGCATCATAAACTGTCTCGGGTAAAGGTTAGCGTATCTGCGTTGAGCGGGGATATCAACGCAGCGTAATATAACAAGGTACCACAGCCGGTTGTGCTTTCATTCACAAAAAGACTGGTGTGGTCGTATGGCTGTGTTATCAGGACGGAAGTTGAGCCGGCTATCTGTGTCACGAGTCCTGATGTGGCCGGAAGCGCATCCGGTCGAGGCCTGTGGCTGCCATTGGACAACTCAATCAATGTGGGACCGCAACTGGATGGCCGGGGATTCGACCGATTCCTCTGGCGCAGCGATGAGCGACAAGCTTGTGGCTTGATTTGAAACCTGAGGAATGGAGATTGGATACAAAGATCGGGTAGACAACGGACGTGCCATGTAGATTGTGGGTAACTCCAGAGTGTTGGTGAGTTTTATCGTCTGCGAGACGTCTACTGCAACAAGATAGGTCGGTAAATTTACCTACATCTCCATTTGACGGCCCGAGACATAGTGGTCAGTTTTGCAGGCTTAAGTAATCCTGGCGAGTATAAGAACATCTGAGATGAGGTACAGGTAAACCTAATAAGGTAAGATCGCTCCAGGAGCCTCGACGAAGGCTATTAACCAAATATTAATCTTACATCAGTCCAATGCTCAGTGCAAGCAACTTTGCTCTAATATCCGGTCAGCCAAGCAACAACATCACCAGATATGAGTTAAAGCATCAAAGCTTAGTCGACTGAGTTATGAAAGTGAAAGAGGCTATCAAGATGGAATGCTACGCTATAGGATAAGCTTAAAGCTTGGAATAGTTTTAAAACACGTGCGTTTTGTTTAACTAGCCCTAACTTATATATTGCGCCATATAATAGGAAGACCAATATTCAGACCCGGGCTATCTTATTTCACTTGTTGCTTGGGTACAAGAACTCGGTCTGGGGGAAAAACTCTTCCTTGATAAGTCTTGGACTAACGAAGCGGCGCATGACGTCGGCGCTTCCTGCCTTGTCATTGGTGCCACTAGCGCGGGCGCCACCGAAAGATTGTTGCCCGATCAATGCAGCGGTGGTTTTGCAATCTGAAGAAATAAGACTTAACATTGGGAATGTTGAAAATGGGAAAAGGATTGGATCTTACTGATGTAGAAGTTGCCTGCAGAGTAGCGCAGAGCGTCTTCCGCTTCACGAATAGCGACTCTGTCGTTGGCGAAGACAGCCCCAGTCAGGGCGAAGCCGCCTCCACTCTGATCAACCTCTTTCAGAGTCGAGGACCATTCAGCATCGGGGTAGACTGAGACAGTCAGAACGGGGCCGAAAATTTCCTCGTTGAAGAGGCGGTGATCGGGAGAATCCGCCAAATAGACCGTAGGGTTGACGTAATATCCATCTGAGCCATCGTAAGTGCCACCGACCAACAACTTCAATGAAGAGTCTGTGTTGCTCTCGTCGATGATTTTCTTGATTTTGTTGAATGAGCGCTCATGAATGACAGGGCCCATGAAAGCGTCCAGTTTGCCGTCAGGGCTTCCGATGGTGATTTGTTTGACCTTGGAAGTTAGGCTGGAGAGGAACTCCTCGGCCCTAGATTGGGGAAGGTAGACACGGGAGGTAGCAGAGCACTTTTGGCCCTGGTATTCAAACGCTCCGCGAATGGTGTGATTGACAGCGTGCTCAATGTCGGCAGTGGGGTGAACTAGATGGAAATTCTTTCCACTGGTCTCACCGACCACGCGAGGAAACTCACGGTAGGTCTTCTTACCAATGCCCTCGCCGATCCTGGCGTATAAAGAGCGGAAAACGTCAGAAGAACCGACAAAGTTGAGACCAGCAAAATCGCGGTGGTTAAGTACAACGTCAGTCACTTCTTCGGCGTCGCCGGGGACAAATTGGATAACGTTTGGGGGAAGACCAGCCTCCAGAAGAATGTTATAGAGAAGCTGGCTGGCGTAAATATTGCTGGGCGAAGGCTTCCAGATAACAACATTGCCCATCAGTGCAGGACCAGAGATCAGGTTGCCACCAATTGCAGTGAAGTTGAAGGGTGAGATAGCGTAGACAAAACCTTCGAGGGGACGCCACTCTAGGCGACTGGACCTGAGTTAGCTAAATGACACCCTGAAAAGGGCATGCAATGTACATTATAAGATACTAACCTCCACATACCGTCAGAACCACGAGTGGGCTGTTTTTCGAGGATTTCAGCAGCAAAGTTACAGTTTAGCCTGAAAAAGTCTGCCAGCTCGGCGGCCGCGTCAATCTCTCCTTGCCACATATTCTTGCCCTGACCCAACATAGTTGCTGCGATAAGCTCATATCGGTATTTAGTCACCACGAGCTCCGCGGCTTTGAGAAAGATTGCTGCTCTGTCGACGAAAGGGGTGTTTTCCCAGCTCTTCTTCGCTTTCAAAGCCGACTCGATAGCAGAAGAAACTTGTTCTTTCGATGCGAGGGGAAAGTTTGAGAAAGTGGTTGCGTGCTCGGATGGAAGAACGGTGTTGAAAGACTTTTTCGCTGCTTGGGTCTGCCCGTTGTAGAACAGGTCACTCTTGGCTGGCAGTTGAGCGCGCAGCTTGCTAAGAGCCTCTTCTAACTTTGCGCGTTCCGGTGAGTTCTTCTCGTAGGTCGGCTTTAGCACTAAAGTCAGCGGACGCACACTTGGAATCCATCCGAATAGCGGTAGTAAACTCACATTGTGCTCATTCCTCGGATCGGGTAACCTGAATGGCACAGTCGACTTTGTCCTTCGTTGTGAGATGACTACGGGAGCTGCGCTTGGGCGCAGTCCTCCTGTGAAAGACCTCGCAGACCTTGTAGATTTCATAATCCTGGCGGCTTGCATTTTGACTGTTGCGGTTGATTTGGAGTGAACCTAGATGGTGGGACGGCTTTTCCGGCTTCCCAATAACAAGGGTGTTGATGCTGGATCCTTTCCTTGCGTATTAGCTCGATGAGTCTGGAACACGGAAAGCAGTTACGACTCTGAAGTCGCATCCTCTTATTCGACAATGATTGCGCTGTGCCGGTCAAGCTCCCGATAGCACTTCTCATCTGTAGCCCAATCATTAATTCAATCGATGTCATTTCTCTACTTATGCCGAGATCGGACGGGGCGTATCCCGGTGCGGGGGTTCTCCGGACGGCCTGCCGATATCGAGCTGCAGGACCCCGCCAGTACGGGCGGAGTCCATGTTACGCTTCCCCGCATATTTTGCACCTTGGGATTGACAGCCGTAGGTGCCCCCGTACCCCATCTTGGTTGTAAAATTGTAGAATACGGAATTCTGGCTGCTGCTTTATGCCCTCTGAACTGACAATTGCCATCTGCCAGGTTTCTGACCACGTTCAATGACCTTCTTTAGAGATTTTGTACGGTGCAAACGCCGAAGCAAGGATAGTGCCTTGACTGTACAATGTAATGATAAAAGTGATACGTGTGCAGTTGCTTCAGAAATCGCAATATAGATCACCTCTGGTCATTTTAACGACCAGAATATTTAAATTGTGGGTATGGAAACATAGATAAGTATGACGGAAACCACACCATGTAGGTAAGCGACAGTTTTGCGTTTTCCTATTCCAATTCTAAACTCCATCTACAGATGGCACCAATTCATAATCGAGGAGGCGGGGACCGCATAGATCAAGATGCAGGCTCTATTATGGGCAAGTTTGCAGGTGATTTGGCGGCAGGTTCCATCTCTGCCATGCTGATCTCTCCAGTAATCACTATGCTAGACAGGTAAGCCAGCTCAAAATCTCCGATAGGACCCTTGATCAAAACTAACAACCAGCAAACAGAGCCGTCGTTGAGCGGACAACAACAGGACGGCCCCTCATCCGAGGGCTCCACTCCCAGCTACACTCCGCTATCAGTCGACCCCGCGGCTTCTTCCTCGCCCGGCCCATCGGAATCGTCTGGACCCTATATGCGGCAACATACGTCACCGCAAATGCCGCAACCACCGTTGCCGAGATATTCCATGGAGCGGTTGCCGTCAGCACGGCCACCTTCGCCTCCACTTTCCTCGTCAATGTGCCCCTGGGGGTGTGGAAAGACCTCCGTTTTGCAGAGATCTTTGGGTCGGGGGCTATATCCGAGACGGGCAAGGTATTCGCATCACCCCGTAAGCTTCCCAGAGCCGCAACGGCGACGTTCCTTGTCAGGGATGCTGTGACTATCTTTGGGTCATTTACGCTTCCAAATTGGGTTTCGGCTGCTGCCCCAAACTCAATGACAGTTTCCTCACATGCCAAGGCAACCATCACGCAACTAACAGTACCAGTTATGTCGCAGTTGGTTGCTTCGCCGATACACCTTCTTGCGCTTGACTATTACGAGAGACAGAGCAGGCTGCCGTTCTCTGACAGAATGGCCCGGACAAGGGAACATGTGTCATCAACTGTTGTTATACGTTGTTTCAGGGCCATACCAGCATTTGGAATCGGGTGTTTGGCAAATCTGGAGCTGCGGACATTTTTCCAGGTTTGGCTTGCTCGTGTAACATACACAAGCAAGCCTATGTGAGCTATACGTTGACGCGGATTTCCATATTCTCGTCAATAGTAGTAATTTTCTGACACTTTCCATCATCTCGAATCAATTCAGTGCCTCGTATCGTTAACATGGGGTTGGCTGGCCATCAGACGTGCTACGGTGACAGCCTCCCTCAAAGCCTTCCCGATATGTCCCCTTACAGCACCTTCCTCCAACACCATCAGGCCTCCAATCGTGCAACCTTCTGGTGATGTCCCTTGGTCCTTCAACAGAGCTGGGTGTAAACCGCTCTGCATCAGTGTCGCAGTTCCCAGCATGGACTGAAACGTCATGATGTGCGCTAAGTTCCTCGGGACGCCCACGGCAACTGCAGCATCAATAAGAGCATCGCAAAATACTGCGAAGAATGCTGGCGTGGAGCCTCCAAGGGCCGTTGTTGCGTTCATGAGCTTGGGCGCAATCTGTACTGTCTTCCCAATCTTGTTGAAAATGGCTTCAGTGAGTTCTAGGTGACGAGAAGGAACAGCTGGCTCTGATATCTCGATCGCCGTGAGTGATTGAGAGACCATTGCCGCAATGTTAGGAAGCGTCCGCACAATCCAGGCACGACCCTCTTTGTTTTCGATTGTGGTCTCGCTACCGTATATAACTGCCTCCAGTTTGCCTCTAGTCCAGCTAGCAGCTACACTAATCAAAAGCTTGTCTTTCAAAGCCTCCTTCGTGCCTGGATGTGATAGAACCGCCTCCACATCACCAGGATCAACACCCAGGATGATGACGTCTGAACTGTCGAGTGCAGCAACGTTATCGCCCCTAGAAATGACGAGCTTGTTTTCCGCAACAGGAAACCGTTCCCGCAAAGAATGTTCCGATTTCTCGCTTCGAACACATGCGATGAACTGAGTGATAGGGAGAGTGCTGAATGAACCTTTGGCATCATCCAGCAGTGCTTTCAGTATAGGGGTTCCTAAATTTCCTTCAAGAACTGCTTAGAGAGACAACACAACAATTTAAGACATTTCCTTAGCTTACCACAACCCAGAATGCACAATGTCAGGCTTTTGGAAGATTCCATGGTGAGGTTTCTTTCCCTTTCTGAGTGCCAACTCTTATAGGCAGACGAGTTATGAGGGGAGAAAAAACGGCGAAGTGCTGATGTTGCAGGTCGTAGACGACGCAACAGACAAAGTATACGGACAATATATTGTAGAATTATAAACGGACGAATTGGGTTGGTACCTGACGACTGGCATGGATGTTGAGGATGAAGCTACCCTTGTCACTTCATCTACCCCTCACAACTTTTGCGTCTAGCGGGAGCTCCTCCGCGGTTTAATCACAGAGTGGGGTTGACACCGGGACGGCATCCGACATTACGCCCGCTTCACGGCACACAAGCACCAGAACAGGTGCTGCCACCCACAACGCAGATAAGGTTTTGGATTAACGAAAGTGATCATCTTATCTTGAAGCTACAGGCTGACGAGACCCAAAGACTCTAGACCTTAGTCTCCTACCCGCTTCCGCTTTCAGAGCCGAGTACTCGTCCACTGTTCTTGACACCGCATCGCGATTCTCCACCGCTCTCCGCAAAAGATACGCCACACACTCGCCCATGGTCCCCCATGTCGAGCACTTCCACACCTGCGGCGAGGCATCCTGACTTTGTTCCTCATCCTTCAGCTGCAGCAGCGAGAAGCTAACCTCATCCGACATGCCCTGCAGCTGCGCAAAGCCGACTGGTACAGTCGGCAGCCCATCCTTGCGTCTCTGATGATGCAATTTGTGCGCTGTCACAACGCTGTGCTTGTTATGGCTGGCGAGAAAGAGGTTGAGCGACGGGAAGGGCTTCCCATCTGGGGCACCGTATGCGCCAACATGGCATTTGAGAGCGCCTTGTGCAATACTATCGAAGGCGTTGTCAGTGTCACTCTTGGTATCGTGAATCAATGATCTCTCGTCCGAGCTGATGTATGCGCCCCTGACTAACTTCAAACCATGTGTGAAGCCCTCTTGATTTGCCATATCCAGATGTCTAGCCAGAGTATCCGGGGTGCTCTTCAAGTATGCTTGGTAGGTATTGTAAATTGTAGCGTAGCCGTCACGGTTAAACTTGCGCATAAGCTCCAAGCCAGCAAGGAAAATGCCCCATTGGAAATGTTGCGACTCAGCGTCTAGTAAGAGTCGAATGCCGCGGTCCTTGCACCTTTGGCTGATTTCTTTGAGAGCGTCCATCATCTGCTGTGGAGGCAGCTGTCTTGCTGCAAAGGCTTCCGTGACACGGGATCCAGCTCCTGTAAGTCTGCAGTACCTTTTTGTCAGCATTCAATTTTTAGTTGTGATACTAGGGATGGATTCGTACTTCAAGGCAAGTTGGTCCCCATCTCCGAGAAGTTCAACAGTGTCCAAGGCGCCTTTTCTCCATGACTCGATTGTCGCACAATATTTGGATTTCGCGTTTTTCTCCGACTCGATGCCCAAGCCGTGCGCCGTGTTTGTCTTTGCATCGAAAATGGTTTCTTTTGCGTATGTGAGAATCGTGCCCCGGAAGCCCATGAACCGCAGATGACACATGGTGTCCTTCGTCTCTTTCGGTGTTTCTCCTGCGCAGAATTGCTTATAGAAAACACTTTTCAAAACCAAGTGCAGTATGGGATTTCGGTCGACATCTGTGAAGAAGCCTCTGTTTGGTTTTGTGAGAAACGAGAGAACTGCAAGTGCTGGTCGGAGAAGCAATGGCTTGGACGAAATGGCTGAGACTAAGAGAGATCTCATAAGTACTGATGTAGGCAAAGCTGCCAAGGTGGACGGCACTGCAAATTTGGTGCCCTGCTTGACAACCAGAGGGGCGGTCGAGGCGGATCTCGAGGCGGATATCGTGCTGAAGAAACTCGACTCAGGTATATACGTTAGGGTAGTTGTGAATTGATGACTCAGGGGGTTTCTCGCCGCAAGGACCGGTTTGCAGTATGAAGGCCTCATCGTGAACTTTTCGCGAGTGCTTGACTTGCACATAACATCATCTAATCGACTGGGAGTTTCGCCTTTAAGATATGTCACAGTGTGACATCCTAGTGAGCCACACTACCGACTCCCACCACTTAAACCTGATCCGCCAGCCTGTAACGAGATCGGAAGTGTCTGACGAGTAATCTGGACTTGGAAACTCAACAGCTACATGAATGACTGCTGCCAGCTTATCGATACCCCCCGCCTTGAACGCGGGGTAGGATGGCCAGCTGTGCGCTGTCACGAGGTGACGAGATAGGCATTCATGCAATTTTTGGTGGTGTATTGGCACACGTCTGGTGAGAGTCCTCAAAACTGGCCGGATACACAATCCGATATGGTTGAATGTGGGGTAAATGGAAATTTGAGCGTGATCGGTTTCGAATCCGGACGGTTGAGTCGGAGAGGGCCCCGATGATAGTCGGGCGCGCACACAAGGAGACAGGCGATCTGAGTGTCACGGCAGTCAGCCAAGACCCGATCAAGGAGCATCGCAAGACTGCGAGTTATGTTCTTATTATCTGTCTCATTTGTCACTAGAACCTGTTTAGTGTCTGATATGATCAAGTTACCGAAGGAGCCCAGCTTCTGCGTAACTTAGCCGAAGGGTACATATACCGGCTGAGTTTTTCAAAATCAGAAAGACCACACACTATATGTGGCTTGTATTGGCAGTGCTTAGGGCAGGTTCTTCCCACCTCTCGTTGCCTGCCCTACCTCCGAGTTTGTCTTGTCCTCAGCGTACCGCTTGTACACCTCGATGTAGGAATCGCTATCGCTGAGTGTGTCTTTCACACTCTGTCTTTCTTGGATAGCATCGTACCATTGCCTCCACCTCTGCCAGATCCTATTGTCATCCTCACTCTGTCCTTCAGTTGGAAGTCCAAGACCGCCCGGCTTGTAGTGATCAAAGAGGAATAAACGCATCGCCCATGGGGCAAGCATGACATCAACTAGACTGAACGTCTGACCAAGAAACCAAGGCCCCTCAGGAGCCATTTCCTTGGTGAACGTTTTTATGTTGCCTAGGAACTCTTCTCGAGCCTGCTCGATGCTGTACTCTTTTTCAGGTGTATGCTGGATGAACTTGTAGAAACCCGGTATGATGCGTGAGTTAATGTGGTCTATCCACAGCCTGCACCTCGCGCGATCGTACGGTGTCTCCGGAAGAAGATGCGGGCCGTAGTTGTTGCCTGCATAGGCCTCGTTGAGATACTCGGAAACTACTGTACTGTCGTATAGTGGCCGTTGGTCGTTCCCCTTTACATCCACAGGGACGGCCAGGGTCGGGATTAGGCCTCGAGGGTTCATCTTAAGAAATTCAAGATCCTTCTTGTAAGGGTTGATCTCGATGTACTGGTGTGGGATCTGCTTCTCGTGGAGTACTATCCATGATCGCTGCACAAAGGGGCAGAACCAGCCTCCGTAGAGCTTCAACGGGTGCTCTTCCGAGTGCTCGGCAGCGAACCGCGCTGCGGCACCGGTGGTGTGAGCGCCGATTGACGTGTCAACGTTCGTCATGTCGGGAATTTTGTGGTCGTTTTCCTGGAACAAAGATGTCGGAAGACAGTGCTGCGAATGGTGAATGTATGCAATGATTCGGTGTAGTCGCTGAGATGGGTAAAGGTAGGATGGGAATCATGACGTGACCCTACTACCCAGGGGTTTTAGTCATCAAGTCTGCTGCGCTAAAAACCCCTTACTCACGTAAGGGGCAAGAAAACCGGGTTGCCACTACGAAAAGGGGGTTGCTACCCCGCATCACAAATAGCATCACTTTTGCCTATTATACACAGAAACCTCTACTTTTTAATTCAAAAGACCACAACAACCACAACGTCATATAATAATAAGAGTAATACTTATTAATAGCCCTAATCTAGGGCTTTATAGCAATACCTTTTTTTCCCTTTTTGCACAATAACTAAAAATTTAAATTGCTATTATAATAGTATTATTACTAGCATTATCATTGACTATATATTACTATTTCTTTTTAACCTATGTTGATAGGGAAGTAAGTAGGTTATTCTCTATTATGCCTCTACTTCGCTAGGTATCTATACTATCCTTGATTACGTAGTATTATGACTTATATTATGATAGTGCCTGTGATGTTATTATTAGCGTTAGTGTTACTGGCAGTGATGACACTAATGCTATTTTAAAGTTATTATCTTTATGTTACGGTCAGATATCCGACAGTGGTGTTTTCTGCTAATAGGTAGCTGAGGTTGATACTCGGTAACAGTAAGGTAAGTCTCGTTGGTAATCTTGCTGGTCTGTTGGTGTCTGGTGATCAGTCAGGCACGTCTAGGCATAGATAGCTTTATAGCTTTATAATAGAAGGATAATCTAAGAGTTACTTTATAAGAGAGTGAATTACGAAGTTGATTGCTAAAGAGCTATAGAAGGTATCTAGTCTAGTTGGAACGATTGTCTTTATATCCTATTGTTGCCTTATTGGGACTAATCTCTTGAAGTTGGTCTTTGATAAGGATTGATCTTTAGTATATTAGTTCTAGGTTATAGACTATTTATTTGTTATTAGTTTTTTTTATTTTTATATAACTTTTCTTAGTTTTTTTATTCTAAGAGGGGATTAATGTGTTCTTATATTATCTTATATATAACCTTATTTTATAACTACTAGGTGTTTGTGGGGTGACCCTAGTTATGTTATGCTTGTTAGGTTATAATATTAGGTCTTTTCTTTAAAGGTTTTGTTTTTAAGACCTTATAAGTAGGTTATTTCTTTTAGGTTAGAGAGTTATTAAACTTATTTCTTTATTTATTTATAATACTAATATTATATTAAGTTATATAGAAAAATTAAAATTAAAGGCGAAATCTTAGAAGATAAAGATAAAAGATTATAAGCGCTTTATGCTTTTAGAGTTTATTAAAGCTTATTTTATTGTTACTAATATGTTTTATACTTGTTATTTTTATATAAAGACTATTTATTGTTTTAGTAAAGGTTTTTTTTATTATTAAAGCTATATTAAGGCTAAGAAGCCTTATAATAATGTTTTAGTAGCTTTTATTTATAAGTGTCTTTTAATTAGGTGTAGTTTTTTTTGTTTAACTTTTGTTTATAGTATAAAAATTAAATGCTTAGTAAAAGGAGTAGAATAAGAAAAAAGAGGTAGTAGGTAAGGAGCTTTTAAGGCTTTATAAAGAACTTGTTTGATTATAGTCTTTAATGGCTATTGTAGCTAGTTGTTTATTTAGGATTTAGAAAACCTAGAAGCTTGTTTGTAAGCGTTAAGCTAAAACTTTTTGTTATAGTATATAAGAAATTAATAAGTTTAATGCTTTAAAGTTAATATTAGATGCTTATAAATAGGGAATGGTAGAGGAGTTATAGTTTATGTAGGTGCTTAATGATGTGGACTGGTTCTTGTATGGGCTTAGTGATAAGTTCTTGGACTTAGGGCTGCTGGTGTAAGCGTCTGGTTCTAATGTGTCTGTGAGTTGTGATAGTTCTAGAGTAGCTGTTGGGAGTGCTGGAGGTTCTTGATTGGTTTTTATGAGTTGTTTTTATGTTTATACTTTTTTTATTTAATAAGATATTATGCTTTTTTATTTTTTTTTTATTTATTAATAATTTATTTGATTTTATATTTTAGTTTATTTAGTTTTATAATAATATAGTTGTTAATATTTAATCTTTGTAGTATTAGTTTAAGTAATGTAATATGAAAAACTGGATGGATTTTTATTGTGTTTAGTAAGTTAAGTTTAAAGTTAATGTCTAAGATTTTTTAAATGATTTTGAAAGGTCTAAGTTTTTTATAGTTTAATTTGTTATTTAGTCTTTTTGTTTTGATATTATATTATAAAAGATATATGTTATTTTTCTTTTTAAAGGTTAGTCTTTTAACCCTTAATGTGTTAGTATATTTCTTTATTTATACTTTAATAAATTTAAGGTCTTTAGTAGTGTTTCTTTGGATTTCTTGTAATTTGTTGTAATTTGCTATAGCCTTTAGTGCTTATAGTCTTTGTTAAGGTTCTTTATATACTATAAACTTGAATCTGTAATTTAGGTAGAATAAGGAGTTTAGTGTATTTTCTTTTATAGTATTGTTATAGGTGAATTAGGCTATTAGTAGTAGTGGTACTTAATTGTTTTAGTTATAGTTAATATAATATTATAGATATTGTTTTAGTATTTAGTTAATTTGTTTAGTTTGTTTATTAGTTTGTAGGTAAAAAGCGGTTAATAGCTTATGATTAGCTCCTAGTTATAAAATTAGGGATTTTTAAAACTTAGATGTAAATAATTTGTTTTTATTAGATATGATTTTTTTAGGTAATTTGTAGTTATTAATGATGTATTTTAAAAATGTGTATGCTAGGTCTTTTGCTGTACTTAACTCTAAGTATAGGATAAAGTATATGTATTTTGTAAGTTAGTTAATAATAACTAATATGTTATTATAGTAGGTTTTTGTGAGTAGTTTTTTTGACTTAGGGAGTTTAATAATGAAGTTTAAAGAGATTAAGTGCTAGGCTTTTAGTAGTACTAGTAGTAGTTATAATTGTTTATATGGTTTATGTAGACTATTTTTGTTTTTTTTATATATATTATAATTCTTAATTATTAAAGCTACTTTTGTTTAAGTGACTTATGTATTATAATATTATTGAATTTGTTTAAATGTCTTGGTAACTCTTTGGTGTCTATGGGCCTTAGTACTATGAATCTCCATGATCTGTTTAGGTGTTATTTTGCTAGTTATACTAGTATTAATATGGGTACTGATTATAATGAGTTTTTATGCTAGGACAAGGTTGCTGTTCTTGTTCTTCTTAAGGATGACTTGAGTTTCTTTTGGTATTAGGGTTTTGTGGTTTAGTCTTTAGCTTAGGGTATTAGCTCTTTTGTTCTTTGATCCTTTAATGTAAATGATTTTGAAGTTAAATTCTAATAAGAATTTAAATTATTTGATTTGTTATTTATTAAGGACTTTAGAGGTGGTAAAGTAAGTAAGGTTCTTATGGTTAGTATAGACCTTGACTTTATATTTAGTTTTGGATAATTAAGGTTTTTATTCTTAGAAAGCTTTAATAATTACTATAAGTTCTTTGTTATAGATTTAGTAATTAAGTTTAGTTTTGTTAAGCTTTTAAGAGAAGAAAGTGTAAGGGTG
This sequence comes from Colletotrichum spaethianum, assembly GCF_022836535.1. Lineage (NCBI taxonomy): Eukaryota > Fungi > Ascomycota > Sordariomycetes > Glomerellales > Glomerellaceae > Colletotrichum > Colletotrichum spaethianum. Next base: position 1,179,606 of record NW_026054780.1, on the reverse strand, counting down.
TAGCTTTTTTTTGTTGTTATGTTAGCTAAGTTGTTTATTGATAGTATAATTTAAAGTATTAGTTTTTAGTTTAAAAGGTTTTTTTAGGTCTAGAATAATTAAAACTGGTTTAAAATAAACTTATTACTTAACTTCTTTAAAGGCTTTTTTTTATTTTTTAGTTTATTTAAAGGGTATATTTTTTCTAGTAAGCTTAATAAAAGGGTTAATTTTATTAGAATATTTTTTAAGGAATTATTAGTAAAAGTTAATAAATCCTAAAAAGGATTAGATATCTTTAATATTTTAAGGTTAAGGCTAGTCTTTAATAGCTATAATTTTTTTATTTTTTATTTAAATTTCTTTTAGTGTAATAGTGAATTTTAAGAAGTTAACTTATTAACTATAAAATATACTTTTTTTAGGTTTAACTAGTAATTTAGCTTTTTATAGTTATTAAAGTATAGTATAAATATACTTTTTATGTTTTTTAAGGGTATAGAAGTAAATAAGTATATTGTTTAGGTAGATAATAATAAATATATTTAGAAATTCTCTTAGGATATGGTTGATTATTGTTTGGAAGGTGGTAAGTATGTTAGTGAGTCTAAAAGGTATGACTAGATACTTGAAGTTGTTTTTCTTGGTGTAGAAACATGTTTTTTACTTCTTGCTTTTCTTTATTTTGATTAGGTTGTAGGCTTCTTTGAGGTTAATAGTTGTGAACTATTTGGTGTAGTATAGCTAGTCTTGTAATTCTGAGATAAGAGGTAGTAGGTAGTAGTTTTTGATTGTAATGTTGTTAAGTTGTTGGTAATTTATATAGAGTTGTAGTTTGTTATTCTTTTTTAGTATAAATAATATTAGGTATTTTGTAGGGGATGTTAATGGTTGGATATAACCTTTGTATAGGTTTTTTTTAAGGTATTTGTTAAGTGTTTTGTGTTTTGTTTTATTAAGTCTATAGATTTTGTAAAACTTTAGGTGTGCTTTTTCTTTAAGTAGTATCTTGTGGTTGTATGAGTTATGTTTAGGTAAGCTAGTTTCTAATTCTTTAGTAAAGAGTTTAGTGTACTTGTAGTATTGTTTTGGGATTAGAGAGAGGTATTTTTTTTTTTATTGATTGTTAATGAATTATTTAAATTGATTGTTTTTTGTAGGCTTAATTCTTTTAATATATATAATGTATTTATATTGCTTTAATTTATTTAAGGGTTATAGCTTATAATGTTGCCTTATAGTTAAATCTTTCTATTAAAGTTAGCTTGTTCTTTAATCTATGCTTAGGTTATGTTGTTATAACTATAGGATTCTAAGGATAATATTTATATCTTTAATTTATACTATGTTAAAGATTAGATGTTCTTGACGGTTATAGGTAACTATAGAGAGTTATGTAGTTTCTCTGTTAATAGTGCTTTTACTATACTTAACTGTTTCTTTTTTTATGTTTTATAAGGTATAGAGATCCTTTTTGAATCTCTATGTGATTTCTTATTAATTTACTAGTTGGGGTAATATTAAGTTTGCTTGTGCTTTATTATTAATTATGACCTAAGTAGGCTGTTCTTTGATATAGACGCTTAGAACAAGGTGTAAGGTATCTATTGTTGTAGTAAGGTATAGGGACTTCTTTAGTGTTGTTGCTTGTTGTCTTGGTGTAGTTAATGTTTTTAGTTTTTTGAGTAGTGTTAGTGGTTTGATTTTTCCTTTATATTTACTAGTTTTACTTTAAGGGGGGTTTATTCTTTAATTTAGGTTCTTTAGGCTTTTACTTTTCTTATATAATATATTATATATTTGTTATATATATATTTAGATTAGTGTTTAGTTAGTTTGTTGTAGTATAGAACTAGGTGTTCTAGGCTAAGTTGTATATATAATTAGCTTGTTTTAAATTTCTTAACTATTTATGTGTTAAGTTAGTAGTAGAGGTAGATTATAAGAATTAGTTGCTGCTTTCTTTGTTAAGGGAAGAAGTTATTAAGTTTTTTGTTTTAGAGGTAGAACTAGTATTTGTTGTAGATGTAATTAGCCTAGAATACTTTGGTGTAGTGTGTATGTTTTTGGTTAAGGTATTTATAGTCTTTAAATATAGGTTTTTTTAGGATAAATACTACTGGTTTTTTGTTAATTCTGGTGTTATTTATTTTATAGAACTAGACTTCTTAATTATTCTTATTTTTTTTGTACTGTAGTTAGTACTTAGGGTAGTTCTTTTTGGTAGGCTAAGCTTTTTTGATTATTAGGTTATTACTAAAGTTAATATTTGCTTATGTAGCTATTGGTTTATTTGGGTTATAATAAGTTAGGCTTTAGTTAGCTTTATAAAGTTATGTTTCCTTTTTATAGAAGGCTTTTTGTTTAGGGTCTAATTTGTTAGAGGATTTTTTTTCTTTTGAGAATAGTATAAATATAATTGTTTTAGTTTTTTTTTTGATATTTTGGTAAGATGTTGATTGTGTAGAAGTTTAGCTTGATCTTTTAAGATCTATGAGTTGCTTAGTAGCCTTTTTTTTAAGCTTGTTTAAGGGTTTAAACTTATTAAGCGATTCTTTGTGTTCTTTTTTAGAGCTTATTTTTTTATTAAGTACTTTAATTAACTTTTAGGGTGTGGGTTCTTTGAACCTAAGTCTTAGAGGAGAAAATCTAGGTTGTTGTAGTTGCTTTTGTTTTATAGCTATTATTTTAGTAGGCTTTTTAGGTTTAATACTTTTTTCTTTTTTAAGAGTGTTCTTAAAGTTTTTTTTAAGTGCCTATTGTTTCTAGAAGTTCTTTTAGGCTTATATATGTAGTTAAAGTTGTTCCTTAATGACTTTTAAGGTGTTAGGTATATAAGGGTTATTTTTTTTGTTTTGTGTAGTTTTTTTGGCTTAGATAAGCTTAGTGATTAGTTATTGGTTTTGTTGTTTTAGTTATTAAACTGTGGTTTGTTCTAGGTAGTTTTTTTTCTGGGTTTGTTAGGAGACTGTTATAGTTCTGGGTTTGGGTTGTTGTAGGTATTATTTGGTTTGTTTTTTTAGTTTTTAATAAATTAAATAGTTGTTATTAAAGTAGGTGGTTTAGTTTTTTTATTTATAGGGAATTTTTTTTTTAGTTATATTGGTTTTTTTAGTGCTTTTAGGTATAAGTTAGTTCTAAAGTTATTTAGGCTATTTATAGTTTTTAGCTATATGGCTAGGCTTTTTGTAGTTGTAGTATTTAAAGTCCTTTAGATCTTAGTGGTTTTGGTGTGGCTTCCTGGTTATAGTATTAACGTTTATAGGTTTGTTGTGTTACTTATAGGAGGTACTTAGCTTATTGTGTTGTTAGTTATTTTGTTAGTATAAGTTAGGCTGTGATTTTCTAGGTCCTTGTAGTATATACTTTTTGCTAGTATTTAGTTAAAGGTAATGTATTTCTTTTTTTTTTTTTTTGCTGTTTATATAGTCTGGTATTAATTCTGATTGTGATTTTTATGTATTGTAGGAAGTTGTTTGGTTAGTTAAGCTTAGATAGCTTGTTTTTTACTTTTTTTTTAAGTTCTTAGTAGAATATAAAGATCTTAGTGTTATTAGTGTAATTAAGTTATATATAGATTCTTTAGAACTTTGTAGTATAGTTAGTAGTTAATTTGGTTTATTTAAGATTTGTTAAGTTTTGTTTAGCTTATTGTTTCTTGTTTAAGTTCTAGAATAGGGATTTTAAGGTGTACTTGAATTCTATGAAGCTCTTAAAGATTTACTGGGTCTCTAGGTTGTAGTGCTTTAGTGTTTTATTGTTTAGGTAGTCTTCTAAGTAGGGTTTAAACTAAGAGAGGACTTGTTTTTTGAAGAAGGTGTTTATATAGATGATTTTTTTTGTTTTTATATAAAAGTTGTTAGAGTAAAACGTTTAGTAGGTCTTGACTTATATTAAGAATTTTTTAAGTGTTTTAAGGGTCTTGTTATAAGTAGTAAGGGAATTAAGCTTAAGTTTTTTTTATTTATTTATTAGGGTTAAAATAATATTAGTAGTAGCTTAAAGAGTATAAACTTCTTTTTTAAGGTTATTAGTTTATTAGACTTTAGCTTAAAGTTAGTTAAGGAGTACTATATTATTATTAAATATTTGTTATATGTTTATAATATCTTTATAGGTCTTTTTGAGTTATTTAGTTATTTTAGTATTATTGTTTTTGTTACTAGAGGACTTAGTGTTTTTTATTTTTTGGTCTAAACTTATAGGTTTAGGGGGTGTAATTACCTTTTTTTTAGATCTGTTAGAAGATGAAGTTAGGGTAGCTTTAGAGGATATTATTATTGTTTAGTAAGTATTAAGGTTAACTTACTAAATAAAAGTAATTAAAGTGTTATAGTTAGATATCTAATAGTAGTGTTTTTTGTTAATAGGTAGCTAAGGTTAATACTTAGTAATAGTAAGGTAAGTTTTGTTAGTAATTTTACTGGTCTGTTGGTGTCTAGTGATTAGTTAGGTATATCTAGGTATAGATAGCTTTATAGTTTTATAATAAAAGGATAATTTAAAAGTTATTTTATAAGAGAGTAAATCATAAAGTTGATTGCTGAAGAGCTATAGAAGGTATTTAGTCTAGTTAGAATAATTATCCTTATATCCTATTATTGTCTTATTAGGACTGATCTCTTGAAGTTGGTCCTTGATGAGGACTGATCCTTGGTATGTTGGTCCTGGGTTATGGACCGCTTATTTGTTGTTGGTTTTTCTTATTTTTATGTGACTTTTCTTAGTTCTTCTGTTCTGAGAGGGGATTGATGTGTTCCTGTGCCATCCCGTATATAACCTTGTCTTGTAACCGCTAGGTGCCCGTGGGGCGACCCTGGTTATGTTATGCTTGTTGGGTCGTAACACTTTATCCCTAGCTGTACTAACTAATTCTTTGCTGGATACAGCCTTATTGACGTTTTTGTTAATAAGATTATCTATGTCTGTAAATATCTTGGGATTAAAGTCTAGCTTAGTTACCTTTGTAGTAGTATTAGCTAATACTTGGTTAATATTGCCTTGACTAAGGGGCCTTGTTATATACTTGAATTGATTAAGTATATGCTGTAGTAAAGGGGTAGGGTTGACGTTAATAGTGAATTTTTTTTTTGGCTCGTTATGTTAATGAGGATTTAAGGTATTAAATAGAATATAGGTATTAACTTCTTTAGTATAATATAGCTACTATTTAAAGGTTAGTTGCCTTATCTGCCTATCTATTATCTAATACTTTGAAGTATTATATCGTTAGTGGACCTCCTTTTCTTGGCTGTAAGCTATCCTCTTGACTGCTGCTCGTTGCCGCTGTTGCTCTACTTATATAGCCTTAGTTACTTGCTTCTTATATGCCTCTTTTATATCATTAAAAGTGACACTTAATATAAATGAGTGGCTTGGTGTTACGGTCAGATATCCGACAGTGGTGTTTTCTGCTAATAGGCAGCTGAGGTCGATACTCGGTAACAGTAAGGTAAGTCTTGTTGGTAATCTTGCTGGTCTGTTGGTGTCTGGTGATCAGTCAGGCACGTCTAGGCGTAGATAGCTTTATAGCTTCACAACAGAAGGATAATCTAAGAGTCACTTATGAGAGAGTGAATCACGAAGTTGATTGCTGAAGAGCTATGGAGAGTCTTTGAGCCCCAGGCTCAAGTCCTGTCTATATACTGATGTCTCCCTATCGTGATGCTGTTGATGGTGATCAACTAGAGTGGGTCCGGGGTGAGCTGCTCACTTGGTGATCGCTCCCAGTGATCACCTTATCTCTTGATCACTTTCTTATCATCACGTGATCTGTCCATAGTTCTTCCGTTCCGACCCTTGCCCGTAAGCGCCGTGATCATGCATACATGAGCCCGAATGTCCCCTGGTCCCTCGTGGGTTCGTTCCAGGTGGTTACGTTAACCAACGCTTTCCTGGGTCGTAACATCAGGTCTCCCCTCCAAAGGTCTAGCCCCTTAGACCTATATAGGTAAGTGGGTTCCCGCCGCGGGCTGTCCCTGGGTTTATCTCATTCTCATCTTTCTTCCACCATGTCGTTGGTGACTAATGCGGCAGAGTCAGACACTCTTAAATCTGGCAAGGCTTCTTCCACCAAGCGCCGTCTCGCGGATTCCTTGAGGATTCGTGAACACGGAATTGAAATCGAAATGCCGTGTAGTTGGTGTCGTTCCAAGGGGATCCGTTGCAAGATGCTTGCGGGTTTCCAGAAGTGTCAAGAGTGTACTCGCCGGGGTCGCTCTTGTGATGGGGATGATAATGCGATTTGCGAATGTGAGTGTTTTTCGTGGTTCCGAGGTGTGTGGCTTTCTAATGATCGTAGTGGATCGTTTGCTGAATGAAGCCGATCGTCTGGATAAGGCTGAAGAGCAGGAGGAAGAGTTGCTTCGTCAGAAGGCGGAGTTACTGCGAAAGCAAGCAGAACTGTTCCGTCTTGCGCAGGCGGAGATGGATGCGTCTCTTGCCCGGCTCGATCGTTTACGTAAAGAGAAACGGATGATTTTCAAGAGGGGTCGTGAGGCCGCTGCTGAGTGGCCTGCGGATTCGCCCGTCGATCCGGTGGTTGAGGCGGTTCACGAGGTACAGGCTAGTGGTGGTTTTGGTGCAATTGACCTGTCCTTCCTTGAGTCTTTTGATCCTAGCGATCCGTCCTGGCAGTCCTTCGGTGAGCTGCCTGTTGAGGGTTTCGTGGCTGAGGGTTCTGGGACTCGCGATAGTCCTGAAGGAGTTGCTGGGAGTGTTGGAGGTTCTTGACTGGCTCCCATGAATTGTCCTCGTGTCCGTATCCTTTCCATTTAATAAGATATTGTGTTTCTCCGTTTTCCTCTCGCTCGTCAATGATTCGTTCGACTTCGTACTCCGGTTCGTTTGGTTCCACGATGATGCAGTCGTTGGTGTTTGATCCTCGCGGTGCTGGTTCAAGCAGTGCGATATGAAAAACTGGATGTATCTTCATTGTGTCTGGTAAGTCGAGTTTGAAGTTGACGTCTGAGATTTTCTGAATGATTTTGAAAGGTCCAAGTTTTTTGTAGTCCAATTTGTCACTTGGTCTTTTCGTTTTGATGTTGCGTCGCAGAAGATACGCGCTATCTTCCTCTTCAAAGGTTGGTCCCTCAACCCTTGATGTGTTGGCGTATTTCTTCATTCGTGCCCTGACAAATTCGAGATCTTTGGTGGCATTCTCTTGGATTTCTCGTAATTTGTTGTAATCTGCCACAGCCTTTAGTGCTCGTGGTCCCTGTCGAGGTTCTCCATATGCCGTAGGCTCGAATCCGTAATTCAGGTAGAATGGGGAGTTCAGTGTGCTTTCTCCTATAGCACTGTTATAGGCGAATTGGGCCATTGGAAGCAATGGTACCCAATTGTCTTGGTCGTAGTTGACATAACATCGTAGATACTGTTCCAGTATCTGGTTGATTCGTTCGGTTTGTCCATCGGTTTGTGGGTGAAAAGCGGTCGATAGCTTGTGATCAGCTCCTAGTTGCGAAATCAGGGATTTCCAAAACTTGGATGTGAACAGTTTGTCTCTATCGGATACGATTTCCTTGGGCAATCCGTGGTTGCTGACGATGTATTTCAAAAACGCGTACGCTAGGTCTTCTGCCGTGCTTGACTCTAAGTACGGGATGAAGTATGCGTATTTCGTGAGTCGGTCGACAATGACCAATATGCTGTCATAGTAGGTTTTCGTGAGTGGTTCTTTTGACTTGGGGAGTTTGACGATAAAGTCCAAAGAGATTGAGTGCCACGCTTCTGGTGGCGCTGGTAGTGGTTGCAATTGTCCGTATGGTTTGTGTGGACTATTTTTGCTTTTCTTGCACATGTCGCAATCCTTGATTGCTGAAGCCACTTCTGCTCGAGTGACTCGTGCGTCGTAATGTTGTCGAATTCGTTTAAATGTTTTGGTAACTCCTTGGTGTCCGTGGGCCCTAGCACTATGAATCTCCATGATCTGTTCAGGTGTCATCCTGCCAGTCGTGCTGGTATTGACACGGGTACCGATCATAATGAGTTTCTGTGCTGGGACAAGGTCACCGTTCTTGTCCTCCTTGAGGATGACTTGGGTTTCTTCTGGTACCGGGGTTTCGTGGTCCGGTCTTCGGCTTAGGGCATCAGCTCTTCCGTTCTCAGATCCTTTGACGTAGATGATTCTGAAGTTGAATTCTGACAGGAATTCAGACCATCTGATCTGTCGTTTGTTGAGGACTTTAGAGGTGGTGAAGTGAGTGAGGTTCTTATGGTCGGTGTAGACCTTGACTTCATGTTTGGTCCCGGATAACTGAGGTTTCCATTCTTGGAAAGCTTCGATAATTGCCATGAGTTCCTTGTCGTGGATTTGGTAATTGAGCTCGGCTCCGCTAAGTTTTCGAGAGAAGAAAGCGCAAGGGTGTAGCTTTCCTTCATCGTCGCGTTGGCCGAGTTGTCCACCGATGGCGTAGTCTGAAGCGTCGGTTTCCAGTTCGAAGGGTTTTCTTGGGTCTGGGATTATCAGAACTGGTTCGGAACAAACTTGTTGCTTGACTTCTTCGAAGGCTTTTTCTTGTTCTTCGGTCCATTCGAAGGGTACGTCCTTTCTGGTGAGCTTGATGAGGGGGTTGATTTTGGCGGAATATCCTTTGAGGAATCGTCGGTAAAAGTTGACGAATCCCAAAAAGGATTGGATGTCCTTGACATTTTGAGGTCGGGGCCAGTCCTTGACGGCCGCGATTTTTCCATTTTCCATCCGGATCTTTCCTGGTGTGATGGTGAATCCTAAGAAGTCGACTCGTTGACTGTGGAATACGCTCTTTTCGGGTTCGACTAGTAGTTTGGCTTCTTGTAGTCGTTGGAGTACGGTGTGAACGTGCTTCTCGTGTTCCTCGGGGGTACGAGAGTAGATGAGTATATCGTCTAGGTAGACGACAACGAACACATCTATAAATTCTCTCAGGACGTGGTTGATCATTGTCTGGAAGGTGGCGGGTGCATTGGTGAGTCCGAAAGGCATGACTAGATACTCGAAGTTGCCTTTCCTGGTGCGGAAGCAAGTCTTCCACTCCTCGCCTTCCTTCATCCTGATCAGGTTGTAGGCTCCTTTGAGGTCGATGGCTGTGAACCATTTGGCGTGGTACAGCTGGTCTCGTAATTCTGAGATAAGAGGTAGCGGGTAGCAGTTCTTGATTGTAATATCGTTGAGTTGTCGGTAATCCACGCAGAGTCGTAGTTTGCCATTTTTCTTTGGTACAAACAATATTGGGTATCCTGCAGGGGATGTCGATGGTCGGATGTAACCTTTGCGTAGGTTTTCTTCGAGGTATTTGTCAAGTGCCTCGCGTTCCGTTTCATTCAGTCCGTAGATTTTGTGAAACTTCGGGTGTGCTCCTTCTTTGAGCGGGATCTCGTGATCGTACGAGCTATGTTCAGGCAAGCCGGTTTCCAATTCTTCAGCAAAGAGTTTGGTGTACTTGCGGTATTGTTCTGGGATCGGAGAGAGGCGTTCTTCCTCTCGTTGATCGTTGATGAATTGTTCGAATTGTTCGTCCTTCGTGGGCTCGATTCTTTTGACGTATGCGACGTATCTGTGTCGCTTTGATTCACTCGGGGGTTGCGGCTTGCAACGCTGCCTCGCAGTCGAATCTCTCCATTGGAGTTGGCCTGTTCTCCAATCTATGCTCGGGTTGTGTTGTCGTAACCATGGGATTCCAAGGATGACATCCATGTCTCCTATTTGTGCTATGTCGAAGATCAGATGTTCTTGACGGTCATGGGTAACCATAGAGAGTTGCGCGGTTTCTCTGTCAATGGTGCCTCCACCGTACTCAACTGTTTCTCCTTCCACGTTTTGCAGGGTGTATGGTTCCTCCTTGAATCTCCATGTGATTCCTCGTTGATTCACCAGTCGTGGTGACATCAGGTTTGCTTGTGCTCCACTGTCAATTACGACCTGAGTGGGCTGTCCTTCGATGTAGACGCTCAGAACCAGGTGTGAGGCGTCTGTCGTCGTGGCGAGGTATAGGGACTTCCTCAGTGTCGCCTTCTGCTGTCCCTGTGCAGTTGGCGTCCCTAGTTTTTTGAGTAGTGTCGGTGGGCTTGCTTCCCCTTCATGTCCACCGGTTTTATCTCGGGGGGGGTTTGTTCCCTAATCTGGGTTCTCCAGGTTTTGGCTTTGCCTACGTAATGCATCATACATTCGTCGTGCATGCATTTGGACCAGTGTTTGATCAGTCCGTTGTAGCACAGAACCGGGTGTTCCGGACTGGGTTGCATGTGTAACCAGCTCGCTTTGAATTCCTTGACTATCCATGTGCCGAGTTGGTGGTGGAGGTAGATCATGGGAATCGGCTGCTGCTTCCTTCGTCGAGGGAAGAAGTCGTTAAGTTCCTTGTCCTGGAGGTGGAACTGGCATTCGTCGTAGATGCAATCGGCCCAGAATACTTCGGTGTGGCGTGCGTGTTTTTGGTCGAGGTACTCGTGGTCTCCGAATATAGGTTCCTCTAGGACGGATACTACTGGTTTCCCGTCGATTCCGGTATCGTCTGTTCCATAGAACCAGACTTCTTGATCGTCCTCATTCTTTTCGTACTGTGGTCGGTACTCAGGGTAGTCCTTTTTGGTGGGCCAAGCCCTTTTGACCATCGGGTCGTCGCTGAAGTCGACATTCGCTTGCGCAGCTATTGGTTCGTCCGGGTCGTAATGAGTTGGGCTTTGGTTGGCCTCGTAGAGCTGTGCTTCCCTTTCACGGAAGACTTCTCGTCCAGGGTCCGATTCGTCAGAGGATTCTTCTTCTTCTGAGAATGGTGTGAATGTAATCGTCCTGGTTTTCTTCTCAATATCCTTGTAGGATGTCGATTGCGTAGAGGTTTGGCTTGATCTTCTGAGATCCATGAGTTGCTTGGCAGCCTTTCTTTCGAGCTTGCTCGAGGGTTCGAACTCATCAAGCGATTCCTCATGTTCTTCTTCAGAGCTTGTTTTCTCGCCAAGTACTTCAATCGACTCCTGGGGTGTGGGTTCCCTGAACCCGAGTTTTGGAGGAGAAAATCTGGGTCGTCGTGGTTGCTTCCGTCCCACGGCTACTATCTTAGTGGGCTTCCCAGGTTTGATGCTCCTTTCCTCCTTGAGAGCGTTCTCGAAGTCCTCCTCGAGTGCCCATTGTTTCTGGAAGTTCCCTTGGGCTTGTATGCGTAGTTGGAGTCGTTCCTCGATGACTTTCAGGGTGTCGGGCATACAGGGGTTGTCTTCCTTGCTTTGTGCAGCTTCCTTGGCTCGGATGAGCTTGGTGATTAGCTGTTGGTTTCGTTGCTCCAGTTGCTGAACCGTGGTTTGTTCTGGGTGGCCTCCTTTCTGGGTTCGTCGGGAGATTGCCACAGTTCTGGGTTTGGGCTGTTGTGGGTACCATCCGGCTTGCTCTTTCAGTTCTTGATGAACTAAACAGTTGTCGTCGAAGCAGGTGGTCCAGTTCCTTTGTTCGTGGGGAACTTCCCTTCTTGCTACGTTGGCTTTCCTAGTGCCTTCAGGTACGGGTCGGTTCTGGAGTCGCTTAGGTTGTTTGCAGTCTCTAGCTATGTGGCCGGGCTTCTCGCAGTTGTAGCATTTGAAGTCCTTCGGATCCCGGTGGTTCTGGTGAGGCTTCCTGGTTGCAGCACCAACGTCCATGGGTCCGCTGTGTTGCCCATAGGAGGTGCTCGGCTTACTGTGTTGTTGGTTGTTCTGCCAGTACGAGTTGGGTTGCGAGTTCCTAGGTCCCTGCGGCACATACTTTTTGCTGGTATTCGGCTGAGGGCGGCGTGCTTCTCCTTTTTCCTTTCGCCGTTCGTACAGCCTGGTATCGATTCTGACTGCGATTTCCACGTATTGTAGGAAGTCGTTGGGTCGGTCGAGCTTGGATAGCTCGTCTTTTACTTCTTCCTTAAGTCCTTGGTAGAACATGAAGATCTTGGTGTCGTCGGTGTAATCAAGTCGTGCGCAGATTCTTCGGAACTCTGCAGCGTAGTTGGTGGCTGACTTGGTTTGTTTGAGATTTGCCAAGTCTCGCTCGGCTTGTCGTTTCTCGTCTGGGTCCTGGAATAAGGATTTCAAGGCGTACTCGAATCCTGCGAAGCTCCCAAAGATTTGCTGGGTCTCTAGGTTGCAGTGCTCCAGCGTCTCACTGTCCAGGTAGTCTTCTAGGTAGGGTTCGAACCAAGAGAGGACTCGTCCTCTGAAGAAGGTGCCTGCATGGATGATTCTCTCCGTTTCCGTACGGAAGTTGCCAGAGTGAAACGTCTGGTAGGTCCTGACCTGTATCAAGAATCCTTTAAGCGTTCCAGGGGTCCCGTCGTAGGTGGTGGGGGAGTTGAGCTTGAGTTTTTCCCGCCCATCCACTGGGGTCGAGATGATGTTGGCAGCAGCTCGGAGAGTGCGAACTTCTTCCCTGAGATTGTTGGTTTGCTGGACCTCAGCCCGAAGTTGGTCAAGGAGTGCCGCGTTGTTGTTGAACATCTGTTGCATGTCCGCGATGTCCTTGTGGGCCTTCTTGAGTTGCTTGGCCATTTCAGCATTGTCGTCCTCGTCGCTAGAGGATTCGGCGCCCTTCATTTCCTGGTCCAAGCTCATGGGTTTAGGGGGTGCGACCGCCTTTCCCTTGGATCCGCTAGATGAAGTCGGGGTGGCTTTGGAGGACATCGTTACTGTTTGGTGAGTATCAAGGTCAACTTACTAAACAGGAGCAATCAAAGTGTTACGGTCAGATATCCGACAGTGGTGTTTTCTGCTAATAGGCAGCTGAGGTCGATACTCGGTAACAGTAAGGTAAGTCTTGTTGGTAATCTTGCTGGTCTGTTGGTGTCTGGTGATCAGTCAGGCACGTCTAGGCGTAGATAGCTTTATAGCTTCACAACAGAAGGATAATCTAAGAGTCACTTATGAGAGAGTGAATCACGAAGTTGATTGCTGAAGAGCTATGGAGAGTCTTTGAGCCCCAGGCTCAAGTCCTGTCTATATACTGATGTCTCCCTATCGTGATGCTGTTGATGGTGATCAACTAGAGTGGGTCCGGGGTGAGCTGCTCACTTGGTGATCGCTCCCAGTGATCACCTTATCTCTTGATCACTTTCTTATCATCACGTGATCTGTCCATAGTTCTTCCGTTCCGACCCTTGCCCGTAAGCGCCGTGATCATGCATACATGAGCCCGAATGTCCCCTGGTCCCTCGTGGGTTCGTTCCAGGTGGTTACGTTAACCAACGCTTTCCTGGGTCGTAACACTTGGCTTGACGGCTCGCTAGGCCTAGCTTCTTTGTTACTATGTTGCTAGTCTCTTATTATAGTCTTTGATATGACCTTGTTAGTACTTATAACTAAGAGCTTTCTTATTAATTATTTCCTTAATCACCTTAAATCTTTTTTTTAAAGGAGTATTCTATAAGCTGCTATATTTCTCCTCTATATAGTTAGTAATAAGTATAGCCTTATTAAAGTAATTGTTATATAGCAAAAAACATATAAGGTAAAATAATATATTAGCCTTGTTTTACTGTATTCTTTTTACTAATTAGGCTAATATAATATTGTCTTTAATAGGCTAGATACCTGATTTTTTAAATCTTCTTATAATATTTATAGCTGTGAAGGTAGTATTAGTTATATTGGTAAGAGTAGTAATAAAGTTGCCCCTTGTAAATGTAAGGTTACCATTTTGTATATGGTTGCAAAGTACCTTTTGCTGGGTACTTTTGAATGGCTGGAAGACCTTAATATCTATTGGCTAAAGGAAGTGCGTTATATAAGGCAAAAAAAAACCTAGGATAATGTCGAAGTTAATACAATACTCTATAAGCTCTATACTAATGTGGCTAGTAAACTTATTTAATAGAAATAGATAATATAGCTATTTTGACTTCTTAATAATATCCTAATAATTATGGTATTGTTGGTGTACTCTGTTTGGCTTACTATTAAGTAGATATAGGTTATAGTTGTTATAACCGTATATGTTAACGCCAAAATAGTCCTTAAGTGAATGGCTTATATAGCGATACTTAGCTAACCTTGCGTATGATTCAGTATTGAAGTGCTATATATAGTTTATTATAACCTCTTGGTTTGAAAAGCCAGTTATTGAATGCATAAAGTAGACACCTTCTTGGATCTAATAATCTGCCTAAGCAGTAACTGGCCACGTTTTGAAGATCAGATATCCTGGTATGCTGTTGCCCGCAGCATTGCCATATCTAACTAATGTACATGACTCTTGATTCGCAGAATTAATAACCTCTAGTAGGCAGTTGTATTTTAGTGGCCACTAAAATAGTATCACGTGTATCCTGCTGCTAAGGCAGCCGATTCGGCACCCTGACTCATCGGCGTTCCATATTTCTGAAGGGCCAAGATCATACTCTCAGACTATTGCCCAATACCGCGCAAAGAAGTCCTCTATCAGGGCAAGGTCCAGCTCTGCTCCCTTACAGTATATCTCAACCGGCTTAATAGCAGCCTTCTTCTGAAGCTCTGGGTAGTCGGCAAGCCAGGTACAGACAAAGTGCTCCAATACAGGGGGCATACCGCAGAGGTCACGCAGATAGTTAGCCGTCTCTTCGACCTGTATCGGCAAGGCTAGGAAGCCAGCTTCAGCAAGCCATATAACAAAGGCCGCAAGAGCCGCGTCTTCAGCGTCTATTATTGCCCGCGGCCGGCCACCTTCGTCTGGGCTTACGCGGAGGTCACCGCCAGCTCGCAAGGTGCAAAGATGCTTCTCAATCGCCGTATAAGATACTCCGTAGTCCCAGGCAGTCTAGCAAATAGAGGGTATAGGGGCTAAGTTCTTGCCAGCACAGCCGAATTGGCTTGCCCGTTGCTAGGCAGCAAATAGCACTTCGGCAGCCTTTTTGGCAATAGTCATATTCTTGTCACATAAGCAAGGCATATTAACTATGTTAGATAAGGATATTTAGTTTAGATAGTGTTGATATCTGTCGATAAAATATCCAAATAATTGATTGTTTTAGTGAGAATATAACAAAAGTCAGGACAAAGTGGGGACACAATGGCAACCACCTTTTCGTAGTGGCAACCCGGTTTTTTCGCCCCCTCCGTGAGGAGGGGGTGTTTAGCTTTGCGCGGCGCTGACTAACACCCCGGGTAATGACGTGACTATGATTTGGTGACCTTTCAAAAGGTGGGGAAGCGGTCCTTCGACGGCAGTCGGCCCTGGTCGGGATCCACCTCAAACCCGCACTTGCTACATGATAGCCCCGGAATACTCCGGGGATACCCGGACAAGCTACTTTCGCCCATGTGCAGCGTAGTAATTCGACCTCAAGCTCTTTCTGTTCCGAGTCATTTCTTGTTTGTAGCCAACATGCAACCACTATGAAGACAAACACCAACCCTGGCAGGTACGATGATCGTTTGGGCCATGGTGATTGGTAAGTGTTTAAGACGAGTGCGCGATTGATAAGATTCAATTCGGGAAGAGCTCTAATTCCTATACGTTAGGATAGCCTATTTTACTGCCACTATAACGTCGTCATCAATCTTTTGCGCGACTGGAGTGTATCTCCACCGACTAAAGTAAGCCGGTGTCTTCCCCTTGCCGCCGTTGTTGGTGGCGTACGCACCAACTATGGTACCTACAAATAGTATATTAGCAACAAAGCATCTCAGAAACTGACTATATGTGCTCACCGGTGAATGGCCCGCTGCCGCCTGAAACGACGAGGGCGCCAGCTGTGCCAATTTCTGTGTACTCTTCTGGTCGTGCCGCCGGAGCCGCGCCGAATACATACTCGGAGTCAGTGACAGCTGAGACTGACAACCTTATGATTTCTGATCTCCACTCTTTTGGCACGGGTACGATGACAGTCTCGGGGACGGTGATGTTTGCCTTTCCTGATGCCTCAACTCGGAATCTGAATCTCGGAATAAAGGTTGTGCCAGAGCAAGCCGGCAAATTGACTACACCTAAGTCAATGTGCTGCGCCTGCGTCAGAAATACTGAGATGCCCGCTTCTTCTTCTTCGACTTCAGGATTGAAGGAAAGATCGACCATGTAATTGAATAGAGTCGCGCTTTGTTTACGAGCTATGAACCCAAGACCATCCTCTTTGGGCTCGAAATCCGGAGTTGCGGTTAGGTTGACGGGCGAGGGAAATACTTCCAATGTATTCGGATGGCCTGGTGGTGAGACTGCAAAGAGCGAGGTCTTGGGTGGGCGCCAAAAGAAAAAGTGCCTCGGAAGCTCTGAATCTGGCTTGAAGTCGACGATATCAGGTTCGTCAATCCAATGGCCAGTTCCTGGGACGTTCTTATTCACAGGTGGAAGTGGCCCCGTCATTGTACCGTGAACCTTGTCGAGAACTGGCCATTGGTCCTTTTTCCAATCAACTGCAAAGAGAACGGTTTCACGACCCATCGGGTAGATCTCCCACGCAGGGCCAGACCTTGTTGCCAGTGCGACCCCCACCAGTTCCCAGAAGCGTCTTGGAACAAGTCAGCATGCCCAACCGTCTGGAAATACAGATTCGTGTTCTTCGCCGTGAGGATAGGGTTGTGTGGAGCGCCCTCGTAGGGGCCAGATATATCTTTGGACCGAGCAAGAGTAACGGAATGATTTGTTTCTGTACCCCCTCTCCTATCAAGAGGTAGTAGTAGTCATCTTTGCGGTATAGATGCGGCCCTTCGGGATTGCGGTCACCAGTCCCGTTCCAGACCTTGACCGGTTCAGTCGCTGCGCCGGTGGAAAGGTCAATTTCGCTGCTGTAGATCCCAGCAGCGACTGACATATAAACTTTTCTGTTGTCCCAGAATATGTCAGGGTCAATGTCGTTTGCTGGATTCTCGACGCGTAACGGGCCCGTCCAGGATGCATCGTTGTATGGGTCTATAGTGGTGAAAAGCAAGATTTTTGGTCCCCATTCGGCGTACCAGGACACGTAAGAAGTAATGAGGTAGAAGGTCCCATTGTGGAAACGGATTGTGGAAGCCCATATCCCCTCGCTTTGTTCTGAATTTCTATACAGCTCTGGTAGTTGTTCAGGCCGCGTCAGGGCATTACTGGCGAGCTTCCAGTTGACCAAGTCTTTACTGGCGTATAACGGAACGCCTGGAAAGGCCAAGAACGACGATACTGTGCAGAATAACGTGTTATCCCATTCTTTTACGAAAGTGCAACTAGGATCTGAGTTCCACCCAGGTAGAATCGGATTGGTGAAGGTCTTGTTGACCTCCTGAGACAAGCCTTGACCCGCCAGGGTAATGGTTGACAGCCAGAAGAGGCTGAAGATGTGCATTGGTTTTCTGAATGTTCCAATTAGGGTGAGGCTTTCTGACTGTGACCTAACGATTTCGACCACTTGGGCTCAAAGTGCGTTGAAATGACTAGCTAGATATATATCATTATGGCGTACCCGGGTCTCCAAGACGCGGTGATGTGTTGCCAAGTAAGATGCTGCTTTCTTGTCAACTGATTTAATTAGGCGCGAAAGCGAGAGCGATCCCATTATTTATTCCGTGATTTCTTCCGCCAATTCAATCTTTGACACGGCAATTCCTTTCAGATAGAAGGGGCTTTTGAGCGGGGTTGTCGCTCACTGCAGCTTTGGGGTCGTCTGCAACCCCGCACAAGCTGCGCTATTCTACGGCTCTTCTCCCGACGATGCCGTCGTATCTGCACAATTGAACGACCGTATGAGATCATTCATGTACGCTCTTGGTTAGCACATGCAAGAAGCTGACATTCATTGCAAGGAGTGGTATAGCCGCGAACAACTCTTTCTGCGGTAGCTTACTACCAGCGAATAAAATCGTGTCGGTTGGGCTTACTACGGCTCTTGATGGATCTCTGTTCAAGCCATAATCTCATCTGTTTAAAAAACGCAACGCTTGAGATCGGTGAAGGGGACAACATAGTTCGTGGAGCGGGTTGATAAGTACTTAGTCCACCAGATGTTTTCGGTCGGCCATTGACCCTGGCCTCCCGCATGACGATGATGGCCACAAATTGAAAATGATCACACAATAATACTAACTAAACCAATCAGTGATATTAAAACCCGAAAGCCTCTTTGTGAACCCTGTTTCTCTGCTTTGAACAACTTGTAATATGTGAGGCCCAAATAGTCAACGTCACCTTTCCTCATGCCAAAACACAAATCAAGGCTATGAGGGTAGAACTCCCCAAGATTTTCACAAAGTCTTACCTATTGTAAACAGTTGTAATCGATATTTGAAATCAGGATAAATCCAAAGCCTTAATTCACTAGCATAAGGTTGGTGTGTGGTATTATTCAGGTACTTCAATGGCTATGTGCTGGTATCGTCCAGGATTTTGGGCAAGGTTTGGTTGTCATCATTGGACAAACTAACTTCAACGAATACGTCTTTTGAAGACATTCTTCGTGATTCTACAGCTGAACATTAAACCCACATTCTCCAATGATGTTGTACTGACCGACGGCTACGTCTTCAATGTCGCAGAGTGTCGTGGTTCTATGTTCCAGCGAATTGCTGTTACAGATGCGGATATTCCTTGTCAAGCGACATTGCAAGCCTCTTGAACCGATGAGAACATCCCGTCTACTCGAGCCTTTTCCTCTTGAGGAATTTTCACAGCTTCTCCCACCTGCCGACAAGGCTGATCCAACTACAACATAAAGTCGGGAACACCAAGTTGAATGGGGGTTTTGCCTTTCTCGCGCTAGTCCTCATTGGGTGTGATAGCCTTTTGAACTTTTCGAGCTGGGATTCAGCCTCTGTTTCAGCAGTGTTCCCTAGCTAAAGTAAGAATAACAATAGTCCAGGTGCTCTCCGAGGAAGTTTAACTGCTAGGCCAAATCAACAACTTTGTCGATGAAATTAGTATGCCATGCAACTCCTAGCAGGGTCTATTGTGCGTAAATATGTAGTTCAAATTACACTTGCCTGGACTTGGACAGCCTCGCAGTCCAGGAGCCGGGAGAAAAGGTTACGGCAGCCGCTTAAGCGCAAAGTCATGGATTAAACAAATTGGCCCTGCGCAAAGGATACAGCACGATATAGCGTGAGTTTCGAAAGATGCAAGTTTGTATTACAAGTTGAAGCGAACACGATGTTACCTATATAAGAGAGTGACCAAAGTTTCCAAGCCAGTATTCAAAAGAACCGTCGACCAAAAGAACGCCGTAAGATGCAGATTCTAGACACCGCCATGCAATCCATGTGTAAGTTATATAACATTCAACCTCCTACTGCGTTGAATCGTTCCGTCCCTCAACATTTAGAGCTTGAAGCCTCCGAGAGGGTTGGGGTTGGGAATGACATAACCACCCTGCTGGACGGGAGGAACGATGGCATCCCCCTTCTTGGCAGCCAGTTCCTTGTGCTTGGCGAGAGTGAAGTCAGGGCTGTCGAAGTTCTGGTTGATCACGCCAACCATGCCAGAATGGCAGTGCTGACCGACATTTTGAGCGCAGTAGTACCACTGAAAAAATACATGTTAGTCTTTTTTTCCCCCTAGCCTGCAGATGATTTAGTTGGAGAGTGTAGACTCACGATTGGCTTCTTGTCCTCAACGACGACTTGGAATACGTCGGAGGCTTGTCCCTCGGGGGTGAAGAAGTTGAAGCCCGAGAAGAAGGAAGTGCCATCGGCGAAAGGGGTGCAGGGGTCGGCGAAATTGGACTGGGCGACCGAGTGGTTGCGAGGAAGGAAGTGCCACTCGACGGTATCGCCGATCTCAGCGACGACGTTGTCCGGGTCGAAGCGGAGACCGCCCAGGCCGGCAACGACGGAGTGAGTGACGCCCGTGAGATGGGTCGTGCGAGACGGGGTCTGGGTGCCGGTGGTGCTGGTGGGAGCGGCCGAGACGGTGGCAGCGACGGAGGCCAAAAGGACAGTGGATAGGGTCTTGATAGAGAACATTGTGACTGGTTTTGGCGCTTCTTTGTAGAATCACTGAGTTACTTTGATGAATTGAGATATAGAGAGAGACAAAGACTTTAGGAAATAAAAGAGCAGGAAAGACGAGATAGGAAACGTTGTAAGGTTGTTTGGTTGCTTGTTTTGCTTGTAATGATGAGAGAACCGAAAAGTCGAAGAGCAAATGTCCCGTTGCATTTATATAAATCCCACGAGATGAATCCGGGCCTCTAATCGCATTGTCCAGCTCGTGGCGTCGCTGTATAGCCTCACGGAACGTTCCTCCTCCGCATCGCAACCCGCCTTTCCCAGTTGGCGGCTCGCATATTACAGCCAAGCATCGTAAGCACGACAGCACCCGAAATCCTTGACCCGATCGATCCTCTATCATCTACCAGCCGCATCGCCGGTATGCCGGTCACATGGGGGAACACCACCAAGACCTAAATCCGGATTGACGCTAAATTCTCATTCGAAGAACCTGTGCTGTGAGATGACTGGCTGCTTGCCGCGCAGCTGTAGAAAACTATACTACCCGCGGGAATGGCGTCTGACCGTGGCTTGTGCGGCATGACAGTAAGACTGGATTGCGCGTGGCGAAGCCGGCTACTAGTGACAGCGCCCCAATGTTGCGATGAACACACCGCTTGCGTTCTAATTTGGGACGCTATTACCGATCCCGGGCTAATGGGTCACTAATCAATATGACATATGTGAAGCTATATCGTGGATCAGCCTCAAAGCCTTGCAGCATGATAGAACCGAATACTTGGTCTCAGGGGTAAGGACCAGACCGCTTTCTTGACAACGTTGGGGCTCAAAGCAGCTGTTCTGGTGCGTCCGAGTCACGTTGCGCTTTGCAATCATGTGGTGAGCAGTGGACTCTAGCCAAACATTGGCTAGACACATAACATGTTGGCCGTAATAAAATAGCGCGGGCAACCAAAAACGCATACTTGGCTGAATGCAAACGAACACTACGTGACGTTCCCATGACAAACCCGCAAGTGATTTCATATGCTAACGGTGTGGCGGCTCAAGACTAGTGAGCACGATGTAATGGAGAGACATACTAACACACCACTCAACTTCTTCTTGGACTCAGGTAGAGCTCAGAATTGAAAATCTACTGGTGAGTATTGCTTAGTTTGGTTAATCCGTTGATGTAATTATCGCAGTCTCTCTGAAGCGCGCTCCTAATCATTGTGTATAATGTGCCCTTTGTTGCCTCGCTATGCAGAAAGCTGTACAAAACCAAATGCAAAAGTCGCCATCGGCTGCAATAACGACAAGATACAAAAGCAAACGATGGCTATGTCCCAAAAGATCCCACTACTGCCGTGTTGCCTTCGTCGGCATCCTAGAAAAGACATGAGAAATCAAGGCAGATAGCGGGATTTACTTGGCGTCCTTTTCGTCCTTCCCATCATCATCGGAGCCCTCCTCCTCCTCAGTCGCCTCACCCTTCTTTTCTTGCTCCAACTTGTACCATGGCCCGTGTATCGCGCCGGTGCCAGCGCCCACCAAAAGGCCGAGTCCGGTCGTCGGGATCGCCGTAACACCGCCGACAAGAGTGCCTACCAGCGTCCCCACGCCGGCACCCAGACCTGTGCCGACGCCCGCGCCGATGCCCGCGCCGCCAATCCCGCCCTGCCAGACGCCGCTTTGCAGGCGCTGCGACTGTTTCGCCAGAGACTTGGCCTTCTTCTCATGCTCGGCCGCCTCCGCGAGGATCTTCTTCTTCTCTTCAGGGTCCTCGATTCCTTCCGCGCGTTTCCGAGTCTGCTCCGCCGACTCGGCCTCCTCTTGCGCCTGTTGGAGTTTGGCGGTTGCTTGCGCGAGGACCTTGTCCTTCTGGGTCTGCTTCTCTTCCGGCGACGGGGAAGACATGGGGGGAAGGGCGATCAGGGGGTGTGTTCCCTGGGATAAAGTAAGAAATAAGGTAGGTGGGATATGAGTGGGGAAAAAGATGTTCAGATTCGAAAAGGGAAAGATGCAGCCGTTCTGGTTCTTTGTCAGATTTCTCGGCAGTGAGGTTGAAGAATTTCTGTAACCTGTCGCACGGTTTTGGGAAATTCGATATCAAGAAAGTTGGCAGCGCGTTGACATCACTCGCTTATTGTTCACGCTCGACACCCCCTGCAGATGTTTGTGGCGGAATGATCTGCTCCAATACCGCACGGTGACGTGTAAGCTCGGTTTAGTGCATACGCTGGGCAGTGTGGAATGGGGGGTATCTCATGGAAACTGTCTCGCCCCGACAAACTTTAGCGTCTTCACTGCATACCTAGTCACGAGGGAAAACCTGACCAAATCCAAATGGAAACACTTGATATGCTTTCCCGTGAACATGCAAGTTCTAGGGCGAAGGCTCTGAAAACGAGGTCTTGCGGAATAAATGGGACGGAGCTCGGTCTTACCAAAAAATGCGAACATCAAGTGGCTCTCATTGTCGCTTTTTTGTTGCAGAAGGCATACTGATAATAGTTAAATAAAACTAGTGCTTTCTCCCACTCCGACTAACAGCTTCTGCTCCTAAATAGGCACGTTGGGGTCATCGAGGACAAGCAAAGCTTACATTTAGCAAGCTGGACAAACCTGACGCCAAATGATGATTCGCACAATATGGAACTAGGAATAGAACAAAGCTTGCTCTCTGGCTGCCTTGCAACCTTTCGGAACGAGGTGTTCATGTCCATGGCAAGCCGAGTTGTCAGACGCAAGGGTAAGGAGTCTCTTCCTCGGCCGGCAAGTCCCGAGGTGCTTGAAACAGCGCGAAAGATTTAGAAGCGGGAGTGGAGAGCAAACTAAATTTTGATGTACGATCGACATATCGGAGAATATCTGGCTTCCACTACGGTCTTTCACCAAACACGTCTTGGAAAGCCGATTTAAAGACGGTTGACACTCTAATTAAAAACCTAATATGAATTAATGCAAGTGTTTGCATTAACGCTTTCAAATGAGCTCGTTGCACCATTGTTGTCCAACCTCTGTCATGTCTTCAAGTGCTTCGAACAATTTGTGATAGGGAGGAATTGTATAAGAGCCAATAGAGTACCAAGAGAACTTCTACAAAAACTGGACTAAACAACTTGGCACAATGAGAGGCAAGTGTAATAATCTGTTGCCACACTTGTATGTTCTCAAGCGGGAATTCCTTGGTTTCAAGGCTGGTTCTGTGGCTTTTCGATGGTGATGCACATAAAGTGAAAGATGCTCGCCATACAGTCGTAGGATGTTACACTGAACTAATTCTGTCAAGGACAATCCTGTCGATTTTGTATTGCTAGGAAGATGTTGTCACATCCCTACGCTACTTCATGGGTCTTAGGTAACTGTACTGGAACAAGTTTCGGTGCTTAATCTAAGCAATTCTTACAACTGACGCCTAGCAATTGTCGCACGGTGAAAAGAGATATAATGTGGGCAAGTAGAGCGTAGGTAAGAATGCGTTTCCTACGGTAAATCAACGCGACAGCAATATTCCACCACCTCTATGGACGTGTCTGTATGTCAAGAAAAGTAACGTTTACAAAGCTAGGTTACTTTTTGCCAAATGACTCGATCTAGGTAATTAATGTCGCCAGCTGGGATTCTCCGAGGAAGAACGTCTTCTTTCATCAAAGCCGCGCCAACGAGACGATACGGTCCATGAACCACGGAAATAGACGATTTTCTCCACAGCAAGGTTTTTGCTAGTGGATTGTAGTGAACCTAATTGGTCTTGACTCTTCAGCGTTCCAAGATTTAAAAGGCTATCAATAGGCACCCAGTTTGGTTGGCCAACAACCGATGAACCTACTTTTCCTAGAAGCACATCTTTAATCTCAGGGTTGTGGGCCTTATCTGACCTGCTCGCAACTTGTTTCCGAACAGTCCAGTGTAGGCTACGGGTCCTTCAGGTGGCATTGGCGCGAAGAAAGTGACGTGACCCACTGATCGTCGCTCCGCGGATTGCTTATTTCTGACAAGCTCTGATGGATTTTTCGCAAAGACGAATACACGTAAATGCAGCCTTGAAAAGCGTACGTAAGCTAGTCGGGGAGAAATTCCTTATCAAGAGCTGTGTTGACTGCACAAGTAGGCAATAAAACAATTGGCCGTGTCAACGGGTGGTGGAGAACTAGAGGCAGGACTCTGTCCCTTCCAGATTGCGATCTCAAATACGCGTATGGGCCAAGACGTGATTCGCAGACCAAAAGCACCGTCCGGCGCGATCCACCCACAGGGCTAGCAGGGGTACGCTGGTCAGCCAATCAGACGGGATTCCATCCACGTATTCATCCTCATGGGGAAGCGGATGGGGGCTCGGTATCAGACAAGCTTCTCGAGGCCTTTGCCCATCGCCCCGGGAAAACCGCGTATGGAGATGGCGTCGAAAGAGCATTGAGTCGCGGGCACTGCCTGCCTGCGTAAACGGAAAATGAATTTCTCTCCAGGACCCCTATAAAGATGGCCGCACTTCGAGTCCCCTTGAGCCTTGGCAGGTCCTGTTGCAGCACGAAGGGCTAGACGAGATCCAACCACCGAAACCTGAAGCAATCGTCGTCAGCATCTTAATCACAGCCGCCGACACAGCCACACGACTCGACATACTCGAATAAGGGAAGAGAGCCGGAGACTCGACGATTACAACTGCACGATGCCTGAGCTTCAGTCGCACAATGGGTACTACCTCTGGCATTACGTGCCGAACCTGGTAGCGGCCATCATCTTCGAGGTCCTGTTCGTTCTGGTCACGCTCTTCCACGCGTGGAAGATTGCAAGGACAAAGACGTGGTTCTGTATCGTCTTCTGCATAGGCGGCGTTCGTAAGTTTGATCCCGCCTGCCATCCACACCAGGTAATCCATCACCACTGACCACTGATGTTCCGCAGTCGAAATCATCGGATATGCAGGTCGAGCAATTGCCCGCGAAAAAACCGGCGAGATCGGCCCTTACATCATGCAGAGTGTCACGATCCTTGTCGCGCCGGCCCTCTTCGCGGCGTCCGTCTACATGACGCTCGGCAGGATCATCCGCAGCGTGCACGGCGAGTCGCTGTCCGTCATCCGCGTCAACTGGCTCACGCGCATCTTCGTGACGGGTGACGTCTTCTCGTTCCTAGTGCAAGCGAGCGGCGCCGGGCTCATGGTCAAGGACGGTAGCCAAAACATGGGACAGAACCTCATTGTGGCGGGACTGGTGATCCAGGTTGTACTGTTTGGCGTCTTCTGGGTCACGGCCATCCTTTTCCACGTCAGGCTGTCCAAGTACCCGACGGAGGCGTCTGCCAGCGGCCACTCGCCGTGGAAGTCGGGTCTCTGGATGCTATACTCAGTCAGCGCCTTCATCATGGTGCGGTCCGTGTTCCGACTGGTCGAGTACGTCATGGGCAACGACGGCTACCCTCTGCGGAACGAGTGGACGCTGTACGTGTTCGACGCGATGCTCATGTTCTTCGTCATGGTCGCTTTCGGCTACCGGTTCCCCGCGGCGTTCCAGTTGAGAAAGCGAGGCTCCCAGTCGACGTCGGACGTCGAGAATTACGACATGACAATGGAAAACGATGGACATCAGCGTGCGTCTCTGCGCAAATCTATGCGTTGAAGCGCATCAAAGTCGGGAATGGATGTGGAGGGGCGATGCATCTCCCCAGTAGATTCGGAGACGAGAAGACAAACTAGCGCAGAAGTCTTCCAGGGCGATGAGATGTCGACATTAGAGACAGCGGACTCAAAGCTCGGAATGCGATAATAGTTGATGGACAGCCGGGGTTCTACAGACGTGCATGTACTATGATGAAAGAGGAAAGTGTGGACCAACGGGAACGGGAATATTCATATCAACGGCAGAATCACGGCGTAACGGGCTTCACGGATGATGTTATTGGATCGGGTGTAGCAATTGATGAGCAGCTTCCAACAAGCAAGAGCACCTTAATGAAGAAGGCCGCGTGGACGTGGCAGGCGCAGTGCACTTTTGGTACAGATTCGCTCCTCGAGGGGGCCGGTGTTGGACGCATTAAGCCACAAAGTGGCCCCCTGTAGCGGCACCATGCTTCCCCGTAAAAACGCCTACTGGGTAGCTCCGGGCCCACCCTAAATCGCAAAATTGGTTCCATGTCTTGTGGCGGCATATGCCGAACCCGTGTATCCAGAAAGCCCTCCCTCCTCCGTTCTAGTGTTCTAGCGTACGATGGGCGAACTGGGGGACGACACCATGTTATTTGTACCCCCAAGCATACCAACCCAGTCCTGTCTAGTTTCTCCCCACCAAAAAAAGGCTGAGCTCGGTTTCGTCTTAGAGGAATAAATAATACTCACCACCTGGGTCTCCATTCTTACAAGCAGCCTCGTCGCCACGCATCCCCTCCTTCCTGCTGGAATCCCTCGTTGCACTCAATGGCTCGCCTCTCGCCTTGATTCCCCTCTTCTTGGCCAAGACATTCATATGCTAGGCCTCCTTCTCACCCGAGAGGATGCCTCCCCAGACGCGCAACCACTCGCCGGCTCTTGGCGGCAGCTCAACAAACGGCGACACCGCAAGCACCCCGGGCCCATCCGCCGGTGACGTCAAACTCCGCCGCGCACACAGGAAATCTCGCAATGGGTGCAAAGAGTGCAAGCGGCGGCACGTCAAGTGCGACGAGACGCGCCCGACATGCGTCAACTGTGCGACGGCGGAACGGCACTGCTCCTACCTCGACTCCCTGCCGGCATCGGCCCGGTCAGCCGCCTCCGCCCAGCGAGGTCTCGCAGCCGGCCTCAGCCCGGCCAGCTCCGGCAGTCAGACCGGCGGCATCGGCGGCAGCAACGGCGTCCCGGCCGTGGCGAGCTCGCCCTCCGTCACCGCCGTTGTCAACGACTTCGTCACGAGGAACGACGACGACCACGAGGTCGTCAGCCCCGCCAACGGCCAGTTCTTCACCCTGGAGCACATGCGCCTCCTGCACCACCTCGAGACCAGCATGGGCACCTTCATGTCCGCTGACGAGTTCATGAAGCCCCTCGTCGACATGAACCTCGAGAACGCCCTCAACGCCCCTTACCTCATGGACGCCCTGCTCGGCCTGTCCGCCCAGCACATGGCCGAGCTGAACCCCTCCCGCGCCGACCACTATCGCCACCAGGCCACCCAGCTGCAGACGCGCGCCCTCATGCTCTTCAACGACGCCAAGGAGGAGATCTCCGAGGCGACGTGCATCCCCATGTTCCTGTTCGCCTCCACCCTCGGCACCCACCTGCTCTGCGACACCCTCCGCGGCTACCGCCACGACTTCAACGCCTTCCTCGACCAGTTCGCCTGGTACCTCAACCTCCACCGCGGCGTCAGCACCGTCACGGGACGCTCGTGGCACATCATCCGCGAGTCTGGCGCAAAAGAGTTCATCGACTTCCTGGAGACGACCCAGCCCTCCAAGCAGGCGCCCGAGGTCGACATCCTGCACCGCATGCTCGACCAGGCTGACCTGGGCCCGGCTTCGCGGCAGGCCTGCCGCGACGCCGCAGAGACCCTGCGTCACTCGTACGCCATCTACCGCAGCATCTCGGAGCGGAGCTCCCACCAGTCCGCCTCCGTCATGTCCTTTGGCGTCCGCGTCACCACGGGCTTCATCGACGTCCTCAGGCAGCGCCGCCCTGAGGCCCTCGTCATCCTCGCCTTCTACGCCGTCCTCCTCCACTGGTGCCGCAACTTCTGGGTCTTTGCCGACGGAGGCGAGTTCTTGATCCGGTCCATCTCAGCCCACCTGGGCGACTACTGGTCGGAGTGGCTCGCCTTCCCCATCTCCGTGCTCGAGGGGTACGCAAGATGACAGGCGTGTCAGGGACTGTGCAAGAAACAGAGGAAAGGAAAAAAAGGTCCTATCATCCGCAACCTCCTACGTCTCCGGGACGCGAAGCAAACACCCCGGTTTTAAGAACTGCACATCGTGGAGCCCATCCAGCTGGGCCCGAGTTGTTGGGATGCAAGGGGCCGGGGGGAACACAGTGGTCCGACGAACCCTCGCTCACGTCGGCTACCAAGAAACATTGAACGAACGGTGCGGGTCTCATCTCAACTTCGGGTTTTGCGCCGCCGCCGTGCCCAAACGGCACCAAAGTCCGAAACATCCCACCGCCCATCCGCCGCCGACGTCTGCTAAGAGCCCCCAGCCCACCCCCCTTCGCAATCGCAAAAGCACCTGGCTGCCTATGCCAAACCGCACCACTGCGATGCGCGCCGGGCACGTCGGCTTGGTCGGGTATCCGGGTCTTGGAGGAACAATGGGGTGGGCTCTCAGAGGCTCTTAAATGTCTTGGAAGATGCCCGACGGCCTGTGGCGGGAGAGGAAAAAAAACAAAAACACACGGCCTTTGCGCGATCTGACGTGTTGGCTTCGAGTCTCAGTACGCCCCCCCCCCCCCCCCCCCCCCCCCCCAAAAACGCCCGGGAGTCGGTGCGACAACGCTCAACCACCAAACCACCCGACTCCCTCTAAACCCCATCGATCCCGCCGTTTCTCCCTCCTGCATACGTCCTAAGCCCGTCAAGACAATCCTCCAAGGACAAAAACGCCATGGCCGTCGGACATGACATGGGGAGTGAGTTTGTCAAAAAGGACTGCGCCTTCCCTTTACGACCGTGATTGGAAGGGGGGGCAAACTGCGCAAAACCTGGTTCCAGTTCTGATGAGTCCTCCGCCCTCCTACCTATTAAACAAGCAACCACCACCAGCTTCTTCAAGCTGGCGCAGCCATTTTCATCCTTGTCATTTAGGCGGCCGACCATGTCGCTCACCATACCATTCCCAACCACCAGGTTCGGTCCTGGGTTCACGGTCCCCACTGCTGTGACGGTGACCGAGGGAGGACGAACCATCACACTCACACCCACACCGACGACGGATGCCAGCTCTAATGCCTCGCCGTTTCCCGACAACATCTTGCAACAGTCCGGTCTTGCTCCGGGGCAGATCATCGGCATCACCGTGGGAGCCACCTCGAGCCTCGTCTTCTTCGTCGTCGCCCTCGTCTGGTTCTGGAACCGGAGGAGGGCGAGAGTGCTCGCTGCCCGCGACGAGGCCCTCGACACCGTCATGGAGGACCCGGAAAAGCCCGACGATGCCATGGTGATGGCGCACAACACCGGAGAGACGCTAGAACTCCCGGCACCAAGAGGCTTGCACGAGATGCCCGAGACGCGAGAAGGGCCGCCCGTCGAGCTACCAGCTCCCGTCGAGAGGCACGAGATGCCCGCCTAACCCAGCCAGCTGGTGTTGCAGAGAGCACCACGGTGTAGACTGAACGCCTCGCGCGGGACCCGATGAACGATTATGGAATGAGACCCAAGATACCCTCGCTAAACATTGCTCCCGCTTTAGCATTGTTACGGCACGAGTCGGACTCTGTGAGAAAGACTCCCTTTTTTTTGTGCAAAAAGAATACTGTCAGAGAGTATGGATAGCCCTTTAATGTCTGAAGGCGTCGTATGGAATAAGCCAGCACTCAGGCTACTGACATTTACGACCAACACATATGGATCCTGAGAGGGGAAGCGCATGTACCGTAGATAGACTGAACGTAAATCCACATACTGAGCCACAGCTTCCTTTTCATTCTTGACTCCCCTGTTCACCGTGATACCCCATCGGGCAGAGGATCCGGCAACCTTGCCGAGACCCGGGTTAAAATTGCGCGATTGAGCGCTTGCTTTACAGAGTTTGTATACACAGGCCCAAAAGCCGTTCTGCTTGTAGCCTCTTATGAGAGGAGCGTTTGCTACCAGACCTTGATAACCACCTTGAAACTCCCTATTGCCATGTAGAATACACTCCAGCGCTCGTCCTATTGCAAGCCCGCATAAACAGGCGTGGCCGTTCAAGCCAAGACCACCTCCTATTTTCATCTTCAGGTGGGACTCTTGACGGCCTACGACTGGTCCTCACCGTAGGTCGACGGGGCTATGCTAAGGTCGATGTCGAGCTCTTTCAGGAAGAGGTCGTCCAGGGTGCTTCCATCACGGGTATAGACCCAGGCGCCGGCGGCGGTGCCCTCCTTCTCGTTCTGCGAGTCGCCGACAATAACCCAGTCGTAGCGCTTGGGACCTGAAATGGGCGACGAGAGCCAGATCTGCTTGTTCGGGGGCTGCTTGTTGATTACGTAGGTGCCAGCGTCGGGAAATGTAACAGTGAGAACACCGGCCTGTGTCGTCCATGTTAATATCCGTGTGAACTCTTAGTTTGCGATGGAGTTACATCTAATGTCAGACAGCAGGCGGGGTTGAGTTCGAGACTGGAAAGTCCAATTGGGGTTCACTTAAGGATCAGTTGCTTACAGCGTACTCGACATCGATGCCCTCACGGGCATCGGCTAGCTCCTCGAGCTGTGTGACGATGGTCTCGAGGTGAGCGTCAGAGAGCTCGTGGTACTCGGCATCTGTGAGCTCAACTACGTTCATCTTGACATCGTCCTTGGGCGTCTCCTTGACCTTGGGATCGTCGGTATCGGGCATAATGCCGCGGGTAGCAATGCACGACGTCGTAAAACTCTTGCGGACCGGGACAACAGGGATGAATGGCTTGGAGGCAGCAAAGAGGAGAGCGGAGCGGCGCGGGACGCTCAACCGGGATTGCGACGAAGCGCGAAGGGTGCGAGTGGCCGCGCCGGTGAGCTTGGTAATGTTGCTCCGGGCCATGATAGCTGTAGCTGCTTTCTATTACAGGTTTGAATGGCTTGGTTTGCGGTGTTGAAGTATTAAGACTTCGATCGGTTGAACGGAGGAGAGAGGGGGTTTGTTGTAGATCAGAAAGATGCTTCTCAGAGAATTAACGGCAGATGAAGGGCAGCTTCGGTTCCTTCCCCACGTCACTGGAGGTGCGGGAGCTGCAAGTGCAGCTTCGATCCGCAGTTGAAGGAAGGAACAAGCTTGGGCCAGGAGGAGGCCCCGGCAGAATGATTACCTACATCAGAAAGTCATGTGCCAGGTACCGCCAGCGCACCTTACGTTTTGGGGCGGTAGCGGAATTGCAATTGCAGGCGTCGAGGCAGCTGGACCCCACCAGCCCGCAGCGCATCAAGACTGGTGGGACACCTTCGGTCGTCTTGAGAAGCACAGTTCCGCGAGACCACTCGCCGGTGTCAAACAATCCAGCAAAGTTGGGATGCTCAGGCGACAGAGAATATAATGATCAACGCCTTTCTGGTCTTCAACGGCCAGGGTCAGCCTCGTCTGACCAAATTCTATACTCAACTGGTACGCTTGAGCCGTCGCAAGGTACACGCTTGGAGACTTCGACTGACCAGTCATCGCAGGAAACCAGCATGCAACAGCGCCTGATCTCAGAGATCTTCACCCTCGTATCCAACCGTCCGGCCGGCTCGTGTAACTTTCTCCCGCTTCCTCCCTTGCTCGCTGCTTCGGGTACCTCCCACTCGTCGTCGGAAGAGGAGAACGACGTCCCCTCTCTCGTAACCTACCGCAACTACGCGACCCTCTACTTCATCGTCATTTCGACCTCAACCGAGTCGCCCCTCGCCCTAATCGACCTGATCCAAGTTTACGTCGAGGCACTTGACAAGCTCTTCGAGAACGTATGCGAACTAGACCTCATCTTCAACTTTGAGACGTTGCACGCAACACTAGGCGAGATGATTGTGGGAGGAGTAGTGATAGAGACAAATCTGGATCGCATCGTATCTGGAGTTAGGGCACAAGGCACCGTGGCCAAACGACCCGTGAACGAAGGCCGGAGCGCAGGACTCGGCGGTGGACTGGGCATGGGAAGCAATTTTGTCTGGCACGGAAGGTAGACTGGGCCATGTCTGACAAGAATATAGTTATTATTCGAATGGTGTGGTTGTACATGGGGCTTCTCCGGCCGGGTATTCAAAACTCCATAAACTCCTTCCAATGTTGATGCTTCTATGTCGGCCTTGAGCTTATTTGGTCGTTTCGGCGGGAGCGGGTGCTTCGGGCGCATCTCTGCGTCTCTCGTATCGTTTATCGGCATCGATGACGCCAAATAGGCCACGAAAGCGTTTGCGGATCTGGTTATAAAAGTGAGCAGAGTTCGTGATCTGTAGTCGGAAGGCTACGAACCTCTTCGGAAGGCCTATACTGCTTGCCAAAAAACTCCAGCTCGGAGAAGAAGAACGTCCAGCCAAGAAAACCTGGTTCAAGTTAGAGGAGTTCCTATCCAATGTCGCAGTGACTTGAACAAACCAAGAACTGTCGCCAGCTGAGCGAGCTTAACGGCCTTGTTCCATCGCGGCCGCGCATACACCAGCGCTAGACGTCGCTTGTACTTCTTTTCGAATCGAAGCTGTGACTGAGGCGGGAGATTCGTGAAGTTAGGAGGCCACACCTTTTTCGTCCGATACGGGTTGTTGAAGACATTGAGCTTAGAGCCGGCTGCTTCAGCCGCTCGTCGCACGAACGTGGGAAACATTGTAGATTTGATTCGAGCTTGGTCGTGGTCACAATGGCTGGTGGTGATCCCGCGGACGGCTTGGAAAGGCAAGATCTAAACGGTGCAGCGTCTTGCCTCGGGCCGTTCGCGACTGGAGAAGCTCGTTGAAGAGCCACACTCAGCCACATGCTATCAGCCACACTAAGATGGAAGCCCGCGAACGGCTAGTAGTAGAACGAGGTACGTACTGCTTTAGGCTGCCTGGCTATCCACTTATAGCATACCTAGCGAGCACAGCGCTCGAAACAGCGGCCAGTGACCACTGACCCGACAGTACCCCGCCATAGCCACCCAAGTCATCGCGGGGCACACTCAGCCTCGAAAAAAACATCGGAGCCGCGACGAAATCCCCCCCACGTTCGACTGTGACTCAGGATTCCTCGACAACGACATCCCGAAGGAGCAGAGACGAGCACGCGAACCCGAGAGTGACTCGCAACGTCCGGTGCTAGAGTCAACGTCGAAGCACTTCCATTACGAATTGATTCGGTTGGAATTGGCCTCTGCGGATTCCAATTCCACGATACCGAACGAGAAACCCGCAATCATGGCCAACGAAGCCGCCAAGGCCCTCGAGGCCCTCCAGGTCTCCAAAACCAAGGAGCTCAAGGGAACCGAGAAGCGTGACTTCCTGATCTCTCTGGAGAAGAAGTACCAGCAGAAATGGGCGGAGGAGAAGATCTTCGAGGTCGACGCCCCCTCTACGAAGGACGTCCCTCTGCACTCCATTACCGCTGAGGAGCTGCGCCAACAGCAGCCCAAATGGTGCGATGCAATTAGCTATGATATAAAGGATGGGTATTGACGAGAGTACAGGATGGGCTGCATGGCTTTCCCTTACATGAACGGTCGCCTCCACGCTGGTCACTTGTTCTCCGTGAGCAAGGTCGAGTTTGGTGCTGGTGTAAGAGAAGCCATATATCAGGAACTGCTGTAAGAAAGCTGACGGCGTGATCCAGGTCGCCCGTATGCAAGGAAAGCGCGCTCTGTTTCCCATGGGATGGCACGCCACTGGTATGCCCATCAAGGCTGTTGCCGACAAGCTCAAGAACGAGGTCGCCATGTTTGGCCGTGACTTTGAGGGATATCAGGAGGAGGAGGTCCTCGTCGACGACAAGCCCGTCGAGGCTAAGGCGGCTCGCGACGATATTACCAAGTTCTCCACCAAGAAGAGCAAGGCGAATGCCAAGACGATCAAGGCCAAGTACCAGGTTTGTTGCGGCTATCACTTTCAAGAGAATTGCAACTAATCTCTCCTTAGTTCCAAATCATGGAGGCCATGGGCATTCCCAGGCAGGAGATCCACCTCTTTGCCGATGCTTCCTACTGGCTCGATTTCTTCCCTCCTCTGGCTCAGGAGGATCTCACAAGTCTCGGTTTCAGAATTGGTTCGTGGGATTCCAACTTTCATTATGGTGCAATTAGCTGACCGGCAAAGATTGGCGCAGATCGTTCATTACTACTGAAGCCAACCCCTACTTTGATGCATTTGTTCGCTGGCAGATGATCCGCCTCAAGGAGCTGAACAAGATCAAGTTCGGAAAGAGATATACCATCTACTCTATCAAGGACGGTATGTTCAGGCCAGTGTCTCGGATTCGACACTATTTGCTAACCTTGCGCAGGACAACCCTGCATGGACCACGACCGAGCTGAGGGTGAAGGTAAGTTCCTCAAGTCTGCCACCATATTATTTAACATCTGACTTTGTAAAAGGTGTCGGTCCCCAGGAGTACACCGGACTCAAGATGAAGGTCCTCGAGTGGGCACCCAAGGCTGGAGAGGCCCTTAAGTCTAAGCTTCCCGCGGACGCCAACATCTTCCTCGTCCCGGCCACTCTTCGTCCCGAGACTATGTATGGCCAGAACGCCGTCTTCGTGTCTCCCAAGATCACGTACGGTGTCTTCAAGGCCTCCGAGAAGGACTACTACATCATGACTCAGCGGTGAGCATAATTTATGCCTACCCTTTACAAGGCGGAAACTGATGACCCCTAGCGCTGCTCGTAACATGGCTTACCAGGGCCTTTTCGTCCAGGACGGTGTTGTCGATCAGACTGCCGACATTGAGGGTTCCGCCCTCATCGGTACCCGCGTCCATGCTCCCTTTTCTGTCCACAAGGATGGCGTCCGAGTCCTTCCCATGGAATCTATCCTGCCTACGGTATGTGTACTCATCCGCTGCTGCTTGGCAAGACTAACACCATCTAGAAAGGTACTGGTGTCGTTACTTCCGTCCCCTCGGACAGTCCCGCCGATTGGGTCATGACCATGGACCTCCGCAAGAAGGCTGCATACTACGGCATCGAGCAGGAGTGGGCTGAGCTTGAGATCGTCTCCATCATCAACACTCCTTCCGGAGACATGATCGCCAAGACTCTGTGCGAGCAGCTCAAGATTGCTTCGCCCAAAGACACAGTCCAGCTTGACAAAGCCAAGGAGACTGCATACTCCGAGGGTTATTACAAGGGCACCATGAACATTGGCGAGTTCAAGGGCGAGGCTGTTGAGACCGCCAAGCCCAAGGTCCGCCAGTCCCTGATCGACCAAGGTCTTGCGTTCGTCTACTCTGAGCCCGAGCGCAAGGTTGTCAGTCGATCCGCAGACGACTGCATTGTCGCCCTGATGGACCAGTGGTACCTTGACTACGGAGAAGAGTCTTGGAAGAAGACTGCTCTCGACTGGGTTGAGAATGCGGACGGCAAGGGCCTGAACACCTTCAGCCACGAGACCAAGAACGCCTTCCAGGGTGTTCTCAACTGGCTCAACCAGTGGGCTTGCGCGAGATCATATGGTCTCGGTTCCAAGCTGCCTTGGGACCCTCAGTTCCTCGTTGAGTCGCTGAGTGACAGTACCATTTACATGGCTTACTACACCATCGCCCCGTACCTCCACAAGGACATCTTTGGCAGAGAGAAGGGCACTGGTAACATCGGCCCCGAGCAGATGATTGATGAGGTCTGGGACTACGTCTTCTGCCGCCGTGAGCTTGATGACAAGATTGTTTCCGAGTCAAAGATCTCCAAAGAGACTCTCGAGAGCATGCGCCGCTCGTTTGAGTACTTCTACCCCCTCGACCTCCGCAGCTCCGGCAAGGATCTCATCGGCAACCACTTGACATTCTTCCTATACATCCATCTTGCCATTTTCACACCCGAATACTGGCCCAGAGGTATCCGTACCAACGGTCACTTGATGCTCAACGGCGAGAAGATGAGCAAGTCGACTGGTAACTTCATGACCCTGCAGGATGTCGCCCGCAAGTTCGGTGCCGATGCCGCCCGTATTGGTCTGGCCGACGCTGGTGATACCAACGGCGACAGCAACTTCGAGGAGGACGTCGCCAACCAGGCCATCCTGCGTCTCCACACTCTTAGGGGTACGTTCGCGCGATCTATTGCTTAGGGGTATACTAATAAGAGTAGAATGGTGCGAGGATGCTGTCAAGAACAAGAGCGAGCTTCGGACGGGCGAATGGAACTTCTTTGACAAGGTCTTCAACAACGAGATGAACGTCATTGCGAAGGAAGCTATCCAGCAATACTGTAAGCACGCCAACGATTTGACGCTGTAGGCCGCGCACTAACGTTCTTCAGCCGACACCTCTTACAAGCTGGCCCTCAAGGCTGCTTTCTACGAGTAAGTCTACAATGCAGCTATTGATGGACGCCACTAACACGAGATCGCAGCTTCAACAACGCCCTCTCTTTCTACCGTGAGAGCAGCGCCTCAGTCAAGATGCACCACGATCTAGTCATCCGTTACATCGAGCTCCAGTGTCTCCTTATCGCTGTCATCGCTCCTCACTGGGCCGAATCCGTGTGGGTCGAGATCCTCGGAAAGGCTACGTCGATCCAGCAGGCTACCTTTCCCGAGATCCCCGAGACCGACGCGGCCCTCACGGCGGCGAGAAAATACATCTCGGTTACGGCGTCCAACGTCAACTCTGCCGAGTCTCTCCAGCTCAAGAAGAAGGCCAAGGGCAAGGAGACGTCGTTCGACCCCAAGAAGCCCAAGAAGCTCACTATCTTCATGAGCGAGAAGTTCCCGCAGTGGCAGCAGGCCTACATCGACCTCCTAAAGGAGATGTGGAACCCCGAGACCAAGTCGGTGGATGACAAGGCCCTCAACGGAAAGATTGCCAAGATGGGCGAGATGAAGAAGGCCATGCCGTTCGTTCAGGGTCTCAAGAGACGCCTCCAGCTGGGCGAGCCCGCGAGCGCGGTCCTCGAGCGCAAGCTGGCATTTGACGAGAAGGCCGTGCTTGTGGACATGATTGACGGTCTCAAGCGCAGTGCCAACCTTGTGGAGGTGAAGATCATTGCAGTGGAGGAGGGCAGCAAGAAGGGCACGGATCTGGTTACCGGGGCCGTGGAGGAGAGCCTGCCGCCCAACGCCGATGGCGCTGTGCCGGGTGCCCCCAACTTTTTGTTTGCCAACGTGGAGTCGTCATGAAGTGCGATGAATAGGGTAAAACAATGTCAAGGCCTGCCCTGACCTGGATGGTGGCATCTACATGTTTGCGTGGCCCTGTTTCATCGGGAAAGAGGAGAAAAAGAACAAGATGAGAGTTAGATATCAATGATTACGAATTTCGTTCATGAATAAGCACGAAGTCGTGCTAGTGTGTCTCAATGAACACCTCTCGGTGGGTGAGAAACGAGACCGGGGCATGCATTCTTAGTGCCGGGCTTGGCGTGGAGGAGCTTGGCCGGCGGTCCGATTCTTTGCGAGCTGGAGCCGGCCTTGGAGAGTTCTCCAGCAAATTGAGCCAGAAGAGCGGAACGGAGAGCACTGCATGTACGCCAGAGAGACATGCGGGCTGCTTGGAGACAGCTGGTGCATTGCGACCTGAAAACAAGGCTTCTGGAGACTTGTGGAAACCAAGGCATGGATGTGTTGCTGGCATGGAGGTGGAGTGCATGGAGGTGGAGTCGAGACTCGAAAGCTGTCAAGACTCGACAGGCCACGGCCATGGCTCATTGTAGTACTTTATGCCCTGCGTGAGAACACTGCATTGGCGGATGAGGTAGTCCGAGTCCCCAGGTCTCCGTTCAGTCTGTCATAGCAGACCAGAGAACAGCGCTGATTCGTGGAAGAAGACAAACATCGTGGCTTGACACGCCGTTGAAAGTTGTACGTACAGAAACATTGACAATGTCTACAGAGAGGTGGCTGGTGGGGCACTTTCGAACTCTGATTGAACGCGGTGAGTCTGGAGAGAGCGTGGCTGGGGGTGAGTGATGCGGTGACGGATGCCCCAAGAATCGCAAAGGAATAAACGGAGAACTGCGTCTGGCGGGGAAGAATGAAGGAATCGACGGCTACTGGACGAGGACGGGCAAAACCTGGCTGGAACCCCTGCTTCTGCACCTTCTTGACCCCGGTCCCTGCCTCCTTCTTTTCCGTCCTATGACCATTCTCCTTTCACCACCACACCTCTCGCCGTCCTGTCTGCTCGCTCCAGTCTCTGGAACCTGGGCATGTTCATCACATCGAATATCGGCTTGACGAAAGCGACCGGACTCGACCTCGATCACCCGAGTTTTGTGTGTGTCGACCCCTGGAGCCGCCTCGTATGGCGCCTGGTCCGGCCTACCTAGTATGATGTGATGGACGAGAAAAACGCAAGATGTCTGCCCTCGGGCCCGAGAGGGGAAGGATTGCCATGCAATGACCCGACCAATCCAAACACAAGGAGGGTAACCGATGCAGCCGCCTGTTGCTTCTTTTTCCCGCACCTTTCCTCACCCTCTTCCTCTTCCTTGCGAGCTGATTCTCCGGCTGTCGCCCTGACTACGACCCTTTCCCCCCCAGCTGCAAAGCAAGTGCTGACCCGCCGTCGGGTATGACGCAACTGAGCACGGCATCAGGCATCGCCGACTTGCTTTACCCCCGTCCGCTCAACGACTGGTCCCTCTGTTGGCCGGGGCCACGGCCGTAATTGGTACCACCATCGACTTTTCCAGGTAAGAATGGCTGCAGTCGGACGGCCGACGGAGTTGGCAGCTTACGCCATTTGATTTGTTTGCTTTGACTCCGTCACCCAACCACGACCATGGGCCGAAATGACGAGATGGTCTCTTGTGGGAGTTTGCAGGTTTGCGGGAACACGGCAGCTTAGCACCGTTGGCAAGCGTCATTCTGGGACTTTTCAGTCGGCCCCTTGGTGAATTCTCGAGCCAGGTACCGACGGCCAGGGCAGGATGTCTGCCCGCATGGGTGAACTTAGATCGTTGCTCAAAGAGCTTGGATCTCGGCTCGGCCTGGGATGCTCGGGGTTCTGGCGCAAACCCGTGGGATACAGCGTCCGTCAGAGCTCTGTCATGGGGATTGCGCTGATGTGTACCGGGCTTGCGAATGAGATGGGATGGCAGCAAGATGAAACAACAAAAACCGAGGTGGTGGGGGAAACACGTCTGCCGTGGCTTGTCATCTCTTCTGCTCTTTTGTTTCGTCGTTGTTGCTGTCGTTGTATCGCATACAGGTGTTTGTAGAGAGGCAGGCAGTGCGATGTGCTAGCTGCTGCAAGTGAGGCCATCCCCAGCCATCTCTCTATGCACAGTTCGACAATAGCCCATCAAAGATCACCACGGGCATCCTACCCAGCCTTCTCTAGTGCCCCTTGCTCTACTGAGCGGTGCCCTTCGGTGAAGCAGCCCACCCGATTCCTCATGTCGATCCCTGTTCGACAAACCACAACCCTGTTTCGCCTCGTTCGGCAGCTTCCACCAGCTTACACCCCTGTCCAACGACCAGCCCAGATCCAGCGTCAACACGCAAGCCAGCGAGAGAACATGATGTTGTCGTTTTGGCTTGGGCTTGGGGTCGGCAAACCGTCGCAGCCTCCAAGGCCGCGTTTCCCTGCTTCACCCAGGCCCTGTATGCTGTAACCCGCCTCACCACAGCTCACCACCCTTTCCCACCCCTGGCGGCCAAGCAACCAACCTTTCGTTTTCCCAACCCCAGTGCCGTCACCGCTACCCCTGGTCGTGATGATGTCGTGCAAAATCGCCATTCTTGGCACCGCTGCTGTCACCGACTCGCACAATGTGCGGCGTACGTGGTGGTACGTCTCGGTTTGCTTGTCACGCAAACCCTCACTCCCGTCTCTCAGTATATATCCCATCTGGTCCCTCTTCCATGCAGAGGCTTTTGATTCTTGTGTCTCACTACTCACAACAAGATCATCAATTCCCACACTCAACTCATCAACAAAAAGAGCCTCAGCTTCCGAGCTAGACCAGTCGCTTCCTTCTCGATACTGATCAATTCTTGCTTCGACCACCTCAACCAAACGCTCTTAAGCCCATCACCTATCAAAATGCGCTCTTTTGCCATCCTCTCCGCTGCCGGCCTTGCTGCCGCCCAGGTCACCTCCATCATCATCACCGACGGCATCACCGCGACCATCACTCTCCCCGTCTT
The DNA here is from genome assembly GCF_022836535.1 of Colletotrichum spaethianum. NCBI lineage: Eukaryota > Fungi > Ascomycota > Sordariomycetes > Glomerellales > Glomerellaceae > Colletotrichum > Colletotrichum spaethianum. The sequence goes on along the minus strand of NW_026054780.1, from coordinate 1,139,938 downwards.
CCCTGAGCCCACCTCCCTCGCCTCTCCGGCCACTACCGTCACCGCCACCGTCCCCGAGACCACCGTGACCGTGTCTCCTGAGCCCACGCCCTCCACCACCGTAACCGTCTCCGCGGGCACCAGCACCGTCCCGGCCGGCTTCACCACCACCACCGCCGTCGTCGTCGACGACCCCCCCGTCACCACCACCATCCCCATTGTCATCCCCACCATCTCCGTGTCAGACCCCGTTGTCACGCTCCCTACCATCACCGAGTCTACTTTTGACCCGGCCACAGTCACCCCCGTCGTCCCCCCCTCCGTCAACAGTAAGCCTTCCCTCCTCCACAGAACATGAGAACAGACAACTAATACGATCCCAGCCACCCTCGCAACTCTCACCCAGACCTACTTCACCTCAACCCCCAACGCCACCACCTCCGGTCCCGTCATCGTGCCCACCGCTGCGGCCGACAAGCTCCAGGGCTCCGTCGTCGGCCTCATCGCCGCCGGTATCGCCAGCTTCTTCCTCCTCTAGAGGACCAAAATCAGGATGGACATTTGTTACGCTTAATGAGAGCGATGGAATTGCTTTTTCGGCATTTTAATGGGAACATGAGAAGCAACGGCTAATTTCAACATGTATGATGGGAGCCACGGCTCGGAGCAATGGCGTTGGACAACTTGCATACAATGATTAATGACCTTAATCACGATATAGCATAATACTGCTACCTAATTCAAACACAAATCAACACCTTCAAATAACTTTGGTCTCAAACAAATAGGGTTGGTTTCTTTCAATGCCTGGTGCACTTTCTGGGTGAATCCTGCCAAGTACTAGATGGAAACTTGCATGTTTAGTCCCTCAAAGCGGAGTCCCTCGCTCCTACGTCTCCCATTCCTTCTTGACGCTCCCAACAACATGTGACCAGCTTGTCCCGCCAGTGACATCTGGAAAGCACGCCCCGGAGTGACAGCGGCGCGGCGCTTGTGCCCAAGGGCGACGTCTCTGGATTAAATTGCCATGTTTCAAGCCGCATCCTCATTTAGACTTGTTTGCGCACCCATCCTCCCCTGCGTCAGAGTCCAATCTCCTCTTCACGACCGGCAAGAAGGGGCTCGGGCGACGGCACGTCACCTACGTGTACCGTAGGACCGAAGCCTAGCATCATGGTGCGAAGAAATCGCCGCAGACAGCGATCCCGAAAAAGTGCCTCCCATGATTTGGACTCGGACGGTCTCCTCGATGGCGCTCCGCGGCAGGCGGTCGAAGGTGGCGATCCTACCGAAGGGACGGCGCGGCCACCCTTTGACGCGGCTTCCCTCGAGTTCGAGTATGTCAAGCTCCTGAGTATGATCTTATGATCTTAATATTCAAGCGGCAACGGGGATCTGGGCAGTGGCGTCCTCGGCGAGCTCGGGGTCTTCTTCGGGGTCCTTAGGGAGATCGTCCTGCGCGCACTTTGTCAGCCACGCACTTTATCGAAGCGCAGAGAACGCGACGCTGAAAACGTACCTTGTCGAAAATAACGCGGATCATGAGGCTGCAGCTGGGACACACGGCAATGTCTTCCTCGTCGCGCAGGTCGGCCAGCGCGATCTGGAACTTGTCGCCGCAGGGGCAGGGGTAGTGGTAGATCTGCATGTCCTCGTCGTAGGTCATGTCCTCGATCTCGATCTCGTCATAAATGGAGATGTTGTCGTCTGACATTGTGGCGGTAACTTCCTCGCGATTGAGATGTGTGTATTGTTTGTACGTCTATGTATTCGACTTTTGAACTGGGATGTGGCGATGGAGTCACAGCTGGGCGCAAGTTCACTGAGAGGGGTGCAGAAAAAAATATAAAAACAAAATAGAAAGGACTCCGCTGGTTTGCCCCGCGGTGTGGCTGGTGACATCTCTTCCCCAGAGTCAAGCCACATCTTACAAAAGAAGGCTTGCGCCTCAGGCAGCCACACCAAGGACCAGATCACATGCCATCGGCATCCGATTCACATGGGAACGGAGACCCAGGCGTCCATTTTCCGGGGTTTGCCAATCACATCTCTTGCCCATGTGGGGTCGTCCTCTCTCCAGGGCGCACTCTGGGGAGCCGAGGGCCAGGAAGCAGCGCTTTCCCCAGGTCCCAGTAAGTGCCAAACAAAGACCCGAGCCCCCAACTCGCACATGTACCTTTGGTCTGCTGAAGGAACCACAAAGGCCGAAGCCTCGTCCGAAGGAACGTGTGACCTACAGTCATGGCCGTTGGCGACATCTTCCCCTTTCTCACCGACGCCGAATAATTCGAGTAATCCCCCATCTCCGCGATAACCAACCGACGAAGCTCAATCGGAGACGAATGCGTTAACCACCCGATCCTTGAAACGGACGGTCCCCCCAGCCGCCGGTGACGTAGCCGCGGCATCTCGTCCACGACAGCCATTCCGCAATAACATCCCCATCCCATCCTCGAATCCCGAATACCTACAACTCCGACGTCCCCAACATCCCCCCACGGGGCGCACGCATCGCTCACGATGGCCGCTCAATCCAAAGTCTCCCTGATCGGGATCCCTTCGAATCGCACTGTTCGCAACCTCGTCCTCCAGCTGACCCAGCTCTACCTCGCCAACCGCTCGCGCATTTCCCGTGCAGTCTGGATCACCCTCTTCGTCGCCCTCGCGAACCGCATCCGCCACGCCATCTCAGAACAGAAGGCCGCGTCGGCGCGCGAGGCTGCCGTCCGCGAGTCCCGCGCCACGGTCGCCGTCTCGGACGAGGATGTCACCAAAAAGCGCAAAAAGGTTGAGCTGAATCGCGAGTTCTTTCGGTCGCTGCTGCGGCTGTTGAAGATCGTCATACCTGGGTGGAGGAGCAAGGAGGCGCGGCTGCTCATCAGCCATTCATTCTTCTTGGTGGTGAGGACGTTGATCAGTCTGAAGGTCGCGGCGATGGACGGTGCCATCGTAAAGAGTTTGGTCAAGGGTAACGGCAGGGAGTTCCTGATGCACATTGTGTGGTGGATGCTGATCGCCATTCCGGCGACGTTTACGAACTCAATGGTTTGTTCCCGCCGTTTCAGGGCGCCGAGTACAATGACACTAACGCGGCGACGCAGCTTTCCTACCACCAAGCCGAGCTGTCGCTCAAGTACCGGACGCGGTTGACGCAGCACATCCACGACAAGTACCTCTCCAAATTGACCTTCTACGGTATCTCCGCCCTCGACGACCGGATAAACAACCCCGACCAGTTGATCGCGGTCGACGTTGCCAAGTTCTCTAATAGCTTGGCTGAGCTCTACAGCAACCTGGCGAAGCCGATTCTGGACATGGTAAGCCCCCTCTGCTTCCGTCTCACGTTCAATTCCTAATAGCCGCAGACTATCTACACACATTCGCTGTCCCGCAGCGTCGGTGGCGAAGGCGTCGTCTCCATGGCGCTCCTTGTCCAGCTCTCCGCCAACGTCATGCGCGCCCTCACACCCCCGTTCGGCAAATACGTCGCCGACGAGGCGCGTCTCGAGGGCGAGTTCCGCTTCCAGCACTCGCGCCTGATCGACCACTCCGAAGAAGTCGCCCTCTACCATGGCCACGAGGCCGAGAAGGACACCCTCGACAAGGGCTACTTCACCCTCATCAAGCACGTCAACTACATTCTCCGCCGCCGCTTCTACCACGGTTTTATGGAGGACTTCGTCATCAAGTACTTCTGGGGCGCCCTCGGCCTGCTTCTCTGCTCCGTGCCCGTCTTCGTCAAGATACCGGGGCACATCTCCATGAACATGGGCGACCGCACAGAGAGCTTCGTCACGAACCGCCGCATGCTGCTCTCCGCGTCCGACGCCTTTGGTCGCATCATGTTCTCGTACCGCGAGATCATGGAGCTGGCGGGTTACACGTCGCGTGTTGACTCCCTCCTTGAAGTCATGAATGATATCCGGGCCGGTCGGTTCCAGAAGAAGCTTGTCTCCAGCTCAGGCACCGAGAACAACGAGGCCGTCCTCAAGGGCCGCGGCACCGTTGTCGAGAGCAAGGACATCGAGTTCATGAACGTGTAAGTGTTAGCCCCAACCCACTTCCTAAAGCGCCCCCAGCTGACACAGGTAGCCCCATCATCTCCCCCAATGGCGACGTCCTCGTCAAGGCCCTCTCCTTCTCCCTCAAGCAGGGCGACCACCTCCTCGTCGTCGGCCCCAACGGCTGCGGCAAGTCGTCCCTCTTCCGCATCCTCGGCGGCCTCTGGCCCGTCTACGGCGGCACCGTCCACAAGCCCCCCTTCACCGACATCTTCTACATCCCGCAGCGGCCCTACCTCTCACGCGGCTCCCTCCGCACGCAAATCACCTACCCGGACTCCCTCCGCCAGATGCGTGCAAAGGGCGTCACCGACGCCGACCTCCTCTCCATCCTCTCCCTCCTCGGCCTCGAGCACCTCCCCGGCCTCTACGACGCTGGCTGGGACGCCGAGGCTGAGTGGCGCGACGTCCTCTCGGGCGGCCTGCAGCAGCGCGTCGCCATGGCCCGCCTCTTCTACCACCGCCCGCGGTACGCCATCCTCGACGAGTGCACGTCCAGCGTCACCCTCGACACGGAAAAGGTCATGTACGACAACGCAAAGGCCCTGGGCATCACCCTCATGACCGTCAGCCACCGCCGCAGCCTGTGGAAGTACCACAGCCGCATCCTCCAGTTCGACGGCCAGGGCAACTACGTCTTCACCAAGCTCGATGCCGACCGCCGCCTCAAGCTCGAGGACGAGAAGGAGGACCTCGAGGTGCTGCTGCGCCAGGTGCCCGAGATCGAGAGGCGCATCGCCGAGCTGACTGCCGCCTAAGAGCAAGGTTGCGACGTGGCGGGGCCTTTTTGTCATGGGACACGATGAGGAAGATGGAGACACGATAGATGCGGCATTTGTGGGGCTCTCAAGGGGAGGGAGGGTTTACTACCAACGGCATGATTTCATGGACTCAGGGATTTTTGCAATTTGTACATATGTAGACCACCACCACAGACAGGATTTGGCGTAGAACCGGCTCGGCAATCGAAAGACTAATGTTACAACTCCCTTTGCGTACCTGATTGCTGCCCATGCTCCTCAGAGCCTGCGCCCCAACCCTCGACATCTATACAGAAAAAAAACAAGAAACCACCCCATCCGGGGCCGAGCCGTCGCATCCTGGTCTTCTCAATCTCTTTCGCATGTCTTCCAATGGAAATCAGGCTACACCGAATTGCTCGCTCAATGCTGCGCAAATGCGGGACATCGAATCTGTTCCTTCCCCGGGTGTTGATGATTCATTCCCATGACATTCCCAACATGCCCTGCCATGCCGATCCACGACCGAGAGAAACGCTGCGGCCTGAGGACTCAATCGAAAAGGTTGTTTGGATGAAAGCAGCAGTTTTCGCTGTGTATGCTGTTGTCGAGTAGTAAGATCCGCTTATGATCCGCCCCGCACTCGTAGCAGAACTCATATTTGCATCTCGAACCTACGATTCGTTCATCCGGGTTAGGCACTCGCTGTTATCCAATTTCCGCTAGATATATGAAACACTATGGCTCGCTACCAGGACTAGACTGGCGGCACGAGACCTCGGCATCGGACGCTATGCGCCCGTTCCCAGGTAGTATAGCAACCCCAGCAGAACTCGTAGCGGCACTTTATGCCTGTGATGATGTTGGCTTTGGGTTTTGCAGAAGCATGGATGCCACGGTACCAGGGACAGGAACGATGTATGATACAGAAAGGACATGGAATATGCTTACAAGTCATATGTGAGCTGTTGCTGGTTGTCAGCATAGGTACCTAACGAAGGCTTTGTGGCAGAAAACTCACCAGCCAGAGTTCTTCTCGATGGCCCAACCGCACCCGGGACACGGCTTCGTCGTCCTGCTTACAGTTACCAGGCTCTGTTCCTCTTCGGCTTTGCGGCGGGCTGCAACCTTTCTTGCCAGGGCTGCCGCCTTACGTGTCCTTTCTCTTTCATTGCGTTCTCTGGCATCGCGCTCGTGTACCTCGGCCTGTTGTTCCGCCATAAGGCCCTGAGCCATGGCACGATCGGCATCTTCCAGCGCTTGTCGGGCTGAATCCAACTCGTCGTACTCCATCTCGATACGCGAACGAAAATTCTCGGGGTCTCGCAATAGCGCGTTGTACTCCTCACACGACAAGTTTTCGTGCCACATGACGTTGTGGGTAAAGCAGGAGCGCTGGCCGCAGTGTAAGCAAGTCACTATGGGTTGGTCTTCGCCCGTGTCGTGAAGCTGACCCGAGCCGCAATTAGCGGTACACCAGATGAACTTGTCAGCTTCGGCCATGGCTGCTCGGAGAGCCAAAGCCTCGTACCTGGCAACCGGTTAGGGAAGAACGCTCATGTTTGGAAGCAATGACCGTGGCTACGTACCGGGCAAAGGTCTCCTCGTCCGCATACTTTTGGATGTCGACGTATTCTAGAAGCTCGCGACACTCGGGACACCGAATTTCTGTCCATAACCTGCTGTTCAAGTCCGACTTGATGGACATTTGCAGGCACTCCAGACAAGCCTCGGGAGGATGCGTACACATAGGCGTGACACTCAGGACGGGGAACGATGATGCGTCTCTTGTTTCGGCACAAATGGGACACTCTCTCGAACCGCCAAGGTCATTAGCTGGAAGTCTCTGACGAGTAACAACAACATCTGTGGTATCTGTCGCCTTGTGGTACCTCTGGCCAAAGCTACTTCCGGTCAGCAAGCACAGAACCGCAGGACCTTTGTGCGAAAAAGTTTGGCAGGCGTCGTTCCCGCAAATATTTCTGCACGGGAGGAGGGGAGAGAGGGACCAGGTGCTCTCGTAGACCACAGGGGGCTGCCTACCTAAAGTCATCAGCTCCAAGATCAGCAGAACGCGATCCGGAGCCTGAGTCCTGACTGCGTAAAAAGGCGACCGTCATGGCCTGCTCCTTTTGCTCGAGGAGGGAAATGTACGGATTGTTTGAGCCCAACGGCGCCAGTTTTGAGTTAGACCTAGGCCTTGCAGATGGTGAATTCAGGGGCGGCGTTGTAGCGGCGGTGCTGGTGCTGCCACCTGTGGTTTGTGGCGAGAAAGGCATGACGTCGAAGTCAGCAAGAATTGACGCCGGCGTGGGGAGGAAATAGCCTCTTTGCAGCGGAGGAGATGAAGAAGAAGCAATTGCCGTCTCTGTCACTGCTGGAGTTATCTTTGGTGCCGGCATGGGAAAGTCGAAGTCGGCCATAATCTCGGCGCTGATGGCGCGGTAGTAGTGGGACCGTCGTGGAGGCTCCTGGGAGGGGGCCGGTAGCCGCTCCTGGTGACTGTTTCTCGCCTGCGTCGTGGACCTTTCCTCTACTCCCATACTCTCCACATCCATAGCCATTGTCCAGTCGTATTGAGGGGGTGCAGCATCAAGTCCATCGTCGCCAAACCCCCCCACCAGGGAGGGGTTGGCACTGGAATGGTAGCTGGGCGGCAGCCCGGTGTTGGAAGGGGCAAACATTCTGGTCAAGGAGACAGAATCGACAGAGGGAACATATCTCGGATGTGAGATGGACACTGCGTTGTTCTCTGATCGTAGGAGGTCGTCCTCGGTTGCAGACCCTGCTTGAGGCGTTGTTATTGTCGTCGGTGCCTTTGATGAAGGGCAGGGAGTGCCGTTGGCAGGGGAGACTTCGAGGTGCAAGTAGGACGTTGCAGGGTTTGTTGTATAACGTAGCTTAAACCTGGCCAGGGACTCTGGTTCGAAGGTGTCAAAATTACGGGATGAGCTAGTTTGGTCCTCATCGGCGTTCGTAGTTGATTGCCTCCCGCTCGTGGACAGCGAGTAGCGAGGAGGAGGATACAGACGGCCGGGGTCCAGACTCTGTCAGTACGCTTCGTCCTTCGATGGACATGTCAAAAGTCACCAGTGACTTCGTGTTTGAGTACTCGAAGCACGGTGAGAAGTGATGGACTCCCGGGGTGTCCCGGCTGGATGCTTGGAGTATTACTCGGACCTTCAACCTTGCATCACCGTCCGAGCATATAACCGATGCATCCAGGCCGAAAGCCAAAGAAGCATACACACAGCAAGCGGAAGATGCAGCGCAGTAGGCAGATGTCGACGCAGATGGATAGTTGGTCTGAAGTTTGAGAGATGTGTTGGTCGGAACTTGGGATGCTATGCTCTCGGTAGTGGACAACGATGTCAGTGTTGTTTGCTTGAAGAAGACGAGGTCACGGCGCTCAAGACATGCTTCTGACCAGAGATTGAGGCGCTGGATCCATCATGCAAAGGGAGACAACGAGGTATGGGACGTGAGAATGCTGCTACGCGGCTTGGCCTGTCTTCCTGCGTGATGCAGTGCCGGATGATAACGGCCAAGGCATGAGGCGACGAACTGCAAGGTCGTCGGATGAGGCTGTATGGGTTCAACATAAACCTTGAAGGCGAGAACGGTCCCAAGTCTACGTCCAAGTGGTTCATGCCATGGAAGGGACACCGCTGCGGGAGGAGGACGGAGCCTTTGGCGAAGGTACGTATCTCGTCATATCCCTCCCTATCTTTACTAGGAAAGTGTGCCCTGTGACACACCTGCATCCTTGCACCAAGTGCCCCACCGATTGCCCGACAGGGGGGACGGCCTGGAAGGATCCACTAGAGCTCGTCGCTGTTACCCGGTCCTTAGCGACCTGAAAGTCTCGCTTGCCTACGCCAGCACTCAAATGGAACCACTGGTGGCTTTGACTTACACCAGCCCAGGCATCTTCATGGAGACAACATACTTTACTGCAGCCATTCATGTAGCGATTCACTCACACCTCTGACACCTCTCACTCCGACTTTGGCCGTCATAGACACATCCAATTCCAAAAGTGCTGGTACTTCGTACTTTGAGAGCCTAGTTCATGGTTCGAGAACGCCTTGGCTGTGGACTGCAAGGATGCAAGTGCGGACTTGCCTCTCCATGGCCTCGTTAGCCCATTTATGCCACATATTCCCTACATAGGGCTGGATTTGAGCCCCCCAAGAAAAGCCTGTTACGTGTTCTTGCCTCTCCATGGCCTCAATACTTGAGATAGAGGAGTCAGATCATCCACGTTTGCCTAGCCTCTCGCCGGGATGAACTCATGACCCCAGTCACACGTTGTCTAGTTTACCAACTCTCTAGGCCCGAGTATTGGACGCACAATGTATCACTAAGTAAGGAACAGCATTCATTAGCCACTAAGATGGAATGAGAAAGCTTGTCTAAGTGAACTCCCAAACATGCCGGTCTACATCGGCTGTCGCTGCTCCACCATACAAGAACGGGCAACACTAGATAATTATCCTGAGTTGCACAGATATCATATCTCAGGTACGTCTGAAAACCCCCACAACTTGAAGCAGCCCCAGGCCAGCACGAAGAATGAAAATCGAACAGTACCAGACTGCGGAGCTCCTAGCTTCCCCAGCGAAAAGTAGCCCACCCGCCTGCCTCCTGTCTCTCACGATCGCTCCTAGCACAATAGAGATGATACAGCAGCGTGCGGTCACCGCTTTCCCGGAACTTGGCCCGCTTGTCTTGTGGGCCCCACGCCACCAGCATCTGCTGTCGCCGCACGATCTGTGGCTCCTTGATTGAGTCGTTGCGGCCAATCTGCCTCATGTAAAGCGCGGGAGTAAGAGTACAGACGTTGAGCATGTGATGGTATAGCTCCATCTTTGAAGGTGGCGGATCCATCTTGGCCAAGTTGACAGCCTTGCGGTTTTGAAGCACGTTCTTGCAGTCAAGGTCATGCAAGCAGTCGAAGAAGTCGGGCGACGTCTCTATCTCACCATTAGGGCTACACAGAATGTATGGATTGATGTCGAAGTAGAAGTGGTTCGTTGACACCAACATCTTTTCGTAGAGTTGCATAGCCGGCTTGATGCAGTGCTCTCCAAAGTTCTTGACGAACCACTCCATCTGGTCTCTCCTACAAAGTATTTTGAAGATGCCAGCGAGCTCGTTCATGAGTTCCCGCGCTTTCTTGTCCCTGCAGTTCATGAACTGTCGAGAGCTCAAGATGGCATTGTAGGCCTCGGCCGTCCATGTTCTAATTGCAAAGAGATCTGCGTCATGTGTCAATATCCTATGCTTGATTGCAAAACGTGCCTCTTACCTCGCTTGGGCTCGACGTGATTCTGCAAAGCCGTCTCCACGAAGCTGAGCACTTCGACACAACTTGCAATGGCGTCGTAAAGCACTTTTTGAAAGATGTTGTCATTGAGGAATCTCATAATGATGGCAACAATGACATCTTCGTCCGTTTCGGGAAACGTGGATCCTTTGACCAAGTCTGGGTACATGTGTATCATCCGCTTCAACCTAAGGGCCTCAGTGGGCTTCCGACGGGCGTTCATCAGGACATCCTCGACACCCTGATCGTAGTCGTCGAGGACAGGATCCATAAACTTGGATACCCAATCGGCGATGCCTTCGACGAGATCGTCATACTCCTGCAGTTCCATTAGAAATGGCCGGCAAAATGTTGCGAGAGGCCAAACTCACGCGTCCGACTTCTTCAGGGGTGAGCTCCTTGCGGTAGGGTTGCAGACTGAAGATGTGAGATTGTGCATCTCTTAGCTGCTCTTTTAAAGTTGAGTTTTCTGTCTTCAGCTGGCTGAGCATTGGGGCCAGCGACTCGGTGTCCATTCCAGTGTCGTTGGCGGCCGAGCTCACGCTCGTCTTGATCTCATCAATTCTCTTTTCCGCACGCTCTGCCTTTTCCTCAGCAATCTCAGCCCGCGCCGTCGTCGACTCGAGTTTGTTTCGCAACTCCTCGATCTCGCGGTGCAGAAGTAGCTCATGGTTGGTGTCGACTCCGTGTCCTCCGTCATTAATTCGAAAGGCGGGGTGGCGGTCATCAGAAGCTTGTCTTGGGAGCGAAGAAACGTCAGCTCCAAGATCGATCAAATCACACTCGACGAAGGAGGGTGAGTCGGCAGCCGAAGTATGGGGCGGAGAGCGATGAGGATGATGAGAGACAGGATAATTGTGAAAACGGGTGGCAACGAGGCCCTTGGGCAGAGCTTGCCTTGGTCCCCTGCTCTGTGTGCCATTTTGCTCTGGAGCTGGTGGCTCGACCTTTGTGAACCCCATCTCGTCAAATTTAGAACTAGCAGTTGGACTGACTTGCTCGGTGATGACATTCACTTGGTTCTTGAGGACTGAGGTATAGGCGAGTCTCATGTTGTCGAGGATGTTTGACGCGACGTCAGTGCCGAGGGGCTTCTTCTCCGGGACGAGTGGTCTGTGACCCTCGCGGTGCTGTGATATGGGGGTTACCAGCTGCCTGAGGTCTTCCATGATGTTGACGGGGGATGCCAGACGGCGGGAGCAACGGAGCGGAGTTTGGACGAGGAAAGCGAGGCCCAAGTCTTTGAATCGAAGAAAGGGGGGAACAGACAGGGGCGTCTGGACGAAATGTACTGTGGTGGGGGTAGAAGATAGCAAGAGTGGAGGCGTACCGCAAGCAGAACCAGAGCCAGAAGGTTCAATACGTGTAGTGAACTTGTTTATGCCATGCTTCGTTGTGTCATAATTTCCGATGCCAATACAAGGACTTTATTCACTTGACCCTGGCCAAGATGCTGCGGGAAATCGAGGCTGGGTCAACTGGACCTCGATGGGCCAGAGGCCAGGCAAGGCCTATAGCAAAACATTCTGGTCAGTCTTTCGATTTCCCATGTCAGTAAAACTCTTTATGGTATAGACTGTCTACGGTAGCGTTGTTGCTGTCGAAGGGTAGCTACAGAGTGCCTTTGCGCCTTTGGGCGTAACGTATGACTTCGCGCTAAAGGCGCGAGGCAGTGACGACAGGTCCGTATCTTTTAGTCTGGTCCTGGTTGGTTCAGGACTTAGAGGGGGGATTGTAGCTGAAAATATCTCTCGAGATCGCTTTTGGGGCAAGGGTTGAAGAGATTGCTTCCATTCTGGTTGCTTGGTTATCATTGACCTGCTTGGCGTGGTCAGACCACGCATAACGTTGCCCTGTTTCTGCTTGGTCTGCCTGGCCGTGACAGTCTGAGCTGTAAAGCTTCCAGTGCTCCCGGGGCTTTTGCATTTGCACTTTAAGAACCATGCGCCCCTGGATGCAGAAACAGCCCGTGCGACCCGCTAGAGAGCACGACTTGGGGGGATGGCGTTCCGTTTGGCGCAACGTGACAACTGCCATAGTATCCGTAAGCGCCCGCCCCGCCCCCCGCAACCTGGAGAACTGGAACGTCGTGGGCCAAGATCGATTTGAAAGGGCATGTTCCTCATTGCTTCTATGCTGGCGTTTGTGCTTGGCTCTATGCGTGATCAGAGGGCCTCAAATGCGTGAGAGTCCCGTGTTTCGCTTGGGCGCAGGTCCCGTCCCGCCGTCACCGGGCGAAAACTAGCGCGTCTCTGCCTTCTCATCACACGGCGTGTATCATTCTGGAACGGTCCGGATGATTTCGCTGGGCTGGGTGCTTGAAGATGGTCACCTGTCACTGTTGGGGTTTGTTGAACATGGCATCTTGCTTTTTCCAGCGTACTTCCCCGTCGTTGAGTGAAAGGCCATGGCGATCCCTCTCGGCCCCACCGAACCGGGGGTACCTAGAGTCTCCAACGTCCGTGGCAGGTGTAAGTAACTCGGGCATCTAGCTAATTACTTGCTGCCATGCCCAGCCAGTGAGTACCTTTCCCTCTTATACCTACTTTCGACTAGCTACATTACCACCAGTAATAAGCGGGCTTCTATTCTGCAATCTACCTTACAATGGAAGCTCAGGTAGATGGAAGTCCACTCGTTCAATAAAGTACGTCCTGTGACCGAGCTTGTCTTCCTTCAAAGAGGTTCGTTCCATAAAGTAGATAAGGTTCAGCCGGTGCCTCTTGCCGCCTTGCACCATCAAACATCTCCACCCGAGCTTCACCCAAGGCTGACTATGCTTGTTGCTTTGATCTGCTGACCTGGCATTGATATCAAGCATTCATTTCTACTGGATGATACGACCCAAATCGCATCCACGTCTCGAACTCGCCTCCTTTCCCTTTCTTTCCTCGCCCTACAAGTTGCCCCTGCTTTGGTGTTGTCTATCGAAACTGCCCTGCCATCCACCGGATTCCACCTCCCGGCGCATCCAGTCAAGTCGAGCATAGCTTTATTCGCCTTCCCAGAACGTGTTCACCCAGAACATTAGCTCCGAAATAGCCTTTTTGTGTGCCTTCGTCTTGCTTTATTGTCTATTTCCCTGCAAGTCTTTAGCCCATATACTCTTGAGCGATACATGGATTTCCGTCTAATTGCTATTTCCTTTCTTTCTGATACCCGTGTCTGATCCTCGCAATACCCAGACGATGTCTCCGCCCTCCAACATGGAAAACTTCGAGAAGCTCTCCATAAGCGAGCGCAGAATTGTTGTCGGCATCGACTTTGGAACCACCTACTCCGGTGTAGCCTGGGCCGAGACACAGCGTCCCGATCGACGGACCGCCATCACTACGTGGCCCATTAGTAAATCTGTTCGCGAAGGCGAATCCTCCGACAAGGTCCCTACCAAGCTCAGATACGCCGGCGATGAGGTTCAATGGGGATTTTCCATTCCCATGACTGCACCTCAGGATGAAGTCGTTGAGTGGTTCAAACTGTAAGTGTCTTCTACTATCACCGGCATGTTGTGCAATCCACTTGAGCCATGCAGTCACTTGCCATAATCTGTAACTTACTTCTTGACTAGTGACCTTGACCCTTCTCTCCAGAGCATGGGTCAAGCAGTATCCTCGGAGGGTAGAGGAGGCCGCAACGTGGACAAGTTGGTGACAGACTACATCTCAGCACTCGGTGACCATTTGAGCTATATCTTGCGAGAGAAGCTTGGAGATCAAGTCGTCAAGACCACTCCTCTCGAGTTTGTTGTAACTGTCCCCGCCATCTGGTCTGACCTCGCCAAGGATAAAACCAAGCAGGCCTGCCAAAAGGCGGCGGGCCTTACGACCGACGCTCCTATTCACCTTGTCTCTGAGCCCGAGGCCGCCGCCATCTACGCGCTCCATGGCCTAGATCCTCACGGTCTCAAGGTCGACGACACAGTCGTTGTTGTGGATGCAGGAGGTGGCACCGTCGACTTGATATCCTACACCATCACGAGTCTGAAGCCTATCCTCGAAGTCCAAGAGGCGGCTCCAGGATCCGGTGCTTTGTGCGGATCAACCTTTCTCAACATGCGCTTTGCCAAGTTTCTCAAGGCAAAGCTTGGTAAGGAGGAGGGTTTCGACGACGAGATCATGGCCGAGGCCATGGAGCAGTTTGAGAAGAAGGTGCGTTCGAACTAATGATACTCTGCTTGACATAGCTCAGTACTAACAATCCGCAGGTCAAGAGACAGTTTACACTCGGCGCCGCTTCGGAGGACACCTACACCATCCCCGTCGGAGGTCTGGCAAACAACAAGGAGCTTGGTATCAGTCGCGGTCGATTCTCTCTGAAGGCGTCTGATCTCCAAACCATCTTCGAACCTGTCGTCCTGGAGTGCATCAAGCTCGTCAAGGACCAGATTACGGCCAGCAATGTCCCAGTCCGTGCCATCCTTCTGGTTGGCGGTTTCGGCGCTTCAAACTACCTCAAGGAGCGTCTGCGCAATGCCATCGACAAGAGTATCCAGATCATGCAGCCCCCCAACGCATGGCAGGCCGTGGTCCAGGGTGCCGTCATGAAGGGTCTGGCGCAAGTGTCACCCGATCGTCTCACACAAGTCAAGGTCCAGAACCGGAAGGCTCGCAAGCATTACGGGACCGAATGGCGTACAAAGTATGACGCCAAGACCCACAAGCACCTGGAACAAAAGCGGCACTGGTGCGGTCTCGACGGTTGTTATAAGGTGTACACCATGGAGTGGTTCATCCAGCGTGGCGACAATGTCTCTGAAAATGAACCTTTTTACACCTCATTCGTTTGGACGGGCTTGGTGAGCCAGGGCCGCATCAAAAAGATCAAGATGGATGTCTACGCCGACCGCACTCCGCGAGCCGCGCCTATCGCTCGCGACGACAACGTTTCCATGCTCGTTCACATAGAGGCCGACGTCAGTCATATCCCGGAGAACATGCTTGCCCGTCGCCAGGGTCTTGATGGGCAATGGTACTACGAGCTGAGCTGCAAGATCGAGGCAGTCTACCTATCTGCATCAACCGCGTATACCTTGCTTTACAACAGTAAGTCACTGCATGTCCTCTGATTTGCAACTCATTACTAACTGGGGCCCAGACCAGCGTTACAGCACTGTGACTGCCGAATACGTCTAAACACCAACAGATATTCGATCATACAAGTCCAGTGAGTAATATAGGGTGCGTGTCTTGGAAATGAGGCCGTGAGGGTGGATTCGAAGACAGAATGGGCAGGTTATACATAATTGACTCTTGTACGCAATATTACGATGCAACATTGAATATCACATGTATTCGTACCTTGCAAGATTGAGTCTATCCATACCCAGTCTTTCATACATCTTTCCCCTACGTCGCACAAAAAATATTTCCCGGGTCTTGTCAAACATCCAGGGAACGGATGTTTCACCCACAAGTCGAAACGGTTGATGTAAGCAACGTAAATCGGTCTCTGCTGCATGATTGTGTTTATGTTAAGCCATCACGTAACCCAGCCACAAGGGATCAAGGGGCCTATGACTAACAATTACAACTTGAGTGAGCTTTCATTCATCGTTACAGTAAAGAGAAGGACGGTTCTTTGTACGTTCTTGCAAGTACTCTGGTTCAACCGTCAGGAATTAGTTGATTCGTTTCCTAATGGCGGATTCAAAGGCGAACCAGATTCCTTTGGTAATAGATTCACAACTTGCGAAGTCCTGGATTGAGGGGAGGTGGGAAACAATTTCACGAAGGGCTTGGACTTATACCAGCACTGAAGGACTCAATTCTGTTCTGGCCAGGATCGCCAACTAATCGTCACCAGCTACAAACGATAGATGTAGTTGGGAACTGCACATAGAATCTCGCCGCTCAGTATGCTCCCTCTCGCTTGGCCCACTTGGGCTGCGGTGCAGGCTCAACCTTCCCAAAGCCAGTCGCGCTGACCATGCCAACCTCCCACTTGAGACCCTCGATCTTGGCGCCACCCTTTTCCATGGCCCAGAGAGTAATGCCGAGGTGGTTGGATCCCTGATAGTTAAGAATGCCTTCAGGTACGGGGAATCGAGTCTGTGGCCCGACATGGTGGACGAACTTGCCATATTGGTAGCCGTTGACAAAGATCTGGGCGCGATAGGCAGACGTCGTGGTATTGGCAAATGTCAGGGACAGAGGGACATCGAAGCCAGTGGGGAGGTTGAGGTCAAAGGTTGTTGAGTAGTAGGCGATGCCGGCCTGCTCGATTCCAGCAGTTGGACCCTTGCTGTCCTCCCAAGATTCGGAGGGAGGCTCGGGCCAGTGATAGCCCTGGCGCTCGATGAACAAGCCGCCTTCGTTAAGGGGACCACGCTCTCTGTCAGCGTAGTCTTCGCCGCCGAGGTTACCGGTGATTTTCCACTTGATGTCGGACTGCTCGTGGCCAGCCAGGTTGTAATTGAGAATGCCGCGGGGGTTTTTCTGCTGCTCCTCGCCGACGACCCAGTTCCCGTTCAGACCCATGTGGTCAACAACAACAGTGAAGACGTACTCGTCGTCCTTGGTCAGCCTGGGCAGGGTGAAGGTGCTGTTGTGGGCAGGGGTAATGGCGTTTCCGACCCAAGAGCCAATGAACTCGTCGTTCAGCCAGATGGATGCGCCGTACGCGTTGCCCCCCTGGGTGGTGATGTTGAACGTTGACTCTGCGCCGTTAGCTTTGAAATGACCGCGATACAGCAGCGAACTAGTGTGGTAGCCGTAGTCGCCGCCGTACAAGCTAGTTGGGGTCTTGAGTGGGTTGGCGGTGTTGTATGTCTCGTTGAGGTCGGCGTCAGTCCAGAGTTTGTCCGAGTAGTCGGACTTGATCTCGGGCAGACTATCGACGTACTTCCAGGTCACCTGACTCAAGCAGGGAAGCTTAATCTCAGGAGTAGTGAAGTCGATGATTGCTGTCACGACTCCGTAGTCATTTTGCTTAAACTCCAGAGCCTTACCGTTAAAGTTCAGGCTCTTGAGAGACGCTGGGGCGCCGCCAACGACTTCAATGGTGGTGGTGCTGTTGACATCGCCGGAAAAACTGAGTGAGTCATCGCCAACTATGACGTTGCGGACAAGGTAGCCGGCCTTGATGATAACGTCGGAGGTGGCGAAGTCGCCGACCTCCGGGGGGACCCAGAAATTGTAGGCCTCGTTGCGGGCTAGGAAGTTGTCAGTTACTTGGCGAGATACTTAATGCTTATTGGTGGCATACTCAGGAGATAGACGTAAAGGTTTCCGTGCACACGAACGACCTTGCGCTCATCCGAGACAGCCCATCCAAGAACAGTGTAGCCGTCTTTTTGCTCAATACTGACATCGGAACCCTCAATAACGTTCTCGTCCGTCACATCCACTTGCTCCCCCTCGACGGCTAGTTCGTGGTGCTCATCGGCACCGCCATAGAGTACAAGAACAGTCTTGTCCTCGTACTTCTTCCTAAGCGGGTGTAAGTAGAGATCTTTGGCCACTTCTTGGCGGGATTACCAACCAAGTGAAGATCTCAGCGGTGGAGTACACTAAGTTCTTGTCAGCAATGGGGTAATCGCTGACATGGATCTTTGAGTCTCTCCTAGTCAAGTACAGGCTGTCGCTGAGCTGGGGCACTTCAAGGTTTCCAAAGCCAACAGTCTCGACCTTGAGCTTGTAGGCCACCGTCTCGAGTGAGTCATATTGGGTGTGTCTGACAGATACGTTAGCTGGTGTCAAAGGGCAAACGATATCATGAACATGCCTTGCGATGTAGAACTTTGTCGAGTTGGTCGTCGCAGGAGTGACCGTTATTGCTTTGTTGTTCGTCCACTCGAGTGAAGAGTTGTATCTATCAGCCTCCAGGTAGGTGGGGGATACGTGGAGGAAGTTGGACTGCAGCTTGGTCTCGCTGTACTTCTCGCGGTTAACGAGACGCTCCTCAGTGATCTGCGCACCGTAGTCGTAGGAGGTATAGCCGTCAGAATGGCCGAGGTTTCCCCAGTTTGTACCGCCCCAAGTCTATTCAGAGTCAGACAGGCGCATAAAGAGGTAAAGATAATGCTGAGCTTACCATGTAGACATTAAAGATAGTAGTGCCAACAGCATAATTGTTCTTGTAAAGAACACGCTCAAACTCGTGGTTAAGAAGTGCTGCGCAGTACTCGAAGCCAGCCCCACCCCACGGCTGGAAGCCACCACCTTGGAACTGGAAGATGTCAGTAAATGCGGTTCTTAGTGATGTGAGCTGTCCATGCCATACCTCAACGATGGTATAGGGGGAAGTTGGCGCAATGCGATTGTTAGTAGCAAGCCAGTCTGTAGGAAGACCGTTCGTGGGCCAAACGGTAGGGTTCCAGCAGTCAAAACCCAGCGGGTAGGCGTCGTGGCCGTAGATGTCGACTTTGGCTGGTGTCAAGGCAGTAATGGCGCCAAGTTGCCAAGCTTCATTGTTGACGTAGGGAACAACGACGCCTTGGCTACGGAACTGGCTGTCGACGTACTTCCAGTAGTCATAGTCTGGGAACGGGTACGGATCGACAGCAGCATTGTACTCGTTCTCCATCTGGAAGAGAATGACGGGACCACCATTGGTGATTTGCGCTCTGGCTATGATGCTGCCGAGAGCGGCTGTATAGCTACTTCTGTCAGTGGAAGTTATTACAGGCGCCCGTCCCTTCCTTACTTGTCACTGGCCTTGAGGTAAGCCTCATCACCACTTCGTAAGGCTCCCTGAACTCGTTGAAGCCAGCCTGGAAGACCACCTCCGCTGACTTCTGCATTGATGTACGGTCCTGGGCGCTGAAAGTCAGGTTAGTTCATTGATCTTGTCAGAGTGGTGGTGGTAAATCTTGCAGCAAAGAGGTATAGACCAGCTCTCTCAGCGGCCTCAAAGAGCGGCTCCAGAGCGAAGATGCCCTCAGCGCGGACTTCTCCCGGCTTAGCCTCGAGCAGGCCCCAGTTCACGTAGAAAGAAACAGAGTTATATCCAGCTGCCTTGATTTTCTGCAGAATGTCGAGCCAGAGGGAGGGGACCGGCAATCTGGTTTCGACCTTTAGCATCTCATCCGATGAGTGCAGCACAAAGCATTGTTCATTACCTAAAGGCGTGAAATTCAGCGCTAAAGATCATTAGTCTCTTGCGGTTGATGAACAAGCTTTTGTCATCCCAAGTGACCTAAATTTGTTAATAAACTCTTCATTACTTCAGGATAAGTCAAGGTTTATGTAGAGAGCTAAATTAACCCCTGATGTTGTTGAGGAAACTCACAATGTCTTGCTGTCTCCCATTCAGAAGCTTCAGGTTTGTTTCAATGGCTCCAGCACTGATCCCGTCAAGCCAAGCGAGAGCCAGTAGGGAGAGAGATTTAAAACGGGATAGTAACATTTTGATCGGAGCGCTGTAGTATGGATAGAGCCCAATTGCAGCGGTACACAGTCTATGAGAGCAGAACGTGAATCATTCTGAGTTTCGAGTAGGTGGAACCATTTTTTATTTGAC
The DNA here is from genome assembly GCF_022836535.1 of Colletotrichum spaethianum. Lineage (NCBI taxonomy): Eukaryota > Fungi > Ascomycota > Sordariomycetes > Glomerellales > Glomerellaceae > Colletotrichum > Colletotrichum spaethianum. Next base: position 1,120,370 of record NW_026054780.1, on the reverse strand, counting down.
ATGAAAAACACAGATTCGATCTTTCCAAGCGACGGACGGGAATGTCACCATCTCTATCCCCGTCTCCACGTAGCGGCGGTATTATCGGCATTGCTGCCTCTTGACTGGCCAGTAGACAGACATCAGGTACTGCATTGCCTTGATCTAGAATCTCACCTGAGCAAACTTCCCCACTCTCCAACTCCACCTCTGTTTGTCTATCCAAACGGGCCCACGGGGAAAGATATGACATGACGTGCATGAAATGCACCATAATGGTAATTGACCAGCCATGAGAAGAAATGGAGAGCGGCAGAGGCTTGGGAGCTTCACCGCATCTCCAACCAAACCCCCAGTCTCCTTCCCCGCTCGAACAGCCCCGCGTTTGGCAGTTAACCAACCGTTCGTCCCTAGTCTCCCAACCGATCATGGGGTTCCTTGCGGCGCTTACGCCACCTCCAACGGTCCGTATGTCCAGGGAGTCCAGGAACGCATCGAAATTTCCGTCCATACAATGCGGGTAATAGGGCCTCGCGGAAGCGGGAAAACAGGAAGAGCACAGCATGATCTTGCGTTGATCACTCTGCAACTCCAGAGCTGACACATGTAATTTGTTAAACCAGACAAATTTTCCAGACTCGTTGAAAACGCAGCCCCAATCTGGAAGGCAAGAGCCCGGACTCGAGAGGCCAGCGGCTGGTCACAACCAAGAGGCCGCATCAAGGTGAACCAAGGACTAATACACATCAGGCTCATTGCGTCACGGAAAGAAAAGATCAATTTTTCCGTGGTACGGGGAGACAAATCTTGGCTGATTTGTTGATTTGGAGAATAACAACTCAGTCAACCAAGTGGCAATACGTGATCGTTGTAACTGTAGTCTCCCATTATGGCGTTAACCGCACTACAAGTAATTACTGGATTTCATTTTTTGTGTACAAGTTATTGAGAATTCCCGTGCATTTCTAAGGATATCAACCATTATATGCAAAAAAACATTTACAAGACTTATGCCTGCTTGAGGCCCAGCAGCTCCGTAAGTTTAAGCATGCTGACGGTAACCTTGTTGGTGGTGCTAGGAGGCAAGACACCGGCACCCATAATCAGTAGATAGTCGGGGTCCTCCTCCATGATCCGCAAGTTGCGCGTGTAGGCGCTGGCCTCGGGAGAATCGTAGGCCACCCAAGCAGTAGGGTCACCGCCACGACGGTTGACGAAGAGAGGAGCACTATTGCTGCTAACGACAATAGTACCATTGCAGCCGCCCACAGGAGACCAGACAACGTTGGGGCTGTTGATTGGAAAGACACCGCCGTTAGTGCTGTTGATGTAGTAGTCAGGGGCGTCGGCGAACTTGCGAGGGTCCTTGGCGATGCGGTAGTAAATGGGGAATGAGTACGGAGTAATGATGTCGGCACCACCCCACTCGAAAGTATACATGTAGTCGCCGTTGGCCAGCTGAGTGACAAAGGGCATACCGGGACGATCGGTGTATCTGGGGTAGGAGACGTCGACGACGACTTCAGACCAGTTCTTGAGGTCCTTAGTTGTCTGGTGGGAAATTTCCTGCCCGTGCTCAGACGAGCGTTGGTCGGCATAGTACAAGATTAGATCGTCCTCAAAGATACTATAGAGCAGGTTAGCGTGCTTGAACCATAGGCCTGCTGGCCAAAGCACCGTAAACTTACAGGATGAAAGGCTCCCATACGGGAGTCTCCTCGTTGTTAGGGATGGCACGGCCGCCGCGTGCGACGTGGGAGAGAAACTCCCAGGTGCGGCCTTTGTCCTGAGAGGCATACAAGTCGATTTGGGTCTCGCTGAGGTCGGTGGGGATACTGTTACCGGCCAAGAGGATAGTTCCTGCAGGGTAGCCAGCAAAGTCTTGACGAAGCTCGTATAGGAAGGGCTGGTAGCGCAACCCCCAGTTGTTAACCTGATCGTGGGCCTGGCCAACTTCCTCCCAGGTGAGGCCACCGTCGATAGATTCGTAGATAGGGAACCAGACCAGGGGGGGTTCAGGGGAGTAGTTCTCCCAAGTGCCCAGAAGGCGGCCGTCGTCAAGCTGGACGGTACGTGGGTACAGAACGCGGGGGTCCGTGTAGTTATCGGGCGGCTGAAAGATGAGGTTTCGCTCAAAAGTCTCGAGGGCCGAAGCGAGGCCGCAAGAAAGAGCGCCGACTGCGGCAATGAGGGCGGACCGGAGCATCATGTTTCTGTTGACACTCGACGATCTTTGCGGGATGAGATGCGGCTGGAGAACAAAGTCGGAGGAGAGCGTATATTTTGCCCAGACCGAGTCGAAGGTGCCTTTATATGATTGTGTCGGAGAATGTATCCCTCGTTGCCGAAGCCATATCCTTGATTCCAGAGGAGCCATGGACATGGGGTTGGTGACTATTCAAAGATGCGCGATGCAACATGGCCCGAGCTACGAGCTCTGGCTCGGTTACCTCGGTGGCCATGTGGTGATGAACCATGATCTTCTTCCCCACTCGCGCAAATCTTCCAGACTGGAGAGCCTGGAGACACCCGAATGAGAGACAAGCAAGGCCTAGGCTCTACAGGCTGTCGAAAGTGTGAAGCAGAATTGAACTAGGAGCATCGTTGCGCAGGAAAACCTGTGACACTACAGTATGCGCTCCAAACAAACGGCATTCGGTCCAAGATGATGATGAAAGATGCCGGGATTCACGACAAGCTACTGCCGAGACTAAAAAAATAAGATTGGGATTGTGGGAGCCGGGCCAATGTTGTATCGAGGTGCGCCGTGCTGAGTCGCCCATTTCAGTGAACCCCAAGAGTTGTCTGTGGGGTTCGTGCGGGGGAATGGAGTCGAGTATCGGGTACGTGTGGCTGGCAGACCGAGATGCGCACCAATCATACCTGTTGATGATCAGACCGTGAAGTTAACTCTTGGCCTAGTTTGTTTCCTGGTTCACGATATGTATGGGTTGTGAGTTGATGCCAATGAGGTAAGGAGAAGCCATGGTTCGCCAAACTGCTCAATTTCGATAATGCGTCAGACTGGCTCAGTCAACCTGGTCCAGGTTCCGTCTGCTGCATTTGCATCGTGACGAACTCATCTCCTCTTGAGTACCTGAATTTTGAGTTGCACTATTGTAACTAAACGAGGCACGACTTAAGAGAAGTTTACCGTTCGTGGGCTAACATCAGTCGTTGTCCTACTCAACACAATCAACTGAAGCAACATGTTCGTTAGTGATCTGCTGCAGAATGTCGCACAGGTAGCCAAACCAAGGTCGGGCATCATCTTGTTGCGTCAACCGAACTCCTAGATAGATCATTCTGAACGCATCTTTGAGAACGGGGAGCGTGCGAACAAAACTAAATGAATTCATTAGATTTATACTATGGTTGTTGAATGGTATACTAATCTCTATGGGTATCTCATGCTTTCTATCTAGATGTGTAAGCCTCGCAACACGTCGCCAAACCTGATGTCGACACTCCCAATCTATTATTCCGTGTATTTCAATCTTCTCCTCATTCCTTCTTGGGACATTCGGGTTCTCTGTTAATGACCGTCTGTATGAAGTTGTTAATTCTTATGCAGACTGACTATTGACCACAGTCTTGGACCGGTAGTGAGCTTTGGAGAGTGAGTACTCCTCCTTGATAGTCAGAACGTAGAGGAGAGCCAAGATAACAAACGATATCCAGCAGCCCAGGAAAACGTCAATAATCCCGAAGAAATCATAAAGACCGAAGAAAAAGATGACCATGAACCAAGCCGCGCGCACGAGGTACAGTGAGGAGCAGACAACAAGAATCTGGGCAGCCTGGGAAAAGTACGGTTAGTTTTGAGGCGCCAGCCAATCTTGAAGACACAACATACCTTTTGCACAGGGCTGCCACGGGCCTTCATACGGGACTTGGCGGAGTAGACGATGGAACCAATACCACAAAAGACTAAGAGACCCGCGATAACGATGGTGAAGCAACTGGCGACGAGGTACATGATCCGCGCGTTGTCGTCCCAGCTTGGAGAGAGGCTGTTAGCCAGCCAGAGACACCAAGTGACAGTATTGAGGACAGCAAGAAAGCCGGAGACGCCAAGGACCACTATGCGGCCTTTTCGGTAAGCGCTAGAGTCGTCCTGACCCTCGGTTCGGAGCTGTGTCAAAGCGTGGGCCAGGTAGAATAAAGCAAGGAAAATGGCAATAACGGCCCATATCTCAAACATCGAGCTGATGTACCCAAAGGCGAAAGAAGCATCACGTGCCTGGAAAACGAGCCAGCCGTGGATATCATCGTAGTAAGCCGTAAAAATAATTTGCTGGAGTAATCGTAGGATTTGAGCTCTGCAGCGACGTTTTAGTCCACCTGATGGATTAATTGTACGGAGCGACTTACGATCCCCAAAAGCCCGAGGCTATCTTGGTGTAATCGACCCATCGGCGGGTGTTGTCGTGGCTATAACCAGGCCTGCGGAAGAGGAGCCCGAAAATGACAAGTGCAGGGATAGTAACCAGCAGGATAAGAACAATCCGTACGATAAAATAGATTTTGAATGAAAACATCTCGAAAGGTTGTTCTGAGCCTATAACTCTCCTCCTCTTTTCTTCCTATTGCTTTTTTTGAATTGCGTTGCTCTGTTGGTCCGATTTGACGGTTTTTGTACTGCTTTGTGGAATTGTCGGGATATTGATGTTCATGACGTACCTTGAGGGATAGTTAACATCAAACAAGAACTCGGGAGAATAAGTCTTTTAAGTGTTCTCGGGATTGAAACCCACAATGACCCAAAGGTCCTTCTGTTGATAAGTTTTTCACATCAGCAGCTAGACAGGCGACAGGCCTCTTGTGGTTGTGTTGTCCACTCTAGGCTGCCACTGTTCACCTTGGCCGGGCGATGGCTGTGCCGCATAGCGGCAATGTAGAACCGTGGTAACCATTGCCCGCAGCCACCATAGGCCCCTATAACGCTTGATTAGGTAAGGTGCCGTGAACAAGCAAGTGAGAGGAGGCGGTCTGTCCGATCGGCCACATACCCCTGTGGTGCAGCCGCCCGACAATCTCCTCACTAACGAGGAAGAGGGCAATATGCCATTGGATGCAACACATAGCTACGCCCCTCTTTTGTCGCCCTGGGACTGTCAGTGTGGGGGAGGGCATGCAGGGAAAAGCAATGAAATATCTCACATCTCTGAAAGACGGCTTCGTCGGCAATGGATAAAGGGACGGACTTGACTCTACCCTGTGGTACTGACATCGCATGCTGCAATAAGTAATTGAACGGCCGTGAGTACTTCCAGGGCTTCAAGGTCATTGGCCTAAGACCCACGTTGGAGGGCATGATGTGAGTTTGAATAGGTAACTTTGATGGTGGGATATTGCAATTAGTACAAGCGTTAAACATAGGCCGTCCACAGCAAAGCGGCCAACCAACGACACTTTCCTCCGGCACAAACAGGGTCATGTAGCCATTTATCGTCAGACCTTAGCGTTCAATCTTGTCGAACAGCTACACTGTTGGTAGGATCCTGGAGACCATTTCCTCCAGCCTCGGTCTCAGCCAATCACCACTGCATACCCGACGAACTTGCATGAGTGACTGATAAGAAAGTAACGGGCTAAGAGAGTGTTGTGATACTCGTTGATCAAGACATTTCTGTGTCCAATCTCGATACCAGAACGAGAACTGCGCTGTCTGATCAGGTTATAAGAAGGAAATCGCAATTAATGGGCTATTTTATATAGTGGTAGCAGTAAGAAGAGCTCTCGCGTGAAGGTACCTGCCTTTCTTTACGGAGAGCACGTTCGACGCCGACTGTGAGGAGCGCATAGGACTGACCATGTTATTCCGCCAGTTGTCAGGACCTATGGGGTTCTCTCGGAGACTGTCAGGCCCGTCACGGACGAGAACATGGTTATCTTGTCGGTACCGCGCTTGCCTTCGGGCAATAGATTCGACTCGAATAACATGGCGTGTTAGTCTTCCGCAGTCCCGCGTACATGCTCAGAGTGGTAGGCGAAATTGACCTGGAGAATTCTGGCGAAGTGACCGTCCGCCTTAAGGGCGTCACATACTCGCTTTAGAGCTGGCTGTTGCTCAGACAATGTCAAGCTCACAGGACTGTTGTAGCAAGCAACTTGAACTGTGGGCTCCGACTCGAGGTATGGGGCAATAGCGTCGGCTGAAACGTGGACAGCAAGCATGCCCAAGAGCTGTCCTGGATTGTGGGACTGAGAGGCCAAACCGCTGAAGTAAGCAATCTTGATGCCCTCTTCAGGAATCAACAGTCCAGCGACAACCGCTGCAGCGATCTCTTCTGATGAGGGACCAATCACCCTTGAGGCCGAAATGCCCCATTGGCTGATAACTGCCAGCATCGCAATTTGGCGTGCTGTGACTGATAGTTGGGAGAACTCGGGCAATCTCAACGTCTCGGAGATTCCTTTCTCTGTATGTCCCGAAAGAAAGAACCACTTGGGTGCGCGTTCAAGATTTTGAACCGCGATTTCTAGTGACTCGATGACGGACTTTGCCAGTGGAAAGCTGTCGATGTAATCAAGTTTCTGAGGCCATTGCGCTGCATGACCAGTGAAGATGAAGGCAACTCTTGGAGGTTCAGCCTTCTATAACTGTATCCAGGCAGCCAGCCAGTTTAATCAACTTACGATTCGAAACTAGAACAAATGCAAAAGATATATATCGGACCCTGGTGACCGCTGTGGAGGTTTCATACGTCGGCAGCAGGATTGAGCGGGCTCGGGAGAAAGTGGCAATTCACCTTCGATTACGTGCACACCCTGCTGCTAACACTGAGCCTTCTCCCTTGAGACGAACTTTTCGGAACCGCCCGCTGCTGTGCCGCTTTATGCCTGAGGAGAACAGGAGCCACGTCTTAAGGTGGTATATGTGCTTTTGGGTAATGATAATCTCTAGCCGAGTTAAGACGGCAAGGGAATTCGCCAATAAGACAAGGGTGTGTACTACCAGAGACCACATTCGCCCTCCAGAAGGGCCATCAAAATATGTTTACTGCTTGTGGGATTCAGCGCCAAGTTACTTGGCGCTGGGTAGCCAAGACTTGTTCGTATGTCTTGGAGCATGAGAGGGGAGCTATTGAGAGGCCAAGAACAGCGTCAATGGTCTAATTTATCAAATCAAGAGGTCTCCAACCGCTAGCTATGTCGGCTTAGTGAGGATTTTGAAATACTGCAGACGCCCTTGGACCCGAAATCAGCATCCGTGTGAGAAACAATCGCAGCATAGAGAGGCTGAACTATAGGAAACCCGCTGTGCCTCGATGACACGTTTGTATTGTCTACCTGCGGTTTTTTGATAGATGACTCAACGATCGGGTAGGCATCAGCGCCCTTCTCGGCCAGGTAGAAGGTGAACCAAGTTCATCTTGTCATGGCTGCAGACACCTAAGGCGACTATAGCCAGACTAGTAACGTTTGCATGAGGTGGTGGGTTGCGCGGCCCGTTGCAGGAGGCTGCACTAATTACTACCCCCAGCTTCATCAGATCGATGTTTCTATGCCCCTCAGAAAGTAGCTGTCTGCGGGGATCTTAAGCGAGTGCGAACATGGTGCAGTTGAAAAACAAACAGTCTTGGCCTTTTGTCTTCATCTTGGCTACCAAAGTTCTTAACGAGCACAGCCAAACAACAACTTTCTCTCGTTGTCAAAACAACACCACTCGCCGGTGAGTTCGGGGTCACAGAGTCCCGTTTCTTTGCGAGCCTCAATAGATCCGATTTCCATCGTCTGCGGTATTCTGTCATCAAGTAACGAAGAACTCATCACCTGCTTTCTCCAACTTTCTCAGAGTCGGGGGACGAGGTGAAAACGCTTGCCATGGCGGAGGTTCCAGAAGACTGGAGCGTCTGGCTGTTTGAGCCGTCGCTACCAACGGCCATTGTTGCGACCGTTGTGTACGCATTAGCAACCATCTGGATCACCTACTTGACTTGCTTCAGGTACCGGGCGTGGTTCTTTGTATGTGTACCTATTGGCGGTTTCTGTCAAGTTACTGGCTATGCGATGAGGTCCTACTCAACACGTGATCACCAGAACATTGTGAGTTGCTGGGGCCCTGAATTGATGAAGTTTTTCTCAAGATGACCTGCGCTTCTGTCATTTTGCCACTCATATAGCTAATTCGATACACCGCTCTTCTCTAGGGCATCTTCGCGTCCAGCACTTCCCACATCGTTCTCGCCCCTATCTTCATTGCCGCTGGAAACTATATCCTGATCGGGCGGCTGATCCGTGCTGTTCTACCTCCGACGCACCATAGAATCTTTAAACTGCCTGCCCGGCTCTTGACAAAGATTTATGTCGCTATTGATATTATCTGCATGTGCGTGCAGTCCTCTGGGTCATCATTAGCTAGTGGGGTTGGCTGGACAGGTCGGCTTGCTGGCATTGGAATTAAGATCCTGCTCGCTGGACTGTCTCTCCAAATTTTGGGCTTCTCGACATATTTGTGCATCTTGATGCGTTTCCACTTCTTATCTCGAACGATGGCTATATCTCAAGCACCGGCCGGCTGGCTAAAGGTCCTCAAGGCTGTTTACATCTCCAGTTTCTTGATTTTGGTAAGTTTTACGTATCCTCTTCACTATAGATACTCAAAAACGTTCCCTACCGCCTCTAGCAAGTAAGTAGCGGAGTGCAAAACCGATCGCTGATGAATATGGTGAAAGGTCCGTTGTATATTTCGAATGGTCGAGTTTGCGGAGGGTCAAGAAGGATATAGCTTACAACATGAGTGGATGTTTTGGGTCTTTGAAGGTCTACTCATGATAATAGCCCTTGCGATCTTCTGCATTTGGCACCCGAGTGAGTATCTGGGCAGTGCTGGCGCATCGGAGAACCGAGTCTCCAGTTTATTAAGGCAAGCAACAAACACCATCAACCAATAGACCAAGACAACGAACTAGACAATATACGGCGAAAGTCTAAAACCTTGAAGATAATGGAATGTGGAAAGACGTCGTCAATAAATTGGGTTAGACAAATTGATAAAATAAAAGACGGGAGAGAACACAGGAGAGACCATGCAGATTCGAGACCCATCTCCAAGGCAATCTCACGTGGCAAGCCCGTCGGTGATAGCAGAAATTGTGGTAAGCTCAATGTTTTAATGGTAGTACCTACCGTCTCTTTTCCATCCAGAGTTCCCAATGTCTGGGGTCAGAAGCACAGTTCTTGAAAGCCGCTTATTTTGTTGGTTCAGTCGTTGAAAGTCCAGATTTTGCATCATACTATGAGAGCGTGAGGTCATGATTTTCCTCCAATTGCTCCAAGGCTGCTCCAAACAATGAGGAGATCTGTGCGAGTGATTACGGTGTGGGCCCAGACGTGTTCATCGAGATAGTGTCAAAGATTTTCTCTCTGCATGGCCATGTATGGACATCGGCAAGGTTACCAAGCTGTCTATGAATATAGCGCATGATGTTTCGAATAAGCCGTAAACCTATCAAGTTCAACTTGGAGAACTTACCCGCATGAACGTTTGGTTTCCCTTCTTCTTTTATTGAGAAAAGAAGCTAGCCTTTGAAATGTTATGGAGCTGCTTAGAAAAAATTGGCTTAAAGGCAAGTTTCTTCGTATGTTCAGGTAGCCGCAGACTAGCTAAAACCTAGGTAATGCTAGAAAAACTCTTGTACAGACTGGAGGTCAGCTGTTTCGGATAAGGCGACTTCTTTTACCCTTCGAGATGTTCTTTCATCAGTTACCTTGATAATTTGAGGGGATGTGAACATTCGTGGCTGATCAAGGTTTACTTCGAGGCTGCTCGACAACGAGCAGAGAAAGCTTTTTGTCAAACCCGAGCAGCTCGTAGACTCGGCTCTTATTCAATACATCTCGACTAAGTTTTTGTGAACCAGTACTAGAAGCCGCTAATGAAGGGACTTATCGGCGAACCCATCATCAACACGTGGTCCATACATCTGCGCCCGTTGAGCTAGTAGTTAGTCTGGTGGGTACCAGACTCAAGGTATCCACCACATCCAACGTCAGCACTACGAACTTATATATCAGACTTCAGAGAAAGGCAAGATATAGTCACTGGTTGAGCAATACAAGATATAGACACGAAGTAAAAGACACCAACTAGCAAACTCAAAACAAGTTATTGATCTGCTTGAAGTATCCTATCAAGTGACTGGTGAGGTACAGTGAGGACCCTATGGTATCCAACCGGAGCACAGTGTGCCTTGGGAAAAGCCTCTAGAAGCATTATACAATTATATAAATATATCTAGAATTGGGTATCAAGATATAAGTTTTTACTAAATTTACATTATTTAACTTATATAAGAATACTTTCATGTATTTAGATTTCTTTTTAAAGACCTATTATAGCTTATATACTACTTTCTCAAAAGAGCCTTGGAGAGAAAAAATGTCTTAGTAGCAGGACAGTGTTAGCCCTACTAGATTTATCACTGTAATCCACTATACTCTAAGACCTTAAAGATCCTTCTTGTTTAATACAGTATAAGTATATATCTAGCTGTTTAAAAAAAAAAGAATATTAGATAATATTATTTATACTTTGTTCTTACTTACTGTATTCTTTAACCATTTTTAAGAGTTAGCAAAGGGCCTATTTATACTTATAGAAAGTATGGGTTCTAGGTGTACACTGTGGTCTGTTCGAATACTTTTGGGTCCTTACTGTAATGATAAGGGCAAGCATCGATCGATGGAATACATATCATGCAGGGCGACTCTGTGGAAAAGAAGAGAACGTTAGAGAATCCGTTGTCGATTTGTCTTCAAGTACTTCTAATCAAGTATAGTCAATTGGCTAACGTTTTCTCTCCATTCAAGTTTGAATGCACGAAGCCAAAGCCGTATGGCAATCGACGTGAAGCTGCGAAAACAATCAGTGTGCTAGGAGGCATGTCATTAATGGAACTAAATGGGTGGAACAAAATGAGGAAGGTAAGTGTGTCCGGAGATTAACATTATATCTGCTACAAATACTTGTGCTTTTCCATCGATTGTGGCGAGATACCATGCGGGACACGGTCAGTGAAGCTTGCGAAATTTCCTCGCCCATCCAATGATGAACTGAAATCTGTAGTACTTCTGTTTCCCATTCGTCTGGACTGTGCTAGAGGTACCGGCAGTCTGTATCGTTAGCGTACGTGAAACCTAGCGCTCTTGTCGTGTACGGATTGAAATGCAGAGTAGAAATGGGTTCTTTCATGGGACAGCTCTTTTCTGGCGTCTTGCCGCAGTCAATGGGATGCGCAGCATACTTGCAACATATTAACGACCAGTAATTCAGCCCACCTGCGGGACAACTGCAATCCCCCCACCACCAACTTTGCTTCTTCTCCGACCAATCATTAACAGCTCTAGCCTTTTTATATTGTTTTCCCCCAGTTACATGAATTCTACATTGCCTTCAATTCCGATATCACCAAATTCATTCAACTCTGGCTGGTCAGCCACCTCCTTCAGGTAGTCGATCATCCAGTGATCGTATGTAATATATACGGCTTCTCCTGCGAGTGCCATACAAGGGACCTTGGTAATATTGGGAAGCTTCGGACTAGGCTGTTTTTCTCGGTTGTTTACATTTCCGGAGACCTAGCGTGTTGTCGCTCAGGGACTTGATTGGGGTATTGAGTTCCGTGGAGATTGAAACGGCAGGCTCATAGTCAACAGGTATGTGGATAAGGCACTAAGGATTGACGACACTACTAGCGAGGCCGTGGCCATTGGCACGCAACTGAATAGTATTAGAAGTTCAAAGTTCATATTGCTTACCAAATGTTTGCGGACAGTCGTTGGATATACCAATGGTGAATTTGGAGCCTAGAGTGTGAGAGATCAGGTAAGACTGAGCACCCAATGAGAAGGGAGTATCATCTCGCATCCTGCGACGCGCGGAGAGCCAAGTCCTGCGAAACTAGCTATTTGTGTACTAGTCAAAGCTTTCAGGAGTTGATCGAGGAAAGTATAGCCGCACATACTCATTCCGGGCCATTGAGTGTGTAGTTGAGATTGAGGGTATGTGCTGTAGCCTTTTGCAGTGGTGAAGTCCATCAACCAATGCCGTGGACATGACCATCGCCATGGCGAAATTTCCCAAATTGCTGGCAGTGTAACCTTCGCATCGATGAGATATACTGGGCACCCTTGTCTAAGGAAGTAGGTTGCCCATCCGGGCCGGTTACCAGGCATGCTCAGCCATGTGGTTCCCGAAACAACGCTGCCGTGGATGAAGATCAGTGGGGTTGGCCGACGTCTGATGACTGGAGTGAGCTTCTCGACATAAAGCTTGCCGATGATGATGTTGCCTGATGCGCTTTGACGTGTGCAAAGTTTCCGTAGAACTACATTAAAACTTAAGTCGCTCAGGCCTGTGCAGCTACATCGGCAGTTGAGTTCACAACAAGTGCCCCAAGAGCGAGCACAAGCGCAATGAGTGCTCTAAGCTGGACTATGATGTAATCTTGATGCGTAGATGTTGAACAGCGAACACATGCCGAATGATGAGCTACAGGCGTGCAGTCTTTCTCATCAGACTTGTTGCTCAACAAATTGTGGCCAATGAACCGATATTACAGAGAAGCGAGATGTGCTTTAAGAGGGCTTTTTATGGGCTTCGCCCCTGTAGCTTGCGTTTATCTGGTCTCTGATGCTATGAAGTTGACCCTTAGAACTGTGTTGCGATCATGCCAGCGTCGAATGTGCTTCTTGCCTTCTTTATAAGGTTGAGGCCTGACTATGACTCGCGATCGCATCAGCATTTCATTCCAACTGCCCGCTTAGGGAGAACCTTAACCGTGCGCCTAGTCTAATCGGAGTATAGTATAACGAGCCGCTAAAATAGCAGCATTCCCCCGACTATGTCCATGCCGCTCCGAAATCCTTCTCAATATAATAACGAACCTTCTTACCCATGATCCTGGGCCTACTTGTCACATGGGGGAGAACCCGCGAAAGACATCGATCGAGAAATACAACTGACAACCAGGCGAAATCAGCCTGGGTTAAGCGCTATGCTGCTTCAGATTTATACAATAATATGATCAGCCTGAACGATCTCGTTTAAAGCATACTAGCCTTCCATTGTGGGTTTCTCCCTCTCGAGTCGAGTTTCTTTCGAAGACTCCCGCTCGTCATGTCCAACACAACAAAGTCCGCAAAGATCGGGAAACCGCCAAATAATGTAAGAGACTACAACATCATCAGGGGCATATATCGACAGTATGGCATCACGACTCTGGATCCAAGTTTGGGATATGTGTTTGCTGCAAAGGAGCCAAAGAATGCCGTCCACGAGTCCAAGCAGCCCGCCATAATTGCCGGCATGGTCATTGTTATGCTTGCCATCATTGTTCCGACGGCAGCAAGACTTTGGGTCCGAGAACGAGGGGCTCATACCAAGCTTGGATGAGATGACTGGGTGCTATGCGCAGGAGCCGTACGTAGAAGACAGGCCCTTCATCATGCTCATGGCTCAAATAGGCTGACAATCTTTTGTTTCAGACCATGGCAATAGTATATCCGACTCTCCAGATACTGGTCGTTGTCGACGCTGGAGGAGGTACACATACTTGGGAAAATACCTACAACGACTACCAATTCTACTCGTATTACTTAACAATTTGTCGATTGCTTTACTACCCCACTGTTGGCATCATCAAGATCTCGATCACCCTCTTTATTCGTCGAATCGTTGATACGGCGTACAGGACATGGAGAATTGTGGCCGACATTTTTCTTGGGGCTCTCGTTGCTTACGTTGTGCTCGCTGTGTTTTGGAGTATCTTCATCTGCAATCCACCCCGCGCTGTCTGGGACAGGGAGTTCGCAGGCAGCTTAACAGAACAGGCGACTTGTGGAGACCAGTTCTTGAGCGCGAAGATCCTCAGCATTATTCATGTGGTTCAGAGTGTTCTCCTCCTGGCAACGCCCATCGTTATTTTGTGGAGAATTCGCATTGACCGGGGAAAGAAGATCCGGCTCTTCATCATATGGGCTGCAGGTGGCCTCACGGTTACAGGCGGCCTCCTGCAACAAATCCAACCTTTCAAATCGCCGGATATCTTCTGGGAATACACCATCATACTCAGATGGACAGTTCTAGATATAGCTATGGGTACTGTGACTGCGTCCTTGCCGGTGTTAGATTCGGCAATCATGGTATCATGGCGGACGGCTAAGTCCACACTTGGCCTCTCAAATCGGGAGAGAGACAACAGTAGAGAGACAAATGGAACAAAGCCTGAGACGATTGGTTCAGGGCCACGAAAGGCGTACATCAGCTCTGCTGAGAATATCATTAGAGAAGGCGGTGGTATCGAGATGGATGTTATGCGGCAAAACAACCCTTACGAAAATGGCAACGCTCATTCGATTCCGGATACCGCAGGGCATGATGAGCGATATAAACTTAACACCATTGTATGAATAATCTACATAAATGATAGAGTATGTAATATGATCATAGGGCTCCACATTCCACGCATTGCTCATGCTTTTCTCTACCACCAAAAGTTAAGCTCAGCTGAACAAATATACTGGGGTAAAAATATACTGGGGTACAAATATCCTCGTGGAGTTACAGCCGATGAAGCTTCACAAGACGGTATACCTAATGACCTATGGACCAACCAAGGTTGACTCATTTGAGCCTTATTTTCCTTTGGGAAGCAATACCTCGGAAGGCATTTAAAAAGCCTAAGAATGGACAATCGGTTCTCAGCTTTAATGTACTGAAGTGGGCTAATCGTTAGTCATTAACGTACCGCTTACTTAGTGACAAGTTCCTCCGTCTGATGATCAGCCAGTGGCCCATGAAATATTTCACTTCGAAAAACAACGTCCGGCCGATTCGGCCTCTCTTGTTCGCAACCACAACCGTTCAAGTACAGTTGACCTTACGCTGGACCAAAAGTCTGAGCTGGGAGCAGATGCCCAGGAGTCTGCACTTACTGGGACTTTGTTAGCTGGCTCAATGACCCGTGAGTCTGTAAGGTAGTAGGCCTCATCCTAAGCGACAGATTACGAACGCAAAGTATACATAAGGGGAGACTTGAAGACCCATGAGTATTTAGCCACCAATGGCATTATACTCTGACCTGTTTGCCTACAGCAGGTTGCCATGAGCGGAGGTTCTTCGGCGCGTTTCTCAGACGCAATTTCTCACTAAAGTGAGTATTTACGAGACTATGACCTATCATCCTAAATGGGAGAAAAATGAGAAGTTTCCCTTGATCGGGCCTTCTCTTCGATTCTGAAATTGGTCGTGACTATGCATCACTTCCCTATGCCCTGCAAGCTTGACAGATCATCTGACCCGCAGGACGGGATGGCAACTCGATCCAGGAGACTCCGCACAACTCCGCCTCAGGTGTGGGTTGTGGTGTCGTCGAACACTCTCAGAGCGTTGGTTTTCTTAGTAGCACATGCAGCTGTGACAGATCGGACACTATGTGTAAGACCACGGACCATGAGGTTGGCGCATGGCATGTATTCAGGTGGCGGCCATACAACGGCCCTATTAACCCCGCGCAGGTTGCCAGTTGGAGTTACGACAGCCGGCACTAACAGAACTTACCACCCCACAACGGCCTGCATGTCATTTAGAGATTTCCCGGACTGCCTGGATGAGTTTAGATCCGGGGAAACATGCACGGGTAGGACCGCCTCGGTTGGGGGTACTTCGGCGCTGCTTGTTCTGATGCTGGTTGGCCTGCTAGCTGTGTGATTAAACGATCGAAGGAAGATTGTCAAAATTGGCATCACAATACCAAGTGATCTGGCGATAAGTTGTGCCTCTGAGCAATATAAAAGCAGTACGGTTTCTCTTTGTAGCATGATGAGGGACATCACACGATAGGTATTTCAGTCCTCGTCTTTCTAGTAACATCTATTAGTCCGCAACTACTATTCGAGTTTTTCCAAATGAGGCCAATCATAAGTCTGGCTATTGCTGGTCTCATAGACGATGTTTACGGACATGGCTACTTGACTACTCCCTCTAGTCGCACAAGACAAGGCGCCGAGGTAAGAGTACCTAGGGGAAATTCTTCCCGGTGATATTAGACTAAAAGTACGAAGGCAGGTTTAGACTCTTGCCCAGAGTGCACGATTCGAGAGCCCGTCTCCGCCTGGCCGGATGTCACCGCTGCTACCGTTGGTCGAAGCGGTCCCTGCGGCTACAACGCCCGGGTAAGTGTGGATTACAACCAACCCTCGAGCAACTGGGCAACTCTCCTGTTGTGACTTATACACGTGGCCAGACGGTCGATGTGCAGTGGTGCGTGGACAACAACGGCGATCACGGCGGCATGTTCAGTTACCGCATTTGCCAGGATCAGGCCCTTGTTGACAAGTTTATCACCCCGGGTTATCTACCCACAGAGGCAGAGAAGCAGGCTGCCGAGGACTGCTTTCAACACGGCACCTTGAATTGCAACGATGTTTCGGGCCAAAGCTGTGACTACAATCCCGACTGTTCCACGGGAGAGGCCTGCTGGAGGAACGATTGGTTTACCTGCAATGCGTTCCAAGCGAGCAGCCGCCGCGCGTGCCAGGGTGTTGACAACGCTCCTCTGGGATCTTGCTACACCTCTATCGCGGGTGGTTACACTGTCACCAAGAAGATTAAGATTCCTGACTACGTCTCAAACCACACATTGCTATCATTCCGCTGGAACTCGTTCCAAACGGGACAGATTTACCTCACTTGCGCTGACATCGCCATCGGCGGCGGTGGCGGAAGTAGTCCACCGGCTTCAACGCGCACTAACACCGCCACAGCGACGGCGACCAGTGGTGCATGCGCTATTGCCAGCAACGTGGCCGTGACGTTCAATGAAATTGTCAAGACGAATCCGGGCCAGACAATCAAGATTGCGGGCTCGATTGCAGCATTCGGCAACTGGAATGCGGCGTCGGCTTCGGAGCTTTCGGCAGCACAATATACAAGCACCAACAATCTGTGGACCTACACAGTGTCGCTGCCAGCAGGAACAACGTTCCAGTACAAATTTATCAACGTGGCGTCGGACGGCACGGTGATGTGGGAAAGTGATCCCAATAGGTCGTATACGGTGCCGCGCAGCTGTTCGGCTGCTGTAACAGTCAGCAGCAGCTGGAAATGACGGGGCATATCCAAACAAGGGTTTGGCGTACGGCCTCCTTGATTTCTTGTGTAGAATTATTTCGAGGTCTGTTTTGTGGCGGAACCGTGTAGATGTCGTGTAATGGAGACTTGTAAACGCTCGAATGTCAAGTAATAGTATTTCAGTTGAGGGAGCCTACTATCACTGCAAAACAACGAGGCGGAGTTGCAGCTTGCAACAATCACGTTGATGTGAGACGTGTCTGAAGCAAACAACGCTTATAGGTCCCATCAGCTATCATGCTCTTGCTAGTCTTAATCCTCATGTGGCGCTGCACCGCTTTGGTGCTCAGCCTCTTAGCTCTCTCCAGGGGTAGAACAGAATGGCCAGCGCGTTCTGCCTCGCTTGAAGCCAAACGAACTCCACAAATACTGGGCGCTTCGGGGCGGTGGTTGCCTGGCTGCAAGCATTGACAGGGACATTGGTTTCGAATTGCTGTTCCGCGAAATCCTTCACGAGGCCTCAGTGGACCGAAGGATCTCACCTCCATTCCAGTTGGTATGGGCGGCGGTAACTCTCGTGAATCCTCGACAATAACAACTTTCAATAGGTAATCATGATACTTTATTGCCACAGATCGGCGTATGAGCAATACGGTCAATCACGGTAGCCTCAATCATTACGAGACCATGGACGGCTCTTCTGCCTCGCGAGGCCCCAGGACCCATCCACTTTAGTGCTTACTCTTCTCCAGTCTTTTGACGTTCTCATTTGGCAACTGTTCGTGATTGGGCTCAATGAGTGTAGGCAGCAACATGCTGTCTCCAAGAGAACACCAAACATAATCAATTCCGCAACCGTGCAGACCAGGAAACTGTGAACATGGGTGAGTCATAGCCACAAGATTTGGTCTGGACCCCGCGCTGAGGCAGCCGCCGTGGGGGAACCTAAGATGCCTAGCGCTTTGTTCGCATGTAGGTTGTAATGCGAGTACCGGCATAGAGTCGATACATTTGCTCGCAGTTATGTCGTGGGCTGTGAAGGGAGATAAATATACAACCAACATCCAGTCCAGAATGAATTTTGACCTAGTTCATTAGCATCATCCCCAATTTCGTCCAGCCAAGGTCAATACAATGGCACCCTCAACCACAACAGCGGAGGCTTTGGGCCTCACCATGGTCGACGACACGACCAAGGAGACCAAACCCCCCAGAAAAGAGACAACAAACGGCACAATCAACACAGATCCTGAGGAAACGATTGACGATGCCACGAACGGCGAGATGAAGGAAAACGGCGAGGAGAAGCAAGAACCTAAAAAGCCTCTCGCTCCCTTCGGCTCAATCGCATCAACCAAGAATATCTACAAGTCGCCAAAGGACAGCGATGGAAATTGGACGTGGGTTGACAAGTACCCCGAAGACGTCCAGGACGCAGCCGAGAATGAAGAGACAGAGCAGTACGCCGTCGTCGTGCGCAATGTCAAGAGCAACGATAGCCGCAAGAAGCTTGAAGCAGACTCCATTGTCATCCAGAGTCCCTGGTTAAAGAAGGCGCTCGTTGAGATTCTGGATGGCTACACTGGCGTTGCTTGTGAGCTGGAGCGCCTTGAATTCGACGCACCGTTCCGCCCTTTTGTGCACCGCTGGACGGAGTTCCGCAAGTACCTGAACAAGAAAGACCTGGATGAGACCGTTAAAGAGCATCTCACGATTCTGCACGATATTTTACAGTACGAAATTGGCAACATCATTAAGGCGTTTGAGGACTACGTCACCAAGGGCGTCATCACTTTCGAGCATCTCTGGATGATTTTTCAACCAGGCGCCATCGTCCTCTCCGCCCATAAGGGGCCTCAGTCGGCCTTTGAACTCGAGGAGACAGAATACATGGAGAACCAGTGCGGCAAGTTCCTTCAGCTACGCGCTGATTGCGTCGATTATGGCGGCAAGAACTTTGGCCGTCATCGGGAGAAGCTCAACATCCCTGAGTTCCTTGGTACGAAGAAAATCACAGGTCTCAGCGCCTATCCCTGGGCTTTCCACCCCGAGAAGGATAAATTCCGTGCGGCTCTGGTGCATCGGGGCAAGATCTTTGAGGAGCTCGCCGGTCACCATTACAAGCAATATTCCGGTACCGCCATCACATGGGACCGTGAAGGCAACGAAGTACCTATACAGGTCGAGGGTCGTGTAGTGATTGACATCAACTCTTTCAACCGCTTCAGTCCCTACTATAACACCCGCTACTTGAGTGACTGGACGGCCAAGGACATGGAAGCGTTGTCCGTGTGGAAACGTCAGCATGGCACTGGAAAGGACGGCAACCTCAAATTGACCCCGTACCATCAAATGCTTGCACGTTCCCGAACTCGTGGCTATTCGCTCAAGCTGAAGAAATGGTTGGATTTTTTTGTCGAACAGGTGACTGAAATTGACTGGAATAGCAACGCCTTTGACAAGCTTGTGCTGCCCGAAGACCAAAAAGAGCTTATCCTCGCTTTTTCTGAGTCGCAATTAGATGGCTCTACCTTTGATGATGTTATCTCCGGCAAGGGCAAGGGTATCATTTGTCTGCTCTCTGGCCCCCCTGGCGTCGGCAAGACATTGACGGCAGAGGCCGTGGCTGAGAATTTGCGCGTGCCTCTACACACTCTGAGCTCCGGTGATCTGGGTTCCGAACCGTGGGAAGTCGAGAACGGTCTCTCCCGGATCCTTGAGTTGGTTGCACGGTGGAATGCCATCCTTCTTCTCGATGAATGCGATGTTTTCCTCGAGGCGCGCTCGACGCATGATCTCGAGCGAAACAAGGTCGTCTCTATCTTCTTGCGGACGCTTGAGTACTATGAGGGCATCCTCTTCATGACAACCAACCGCGTTGACAACATCGACCTGGCCTTTCAGTCTCGAATCCACGTTTCTCTTGAGTACCCCGACTTGACTCCCCAATCACGCCGCCAGATCTGGCACAACTTTCTGCAGGGTGCGACCCTTAAGAGCGAGGTCTCAAATGAGGACATCACGGAGCTGGCCGAGTTGCAGCTTAACGGTCGCCAAATCAAAAATATCCTCAAGACAGCGCAGTTGCTTGCTGCGAGGAAGAAGAGTGCATTGAAGCGAAGCTTCATTGATGTTGTTCTCAACATTGAAAAGAGGCGTCCTGGCGGTGAGGCTTCCTAGTGAATATTCTGCGGCGTAATCATCTAGAGCTTGCAGGTCTTCTAGAGCTTTGGAGTGAAATTGCGACGCTGATGGACAACATTCAAGCGGGTTTGGGATGATATGAGGAACCCATGGCGGATACATGAATTGATGTTTAAACCCCAGATTATTGTAATCTCGCAGCTTTGAGTTCTATATACCTCATCAAAGGATTTGTAGACTATGCTGTTGATCCCTTGCCAAAGACTGGTTTGAGCTACAGACCCTTGCGCTTCGCGCCATCGTGCCATCTTTAGCCCATGTATAATATTCGAAAGTATTATCTCTTCGCACTTAGGAACCGAATTCTTGCAAAACCTGTTGAATAAGTCGTCCAGTCCAGGTCTCTTCCGAGGCTCTCCAAAAACATCAATTGCAAAAAAGTCAACTTTGGATGTGAGTTTAGTGGTTCGTTAGGTTAAATTTTCAAAGATTGATTGCTCAGAGGCTAAGCACAGAGGTTGACCGCTAATGTTTTTCAAAATATCTTGCCCCAAACTGTTTGACTCTCGACACATTGCCAAATCGGCAGGGAAATAAACTACCTGGTAAACTGCCTGGTTTGCTGCAGTTTCATTCTGTGCACCCATATCTGGTGTCTGGTGCCCCATTCAGCAGCTCAAGTCATGATGGAACACATTTGTAAATGCGGCGGGGTGACAAAACAATGCGGTGGAGCTTGACCTTCAATGAAGACGCATTTATTACGACACTCCAGCCACAGGTTAAATATTACAAGCACCAAGTAATCAGCACTCAGCAAAATTGGATGCCTTTTCAACTGAAACCCAATCTCTGTAGGGCTTAGTCTGTGCATCTAGATCCAAGCCCGGCCAGGGCGCTCCGGTACGAACATGAGCGCGTCATCGAGCGTCCACATCAAGATGGGATCATCGACGAGACAGTCACATATGATGATTCATAGGTGCTCAACCACATCCCTTATAAGCAATCAGCAGCAAGCAAATGTATGTTGCCGAGGGCGGCTTGAGAGGAGTGACAGTGGCATGAAATCATTCGACATACACGTCACCCAATGAACTGCAAACGAGTTGTAGTCCGTGCAGTGAGCCGCACTAGGCTTTCAGATTTATGTTACCCCAGATCCTCGTTCATCGCCTTACAAAGTCTACCACCTACCAAAAGCTCCCGTCAATACAACACTACCAGACCTTTACAAACACCTGCAATCATGGACGCTGTTAAGGTTAGTGCAGTGTGTTTTGGAGTGAAACTGCGGGCTCATTGAAAATCAAAACAGAACACCATTGCCGAGAACTTTGGCGGACCGGCCTCAAAGTTGGGGACTCACCAATTCACCCTAGAGGAATGTCCCGACTTGACCGGCAAGGTTGCCGTTGTTACTGGCGGTAGCGAAGGCATTGGATACGGTGTCACTTACACCCTTCTCAAAAAGAACATTGCCAAGGTCTATATTCTTTCCATCTCCAAGGAGGTCGTCGATGGTGCCAAGGATGCCATTTCCAAAGACCTTGGCGCCGAAAAAGCAGGCCGCACAAAATGGTTTGAGTGTGATATGGGAGATTGGAAGCGTGTCAAGGAAATTGCTGAGCAGATCAAGAATGATGCAGACAGGCTTGACATTGTGGTCAACAACGCTGGCAGGGGTATCATGACATACCAGCTCACGGATTACGGTGTTGACCGCCACATGGCCGTTAATCACATGGGTCACGTCATTCTCACCTCGCACTTGCTGCCGGTCATCAAGAAGACGGCGGAGAAGGGCGACATCGTGAGAATTGCCAACCAGGCTAGCAATGCGCATCAAGCGGCACCTAGTGATTGCAAATTCGAGAGTCTTGAAGAACTCAACCAGGATCTGGGTCCCAACGGACAATACGGTCGCAGCAAGCTCGCGGGTATTCTTTATGCACGGTACTTCAACCGCAAGGTCACTCAGAATGGACATCCCAATGTTTTGATGAACGCGACGCACCCCGGTTTCGTGAGCACGAAGATGAGTAAGGAGGATATCTTCGAGCCGTGAGTCAATAATTCCCATCCCTTTGTATAACACTGGATTTCTAACACCTGTAGATACCCTCTTGGGGGTTACGCTATGGCCGTTGGCATGGAGCCTTTCAAAAAGTCACAGTGGGAAGGTGCCGTTTCGATGGTTTATGCTGTCACGACGACCACGGAGTCGGGCCAATATATCTGCCCACCCGCAGTTCCTGAGCCAGGAAGCAAGCTCGCACAAGATGACGCACTTGCTGACCAGCTCATGGAGTTGACACGCCAGATCATCACAGAGAAGACTAAGAGCCAGTCCGTTGATGAGGGATGCCCCATGGACGATCTAGTCCTGCATTAAGCAGCATAGCCGTGGTACAACATGTCAGCAACTCTTTCAATATATTTAATTACCATCTAAATATATGCCTTGTTAGATGTAAACGTTTGCTACTTGTGAAACAATGATCCTTCTTTACGCCTTTGATTAACATCACCTTCCAAACCGAAGCCACATCGAATCTCGCCGGGTGACCAGACCATGCTTTGTCGGGGGTATCTTTCTCCTACTTCCAAGCCATCGCCGATGTTTTGGTTAATTACACCGTAGCCAAGTTTCAGCTTCTTTACGCCCTCCGGCACATCGCCTCGGTCCCTATCCGGACCCTCCCAGTGCACCTTATCCAGTGCCGGCCCGCGTGTTGCCGCCACGACACTAGAGAAGCGCGTGTTTCTGAGAACCCCGCCATTTTCCCTGACGGCAAGAGCACCAAGCGCGACCCCAGAGGTCGCCAAAATAATGGCAATAGCGTAAACGATCCAAAGGTCCCGCGCATGATAGCTATACATGTTGGCTATCCGCGATCGCTGGCACGGGTATTCGTATGCAGAGTGGTTGTGCTGGTCGCCGCCTAAAATCAGGCCCCCTGTGTTTTCGTTCGTATGCGCGGCCCAGACTACGGGAAGGAACTGGGGGGTCGAGAAGATGGAGAGAATTAGGTCTTCGTAGAATTCTTGCACCATGTCCTGGAGGTTGAATACTGGAAAGTAGTTATTTCTGGGATCCAGCAGTTTGGTCTGGATAGCGTCTGTGTTTGCCATTGGGTTGGCGGACTGCTTGTCCACCTGTATGGTGCCGTTGAGGAACTTGCGAAGCATGAAACCCAAGGAGTGATAGGAGGCAATGCGTCGATATCTTTCGACGTCTTGAGGGAGAATGTAGTTCTCCTTCGGAATTGCGGTTACATTGTCCGCCGTACCGTCGTCAGCATCCAGCCCGGGGACGAAGGTCGTGTTGATAATGGGTGCTAGAAACTTATGCTTTTTCATGTATGCCGACTGCGTGGTGTCGGTGTAGTTGAACACAGCGGTGTACTCTGTTTCGTAGTGCTCGCATGCAAATATCTTGGGGACGTAATTCATATTTTCGTCGCCCTCCTTTCTAGACGGAGGGTGCTCGGCGTCCGGCAGCACAACGTGGCCTATCCAGATGACCGGTTCCGTACGGAGAGCCCCCATGTGTTCCGGA
This sequence comes from Colletotrichum spaethianum, assembly GCF_022836535.1. Lineage (NCBI taxonomy): Eukaryota > Fungi > Ascomycota > Sordariomycetes > Glomerellales > Glomerellaceae > Colletotrichum > Colletotrichum spaethianum. Next base: position 1,096,605 of record NW_026054780.1, on the reverse strand, counting down.
TAGGGCGGGTCCATCTTTGGGATGCCTCCAATCTCGACTTCTTTCATCTGCGTGGTAGAGTATTCCCCTCCGCTTGTAAAGGCATAGTAAGCAAACGTTCCTTCGGGAAGGAGGATATCGGTTCCGAAGGGTGGCTTCGCCTCGCCGGATTGTTGCGTCAAGTTCGCCGGTTTCGAACCGATGCCTCTAGCTTGTTCGCTGCATTTGTAACCCGGTGCCGTGAAATCAATCTCAAAGGTGCAGTTCCATCCTTTTTTGCACACCTCTGTTGAAGCATTCCTCCGGGCGACGACTTCTTGGAGGAAAGCGCCGAGGGTTGCAGTTTGTTGAAAATTGGGGCTCGGTCCTGTGTAGTAGTCAAACCAACCTTCTGGTTCAGAGTCCGCGGGCTTGGTTGAGTTCCAGATAGATAGCGGCATCTCATATCGGCCATCTATCTTAATGGGCTCCCGCCACTGGTGAGTGTCCTCCTTTGCAAAGTTGAGGCTGCGAACACTAGGGCAAGTAGTGTTTTCTACAACTGTTCTAGGTTCTACGAGAAGCGTATTTGAAGTCAAGATAACGACCAGCGGAGAAAGCCTAAATACCCGCGTGAGTATACCGTCACGAAGAAGATAGTCAATGAAGAGAAACTCACCAGACAAACAGGGCCAAAGCAGCTGCTGCCTTGGCACCTTTTAAAAACTCCCAAGAAAGTAACGCGATGAAGTTCTCCGTCGCAGCAAACATCGAGTCCAGAGCAGTAATGGTCATGAACCTGGACCTCACCGTTGTCCAGATACGTTGTTGAAATGCTGATATCACAGCAGCTCCCAAGCTGGCCTTCGCCGCAAAGGCGAGAACTGTCCCATAACGCAGCATGCGCACCTGATCATCCGCAGGGTTACCATCTAGGAAGTGGTAGAATACGTGATGTCCGATGGCGCAAATGATGCCGAGAACAAGCCAGAGATACATGTTCCATGATGCGTGCCAGCTCCAGTGAGACTTTCTCATGCGAAATAACTTACTCCTTTCATCGGCCGGGCCCAGGTAATTCGCCGCGGCATATGGAGGGGGTTGAGTTTGCTGCTGATGCCGACGCTGCTGCTGCTGCTGCTGTGCATCCGGAGAAGCGGAAGAGTACCCACCATACGCCGAATCTTGGGCATTCTGAAGTAGGCCGGCCTGCGCATCGTGGCGTTGATCGTTGTGGTGATTGTACATGGTATCTCCCGCCGCCTCGTCGGGCGACATGGAGCCTCGGCCACGAAATACAGGATCAGCGCCGTGGTGCGCCGATCCGCTAAGCGAGCTCAGGTCGATGCCATGGGCGTCCATCGGGCTGGTTATCGTCTGCGTTGTCGTCTCCGTCGTCTCCGTAACATGTACGGTCGGGCCGAGTTTCTTGGACGCCAGCGCTGAAGAGAGAGGCACTGGTTTGCGAGGGATGGAGGTTGAGCGAGAATGCCATCCCAGCGGTGAAGGGGATACCATGGATGTTGCTTCCGAAGCCACTGGAGATACCACTGATATGGGTGGATTTGAGCTAGGGGAGGATGCGCTAGTCTGCTGACGTGGGTGGAACATGCCGAGCGCCAACGTCATGTTTGGCGGTGTTTAGCTAGATGATCGGCTGGAATGTTGCTTTTGCTTGATGGCCTCAGCGAGACGACAGGATACCTACGCAAATGCCCTTGCATGTGCCACCAGGCAACCACATTCAGCAAGGTTTGCAAAGGTTCCGCACGAGTAGTATCTGTACCCGGATGAGAGCAAGGACCAAGGCCCCTCGTGTAGCTGTGTCTGACTTTTTGCTGGAGATGTGTTTGAAGCGCTACGGGATCTATTTGCGGTGCCGAGGGTGAAGCGGCACGCGACGGCGTGGACGCGGGATGGAGTTGCTATTACTCTTGATCTTCCGTTTGGTGTTCCTATCGCCTCTTGCTTTCCCCGCCGTGAAACAAGTTCGCCCTGTCTTCTCGTGCCGGAGTGTCCCACTAAAGCGGGCGGCGGTGTGGCTGTGTTATCTCGGTGTTGGGTACGCTACCTGCATCGAAGCGTCGATTGGCGTGCGGGCAGGAAATGGAGGCGGAACCAGAGTTTTTCTTGCAGAAGTGCTGACACGATCCAGTTGAATTTTGGGGACCGGTGGAGTATTGTGTACACAGGGCTGGATATTCGAGAAAAGTAAGCAAATCCAGCAGGTTCATCAAACCCTTGTCAGCGTCTAGCCCCTTTTTCCACACTGTCGGTAGCAAAATCCCATTCTGGATCTGGCTGACACCAACAACTCACTAGGGCATGCCAATTGGAGGCACAGCAGGTATTCTGATTGAAGGTCTGCCTCTTGATTATCTTGTATTCGTTCCAGGAGCCAATGGGGTGGCGCCGTTGGACAACGCAGGTGAAGGATTATCCTTACCATATCTAGACCTATTAATGCTAATGCGGGTGAGAAATACCGACAACGCGGCTGTTGGTCCTAAAGGGGTTCTTTCCGATCCCGCTACGACGGAGCCAAATCCGGAACCAGGAACCAAGAACCGACATACGATGCATTCGGAAGTCTCACAGCTGACTATCACGTCGAACTATCAAACTCTTCGTTTCAAATGTCGACTATCTTGGAGCCGATTAAACCAGTATCTCTGGCAGTGAGACGCCCAGTTTGGAGACACAACCGGGATAACTTGACATGGGGCTTACAAAGTTATCACACTTCGTAGGAAGCCATCAGCGGCTTTTACTCTTTATCGCCATCGGACGAAGCTTCATACACGTCTAACAACAAAGGTAGTATGTTAGCGAGAAACAGAATTAGACACTCTCCTTCTGTTCTCATGTTGTATCCCCCTCTGTCTCTGTTGGGCTATGCATCCCGCCCAGGATTCTTGACCTGGCTGCTGGTTGACCCTATCCATCAAGTGCAAGTTTGCTTGTCACTAGACACGGGTCGTCGCGTGGCCTTAGTGTTACAAATGTGTCAAAGTGCCTTCTTATTGACGCTACGGCAAGCGTACTGATATCCAGGCAGATACTAAAGGTGACACTACGAGATGCGATCAAGGTCTGGTCGGAGGTTGAGAAACTGACTAGTGATGGCGTGTGCTTTTCTCCAGCCACTCGAACAACTAGTCCGTTCGCAATCGTTCGTTGTGCAGTGTCAGCAGTAGGACATGGTAGCGACTACCAATCGGCGTCGATTTCCTGACTAACTTTCTCGCGGATTGCCGAACATACATGGCAGTCCTAGGCTGCAACACTATTAGGGTTCATCTTTGGAACAGGATCTGATTTGCTTAGCCATGGACGTCTGGAGGACAAAGGTGCTTTCCCCGCACCGTAGCGGAGTAGTTATATATATACCTAGGACAAAATTAAGAGCAAGGACCTTCAGTTTGTCAATTTTCAGACGATGATTTGTTGATCTTGGAGAGTGTCATCCGTCCAAATGCATGACAGCCGTAGAAGGCGCATCTCCTGCAATCATGTTCCGCGATGCCGATGCCCCTGTGGCAGGGTTGTTTGACTCTTTCTACCGATCCATACCGACTTCTGGAGCATCCTTATTAGTGCTTTTGGTTGTTGTGTGGTATCTAAAGTCGTGGTACAGGTTGCGACACTTTCCTGGCCCCTTCCTCAACTCCGTCTCAATCGCACCCATGAACTTTATGACCCTCGGTGGGAAGCTGAGTTTCAGGTTGAAAGATTTGGGGGATATATATGGTAACGATAAGTAATGCTACGTTTTCATATTCTATAGTCTCACAGCCGTTTGTCCAGGCCCTTTGATACGCGTTGGTCCAAACGAGGTCTTGTTCGGTGACGCCGACAGCTACCGCATCATCTATGCGGTTCGTTCGGACTTCACAAAGGGCCCTTGGTATGCCCTGTCCAAGTTTGTTCCGGATCAGCACAGCTTGTTCTCACTGCGAGACGACGCAAAACGGAAAGACTTGAAGGCCAAGTTGAGTCCAGCAATCCGCATGACCATGCTCAGTCTCTTCAACACGCCAGCAGCCTTGAGCTATCTCCGTCACGAAATGACCACCGGACTTGCTAAGGGACTCATTAGTTCCCCAAGCCGCGATGCAGAGGCTCGCCGGCTTCCTTACCTACAGGCGGTGATTAAAGAAGGGCTGCACATGTATCCACCAACTACGGGTCTCAACTACAAGCAAGTCGCCAAGAGAGGTACCGAACTTTGTGGAAAGTTTCTGCCAGAGGGGACCCAGCTGGGTGTTAATATACAGAAGTTAATGCGATCGAAGGAGACTTTCGGACCAGACGCGGACATTTTCAGACCGGAGCGCTGGCTGGAGGCTGTTAAGAATGAGGAGCGCTTAAGAGAAATGACCGCTGTGGTTGACCTGGCTTTCGGCCATGGCCGATTCCAGTGCCTCGGGAAGACAATTGCGAACATGGAGTTGAATAAGATATTTGTCGAGGTGAGTGGACGATATTTTGGCAAATTAGTCTTGATTTGGCCATTGTTAACCATCACAATCTTGCAGCTGCTGCGAAGATTCGATTTTGCAGTCGTTACTCCACAGAAGCCTCTTGTTTTGTACGATGCCGCATTTTGGGTGACAACTGATTTTTGGTTGCGTGTGACCGAGAGACAAGAACAGCCGAGTGGATCAAAATGACGGAGCACTAGTACAGATTTAAGAACGTTCTCATGACAGCATATTGAACTCGAGCCTGCCTGCTACGCCAAACAAACCGGCATGGTTTAGGGGTAGACTGGGCTGAGATGGCCATGATGATGTCAAGAGGATTCTAAGAAGTTTGCTACTTGAAGCCTACTGCGGGACCAGGTGTCCGGAGACTGTCGAACGATGTATGGAATGGAAATCTGAAGTTTCAAGAGACGTTGAAGAACCCTCGATGTAGAGTTGGGAATAAGCATTCAGTTCTTAACATAGATGAACTTTGGCACTAATCGACGTTGAACTAGACGCGACTGATGTTCGATTGTCATTGTCGACAGATAATAGTTTCACTTACATGCGTAGTTTGCTGCTCCAATCATAACCTCAAGAAAGCTACCTCCACCTGTTCTATTCGAAAGAACTTCTCAGTCCTACTCGTATGAGATGACCAAAGCTGGCAGAGCATATTGCTGATAGTTGTGGGTTGTAAAACAGTCTAATGAATAAAACAAACAACATTTAGTTCACTTCAACTTGCCACACAACAGTCATCAGGCCAACAGTCCAACAGTCCAACAGTCCAACAATTCGGCACATGCCTTATTTCTTGTGTCACTACGGTAGGTTCAACAAATGGGTCTTTATTTGTACCCTGAACGGGTCCAATGCAATAGCAAACCAAACACCAAAAACTCACCAGATCTTGCCTGACTGAAATTTCCTAAATTGCAAAAAGATTCGTGTCAATCGCTGACGGGAATTGAGCCCGACGTGGGGGTCGAACCCACAACCTTGAGATTAAGAGTCTCACGCTCTACCGATTGAGCTAGCCGGGCAGATGAGATATCTGCCTTGGGTCGTTGAATAAGAGAATCGAGGGAAGTGTCTAATACTTGGGACGCTTGCAAAGTTTTCACATTGTTGTGGACTGGATCCTCATTAAACCCCACTATCAATCCGAGTCGGGGTTGCTTCACTCCAATTGCCGAGGTGGACTCTTCCGGGTTTGAGCCGTGGGCAAGCGGCGGCTTTCGAGTTTTAGACAATCGTTTACCGGCTGTGGTGGGTCTGAGCAAGCGTCTTTTGCTCCACATTCAACCCATTAGAATGGCTATGCTTGTATTTGGGGTATTGTTTCCCAGCTGCGCTGAAGGCCGAGAGTCCGCAAAGGGACTTAAGGCAATGACCAAATCTAAGTTTACCATCTAAACTGGCAACTGGGAAACATTCATTCAACAATGAGGCTCTCAAGATCTCTCTGTCGCTTCTCAATCATTACAGCGGAGATTGCTTTGTCCCGACATACTTGGAATGAGAGTGTTGAGTAATAACAATTGCAATGTAAATGGCAGGAATAAAGTCTATTATACCGAGAAGAGCACTTGTCACAGTGGACATTGGGCCAGAAACCTCTCAAAACGACGAAGTCTTCGGGAATCTTCCATGCATGTGATGGTCACGCTCTATTGATAAGAACATCTTTTACTTGGCAAGAAGCATGCAATCATATCCGAGACTTATCAGAGGTCTGGCTAGTCTTTAGTAGGGAAGCATTCTGGGATCTTTGCGAACGGTTTACTGCAATACCTATTGTCTGTTTGTGCTCATGCCAATGGGTCATACGGCAGCGCTCGGAGACAGACCCCAATGAAGTAAATCATAACGGGACGGAATACCTCGTCTTACGGATGATGCTGGGAACCAAAAGTTCTGTGCCAGCAACTCGTCATCTGTGCGTGCGTTAGTGTGCGTGTGTATGTGCGCGTGAACGAAAGGTTTGAGTAGTGTCACATCACTAATCCTTCCAGGCAAGTGAGATTAAACAGCAAACAACAGAGTTCGGCTTCGGACTCGGCTTGGATTTATGTTGGTGCACCTGGACCTACCGTTACAATGTGGCTTTCGCAGTGTGAAAGATTACTTCATGAATGCGGGGGTTTAAGGCGATGCTGGCGTCCCCGCGCCCATATCCAGGCTGACCTCACCAATGTGCCATTAGCTTATCCATGATAAATCAAGCTACCCCGCCAACACTGCTTGGCATAATACGTTCCTTAGTACTAAAAAGGCAGGTCGATCACCTTCCAAGCAGCTAAGCTTGCTAACCCACGCCGTCTGACTGCGTGTTCCTCTTATATTCCCATCCCGCGGGTTGGGGAAGAAGCTTGGAATGCCTACGAAACTGGCTAGTTTACCCCCAAACTGCCAATCTCTTGAGGCAAAGATGACGAAGTGCACTGCTTTGTTTTGTTGTCAGCGACGCAAGCCTACATATTGGCAGGTATTGGCAGACAGCTGGGTCAGCTCCAGTCTCCATACCGCCAAGAGAATTGCGGAGAGCCCTTGTGCAATGGCATCACCCGGTTTGCCCACGGTCAAGATTGTAGAGGGACGATCAGCGTGCGCGGTTTCTACCAGGCTAGCAGATGCGCAGGCGGCAGCTATTAAAACAATGGTAGCTGGTCTCTCTCGCTCGTTTTTTGGAAGTTATAATATCGAATGACCCTCGAAGACGGCTGCTGAGTCATATCGTCAATTTGGTCCCATTTCATCAATCATGCGTGTTCAGCTCTCTCTTGCCCTAACTTTCGCGGCGCTCGTCTTGGCCTGTCAACGAGACCTTCTCCTCGAACGTCGACACACGCACCGCAAACCCATCACCAAACGCGCCGACGACCAATGGCCTCCGGTGCTGTCGGAGGAAGAAACGATTTTGGTTAATGCGTTCGATAATGTCACCATTGACGAGTGGTCTGACTACTATGGTCACCAGGTCAAGCTCGCCGGTCTCGGTAGGGAGGCTGCGCAATGGACGGCGGACCAGTGGACCAAAAACGGGTTTGACGCACACCTCAATGAGTACCACGTTTATTTGAGCTATCCCGTTCACGCGTCTCTGGATATCACGTACGCCAATGGCACGACCGAAGAAGTCAGACTAGACGAGGACGTTCTGGAGGAGGACGATGTGACAGGAAGGGAGGACAACCAGCCCACGTTCCATGGATACTCAGCTTCAGGTAACGTGACAGGAGAATACATCTATGTCGGGTCAGTATTGTACAAGTTCTTGCCGTACACCACATGGAGTTAACGGAAGCTCGAAGACGTGGATCGCAAGCCGATTTTGATCGCCTGGTTGAGCTCGGGGTCGAGCTTCAAGGCAAAATTGCGCTCGCCAGATACGGTGGACTCTTCCGAGGCTTGAAGGTAAAAAATGCGCAGGATCATGGGATGATTGGTGCTGTTATCTTCACCGACCCCGGTGATGATGGAAACCAGACCGTGGCAAGGGGCTATGAGGCCTACCCCAGTATGTCTCCGTTGCCCTACCCCCAGTATAGGCCCTTATGACTGCTGACCATGGAATGTCTAGATGGCCCAGCTAGACACCCTAGCGCGGTTCAAAAGGGTTCGGTACTGTTTCTCTCTACTCACCCAGGTGACCCTACGACTCCTGGCTACCCTTCCCACGAAGGCGCCGACCGAGCCGATATTTCTTCAGTCACTCCCAAGATTCCCTCCATACCCATTTCCTATGCGTCTGCCGAGCCTTTGTTGCAGGCCCTGGATGGGTTTGGTGTTTCAGCGGAGGAGGTTAACCGAACAATCTGGGCGGGTGCGCTAAACTCCAACTACAGCTCTGGCCCTGCTCCTGGTGTTACCTTGCACCTGGACAACTTGATGGAGGGCAAGATTACACCTATTTGGAATGTTATAGGTCACCTTAACGGCACCAATTCTGATGAGACAATCGTCATTGGGAATCATCGTGACACCTGGATGATTGGAGGCAATGGAGACCCAAACTCTGGTTCTGCGATTCTCGTTGAGTTTGCCAAAGCTATTAATGCTCTTGTCTCTAAGGGCTGGAAGCCGCGGAGAAATATGTGAGTCTCACGCCATTGTTGTTAAATTCCGATAATCTCTAACAGAGACCCAGCGTACTTGCCTCATGGGATGCTGAGGAATACGGTCTTGTTGGTAGTACGGAATGGGTTGAAGATAACGTTGACTGGCTCACTGACACAGCCGTGGCATATCTTAACATTGATGTAGCGGTCTCCGGTCCCCGACCAAATCTTGCCACCACTCCTGAGCTACAAACTATTGGTACGGAGCTTTTCAAAAAAGTTATCCACCCCAACTTTGGCGGTTTCAATATCAGTCTATATGATGCTTGGGAGGAAGCCTCTGGCGGTATCGTTGAGGCCCTTGGCAGTGGCAGTGACTACACTGGCTTTTTGCACCGTGGCATCAGCTCGGTAAGTCAACCAGAAATTGTTATAAAATAAACAATCAAGATTGTTACTAAAACTCTACAGCTTGACGTAGGCTCTGGAGGCGGCGCGACTGATCCTATATGGCATTACCATAGCAACTACGACAGCTACCATTGGATGGCCAACTTCGGCGATCCGGGGTTTCTCGTCCACTCCGCCATCGGCCAGTACCTTGCTCTCCTTGGTTTCCACTTGGCTGACGACGACATCTTGCCCCTTGACTTACCCAACTATGCCACCGAGCTGCATGCCTATCTGAAGGATCTAACTGAGTACGCTGAGTTGGAGGGCGCGAAGATTGATCTCTCAGAGTTATCTGACGCCATTGATATCTTTGCGACACGTGCCGACGAGGTCAAGGCACTGGAGATTCTCGCTGTCACTACGAACGACACGGATTTGATTACGGTTGTCAACCACAAATACCGCGACTTCCAAAGAGGCTTTATCAGCCAAGGTGGTCTTCCTGATAGGGAGTTTTACAAGCACGTTGTGACTGCTCCTGGTCTGGATACCGGTAAGCGCTGATATGTTGCATCTCGGAGCCATCACTGACTGCTGTCTACTCTCTACAGGCTATGCCGCTGTCCTGTTCCCCGGTATCACAGAGGGCATCCAGTATGGCGACGGCAATCTGACGATTGCGGAAGAGTGGGTATCCAAGACAGCGCGTGGAATCCTACGGGCTGCTGAGATCATTAAGACTTAATGTGAAGATGTTGAACAAATCTGATGACTTTCTTTCTCTTTGGTGGGGCGGTGGGAGTCGGGCGTATGCGGTGGTTTGTTGCAAACGATAGTGGGCGCGAGCATGCCCCGAACATTTAATAGAGGTCCTATCCAGTATTGATGCGCAGAAGCGTAGAGCCAGCATGTAATACCCTCCTTTCGAAGTATTAATACGATCATCTGCCGGAATGGAACCAATAATGAATATTTGCAAACGTTTGCGACACAATCGGTGTTGTGAATATAGTATCCAAGGGTGATACCTGACGCCATCCTAGAAACTAATTGATAGGGCGCGAATATTTATCTGAATTGAACCGGAAACGTCGTTGGCGTGAGTTTTCTGACTTCTGCCTTGAGAGAAACTAAGGACAAAACGGCTGAACAGTACCGTTGTGATTCATATCGCACTCATGTATAGAACACGGTTATGTACCTGATGAGTACTATCAAAAAGCGTTTTCACACCAAACAAGTTATTTTTATTCATTACGCGTCTTTTAACCCGGTATTGGGTCGGCTCACTTCATAACAGTCTGAAGAATATCCGCCTCGCTGTCGATTGTTTCAAGCTGTTGATGACGGACAGGTTTATTTAGGTGTGACTTCCAAGTGAGCACATATTCAGGGAACTGCCGAATCCCTCATTTTTCCCTTAACACTTTTTTATCACTAGCTAGACTTAGGTGACGTCGCGATGACAAACACGTAATTAGTGACTTCAAGCTAATTACCGCAAAGTTTGCTGGCGAATCTAACGAAGCCGAATTCTCTTATTTTGAACTAGAAACAGAAACGCAGAACACAAGTTGACTACATGCTGTAGTGCTACCGGCATACGTAATACGCGGCGCGTCATTGGATCAAATAACTTCAGGATCTAGGTGTTGCGCCACAGGTCACTAACACCTCTAAACCAAATACAAAGCGGCTTGTTGTGCTTTGACCAGGTTGTGTCTTCCCATGTGATGACACCAACTATTCCTGCCGGTTAGGTGTTCCAGCTGACATGAAACGCACATGGCGCGGGTAGTAGCTGTAATTGCGATATTGAAAATTGTTGGAATAGAGATTCGCACGCATTCGTACGTATCCAAGCGGTAATGCCACCTGTACATTAGTCAGCAGGATCCAGCCTATATAAGGGCTAGAGCTACCAGATATCTAGGACTTAGAACATTATCGGCAACTAATACAGTAACGGTCAACCCCCTATTATCGTGTGCCTCCAGCAGCGCGCGAGCTATTCCGACAAAAAAAAAATCAATGAGACCCCCAAGAGCAATCTCAAGATACACGATCAAACCCCTTTCTGTTGTGCCCGCTCCTACGACGCATACATCCTTTTCGCAATGGGTACGAGGTCTGACCGTGTAGCATGTGGTGGTATTGACATGTGCTACAAAGCATCTCGGCTAATTACAGGGTATCATTTTCGCAACTCAAAAAGTCTTTATACCGACAATCATCAGTTGAGGATGATCCTCCTGTGCGACTGAAAGAAAAGAGTAAATCAAGGGAAGCTTACTGAAAAACCCTAGAGAATCGGCTGACGGGTGAAAGACACCCTGAGAGATTGTGACTCAATTGCTTTTGGAGACTAAACAAAAAGTTGCACTGGATGTGTTTCCGAACGGTGAGCGCGCTGTCGAGTCGCCAACGAACCTTCGTTATGACTCGGCAGCCGGGTCCATCAATATGACTCGGCGAAATTTCACGAATCACCGGGCGACGGAGAATTTCATCAGTCTTACAGTTTTCCCCATTAGTATCGGGCCGATCTCCCGAATTTCTACAGCAAGAGCTCCCCACGGAGATCCAGGGCAGACAACGAGCCTTGACAGCGGCGGAAGAGAGGTAGCCGAATAAACACCGTAACTTGGCCGAGTTTGGGCCAGAGGCGCCAGGACTGCGCAGTAGCTCGTCCGAATGGCCCAAGACGGCCATCAGATGACGACTTGCCATCTGTTATATAATAGTTTGTTCCTGGAGTGCTTTGATGGCCGATTAGGGTCCACTTATGTCCGGTGGTGTTCCGTCCGGCCCGGCACCTAAGCCTCTTTGGGAGTTTCTGTTACCAAATATGACGTGGGCCTCCCCGGCCAACGCCCGAACAAACAGTCAGCCGGCCGCTGTTGTTCCCATATCTCCGCGGCAGCTGTGGTTGTTAAAGGTAAAGCGAGATCCCGCATCTCGTGGCGAGTGAGTTGAGGCTCGAGACGGATGAATCACCAAGACTGTGTTGTTGCTGCCACCCCATGTCTCTTGCGTCTCCCATCATACGTCACTAGCGTGTTCGTGAGATGCTATCACCTTTTTGTTAGTGTGTGGCTCGTACCTCCTGCCCTCTAGCTTCAATTGTCTTTTATAAGGCTCATTCATCGGTCTTTGTTCGGCAACTACTACTCATAAGGAGAAGGGTCCTCCCTGGTGTTCCATCAACCATTTGATGCGCTAGAGCAGAGGAGCCGAAATTGCCCTTTAATACTTTTGCATATGTTGATTTGCGAAAGGGCAGCCTCCTGTTCCCCCTGACATTCCTGGCTTCGGTCCCCCAGATTAGCAAGTCTTCCCCGGACTTGGCGCGTCGACGATCGGCTGCATGATGCTGCGCTGCAACCCAAGAGAATGGAGCTTCGATATTGATCGATTCCTTAATCCTTTCATCCCAGCTCCGCCGTGGAAGCACCTTCCATATCCCATCGCATACTGTTTCGGCTTCCGCAAGTCACAGCCCCAAAATGTCGGCAACCTCGTTCCCATCTTCTGGGCCTGCATTGGCGTTTTCTGCGGCGTCGCCGCCGTCGCCGCCATCTCTCGACAGATACCGATATTCAAGGAGCATGGTGCGCCCATAATAGTGGGTAGTTTTGTAAGTTGAGTCCTCTTATTACAATTCGATACGATTCCCACACCTCTCCTACACCGAGATTGTTACGGAAGACACCGTCAGGGGCCAGCCTCGGACCTCACCCCCCGACCCGTTTCATACCTTGCATGTGACGACACACCGCTTCCACACCGGCACCATACCGACCGGGACGTTCTCTGTGGCTGACTCGTTTTCTCCTTCCGATGCAGGGCGCAGCCGCCGTCTTAGAGTTCTACTCCATCGAGTCGCCCCTCGCTCAGCCCCGCAACTCAGTCTTCGGCCAAGTTCTCGCTGCCATAATAGGGGTAGCAATCTGCAAGCTGCTTCAGCTGAGTCCGCATTTCGAGTCCGTACGCTGGCTGGGAGGAGCCTTGTCATGCGCCTTGGCAACAACCGTAATGGCACTGACGAAGACGGTCCATCCCCCTGCTGGTGCGACAGCGCTCCTGGCCGTCGTCGATGATGGAGTCGTACGCCTGGGATGGATCTTGGTCCCCATCGTTGCGCTTGGATGTGTCATCATGCTCGTAGTCGCATTAATTGTCAACAATATTCAACGGCGCTTCCCGCAATATTGGTGGTCGCCTGAGAACGTTCGGATTCACCGTGTACCCTGGAGACGACGTGGAGGCGACGTGGAGAGCAAAGGGGATGCCACTTCCGACAAAGTTAAGGCACGGAGCAGAAGCGGTTCTACAGTGAGGGAAGACATGGCTTTAATCATGAGGCCTGGGGAGGTAATAGTTCCAGAACACATGCATATCACGCCGGAGGAGAAGTTGTTCTTGGAGGAATTGAGTAACAGGCTATAGGTTGCTTGCCTCAACAGTCTGTGTATAATGAAGCTATCAAAAAGACATTTCGTATTTTGTTCGAAGCCCGCTCTTTCTGAATCCCCTTTCCATTCTATGTTCATATACCAGTGTTCCAACTGATGTTTCGTCATAAACTGTAACCGAAAGTTGTGTTCTTTCCTAGGAAAGTCACGTTTCTTCATGTTTTCAGGATTCTTATTCCTGTCATACGCTGGAAAATCATTACCATCAAAGTTGTCATTAGCCTCATCCACCTCTCCTCATTATCGCGTGTCGTTTCTGTCGTAGGATCATGTTGTCTGTTTTTCAACCCTGCTTGGCGGACTTCGTGCGAGCCAAACGCAGCTCCTCAAGCTTTGCAGGGTTCTTAGTAGGGTCGTTCTCCGGGTCACCGTCGGCGCCCGGGTTTGCCATCTCGTACTCCAAAATCTTGATGAACTTATAGAAAACGACGGCGATCAAAGTACCAAAAAAGGGCCCAACCCCTGAAACAAAGATTAGCTTCCAGCTACAGCATTAAACTTTTGAAGGGTGATGAACTTACAGTAGATCCAGTGTTCCTGGTCGAAAGTTGCAGTGATGACGCAGGGTCCAAAGCTTCGGGCCGGGTTGAGCGAGCCACCTGTAAACTGAACACCCACCAGCTCTGCAATGAACAGAGTCAGACCAATGCCAACAGGAGCAATGAAGGTAGCCCTGTGCTTTTCTTTGGCGAGCATGAAAATAGTGAAGACAAGTTCGGCTGTAAGGATAGCCTCGATGAAAACACCCTGCACTAGTGTGGCTCCGCCTCCCAGTGTCGTACGGACGTTAAAGTTCTCTGGGAACAAGAACCTCACAATGAGCGATGCAAGCATACCCCCCAAAATTTGGGCAATGAACAAGTAAGCTGCACGGGGTGGGGTGATAGCCTTGACGAGAAGCATGCCAAGCGTGACGGCTGGGTTGAACAGACCACCACTGATGCGAAAAAAGACCCAGACATTGACCATGAGAGAAAACCCGAAGATGATAGAAATGTAGAGCAGGGTGCCGGTATTGAAACCAGTGGAGGCACCAGTCGTAGAGTTGCTGTCAGCTGGGTTGTTGGAGTTGTTGACAGCCGACTTGATGTTGGCGACCTCGGTTCCAGCAAAGGCAAAGAATAAAAACATCGTTGTGCCAACAAGCTCACCAAGAGCAGCGACAAAGTGATTCTTCAGGTCCGAGTTCATCCACTGGGTGAGGGGTAGACGCATGACCTGCGCCTTTTCTTCCCTAGATAAGTTGTGCCAGTCGATCCGGGCTTGGTCGCCGTTAGTGCTGCGGACGGCAACACCGCTACGGGGGTAGCCCGCCATTTCTTCGTCGTACATTCTGCGAGAGGGAGGTCTTCCACCGTAATCACCGGGCTCGTAGGACCGAGTCTCTTCGTAGTAGTCCTTGGTCTCCGTCTGGGGGTCGTAGCTGAAGTAAGGTTGAGGACGGTTGAGGTGTGCACGAGGTGGGCGGGTACGAGGTGCACGGCCGCCACTATAATCTGGATGGCGGTCGTTGGTTCCCCAGTATCGATCGGTCTCAGAATCGTCGTCGTAGTCTCCGAAGCGGCCACCGTCTCTCATGGGACGGTTGGATTTGGTTGAGGCGCCAGTAGGTAGAGGATCGTCAACGGATTCTCTCCCACCGCGACCTGTATTCGTATTGGTGCGACGGACTGATCTTGAACCTCCTCTTGACGGCTGCTGAGAATGTGAGACCAATCTGGGAGACTGTATTGGGTTCTCTTCGTCCGAGAAGGCGTTGGTATCGACTGCTGTTGCTGGAGATACTGGAGACGGTTCACCCTCAGGGGCCTTCAAGTTTCCTGTCTGCTGAGCTGACATGATTCGTTCGAAGTCGGGTGTCAAGCACAGAGACGAGGAAGGGAGTATTATAGATTGAGGGGGGACCTGAACTCTTAAGTCGGCCGTCTTGAAGGACAAGCGCTTGTAGGTGTTTGTGTAAGAGTCGTTCTTGTAGTTGAGTATTCAAACAGCCTTGATGTTTGGAGCGCACCGTTGGTACTCCGAAGGTGCCCGAAGGCATAATATACCTTCCTTCTCAAACTCAAATGGATGCCCAACCAGCCTCTCACTAGCTCGACGTCACCGCATCTTCGGTCGGTTAGGCCTTGATCCCCTCCGTCTGATCAGCCACCGACTTAGTTTCGACAAGGACAGCGGGGATGTTGTATTGCGGAAGTGGAAATGGTGGGATGGAGGGTTCGACAAGGTACCGTTGAGCCTCCTTGTCGTCTGCCCGCCTCGGACCCGCGGGGGTCGCTGAGATAACGGCTGTGAGTGGTCGGCAAGCCGGCGATGGCGGAGCGAGTTCCCCATGGATCATCCCAGGGTTGATCTCATGCAACCGAGTCTTGTAGTCGGGTCTGGCTCGTCTAAGGTCCCGGCGACGGCGAGCGTTGTGGGAGAAACTGGACCCAAGATCCTGGGTGTGTGACGTCAAGATCGGACTGGTCGCGATGGGATCACATCAACCCATGTGTGCAGGGACTGAGAGACAGGGTGAAACGAGCCCCAATTTTGAGGCAAATGAGGCATTGCGGCGTCTGTGTGGTTGGGATTGGACTCATTGACCAAATGTTAATACTACTAGACTGCCAGGATCATCGCCGTATAACCTTAGGAGACCCAGGCCACTAATGCGCCATCTTTTGACACGTCGACTACAATATCCTTGTATGACAGCTTCACGATGGCGCCCTTTCTTGTGAGATCCCAGATAGATCGGGAGACGCTAACTGACACTCCTGAACACCCATTAACAACTCCAGATATGACTGAGGGTCGTCTCCAATTTTGGGCAGCCTGGCGTTGCTGAAAAAGAATAATGACGAACTTGGGACAGTGGCTTATCACCGGCCATCGACAAGATTGAACTGAATCATGAAAGCTGGAAGGTGGAAAGGATGTTTAACGCTGATGGTTTGGAGCGTCGCAATGCCCCACCACCATTTGCCTTTTCGGCTGGCCTCTGACCCTTGATGCAGATGATCGGCCAACTCTAAGGAAAGGTCCGAGGGAGAGATTGCGCGATACTGACCTTGGCACTGTCATTTCGAAATAGGCAGTGTTTGCACGAAAAAATGAGGCAGACAATTGAGACATAGTCAGAAAAGCCGATGTTGGTGTGGCTCGGATGAGATGCACACTGGATGGAGTCAAAAACCTGGGACGGGCCTTGGCTTTGGAAGTGTATTCCCCTCTCCTCGTGAACATATCTCTGTTGGGCCAGCTCCTTTTTGCACGCGTTTGTTCTTCACTTAGTGGGATGCAAGGTTCTGAAGACCGAGGAAGCCAAAGTTCACAGCTTCAGTTGCTAGGTTCAGGACCAGAGGCAAAGTGACTCTGTGAACACGACTGAGCGTCAATTTTCTGGTGAAAGTTATGGGTTGCTAAGATCAATCATCGCACCGTGCCACACAACTGAGAAATCACGTCTCCTGTTTTCATTACGTTTGAATTTACTGGTTCAAGCTGGAAACCAATTCATTCCGGTCATTTTCGGAAAGTAGGGAAGCAAGAGAACAGGGTGTTTATCGACATAGAGGTGGGAAGCTCATCAAAAGTCTACACGAGTTGACCAGCATACCATGCAGCCAGCCCTCTCACCGCAACAGAGAAAAGCACACATATCCTAGCTGAAGGCAATGCCATGTGAAAGGACTCTGTTTAAAAAAACTCATGACCAAAAGTAAGAAAGCTGCGAAATCGGATTTGTACTAAGTCCAGTGTCACACCAATCCACGTCGAATTCAGATGCCCTTGCGTAAACACTTGTGGTATTCTTCATACGTGAATCCCCTCCATCTCTCACAAGACCCATAGTATCATATGTCCATGGATAGGCATAATTTGCTAATAAGGATTTGACACTGCTGTCCCCGGAGGCCAGAGGCCTGGATATGCGAGCGCCAAGAAGCAAAACGGGCGCGTCAGCCCCTATCCCCATTGTTCTCAACACGCTCGGAGACAGGATGAAAGGACCAACAAGGGTTATCATGATGGAACTTACAAAGCGGTGAGTAAACCACCGGAGTAGCCTCCGATGAATGTTGGCAATCTGTATAAGCTGTAGGAATCCCTTCATTGTTTGATCCACAGCAGTCGGCCATGTGACTTAAGCCAAGTCAGTTTATTGCAGATGACTGCAGGTGCTCCGCCATGGCCACGACATACATCCTCCTGCAACAAAGTGGGAACACTGGTGGCAGGAAGACTGTATCGGGTGGCAGGTAATCATCGCTCTAAGCTTGTGGACATCCCACCTCCTTGACAATCAGTGGTCAGTCTTGATTTGAAATTCTATCCAGTAGCTTGCGTTGACTCGAGATGATGTGGCTGGTCTCACGAGCCACGAGGTTGAGGCGAGCAGTAACAGCCTTTAGAGTCAAAACGGGCTACCTCGGGTCCTTGAGAATTCCCTAAAGTGGAGGATGATCTGCATTTTCACGAGCGAGGTTACCAGGGTATCCTCTTTTTGGGCAAAGGAGCAGTTGAGCTAAGTCGGGTTGACTGGTCACACGGATTGGGAAAGGCAGGTCGTGATTAGCCACTCTGCTTGAAAGTTGGCATACCCTTGCTCAGCTCCGATGACATGGACTTGGAATCCTTGGCTAACATTCCAACCACTCCATAGCTCGACACCTCGCCCGAGACCCTGGCCTAGTTCGGAGGGTCTAAATATGGGCGGTTACTAAAATTCAAACGGCTGGTTTAGACCGCCATTTTGGAGTTGTTGAAAGATGTTCTGGAACAAATTAACGGGCCCTAGGGTATTCACGATTCTGACTGTCGAACACGTTCACCTGCATCGGGAGGTTGGGTTGTCAGTCTTGATGGGTCGAACAAAGGTTTCGGGAATATTCCGGCAGGTGGGAAAAGAGGGGATGGTTGATCTCCCTCCCTTATTCAGGGGTAAGTGGCAACGTCAGCTTTGCCATTGGCTGTTCACCTCGAGGTCAGTGCAGTCCGAAAAAGATCCGGTGAAACGGTTTGTGCGATGTTGAGGTTAGAGCAGAAGGGGTGTATGTTCATTCCATCAGGTACGCGTAGACCTTGAGATTAGGCCGTGAATACCGAAACACGGGCTCGGACTTGGTGGCTCATGCTCACAATAGCTTCCAAGCTTTAGGAAAAGGAGTTCCGGCATCGAACATCTGATCTTTAAAACGTATCAGACAGAATTAACGACGCCAGCCAACTCTGCTGCCCTTCAAACACATGAAATCAAGACCGTCTGCGACAGGATGATAACGCAGCTCCAGATATCTTGGCTTTCTTACCTTTATTCTTAAACGCAACGGAATTGGAAATTCAAGGCGCTGTCCTATTTCCGATGAAAAGTCCAAAAAGCGGGCGAAACGAATTAATAAAGCAACCCTGTTTCTCTGATAGTTATCCTGATCCCCAAAGAAACTGTTACGATTGGCGCCTTATGAAGAAAGCAGCCATCACCAAAATCAATCTAAACAGGGACCGTAAAGGCAATCTGCAGCCTACTAAAAAACTCTGGATTTTTAACACAATGCTAAGATTTGCTGTACACCCTTTTTGAAGCGGATGTACAAAGCAGAGGAGAAAAGCACCCTCGAGCAATGTCGCTGGTCACTTTTGATAACTAAAACCAACGATTTGAGATGAAGCCAGAATGCGTGCAATCAAAGATTTCCCTAGCAGTTAACAACAAAGCGGCGGACACTGAAACTCAAATGTATACGACGTAATCGTATGCTCGTACGTATAGTTCAGCTTATTTCAGATTGAGCCAAATACGCTTAAGTCTTGTTACTCTTGGGGCCCGTGGTGCCTCAGCTCGGGTCCTACAGTGGCAGGCTTTGACAGCCTGCCAGTGAATTTTGAGTGCGTCCAGGAGAAAGGGCCACACACACCACAGCTATGGATGAAGTTTCTGTCGATGGTCTGAAATGCGGCTCAAAATGCTTGTTAGTGGCTGATTAGGGCAAGTCTTCACTCGGAGTAATCGTTCCCGCTAAACATCAATATGGCTACACGGCCAATACTGGAATCCACATAGGTAGCATGCAAAGTCTATAGTATGAGTTTGAAAGACGAACAATATTAGCTTTTCCTCTGCTCCGTGTATGCGGCACATGTGAAGCAAAAAGGATTTATAGGCACTGTTTTAGACGACGAGCTCAGATGAGATGTAGCCATCGTCGTTTTGTTTAGCTCATCCGTACGAGAGGACCGCTATCGTGGGGCTCAGCCATCCTTTGACCTAGGAAAAGCTTAAGGAAAGAGTGTCCTCAGAGACTCTAATAAGTTTGGTAAACCACCAATGTAGCCCCATAATCCAATCGACAGAGTCATCATGTTTTGCCATGTCTCAGCGGAGCTCCGCGGAGAGTTGGGTGAATCATCAGTGAGACGCGCCCACATCCAAATGTTTACACTGGATCATACTCTCATGTTCATTGTTTTGTTTCCGGCTCTAAGCCATACCTTTTTTTTATTCTGTGGGTCATGGCCGTTGATCAGAACGTTGAGGCACTCTCATCTACCGGTAGTCCACCTGTGTGTTCTCCATACCGGACGCGATTAAGCCCGGGAAGAAGCGGGGACAATGTAACCCCCGGAGTATCTGGGTTTCCTGGTTGCCAACGTTGTCTCACGTCGCCAACCCCCCCCCCTTCCCCAGCGGTCTCTCATCCGTGTCATTGGGGTGACTAATTCTGGCAATTTTCCTCCAACAATAATTTTTCCGCACGACGCCCTTGAACTGGGGGTGGGTGTGACGATCCAAACCTCCCAAGAACTGAATTATTTGCTAGTCCAATAAACGTGCAGCATCCCTTGCTTTGTGTGCCGGCCCTGGAAACCTGCGTTGATCCAAATGATAGGCTCTGTGAAGTTCACGCGATGATAGGGAAGTCGTTATTTCATTCGAGGGAATTCAAAAGTGCCGGCATCTCCACCTGAGAAAGTAGGTCAGAGGCCGTGGAATGATTTGGATTGAAGGACAACGCTACATTGCCAAGATAATAATATGCTGTACTTACGAGTTAGTGTTGCTCTGTCTTGGCCGGCATTTTTCAATAGAAACTGTGGAGTATGCTAGATGCAAGATATATCACTACATCTCTTAGTTCGCTTGGGATTCGCATATAATATCTGATTGTCATCCACCAGTTCAAATGATGGCTTATGCTTACCCAAGAATGCTTCACAAGTGATATCGTGAATTTCTTCTTTCTCGTGTATACTCTTGATATTATTATCCTCCGTTACTTCTCAGTTCTCATGAAGTCCAACTCCGTTGTGTCTTGGGCCTTAGTGGTGGTCGCCGTACTAGCCTCGCCAACACCGATTTCCCAGGAGAGCGACATCTTGAACAAACGAGCAGCCATCACAGATGCCGCAAATATAGGCTATGCTACTCAAAACGGCGGGTGGGTGAATACATTCTGTGTTCCTTGTCAGATATTCCAAGATTAAGTTGTTGTGATTAGTACCACAGGTGGTGCTGGGGGTACCACTACGACTGTTGCAAACCTTGCCCAACTTTCCGCCGCTGCAAACGCATCCGACCCTAGAATCGTCATAATCCAGGGTAATATTGTCGGCAAGGCCAAGGTGCAAGTTGGCTCCGACAAGACCATCATTGGAAAGACTGGCAGCTGTCAGTTGCCTCTTGTATTTTATGCCATGCGTACATAGCTAACAAACAAACCTGCAGCTCTTGAAGGCATAGGTCTCACCATTCTGGGACAGAAAAATGTCATTATACGCAACATGAAAATCAGCAAGGTCGAAGCGAATTTTGGTGATGCGATAACCATTCAGCTTTCCAAGAACGTCTGGGTCGACCACTGTGACCTATCAGCTACCCGCAACGGCGACAAGGACTTTTACGACGGACTGACTGACCTTTCTCACGCTGCTGATTGGGTCACTATCTCCCACACCTACTTCCACGACCACTCTAAGGGCTCTCTTGTGGGCCACTCTGACAACAATGCAGCTGAGGATACTGGAACTTTGCGCGTAACCTATGCCAACAACCACTTCTACAACGTCCGCAGCCGTGGCCCCCTCTTGAGATTTGGAACAGCTCATGTTTACAACCAGTACTACAACACCATGGATACTGGTTTGAACACTCGTATGGGTGCTCAGGCTCTCATCCAGAGCTCTGTTTTTGAAAATGTTGGCAAAAAAGCTATCTTTAGCGAGTCTAGTAAAGAAACCGGGTACGTTACGTCTATCTGTCTAGTATTCTTTGATTACCTACCGGAAGACTAACACTAGGTAATGTAGTTACGCCGTTGCCATTGACGTTGTTCTCGGAGGCCAGAGTGCAAACACTGCACCGGCCGGCAAGCTCACATCCAGCAGCCCTCCTTATGCCTACTCCCTTCTGGGATCTGCCAACGTAAAAGCAGCCGTCACGAAGGAAGCGGGACAGACGCTAAGCTTCTGATTGAAAAAAGCTTGCTAGACCAGCGCTCACCGAGGCGCCACGAACGCCGGCTCCCAACTGGTGGGTTCTACGCGTAACATATTATTCTGGTGTGTGTGTTTGGGCTATTTAGAGAAGACTTCAGTGTAAACCGTATTGAAAGAATGTCCTTGCTATATCTTTGCTGATCTTGCATGATGATACCATGGGAAAGCTTGAAGGGAGACAAATGATATTGTTCATTTGCAAAGAGATAGGCCAAAGGAATTTAGGCTTAGCACAAAAGGATCTCTTAAGTGCATTTTTACATATTCTCAATGCGCCTTTCTTAGCTCATTTTTTCCTCAAGGACGAATCATGGTTCACCGACAGCCTCCAGGCTTTATCACACTCCTTCAGTATCATGATTGAAAGTTCATCGATTTGGCCCCAGACATGTGGATGCTTGGGAAACATTCGATGTGTGTGATATTACTTTCTGAATGGTCAACAAATTGAACGTCTAGGACAAGGGTATGATACATTGTTAATCACTCTAAAGGCAAGAGGAAAATGTTTGATTCGTATTTCGTCAGTCCTTCATGTCCTACATGCCACGCTAACCATAATAGCCCTTTACTATCACAACATGAGAACAACATAGTCATGAGCTTTCTTTGACGATTTGATCAGAACAAATCCGCAGCGCCAGCACTCAGCTCATCAAAAGTTTTACGGACAGTATCCGTAGTTCTCGCAGCAATGTACTTAATCTCATCGCTGGTGCTTGTGTAAGCAGGCGCAAGAAGAATGTGGTCACCTAGAACCCATCTTTTGTCCCAGTTCCGGGGTAGAGACTTATTCCAAACTCATTGACTCCCACGAGGTGAATTTTGTTAGCAATATCCGCTGACCGTGGGAATGGCTCTTTCGTCGCTTTATTACGGACGAACTCAATCTGAAACGCGGATTAATCAAACTATAGATATCTGCAAAGGATTTTCTCGACTTACTCCCAGAAGAGACCCTTTCCTCTGATGTTGCCGACAAAGGGATGATCGCTCAAATGCTTCAGCAAAAGGTTTTCAAGGAGAGCTCCCTGCTTTCGAACGTTTGAAACGAGTTCCTCTTCTCGAATGATACGCTGCACCTCTAATGCTGCAGCACACCCAACTGGATGGCCTTGGTAGGTGTGTCCGTGAGAGAAAGAGCTTCGCCCCTGTTAGCGTTATCTTTACATAGTCAAAGTGCAGTGAAAACATACCCGGTACCATATCTAAGAGCGTTTGCTACGCGGTGGTTGATTAACATGCCAGCCATCGGCGCGTATCCGCCTCCAAGTCCTTTTGCGACAGTCTGGATATCGGGAATAACGTCTTCCTGCTGCCATGCGTGCAGCGTACCCGAGCGACCCATACCAGACATAACCTCTGTGAAGATGTTAGTGGCTTGCTTGAATAGGAATGTTCTGTGTTTAGCCAGGCTCTAACCATCCAAGATGAGAAGCGCGCCGTATTTGTCGCAAACCCTTTTCATTGCTCTGAAGTACCCAGGGACAGCTGGAACACATCCCAAAGTCTGCATTTCGCAGTCAGCATAAGCACTCTCGGCTATCTTATTATGGTAGGACTTACTGCGCCAACAACGGGCTCAGCGACAAATGCGCATACTGTGTCTGGTCCCAGCTCTTGAAATTTGCAGTCCAGTTCATCCGCTAGTTGCGTAACGTACTCTTCGATAGTCTGACCCTCCATCATTCCACGGTATGGGTTACAAGCTGAGACTTTAGCGATGTTAGGCAACAAAAGGTCCAAAAAGAGGCTCCGCCTAGCTACATGGCCACTCATCGAAAGTGAACCAAGTGTCGTGCCATGATACGAGCCTTGCCTAGCAATGAAATTGACACGTTTGGGCTGTTGAGGAGATAACTCCATGTAGTATTGCCGCGCCATTTTCATGGCAGACTCCATAGCTTCAGATCCTGTGGCCAATTTTTAGCGGGTTTCATTGGAATGACAAACTTTTATCCTGTATCTTACCAGAACACATGAAATAGGCTTTCGACATGGCACCCCCAGTGCCCTGGATCAACTCAGCCGCCAACTGCTCTCCAACCTCGTGACCAAAGAACATGGAATTGCAGTAAGCAAACTTGTCAATTTGCTTGACCATCGCTCGTTTGACTCGCTCATTGTTCGAGCCTATGCAGGCCACGGCAGCACCACATGTTGTGTCAAGGATAGTTCGGCCGTCGGAAAAAGTCAAATGCTTGCCATTTGCCGAGACGACTTGTGGCGGTGCACTCTGCAGTGAGCGATGAAGAACAGCACTAATAGTAGGAGCTGTTTTGGTTGGTTCAACCGCGGATTTGTTTGCAGGGGCAACTTTCGATAGGGCCTTGACGACCCTGTTGGAGGCAGTAGCCATTTCAGCGCAACGTTTTGGCGAGTTTGACGGGCTGTAGGACTAAAGATCCAGAGTTAAGCGGTTACAATGAGGGGTTAAGTGTTTAAAACGTCTACTTCTAGGTAGCTAGCCTTGAGGATCAGATAGCGTTGGTATCATGTGGGTTCATGGCGCGCCGCGGGTTCCCGCACGGCGTATCTGGCGTATCGTATCTGGGTTGCGTCAAGGCGGGGTAGGTTCTTTGCCCCATCCCATCTTTAGACATGCAATTGAATCATTGGGTAAACACAGCGGCCACAAACCGGGTTTGGGCACGCAATTTAGACTATTATCGATGCTCAATTAGGAAAGTTTAGCTCCTTGCGCTGCATAGAGTTGAACGGAACTTCGATAGCATTGCCGCAGAATAATTATGTCAAAAGAAGATGCTCTCCTGTCTCATCTAAGATATTTGTCCAGTCTACCCGGTTTTCATCCGCTGCCCGTTTCCTTTGCCACAAATCCTCTAGAATAGTCAAAGAGCGTGCGATATTCTGAAATTGACGCTTTTGCAGCGTCATCTGCAAGCGGATGCGGACAGCATCCGTGTGCTCGTGCTCCGTAGCCTCACCACCGGCTAGGAAGAGTGGAAAAAGTATTGCTGACTCGGTATGAGACCCAATGGGAATATCAGAGACGTGCCTTAGGATGTTTGACACCTGTGTACGTATCTTTGTTGGGAGGATGTCCCATCTCGTCGCAATGTACTCCATCTCCTTGCAATCACCCTCGGAAATGAGGCGATCCCGGATTAGTCGATACAGGATTATCAGCACTGCGCTTCTAAAAGCGTATGCCAAAGCAGCAAGTTCTGGGGCAGCATCGTGGCGGCACTGCCAGTGCTGCAACTCTTGCTCGACTTCTGTACATGTAGCGTGGAAAATTGCCGTCCTCTGCGCCGTTTCCACAGTGGTAAATTCTGGTCCAGGTCTTGTCTCTTCATGAAGACTGCTGAGTGTTGCAACATGACGCAGTAGGTCCGTGGCAACGCCCAGATATGTATCAACGACGTCTGTGATGCCGTCCAGATAACTGCAGTCAAGCAAGGGCCGCCTCCGTAGAGTGACACTACCAATCATGTCATGATATGCAAAATTTCGGAGAATCCACTGTCCCTCGGAACTCTTTTTGAAAACTTCTGGGCCACGCAGCACAACGCCCGCGGTTGTGTTAGCCACAGCCGACTCGATCAGTAGCTTGGCTCCATTGAGATGAACAGACCATCCATGGTTGTCGCCTACGCAAACTTCTCCTACGACAAAAGCAAGACAAGTTGCTGCTTTTGTCTCATACCATGTAATCTGCTGCTGGGGCGCACTGAGCGCCGTTGCGAGATTATTGATGGCCGTTGAGTGAGCCTTAAGGGCAGAGACTCTGTAAGATTCGTTTGAAAGAGATAGATGTCCAGAAGCGAATGCTACTAGTGCGTCATAGAGCACAGTCGACTCCATAGCCATAGGAAGAAAAGCTTAAGGATTTTGTCAGTGAGAGATTAAGGTATGTGAGTCAAACCAAGATGGTGAATCCTTAGCTGGAACCAAGACTCACCCGATAAAAATGAATTGAACTGTTCACTTGCTGTTAAGTAATGGCACAACACTGTGATGTAATATCTCATGACTTGGCGCTTTTGAGGGAGTTCGGCATGATCCCCTGTGGGCGTTGGTGAATACAGTGGGAAACAATATGATAGCTCTTGCCGATTGTCAGTTGTTGATGTCGGCTGAGACTGTTTGGTGGGTTGCTTTTGGTCCACCCAGCTTGTTGGCACAACGTCGCGAGTTGACGACCGGACGCACTTCAGGTTCAGGCGAGCACAAGTACCACAGATTGGAAAGGTGTTTTCCACACATTTCTTCCGTCTAAGTCGCAAGATGTCAGGTTGGCATGTTAACAGGGTGGCAGTGGCTGTGCCGGATGCTTACCGGTATCGGCAAGTCAAACAACCTGTTTTATCGTGCTTTGAGCCCTTTCGACGTCGGGTTTCCGATTGTGTAAATGAAGCCATGAAAGGTTCGGTTCGATCCTCCATGGAACATGCACAAGCGACCTGTGACCGATGATATCTAGCGCGTTGGGCGTAACTGGTGACACAGGCGACGCGTGGGGATCTTGTTGTCAAGAGGAAAAAGAGGGACCTGATGGCGGTCCAGGCACGATGAGTGGACTACATGGAGAGATAACGGAATTTCCCAGACAATTCTTTACTGGGGCATTCGCCCTTTTTGCTCTAGCACCATGCAGATTGAGTCGGTAACAATCCTTTCCCCGCAAAAACGGAGGCAAGGCCGTCATCGGGCTCTCGGTTTTTTTCCACTGCCCTCCAGAGTCACTTTCACAAGATAAACCGTTATCTGACAGGAGATCCCTTATCATCAGGACCGGATTTCGTTGTCTCGGCTGCTGAGTAACGTAGAACAGCTTATCGCACAGCATCTCCTTTTCATGACTCGAGTACTAGTAACGGCTGAATTGCGGGAAAATTGTCCAATCGATGACGATTTTGTTTGGACACCAAGTGTATTGGTTTATGACTCAAAACATAGAATAGACTACTTCATCAACAATGCCCCAGTTCACATAACTCGCACCCTGATTTCTAACCACACATGCCCGTGTTGTCGTTCAGGATCGTCTTCCACTGTCCTCAATCATTGTCACGTGTGACGTACCTTTATACTCTTGGTGCAGCTTCTCTTGGACATCATGCCTGATTTTTTCGTCTTCAGTAGGGTATGCGCGCTTGAACATCGTCCATAGGGAGTGCGCGAGCAAATCGTCCATGGATTCAATGCTGCGGCCCTTGAGCTCTGGAAGGCAGAAGAAGACAAAAATCGCACCGATATATGTCATGGCGGCGAAGAAGAGGAAGGTGCCGTACTTCATTGTCGAGAGCATGTGAGGAGTCGCGGAAGTTATGCCATAGTTGACAATCCAGTTCGTGAAGAGGCAGCAGGACATACAGACCGACCGAATCCGAGAAGAAAAATCTCAGCAGCAACGACATAAGGAGCGACGGAGTGGCCAAAGGACTAGCCGAAGGCGTAAAGATAGATCCTGGATAACGGGTTTAGCATTGCGGCCACAAGACCTACACGAAAGAACAACGAGGACCTTGACTTACATGATAATGCCTACGATACCACCGGGGGTGGTTCCGCTACCCAGCTCAACATCAGAGAAGCAGAGAAAGAGACCGATGTAAAGCATCGATGTTGCCTGGATAGTGGCACCAATGATGAGTGGAAGCCGACGGCCGACTCGATCGACAATGAAGTACAAGTAGATTATGGTCGTCGCCAGCTTGACCATGCCGTAAACTCCAGTTGTCAAAAGTGAGCTGGAGCCCTCGGGAACTCCAATCATGGCGAAGATCTTGTGTCTAAATTAGTCGACAATCACGCAAATTTTGAGAAGATAGACTTGCGGTAGGAGCAAAGTAGTTCAACGAATCTGTACACGTGAGTTTGTGAAACAGAAAGAGCATTACGGCGAGAAAAAGTCGTCGGCGGTTGCTCGCATTGGTGACAATGTCTTTGACGACAACAATGTAGCCGTACCCTATAAAAGTCAGAGATAATGGCTCGTAAAGAAGCCCATCGGCGTGAACTACCCTTTGCTATTTTCTGCTCGGCTTCAGACTGAGCCAGGATCTCCATGTACTCTTGACGAACATAGGGGTGGTCTGCAGGCAAACCCCTAAGCTTGCATAGGTTTTTCAAGCCCTGTTCTTGTTTGCCTTTCGAGATAAGAGCACGCGGAGTCTCGAGGACAACTTAAGAGCAACTTGTCAATGCTGAAATCCTAGTATGGATTTTTAGCGTATACCTACACCAGATGAGGGCAAATAAGAAGAAACCAGGGATCAACTGGATGCCAAGGGCCAATTGCCAAGCCTTGTTGTCGTTGAGATCCTTCTCTGGCCACAGACTGACCGCGTCTGTATCTGAGAGTTAATGCTTGAACACTCCAATGATCAAAAGTAGTGACAGTTGAAGAGTACAGGTAATCTATAATTTGTCCAGAAGGCAAGAGCTAGTGCCAGTATGATCATCAGGTTGTATGATGTAGTGAGAGAGCCTCTAACCGACTTTGGGGAATTTTCGGCGAGGTACTGTGGCGCAAGCTGTGAGAGTCGCTGATTAGCAAACGAAAAAATGGCTTGATTTGCTTTGTACTCGCCATCGAAGTCGCTCCAATGGCTACGTCCGCCAGAAGTCGCCCAGTGTAAAGAACGTTAAGGTTGGGAACTTCTTGCATCGAACAACCAACCAGGAAGAGACCTGCCATCACGGTTACGGCCTTCTTTCTGCCCAGGGAGTCAGACAGCGGGGCTACCAGTAAAGCGCCTGCAGTTCCACCGGCCGCCACTACAGTTGCGATGGTTAGCGATGCAGCACACAAAACGTAGGATACAATTCTTCTCACACATTGCCGCTATGTTTCCTTCTAAACAAGTTGTTAGTATTGTAGCAAATCCTTCAAGCTATGGCGACTCCTACCTCTTGTGTCTGCTTCAGCCTTACTGATGGTGTCAAAACCGAAGGCTTTCCGAAACGATGGAAACGTCATGATGCCTCCAATGTTCCGTTCCCCTGATCAAACCCGTAGGAGTATCCGGCAAAAGCTATTGTTATACCTAGAAGGAGTAATTTCGAGTTAAAAATTTCTTTAGGGTCCTTCTTCCATTCAGGAGAGGCTTAAAGTGAAGTCCCTCCGCCCATTTTTCATGAGACTCTCACCGAATCAACTGGCGTCGTAGATTGAAAGTTCAGATTGTCAGGTCAGAGGGTCTACCAACAGTCCTAGGATCCTAGGGATTATATCAGAAGGTCTCTGACCGTATCATGTATCCGTATGAACTGACTCGATCCTCGTGTGACAGGCCCTAGCAATCCCCATGGAGAAGGATTCAAGAACCGAACTACCCCGCATAACCCACAGCATAGCTCGACCCATAGCTGCATAAGGAAACCATGAGGATCAGTCAATTCTCTTCTCGGAGAGAAGACCGTAGTCGTGAAGCACCATCAAGTTGTGTTTCAATATTGTTTGTCAATAGTTGATCGCCTAGTTCTAGCATGTAACTTCCCGGATTCAGGACCCACATCAATATTTTGCATGCGTTCTACCCGCAGAGGCTAAGCAGAACTAGGAAACTCGGAGAGCAAACCTAGCTGGAAACTTTCAGACGCGATTACAATACGGGACTTGGCCAGGACTACCCGTTATTCGATGAGAGCGGGGCCGGAGATCATGCCGGTTGGTGCTGGCTGACTAGGAAGTTGGAAAGTGGGTAACGGTAGATGAGGGGCAAAATATTGCGGAGTGTCGTCCAACTTACTACATAGGATCAAAACGTGATTGATTCCCTTCAAATGTTACTTGTGAGGAAATCGTACTCAATTTTCCTCAGTCTCAGCTGCTGCTGCATCGGCCTACCAACTTGGAATACATGTTGTTTCTCGTCCCTCGGCCCTCGAGCCAACGACTAAGGAACTTCTTTGACATGTCTCAAACTCTCTACACCGCTGCCATCCCTGCGGCAACAGTACAGTCCCACGCCTCCAATCTTCTCCAAGTCCCCGATTCGAGTCTGCTTTGCGCCTGGTTCGGAGGCTCTCAAGAAGGCCTTCCAGACATTAGCATTTGGCTATCTCGTAAGGAGCCTGACTCAAACGGCTGGTCCACACCGCAAAGGATCTCGTCCGACGCCAATCGCAGCTGTCAGAACCCAGTTCTTTTCCGAGTACCAAGAACCGGAAAAATATGGCTATTCCACACCTCTCAAGATGCTGGCAACCAAGATGGTTCATTTATCATGGCTCGTACATCAAGCGACAAAGGCATCACTTGGTCAGAGCCACGGTTTCCCTTTAAAGATATTACTGGCGTTTTTGTGCGTCAACCTCTTGTAGTTCTTGGGGACGGGACCTGGGTTCTTCCCGTTTTTCGTTGCCGGTCAACACCTGGCCAGAGATGGATTGGCAACAATGACATTTCGGCTGTCTTTTACTCCCGAGATGAAGGCGCAACATGGACAGAGAGCGTGGTTCCTGATAGTTTTGGTTGTGTCCATATGAACATCGTTTCACCAGAAAAAGAGGGTCGTGAGTACGTCGCGTTCTTCCGCAGTCGTTGGGCAGACAACATTTACCGTTCTACCTCCTCTGATGGGCTAGATTGGGCCCTCCCAAGCCAATCTCTCTACCCAACCCTAACAGTGGTATATGTGCTGCTCGTCTATCGTCGGGAACCATTATCATTGTGTTCAATAAGTCTGCGGCTGAGCCCGACATGACAAAGAGAGAAGGACTCTACGATGACATTACACCGGAAGATGACAAGCGGCCAACCCAGGATTCTGTCAACGGGAATAGTGCCATTTGGGGAACCCTCGGAAAACATTGACCGTTGCAATCTCTAGCAACGATGGTCTTACGTGGAAGGAGAGAGTGGTTGAAGAAGGACATGGCTATTGCATGACGAACAATTCTATTGAAAAGACTAATCGAGAGTTGAGTTACCCGAGCATCGTAGTTGAGGAAGATGCGTCTCTACCAGTGGCACATGTTGCTTTCACTTTCCACCGCCAGTATATTAAGTACGTTAAGATAGAAAATGTGCAGAAATGGGTGGGCGGTGCTTAAACTGAGAAGCAAAGGTATGAAATATCTTGCTGCTATGTAAATAGATGGGCGGTGATTGATGTGCGTTTGCTTGAACTACTTACAATCACACTGCATTATAATAAGTCTTGGAACTGAAGTACATAGCCCGGCTTCATTTAGTCCCTTTGTTGGAACTGAAATGCCATCGAGATTCTCACAAGAAGCAACTAACAGAAATCATGCGAGATGTTGGAATAACAGCACCAGCTGGTTGTACGACACGCACGACTCAGGGACACACATCATGGCAGAGGGCACAGACTAGATATTCGGCCCTCGGTTATCCATTGAGGGGATCAAAAGTATATTTATGCTGAACTGACTTAGGGACGTATGAGATCATACATCTTGTATACGAATGCTAAGTCTTGTAGTTAGGAAGATAATTACGGAAAATTTATCTTTGGTTTACCTCAACTTTTAACCCTTGTACGATCGTACAAACGGGCTCTCTCAGGAAGAGAGAATCCATTCAACACGAGACATATTTTTGAATGGACGCTGCCAAGTTTTAAGAATGGAAAACTGGCACATTGTGCTCTGTTTAGCTTAACCTCAAAATGGGTCTAGTTTTTCCATAGTCTTTGCTTCTCGGTGGCATCAGGCACACCTAGGGTCTCCAATGCCCACTTCTTCATTGTGTCGTCCAGCGGCAAATATGGCCGCCTCATTTCCCAAGAGGACTCATCGGCAATTCCTATATGGCGACCAAAGAAGTACCAAGTGCCGTATATCGTAAGAGCTATGCCTTTCTTGCATGCCCATTCCGCGTTGGCCACATCCCCCTGAAGCTTCAAGGCCATTTCCGTTTTCCCAGCCTTCCAAAAATCGTATACGGCTGATGTGGAACCAGGAAAGATATTGCCCATCCCCGTTACGCAACCACTTCCTCCTGCTTATAGTGTTGGGAGGAGGTAGTCACTGCTACCGCCAAAGACACCAAACTGCTCATGTGTGAACTTGCTCGTCAATCGGATCACCTTGCCGACATTGCCACATGTCAGCTTTACAGCTACGATGTTGTGGTGTGACGCCAGAGCGCTCAGTTGGTCTGAATCCAGATCCACGCCAGAGGTCACTCCAGGGAAGTTGTAGATGACGATTGGGATGGGCGAATGGTCGGCGACGTCCCGGAAGTAGCCCAATATTGCGTCATTGGAAAGTGCCTTGGGCCAATAGCTAGGCGGCAGCAAAAGTGCAAAGTTTGCGCCAGCAGCCGCTGCGTCTTTGGCGTTGAGAATGGCTTTGCGCGTTGATTGGGCAGACATGCCGGCAACGATTGGATAATATGGCTTTCCGAGGTCTTTGACTGAACGGGCTGCGGTTTCGATTATGGCTTTACGCTCATACGGTGTGAGAAGGCAAAGTTCACCGTGAGTCCCCATATAGACAAGGCCATGCACGCCGGCGTTGATTAGCACCTGACACTGCTTTTACATGGCATTATGGTCGACGGGCTGTAACGGGTCGTCGGCCTGATAGATTGTGACGACTGGGGTGTAAACCCCCGCTGGGAGTGGCTTCGTTTTGGGGGCGATTGTGCTGGAGGGCATAATTAGAGGGTTCGAAAGATTGAGAACGTCGCTGTTATTTGATTCAGGGTCACAAAGCTGAAATCTCCCGATTTGCGCAAACGGTCAATTTGGACCAAAACTGGTAGGTGTTAAAGTCAGGTCTTCAATATAACAATAATACAACGAATCCGAAAATGCGGAGACTAATGCGGAAAGCTCTTCGGCCGAATTGCGTCTTAGGGCCCCACCCAATCGCGCTCCGATGATGGAAAGAACTCAGCCCCCTCCTGGGTGAGTAACATCGGCTACTAGCGTTATCTTTGTTTGACATTTGTGGTCGAGGGAATGTATCATTGTGTAGGGTGGTTCAATTCTTGTCAATGTATCATGGTCCACATCGGCGGGAATGCCGATACGTGGGAGACGTGCATGCGGAGTTGACATTGGATGGAGGCGATCTCCGAAACACTACCTAGTGTGCCGCGATTAGGAAGATGCCGAGGCAGCAGAGCTCAGACAGAAGAAACAGAGGGTTAGTAGGGCTTGAAAATGGCTGCCTAAGTTATTTCACACCAACACCGACAGTGTATTGTGCCAAATAAGCTGCTCGTTTCGCCTTGTTCCCTCGCAGCCGGTGTTCACGGACGAAACACTGAGACATTTTGGGACCCAGGAAAGAGCGAGGAGTGCAACTACAACACTAGATCACAATGGAAACCAAGACGCATGACGCGGGGAGAGCCACTATCAGTTTGACAGACCTAAGCAAACACAATACAGAAGCAGACTGTTGGATCGCAGTGCACTCAAAAGTTTGGAATATCACTGACTTTATCAGTGAACATCCAGGAGGTCCATCCGGTTAGTAAACCCAATCTCAAATCCGTCACATTGAACACATTGTTTAATCCAGATACCCTGTCAGTCCTACTTGACTACGCCGGCTCAAATGCCACGAGATCTTCGACAAGGTCCATGTGCCTGATATACTCGAGAAGCTACCTGACGAGAAGTTTATTGGAATTCTCGATGAGGCTAATCTAGATGCTTTAGCACCCGCACTACAACTAGCTAATAGCAATGGGATATCCAGTGCAGGGACTGCGCAGACATCCTTCTCGCCTGCGCAAGAAGAGATGCCTATATTACCGCCACTTCTGTCCATCATTGGAGCGCCAGATCTCGAGCTTGTTGCTTCTTAAGTACTTACAGCAAAGATATGGGCCTTTTACTCTTCTGCTGCTACTGACCTCATGACGCACAAAAACGACAAAAGGCTGATCAGGCGCATCATGATTCGGCCGAGGATCCTCAGAAACCTGTCTCATATCGATATGAAAACAAAACTTCTAGGGTTTGAAAGCTCTGCCCCTTTCTTCATCTCACCTGCAGCCATGGCGAAGCTAGTACATCCCGACGGTGAATTGGCTTTGAGTCGTGGGGCGGCAAATGAAGGTATCATTCAATGTGTAAGTATGCACGTGGCGCACTTACCAGTCACTGAACTGATCATCAACTCTTTAGATCTCGAGCAATGCATCTTATACTCTAAAATCAATCGTCTCAGCTGCCCCGCGCACGCATCCCTTCTTTTTCCAGCTTTACATTAACTCCGAACGGCATAAAACAATAGAAATCCTTCGTTCAGCCCGCTTACTCGGCATCAAGGCCGTTTTTGTAACTGTGGATGCGCCTGTTCCTGGAAAACGAGAGGGAGATGAGCGTGTGGCACAAACAGGCACGATTCGGGCTGCCATTAGCGGCGCCGAGAGTAGTAAGGACAAAAAGGGTAATGGACTCGGGCGTTTAATGGCTCAGTACATTGACAAGTCAATTACATGGATGGACCTCACGTGGATCAGAGAGGCGAGCGGCGTTCCTATCGTGCTCAAAGGAGTTCAAACTGCAGACGATGTCAGGTTAGCAGTTGAGTATGGTGTCGATGGAGTGCTACTGAGCAACCACGGTGGACGATCTTTGGATGGGTATGTTCTCGAGCAAGGCTATTCCGACATTAAATCGCTAACAAGGACATCAATTTCAGCTCGCAAGCCTCTATTCTAGTTCTTCTTGAACTCCAAGAGCAATGCCCCGATATCTTCGACAAGTTGGAAGTTTATATCGATGGTGGCTTCGAGCGTGGTTCCGATATTTTGAAGGCCATTGCACTCGGTGCCACGGCTGTAGGTGTGGGAAGACCACTTTTATACTCCCTAATGTACGGGCAGGATGGTGTAGAGCATCTTTCACAGAGTAAGTCCTTCCGGCTAAGAGTCGTAGATAGCAACTTGATGACAAGGGTCTCACTGCTGGTAGTCTTCAAGGACGAACTAGAAACCTCGATGAGACTTTGCGGTATTACAGGCCTCAGACAGGCTACGCCTGCAATGGTGAACACTCTGGATGTTGACCACTTGGTAGTTTCGGAGCAACGGTCAAGACAGAAGCTGCGCTCGAGAACACGGCGGGCAAAGCTTTGATGCTCCAGGATCGATGGAATGCCCTCCTACCTCATTTCTCAAGATCCGTTCGGCGTATCACAGTGGATGGTCATAGTTTAGATAGTAAACTACGAACGTCTCCTTAATTTGCTTCGTACAATTTCAAACATGAGACTAGCTACTGACCGTGTTGTTGAGGATAAGAGTCAATTCTTGTGACCTTGATGAGTTTTTACAGGCCCCTTCAAAAAATGGTACAATGTTTCAATTTGAAATATTGAATGTTCACAAGAAACGTCCGCTGTAATCTGGAATTCGATGATTAGTATACATGGAGGAGAGAGGACTTCCTCCTTAGGTATTTATCGGTTTCCATTGTGACGCCGATTGATCAACTATCATGCTCCCAAGGTCTTAGCAAACGCCTCAACAGCTTCTAAAATCGGGCCATCTGGTTCCAAGCCCAGGCTATACGCCCTGCTGACATCGAACCGAGCCGCCCAAGTATTTATAATGGCCAAAATTGCGGGGTCCCTCTTCTCCTCGACCTGCGCTAGTGCCTCCTTGCCACCAATTCTTTCTACTGCGTCGAGGATCTCCTGGACCGTGACCGTGATACCTGGAAGATTGACGACCCTTGAGTCTCCAAACTTCTCCTTCGGTACGTCCTTGATCGTTACCAGGTTCTTCACAACCGTTGCGGGGCTGCAAACCCAGATCTCTAGATCGCGGCTGACGGGTAAGATGTTTTTGATGCCCTTGAGAGACTCGCGGACGATGCCGGAAGCGAAGCTAGATGCTGCAGCGGAAGGAGCACCAGGCCTGACTGTCACTGTTGGGAGGCGTACAATTCGGCCGTCGATAAGACCGCGTCGTGAGTAGTCCTCCACTAATAACTCAATGATGAGCTTCTCGGTGCCATACGACGTTTTCGGCTTCGGCACCGTCTCGCTCTCGATGACCGGTTGACGGGGGCCGTAAACTGCGCATGAGCTAGTGAACACGACGGTGGTTCCAGGATGTTCTTTGCGAAGATGATCAAGAACGGTTCGGACTGAGTCAAGGTTGACCTTGAGACCTAGGTCAAGGTTGGCTTCCGCTCCGCCAGACATGAGCCCATGCAGTAGGTACACTGCGTCGAATTGCTTTGAAAGCAAGGATCTCACCGCTTCCGGATCGGTGAGATCAGCCTTGAGTGAGTTGATCTTATTGCTCTCCCCCGCTACGTCGGCTGGAATTGAGGGCTCAAAGACATCCGTGACGGTCAGGGTCGTAGAAGGATTGGCTTTAACGAGGGCGCTGACGAGGGCCTGGCCGACGAAGCCAGCCGCGCCTGTGACAAGAATCTCGTTGGACATTATTGCGTTCTTGTTTAAAATCTTCTCGATATTGTTTTGCTGATAGGTGCTAGATTAACAGATTTCGATGTATACCACGCGTTTCTGGCAAGATGGTCGCGATCATGCACCCTCGGCTCTAACTGTCCGACTTCGCTGTGTCCCTCCATATCTAAATGAGGGGCACCGGCCTGGACGGATTACGTCTTCAGGCTTCTCCTCATCCTTCCTGTGAGTTACCGAACGTAACCGGCCACCAACGATCGGATATGCAGCCACTCTCGAGTATTGAATCCGTTGGTCGGACTAGTGGCCGATGCAGCGCATCCAAATTAGGGATCGGTGAGAATGCCGATGGCCCACATTTCCAAATCGGTGTGGTTGCTTCCCCGCACCGTACTCGGGGCCATCACGCAGCCGGCGGTAACCGGACTGGACAATGATCCCTGATGGAGGAGATGAGACCATGGAGCTAGGTGACGTGAAGTGATATTGGAAGACAAAAACAACAAATATACTGTGCGAAATCTTTGAGAATCAACAATAAGTATCGTTACTCCAAGTGGCTTCTTCTACTTCGATACTCAGTGAAATAGCATCCACAACATCTTCAAGATGGAATACACAAGGTTAGTCTTGTGAAACTGGTTTACTAATTGATTCAACGCAATGTTGTGAGCCAAGAACATGTCCTTCGCTCCAAGCTGCTGATTCTTTTGTCTTCAACCATTAGTGGTCTCTTGATTGCTAATAGAAACACTGGCCTTAAGATTTCGAAGATCATTTTGGGATGCATGACCTTTGGTTCGTCTAAATGGGAAGGCTCACCGTGGGTTCTAGGTGAGGAAGAGGGGCTGCACTTACTCAAGACGGCATATGAAAATGGCATCAACACCTGGGACACGGCTGATACGTACTCGAACGGTCAATCAGAGGTCATCATTGGCAAGGCACTGAAGGAGTTCAACATCCCACGGCAGAAGGTTGTGATCTTCTCCAAGATCTTTAACCCAGTCATGGATGATGAATCAAGGCCTTCCAGCGTCAACGATGGTCCACTGGTCAACCAGATGGGTTTAAGCAGAAAGCATGTCTTTCATGCCGTGGACAAGTGCCTGGAGCGGCTCGGGACAGATTATGTCGGTAAATTATAATGCTCTGTCATTCAACGTGATGATACTGACCACGTTTATTACAGATGTCCTTCAGATCCACCGCCTCGACCGAGAAACTCCACCGGAAGAAATCGTGCGAGCCCTCCACGACGTCGTACAGTCTGGAAAAGTCCGCTACATCGGAGCGTCATCCATGTATACGTGGGAGTTTGCTCGGCTGCAGTACGTTGCTCGTTCAAACGGTTGGACGGAGTTCATCTCAATGCAGCCGTTCTACAACTTGCTTTACCGTGAGGAAGAACGAGAGATGCTACCCTTCTGCCGCGCAACTGGAGTTGGGGTGATTCCATGGTCGCCGATTGCACACGGTCTGCTCGCAAAGCATCTCTCCAGAGAGAATGAAGAGGGCGTATCGCTGCGAAGCCAAACGGATAAGAAGACGCAAGTATGGTTTGCCGACGCTAATCTTGAAATTGTCAACCGTGTGGAAGAGATTGCAAAGAGAAAGGGTGTCAGCATGGCTTTAGTCTCAACAGCGTGGGTTTTGCAACAGGGATGCTGGCCCATTGTCGGTTTGACCTCGGAGAATAGAATCAAAGAGACGATAGGGGCGTTGAAGGTCAAGTTGACTGATGAAGAATGTCGATATTTGGAAAGTGAATACCGACCAAGAAATATCCAGGGCATGTGATCTCAGCTAAAGGTAATAGAATTCGTCAGATACATTATCAATGCCTGGGTGGTTACTAAGTGCTATCCAAAGTGTGTGTCGAGACAGACACATTAGATGATGATCATGTGTTTGAGATTGTGATTTGATAGTCAACATAGTTTAAATCTCGACCCGAGACAGTCTGGTTTTCGGTGTTCAGTGATGACACATCAAACTGAAAGACCGGAGACAGTCCAAAGCTGTAGCTGTTGTGAAGGTTGCTTTCAGCCGCTCTCCGTATCGCATATCCTGAAAGCATCCAGCTCATGTCGCTGAGCCAATACGAAGCGACGCACATAGGCGAAGATAGTCACGGTTTACCCTACGATCAAACATAGATTTTTCGGTGAGTCCGCGGAACTCTGACCTGCAAACACCATACAGGTTGTTTGCCTGAGGGTCATGAAGCGCAGCGACCGTCAAAGTTGCCGCTGTCAAAACAAGGCTTTTGCGTCTCAGCTCATCCAACTGAGGGTATTTGCACCCAACACCATACATGAAAGCATCCAGACGGTCTCGGTAAACACAGAATAAACGGTCAGCGTCCTCTCGTCGCAAGGCACCTCTCGCAATAAAACTATGCTGAGCAGGGCTCTAATGGCCTTCTGGGGCGTCCGGTGACCTTAGAGCTCTCAGTTTGGTTAGGGCGTAGAGTGAATAAACTGGCACATGAGGTAGATTTTCATCTCCAGACGATATTTTGGGCGAGTTGTCGCAAGATGAAACCGTAGTTGTCCCGCCCAGACTTTCCCAGGTGGTATTCATTCTCGTTAGCACTCTGTGTAGAACGGTTTGGGTGTGATGGAGACTCCGAGGACTTTTGTAGTGCTGAACTTTGAAGTGCTGCTGGCTCCGGTAAGCCAATCTTCTTGTTAACCTCTTTGAGAATATTGTGAAGATTCTCAATGTCTTGGAGAATAGCCTGATTGTGCCTGCAAGAGAATCAGTTTATTTGCCCACCTCGATTTTGAAGCTTGCTCTCACAGAGTTTTTTCGTCAATGATACTTTGCAAGTTCTTGCCCAAGACGCAAGCCAAGCTTCGCTCAACACATCGACGACACGGTGGACCGCTTTCGTCCATAATACATTTGATCTGAAAATATCGCTTAGCCACCCACAATGGCTGTGTCTCTAGAGATGAAGATGGAGACAATGATAGTGACACACTTTATGTTTGCGGCACGCCGCACACGCCTTGATTTCTTCGAGATATTTGCGGGAAAGATTGTTCGCCATTTCCAGTAATCATCAACTACGGCTTATAATCAATATGATGCGCGGTAAAAACAGCTGCATAGCCAGCATCTTACCGTCATGAACTCGATGCCTTCAGTGGCATCTGACCAGCTGCGTTTCGTCATGATTTAGATTAGGTAGTTGCTTGGTATAAATCCCGTTGTACAGTGAGGCGCTGATGATGGCTAAAACTAAGGGTTTAGGTTCTTGAAGTTGAGCGTAGGATGTGGAAGAGGAGAAGTTCGGTTGCCCAGACGAGATGACCTGCGTCAGTCGACCGGGTGGTCGGCATTGGGTGTGGAGAAGGGACAGGGACCAGGTCCTTTCAAGGCGGGAAGTCACCCGCGGCGGGTCAGAAGCGGTTGGAGGCCTGTTACCCCGCTTCCCCCTCGTGAGACGTTGTCTTTTGATTAAATCATATTTAGTGTAATCAGTGATAGCCTTTGTATGTACTCATGGGCTACCTCCCTAAGACCACAGCGGATCCTAGAATATCTTCACATTGCCCAGTTGTGCATAGAAGGCAAACTAGACTCG
The DNA here is from genome assembly GCF_022836535.1 of Colletotrichum spaethianum. NCBI lineage: Eukaryota > Fungi > Ascomycota > Sordariomycetes > Glomerellales > Glomerellaceae > Colletotrichum > Colletotrichum spaethianum. The sequence goes on along the minus strand of NW_026054780.1, from coordinate 1,056,824 downwards.
CTTAACCTGTATCAAACATGGCATGGTCAAGAAATTACGATACGGAAAATATGAGCGTGTACCTGCTAAGAATGACATACCTAAGCAAGAGAGGTGAATTCTTTCTTCTTGATAAGAATCGGTCACAACCTATTTGGTAGCACCCAATGAGGACATGCAAAAAATGCTTGGAATTCTATCGATCTCAATTCAATCAATTTGTAAGTTTGCATCCAAAAATAAGAGACCGAAGTTCTAACTCAATTAGTAGAACGACACAAGGTTCGTCACCATCTTGAGACCCTGCCAAGCTTAGCTTTCCACAAATACTAGATGTCGAGCCGGACCTCCCGGTAAAGCTTACTTGCTTTTAAAAAAGTCCATGATTGAAAACAATGTCGTTGACAGTGACAATAGACTAGCGTTGCACCTGATTTCTGCGTTTCAAGTCAGTCTCGGCGCTGGATTGGAGGCAGTGGTGCATATGCAATGTATTAAACAAAGGATTTTACTCATGTAGTATTGGAACTGTTATTAGAACGAAAAAAGAGTGTTCCTACCTTATAAGCAGTCTGGTTCACTGCGGAAATTGACTTACCACAGCAGTTAAACCGGAGACTATGCGCGATCTGAGCTGTATCTTCACATCACCAACCTTTGATACAACCATGTACAGCAGCGATGTGACGATAGCATTTCTTCAGGTATTTGGGGCGGACCTATTCTCTTCTATGACGTATCTTCCTTAGGCACACGATGAGAGACGATGGTTAGTAAGCTTCTTCAGAGTCTCAACCAGGTTCTCGTAGGGGATGACTCGCCATATAGGGTATGTCTATGCCTTCAGCTAGGAGTAAGGTCGAGTTTCTGTCGAACTAACAAAGCGACCTCTCACGATTGTGAAAGGAAACCTTTAAGAGGGTTCGAGAAATTCAACAATCTTTGAGGGGTTAAAACGTATTTCCAATCAGGACATAACCTTTGGACAGTAGCAAATCCTGGTAGACTGTAGTTCACGTATCACACAAGAGAGTGCAAGGGTCATTTCGCAGCTCCAATTGTTAACGTGCACTTGATTGGACATACCTCAACTCGCTCGAACAGTGGCAATAGCCAGATGAACCTTTCCAATTTGTTCTCATCGTTGTGGAAAAATCATTGTGCTGATGCTGGTTGGACCCTCCGTCCGGAACAGGGGTGGTGGTATCGCCAATGCGTTGCATGAAGGGGGACTGGGAAATCCAACTAGCAAGAAATAAAATCCAGCACTTCCCTGTTGCAGAAAGCTTAAGACAACAAAGCGACGCGTCCTCCAAAAGCCTCGTTTATTAACGTTGCCAATCCACAAGTCCCTTGGCTCTTCAGTATTTTAGTTATCAATGTGTCCATGTCTCATAGGTGACTTATGTCGCACCGGCCCTACAACTTCCTGGTCCAACCCATCGTAACCTTACACCACCGGCTTTTTGGCACAATATAAACCGTGAGAATGTTCCTACTCGCCCTCTTTGCAACCTTGGTTGTCATACCACGAGTTCTCGCCGCGCCCTCGTCAGAGCGTCCATGCGGAAATTCGACCGCAAAGCAGAGTCACCGTAGCCTTCTGTACGTAACAAACTGGGGGATTTATGGCGCAGGATATAACCCGGATAATATACCGGTGAAGGATGTTTCCCATGTACTCTACGCATTCGCGGATATCCAACCAAACGGTACTGTGTAAGCACTTACCATTTGCCTGTACTGGAGAGCGCTGACTTACCCTTGTGAAGGGCTTCCTCTGATCCATGGGCAGACATAGGAAAGCCATTCGACAACGACAGCATTAAAGAGCCCAGTCACAATGCGTACGGGCTGGTCAAGCAGCTGTACATCAAGAAAATGGCCAACCGCAACATGAAGGTTGTCCTATCCATCGGCGGATACAATTGGTCCCCAAAGTTTCTGGCAGTTGCCGCCAGCGATACTTGTAGAGCCAATTTCGTCTCTTCTGTTGTCAAGCTGGTAGCCGACTGGGTAAGATTATCGTCTTTTAGACAGGGGTAGGCTTAGTTATTCTAGCTAACATTGGTATGGAAGGGTGTGGATGGCGTGGACCTCGATTGGGAATATCCTAATACTATGGAGACGAACACTAATTGTGTAAAGATGCTTACCGAACTCCGCCAAGGCTTGGATGACTACTCTGCAAAGTACACTAATGGATATCACTTTACACTGAGCTTTCCAGCGCCAGCTGGGCCGCAAAACTACCGGGCATTTGACTTTAAGGCGATGGACAAGTCTCTCGACTTTTGGTCGTTAATGGCCTTCGATTTCATAGGTCCCTGGGAGAATACCACTGGCCACCAGTCTAATGTCTATCGTAGCAGGCCAAATCCTCTAAGCACGAAAGCCAGCATCGAACGAGCAATTGACGACTATGTCAAAGAAGGCATATCACCTGGGAAGATCAATCTTGGCATGCCACTGTCCGGGCGGGCGTTCAGCAACACTCAAGGCCTTGGGAAGCCATATTACGGCCAACCCAACGGCAATCGTGGCCAGCCTGGTATCTGGCTTTATAAAGGTCTTCCTCGACCGGGAGCCAAGGTTTACTGGGACAACGTGGCCAAGGCAACATATTCATACGACAACGCCACTCTACAGCTGGTGTCGTTCGATAACATGAAGAGTGCGAAGTACAAGCAGGAGTATATCAAGAAGAAAAAACTTGGAGGTGCCATGTTCTGGGAGGCTACAGGCGACAAACCAGGTCATCAAAGCATCGTTCACAGTATGGCAACTAGTATGGGAACGCTTGAGAAATCAAAGAATTTGCTCTCCTATCCGATTTCTCAGTACAAAAATATTCGCAATGGAATGATGAGTAACATTACTTCGTTTTCAGAGACAAAACGGAGTGCTTAGGATCTGGCTGTTAATGCAATATGGTCATTCTGCGACTGTTGCCAAGACTGTTGCCAAGACAATGAATAACTGCACCCTTTTGTTTACATTAATATATAGTTATGCTATAATGCTGGCGTCTCTAAATTTTTTGAACGCCTCAAGCCAGCCGTCAACTGGATTCCTTTCTTCTGTGAATCCTAGTGACCGCAGTCTCTCCAAACTCAGTTGTCGATCAAATGATAACCAATATCCTACGCTATCAAGTTGGTTGCTTCCGCCACCGACACCAGCATTCACTGCCTTGTCAAGACCCTGCTCCATGAACAGGTGTTTGTGCTTGTCAACATACTTGCCAGGCTTTAGTATGTTGTCGTTTCCCGTAGGTCCCACGCCTTTTAGTCCGAACCAATGCGCGATCGCCGGCCAGATCTCGCTGAACTTGGTTGGCTGCGCACTGTCTGCCATGTTAATGATTTTGGCATCGCACGTTTCACCGTTCAATGAAGCGTAAATAGCAATACGGCCAAGAATGTGGGAGGATACGGGAGTGAAGAGACTGTTATAGCCACTTTCGTTTCCTGGAAACGGAACCTCGATAGGGAGGTCACATTTCCCGCCAGGTCCCCGATTGTAGGCATAGAGCGAAAGGTATTGCGCCCAGTGAAGGGCAAGAGAGAATCCTGAACCGTTTGGCGTGAAGCCAATGACTGCATCAGGGCACAATTCTGACCATGTCCATGACTTGCCTTCGCTTGCCTTGGCAAGAATCTTCCTGAACCACGGGTACGCGACTGTTTTGGCATAATCTTCGGGGAGGCTGTCTGCCATTGACTCATTGAGTGGTGCCTCAAAGGTTCCTCCCGGTACATAGATCCCGTATCCCTATACGTATAAGCCAAGCATTCTGAGATTCCACAACGGATGGGCAACTCACTCTCGTCCCTCCGGGGTAGACAAAAGATTTAAGGTTAGGTGACAGTAACGTGATCGAGTCGACGACTCTCTGCAGTATGCCGCAGTTGGTTTCGCATTCTCGGATGTGATCATCAGTTACCTGATTAAAGACTATGCGTAGCATCCAATATTAGTTACAGGAAACCAGCAAAAGGTAGGGCTTCATACCGAAATAGAAAACATGGGTAACATCTTTGATTCCCTGGACTTTGTCTTCCAGCTGTCTCGTCAGATCTTGTGCGGTGCCATAAAGTTTCACTCCAGACACGATCTGCAAAAACGGTCGATTCGTTGAATCTTCTGGCCAAAAGAACTCCGGTTCGGGCAAAGGACGGTTGATGACAGCTGTGACCTGATCAAAGGAACCTTCGGCGGGGTAGTTGGAGAGCAGCTGCTCGACCGTGGCCCAACCAAGTAGACCTGCGGCCCCAAAGACGATGGCGTGTTTACGTTCAGACATGCTTTTTAGGAAGCCAACGGATTAGGTCTGCAAGTACAAACCCAGGAATGCGGAACTTATGTCTTTATATACCGGTTGTTTCGAAGCCATCAGTTGCGAAAGGCCTCCTCAACTTACATGCATCTTCTCGGATCATGAAACCCAAAGGATCCACGATGGCCAATGGACGTCAGCGTTTGTACTGAGCCACTATGACTCATAGCGGAGATGCAGCACCTGGTGCATCCTAATGCCGCTAATGACGCCCTAAGCCTCGAGCCTACCCCCCTTAATGCACTAGATTGGTGGCAATTGATGCAAGCCACTTTGACGGCTTGCCGATGACTCTCTGCCCACAAACAAAGGTTCGGCCATAGGTTCAGCGATGAATCTCTCCATACTTTGAGGAAGATGTGTTGAAATTGTGTGAAAATCCAGACTTTGTTTGTTTTCAAAATATACGATGACAATTTCTGTCTATCTCTAGAGCCGCATTTCAAGTTGAACCACACACACTTGTCTAGCAATCATTCTTGCGCAAAGCATCCGTTCCCTCAACCAGTACCACAGTAATCAGCGTACTGCTTCGAACTCGACTCAGGGTTTCCCCACCACTGTCGTCATTTTAGTTAGTCGCTTCAACTCAAAAATCGCCTCGTCAAATCACTCACCGTAGGGAAGGGAACCTCCTTTCCAGAGCCGCCAGCGACAGCAAAAGTCAGAATAAACATCATAACCTTAGCACCGGCATCAAGACCACCGCCGACTATATAGTTGTATTTGCCGAACCAGGCAGGGTGGCGCAGACGCATGTACCATTGAGACCACAATCCGGTCGCAACTTCAGAACATATCACAGACGTCGTACCTGACGTCGTCTCAGAGGCATTGTGGAAGATGACGGGAGTGACCAGCTTGCATACTTCCCAACCGTAAATCGGTTTGCACTTGCGAGAAACAAGCCAGAGGGCGATGGGGAAGACAGCTCCGATGACAACAGACAGTGGAATCCTACCAACGGTTAGTAATATGACACAAACTTCTTGATAGGTAGACTTGCCAACCATATCCATTCTCTCCGAAGCCGTAAACGTATTTAGCAAGAGACCAGGTTACAGCAGTGGTGTGCAGAGACTGAATTTTGCGCCCGCTCCACTGAATACCTGTCAGCAGAAGCACAGTACACCTAAATAAATTGACTTGGAGCAGTTCAAGGCTTACAACTTGGTTTCCGATGGGGTCAAGAAGGATCTCTCGCCGGTTCACAACAATTGTATCCATAATAACGTAGTTTAGAGCAGTTCCAAACAGGCTGCCCCATGTCTGAAGAAGAAACATTGTCCTCCAGGGAATCTTGAGATATTGAGCCATTTTGAGATCGGTGGATAAAAACACCGAGAGCACTGTGACCTCATGGCTAAACATTGAGAAATAGAGGTTCGCCACCGGCTTGCCGGGCTGAAGGACACCGCACAACATCTTGGAGAGGTTGTTGGTCGCAACACTAGTTCCAAGCAAACTGTATAAGCAGAGCGAAAAAGGCGCAACGATACAACCAAGGAGCTAATTCAGGTCGTTAGTATTATCACATTTCACGTGTAGGCGAGCTCACAATGGCGCAGACGTAAGCCCACGCGTCGAGCGTGGTATGGCCCTTGATCACTGCACCGAGACCGCTGAAGAAGCCAATGAGAAGAATAGCGATATACCACCACATTGGAACATCTTTATACTTCTCCTTCATGATCTTAAAGTGAGGATCTGTCTCCTCCTTCTTCCAGGCTTGCTTCAGTGACTTCTTGATACTACTCCAATTAGCCAAGCTCTATTAGAGGGTTCCTCTTCGGTTGTTCTTACAGAGGCCCATAGAAGAGCGAGATGTGGGTGAGCAGCGCGCCGATGGCTGCCATGGCTGCCACATTCGCCCAAACGTTGGATGCTGTTAGCCGTGGGAGGCCATGTACCTCCAGCGCTTCGGTGTCCAAAACCGCGTTCTGGCCAAAGACGGCAGTTTGATTGTACACCTTTCCAGTCTTGCCATCGAACATGGCAGTTGACATAAAAGGAAGTTTCTTCGCGCCCCAAGCTCCGCCGTAGTAGAGACTAAAACACATGATGTAAGAAAGAACTATGCCCGCCCAAGAGTTGGCTTGTTGCAGAAGCGGAAGGGACATGTAACGCGACGTAATGTACTGCCAATCCAGAGAGAAATTGAGGATCCCTTGGCCTTCGTTGGAGGATATTCCGCCAAAGATGGTCATTAGTACTTTCCTGGTTGACGGCTCTGCCTTCATCGAAGCGAGACACGGGATCGAGATGCCGTTGAGCCAGGGCCAGATGTAGGACGCAACGGGTTCCCAGATGAACATACCAATGGAAGTGAATTCAAACATGCGCAGTCTGTCTTTGTTGTTTCCTTGAGGCTCGCGGTGAAGAGTTTGATAGATGGAGATCATGGGAAGGCATTGCCACCATACCATCTCACTCGCTATCGCATGTTAAGGCTCTCTGCATACGTAGGAAGGCTTGGCTTCGGTTTGCACTTACGATGTACCAGGATAGATCTTAAAATACCTACAAGCCCATACCCAAAGATAGACGCAGAAAATACAGTCAAGATTGCGGTCGCAGCGTCAGTGTTTCGATTGTAGAAGCTGCCATTTGGTCAGTGCCACATCGCAACTTCTTCGTTGAGTTGCACTAACAGTCGCTCTGCGCCAAAGACCTGGACAACAGCCGCACCATTACCACTGGAGGTCGACAGAATCGAGGCAACAGCATGTTCTTTCAGCCCGAAATGCCCGGGATTGATGAAGTGAACAACTGGCCCGAGCCATTTCGCTTGCGACGGAATGAATCTTTCGACCTGGTGACGGCGGGGAAGTACGACCGACCAAGTCACACCAATCACATATGCTATTAAGCATAGAAAGCTGTTGATCAACACTTATCAGCCTTTCTTGGTTTTACTTTGGGAAAAGAGAACCGCAACTTACACGGAAGCAAAAGAGACATCAACTGGCCTATAGAAATAACTAGACCAGTAAGTACACATCACATTCGGAATGCGCATTTGAAACAAACATTTGGTTGATGCAAGCCGCGAGAGCGGTAAGTCCTTTCCGACTGTCAGCGTTAAGTCCAACTCCGGCATAAATTGACAGGGCTTCAAGGTGTCTGCTTACCAGAGCCGATGATGAATGATCGAAACGTACAAGAGGCGTCGCCATCATCCTGTGTGCTTACAACGTATCTCGCGACATCGTTGCCTAAGTTTTCTGGGTTAGCTTTTTTGACTTATCAATCGAAGCTCGAAGCTGTTTGCTACCGTCTCGAACTATCACACCACCATTCACAAGCTTTCTCTCATCTTCAGAGCCGTTTCGTTCAAGATCGTTTGGTTTGTCACGGTCGTCCAACTTGTCATCTTTCAAGACCTGTGACACGTCCGATTTGGAAGCGCCAAGGCCTCGGCTGACCACTGCAGGCAACGGGATATCTGCGTCTACTTCTGATGGGAAAAACCACTGTAAGATCTTTAGAGCCTGCCATCTCGGCCATACGATTCTGTCGAAGTCAAGACGACCGCGTTTCCGTTGACGTCGAAAATCTTCGTGGAGACTGCCAGATTCCACATATGGCTCAGTCACTGATATCTCCCATGCAAGCTATATATAAATGCACGTTGTTTCGGGCCCGCATTACTCCTTTATCACGTCAACCGTCAACAGGTCGTCTTTGTCTCAAATCCGATGGAGGCCCGCGACTTTAACGCAGCCAAGATTGTAGTGCCGGCAAGGTCATGGATGTACTCACATGTTAGTCCGTCTCTGTTCGCGAGAATTAGCCCGAATTCGAGTATTTGCAAAGTTCTTGTCGGGCTGTTGCCGACGCGAAACTGAGTCGCTGGGGTCTTGACTAGGGGTTACTCTTGACTTTGTTCACAAGTCTCTAAATGGCGTAAGATTTGCCTTGCCAGTCGCCATCTCATTCTGGCCCACAAAACCGGATCCGGTTCTGACTTTTTCGGGATGAGCATCTCTTGGTGGCATGCCAAGACATGCTCAGAAGTTTGTTGAGAAACGGAGTAGAGAAAACAGCGGGTGATGGCGAGGATGCGGCATAGCTGTTGTTTTCCAACTACCAGGAACGAAAGACATAATGACAAGTGAAGTCTATAGTCATTGAGCTGAGAGTCCAAGGCAGGTGGATGACTGCAGAGGCTTGGCCGAAGGTAAACATGAGATCGTGGCATCGATAAAAAGCATTTCGTGATACTTCTCGACCAAGCTGAATTTCAGACAATTAGCAATGTTCTCTCTCAGTCGGCAATGAATTTCAATTGCCTTCTTTGTAGTTTTTGTCTTAATTACTCTGTTAAGAAATATCACCGCAACTCGCATGGACCAGCCGGTAGTCTGCTACAGAAGCCCCACTGTCAAGGGACTTTACAACATTACGATCCGATATCGGCTAGAGAACTCGGGTCTTTCTGCGAAGATTGAATAAGCTTGTACTCTAGACAACTGGCATCCACAGCACTGTTGTAGGCATCCAAGCTAATGAGATGCAGACAGTATTGATGACCTGCCCCAAACAGGCTATGTCCCTCGAGCTTTACCATCACATATAACAGATACATGAACTTCTGGGAAACTAAAAGTGTAAGAAAAAGACGGCTTGTTGGTAGGTTGCACAAGGACAACAGTCATTGCTTCGATCGGCATGGTTCTAGAAGCACCGTTAGCCGGGGTTTGTTAGATGAGATGAAGGTTTGAATGACGTGTATTACTTTAGGAAATTTTTGGATTAAACCAACGTCTTCAACTGAAACTTCAATTCACAGGAAGTTCATATCAAGCATGTCGGCCTGTGCCAGAATTTTGTTACAGTGTTCTGTTTACTGTGAAAAAGGCTCGCGAATAAATTATTGCGTTTCTGACGCTCCTAGGACAGACTTTCGCAGCCTTAGGAGCGTTCTCAGTTTACTGAAATAATAATCTCACAATGTGAAACGTTTGTATCTGGACGCAACTCCACAGAAGCATGTTAGAGATGACTTCATATCATTGGCCATCAGATTTGTAGTAGCCAAGCGCTGTTTATTTCGAGCTTTTAGTTCGATATGCAGCTGAAGCCCCTCAAACAGATCTTGAACTTCTTAGACCCGTAAATGACGGGCTGCACCGGATGGGGCCGTTCAACAACCCCTGTCATTACACCTGACGAAAGCCGATTTCCTGGTGCGTGGAAAATACTGGTTATGTAGGCTTAGCAGCCAAGGGCTATGTCACTAAATCAAAGGATCATCAATCAAGCGGAATTTCCCTGACGAGGCTCATTGAAACAACCTTCGGTTAATGTCAGATCATCGGTTGCCTACTTTCTTAACACTGTTAATGGATACCTAGAGTGAACGCTCTGCCAACCTTACTCTGCTGACTGAAAGCTGAATCAGAAATTTCCGACGTGATTGGTCATAGCGGTTTTGCGACTGCCCGTAACATCCCAGCGCATTTCACAACCGTCTTTCTGATTTGTGGCTTTCCGGAGATTTGATGGCTTCTGCGGATAACCCACGTGGGCTGTTGCATTTATCTGACTAGCACCGACTTCTAACGAGGCAACCAACAGAGGGTAACAATTTCTTGGGCGAACAGCAGCACCAGTCGAAGATCCAAAATAATCACTCAGCATGTGCTGACTCTTTGTTCCGCTTGCCGAAACTATGCCCTGACCGTGATTTCCTTGGTTTTTGCCTGGGTATATTCGACAAAAGTAAGATCCAGGGCCTAGGGTCTCCACTCATTTCCATTGTATCCGCAAGGAGTGTGACCACTCATCAGAGCAACGGTGAGATTTCGTCCAATAGTGCGTCGTATTTCTTTAGGATGTGGGCTCGATATATTGCCGAATCGACGTGTGATCCCAAAGTTTAGAGTGTATCTTCTGCCGTAATACCACCCTACAATGCCAGCACGAGGGTAAACCCCTCATCTTATCGGCGCCACTCATAATAGCTGTAGGGAGAAGATTGCTTTGAACCGGATTCCTGGATTCTTCCTTCCTTTTTTCATTTCTCATTCTGCAAGCTCTAGTCATCGTCGACTGAGGATCATGAGTAGTCCACCCACGCATGAGGCCTCCGCCACGGTGCGGCCCGCAGTGGCGCCATCTGCTGCTGAGGAAGTTCCACAAGTAGCTACCGAGTCACAGCCCTCGGCTCAGGACACCCAAGAGGAGGTCATCGAAGCGGCACCCCAGGAAGTAAGTGCTTTCGGCCTCCACCGATGGCTTCTCCTAGCGCGAATTTACTAGATTTTACTAGATAGACCGATCTAGAATGAGGTGACGAATGCTAATATGGGAATCCAGCAGGAAGAAAATGAGGGCGATGATGCCGATTCCGCTCTTGGCGACGAGTGAGCCGCTGAATGCCACTTCGCTGATATGACAGCAGCAACTGACTGCATTATGAAGTTCGAACTCTACTGCATCAGTTACCTCCAGCATTCTGCAGTACCGCACAATCAAAGGTCGCACATTCCATAGTGAGCGTCATGATACCACATACTTTACCCCCAACGATGATCAACAAAGCGAGTCTGTTGATATCACGTAAGATTACGCCAGGCGAAAGTCTCTGCGATGAATAGTACATTAAGGCCCCCACAGGCACCACTATCTCCAAATTTTGTTGGATGGCAAGCTTTTTTTGGCACCAATCAAGGAGAATGCAGAGGTAGATTCAGCCGTTGAAGATAAGATTGATACACTGGACTAATAGCTTTATACAGAAAGTACTGGATGTCGGTACCGGGACTGGTAAGCCCACTAAGACGTTACATGCACCTTTGATCTGTAAACTGACGTGTGCGCAGGTATATGGGCCATGTGAGAGCTAGCGCTAAAACAAGAGATGGGACAATACTTACACGACTATAGGGACTTTGCCGACGAGCACCCCAGCACTACCGTGATTGGGACAGATCTCTCGCCCATTCAACCCGCCTGGGTGCCTCCCAATGTCCACTTCGAAATCGACGACTGTCAACAACCCTGGACATGGTCGCCCAACACCTTCGACTTCGTCCACATGCGCTACCTATTTGGTGCAATCATAGACTGGACGGCGCTCTTTAAGGAAGCGTACAGAGTCTGCAAGCCTGGCGGCTGGGTTCAGTCCGGCGAGGCCGAGTGTGAGTTGCGCAGTGATGACGACACTATCCCTCCTGATAGTGCGATGGCGACATTATGGTGGAAGCTATATCTCGAGGGCGGTGCTAAGCTCGGTCGGCCTTTTGATGTGCTCTCGAGGGGACTGCAAAGGAAGGGCATGGAGGAGGCCGGTTTTGTCGACATTGTTGAAAGGGACTTCAAGGTGCGTTACAAATTAATGCGGGGAGAGCAGAGTCATTTGCAAGCCCTTGTACTAATATACGCTGGCATAGTTGCCTATGGGCGGCTGGGCTGCGGACCCGAAGCTAGCAGATGTTGGACGATACGTACAACTGACCATGGAAAACGACATTGAGGGTGAGCCTCCTTTAGTCTCCCTCTCTCTCTCACTCTTTCTCTCTCGCTCCCTCTCTGTGCTTAATTACAACTGATCAATTTCAAGGATACACGCTCCTGATGTGGAACAACATTCTCAACTGGCCCAAGGATGAATACCAGATCTTCTTGATGTCATTGCGCAAGGAGCTGCGTTCGAGGAAAATCCACAGTTATATGACGGTTAAATATGTTTATGGAAGAAAGCCAGAGGATTCTACTCCATAGCACGGGAATTTCGCGTGGGCTTCATAGTCCATTTCCATACGTCGGCTGCGGCATATTTGTTTCGGGTTCGAAATTGACAATAATTTGAGTCACTTCGTGTCTTTTTTTCTGTCTTGTTTCCCTTTCACTGTTTCCAGAATCAAACAAGGAAAGTCTCGTGAGTGATAACTACCTGCTTGGCCGTACGGGATTGGGAGGATCTACTATGTGGCGGCGTGTGACAAATGGCAATCTTTTATTGATAGCTACGATATTCACACCAAAATCACACATTCGTTGAGATGTCTCATTGTTTCTAGACCTTCTGACCTAATGAATTTGCTTTGCTATGGAAGATGAAGGACTGTCTTCTGCATATGGACATATCTTGTAGTTCCCATGGGTCTGTTATGTTTGTTGTTAAACAAACAGTTCTGGACTGGAGTTGATGTCAAACTCTTGCAGCTTTCGTATTCGCTAAAGCTTCTGTAAAGCTCATATGCATATAGACCTTTGTTCCCTTTTTCAACATAGCAGTCTTGCCGCAGGCATTTGATTCTTTACTGGCCCATTGAGCGCACTTCCTAGTTTCTCTTATCTCTGCCGCTACCATAATATACCTCTGCTATCTTCACGAAAACGAATAGAGGCTGAGGCCGAATCTACTGGTCATACTACTAGTAGCTTACAGGACTATGGCACCACTATCAGAACCATCAGATGATTACATCTTCCAGCATTATTAATGGATTCAGGGCCGCTTTGAGACCTGGCCCGATCTTCGCTCCTTCGATCTCAAATACCATGTATTCTAAGAATCCAAGAATGCCGCACCCTATCTGATAGTCAGGGGCCACGGAGAGGACAGAGAAAAAAGCAGTTGATTGACTAATAGCTAAATAAGCAGACATTCACATTGGCGGTTTCAGAGGGTAGTAGCATTTTTTTCAATGCTCTATTGACTTTCTATGGACCGTGAGGAGTGGAGACTACCTGGGATCCGTACTCGATCTACGACAAACACCCTACCAGAAGAACCAACATGGGTGTATGATATCTGGGTTGAGTAAAATGTTGATACGAAGGTGAATCTGCGGCGCTCATTTCTCTGGAATCATTTATTGTAACAGGCTCCTAAACGGAAAATACTGGGTGTCATAGATTAAAGCAACTTTTGGAATTCAGAATTCAGAATTTAAGGTCGTGGGAAGGCATGGCAATTCGGTTTGGGACCTTTGTCTAACTGTTTTGTGGCTAGACTTCTCTCGCACTAGTTATAGAATGTATAGTGTTTATATCGCTATATCGGGGTTATAAGTGGTAATTTGGTACACATTCAATTAGGCCAAGCTGGCTCCATTATGCAATAAGGCAGCTCCCCACTTCACCCACCTACAAAACTCTGACGGCGCTTTGGTATTTCACCATTCTTCTTCCTTCCCCATCACCAACGTTTTTCTGCATTGTTACTTCCCTCCGTCAGACACAGCGCGGACGACGGCAGATGAGTTTTGCTTGCAAGACCATGTAGTTGCTCTCGTGTGCACCATGGGCGCAATCCACCTCTACCTCGTCCGCCATGGCGAGTCCGTCGACAACGTCGCGAATCTATAGTACGCGCATCCCACCTCGCATCAGCTTGGGCCTGGGGGCTTCCTCGGCCCTATGAAGACTCCTCTAACTGGCTTGCTTGTGTACTCGCAGTGCAGGATCTCGCGACGCGCCGTTGACGACTCATGGTGTCCTGCAAGCCAGGCGCCTGGGTACTCACCTCGCGACGCGAACCGCGTCGGCCTCGGCCAGCATCACGCACATCTTCACTTCCAACCTCCAACGCGCTCATCGCACTGCCGCGGCGGTTCGTGATGCCGTCGCTGCCTCGCATCCCTCCAACACGTCGGTGCTACACGGCTTGCAACCGTTGTCGTCCAGGGCGAGAGGGATCGAGGTTGTGCAGCTTCCCGAACTCCGGGAAAAGCACTTTGGCACAGGCGAGGGGCAGAGGTTCGGCACTCGCTCGCGCTCTGGCTCTGGAAGACCAAGACATGACGGTGCCGAGACCCATGATGCCATGCGTATGCGTATCGAGCGGTTTTTTGACAATTACCTCAGTCCCATCTTCGCCTGCGTAGATGCGGAGTCAGGAGATGGTGTTGAGAGCATTGTTGTTGTTGCTCACGGTATCATCCTGGGCGTATTGGCGAGGGTTCTCCATGCCCCTGGGAACTTTGCTCTGGTGTCCGCTCAAGAGGACCAGTTGCAAATGTCGTGGAGCAACTCAGGTTACGTCGAGATGCACATCATGACCACGCCAGCTCCTGCGATCGCATGGAAAGATGCGGCGCTGACTGCCAAATGGCCCGGTCTATCGCTCAAGATTGTGGCGGTCAACTGCACCGAACACCTCAAGGGGCTCAAGAAGACCCGTGGTGGCATCGGAAGCGCAAAGTTCGACGAGAAGCAGAGGCAGCTTAGTTCGTACTTCGCGACTACGTCTAAGAAGCGCAAACACGAGACCTGAGCGGCACTGTTCCCAGCCCGAAGCCTGCATTGTGTCGGGATTGTCTACTACTGCCCCTGCACTGTGTTCAACGTGTTCACAACGTGAATCGTGGCTCTTGCGGCCTCGTGTTATGCCAGGGCCACTAGTTTTGGTGTGCCCTGTACTGTTCCAAAGGTATGTTCAGTCAACTTTCATATTCTCCACACCAGCTTTCCATGATGAGGCAAGAATATTCACAGACCTGTACCGAAACAATACATGTGGAAACAACTTCGTCCAACCGCTGTCTGACAAAAAGCTCAACTCTGTCACTTATTTCTTCCTAAGTTTGACCCATTGAGCATTGGCTAATCTGCCGAAGAGTAGCAATGCAGGATCCGGAACCCGATGAATTGTCGCCACAAACTATCAACTCCTGATGAGAGTGCTGGAGGGTTCGAACCCCTCTGTCCTGCGTCCAGTTAGGGACAGTACTCACCAGTCACCTCGGCGGCTCTCTTGAGACCTGAGTCTCGGAGTGTAAAACGAAAACTCTCGCAGGATTATACTACCGTTGGCTGGGCCGGGTTGGTGTCCTTGTGAGCATTCTTTGCAGGAAATAATATAGCATAATGGTTTGCCGGTTTAGGCAGGTGTCTCAATAGACTTCGTTAGCCATGATCGCGTCTCGTTCACTGACGGCAGTGGCTTCATCTACACATTTGTGAATATCCCGACTACCACAGAGTGAAACGCCGTTTACCCATCCATCCTATAAACACACCTGCATCTTATCCTTATCCATGCATCGTGACTCATGTATCAATACGCCGGGGTACTACACGTCTGTACTCCACTCATCCCGTCCGGTAAACACCTTGTAAATCCTCTTGCTCACGGCCTTGCCGACTGCTCTATCCGAGAAGCCGCCGTCCTTGTTTGTACTCTTCCGGCAGTTCTCCAGACACAGTGGTCCGCGTTCCTCGAATGCCTTCACCAACTCGGTCACTGTCCCAAATTCGGAAACGATGCCGTAAGCGACAGGCTGCGTGACGCGAACGATCTCCTGCAGCATCCGAACATACGTATCCTTGACATCTTCGCCGGTGCGGACCTGGCCCGTCTCCATGCAGAAGCCAGCGCCGGCCGCGTTGGTCGCCTCCCGCTGCTTGCGGTACGGCACTGTCGAGATGTGTTGGGTGAAGATAGCCACCCACTGCGCCGTCTCGATAGAGGCATTCGTATGGTGTATCAGTACGTCATGCATCACCTGCAGCTGGAGCAAGGCGTCCTCGATAGAGTCCTCGTCAATGTACTCCTGCGGCTGCTGATTCTTCCGCCACCGCGGTTGGGCATTCGTCGAGGCATCGTCAACAGCGTTGTCCCCCTGATTTCGCACAGCAGAGGCGAACTGTCTGTTGCGGACGTTGCGGTTCTTCCTCATCCAAGGATTGAGGCCTTCGATGAGGTAGATAAGCTGCTCCCGCGGGAAATGGCGCTTCATTTTCAGCACATGGGCCTCAAGATCGCTTCCTTCAGGGCCGAGGGCTTTAGTCACGAAGTCGTTTGCGGCAACGATGACAAGAGCGAACTTGTCGGGCTCGACTCGCATGGAGATCGGTTCCCAGTGCCCCAGCTCCTTGTTAAATCTGCTGGCGACCTTTCTTCTCCACTTGACAACATTGCCCACCGGACTTTCCCATGTGTTGTGCTGAACATCAAGGTCCTTCAGCAATGTCTGTATCTGCAGCATAACGGCGGCGGGTAAGCTCTCCGGGAGATCTGCAATCATTTCTGGCGTTGACACTTTCTTGTCGGTCCTGATTTTGTTGACCTCTGCCAAAGCAGCAGCACGCTCCTTTTCCCTGGCCTTCTGTTCCTTAGCCACCTCCTTCTCTTGCTTTTTGCGTTCTTTCTCCCGTTCTCGCTCTGCCACTTTCGCTTCCTTCTCTCTCGCCTTATCATCGATTGATTTCTTAGTTGTGGTTCGGGCAGATGTCAACTTGGTGGCGGTTTTCGATGATCCCCTGGAGACGGTTCGGGAGCCTGTGGTCCTGGTATCTAGTCGGGCTTTGAGTTTTGTGACGTCAAAATTTTCAAGGTCCGGAAACTCCTCTTCAGAATCGATTTCGAGATTGCAGGTTGCAGGCTCGGAGTCGCTGAGATCAATTACTGCGCTGACCGCCTTCGTAAGAGTCCTCCGTGTCGGCGGTGAGCTATCGAACGGGTTGCTCCTCAGTTTAAGTTCAGGCGCAGAGCTGGAGATAGGATCCCAAATAGCCTTCCGTTTTGGTGAAACGGCTTTCCGTTTCCCCTTTGATAGAGTTATGCCGGTTATATCGGAATCTAAGGACTTCATTGTCCCTGATGTTGCCCTTTTTGGTGAACTGGCGAACGGATCATCAACGTCGTCGTCTAAAAGTATCGTACATGGTTGCACCGCTGTTTTCAACGGAGCGTGGGGCGAGCTTGCAAAGGGGTCGTCGGAGCTCAAGTCGTAGTCTATACGGGTGGCGGAAACGGTTGTAGCTCTTTTAGGGCCCCGTCCATTTGGTAGGGGTTGGGCTGAAGGTGGTAACCCAGTGAATGGACCGTCGGATTCCAGCCTTTCGTTATCCGTTATCGCAGCCATCGCTGGTTGAGAGGCAAATCCCGGTGAACTGGAAAACTCGATTGGATCTCTCAGAGTGTGAACTCTCCGTAAACCTCCTGGTGGTTGAACAGGGGCGAGCCCCAGCTGCTCCGTGAGAAAAAGTGAACGATCGAGGAATCTACTACTTCCGCTCCGAGAGGGTGACAGTCTTGTTCTCTTGCTGTCATTTGGTTCGTTATTTAAGCCATCGCTAATCGGTAGACTACTCTCAAGGTCGACAGTTGTATCGAAGTCGTCCGAATTGAAGTATACGGGCGTATCTATGGGAGCTTGTTCGTCTCGTGGTCGTTTTGCTCCTGATACTGGTCTAGGGAAGTATGTCGCTTTCGCTGTCTCGAATCGTAGTACGGGTTGTGGAACCAAGTCGGGCGAGTCGGCAGTTAAGTCAAATACATCGTCATCGTCATAGGTCGGCACCGTCGTAGTAGCTTTGACTGCCGGTAGTGCAGAACCAGATGGTGGGGGTTTCGTTTGATCGGGAGAAGGCCCGATGGAGGGGCTGGAGAGAAGACTAATGACTTCGGCAGGCATCGTTTCGTTCAGTACCTGCAGATCGAACAAATAGTGGAGAGAAGCCTGGGCACGCGACGATGCCTACGACACGGCGAATTGCATTATTGGCGACATGCGTTGCTCGATGTCATGATCGCAAAATCACAACTCCAGAGTCGCGTCTCCCAATTGTGCATGTGGGGCACCGGTGTAGTCGGCCAAGTTGGCGCCGATGGTTCTAGCGCGAAACACTCACGTCCGTCACGTGGCTCCAAGTTATCTGTGATGAGTCAGCAAAGAAAGCTTTCCTGGCGCTCCCAGGTAGCCGAGCATCAAGCATTACTGAAGCGACGCAACGACCACCACGAGCTTCCCACAAGGCATCCTTACTGCAAACCATGCTCTCCTACCCAGCTTTTGTTTGGTTACGTGTTCTTTTTTGTTCACCGACTGGGGTCTGATCATGCTTCGAAGCAACATCTAACCCCCGCTTCCTCTACGAACTAATGAGCGATGAAGCCCTGTTCTTCCAACAGCCCTCTATCCAACTTACAACTTGCTTGTGACCGTATGACTGAACGCCTTGATGATCCGAAATACTATCACCACCAACTTTTTTTTTTTTTGAATTTTCCAGACTTTCGTCCGCGCGCAAACTAGTCAACCTTCAGTGAATCCTATCAACAATTGAATTGGTTCCCCCTTAGTATCGAGGCTCACGTACAAGTCATCACAGTTTGCAAAAGGCGCGAGTCTCGCTATGTCGTTCCTACCAGCACTTTCGATCGCGAACTGATCCGCTTGCGGCGAGACGAGATATCGATAGGACGATCGCCTCGCAGGCTGACCTGCTTTGAGAGTTGGACGTTGAGCCCGCTTCAAGGAAGGCTATAAACAACGGCACAGCTGTGTCCATCGACCACCCCGGATCATGACTCTTGAATATGCCGTGCTTGCCATTCCACAAGCAGCACACGCTTCTTTGAGCTCCATGGCTTGGCCGTTGTCACAGTTATTCGGGCGAACTCGGGCCAAGTTGCCTTGAACCCAAGGTGGCGGCTGTGTTCCAACGTCCATTCGAAACAGTAGGATGCAGCGAGAAACCGTCTCATTTGAAGGGTACACTATTACGCACGGTTGGTCATGTTCGGAGAAAGCTGCCGTAGAAGTCGAGATGGGTGGTCGAGCGCTAGGGGTTCAGATGCGTGCCAAAGCGGTGCAACACGCCACCCGGATGATGGCAACCTCAACCTTACCGTCGTATGGAAGAAGGATTTTGTTGAAACAACCCGTTGGCAAGTGATGACAAAGAGGCATGGGTTTGACAAGCGAGGTGCACAAACTGCAAGCTGACAAAACACACGATTTCAATGCATTGAGTGCGATAGTACGTAATGCGTAGGTTAATGTGTTCGCTTAGATCAAGTACCACATCGCGTTGACAACGCTCAAGAGCTGCGATGACCCTCGGCTACCTAGACTCGAATGCTTGAGCCACCTTGTGCTAGCCAGCTACTCATGTTCTGACAGCAATAAAACCATTCGCTAAGAATGTCACGGCAACGACGCCCTCCAAGCTTCCACCTCGCTATTTCCTCTGCAAAAACGCCCGAGAGCCCGTTATCATCCCCAGTTTCGCGCGAAAGCTCAAAGCTACTGTCCTTTTCTGCTGGCGAACTTACAGTGTTCAACCTTGCTCCTGAGTCGCACCCGGTGGCATCGTCGCGTTTAAGGTCAACACATTGTTCTGCTGCTCTCCATGATATCATTTTCGGACACTGACATACCAGATGTCACATCCGCGCGTTCGGTCGCAGGTGGGTGATGAGTACACAATACGTCGCCGGTAGTCGTCTACGGTGCAAGCCAACAACACCACATACATCGAACCCAGCCGCCGGCGGAACACCTTCCTCCGAGTCGTCTTCTTGGGCATTTGCTGGTGCCAAAACATACGTGGTGCATTCTCTGCACCCTTCGGCCTCTGAGAAACCCGCGGCAAGTCATTACTCGTAATTAAGCGGGCCGTAGTGGCTAGCTGAATCACATTGCTGAATCTTCCTATACTCTAACAGTCATTGTAGTTAAGATGCCATCACTTAGAAAAAGTTATATTATGATGGATCCCCCTTACGATAGCGATGCAGTTGGCCGAACTGACCAGATTCAGACATCTAAGGTGCACGTACCGGTCAACGTTTCTTTCGTAGGCCGCCATGATTGACTAGCAACAGGCCCTTACGTGTCATTATCAAGTCCCACGGGTCAAGTGCGTAGAATTAGAAAGCGTGTTTTAAGTAAGCTTGCTGGATTGCGGGAAAATACCGATGCCTTCCTCTGGTATTGAATTAACTCCTTCAGTCCAGTCCGTCGGCTTATGTATTTGGATGTCTTTGAATAGACTAGCAAAAACTACTATATCGCCCTTCAAGACTACCACAGGCCGTGGATCAGAGAAGTTGACGTTGCGGCTGAAGTCATCCATTGCGACGTCTCATACCGGCTGGTTAGTGATTGACTCGTAGACCTCGTACACACCCTCAAAATCCAGGGGTAAGTCAAGGTCGTTGTAAAGTGTGTAATAGCCAGCAGCTTCACAGACCCGGCCGACCTGATAGCGCATATCTGGAAACCGCCAAGCGAGCTCACGTTTGGCTCATTCTCTTCTGGGATAGCATCAGATGCAGCAAAGCTCGAAATTGAGTGCTGACATGGCCGTGGTTGGTGGTGCCAGTTTCGATAGGTTCTGCCCACCTCTTGTAAAGTAGAAACATTGTTTTATCATGACTTGGATCGTCTTCAAACCCTTCGGGCCGTTCCCGGAGAACACGTAAGTCAAATATCTGGGCACCAGGCTCTTTTTATGTAGACACACCTGATAAAAAAGCCTGCCAAATGTAGAGAACGGTGGCAAACTCCATGAAGTTCATTATATTATGCCCTAGAACGCCTTTGACATCGAACAAGAAATTTGCAGTTTCTCTAATCAAGATGGGTCTTCCCAACTGTCCTATAGAGAGTTTTGCTAGCGCATTCAGCTATCGCACGTTGGCGATGCGTAACGCAACAGGTTCAGGAGGAAACCCACCGCCGTGGTACCGAGGGCATACCATCATTATACATGGCGGCGCCGGAGTAACCCGAGGACTCGGCGTAACCCGCTCAAGGTTCCGTTGTCTCAAAGTTGAATTCACTCCTAAATTAGATTAAATCCCAACATGAAAGCCATTAGGGAGAGCCGGAGCAAGGTTTTACGTTACAAAAAGTTATTCTTGGCGTATGCCGAGGACACGCTGCTGTTGACTAATCATAGTGCTCGAATACATCATGACCAGAACACCGAAACCCATCAACTGTTGTTGGTAGCCAGCTCACGCGCCACGCGTTTAGGTTTGGACGGGTTTATTTTGTTGGCGAGGCAGGGTCCGATAGTCTGAAGAAGTCGTCTCAATCACCTCCCCGAGATTTAGATAATCGTCTTCCAACATCTGGCTAGAACAAATATTGGATGGACTCAGCTGAGGTCTGATGCACCCTCTTCTACGAGCGTCATACCTCCTAAAAACAATGGACATTCGGCTGGTAACCAGGCCTCCCTTGAAATGTGCTCGAAAATCGGGCGGACATGTCCCCAGGAAATGCAATTGACTCGAGACTCGTTGGCAAGAAGTCTTGGCAAGTTGGTTCAAACCAGGTCACCGGTCATAATACACCCGACTAGAGAGCTGGATATGCCTCAGAGTAGATTAGCACTTGGGAGGAAACAAGACTAAGCCACGGTGAATTTTCGACCTGCATGTTTCTTCGTTGTCTGAGTGGCTGTCATCGAAGACGAGTCATGAGGACTGACAGCGACGCTTGAAGGTGCTGGACAATGCACGCCATACGGCGAAACTTCCGATATCTAACCCGTACATTGTTTCAAACACCGAGAGACCGAAATCTTATTTCGGTCCATCAAACTAGGGACGAAGCGTATCTGCTTTATAGGACGGTATGAACCATACAATCGCCGCCACAGCCTATAGTCTGTTTTGATACATCCACTTCTCTAAGCATTCGTTTTGTGTCCAATGGCTTCAAACTCAACAGGGCCCAAGACTCTTGGCCGCCCACGCAATTGCTAGAACGTCAGGTCTTTATATAGCGCCGTCTGGGAGCCGAGAGCGAACGTATTGACCGACCCATTACGGTCCACGACCCTACAAAACACAGTGTCACGCAGAGAGATAAGGGAACAAAGACCCGACACAACCCCACGCTTCCCGAACGGCACGACCCGCGGGGGGTCGCGCATCTGAGCCTATCCCTCGCGAGACCCACGCAGCCTCCATCAGTGAGACCCAGAGCGAAGGGGCTATGGCGGACACAATCAAGGGCGCTGTCAACCTCTCGCGGTCCGAGGCGATGGCCATCGCGGCCCTCGCGACGGCGGGCATTTACAACGCGGTCGAGATCTATATCCTCATCTTCACCACCTTTCGCCAGCGTCGCGGCCGCTACTTCTGGAGCATGATTGTCGCCAACAGCGGCATCTTCGTCCATGCCATCGTCTCGTTGATACGCTACCTCTCCCACAACGGCACCGTCGTCCCCGGCGCGTTCGCAGTGCTCGCCTGGTGCGCCATGGTCACGGGCCAGTCTGTCGTGCTGTGGTCGCGGCTGCACCTCGTCTTGTACAGCCGGAACGCGATCCGGACGGTGCTTGCCGTGATTGTCACGAACGCTTGCGCGCTGCATGTCCCCATGGCGGTGTTGTGGGTGTTATGCTGGGCCACGCCGGTGCAGGAGCAGGCGGCGTGGCTCAGGCGGTATGGGGTGTACGAGAAGGTGTCGATTGTGATCTTCACGCTGCAGGAGACATTTCTCACGGGCATCTTTGCGCGGCAGGGCTTCTACAACCTGAAGCCGCTGTTTGCGTTCAAGACAAGGGCGGCAAGGCTGGTATCGTGGTACCTCTTGAGCCTCTTCGTCCTCGTCTTTCTGTTGGATGTTGGGCTTGTTGCCCTGGAATACACAAACAACTTTGTCTTTCAGACCACCAGCAAACCGTTGGTCTACAGCATCAAGCTGAAGGTCGAGTTCACCGTGCTCAACAAACTGCTCGCGTTCACTAAGATGAACTCGTGCGACTGTCACCACCTCGACGACACACCAGGCGGCTACTCAAAGGCACTCATGACGACGGATACTACCGCTACAGCAAAAGGGTTGACGCCGCCCCAGAGAGCGACGCAGGGTAGCGGGTCAGTGGCAGTACCGGAAATGGAGCGACCAGACCACATCTTCGATGGGTCGTTCGTGGAAGAAAGGAGGGAGCAACATCTCAGTTGAAAATAGCATGTTTGGCCAATAACAGCCAAAGCAGCAGCGGATTAGATACCCCTTCATTGGCTATGTGGCTACTTAGAAATCAAAGCAAATCGATGCGACTGTCTAACAAACCCTTGCCTTTCCCCTGGCATTCTACCAGCAAAGTGGCGTATCGACTTGTGAAACGTCATCCTAATGGATGGTATCACCGAGGGTCATGAAGATGGGCAAGTTTCGCGATATTTGACTCGAAGCTGACGACTCGATACCTTATTAGAGTTGAAGTTTGTGTCATTGAACCGTAGCTTTTCCAAGTCCCTACGACCGAAAGAGGAAACACCGATCAGGGCACACCCCTGATGTCCCCAGATGTCCCGCAGTGGAAGTTTGTTTCTTGGAATTGGGTAGTCAGAGGAGATGAGGGGAAATGGTTCTCGGAATTCAACATCGCATCCGAAGCTTGACATACCAGAAGCCTGGGCCGCTCCCTGAACATTGTCCTGACTGATGGCAACACGTTAAAACGGTTGACACGAGTAGCGGCCGCCGAAATGTCTCTTGCTCGGAGATGTCAAGTCATTAGTCACCGTGAGGCTGGACTTGGGATCTGATCCAATGTTTCCATCCGTATAGGGATCCCAACTCGTCAAATCTTACTTGGTTCTAGCTGTATCTGGAAATGACACTACCTAGGAACAACCCTATCGAACGTCCTTTGGGTGAATTCCCGGCCCCAAACCCGCACGCTGAATACTCGCATTCCGCGACTGAAGATACATCCTGGTAGACATTACGAACCAACATGTCTTGGCAAACCCTTTCAGGGGGGGTTGCTAGAGGAAGACAGCTGCTGCTGAATAGTGGCAGGATCTAAGTAACCTCGTCTACCCTGGCCGAATCACTGATGGGGCCCGAACCTTACTGCGTATTCAGAACACTTCAAGAACCCTGCTTGCGATGGGAACTCCCGAGGCCTTATTATTCGCATAGTGGAGGCTCGCTGTCGAGAAACACACTCAAGATTGGTCAGGACTATGGATCATCCGGCGACACCCACGAAGTAGAGGATCTGAACCATACCTTGACGAAATCCCTTTCCTTCACTGCGCAGAACGTCTAAGTGTTAAGGCTTATTGCTCCGATGTGGATGGGGCTGGAAAGTTCGTGTGGGTTCATCGAGCGCTTACCGCATTTTCACGCTTCAGACACGGCGGTCTCACCGAACCTACGAAGCCTCTGGATTGTTAGCTTCTGGTCTATTGGTAACAAAAACCGCTTTGATTGACTGTTTGGTCTAATCCTAATATTTAGACATCCAACTTTTAGAAATACTAGTAGAGTACCCTTGATGTTGTAAAGTCGTTCTTGAAGCCACGAACTCTCAATGTTTCACAGAAACAGAACAGGGTAGCATTTCGGACGTCGCACCCAGTTCATATTCCCAGAGTGATATGCTCTGGTGTCCAATTAGACTTAGGCATTGGTTAAGTAAGCAGTGAACATGGTCCAGCGCATGCTGCCTTCTCACAAGAACCTGTTGATAGTCATGCTAGTTGACTGGGAAGAATGCAAGTTAGAATATTCGCATGTCCTTCATCCTAAGCTCACGTGTACGAGTCGCCCACACATAGACCCATGAAGATGCCGAAGACGAAGCAACCCCCTCTAACAGAGAACTAGATTGTTAAATGATTCAGGACAAGTCACAAAGAAAGAAAACTTGAGACGACAGTGCATTCTTTTCCCTTCCCCAGTATCTGCTCCAACTGATTCGACCCCACCAGGTTACGGTTGGTGTAATTAATACCCCCAATGTAACAGCATCAGAGAAGGTTGTACTGAAAGGGGCGTCAGCAGGTCAACTTCTTGATCGCATCAAACAGTGGAAACACGCCAGGCACATGGCATTTTGCAGTATGCCTGTCGCGTTATGGTTACACCGAGATGTTGCTTCCATATCGGGTGGCGACTATTGGGCCGTATGAGTGACGGTTCGATGCTGCCTTCAAAAAGACGGTTGAATGCATTATCGTCTCGGGCGGATTGCGTTAGTCGCGTGCGTTCACTCCTCCATAGCCGCTGTCGATGTGTTGCCGTCCTTGGCATGCCGTGTCATGCCAAAGGGCTCAGGTAGATAACCGAGAAGGGGGCACTTTGCAGGCAAGAGCAAGCCCCCCGGGTAAGCGCTTCCTAAATTTGTTTTCCCCCTACAGTCTCGCTATGCTTATTCTTGATACTGGTGTATCGAGCCGAGGAAGTCCAGCTTTGCGATCCCACAAAAGCGGTTCTGCTACCAACCTTTGGGTCAATCCGGCGAGAGTGGCCCTGCTACGGACAAGACGAGGGACGGCCTTCGGCGATCCTTTGAAAGCAGCCACCGATGGCTTTCACATCAATGGAGTCCCAGAATAACTGCGCCATTGCATGAGCGTATTGACCTAAGGCGGGCGATGCATTGTGAAACAGCTTTCGGAGTTGCGTATACGGAAAGTACGTTAAAAACGGCGGGGCGATGGTGACGAGACAATGGCGGCAAGCCCCCATGACCCTGCATGTCGCGCACGCACTTGAATCTAAGTAAAGGCTGCGCCGGTCGCTACTGATCGCCCTGTTAGCAATTAGCAGTTAGATGCATCGGCGGATGGCTTATGCCGGAGCCAGAGGGAGACCAGTCCGTTCGATTTCGCTGGGAACATGCAAGATTTGAACCTCACGGACGTTGGATTTCTCAGCGTGCTGGAAATTTAGGCCTCTTCTATATCGTCTTTCGTGGACGGCATGAAACAATGAAGCGATTTGTCAAGTTGACCTTGCAGGCGGATGCGTTCTTGTGAATTTGTTAATGCTGAGACGGTGATTGGAGCGCCGGCTTGGGGTGCTACACTTCCGTGGCGCAAAAAGGTTTTGAATAAGCGATACCTGAAGACGTATTATATCTCTAAAATAGGGATGAACGCTGTCAGAGCGTGTTCGTATGGATTTGGTCAAACAAACTCATCGCAAAGATTGGAAGATGAAGCCTACCCGTTGTTGAGGATCCTACGGAGATCCTACGATCCGACGATGAAGACGACAACCAAGTGTGCATCGAGTAATGTGCGCGCGGCTCTTCCTAGAACCGTTTTCGAACGCCAGGCCAGTGGCAGTTCGAAAGAGTGATCGACATGCAAAATGGGCAATGGGACTATCAATGCCTTGGATTACCGAAACCCGGAGGCGGTAATCGAGAGAAACAATCATTCAAGGAATCCCGCTCACTGCAATGGTTGTTGGCTGTCTCCAAGTTTTCGAACCCGACGTCGCCGGCTCTCAGACCTCTTGCAGGAAGAAGATGGGTGGGTGATGTGATACGCACGATACGTTAGGATTGGCGCAAGACTGGGAACCCCTATTCTTTGCGTATTACCCTGGGAAGGATCGTAAGAGACGCGTGCGCACGGTGGATGGCGGGCGATTGTTCCTAGTCGCGCCGCCGCACGGGGCCGCGAAATTTTTTATTTTATTTCATCTTGTGAGGGTTGAATGCGAGCTTGTCAGGCCTTGAGAGGCGACGTGGTGTCAGTGTTACTCAGGGTAGACAAGGACGATAGGACGAGGGAGCCGGCGGGTCGAAATGGCACGGTGATACAACACACAAGGTTTGAAGTGGTATTGGCGGGAATGTCGATCAGTGCCTCAAGACGGGGATTTCAACTGCCCGGATCCGGCCTATTCAACCTTAACTTTTTGGGGAAGGGGGTTTGTTGTCGCAGACAACAATTATATAAGAGAAGACCAGGCAAGACCATGTACGCAGTCCTTCATGAGCATTGGGAGTCGAGATGCCAGGAATCCAAACAGCAACGCTGGTTGCGAAATGGATCGAGACTATGTCATCAGCCTGTTCGGGACGCTGGCCCGCGTCCTAGGGCACCGTCCCGTGGCGTCGGTTAGCTAGGTGGCAGAGAAAGAAGAGTATCCGAGCTCGGCTGGAGGGTAACAAGTGGCCGTCGTCGATGTCATCGCTTTGCCTTGG
This sequence comes from Colletotrichum spaethianum, assembly GCF_022836535.1. Classification (NCBI taxonomy): domain Eukaryota; kingdom Fungi; phylum Ascomycota; class Sordariomycetes; order Glomerellales; family Glomerellaceae; genus Colletotrichum; species Colletotrichum spaethianum. The sequence continues at coordinate 1,029,844 of NW_026054780.1, read as the reverse complement.
GCACCTGCAAGCTCTGCTTTGAACCGCGTGATGACCTAGCTGAGTGATGTGCTCAGGGCAGCTCGGCTCCCTTGCGGCCTCAGGCGGTCGATTGGCGTCGTCTTGGATGCGTTCAAACAAAGTGTTGGACAAACTGGGACGAAGCGGGAAGGACAGCTGGTGGCTAGCTGTCATGCCTCGGAAACCGGTGAGGCTAGCTGGGGCTGACTGGTCCCTGGAGGAAGATAGATATGGTGACGGTGATGCTAAGATGGGCCTTGGTTAAAAGGGGGCTTCTTGCCGGCGCTCGCGGGGTGGATTGGACGGGGCCCCATTGGCCGTGCAGTATCTGAAAATATCCGTCCGTTGATGATGGTGATGTGCCGCGGCGGGGTGAGAGTGGACGTTCTTGCACGGCATCGAGCACAGATGGACCGCTAAGACATGCGTCTTCTGGAATCGTCCAACCCTCTCAGGTGTGGCACTGGCTTCTGCGTCTGCGTCTGCGTCTGCGTCTGCATCTAGCGTCACTGCAAGACCCTTGAATGGTGGCGAGATACGCGTGGGAGCGAGTAAACGGAATGTTGCTATTGTTGGTGTAGAAACTTGTCAATCGAGCTTGCGCAAGCAACTGCAGGTGGACGAGGCGGGCGATATCGTGAATCCGGCGCGATGCCTAGTCTCCTTGTCATCTTCGCTCCGACAGGCGATAACTTCTCGACGTTAGATCCTTTTTTCTACCCCTTTTCTTTTTTCTCCTTTTCCTAGCGTTGCATTGACTGGCGGCCTCGATTGATATCCTTCAATCGTCGGCGTCGTCGTCCTCGGCCTGTAAACGGGCACTGAGTAATTGGGATTGATAGGAGGAGACCCCGACTCCACCGGAGAGCTATGCTTCCCTGTAAAGAAGAGACGGAAGAGATGAAAAAAAAAAAAAAAGGGAGGGGGGGGGGGCTAGACGACAAGGCGCCCAGAAGAAGTGCCGATACAGGGATGAGGAGTGTTATTTTGTCGTTTCACGGCAAGCTGGTGGTCTTTTGCGTGGCAGTTGTCACTGCAACGGTTCTGGTCAACAAGCAAAGCAAACAACATCCAGGAACCCACACAGCAGCAGTCTTGACAGTGGGTGGAACGCTGGAATCGGCTGCCGCTTTCTGGGGGCGCGGGTCCCTGCGTCCAAATGTGGAGGAACATGTATTCGAGTAGGACCTGCCTGGCTGACACACTGGGTAGGTACCTCGGTACCTCAGCAGCAGTCGGTCTTGGATCCATGGATCATGTTGACGTTGGCTTTTGCCACAATTTTCCCAAGCCTGTCTACCTATTCCACCCCACGTGATGTGTACACGTGTACGTATCTATGCCTTGCAGGCAGGTGGGTACCTAATCGGGGGTTGGTTCCTGCCTCGAGACTGCCTCGACGGCCCCTGCTCGCCTCGTCCGGGTCCCGCGGTGGAATTGGTGGTTTGGTGTGCTTTCCTGACTGCCTGCATTGCTGCCCTGACCTTCTTTGGTGTGGCGTAGCATGGTGTGGTGTGTCAAATGGCAGTTGCGCTCTTGCAGCAGCTCCTGCTCTCTTTCCTCGACCGGCACAACAAGGATGAGGGCATCTCAGGACCAGTGTAGACTAGTGTCTCCCTCGGCGGCCCCGCCCATTGCAGGTCTAAGAGCTGGGGACCAATAGCTTGGCTTCACGGTTCTTGCGCTCAGTCGGGTGGCCCCACCCTTCTCTTATGTTCCTCCTCTTGCAATAATCTCTGCATTCTTGATGGTCTGGTTCCTCGACTGGAGAAGATAGAGACCATACCAAACAACGTGACGCTCATGACATGGACAGCACTCGATCTGCTCTCACCTTCGAGAGGACTGCCACCAGTGTCTGCCTGGCGACATGCATGTACTGCTGGTGGCCGGTTGAAAAAAAAAAAGTCCGAAATCAAGCAGTCACATCGCGCACTCTCTCCCCCCAGTGTTCCGTGTCCATCACCGTCCAGCAAGCGTGGCATCCCATCCACACCCCTGTCCTGGACCCTGTATCGCTAAGTGAGGACCGGACCCTCGGCCGTTGTCTCTCATCTATTGTCCTGATGCAATAGTACTGTAGGTTACGCTGATAACTGGATGGCGGGCAGCGACGGGAACCTGCTGAATGGGGATCGGGGTGGAATTGGACCGGATGTCTGAAAGTACGTGTGTATGTGTGTGTAAACAGCATTAGTTGAAATACGCGTTCGATGCACATTGCCCGGGAGCATTCGATGCTGCGCTGCTTCCGACCAGTTATTTCCTGGGTGTCGTCTGCATTTGGGTTGGACTTCTGGGCCTTCTTCCCTCAAGCTCCCATCTCCCACCCCCAAGTACATTCCACGCCGGAAGTGGCTGAGAAGGTACCTCGGGCGCGCGTCTCATTCCGTAGCTGTCGTTCTTTCCTCTTCGTCCCCTTTCCCCCCCTTACCAGATATCCATTCCTTCATCCTTTCCTCTCCGTCCACGGGCATAAGTATTCATCTCCTTCTTCCTTCCTCCCAGCCAGCTGTCCACATTATCTGGTCGCATATCGCGACTCAGCGCCCAGTAGCCCAATTCTGCCACGGCGATCGACCGGGAATTAATTCGTACTCGTCCTGATTCAGACCCAGAAGCAGCAGTCAGAAAGGAGTCCCACCCATCTGCTCCCATTCCCGAATCGGCCCAGGAGACATCCAACAGCGAGAACGGGCGCATCCGTCACATCTCGCGTCACCCAATCACAACCAATCGCCAACGCGCTCCTAATTTGCGACACATCCACCCACGCCCCTGGTCCACCGTCCACCACCACCACCGCCACGACTCCTCGACCCTTGGGCCAGTCGCTTGTCAAGTGTGTCGACCTCTTCGAAATAAACACGACCAGCGGCTGGGTTCCCCTGTTCCCCCCCTACGCCAGTGGACAGTCTAGCCAGTCCAGTCCATCTGCCACAAGGACAGGACGCCGGCACACAGAACAGCACGGTGCAACGCTGCGAACCCCCAATCCGCCTTGTTCACGCTTGCTGTGGTCCTCGCCTCCACACACCTCTCTTGTTCAGGTCCGCAACAAAACAGTTCACCATCCCAGGCCACCCTTTCCCTGCGACTATCGTCAACAATCCAGCGCCGAGCCAAGCAACGCCAGAATCGCCAACGCATTGCACCGCAACGCAACCAAGCAGCCGTGGGTGAGGCTTTCTGCTCCTCTCTCGTGTTTATCTGTCTTCAATCCACCGAACGATACCTTATGACGCTTGCGTCTCTCCACTTCCGCCGAGCTGCTGCGTCTGCTGGGCTGCTGCTGTCGTGGTGAAGGGGGAAGGAAAAAAAAAAACACAAGGAGTCATATTTTCTCCTTCATATCCACACACGAAGCATAACGAATAGTGCATGGGAATCGACACTCCCGCTCCTGGGACTCTCCACGCACGTAAACCCGCCCCCCGTCGATTCCATCACTCATTTTTGAGACATTGGCACATCCGCACCAAAGACTGAACAGTGCTTCACATACCCGATTATACAGGGTTCGGGCCTGGGGGTTTGGACTGCACGTTATCAACAACCCCCCGTCCGTCCTGCCGTTTGCATTGCGCGATTGGCATTGCACAAGGAGGAACGCATTCCTCCCGCGGACCCGACCCGAATCGTCTCTCCGCTATTTCCCTCTCCCACCATGGCCAGCTCCCCGCCAGCCTCTCCTGGGAATCATCTGCCCCAAAGACCGATGAGCGCAATGGTGCGACCGACGCCGCGAAGCAATAGCCGCTTGAGCATGACGAGCAAACATGGCGGTGGAAGCAAAGCCTCTGATGAAGATTCCCGAACGGCTGTCAAAGTCGGTAAGTCGAAGTACCCTCGACGTCAGGTCGCTTATCCCGGGCGCCGCGACAACTCCCCTCTTCTCGATAATCGGACATCGCACCACTAACCACACCTTTGCTTTTTAACCAGCCGTGCGCGTTCGACCGCCTCTCAACCCGAACGACCCTGGCTACGAGCTGATCCCTCAGCGTTTCCAGCGATCCATGGTTCAAGTCACGTCCAATACGAGCTTAGCAATCGACTCGCCGCAAGGAAGGAAGCTGTTCGTCTTTGACCGCGTCTTCGGTTCCGACGTCGACCAAGAGGGCATCTGGGAATACCTTAATGATTGCGTTTCTGCATTCATCCAGGGCTATAATGTTTCGCTTTTGGCGTACGGCCAGTCAGGAGCCGGAAAGTCGTACACAATGGGCACTTCGGGCCCCAGCGAGCAGGGTGACGTTGAAATGATGGGTAGGTTACGCTGCGTTCTCCCGCTCAGTATCTGTGCGGACGAGTATGGTTTTGGACAGGCTCGTAGGCTGACAATCAAACCTCTAGGTGTCATCCCCAGAGCGGCGACGGCTTTGTTCGAAAAGCTCGATGGAACGAAGAGACAAGCAAATCGCGGCTCGATGTCTCAACTTAGAACACCACACCGATATTCTGCGCAAGGAACCCAATCGCCGGCCGAGAAGAACTGGTCCTTGAAAGCGACCTACCTCGAAATCTACAACGAGCAGCTGCGCGACCTATTGGTTCCGGACCATGTTCCTCAGCATGAGCGTGGCGCCGTCACAATCCGTGAAGATGTAAAGGGCAACATCATCCTGACTGGGCTGCGACAAGTCGAGATCAATTCAGTGGACGACCTTATGAATGCATTGGAATTTGGCTCGACCCTGCGACAGACAGATGCCACGGCTATCAACGCTAGGTCTTCCCGGTCACACGCCGTCTTCAGTCTCAACTTGGTGCAGCGGAAGAGCGGACTGCAAGGCTCAAATGGGGCCGACAAGCGCTTCTCTGTGCCCATCGAAGCTATGACGGGATCGGAGACCTGGGTCACCACAGATAGCAAGCTCCATTTCGTCGATCTGGCAGGCAGCGAACGGCTTAAAAATACTGGCGCGCAAGGCGACCGTGCCAAGGAAGGCATTTCTATCAACGCCGGCCTGGCTGCTCTCGGAAAGGTCATCTCACAACTATCGTCGCGACAAGCCGGATCCCACGTCTCGTACCGTGACTCCAAGCTGACTCGTCTGCTGCAAGACTCGCTGGGTGGAAATGCCATCACTTATATGATTGCCTGCGTGACGCCGGCAGAGTTCCATCTGAGCGAAACACTAAACACCGTCCAATATGCGCAGAGGGCCCGAGCCATCCAGAGCAAGCCCCGGATCCAGCAGGTGGAGGAAGGTGACAAACAGGCCATTATCGATCGTCTGAAGGCGGAGGTTGCATTCCTTCGGGAACAAGTCCGCAGCGCGGAGCGAGGAGGGGGTGAGCGGCGTCTTGCCTCCACTGGCGAGCGGTCCGAGCGGCACAATGAGCGGGAGAACGAGCTACAAAACCAGCTCCTAGACGTCCAGGAAAATTACACGACCCTTAGCCAACGCCACGCGAAGCTTATCGCTGAGATGGCCAAGGCCCGTGACAACGAGGCGGCCGAGAACGACCAGCACGAAGAGTCGATGGGCGACACTGCAACGGAGCGACTTAACCGTTCAAACTCCTTCGCCGCGGCAGTCGAACAGGTCGTGCTCGAATACGAGAAGACAATTCAGACACTCGAACAATCGCTGTCTAGCACCCGCGGAACGCTTGCCAATACCGAAGCGAGCTTGCTGGAGAAGGAGACCAAGTGCACCTACGTTGAAACTATCAACACTCAACTGCAGGCGCGGTTGCAGAAGCTCATGGATCGCGAGGCGAGCACTGAAAACTATCTTCACGACTTGGAGAACAAGCTAGACGGTCACACCTCCGGAGAAGAGAAAAACGCGACCATCATCATGGAGCTGCGCAAGGAGATTTCGCGGGTCAGGGAGAATGAGGCATCCTGCGAAGACTACATTTCCACCCTGGAAGAGCGACTCGCCGAAGCAGACCAGGATGCTGAGCTGATGCAGCGTGAGATTGACCGACTGGAGCAGGTGATTGAGCGCCAGCGTAGTCTCGGAAAGTTGGATTCTCTTCTTCATGAATTGGACCACATTCAGGGAGACAGCAAGGTGCCTGAACCCACCATGGAGACTTCCAACGGAGTCGTACGATCTAATATCGACCACGGCCGAACCCAGTCACAATCGCGAATCAGCCGGATGAGCCAAAACGATGTCATCCCAGAAAACGTGGAAGGAGAGGCGGCAGCGACAGCCGAGGCTACCCACTCTGCACATGTCGCTAAGCAGAGCGGAAGTGACATGAACGTTGAGACGCCCGATGCCAAGGAGCAGAACCTCCAGGCCGACAGGAACGATTACCCGCCACAGAGTCCTGCTCAATCCAAATTCGTCCAAGACAAATTGGAGAACGTTACGCAGGAGCTTATCGACTTGCGTGTCGAGCACGAAACCACCGTCAACGAGTACGACTTGCTGCACTCCAAATACGAGGAGGCCTTGCGCACCTTGGCAGAACTCCAGGACGCTGTTGATGAGTCCCGCCACCCTGAACGCAAAGTACGAGACTCTTTGATGTCCGTCACTTCCCCGAACCAGACCAGACCCCCTTCGTTCTTCTCCGATGCCAGGTCTAGTGGCCTGAAGGACGGCGGCCAATTCTCGTCTCGCTCCCTTTCTTCCGAGCTGTCGTCTGCGCTGGAATCGCCCGCCATGATTGACTCAACTGATGCCGAAACGGCGGCTACTGTCAAGCCCGACTCTGACTTCGAGCCCGCGTCAACCGAGAACCTCATGCACCAGGATCTTCTGGTCACGGAAGTCGAGAGGTTCAGGGTCCTTGCCGCCGAGAAGGAAGGCGCAGAGAAAGAGCTCGCCGAGAGATATACTCAGCTAGAACAGAAGCACCACGAGGCTCTTGACATGCTTGAGGAGCTCAAGACCGAAGTTGCACAGGCGAAGGCGATGGAGGCATCTTCGCCAAGGACCAACCAGCCTGTTATCCGCCGCAAGTCTAGCCAGAACGTCATGATCATTGACCGCGCCCACCGATCCTTTGCCTCGCTTCGTAACATCGCAGCGGAGAACTTCGAAGGCCAGCCTGATGTCATGCAGAACTTCGAGCTGAATCTGAACGCTGCCATGCACGAGTTGCACGCTCGATCCGAGCGTATACAGGAGCTTGAGGCTGACATTGCTTCGGCTAAGAAAGAGATGGAGACCAAGATGGCCATCATTTCTGGTCTCACTCGGGAGAGATCTAGCTTACAGGCTTCTCCGATGGACATGTCAATGGTCTCTAATCTGAAGAATCAGCTTGAGGCGAACGAGAAGCAGATGGCGGAGATGAGGGAAGCTCACGAAGCTAGCGAGAAGAAGCTGATGGCTGAGCTCGAGAGCCTGCGTGCGTCGGTCAGAGAGACACCTGCGGAAGACGCTGCTGCCCGCTCTGCACCGGAGGCCACAACAGAAAGTGCCACCGAGACTATTGCCGCGACTGCCGCCGCCGTTGCTGTTGCTGACATACCGGTAGCATCCACTCAGGCGATCGGTGCCGGACCCAAGGCTGCGCAGGCGACTGCAGACAACGACAAGAAGATGACGGAGCTTCAAGCTGAACTCACCACATGGGAAGCAAAGCACCAGACCGCTCTTGATACCTTGCAGGAGACAGAGACCAAGATGAAGAAGAATATTGAGGAGCTTGAATCCGAAATCGCGGCATTGAACGCCAGAGCGGCCGAGCAGTCTTCTTCACACAGCCTCGAGGAGGTCAAGAGCATAGAAGAGAGACACGAGACGCTCCTAAAGTCTCTTCGTGAAGAGATTGATGAGTACAAGCTGGCTATCAACACCAATGCTAGCAAGGTGTCCGATCTGGAGGCTGCCCACGCCGCCGCCAAGACGGAGTTGGAAGAGGCCATCAGGGCTCGCGACCTTCACGAGACTCAAGCCAAGACGCAGCAGAGCCTCATTACTAATCTTGAGAACCAGATTGCGGCTCACGAGCAGGCGCTCAAGACCCACCAAGATGGCATGAAACTGCTACAGGAGAACCACGCCAAGGAACTGGAGGAGATGAAGCAGATGGAGCAGAAGGGATATGAAGAGCAAGTCGCCGTCCTACTCAACGAGCATGCGGAGAACGTCAGAGCCCTTGAGGGCGAGCTCAACGATGCCCGAGAAGACCTCCTGAAGGTCGCTACCCAGGTAGCATTTGCCCTTGGTCTGGACGTCAGTATCGAAAAGATCACTGAGCGCATTGACGATCTGATTGCCGACCAGAAGGCGCTTGGCGAGGAGCAGAAGAAATCTAGCGAGGTTGAGAAGCAGGTTGTTGAGTTGTCAACCATTAACGAAAACCTTCTCAGGGAGCTCGAGCAAGCCAAGTCTACCTTGACGGATCTTTTAAGTGCCGAAGGCGAAGCTACAAAGAGCTCCGCCCCTCTGCCTGACCAGCTGTCTGCCATTCGCAAAAAGATTTCGGACCTGGAGAGTCGGAACAAGAAGAACTCCCGCCTTGTAGAGGAGCTCGAAGACCAACTTCAAAGCAACTTTGACGAAGTTCAAATGACCAACAACCGTCTCTCAACATTGCAGACGGAGCGCAACCAACAGATCGAAGAAGCCCAGGCCGCCAAATACAAAGCCGAAAATGAACTCGACTCGCTCAGAGCCGAATACGCAGCCCTTCAGGTAAGTATTGCCGAGGACACGAGACCACCGAGAAGCCGGGACGCTAACGTATCACAGGCTAAGATCGACGAGGCTTCGGGTTCTGGCCAGGTTCAACGGTCGAACTCTGTCAACTCGCCGCTTCGCAAGAGTGCTTCTGTGTCCTCGCTTCCCTCGCCGCCGCCGGCTATTCCCTTGCCTCCGCTGCCAGGGGCCGGAAATAATACTTCTGGTCCCAACGGAGCTGTGCCAAACACTCCCACCCAGGGCGGCCGACCTGGCAGCAAGGACAACATGGGCTCAGTCAATCAGATACAGGAGGATCAAGAGGCTCGCATTCGCACCATCGAGAAACACCTCCAGGCCGAGAAGCAACTTACTCAAACTCTGGAGGAGGCTCTTACGGACCTCGAGCGTCAATCCAACAAGGTCAAGGCCGACAGCGACGCTTGGCGCAAGCGCTGCACGGAGCTGGAAGCCGAGATCAAGGAACTCAAGGATCGCCCTGCACCTACGCCGCAGCCCGACAACCGCTGGAGCTTGCATGCCGTCGAAGAGGAGCGTAAGAAGCGCCAGGCTGCCGAGGCGCAACAGCGTCTTCTCGAGGAGCGCATGAACGCTTTGTCCAAGAAGAAGAAGAAGGGGTCCCTCAACTGCTTCTAGTTGAGGCCTTTTTGCCGGAGCTTCGTATCTCGGAAGGGCCGCGTTCGATCAGACTCATCCGCTTTGCAATATCCGAATTGCAACGGATTATTTTTATCATCGCGAGGGGTGGTTCTTCCTTCTTTTTCTTGACTTTTTCTTTGTTTTGCTTTTCTCTTGCTCTTACCACTACCCCCTTTCGCAATTTGTGTGTTCTTGCATTTGCGACATGTTTATGCTACCGAAGATGATTCCCCTTACGCATGGCGAAACCCACAAAATGGGCAGGAGTTTCTTACACTGGTGGCTCGCGCGTGCGTTGTTCTGCTGGCGGGATTTGACGTTGAACTATTTTTTCTCAATACCACGATGCAACTTTGCTCATGCGACATGCACCAGTCTTCACTTCACTTCTTTTTGTTTTATCCTAATTATTTTCTCATACATAAGACTTTCTACGAATAACAAGGCCAACGTCGTGCTTAATAAATGGCACGAGGGAAGGGATGGTGGGAGTCCAGTGATAGCTGGGGTGGCCGGGCGGAAGCTTCTCAAGCACGTTCGTTGGGGTGCACCCCTGAGCATGTGACACGACACGAGGACACGCCATTTACCTTGGTTAATGCTAGTTACGTGCCCATCGGATGTGGCCGGTTGAATACAAGACAGCTTGGATGTTCGATTCCCTTTTCGTTTCTGATGCTGTTTGATTTCGTGTTGGTGGTTGTCAAAGGTGTCTTATTAGGCCCTGGCCGATTGTAGTTGTATAAGCCGTCGCTTCATGTGCCTCGTCCTCCAAAAATGGTCACTGTCCATTGGCCTCCTCGGAGGGAAGGACCTCGGGAAACCAGCCATAGGTTTTGAAGTCCACCTGGAATTCGCCCATGGCAGCCTGCGAGACCTCGACATCCTCGGCCTCGAGGGCGGCGGCTTGGCTGCGAGCGCCGGAGGGCTGAGAGCTGTGAGAGCGGGGGCTTAGTTCGGCGCATAGCTATAGGGCTGCGGGGTTCGGTCACAGGAGGGGGGGACGAGGACGGCGAGCGAACAACATTGATCATGAACGTGGAAATGGGGGGACAACGGGGCGTGCGTACCGCGGCGAGATTGTGCCTTTTGCATTGATGACGCGCTGCCACGGGACGGTTTCGTTGTTGAACCGCGACGTCGGGTCGGTGGGTAGGTGTTTGAGGCAGATTCCCACCTGGCGGGGCCGTTCGGCTGGGACGTTCGGACCGAGGCCCGTGTCAGCCTTGACTTCTCCTCTGCAGGAGGAGAAAGACGCACGGGATGGTGCTTGGGATGGATCGGAGGTGTGGTGGAGCGTGGGGGATGGGCGACGGGACGGCGGGAGCAAATGGAGGTGAGGCGGAGGGAAGGGAGGGGCGGACTCACGGGTGCCGATGAGCTTTGCGATGTGGCCGTAGGTCGTCACCCTGCCGAAGGGGATCTCTTGAACGGCGGTGTAGACGGCGTGGAAGAAGGCTTCGGCCTCGTCAGTGCGGGGCATCTTGGCCGGGGGGTTAGCTTCGAGGGCCGGAAGGGAATGGTTGATGATGTTGATGATGATGTCTCGTTGAGCGTGATGAGTAAGTAAGTCATCGCTAACATTTGCTCTGCTATTAGCCTAGAGATCGCGTGATATGATTGGTCAGCAGCCCTCATCCACCAAAGCTCACGTTGTGAGGAGTACGTAGATGGCTGATAGATATGTGAATAACTTTTGGATTAGATGCTGTGTATCTCTCATATTGACTTCATTCTTCCTGTTTCTTCCGCAATTGATGCAGCTCTTTGTTCATCATCATGCCTCCTGATTCTATAGATGATAGCAGCAAGAGGACTGCGAGGCAGAGACTGGTAGATCCAGGTATGCCTAGCATACTGCATATTGGCAACCAGTCAAAATGAGAAACAACCAGTCTTCAGCTGCTGCTCAGCCTGATAGCAGTCTGCCTTACCCCGTTCCAAGAGCACCAAGATGGTTCCCTCTCTCCCATCATACTGTGGCTTCTTTCTCTCGCTTTCACTCGCTTACCTTAGCTACTTGAATCTATCCGCTGAACTTTGTTGTGAAGCATCGAGTCTGCCCCGAGTGCGGAAAATATCTCTCTCCCTAAATCGCCTGTCGTGTCCGACCAAGTCGGCTTCGACTTTCAGGCCGATGTCGTGAACACGGCTTCAATGGGACACGTGCTCACGGGACGGCTCCTCAAGGCTCTCAGCGATGGAGGGGTGAACACGTACGCCCTCTGGTCCGCCGTTCATTTTGGAAAGTTGTTACCGGTCCGGAAGTCTCTCCAGAACTCCGTCTATTTCCACATTGCCTCGAAAAAAAGCTACCGATCTGTTCTTTCGAAAGCCCTAAGCTTCGGGTGGGGTCACTCGGCGCCAGTTGCGGATCTGGCTCGTACGGTGGCCGGCACCAAAGCAATCGTCCTCGTCGGTGCGCTCGCAACAGACTGTCAGGCTTTTGCGGCTGCAAAATGCTTCTCGGAGCTAATGTCCATCTACGGGCTCGAGGCCGACATGCTCCCGAGTGTTGACGTGCTCAAAGGGCTGATCAATTACTTAAGTCCGTTCGTCCAAGATTTGGGGTTTCCCAAGGTCGTCCAACACATAACAAATGTGTCCGAATGGGTGATCAGATCTAGAGACCAGTCATCAGATAAAGAAAATGTTGAAAGAACAGAACGGCAGATTCAGCAATTGAAAAGCTTGGGCAGCCCAGATGCCCTCGCTCGCGCCATCAAACAGCTCATTCATACCTCACAGAATGGGCAGAGTGACTATATGATGCTCACCATGCGTGGGTCTTGGCTTCCAGCGTTTGCAAGTCACGTAATTGGGATGTCTATCGAGTTACAACTCCAGGAAACAACTATCTGGGCGAGCGGGGGCGATCGAGGAAGCATTATATTTCAACTTGATCCTCATATGAAAGGTTCTTTGGGACACTCAGTTTCGAGAACAGGCGGAATCATCTTGGAATCGACACCCGATAATGAAGAGAACCGGATCTCTTCAATATCAGTCGACTATCTGCTTGCTGGGGCTCTCGATGCCCAATTTCTCAGGAGGCCAGAGCTTGACGCCACTGTTGCGACATCTATCAAGGCGGCGATACACCGTCTATCGGTTTATTTTTATGAGACAGTCGTTTCAAGAATGGAATGGTGCCATAAGAGCAAACCCCATTCCTTGAATGGCCCGTTCAAGGGAATGCCTTCCTTGGTGGAAATTCTTACCCTCATGGGCATCAGTGTTGATCAAACTGCTGAACCGGAGCTCATGCAGCCTGGACGTCGTATTATGTTCACATTACCGCAACGCGTGAAAGACATTTCATATGATAGTACGTTTCAGAAAAAACACGAGGCGGTAATTCTAGGGCTCAATGCACTCAATCAACAGAACCGGGACACTTTGGAATACCGGTGTCACACTCGTCATACCACGCCAAGCAAGCATGAGAACAACTACAATCATATTAAATTATATGACAGGGATTGTTTATGTAAAGCAGTTGGGCAACTTATCTTTGGCTTTGCGACAACGGCGCTGGCTTTGATGTTCTGCACGTTTGACAGAAGTCAAATGAGGGTACAGAAGCAAATCGTTGTAGGAAATGAAGTTACACCATGGAGCAAAAGACTCATCTCAAAGAGTGGGAATCCGACATCCGGCGTCCTTCTCGACCACCTTGCAATGCTTATTTGCGACGACTATTCGACCGACTGGACTCGCAGCACTGATGTACGAGACAAGCACATTGAAGGAATTTATGTCCTTGGATTATCTGGACAACATTACACGATCTACTACGCTGCTATAATGAAAGACGAGTGTTATGATGACCTCGGAAGGATGCTCGACATCCAGTCTGGCAGAGTGTCGGCGAACGGCGCATTTCGTAACGTCAATGTGGAGGGACATTATCCTCGAACTGAGCGAGCCTTGGGTCAAATCAATAGGTATATCGAACCTGTTCGGCTTGCTGTTGGGACTTTCTGGGAGCCTCATTATCGGCCTCCAGCAACTAGTATCAACTTGGCCATTACACTCGATGAGAAGTTCATTTTTGTCTGACTGACACTAAAAATCAACAATAGCAACTCAGTGACGGTGCCTCTAGAACGCTGTATTGACCAATTAATTTCTGATTGGGCAGATCCTCACTGCCAGCACTCGATTTCGAGACCATACGAATTGCAGGGAGACCGAGATGTTGTTGTCAGCGGATTCCAGGTTGTGAGGCTTAACCAGCGGGCCTCTGGGGAGATATTGGTTTATGCCTTGTGAGGCAGAAAGCTCGAGCAGCTTCTTCTTTGTGGGTTGATGATAGAGCAACTGGTAAGATGTAAGGGTGGTCAAAGTGGGAAATGGATACGAAGCTTAGACGTGCTTCAGGTGAAGGCCTGCTTGAAGTGTTGTCATCGTCTGGCACGTCAACGTCAGTCTGATTATCTTCCTTGTGTCGTGATAGGTGGGTGAGAGGCGGCCAATCTCGCAAGTTGTTTTCTTCTGTAGTCGACTTTTTATGTGATAAGGTTGGTGCATTTCGAAGTGTGTTGTCTTTTCTGTTTTCCATTCTATTTCTCAGCTTTGTGACTTACTCAGTCAGCTTTAACTGCTGTCCGACACGAAAGCCATACTCGGGTTTGCAGGAATGGGGCTCACGTAGTCAAGATGCTGGGAAACCTCGACCTCGGTTGAGAGCAACACGTGGGCGGGCCCCTTAATCATGATCGGCCACTTAGATGCGCCTGACACCTCCGAAGTCGCATCACGACTAAAAGACTTGGACTGATGGCCCCCCCGCGTTTTCGACTTCGTTCCGGATCCACCACCCACTCATGCGGGGGTGGGGGATGCAGCTTGTACGCTGCAATGCGTTGGGGAACTTGCACTCTCACTCCAACAACCCATTTGCACTTTTGAGTTATCAAACACTAATTAGAGCATTCCATAATAACCTTTCAAAATCTCAACGCCGTGCTTTTCAACATGGATGCCTTCGTCAAGTCTCGGGAAACCCGACCTCAGTTGCTTCAGAGTCTCTTGGCAGCTCTTCCGCCGCTGGACCCCTCTCTCGAAGAGTTCCGCGACGCCGCAACTCTCCCCGATGGCTACAAGATCGACCTCCAGATCGTCCGGCCGCGTGGTGTCAATGAAAGTAACGGAGGGCGGCCTTTGATACTGCTGTGGCCCGGTGGAGGTTTCATCGTCGCCGGTGTCGAGCCCACGACTCGCCCTGCCCGGGAGTGCGCGCTTGAGTTCGGTGCGGTCGTCGTCAACGCTACCTACCGTCTGGCTCCCGAAAATAAGTTTCCACGATCTGTAAAGAATGCTTACGAGACGGCTGTTTGGCTTTCGAAGAATGCCGGCCGGTATGGCGCGGACATTAGCAAGGGCTGGGTGGTTGGTGGTTTCTCGGCAGGAGGCAACATTGCTTCGGTCGTCAGCCAGCGGTCAGCAGTGGAGGGCTTGGGGATCACCGGCACTTTCTTGGGCATCCCGCTCGTGATGGTCAAGGAAATCGTTCCTGAGAAGTATGCGGCAGAGTGGGTTTCTCGGGAGGAGAACGCCACCTGGAACCCGGCGTTTACCACCACAATCATCGAAGATGTACAGAGAGGCCTGGAACCGGACATCAAGTCGCCGTGGTACTCGCCTCTCAACGACCCCGAGGCGATACCAAAGTGCCCCAAGACCTACATCCAGGTTGGGGACCGGGATCCGCTGAGGGACGATGGTTTGATCTATGCAAAGATATTGAAGGACAACGGGGTTGAGGCAAGAGTTGATAATTACCCGAACTGGGGACATCAGGGTTGGTCCATTTTTGCTCCCGCCGACACACCTGCGGATTTGGGCCCCAACACGATGAAGGGACTGAGATGGCTTATGGGTAGGGAGTAGACTTCAGAAGGTGGTTGATAGAAGCTTGATATCGCACATTAGGTTCATCGCCTTGTTGAAGCTCATGTTGGGTGGCCTGTGTTAATGTGGTGCCTGTGAAGATACCTATGAGTGCTGACAGCGCTTCCAAACCAAACCATTGTTATTCCAATGAATATACGAAAGTGACTATGGCCACTGGAACGAAAATTTTAGTACGAATGCAACGCTTTCTCACTCATGATCACGGCAACCGGCATAAACTGACTTTGGGTTTCACTCAGACTCACGCCTGTATACGGATAAGCGCCCAGGGCCTCACTCTCCGCGCGACAGATTGTTCACAATGGCATGCACCAAAGTTGCTTCATATGTGTAACTTGAATAGGGTATCGTAGTTGTATTTGCCCAACTCCACGCTAAGCGTAATTGATGTCCTGTTACCACGTTCAAAGGCAATCAAGTTCAAACCAGCTGGTGGCAAAAGGAGATGCATTAAGTCTGTGTAGGATCCAGTGGCCTTGACATTGTCTCCCGTTCCACTCCCTCGCGCTGTCATTTCCTGTGTAAACTTCCCACCAAACGACATGCTCTTACGGCATGGCCAACCATGTACCGCCCATGAAGATCAGAGCGGCCGCGCAGCAAACAATGATGTGCACCGAAGTGTCGAGGGGCGCCGCGGGCGGGATGTTGGAGAACTGAAGCACGGTCCGAATCGTGAAGTTGTTGGCAGCCTCTTGGATAGCGAGGGCGGTCAGGTTTCCGCAAGCCTCGTTGAGAGCCCTGTCCATGATGAGGGAGGGCAGCTTGGCGATGGCGGTGTCGAGAACCTCGGCGTTGAATTGGTTGCCGTTGGGCGAGGCCACGAAGAAGGTCGCACGGTAGGTGCTGTTGGCGCCAACGGTAGAGAGGTTGGCGATGCGGGAGTACTCGCCGCACGACACAATGGTCGACTGGGTGGTCGGCGTAGTCTGGCGGACGACGACGGCCGGGCCGGGGGCCTCGATTGCCCCGGCGAAAGCGCCGTTGGCGAAGACGGAGACCGCCAAGAGGATCTGAGCGAAGACGAAGTTGTGCATCTTGTCGTCTTGTCTTTCTTGCTCAATGTACTGCTACTCAGATGCGTGTCGAGTTTGAGAGTGTGATCAAACAGTTGTTGACAATGGTAGACAGGGGTGTATGTGAGTTGGAAACGAGCGGACTGACAGAAACCACCCGACAAAAAAAACGACACTCAAAAGTTAAAAAGTGGCCGGCCACTGAGAAGTGAAAGAATGTGCGCAAAAAGGAGGGAGGCAGGGAAAAAACTGGTTGCGTCAGGAAAAAGAGGGAGAGTGGCAGCAGACACTAAAAAGCGAGGGAACAAGGAAGCTTACGTTGTTATATGCACCATGGTTGAGGAGACGGGGTAGTTCTTGTCAGTGCAAGGGGCTGAAGCGTCTGAGACGAGATGACACATTTTGGACCTCAGATCAGACGGCCTGATGGCCTTGAGCGAGGTTACACTGCTGAGACTTGGGACGCCATGGCTGGACTTCCAGTTGTTTGGGACGCTGACAACTCTCAACTGCGTGTTTGAAGGGCCGAGAATTGTCTCTTGTTCTTTCCATTGAACTCAGACATTGACTGAGTTTACCCACGCTCTTGTTGAGGTGTGCATCTCCAGCTACAGAAACGGAGGCGCCGAGCTCTTCGAGATCGCCAGCGCCAGAGTGTCTCATATTTCTCCTCGAAGCACAGACCAATCAACAACACCAACAAGTGGTCCGGCAGTGGCCCCCTCCTGTTTGATCCTCCTCTGTCACGACGGTCGATGTTTTTGGTCACCACTAGCATGACAAGCCCATGGAATCGGACCAGTCAGAAAGGAACTCGGCTTGAGAGTGCCGAACTGTAAGCGCCGTGCTTGGTCGTTCTCCTTTATGCTTTCCTTCACTTGCCGTGTCATCCCCTTGGCAGACCATGATTGGCAGCTGGCCGGGGTGGCTAGGGCCACAGCTAATCGGGCGCTCTTCTCGGTATCGAAAGGGGAAAAAAGAAGCCAAAAAAACCGGTGTCGTCAAGTCTCATTATCATTAATCGTATGGAGTGCAGATGCACGCCACGAGTGTCAACGCCTACAATGTGGATGATGTCCCGTGCCCGCGGCGGCGGTTCTAGACCGCATGTCCCGAATCCACGGCAAACGCCTGCCGAACAAATCCGGAATCCCGTAATCCTTAACCTGCCCGCATCGCTGCGTCTACTGCCCTCGCAGCCCTCGATCCTTTGCCCCCCGGCACTGGTTTCTGCATCTTCCCGCCGAGGCCCCCTAGGCTCAGCGGCTTAGGCTCAACGGGCACGATGCCGCACTTGATGCTTATGCTGGCAAAGAAGCCGCCCACTGGTCGCAACTCGTCCTGGAACACGGCAACGTTAGAGAACGCCGTGCATCTCTCCCCGCGGAACAGTTTCGCCTCGCACCCGTCCGCCTTGTTGCCCATAAATATCCCGCACTGCGCTGTCCCGGGCAGGTTGTAGCATTGTCCATCCTTTGTCGTAAATACTGGCTCAGTCGACGCGTTGCTCGGCAATGCCATGTTCACGAATGAAGATCCGCGACACGTCTTGACGCCTGGAGAGCTCGGGAACAGCGTCACCGTTATAGGAATCGGAGGCTTGTTCTCTTGCGCCGGCGGCAACGTCACGTTGGGTTGGGTGACGTCGACCTGGTCAGCCGTCGCGATCGGTTTTGGAGGGGCTGGCGGAGACGGTGGTGGATCTACGCGATCCATGACTTGCGGGATCGCGAGGACGGTCGAAGCGAGCCAGGCCGCCACGAATGAGGCTCGTAGTATTGGATTTGACGATAGTCGCATGTTCTTGCCTGTGACTGATATGATGGCTACGGAAGTTGTAGAGACAGAAATCTGCACCAACTTGGCGCCGGCGCTCGAACTTTTGTCCAGAAGATCAGCAACGTTAAGACGATGTCACCATGGACGCCAAGCTGCATCACCCGCGTTTCAGGGCGACTCCCCTATCGCAAATGCACGGTTACAGTCTTGAAACACTGGGCAAAAAAGGCTTCACAACAAGAATGCAACTCAGTTGAAGAGGAAAGATGCACTTAATGATTGAATTATAAGATTTACCGAGGTTTGCCATCCACTCAGCCTACCTCACGACCGGCATATGCAACAACAACAACACTCTGGTATCAGTATCTATGTCTCGAAGTACAACCGCTCTGCGCCCGTATCTTCGCTCATGTATCGTGACAAACAATCTTTTGATCAAGCACTCTTCAGGACCGAGTTCGCAGGCGATGCCTGACCCTCGTTCTTGCTCTCGGCGTTTAGAATAGCACTCTCCACAGCCGCGGCAACGTCGATGTGAAAGAACGGCCTGTTCATCCCCTGGACGGCGGCAAGCTTGCCATCGCCACGACCCGCAACCTGCGCGGCGCCATCATTGATGCCTTTACCCGGGGAGATGACATCCTCCTCCTCGTCCCGGCTGCGCTGCGCGACGATGTGGGGAGTGTGGTTAGAGCCAGAGTCGACGGGTGCGAAGCTGTAAATAGGCTTCCATCGGCCGAAGTTGCTCTCGTCCTTGACCGAGGGGAAGCCGAAGCCGGCAGCGGCAAGGGCGCGACGGGTCCAGCGGTTGTTGACGTTGGCAAAATGCCACTCAACAACCTCGGGTTCGGCATAGTGGTCTAGTTGATTGCGGACGTCGATGAGACCCTGAATGGATGTGACGTCAATGTTGTTGACCGCCGAGCAGTCAAGGATCACGGCGCGGACGATGGGGCGGTTATCGTCCATGTCGATCTTAGCACCACGACGCGGGCCGGGATCGTTCCAAGGACGGTCCTGCAGGATCGGTGTCAGTAACTGGGCAATTATGGATGTGATGAGCGAATGTGACTTACACCAAGCTTCTCGTAGCGGTCGAGGATCGTCCGACGGGCGTGTTTCTGAACGTACTCTACCAGACGGTCCATGTAGTGTGCCTGGTTCGTGTAGTTGAAGCCCTCGCCAAAGCGGTAAACAAAAACACCGGGGTAGGGGGTCTGGACGTCAATGTTGGGGTTGGAGCCATCGTCCTTCGAGAGGGGAATGTAGGCTTCACGGGAGGGAATCTCAATGGACTCGCCCTTTTCGTTGAACGGAACACCCTTGCCAGCGGTATCCTTTGTGGCGCGATAGACCTTGACACGGCCGAGGAAGTGACCCTTGGCTTTGGCAAGGCGAACCAGGAGAAGCGCGGCAGAAGCACACATGGTGAGATAGATGCCGTTCTCGATGTTGGTGAAGATGGTGAGGAGAACACCAGCGAAGAAGATGAAGACTTCGAGAGGAGAGACCTCCCAGAATTGGTATACAACCTTGGGCGGTGTAATGAGATCACCGACGGCGTGGATAATCAGACCAGCAAGTGTGGACATCGGAATGTAGAAGAAGACCGACGTCAGGGCGTACAAAGCCAGGAGAACAATGACGGCAGTGAAGATACCGGCCAGAGGAGTACGGACGCCGGCTTTAGACTTGATCGCAGTTCGGGAGAAAGACCCAGTGGCAGGGTACGCACCGAGGAAGGGCCCGAATAAGTTCGTGAAGCCAACGGCGACCAGTTCCTGCGAAGGGTTGATTACATAGTTGTTGACCCTACCGAAAGACTTGGATATGGCAATGTGCTCAATAATGAGAACAATGATGGTGACCGGCAGATCGGGCGCGATAGCTGAAAGGAGCTCGGTGTCGATCTTGGGGGCTCCGGTGTGCTGGAAACCGCTGGGGACTTTGCCCAGAATCTTGAACTTGGCCTTCTTGGCGTCCCAGTTGACGTGGCGGTTGACGAGCCAACTGATCAGGACGTAGAGGAGAATGACAAAGGCCATGCGGAGAGTCGACATGAAGAACCAGAACTTCTTCCTCTGAGGCTGGCGGTTCGACATGATGTTGCAGAACGTGCGGATGGCGTACAGCAGGAACAGAGCAGTAAGACCCATGGCCGCGTCGAGTCTGGCAGTTGGTAAAGCCTTGAGAAGGTCGATGATCACCTCATAGGTAGGGTTGCGGGTGTTGACGCCCTGCAAGCCAAGGAGGGCCGGAATCTGGCCGGCCGCAATGCTGATCGCGGCGCCGGTCATGAAAGAGGTGATGGCCACGAGCGGGATGAACTCGACGATCCAGCCCAGCCGTACCAGACCAATGAACAGCAGGACGGAGCCAGCGATGACAGCCAATGCCTGGGCAATCTGAGGACCTTCATATTGCGGGTGAGTGTCCCTCACGCGCAAAACGATGTTGCCGACGAGCTGGGACATGACGGCCACGGTTCCGATGGTGATGTCCTTGGATGTTGCGAACGCCCAGTACAGGAGGAAACCAACGAATGAGGTGTAGAGACCGTACTCGGGAGTCAGTTGGGCCAGGATTGCATAAGCCATGCCCTGGGGAATTACCACAAAACCGACCGTGACACCTTCACAGTACCTGTCAGCCACACCTTCTCTGGGCGCATCTAACAGTGGACAAACAAGGTGCCATCACGAGGGTTTCACCACGCGAGCTCCAAAAGATGTTTGACGGAGGAAAGAAACGTACCGGCAATTATATCTCCAAGAAGCCATGTGGCATTGTAATGGAAGATCCAGGACCAGAAGGGGAACAGGCTCTTGATGTAAGCGACCGCGCCGTGAACCGTTGGTCTGTGGGCATAGAGGAATTCTGCGACGGTAGGCTCTTCCTCCTCATACTGCTCAACGGATCGGAAGGAAGCGGCGGCGGACTGGACGGCCTCGGTAGGCTCATTTCGGTATCGGGCGTCGACGTCAATGCCGAGGCCCTTGGCCAGGGTTCTTCCGACGTTGTTCGGCATGACGGGCGTCTTTAGGACGGTCTCCCGGGGAAATATTCTTGCTTCAGAAGATCGATCCGGGATGTCACAGAGATACTGGACTCGGCGTGGGAACGACAATTGAGAAGAAGGGTCGACGGGGACAAAAGACCACAAAGGGAGGCTGGCGTATTATCCAGAGGAGATGCTGCCTGGCCGGAAGACGGACGACATAAGAGACGACGGACGGGGCCGGGCAGGGAACCTTATATGCGGTAACAAGACGAGAATCGTGATGATGCTATGCCCTCTTGGGAGCAAAGCTTGGCCGCGTCGCCAAGAAGCATGGCTTCGGATCGTCCAGGCCTCGCCAAGGGCTCGATTGGAGCCCTGTTGGTGTTGCACTCCCACATGCCGCCTGGGGGGGGGGTATGTGAGTGAAAGCCATTTTCTGACGACATTATCAATCTTGATGGCGTCGCATGGGGACGACACCTTCCCTTCACCTGTTTTCTTGGAGAGATTGGCTTCGAGCCTGGCCAACGCCTTCATTTGGGACTCTACCCAGCTCATTGGGATCGCCCATATTTTGGCGTAGTATTTCCAAGGTGTGGTGTCCCATTCTCGGGAGACTAGGCAAAGCCGGGAGGGGATGGCGGGGTGGACACGACTCTCTACATCTTGGGCCGAGCTAATAGGGGTCTTGTTCTGTCGGCAGAAAGCGTATCTGACGACTTGTGTACTTCTGCAAGTAGATACGTACCGGGATATGCTTGTGGAATGTCAATATTCTAGAGCACCACTTCCTCTTTCGCTCTCGACTCGACTGTCTTGGTTGCCACAGGCTAATTGGCTGGATGTAGTGTAATTCGTTGCTCCCTCGCGCAGGCCGGGATACTGACTCTCGGTGGGCGTGGGGGAAGCGGGATAGAGTTGTCAAAAGAGCATTTTCGCCGTCCAATTCAGCGCGCGCTGGGCTGACCTTGATTCGGCATGTGCCATGTGCAGCTAGCTACTGCGCAGCTAACACGCACAGAATACACACAGACTAGGAGCCTGGTGGTACACATACGGCATGCCAAACCAGACTGTCTCTGACTTTGCCTCTTCAACCCTCGTGAGGCCAAGACCAACTCTCATGATCAGTCTGTGGCGCCTTCAGCTTCTCTACCATCGGCTAGGATGGATGGGCGAGCAAGACGGGCTGCTTGGGAGAGGGCCGGACTAACCGTGTTCCAGACCGAGAAAGATAAATCGCGGGATGTCTTGGACGTTGGAAAGGTCGGATAGCGTCCAGACGGCTGAGAGAAGTCTACCAAAGCTCACTTCTCCGCGGAGTGCGGCGCAACTATGTTCATCTGCCTGGCACATTGGCTACATCCGTACAACAACACCCACATATTGGCTTTTTTTGTGCACGCTTTTTCTGCTTTGCGCTCAACGTACTGGGGCAAAGGCCCTCCCATTAAGCTTAAATGCCAGACGGTTTGTCGGTTACTGCTGTCAAGTTCATCCGCGATGCCGTGTCCAGCATAGTCAGTGTCCTGTGTGACCCAGATGTCCTGCCGAAGACCCGAGATGGGGAAATCGACAATGTCACTGCGCGCTGACTTTTACCACCACCTTTCCCTTCCTCTGCTCCCCGCCTCCAGTGCAACATCCACTCACTCTACTGCAAAATACTAGCAGGGAGGCAAGATTAGCTTCCCAAAAGCCACATTGGAGGCCGGTCTCTGTATCGTTTAATTCTTTAGGCCCTTCCCGGGCTGGAAGAATGAGGCGAGGGGAGCAGATACTGGGGAGGATGCATGGGGCGTGGTGTTGGAGAAAAAAGAACGGGGCTCGGGAAGCATATTGGACGATGGTGTTGAGCACGCCATCCTTGGCGTAAATGAGACCAGCGTTTAAGGATCCTCCCGATTCCAAAGGGCTCACCCACCCGCGCCAAACAAACAAATCCAGAGGCCCCCAAAACCCCCGAACTCGAACCCTTCGGCGCCCATGTCTCTTTTTGGAGACGGCGACTTGCCAATTTCGACAGATTCCCATGCATCCCGCCCTCCTCTACCGGAAGCTCGCTATTGGCGTGGTCTCAATGTAAGGTTTTTGCAATCTCTCTCCCTCTTCTCTCAGAGTCCCAGCATACCGCCATCCCCGTCCCTCCACGAAGTTGTGCGCCCGCGCCCAGGCGTCCTAGCCTTCTCTCCGTGGAAGTCAGAAGGCTTGAGCCGTGAGCTTGTTGTTGCTTGTTCGGTCTCGGCATCGCGGGAAGACGCCCAGCTAGCCAGCCAAGACGTTAAGGATGAAATCTCTTCACAGGCACGATCAAACAAAGGTTAGATGGCTGCTCTTGGTATTCTCGGCCTCTCCACAAACAGAAAGTTGTCACACGATGTGAGAGGGGGTAGCAGAGGCAAAAATGGAGGAACATGGATGCTCCAGTTTGGCGTGTGCAAGTTTTCCATGGTCAAAATTTCTTGGACCCCGTCACTCTGAGTTAATGAGAAGCATCAAATCACCTGCCAGGGTTGTCAATTAAGCCAAGAAGAAACTTTGGGACTATTACGAGAATGTATCGAGGCATCAATTACGGAGCGTGGGATGCCATGTCACTTTTCTGTCCCAGCTGAACGGGAAGCTCTGCTTTAGACATGCATACTGGCTGGCGAAAGTGCTTTAGACTGGCGCCCAAACGAAACACAACCTGCTCAAGCATGCCAATGGAAGCAGCCGCTCTCATCCAGTCCATCAGCGCCATGCGGATGGGATGTGTGTGCATGGGTCCCCTGGCAAGAACCTGTGATGGTCGATCATATGGCGGACCTAGTTGTGGAAGCTCTTCGCCCGCGTTGTCTACAGCTGAGAGTCACGGCGACATTACCGCAAAGCTAGGGAGCGTCAATCGTGACGGAAGTGGCCCAGAACGCAATAGATCGTCGTGATAACTCATCGCGAATCAGACGACCATCAAAGAGCACAACGAGTAGGTTAAGCTGGAAGAAATGTCGCCATATGCTTGGGTGTTGAGCCTTCGGCTAGCTCTGTCCCGGAGATGCGATATCTTTGCGCCTCGCCCTTACATGTGTCATCTCGATCAGGGGTGTTGGCTGAACAGACCAGCAGCATGGGACAGGGAGAAGGGACTCATGGGCCGAGAAATGAGACTGCGAGGATGATTTCTTCAAATGTCTGTACGGCCGCATGCATGCACACTCCCACGGGCGGCTAACTCACACCCCCAGTTCTCAATCCACATCCCGGGACTGTGTCAGATATCACAGCAAGAGATGACTGCTGGTGAGATGTCGCGGTGAGTCAATTTTGCTCAAAGCCGCCATCGATAATGATCGAGGAACAAACAACCCTCGATCTCAACTACTTCCGCGGACTCTTTGAGTGTTGACGAAACTATGACCTGTGAGGGCTACGGGATCGCCGTAGCACTTAGCAATGCTTCATCCTCTAAATTCCTAAGAGAGAGCTCGGCGTCTGTCAGCATGTGTATCAGCATCTCGTCACAGAGATGGGAAAGAGGCAAAGGAGCCCTTACGCTACTGGTCGGTGCCGAGAGTGAGTTCCGTGTCTGGAGGCACATGCAAGCACTAAAGGCAAACACCCCTAGATAGAAGTCCCACGGTTCTGGTCCTGACGACTGCATTCTGCACGGGCTAGACAAGCAAAGAAGCCACTTGCTTGGCTGCACAATTCTAGAGTGCTGCACCAGTCCTCTGTGTACTCTCGGGGGCGACTGTCGGCGTTGCTTAAATACGCCAAGAGACCGCCATGGTCCATCGGCAAGCACGTCATCGCCAGTCGAGCGAATGAAACCCAGTCCCTGTTATTTCAGTGCGAAGTGGTCCAAAAAAGTGTCAGAAATGCTCTGGTAACAGCCCGTGATGGAAGAAACACCGTATGACAAGTTTGTGCAAACTTGTGGTCACAGTTTCGGGGTCAACATCCAGACGCTTGTTGAAGAGGCACCGGACGTCGCCCGTGTCTGCCGTTCTTGGCGGACCGGTCCGAGACCGGTCGCCGTGGACGGCATCGGGAAGACCTCGGTCTCCGAACGACCATTTCCCTCTCTTTATCCATTTCCACTTCCCGCTGACGGTAATTTCTCTGCAGGAGGGTTGCAAGTTGATTAGCAGCAACGGAAAAACAATTACCCAGGTACCTTCTGCTGATGTTGGAGAATTCACATATCGTAGCAACATTCGAGAATTACTGGAGTAATGACCATGGCCTTGAGACTACAGAGCCTCCATATCGATATCGACGTAGGCAGAACAAACACAGATGGGTTTACTCTCGATCCCGCCCGGGTTTCTGAGGCTGCAAGAAGTCACCCTTGCGTAGCACGAATCGCCAGCTATTACACATGTCAGAGATGGCACTGACAATGCAACTATGCACATATTCGAGACAGTCAAAGTCGAACCTAGCGATCGCCAGTATCGCAATTATTACAACGCAATTATTCAGGGCTCTCATCGAAAGAGCCTGAACTCGACAAATGTCAATGTTCACAGACGGACATGCCAGTTCTCCAAGCATGACCCCCCTTACTTGGATTAGTCAGAGGACCTTACGCAACTCGATCGTGGGCCATGTGAACTTTAGCAAAGGAGGACTGGAAGTTGGCGGTATGTCGATTTCGAATCTCAAATCTCAAAAGACAAAAACGCAGTGTGCCGCACGCTTGATATTGAGAATGTGATGGTAGACCGTAAATGGCATCTGTATTTCGATAAATAACCGAAAGACAGGAAGGGTGAGCAGTTGACATTAGTCATTTTCTTAGAATTTACGAGCTGCATCATTACTTGCTACTAAAATACGGGGAACCCAGGCTTCCAAGAACACGAAACTGCTGCAATTCCGAATGTGGCAATACCAGGTCGTCCCAAGAGCCCATCAATACTGCCTTCAGCTTTTTTGAACAATTTTGGCACCGTCTTGTCTGGAACGATGTTTAAAAACCTTTGGATCCACGTGTTTTCCAGCTGATCAGCTAACAGCATGCAAAGGGCTGCGTTCTTGCGTTGGGAGCAGTTAGACGAGGTCGTAATGATAGTTGACATTCGTCGCACAAATACTGACGTTAGCCTCTTGCAACTCAACGGTTTTCCCAGACAGCAAACCGAGCACTGTGAGTTCGCCGGCGTCCGCCTTAACATTCCTGCCCAGACATCAAAAGTGCTAGCCTTGGCAGAAAATCTTTCGTTCGAAAAAGTATCGGCAAGCTGGCTTTAGCTCCTGACAACACTGACTAGAGGATCAAAACGAAGGCAGCTGCTCTTGTTGGTTCTGCCCTGACCGCGACGGACTGTACTATTCTAGCGAGTCCGTCGGTGACTCTCTCCAGAGTCTAGAGAGCCGTCGAAGTCAGTGATTTGGTCCATTTCACCGGCATCGTAAGGCAAGAGATCGAGAGGATGGTCGATACTCTGGAAACTTCGTCCAATCATATTCCCGTTCCCCTTGCCGGGGATGCGCCGTCATCGCACTAGGCGAGCTAAAGGAGGCTAGCAAAGTGCTAAAGTCTGAGTTGGCGGGATTTGCAAATGCGATCGGTGCGGCGATTGCATGAGCCAATGCCGTCGTTGATGTCGATGGAATCTAGATCGACCCAAAAAGCTCTGAAGGAGACGCAGAATGCTGAGGCTGAGGCCGTTGCTGCATATTCGGTTCCTTCGGCCGTTTAGATGTTTTGTGTGAATATGATCCTCTGCTTTGAGGAACTTCATACTTGAGAAGGAATCACGAGCTGACAGATATAGTTCATTGCCTCGTGTTTACATTAGGCCGGTTAGTTTCATGATGGGACTCTACCTGCTGCTCAAATTTTCAAGGCGAACCAAGTCCAAATAAGACAGGAGGTTCTCGTTTTGACTTGCAGACCTGTCGTAGAAAACCGCTTGCGGTACATTAGCGAGACTGCCCTGGACTGGAATAGCATCGATTCCTACACTCTTGCTACTGACGGTGGATGTTCCTCATGCTCCCAACAAAACATACTTCGTGAGAACCCTCGACAGAGTTTTTGTGTTAAAATCATCAACCCTTATAATATGTCAGATGATGTTATTGTTGGCTTGAAATGCTACGCGGGTTTCCAATCGTGGCCATCGAGGAGAAGTCCGCCGATAAGATACAGTAGGCGCCGCAAGAGATGTAGTCATTATATACTACACGGAACACCCACTATACACATGATTTCCGTCGAGATTGGTGGTGCCAACGGTTTGCAAAGCATGATGTTTGGCTACAATCCCAACAAAAACGTTCCTGCCATCGTCTACGATTGAATGGGCCGTGCATGTCTCCAAAAGTAGTAAACGACGCCAGTGGTCTTTAGTAAGCGGACTCTTATCCAGACATCCGTAATCATGGACGATGGCAACGCCAGCTGTGAAAACTTCCAGGACGTCGTGTATAGCTTTGACCAATAACACGGGCGCAAAAATGTGAAGGCGAGCTTAAATTTTGGCGACTCTGCCTTGATCAGCAACTGGCCCTGACCTGGCTAAACAGGATGTCAACGGCATGATCAAACATGTTCTACTTCAAGAAGCCAACCGTTTCAAAACGCATTGGAAAGTTCGGACAACATTGTTGCAAAGACTGAATCGGCACAGCCATGTACAAATTCGGCTACATTCCACTCTCAGGGCGTGGTGCCGGTAGCTGACGCCGCCCTCAGTACTCCCTACACAAGTGGTAGTTTCCCAAATCCAAAGACCCTCACTGACTGGTGATTAGCTTCAGGGGCATTCTGCCTTTCCCTTGGCTTTAGTCTTAGCTCGGGTAAGATTTATCGTTGATATATGCGTCGAGGGCCACAAGCATGTTCACAAGCATGTAACATCGAACTCAGCCGTCGTTCATCTTATTTCCGCGTCTCACACGTTCTATAAAGAGCTTCTCGAACACGTAATACGACAACGAACACCGGGAGAAAGACTGTCATGCTCGCAAATAACGAAGCGGTGGCCTTCAACTACACCTCAGGGACAAAAGTATCCTGACGCGGGAGAAACGAAGAAACAAAACATCCCGAAGTCAAAGAACGGATGAGCGTTTCTGGTTTGAAACAGTCGGGTTTGCGAATACAAGTCTGCATCCGCCCTATGGTTCATGATTTTGCAACAGCTGCTTGCTTGACGGTGCTATGACCGCGGTCCAAGCGGGCGTTCGATCAATGCGACTGGAGAAGAGCATATTCGATTGCCGCGTATAAACTCGGCTGGTGGGTGCATCACGGAAGTATCGAAATCAATGCAACCAAGACAGGAAGCAGAGTTTTTACCATCCCTGGAAAAAGCATTCCTCTGAGGTTGGGATTGCAATAAGCGATGGCGGTTTGCCATACGCCATGATGTCTAATGACCGCCTCATATCAGCCTGCAGGACGTTCTCAGGAGAGCTCGGAGGAAACTTTGCTGGGACTTGAGACCAATTTTAGCTTTGATGTTTCGTCACGTGCTTGCTGCAAAAGCCGTTTAATACATGTAGGGGAAGTGACGAGGAAAAGTTTGTAAGATTTGATGAGGCCTTGGAATCTTTCATCAATTGATACTGTTCAACAAAATCACGATGTGGGAAGAGTTGTGGTCGATTCACGGCCTTTTGGCTGTCTTCCGCTGGTTCCTTATGCCAGAAACCCATCTGCCATCGCTACAGCATGCAGCTTCACATGCCGTGCATGCCGCCTCGAATTGGGTGTCTGGCTCTTCGGTCCCCGACTTGACAAACTCGGCCTCAGTGCTCGCAGATGATGATTTCGACGCCTTGCAGTATGTTGATCCTCTTATCGGTTCAACAAACGGGGGCAATGTGTTCGTTGGCGCAACATTACCATATGGAATGGCCAAGGCCTCTGCGGATACAAACAGCAGTTCCAATCAAGGTGGCTTCACTTTAGATGGAAGCCCGGTTACTGGCTTTTCAACAATGCACGACTCCGGCACTGGCGGACAACCATCGCTGGGCAACTTCCCGCTGTTTGCATATACGACCTGCCCAAGCGGAGTGATCAACTGGTGCACATTTCCGAAGAAGTCGAGGGCGAAATATGGTTACTTTGACCAAAAGGATGTGATCGCAAAGCCAGGATTGTTCAACATTACACTGAGAACCGGCATCAGAGTTGAGATGACAACGACGGAGCGGGCGTCCCTCATCAGGTTTAACTTCCCACAAGCAGGACAGCCTCTTATCCTGCAAGACCTTTCTGATCTGGGCGATACGCGACAGGATAACGCCTCGATCAGCGTAAACAGCAAAACTGGACGGATTACGGGACATGCGCGCTTCCAACCAAGTTTCGGCACTGGCACTTACGTCTTGTACTTTTGTACTGACTTCCAAGGTGCCGAGATTCTCGATAACGGAATCTTTGCAGACAGCCGTGCCAGCACTGAAGTGAAGAACATGACCATCTCAAGATCAATCAACGGATATCCCTTACCAGGAGGGGCCTTTGTGCGGTTTAAGTCTGCCGGCCAGCCCATCACCGCACGCGTTGCTACCAGTTTCATCAGCGAAAAGCGGGCCTGTTCTCATGCCGAGAGTGAGATTCCCGACTACAACTTCGAGCGAGTCTCGGGGGAGGCGAAAGCTATCTGGCGTAGGAAGCTCAGCCCCATTAAGGTCAATACAGACAGAGTCAACGAATCATTCGCGCGAAACTTCTATAGTGGTGTGTATAGGACCATGGTCAACCCGCAGAATTATACAGGAGAGAATCCACTGTGGGACAGCAGCGAACCGTACTGGGACTCATTCTACTGTCTGTGGGATTCCTTCCGCTCCCAAATTCCGTTCCTGGTCATCATTGATCCAACTTCAGTCGCTGAGATGGTCAGATCTCTTATCGACACATATGCCAACCTGGGATGGCTGCCAGATTGTCGGATGAGTTTGTGCAAAGGGCTTACTCAGGGCGGGTCAAACGCAGACAACGTATTGGCAGACGCCTATATCAAGAACATCACCGATGGCATTGACTGGGATCTGGGCTACGAAGCTGTCCTGAAAGATGCAGAGGAGGAACCATTTGACTGGAGTGTCAATGGCCGCGGAGGTATGGATAGTTGGAAAAGGCTCGGCTACATTCCTGTCCAGGATTTCGACGTCAAGGGCTTTGGAACACTCACTCGAAGTGTTTCTCGGACGCTGGAATACAGCTACAATGATTTTTGCGTCGCGCAAATGGCCGACAAGATGGGACGAGGGTCAGACCGAGACAAGTACCTTGCGTCGAGCAGTAATTGGCGAAATCTGTACAAACAGGATCAGAAATCTGCATTTTTCAACGGAACAGACACCGGCTTCAGGGGTTTTTTCGAGCCCAAATTCCTCAACCAAACCTGGGCATACCAAAACCCATTGAATTGTAGCAATTTGGATGGAAACAGTGTCTGTTCTTTGCAGAACAATGGACCTGAAACGTTCGAGAGCAGCCTCTGGGAGTATGGATTGTAAGTTTCCTGCTTCTTTTCTTTTACCAAGTTTTGTGTTGACTAACCCTGTCAGCTTCGTTCCTCATGATCAGGCAACGCTGATTAACACATATGGTGGCCCGAATGCATTTGTTCGCAGACTCAACTTTCTGCATGATCAGAACATTACCTACATCGGCAACGAACCGGCATTTCTCACGGTTTTCCAGTATCATTACGCCGGCCGTCCAGCCCTTTCAGCGAGGAGGGCTCATTCTTATATCCCTTCATTTTTCTCACCTGAGCCTGCGGGTCTGCCAGGGAACGATGATAGCGGCGCTATGGGCTCTTTCTTGGCTTTCTCTATGATGGGCCTATTTCCGAACCCTGGACAGGATGTATATTTGATCATTCCTCCGTTCTTCGAAAGCATCGAAGTTACGCATCCGCAAACGGGAAGGACGGCGAGGGTCCGCAACATCAACTTTGACCCGACATACCGAAACATCTACATCCAGAGCGCAACTCTGAATGGCGAGCCTTACAGGAAGAACTGGGTTGATCACAAGTTTTTTACCGAAGGCCAGCAACTTGTGCTGACTCTCGGTCGACGAGAGAGTGATTGGGGCACGAGAGTGCGGGATTTACCGCCAAGCCTCGGAGAGTACCGGGGGTTCAACAGGACATTCCCCTCAAATCGCACGAGAATAGTAGATACAACGTACAAGGGTGACTTTGGGAATCAGGGACAGGATTTGGAAGGGTAGATTTGGTGACAGAACTTTACCATAGGAGAAGCGGATATTATGGAGGACGCGTTTCTTTTCACAAGTTGGATGGCTTCTTTTGCATGAGCGGGAAAGTGATGGCAGCGATCGACCTAATATATGGCATCTACAACACGTCTACCATCCACATCAAACATGCTGACCTCGTGACATTTCGAACTCCTTAATCTTGTAGTGCACACCCGTACTCGGGATCTCTGCATCAGCCATTCGCAAACTCGTTTTCGATCCATTCTAGGGAACTTGCCATGTCAAGACCGCGAGCGCCAGAGCTTCAATGTATCAAACTAGTATGTCTTGATTCTATGCCCAGTTCAGTGCCTTCTGGGCAAACACGTCGCTCCTAGTAGTCGGGATGTCGTCGAAAAGTGATGCTTTAATCAGAGCTATTCCTGGGAAAGGCTTTGCTATGGTTTTGACTGGACTGTATCATGTGTTGAGCGAGAGTGTATACAAAATTGAAAATAATCTCACCTCCCACAGTTCCGACAGAAAAAACGCTATCAACATTCGTCAGTTTGCTTTGGCCAAAAGGCCTAAATATAACCATTACTCACATGCACAGTGTTTCCAGAATCAGTGTTGTGGTCCAGATACTCTGTCAGGGTTTTCTGCTTATCCTCAATATCCCACTGGCCGTCTTCGACAAAGAAATTCATGGAAAAGGCTGTTAGATGTGAGCGCGACAAACTGAGGACAGATAAGTTTTGCCGTTACTTACGACCGCCGGCACGCTTGCAGTTTGCGCTGGAAGCAAGAATAACTCAGTTATCGCAAATTTCAACTTGTTGGAATACGCTCGTACCAATGGCAAACGACAACTTTCTCCGGCTTCTTACTGAGAGTAACTTTAATTAAGCCGCAATTGCAGTGTCCTTGGTAGGATGCCATTGTGAATAATCCAGCAGGATTCGGTGCAAATTCAGCGACTGGTTTCTGTGGAGTTTGCCTCAAAGAAGCGTGCATGAAAGAGAGATGGTGTAGAAGTGAGATGAGTTGGGGTTTGCTTCTTTCTTTCAAAGAATAGGCCTCACCCCTTGAATGATGATGTGTTGAGGACACGTTAGTGGATCACATCAATTCGTCGAACATGCAAAAGGCTAAAATTGCTCCCGGTTTCCAAGGAATCTGAATTCCTTGTTCCGAAGGGAGGAAATCTTGACCCATAGTTCCGAGTGAGACATGTGGGGAGAGGGGTATGTCTAGGCCTTGGCGGGGTAGGAAGATGGAAGCACTCTCTAGACCTTTCATGCTCCCCTTGGGCATCATCTGATGTCTAGATCTCAAGTTGATAGGTTGAGGCCAGGATGCATGAAAGCTTGCGATTCCATAGTGAAAAACTGCATTCTCATGTGCGTTACTAAGTGTCGCCCATCAGCTATGACGATGAACATATCATCATTACGTCCAGTCGCTCCACTTAGAACCCTTCCAGTACACCGCTCCGTCGTGCTCGAATTGCGGTCCTTCAGCCTCAACAATATGTCCAAGCTCGCAGTGATCGAATTTCACACGCGTCTGCAGATTGTAGAAATCATCAAAGCGAGGCACAAGAGCGTCGTGCAGACTGCCAACATTTCCGGAAGGGTGCAAAGCGTGCCACGGCCGAGAGCATGTAGTACCCTTACAGGACTTGAGTACGAACAGGAGCGAGTCTAGGCGGGGGAGAACCTTCTTCAGAGGGTAGCCGAGGATGGTTGTATTCGCAGCCAGGGCAGCTTCATCAGCGTGCAAGAGATTGTGCAGCTGGCCAGGATCGGTCTGAATAGATGACAAATTAGAATCTAATGTCGTTAACGTACGCAGCTAGACTTACAGTCATGTCGTAAAGCTCATGCTCGTTCGTGCACCACACTGAGTAGTAAAGGTTATAGCCTTCGCCAACTACGCGCAAGGCCTTGTAAGTGTTGTTGAAAATGCGCTTCGTGTCATCTCCGTTGAATCCAAACTTGCTCTCAGTGATGGCCCAGCCCCAGTACTCCACATTGACATGTTCGCGGGTAAGTGGGGACTCGTTGAGCTCCTTCTCGGAGAGAGGAATCGGAGCACCGTCTAAATCAGCTCTCATTGGGGCACCCACAAGTGACAGGATGGTAGGAACGAGATCGACGTGGGCCGTAACGGCTTCGGTAATGCCACCTTTTGGAACACCCGGGCCGCGGACGATGAGAGGGATGTTGATGTCCTCCTCGTATCCACATTCTTTACCGGGCTGCAGTCGGTGTTGGCTAATGTGGTAGCCATTGTCGGTCGTGTAGAAGATGTAAGTGTTGTCTAGGATCCCATGTTTCTCCAATTTGTCAACTAGTCGGTCGACCAATTCGTCAACGGCTTGTAACGCACGCAGACGGCCCTGGTAGTGCTTGTCGTTGTACTCCACATTTTCATCCGTCAGCTTAGGCTGGCGGCGAATCCAGTCGGCGCCTGATGGTTTATCGGGGTTAAAGTTCTCCGTCCTCGGAACCTTTGCATCTTTGAACAAGTGCTCATGCCTCTTCGCTGCTAGCGGGAAGTTGACTCTGAACTTATCGTCGGATACGGGGACATCTTCATCGGGACCCTTGACGGGGAAAAGGATGCTGGAGTTGACGTTGCTGTGGGGAGCAATAGGTGCGATGCCCAGAAAGAAAGGCTTACCCGCCTCGACCGCGTCGTCCAGAAAACCGTACGCCTTATTTGCGACTAAGTCCGTAGAGTACTCGCCCAAGTAGTTTACTGGTTCCTCACGATTGCGCTGGAACGTGGCATTGTAGTAGTCGTACGTGTTGGGATCAAGAAGAAAATCCTGGAATAAGTAAGAAAAGAACACTGAGAACATGCTAGACACACGTGACTTGTTTTGCTTACAGAAGAATTCCAGCCCTTCAGATGAGGGTCGTTGTAATTCCAGATGGTGTGGGCATTGAACATCTTGCCCGTGTAGAACGTGTTGTACCCAGCATCCTGCAGCCAGATAGGCAGGTAGTTTTCATTGTGACCATTCTTGACAAAGATAGGAAATCCGCCTACAACATATAGTTAGCTGCACTTGTTGGACCTATAGCATCCGTAGCTGGCTGAGATTGACACTTACCATAGGGTGGGTTAAGATCTGTAACATTTGTATTGTGAGCCAATTTGCCCGTCCACAAACTTGCGCGAGACGGACAGCACACTGCCGTCGTACAGTAATGTTTTTTGTAAAGAGTTCCTTGCTCAATCAGTTGTTTCTTGATGAGAGGAATGTGCTCCAAAGACTTCATGTGAAGATCTTGATCGTCAGTCAAGATGAAGACGATATTCGGTCGGGAAGATGACGACACATAATCCTGCCCAGAGCCGACGAGGGGACTCTGGGCATCATCTGCAGCCGCAGAGTTGCCAGAAAAAAGCAGAGCCGCAAGCGCCAGTGTTGATGATTTAAGATGCATGTTGGAGGCGCTCAGTTGACCGGCTTTAAACCCAATCTAGCTTCATGTGAATAGAAGTCGTTCCTTTTTTTTAATTTGAATTTTAAATGCGTAGTTCCTTACATAATCTGCGAGTTTCCGCTTTCTGTTAGTCAAAATGACTCGCTGGGTGGAAGATGATGCTGTCGTTGGCAAGTTCCAATGACGTGCTCCAGCCCCAGTATCGCAACAATCCAAATATCCACACCTAACCGACAGCGGAGGAACCGTGCAGTGACAACATCAACAGGCGCTGCAATTAGGTGCAATGCTCAAAGCTATATAAGATCAGTGATAAATTTACTCAGGCCGGAGCTCTTGGCAACACCAGTATTGCCGTCAATACAGTATCTTCGCACTTAAAGCGGCTCCAAGGCTCTTTGACCACTGATAGGCTCAACTTCCGTGTCCTTAACTAATTTCCTCCAAGCCCTCAACCTCCTCTGATCAACCCAGTTCCCATGAACCTGTGCCTTAACTTGAAAAGGCAGTTGGATGACAGCAATCGGCTTTTCAAATTGTTTAGTGTCCAGCGCGACGATCTCGTTTCTGTTTGCCGCTCTTCGCTCTGCCATGGCCATCACCCACTCATCTCCTTCCGGCGCATCATCGCTTCTTGAAATGAAGATTGGTTCCTGGCAGAAAGACTCTGCCCCGGCATAAAAATATCTCGTTTCCTTAGTTGCTGCGCCGTACATCGCAAGACCATTGAGACCGTTCACAATGGTATGACCATTGTCATTCTGCTGCTTGTGGATATAAACGCTGGCCCATACGAAGTTGTATGGCTTCGAAAGGAATCGCTCGTCAATTCGTGGGAATTCTGCGGTAATATCCAGTATCATCTCTGGATTATGGACTTTGCTAAGTGTTGGGCGGGTCAGGTCGAAGGTCCAGCGAACATAGTCAGCATTCGAATCTCGGGCTGGGTACTTTCCGTCATTCGTTGGGAAGAATGGGAATCCGTTGTCGTGAACAGGTGTCGTCTCCATGAAGAGTGTTGCACCATCCTCGCTCTCCCATGCACCGCCTGTATGGATGAGCATGCAGTTCTTCTAAGAATAGATTCGATTCTCGTCTGTATGCCAACCTGAAGGCAGCCTAGTTGTGCTTCGCCGCGGAACGACGATGAAGGTCGCAGGAAGCTCGTAGTCCCAAGCCCAATGATGTCCGCCCTTCTTCATTCTCTCAACATTAGCCTCAAAGGGCCGAAGAACCAAGATAATCCAGTTTGGTGTAATTGCACAGTCGTATATCGGTATACACCACGGCGATTGAATCCACTATTCGTCATGCTTAACGCCCTGGCCGTCAAGTGAGTAGATGACGATGTCCAGTGATGCAAGCCCGTTTGCCTCATACCCAAATACCACTAATTCGTTGGCATGCGGGTCGATTTTGGGATGAGACGTAAATGTCTTGGCCTTAATCTGCCCGAATGGGTCGTGTTTGATGGTATTCAATGTGCGAGGGTCCAAAGAGTAAGGGAGCCCTCCTTTCTTTAGAGCAAGAAATTGGTCGGCCCAGAGAACAACCTTAGTGTTTGCTGTCGAATCCACCGCAGCGCGTACACACGGGTGATGCGTAAATGGATTACGATAGAGCCCAAAGAGGGCTTGTTGGCCTTTCGTTCCAGTTTGTAACGCTCTGTCTCCACGTATCGCATTTTCATGTCGACTCTCCCGTCCTTGATACGGAATGCTGAGATATTGCCGTCCCCATCGAGGGGCACGTTTCCTGGGTGTGGCGGCACGAAGGGATCCGTCATAACTCTGTAAAAAGTTCCGTCAACTACGCTGGGAATTTCGCCCAATACTACGAGGTCTCCTATCTCCCCCTCGAGACGACATGGTAGATTAGATCAGGCGGGGTCGGATGCCTCTGACCATGTTGTGGTCAACCCATAGTTGGATGAGGTCTTGGACAAGGTGGCGGCCTTGGAATTCTCGTCGGTGTAGGTGGGAGCCATTGTCGAAGGAAACTAGTTCTTTAGAAGCAGCTCTTTCCACTTCTTGTTGACTTATGGTGTTAAGCCCCCCAGGTAGAATTATCTCTGTTGCCTGGACTTACACCGGATTGTGTCGTTGAACGGTTATTTCAGTAGCTTGCCAATAAAAAACCTCACAACTCGGGCCTGTGGAAGAACGCAACTACCGAGATACGGCGTGCACCCTTGGCCAGTGATGATAAAGTTCAACCATTAAGCTCTCGTGGCTAGCCCGGGAGCAATTCATCACTATTGCTCAAAAATCCCCGCATCGAGGGCAGCCGCCTCTGCATCTACTCATGTTATGGGACCCCTGAGCGGACAATGCCTCTTTCCGAGGCCGCTCAAAAGTCAAAGATGGCAACGCTTCTCGCAAAATCAATCATGGAAGCATTCTTTTCCCTTTCGTCCAAGCAGCAGATCAGGAATTATTCCATGATGTCTCGTGGTCTGCTGACCGTTCGAGCATATTCAATTCGGCCTGAAACCCCCCACATAGCACTAGCTTGGCCCCCTGTCCAGATATCACTCCTTTCCCATACCGCTGACTAAGAGGCTACCATACATTTTACCATCTCAGAGCGGCTGTTTTATCGATTGGTGGTCCCAATCTCTAGGCTATCATAAGGTTTTCATCGTTACTACTTTGGGCATAATTATGTCGGTCAATGAACCTGCGTCGGCGCAGTGCTAAGTACTGAGGTCTGTGCAACGACGTCTCTGGCAGAAGTGGAAGTGTAAGGCGGTGATAATGTGGGTTTTTTTTTTTTGCATTTCTTTTTTTCTGACTCTTGTGTAAATTTCTGCTATATTCAAAGATTTACTGCTGTCACGTCGCGACGTAGAGTCGTCGCCGGCTCCGTATCCTCAAAATTGAACATCTTCAGCCGTTACGACAATGCATCACAGTCGTGCTCTAACCACAAAGCATGATCACTACGGTTTTCTGAATCGTGTAGTGATTGAGCTTCGATCTTTTCTTCTGACTAGGGAGTCATCTGACGTCCGGTCAACCATGCTATACTGCAAATAGCTTCCCATTCTCACAGATTATCGGGTGATATCATATCTCGGTTTATGTTGCACGAGACAAGTGGATTGTTTGGCCGTTGCAATAGAAGCGTCGCTGACGTGGCTATCGGATCGACGTCATATAGTATTTGAGGCTCGAGACGCCGAAGGATAGGTGAGGACATCGCAGCACTAACACTTCCTCACTGAGGTTATTAGTTCATACTGAGGCACAGACTGCAAGAGAAGAAGCCCATAAAAGAAGCTCAGGGGGCGAGGTTGGAACTCACTTCAGATCCAGTCTGTAGTTCATCCAGGGAGTCTTCTAGGCTTCTCAATAGCGCTTTCAGCTAGTACCTCGCTCGTTCGCTTGCTGCGAGGCACTGATCCCCCCTACGACTCCAGCTATGATACCGCCAACGATGAGAATCGCCATGGCCAAGACGAATATCCAGTATCTCCGTATCCATGATATTTGGTGCTGTGCAGTCATCGGCTCAGTTGAAATTGGAATCGTGAGGTATGTGCCGGAGGATCTGTTGACTTCGCGGTTCGATCTCAACTCCGGTGCCGATAGTTCTCGTTCTTTTCCGTCCTCAAGAGCTGAATAGTTTACAATCTGCTGATCTGACCACTCTGCAGGTGCCATTTGAGTGTCAAGCCGACCCTTGAAGTCCAGGGAATGATTCAGCGAAATCTTGAAGGTTGACAACAAACGCTGGTGCTCTCCTCAGAAAGATCTTCCAGGCTTTGTAGTTTCATGTGCAGAAAAAGAGGAAATGCTGGAGGATGGAAAGAATTGCACATGGGTTGCACACAGGTCGCACGTGGTGCCACGTGTAGGCGTGCCGCATATTTCAAGAAGCGTAGCTTCCAGCTGTCTCCTTGCACGAACTCAGCGCCAATGCGTCTTGTTGGGTATGTCTCGGCTAAGACGGAGACGTTCGTGTCTGACAAGAAGCGTGGGAAGGACATAAGACAAGGCTCTGGCACACTGGCTAGTGGCCAATCAGTCGTGCCAATTTCAGTTGCAATAGCTCGAGTAAAAGGCATACAAACAAGGAGCACTATCCTTAGACGGGTTAGCGAGGTGACAGAAAGGCTCCAGCCAGTAAGCCACCTACAGCCAAGAGAAAAGCAAGTAATGGTTATCCTGCTTTACAGATGAGTCGATCGATATACTTCATTCTCGATCCAAAGCAATTTCTTCAGGACTTTCAACAAGCAGGTCTTGAAATGCTGAACATTTCCCCCATTACGATGTTCATCTATAACTGAGCCCGAATAAGCTTGGGGAGCAGATTTTGTTCTGTGGCTCAAGAGATGGTGGTCGCAGCTCGTTCTCAGAGTCCGCATGTCTCGAAATTATTATCAGATGTCTCAGCCCTGATTCACTGGCACTTGTCGCTCGCGTGGTGCTCAGACTAGCGTTGTCTGCAAAAGCAATTATGAGCAACAACTCGTACCACTCTGGGACACAGTCTGACAACTCCCTTCCAAATTAATCGGGAAATCCGAGTCCTGGAATTGCCGATCTATCAAGGTACCGAGGAATAGGTGTTCTGGGTGTCGAAGATGTTGAGGCTTTGCGTCAGACATGATGTTTCTGGAGATTGAATTGGCCCAGTGCATGTGACTTCGGATACTCCGAGAGATTAGGTTGCTCTTTCTTCTAGGAACTGGCTTCTATTAAAGCTGTTCAGATCATTCGTTGCTTAAGACAATGGTAAACAATTTTGAGCCGTGAAAGCCATGATTACTTACCAAGAGACTCAGTGTCAGAAGCTACTATCTGGAATACTCCCCAACGACTACCTACTCGGGCCCAACAGCAGAAGGCTCCTCCATTGCTCATTATACCAGTGGCTTCGAAAGTAGTGCTGTCATCTGGCTAGGTTATACTATTGATAATTGGCCTCGATTAGTTGAATTAATGCCTTATTCGGTTCCGAAGCCCATTTATCAGTATTAGTAAAGTGGAGATTAGCCACGAATGCTTATGCTTATGTTTCGAGAAGAGCAGTGAAGAAGCGAGCATGAAGACTTGTTTGCTTGGAGGCCTAAATCAATGACATCCTGATTTTGTTGGTTACTATCTGAGAGAGCTGCCTAGTCTAGTCAGCCCAGTACGCCCAGTGAGCGTCGTTGCAACTTTGCTGACGTATGGGCTCTTGGCAAACGAAGTAGTTATCCACTTAGCAACAAAAAAAAACAGATCCAGCAAAGAGCTTTTTGCTTATCGATGATGCGGATACTACCTGGTTTTGTACCCATCACGCCTGGCGCAAGTTATCACACGACCATCTCATCCAGCCGTTGCAGGGCGGCTAGACGCCGACAACTCAGCAACGAGGATCTACAGGGTCCATCGCCTGCTTTGAGACCATCTCTTCGCATCGTCGCCGACAGCCCGACAGGAATTGCCTGATGCGGGGTCGGCACGAACAGCTTGGAGATGTCGTAGTCTGGACTTTTGGTCACGCAATCGCCGGCAACAGGGGTTTATCTGGACAAGGACCCGATGCACCACCGTAATCTCTCCACGGATGCCTTCCCCCGCCACACGGTCGTTAACCTGAGTGCACCACCGCGCTCTCTGCCGCTGTTCATGATTGGAAGCTGGAGCTGTTAAGCGGCGAAAACCTGGCTTACGGGTGACGCTTGGTGGGTTCTGCCCAGACTTTGGCGTCCTTGGATTATCGGATCGTGCGCGGGATACTAATGGTGGTGCAAATATTTGAAAATCGCGACATCGAAAAATCACTTCATGCGGAAAGGATTCGTCCAACTTTTCCCGACGACCTGAGTCGTCTCAATGGTCGCCTTTAGCTAATGCGGCATGGCTGGTCGTTTATATAAACTTAGCCGGCCATGGCTAGTTTATACCTTATTTTCTGATGAGGGCATGTCGACTGGGGTTCCTTTCTTGCTAACCAGATCACCCCCCGCCCGTTGATCTCCGCGACCAGCCTTTGAAATTTTTCTTTGACAACAACGAGAAACAATGGGTGAGGCCGCGTCGGTGTCGTCTTCGACGCCACAAGCGGTAATAGTTAGAGAAGAGCCCATCAACTACGGACCTCCCGAAGAAGGTATATTCAAGCACGTCGCCAAGATCATTCCGTACTTTCGCGATCCTCGCAATGTTCTTGTGTTCAAGCTGGATGTCATGCTGCTAGCGTGGATGTTCCTGGCAGGCATCATGAAAGAAATGGACCAGTCTGCCACAACGCAAGCCTACGTCTCAGGAATGAGAGAATCACTCAACCTCTACGGCAACGAATTGGTAGAGTTCAACACATTCTTTTCGATTGGATATGCCCTTGGTTTGGTTCCTGGTCAATTGATCCAAACACGATTTCGGCCATCGATATTCCTCCCTCTCTGTGAGATGAGTTGGGGTTTGTTAGTTCTCTTGTAAGTAATTCAACTTCCTCGACATTCGCACTGAAGGAAGACAACTGACGAACCCCCGCAGCACTTACAAAGCACCGAATGCACAAACCATCTTCGGGCTGCGGTTTTTCCTCGGTCTCTTCTCCTCCGCCTTCTGGCCTAGCGTCGTCGCCCTCATCTTCAATTGGTATACGCCCGCTGAGCTCGCCGTCCGAGTCGCCTGCTTCACCGTCTGCGATGTTGCTGGTGCCATGTTCCTGGGTGCGTTGCAAGCTGCCCTCTTCCGCGACATGAACGGTGTTCACGGTTACGCCGGCTGGCAGTGGCTCTTCATCATTGCTGGTACCGTTACGGTCGGCCAGGGCTTGATAGCATTCGTTACCGTTCCCGACTCCCCGTCCAACACCCGTGCCATTTACCTTACCGAGAACGAGAAGCGCCTGGCTCGCGAGCGCATGGGCAACTCCGGCGTCAACACCTCCAAGCGCATTTCAGCATCTGTCCTCCGAAAGAAGCTCCGCAAGCTCATTGTCCACCCCGTCACCTACTTCTTCCTCTTCTCCTTTGCCTTCAGCGCCTGGGCCCATCGTGCCAACTCGTACTTTGTGCTCTACCTTGAGAGCATCAAGGACTCGGCGGGCAACCGGGTTTACGATACCTACCACGTCAACATTTTGCCGTTGGGCGGTTACGCCCTGCAGATTGTGACTAACGTGGGTCTCAACTGGCTCTCCGACTGGAAGCAATGGCGTTGGCAGATAAGCATCTTTTCTGCCGCAGCCCACGGCATCTGCTTGGCTGTCCTGTGTGGCTGGCCTTCCGACCACAAGGTAATCCTTGCCTTTTACTTTCTCACATACGCGACCAATGCCGGCAGCCCCTCGCTTATGGCATGGATGGCCGAGATCCTCCGAAAGGAGCCCGAAGCCCGTTCTATCATTGTTGCCATGACCGTAACCACCGTCTATGTCGGCCACGCCACGATTCCCCTGGGAGCGTTCCGTGTTGCCGATGCTCCCCGATACCCCATTGGCTTTCCTCTCACGACGTCTTTTACCGTGGCCACGATCCTGGTTCAGTTTGGCATGCTGTGGTGGCATAGACGGCATCCTGAGATGGCTGAGTATGGCTATGAGCCCGCCATCAACGTGCATGAATCATCAGACGAGGAGAACCCCAAGCTGGCCAACACCGAGACCGCGGGCAGCGGACCTGACCCCAAGACAACCCAGCTTACAGGCACAAGGGAACTGTAGGCCCGGTTGGAAGTAGAGTGGTCAAATAGGAGAATTGTAGAATCATAAGTTGCAAACATGAACTATTCTGGTTTTATCGTATGGTAACATAGAAGAGACTTAACTCTTTGGAACCTCAACGTACAGCCCCAAAGCAAGCCAAGACGTTTGACTCCCATCCGCTACTTCTCAGTTGTAAATTATTGCATCTAATTATTGAGAAACGGACAAGCACCCGATATGGTCAATTTCGACTTATTGAAAAACTTTCCAGCACTGTTTCCCACACACTCATGACAAGTTCAGCCATGCCACTTGAGGTCTATGCAAAGTTTAGATCTGGCAACTACTTCCTCCATTTCCAAACCCCATTCAAACGCATCTCTCCGCTGTACCATTATCCCTTTGCATCCCGGATAAATTCCTGCCAGACTGGTGCACCTAGTACTAGAAATGAGAGCGCTTCTGTTCCGCCTTATAGCAAGAAGGTCACAGTCAGAGCGTCTTCTTCAATTGAAATATTACATCCTCAAAAACAGCTTTTAATTTTCAACCCTCGCCGCTTCAGAGCGAACAATAGTCGGGACCTCTTCTTCGAGGCTCTTCTCCTG
Source organism: Colletotrichum spaethianum (assembly GCF_022836535.1). Taxonomy (NCBI): domain Eukaryota; kingdom Fungi; phylum Ascomycota; class Sordariomycetes; order Glomerellales; family Glomerellaceae; genus Colletotrichum; species Colletotrichum spaethianum. Next base: position 986,982 of record NW_026054780.1, on the reverse strand, counting down.
CGGCTTCCAGCCGAGAACCTTCCGAGCTCGCACAGCCACGCCACGGGAGTTCATCCCCCAGCTGGCCGCCTCGAACCCCGCGGGCGACTTGACAGCCTCGTCGAAAGACAGCTCTCGAATCTCGGGGGCGGCGTCCTTGAAGAGGCCTTGCTTGTGGGCTTCCTGGCCAATGGTTTGAGACAAGTCGCCCCAGATATGCTCCCCGTTCTCGGTGAAGAAGTAGCCGTGAGCCCCCCAGAGCTCGGCGTCGTCCTTGCGGGCCGGGTCCAGGGCCGCTTCCACGAGAAGCTCGAAAACCTTGCTGAGGTCGTAGACGTGGACGTTGTTCCATCGGGAAAGGCCCTTGCCGATGCGAGGGCAGTACTTCTGCTTCAGGATGAAGTATGCAAGCTCATAGACCTGCCGGCCACGGCCGGAGATGGGGCCACGACCCTCGCCGTAGATTGTTGGCGGGCAGACAATCGCAGTCTTGACTGAGTCGGCGTGCTCCCTGCCAGTGTTGAGGACGATTTCGTCCACGTTGCGGTGAAAGGCGGCGGCTGGCAGGCTGACGAGCTCTTCGACGCCCTCATAGTCGTTGAACACCTTGTCGTCCAGCTCCCCAAATACCTTCTTCACTTCGGAATCGAAGTACGTCAGGATTCCGGTACCGCCGGTGTGCAGCCAGAATCCAGGACGGGAAGCAGAGTGGCCTTGCACGAGGCCCTTGGAAATGGCGGTTGCGGCGCCGGCGTGGTCAGAGGAGTCGGCGGTGTCTAAGATGCGTGTAAGAACGTGCGCAGAATGTGACAGAGAACAGCCACTCACGTATGACAATATCGGCCCACGAAGATTCGCGCTCTAGTGTCTCGGAGTCGTCGAGGCCCCCAAGAACGATCCGGACGGTGGGATACTTCTCGACGACTTTCTTTCCCTTGTCATCTGAACGGACCAGGAGCGCATACTCGAAATCGGGATGCTTCTTGTATAGTTGGTGGAGAGCATCACCTCCAATGTAGCCGGTGGCGCCTGTGAGGAAGATTTTGACAGTCATTCTGATTAGTTGTTCAGATGATGAGGAAAGGATCAAAAGTCTGAACTGAGATTAATTAGATGAAGCTTTCAGAGTTGCTTTCATTATTCATCTACTTTTGTTGCACCTTGGAGGGGTAAAACGTTCTATGACGTAAGATGCTTGTGTGATGATGAGAAATCGCCTGTTTACGATGGAGAACAACGTCCGGCTCGGTCGGGTAATCGTTTAGCCCCCACTCGTAGAAACTCCTCAATCTATGTCTCTGTTGTCTCCACCGAGTTACTCTTTAACCATACTAGTCTTATTCTATTCGACTATGGAACTCTCTAGTTTGTCAAAATGGAATTTGCAAACAGAGCTGGCTGTTGATCACTCGGACCCGTGTGCTAGGTATCTTGTTATATCTGTTTGCATCGTTTGTCATGTCTTTCCGATATGCGCGCCAAGGGGCTTTCTGAGAATGCATAAAGCCACGTTATCGTACATGGTCATAATGCTTGAGATTGGTGTCCAGTAGTGTGAAATTAAGAACTATAGTTACCGTAGATCGCTGGAATCTGACAAGCGGCTCGTTGTCAGTTAATTATGTGTTCACATTCTTTTTGACTAGGCCCAATGTGATGCCAGTTCATTGAATCAAGCTGTTGACGGCATGGTCCTCATCTGACGTCGACTCCCACATACCGTTAGATTACTCGGTTGCTGATGGCAGCCAAACTTGTAACATGTGAGCATTACCATGATACTTGCGAACCACGGAGTTAGAAAGACAACTTGCGCTTTGAACAAGAAGGCAAAAGACACACCGTCACAAAATTCTTACAGTCGATACCACTAGTACGATTAGGCGTATGAGAAGAAGTCACAGAGCAAAGGGCTTCTCAAGTAAAACCCGACTCATGATAAGAAATAGGTCATGCCTAAAAAGTCTAGTCAGACTGTAAAGATCAGAGTCTCTTAACTTGAGTGAACCGAAAACCGGAACGCAGTCTGCTACTAGTTAATTATGCAAGTTTTGGATAACTCGGGGACCGCATGAAGCCACGACATGGTCACGAATACAACGAATGGTGGTGGGAGAACCGCATCTCGTCAATGGATCGAAGTCTTCGAGCCTACTGAGTATGATTTGAAAAACTGACCTGAGGCGCATCGCCATGATTTGGAACTTAATGTCTGCAGTCCACAGTAACGTCTTTTTGATCATCTCTGTGTATCTGCTCGTCCATACTGGCAATGGTCTCAACGGCTTAGACCTTGATAGGGCGCCAGGGGCTATCCCGTTAAGGTTGGCCAGTTGGAGGACATATACAGCTCGGAGACGCTGAGCAACTGTCTGTTGGTTTTTCGATCTGGCTGGGGTAGCGAAGACAATGTTGACGGCCGAGCTCACATCGCTCTTGAAAGGTGACCAGAACAATGGCTGTTGGAGTTCCATATGCTTAGGTCTGGTATCGTCCATTACGGCGCCACCTTGGCAACCACTAAGCAGGAAACGCAGAGCGTTTTCATTCAATGTCCGACGATCAATCCTCAAGAGCTTGCATGCCTCGACAGTAGCCGCATGGAACACGAAGGACCGACAAGGAGTCCAGCAGAAGGCCAACATGTGTAGGTCCAGAACAAGCGGTGAAGGCCTCAGAGACCATCACCAGCAAGACGCACCCAAGAACCACATCACACAGAATTCGCAACTATGCCCTGCCATCGTGTTATATTGGCCCTCGCACCGAGGCAGCCCTATGACACGTCGACTTACTTAGACACAAAATCGTCACTTGTCGTCGGGGCCCTATGTTGGGGCGTTGGCTCGCTACGTGCACGTGACACCTTAACCGGTCTGCAGAATACGTCTTGATATTGTATTCAACACTCATTCTCGCTACTGTTGGTATGCTTTGAGCCAACGCTTAGTATCAGCTGCGCCACAAATTCTCATTGCCCCTAAATTTCGCTGTGGAGCAGTCGAACCCTCAAAACATCATATTACCACCAGACCCGAATGCTTGGTCGGGCGGCAGTAAGGAGCGGGGACGAAAATACTGCTAATATCATTTCACATAGATTACGGGCTTGTAGACAAACATCCCATCCAAGACATCTAGCAGTCGCAGCGTCGAGTCCAGTGACAGGTCTTGTTTGCAGCGTCTGGTCCAGATCTCATCAAGCATACGAAGGACGCACCGTTCCCCTTGATCAAGCGACGGCCCCTTGTGTCCGCTCCATCCGCTTCGATACCTCATAATTCCCATGGGTTTACCGCGCAGCTCGCCCTGGTGACACGCGTCTGTAGAAAACGGACGAGGCGTTGTCGTGTCCGGGGACTTAGGGGGCTCGGGCGGTGCGGGCACCGCCGAGTGGGTCCGCCGGCGAGGGCAGCACGAAATGAGCCGGAGGGAGCCTGTGGACGGTGGGGCCGCGGAATACGCAATTGAAAATTTCTCGCTTCGCTCTGGACTATTTTGGGCCGAGAAAAGAAATCGCGGCGGTGTCTCCCAGTCCGGTCCTCCTGGGTCCCATCGACGAGGTTGAGTTGACTGCCCACTTACCGTTGACGCTCTTCTCGTATCATGAACTGCGCTGGATAGCATCGAGACACGCGGGTGGAGAATAACGAACCAAGGCCACATTTGAGGCTGAAGCTCGAGCGTCTAGCATCCAGACCGTGGCCATTGCACAAGGGACTGGTGACGATTCAATTTCTTTGAGCTGCTTTAGCGTCGAGCAGCCACGAGAGCTCGGATGGGGCCTTGATGCAGTGGCTAGAATTAGATGGCCGAGCTAGGCCCCGAAAGCATCCTGTTGCCTGCCTACTGCACGCCTGATGTCAGCCCTAGTGATGGACGTTGTTTGCCTGGGTCGCCAGGTTAGGAGCGTCGTGAAAGACAAGGATATGCACTCGTTGACGATCAGAGAAATCGGGCATGTTACGTCGTCCATTTGCCTTGTATTGAACACAAATCACCGTAGCGAAGCGGCTCGATGTCGATGATGATGGTGATGGCGGCGGAAGAGACGACCTGGGATCCAGATAAACGGTCACGCGCAACGGAAGAGAAGCCGGCTGCCGTCGCACTGTCCCACGGCTCCAAGCATTGGGTGCATTCGTGGAAAGATCGCTCGATCCCACGCACAGTGGGACCACCGTCCACCAACGTCCCCATCAAAGAGACGGCGGTCAAGCTTTTTCTTGGGTTGTCGAGCGCCGAGGAAAAGCCAGTCAGCGGCTTGAACGGGCCAAACTGTGGAAACTGTGGGTGGAAAAGTGGTGAGCCAATGGCCGGGGAAAAAACCCACTTGACGGAAGCTATGGTGTCCCAAAATGGCACTGGGGCCTTTGGTCTTGTTCGCGTTCCATTTCCAAGTTCCCACTTTGCCAAGGAAGCTTCGCCACCACAGGGCCCAACACATCAACAGGCTTCGAGAAAAGGCCAGGGAGGATATGGAGACACGGGCAATCTAACTGTGTTTTCCTGGGATCGAGACAACGAGTCAGCCCGGTAGCGAGGGAACTCGGTACATTCCTCTCGGTATGGGGTACCTGGTCCAATTTCCTTGTACGCCGGCTCTTGTGAGAATTTGCTGGTCGGGTCAATTACGGCTACGGAGGTATACGCAACACGGGGTACGGAGGACTTACGCGGTATTACATACCAACCTGCGCGAGAGGACGCCAGAGGACGGATACCTGAGTGGCTGTGTGCCAAGGTGAGATTGGTGTGGTCAAATGCAGGGGAAGTGGGCTCTTGGCACCACCATTGGAAAAAGTCAAAGAGAAACATTTCGTTCATCATGAAATGTGACGAGTGTGCCAGTGCGTGAGTGAACTGAATCAATCTGGCTGGTCCACGAGAAACATGGGATGGCAACCCCGCGGGCGGCATGTGGGATGCACACAGCGGCAGGCAGATCCATGCCATGCCGTCCGAACGAAACCCGCATGTCGGGAAAATGTTGCTGTGTTGTGTGACGTGCCTCCCGGCTTCGTGCCAGCGGTCTCCCGGTGGTGCGTCGTCTTCAGGTAGTCCAGTCTCCAGGTTTCGACGAGGTAGTCAAACTGCCGACCGTCTGACGCTAACAGCCGCACGCGACTAACCCTACGAGGCGCGCACCGATGCAGAGGTTATTAGGTATCCCAGAAGCCATCCGCCCAGCCCGAAGTGGCAGAGCTGGGGACGGGAAAGCGGTTGTTTGTCTGAAGTTCTGTGACCCCCGTACTTCCCAATCCGAACCCTCGCGCGGAGCAGTGAACGACACCCGAAGACCGCGCAGCGAGCGAGTGCACGAGCGAGCCAGCGAGAGAATGCGTGACTGAGTGCAGGTGGTAATGCAGCAGCGCATGTGTGGCCGCCGCTTCAGTTTCAGACATTGGATGCCAGTCACTCCAACTCCCGATTATTAAGGGGACTCCGCCAAGACCCAGTCTGATGTCGGTGGTGATGACTGCAAATGTGCTGGCGAAATGAGAGAAGAAATGAGCTCACCCAAGTGAAATGTCGCCTCCTCTCGCCTCACTCACCGCCAAGACCCGGACGAGGGCGCGCCAGGCTCGCGGGAGAGAAGCCTGAAAGCAGAAGGATCGTCGCGTCGCTGTCCCCATAGAATATGATCGATTCGTGTTTCTGCGCCCTGTACGTAGGCCGGCCTGGCCATTGGGGGACTCTAGGCGTGGAGGGCTCACAGACGGCGGTGCCCTGGGGCGTCACGATGCTCGCCTGTAACGTTTCTCAGGGGCACAAGTCGAGCGTGTGTGAGCGCTAAGAGAACGTTATCTGTGCAGTTGGCCAGCATGCACTGCATCGCTGTGAATAACCAGTGTAAGATGCTCCCCGAGAAAGGCATCCCAGTCATTACGGTACGTGTACACTAGGTACATTCACTCGCCGACGGGACGGAGTCCAGAGTGACCCGGCAATGGCAAGGTCGGGCCAAGAAATGAGACGCCGGCGAATCGATCTCGATCAGGCACGGAAGGGAAAGGGAAAGCTGGATCTCTGAAGCAATGCTGTCAACGGCCTTGGCCCATTGGAGCCCCTCTCTGGAGCTGCGTCTTCCAATCAGCGGCTGAGCTGCTATTTTCTGCATCCTTTGGCCCCCTTGGTCATGCTGCTGGATGTCGACAGAAACAAGAACCCACAGCTCCAGAAGGGGGGAACCAAGCGATCAACTTGGGCGCCTCCACGTGTCGACGGCGGTTCGCATGGCCCAAAGCTGGCGAGCCCAGCTCAGCCGAGTGGGCAGAGGAGCAGAAGCACTGGAGGAAACCAGATGCAGGTCAGCGCTCAGTTGTGTAGGTCGTGTACGATGTACAGAGTAGTATACCGACACACAGTGCAGGATTCGTCCGTATTCGAGTCGACGTGCTTCTTCTGCATCGGCCCAACTGGGCTCAGGGGGAAGCCAAGCAAGTCTGGGTGAGTGCAGTATGGATGACAGCGACGGACATTGGGCAGATGGCCATGTCAGACATAAACCGCCCCTTGGCACGCGATTTCCTTGCTGCTACGAGGACCCCGTTTGGGAATCAACGCGGCATGGCGGCGGTCGAATATCTCAACGCACGCAGAGAACGAAGCTGCGAGAGTGTTGCAGTGGTTCACAGCGCTGGCGCAAGACGGCGAAGAGGCAGCAAAGCAACTGGCGCGAGTGAATGAGTGTGAGTATGAATTGCAACCACGAAGTAGGGTGGAGCCGCATGGCCCCTGTTTCAGCTCCGCCCCCCTGCTCTCCCGCCGGTTTTCACTGGCTTTCCCTCTAGCCTTCGAGATGTGGCTCCTTCCCCGGGGCTGGCCGCTCCTATTCTTGTTGTACCTGGGTAGTGTACAGGTAGGTACTCCTGCCCCTGCCCACCATCATCCATGCCCCATCGCTCCTTCCCTTGGGACTGACAACCTTTGGACACCGGCCGGGGCAGGAAGACGAGGAAACACGAGCCTTCCATTGGCCGATGACGCCTCTGCACTGGCCGTTTGACGATCTAGCAGCGGGAAGGTCTCACCCAAAGGGGAAAGGCGGCAAGGGGTGCATTTGTCGCCTGCAGGAGCGATGCTGATGAGGACGGGCGGGAAGGAGAAGGGGTGGGTATGGGTGTGTGTCTGGGTGGCTCGTATTGTGGTGTGTGGTGGCAGTTGCACTCTTGGGCGATGAGGGACCGAAAAAAAAGTCGAGAGCAAAAATCAACAGGAGACACGCGACGGTGACATATTTCTCCTCGCCTCTCTGATACACATTCTCTCTCCTCCTTTTTACTTTTGGACTTCTCCGAGTTTTCTTTCTCTCCTTCTCATCCTATCTATTCAATCTCGTCCCATCTCTCTCGTCCTTCGTCCTTCCTTCCTTCATCGTCTGTTTCCTGAACATCCATCTACAGTAAAAACCACTCGCGCTCACTCACTGATTCACTCACTCGCCCACACCACACTCCCGGCGGCACCACACCACCAGCAGCTCCCTGGACGAACCTTCCACACCATCACCGAGTTTAGCTTAACTCCCGTCACATCCCAACCTCAAGCCAGGTCACCCCTCCTTCGCTGGACATCCTCCCATTCCAGCTCCTACCCCTTCACACACGACTTGCGCACCACGCTTCATATATCCAAGACTCCCGCCCGAGACCTCTCACGTTCTCTGCGACTTATCCCTCACTCGCTATCGTTGTTGATTGATGGGCAGGATCCATCTATAGTCGACACGCACAAAGGACCGTCACTACCCGAGGTCCTTTTTTATTTACCCTCTCCCTCTCCCTCACCCTGATTATGCCCCAGCTCACGAACTCGGCCCACGAAGTTCCAGTAATCAATACACAAGTCCACGACTCCGGCAACACTCCCTACATCATGGCCGAAGAAGGCGGTCACCACGTCCCGACGGGCGGCAACAACCACAACCCAGCCAGCGACAACCAGCAAAAGCAGGCCCCCGAGTTCACCATCAAGCCCCGCATGGACAACTTCAACGCCGAGGAGATCCGCGAGGCCATGTCGCCCACCGGCCCTATGACCCCGAATCCCTTCAGCCGCAAGAACACGAGCATCGACATTGATGACTACTTCACTGGCCCTCGCGACATCCTCAAGCACTCCAAATGGCCCCTCTTCATGCAGATGCACGGCAGCATCCTGCCCAAGATGATTGTCCCCTTGATCTGGATGTCTCTCTGGTCCGCCGCCATTACCTGTATCGACAAGTTCCGCACCAACATGGGTGTCGACTCTGTTTTGTTGACCGTCCTGGGTTTCGTCGTCGGTCTGGGTCTCTCGTTCCGCAGTTCCACCGCCTACGAGCGTTACGCCGAGGGTCGCCGCTACTGGGCCCAGCTTATTCTTGCGACCCAAAGTCTTGGTCGCGTCTTCTGGATCCACGGTGCCGAAGCCCAGGACGTCGATCCGAGGCAGTCGCTCCTCCGCAAGGTTGGCTCCATGAACCTCCTCTTGGCTTTTGCCGTCTCCCTCAAGCACAAGCTTCGATTCGAGCCCTATACCGCGTACGAGGATCTCGAGCACCTGGTCGCCCATCTGCAGACGTTTGCCCAGGAGGCAACCGCGGCCGAGCCTGAGAAGATGGCCCTCAAGAAGAAGAACTTCTTTAAGGAGACTGGCGAGTACCTCGGCGTCTCCTTCGCCGCCAGCAACCCCCGCAAGTCCATCAAGAAGGCCTCCCGCCCCCTCGGTAACCTGCCCCTCGAGATCCTCAACCACATCTCCTGCATCGTCGACAAGATGGTGGAAGATGGCCAGCTCAAGGTCCCCATGCAGCAGACCCTGGCCTACAACAACGTAGCCCTCCTCAACGACATCATGACGGGTACCGAGCGTGTCCTGACCACTCCTCTCCCCATTGCATACACTATCGCCATCAGCCAAATCACTTGGGTCTACGTCATGCTGCTTCCCTTCCAGCTGATTGACAAGCTCGACTGGATCACCATTCCCGCCACCGTCGCTGCCGCCTATATCATTCTCGGCATCCTGTTCATCGGTCGCGAGATTGAGAACCCCTTTGGCGAAGACGTCAACGACTTGCCTTTGGAAGCTTACTGCGAGCAAATCGCCTCGGAACTCGACATCATTGCTTCCTTTGAGAAGCGCGACCCATACCGGTTCATGGAGTCTTCTCGCAACTTGCCCCTGTTCCCCGCCAGCATGGCTCCCTACCACATCTGGATGGGCCGCTCCGAAGAGCGCGTTCGCGACGCCATCAAGTCCAAGCACAATACTGTCTTCGAGTTCCGTAAGAAGGTTATTCTCGAGAAGGCAGCGTCGAGGGCCGGCCACTCGGGGGAAAAGACAAGCAGCGAGGCCACGACCACGATCAACGGCGATCACAACGTATAAAAGATGCTGTGGCTTTTGTTTTTCGTTTTTTTCTACCTCTCTTCGACCCCTTGCTGCATATTTCAGCCGGATGAGAAATGGGTTTAGCGATTTGCTTGAGGAGCATTCAAAGGCACGGAAAATTCATGCATGCCCCGACAGGCGGCTTTGGCACTGGTACGGTTCGGATTTTCTTTTCACTGTAATTACCTGGAAAACAAGGACAGGTGTGTTTTTTTGAGCGCGGCATTGCATCTCATGGCATGAGATATTAAAGACATACTCTACGACGGGTAGAAATCCAAATTGAATGGGAGACATTTCAAAACATGACGCCAGTCTGGTGACCGAGAGCACTGTAATCCGACTGTCTGACCTCGCCATGAAAAAGACATTTTCGTGAACCCTCGCAACCAAGCACTACACCCCTTGCAAAAACAACTGACCCGGCCATCTGCTTCAAATATAAAATGGCGTTGGTGATCCAGCTTGACCCGGTCTGATTGTTAAAGAGTCTGGGCATCGTCAAGAACCATGATCGGGGACCCGGCGCGGGCCGCCCTCCGTGAAGCGGGGCCATCGGTAGTGTGGTCGCTGGCGCTCGTGTGTGTGTGTGTGTGTGTGGAGATTTCCTCGGGCCTTGAACGACAGGGGTATGGCGAGGACCTCAGACAGGCGGAGACTCCAACGCATAATGCGTACGAGTCTGGGTTACATCCAAACCGAAACAAGGGGTTCAATGGCGAGAGCATTTCACCAGCACGTTGTGGCCAGGTCGTTCTAGACCTTTGATAAATGGGACTGAATTGTAGGACGGAGCGTGGTGACAAACTGTGGGCCGTCTCAGCCGTTTCCTCCCCGCAAACTGGATATCGGGTCTGTTTAGATGGAGGCTCTTGCGGCTGATCGCTGAACTTGAGGCACCGGAACTGAGGATGGAACAGGACGGAGACCTCCGCAGTTCTTTTGCGCCAAATTCTCGGAACCTTTCCCTATAATTTATTTACCGTCTTCGAAAAACGGTGGATGTCTGCCAGTCGCCCAACCAAACCCCGAAGGTCTTTGGTATCGATGCTCACGACCTGATTTGAGAATATGGTTGCGAACAAAGTAATCTTGTCTGGTTCAGCGGTACGTACGGTTGGACATTGTCGCCGACGGTTCCTGGAAGCCACAAACCATAGGCTAGTTTGCACTCTGCGGAGCTCTGTGGAACCGTGTTTTGCCTCGGACTGATCGGGTACCGTCTGCCATTCCTTTCGTGCCGGTCATGACGCACAGTGCTTAAAGCGCGACGTAGAATCGAACCTTCCATGCCTCTTCCCGTCAGGCGGTACGCATAAAGAGTCTTCCTGGGGCTTCCGCAACGTTGACCACCGGGTGTTGGACTGTTCCCACAGCTAGCCGTCTTCGACACTCAGCCAGTCCTTATCCTGAGAGGACCTGAGAAATTCTTGATATACACTGACCGCCTAGGCCTGTTCGGTGGGCGTTCCCGTCCTCGCCGAAATTGTGGGGTCTTGCAGCCATTTCTGGGACTTGTCCTGATACCGCATTTGACCCAGGGGCCAGGGCACACTACGACTTACCAATTGGACTGCTCCCGGACTTCTGCTTCGGAGCATACGCGCGATTTCCTTTGCAACGGAATCCTGGAGAGCCCGGGCCGCGTATTGTATGAAGTTCATTCTACCTTTCCGTTCCAGCATCCGGGCCTTGGTTACTTCGGGGGCTCTGGTTTGGTTCTTGATTTTCAGACATTAGCGCTGAGTTGGCGCAGTGCCTGAATACTCGTCAGAAGCAGACCCGCCTCACTTTATCGATTTTCGGTGCGGGAATAGGGTGCGACATTTGAGAACGTGCTTTAAGGAGGGCGAGAATAGGGCTGCCAAGAACCAAGGACTTACATGGCCATGGAATCAGTCCGCGTGCAGGGAGACCCGATGATGCGTTGCCCGCCTGCCGTTATAATCTTTGAGAAGAAAAGCTCGACCGTCCATGCTTGTTGCCTACCCCCCTGTCCTTCTGCAACAACTTGGTGGCCTTCTTAGCCGCGCACTCACTTTGTGTGATTCTCTACAATCAGTGTTCTCAGGCTCAGTCATTATCTTGTTCGGGGCAGCCACAGTTGCGATAGGCGCGAAATGTATTACAGTCTAGGCGCAATTTCTAGCAATGAGTGAATACGATGCTTTAATAGGGCAACGTGACTTTTGTTCAAGGCTTAAAATGTGTTTGCTTATAGGTAAGTAATGGACCTGACTCAAACTCAACAACTCGTTCAGAGGTTTGGTGTCTTTACTGTTCGCCTCGGGAGTAGGCGGGTATGTCCGACCCATCGCAAGGTGCGGAACGAGGAAGGACCTCGGTATGCGAGTGAAAAAGCAAATGTCGGCGACCAAAGAACGTACCGGGCATCTGTGTGGAATCAGTTTCCTGCTCAGAAAAAAGTCAGACCTTAACTTCGGGAGTATGGGCGACTCGCTTGGGATAAGGCTCTACAGCACTGCCTTGTTTTCTCCAAGTCCTGCCACGGTCGTGTGTAGAAGCCCTTGGCGGTTTGTTGTCGTATATTCTGAGCGGGTAGATATGACAGATGTACGAGGCAATAAATTCGTCTGGTCACTGCCGTTTCAAGGTCGACTCAAAGGGAACTCACTTGTTTTGCATGACTCGGAGCAGTTGCATTTGTTATAACATCCATTCAATTTAACGAGAGTATGTAGTGAGCTATCCATTACACGGGTCCAAAGTATATAAGTACATGATTATGGCGCCCAAACTGCCCTATCATGGTCAAGAGTACATGAGCCATCGACGGCCCAGCCCAATCGCTGCCGTGATGAAAGACCTAGGAACAAAAAGCTGCAAAAGACCTCCGTGGCTTAGTTGCAGTCCGCACCGGAGAAAGGAGCCAGGGTGATCTCCTGGTTGTTGTTGGTGAAGCGGCGCCCGTCGGTGGCGATGCGCAGGACTGAGTCGGCCGAGTTGCGGTTGAAGAAGAAGCGGGTGTAGGTGTTTGTGTTGACGCCGTCGTCTCCCGCCGCCGAGCACTTGAGGGGCACGCCGACAGTGAGCGACCGGTCGTTGACCTCGCAGATGAGGGGGCAAGCTTGCGGACGAGGACCTGGCGGGGGGTGAAGCCGTTGACGGGGCGGTTGTCCTCCTCGTAAGGCGCAGGGACAGCAACGAGCTGGCCGTCGGTCTGGTAGAGCTGGCCCGTGGAGAGGTTCAGGTCGAAGCGCGCGGCGGTGCTGCCGGCGGGACGGATGCTGAAGCGGTTAGAGCCAATGGCGACGACGGAGCCAGGGACCGGGCCGGTGGAGACCTTGAGGCAGAGGTTGCGAACAAAGCCGTCGGTGGAGGTCGGGGACGCGGATGAGGAGGTGGAGGAGGTGGTGGTGGTCCCAGTTGTGAGGGTGCTGGTGACAAAGGTGCTGCTCTCGGTCGAAGAGGCCGAGGTGGACTCTTCCGTGGAGGAGGTCGAGGTCGAGGTCTCGATGAAGATGGGCGCGCTGGTGACGGTCGACGTCAAGAAGGTTGAGGATTCGGAGGTGGAGGTCTCGGAAGCGGACGTCAGGTCGTCGGTGGTCGTGGACTCAGCGGTGCTGGAGGACGAGCTGATGAGAGTGATCGTGACTGTAGCGGAAGAGCTGCTATCGCTCACGGTGACGGTAGTCGTGGTATTAGGGAAGGCGGTCGGCTCGGCGGAGGACGAGAGGCTTGTGATGCTGGATGACTCGATGGCGGTTGAGTTGGGGAAAAGAGTTGACGTGGGGAACTCAGTCGAAGTCTCGGTGAAAGTCGTGTTAGGGAACAGGGTGGAGGAGAGCGAAGTCTCGGTCGCGGTGGCATTAGGGAAGCCAGTAGACGTGGGGAACGCCGTGGTCTCGGTGTCAGAAGTGACGGTGGTGTTGGGGAAGAGAGTCGAAGAAGGAGAAATCAACGTCTCGGAAGTGGTGACGTTGGGGAAGAGAGTCGAAGAAGAAGACAGGGAAGTCTCGGTAGATGTAGCATTAGGGAAAAGTGTCGAAGCAGAAATTGACGTCTCGGTAGAGGTTACATTAGGGAAGAGAGTCGAAGAAGCAGACAGGGAAGTCTCGGTGGTGGTGACGTTAGGGAAAAGAGTCGACGAAGCAGACAGGGAAGTCTCGGTGGAAGTAATATTAGGGAAGAGAGTTGAAGAAGCAGACAGGGAAGTCTCGGTGGTGGTGGCATTGGGGAAGAGAGTCGAAACAGAAATCGAAGTCTCAGTGGTAGTGACGTTCGGGAAGAGAGTCGAAGAAGCAGACAGGGAAGTCTCGGTGGTGGTGACGTTGGGGAAAAGAGTTGAAGAAGCAGACAGGGAAGTCTCGGTGGTGGTGACGTTGGGGAAAAGAGTTGAAGAAGCAGATAGGGAAGTCTCGGTGGTGGTGGCATTGGGGAAGAGAGTCGAAACAGAAATCGAAGTCTCGGTGGTAGTGACGTTCGGGAAGAGAGTCGAAGAAGAAGAGAGGGACGTCTCAGTAGAGGTCACGTTGGGGAAGAGAGTTGAAGAAGCAGATAGGGAAGTCTCGGTGGTGGTGACGTTGGGGAAGAGAGTCGACGAAGCAGACAGGGAAGTCTCGGTGGTAGTGATGTTCGGGAAGAGAGTCGAAACAGAAATCGAAGTCTCAGTGGAAGTAATATTAGGGAACAGAGTCGAAGAAGCAGACAGAGAAGTCTCAGTGGTGGTGACGTTGGGGAAGAAGCTCGAGAAGGAGGAGCTCGTCTCCGTCTCCACGGACGACGTCGTGTTGGGGAAGACGGTAGTCGACGCGAAGCTGGACGTGATGGTCGTGGATCCCGAGGTGATGGTCGTGTTGGGGAACGAAGTCGAGGTCACAGAGTCAGTGGCAGCTGAGCTGCTGGACTCGGTGGAGGTGGTGTTGGGGAAGACGGTCGATGTGAGGGTGGAGGACGTCTCCGAGATAGTAATAGTGGTGCTACTGTTAGGAAAGATGGAGGAAGTGATGGTCTCGGTCTCGGACAAAGAGGAGACGATGGTGGAAGTAAGAGTAGTGGTGTCGAAGACAGGGGGCACCGACGTGGTGCGGGTAACGAAAGTCGTGAAAGTAGCGTTGGTAAGGATTGTGCCAGTCACAGATGTGGTCTCCTCGATCAGCTCCGTGGCGGTGCTGGCAACGGAGGTCGTAGCAGTCACCAGCTCAAGGTCGGTGGAAGTGAGGACGACGGTCGCGAGGGCGGTGGACGTTGTGGTCGTGGTCGCCAGGACGGTCGAAGCCGAGCCGGTGCTGGTGACGGTGATGGTGACTACGGAGGTGGACAGAATTGTAGCCGGCACCGAAGCAGTGACGGTGACTACGGCAACGGCCGACGTCACAGTGTTGGGTGTGACGCCGAGGCAAGAGCAGGCTGATGCATAGCGTCTGACGGAGCTGCAGGCCGAGGCGTATGCTGGGAACGTGTTGGAAGAGACTGCGGTCGCGGGGGCCTGGCGCCTGTCGAGAGAGATGGTCTCCAAGATGGTCTGGGTCTCGGTGGCGACGGTGGTAATCTGAGTGGTGCCGAAGACAAGGGTGCGGGTGCTGGAGACGAGAACCGTAGTGGGGACGACTACGGTCTCCGTTGCGACCGTGGTGGCTTCGGTGATGCCGACGACGCTGGTCTCGGTGAGGGAGGCCAAGGCAGTCTCGACAACGACGCTGGTCTGGACGGGACCCGGGCCGGCTTCAGTGACGGTGAGAGTCGACGTGAAGACGCCGCTGGTCGGGAGCGTGACAGTCTGGGTGGTTGTGCTTGGGGGATATCAGTCACCGGAGCCTCGGGACCTGGGGGGCGAAGACTTACACGGCACCGGGGTAGACGGTCACCTCCAGGTACCTGGAACAGTCGGCGGTACCGCTGCGGGTTAGGATTTGAGTGGCCGCGATGGCTATAGGAAATTAAGGTCAGTCTGCGAGCTCTTGGTGTAGATCTCCAGGGGGGGGACTGGATGCTTGGATGGGAGTGGCTAACCTCTCAGGCAGTTGTCCCTGGCACACTGAGCAGCGCTCAGCCCAAAGAGGGTGGCCAGTACGGCGGAAGTGGAAGGCTTCATGGCTGTACTGAGGGTAAGGAATGGATCTCTTTTGGGACTTGGGACCGTTGGACTTCGGGACGGGGCTCGAAGAGTTGATTGTCTGGAGCTTGTCGATGAGAAGAGATGCAGGAGAGAGATGACTGCGCTGGCGTGGAGATAAGAACAACATCCTGGGAATTCTTTTGGAAACGTCGAGTTATATACATCAGAAGGCATCTAGAAGAGACACCCAGGAAACAACACAGATAGCCCGAAAAAGCGCGTCTTTCCAGTACCAAGGGATGGAGGCAAAGAGCCTCTGCCACCAATATCGCGCCTCTCTGGGTCTGAGACTCCTTCTTCCCTTGGGTCATCTCGCGATTGCCTCAACGATAGTACTGTACATACGGGCTTGTCCATCGTAGAATCGGCGTCTCCCACGCTGAAGCCGCCGTTGCTTGCTTTGCTCATCGAGACATCCCTGCCTGAGCATGTCAGTTAGAGACGAGGCCAAGCTTGCGGACACTAGCGAATGTGGCTTGATTAGCACCAGCGTCGTGCCCGCGGCGATGGAATCGTCGCCCGCTGTGCGGGGCTCTCGCAGAAACTCGCCCCACTGGCCGCGGGGCCAGTAAGGTCAATAGGAGATGAGCTTGCGTGATGAGAGGATGTTCCCTAGCGTGGCCGCGGCACTACGCTATTGGCATAGTGGGCTTCAAGTTGACTGTACTGCAAGGAACAAGACGGTCTTACTGCAAGGGCAAATGAAGTCTGTCTGAGATGTAGGCATCGGATCATGGCACACCGTGGCAGACACTTGGCAGGGAACGGGCCAAAAGCCGCGGGAAAGGGAGGAAGGCCTCCCCAGCCGCGAGGAGAAACTCCAGAAACCTCCGGGACACTGCTGATTGGACAGAGAAGCCGAAAGAAGAAAGAGCAGGCCTAGAAGCCTGCAGACCCGCAGGAATTCGTCAAAAGCAAGCGTTGTTCGCGCGTGAGAGTGGACGGGTTTGAGTCCCGCTCTGCACGTGCGAGTCACATTTTAATGAAGGTCTTCAGAAGCCCTGCATCGGATGCAGACAAGAAACAAGTTCGCCACGCCCACAACGACAAAACCCGGTTTTTTATGTTTGGTTTCATCTGATGGGAGCTGAGGTTACCAAGGATCTCGGGAGCCGCAATAGCTCGGCCTGTCGTCTCCCTGCGAGATGTTGTCCCAAGATCTCAGCAGCGGACTCATCGGACCGCATCAATCCAGACGTATGGAAATGACGTCCCGAGGGACTCATGACGGATATCGTGTTGATGATGTACCCCGCCAGCCCAGAGAATGTTCTTGCAACAGGAAAGACGATGCAACTTCTTTGGAGCCTTGTGTGGCACCACAAGCCAACCATGTGTTGGAACCCCCACGATCGCCCAGCATCCAACATGCACATGGTTCCCATAAATCTTTTGCTTCAAACAATGCTTTTGTGACATTTCAAGAGCGGTCAAAAGCCCCGACACAAGCTGAAATTGGTGACTCTCCCCTTGGATCATGGCTTTAGTATCGAACGCGCTGACCACGAACATATTCGCTTCCATGATGGCGGCTGAGATCCTCAGCCCAAAATCTAACCTCCTTCTATCACCGTTTTTCAGCTCGTGGAAAATGTAACAAGCCTGTCTTTTCCAAATCCCAACAACACGAGGGATGCTTCTACGCCGTCATTTTCGTGGTTGCTCATGAGACATGTATGGGTACCGCATGCAGGCTAGACTCTAAACGTGCCGGAGGTCTCAAGCGGAGCGACTCGCAAGGCTTTCCGGCGGTAGTCGGGTCTGGATGAGCGACATCGCATGAAATCACGCCCCATGGCTGACTGCTATGGCCCCCGAACCCGAAAGCTTGTGTCAGATCCCGAGTCCATTTGGCGAGCTGTTTCTTGACGCGATGTCTTAGCAAGAACCCACTGCCAAGGTAGCTGAGCTGGAAAAGGTCTTGAAGATGAGCCTCGCGTGATTTGCGAGTTGAGATATTCCAGTGGATGCTTCGCATGTCTCTCTGTTGTCCTAATTCCGAGCAACGTTGTAAAATCTTGGATGAGGAACTGAAGAAACCCTTGAGCAGTAGGAACATTGAATTTTATGGCCGCATGTGAAAGTGAAAGCTGCCAAATAGTAACCAGGTACCCTTTGGGCACTTAGTCGTTACTAAGATGAGATGATTTCATCAATTGTTTGAAACTTTGTTGCGAACTACGGCCCATCTGTGTTTAGTTAATGGAAGAAAGGTTCAAGGTCATTTGATGCCGGGACCGTCCTTGTTGCAAAGACACGACTGTCTACAAGTCCACCCCTAGTCCGGAGATGTAGGTTGTAGCAGTAGGCCACAGTCAATCTTACCTATTCTGGTCGTGCCTTAGGAATGTGTCTGGCACAAACGCGTCAATCAACTGCCAGATCTGCAGCGAGCCTATTTTAGCGCAATGGTCTTAGATCTTGATGGCCTCTTTCTGTTGGTCGGCAGCCGTGCAACAGATCCAGTCGCCCTAGGCGATAAGTAGCTC
Source organism: Colletotrichum spaethianum (assembly GCF_022836535.1). NCBI lineage: Eukaryota > Fungi > Ascomycota > Sordariomycetes > Glomerellales > Glomerellaceae > Colletotrichum > Colletotrichum spaethianum. Next base: position 969,057 of record NW_026054780.1, on the reverse strand, counting down.
TCAAGAGGGAGATCCTGTCTATAACAAAACGGCCGTTTGACGACCGGACCCCACGCAGCTGTTTATGCTACTTTTCGAATGGGTAGTTCACTGGTGAACCCTTTCTGTGACGGCTTCTCCATGGCATTAGATGCAGGCTGTCCACCGGCACATGCACTGAGACAACCGGGTGTCGAGCCTCCTCGCTAGCATGGAGCGTGCGGTACGGCGCGCTCTCGAGACATCAGTCAATATCGAGAACCCCTTGCTGTCAATGTTCTATTTTTCGAGTCCTCTAGTGTATGGGACGTACCTGTGGATTCGCGCAGACCTCAATACTGAGCTGAATGTCATCATAGATTCGTTCAAAAGGCTCACTTACCCCAGGGAGGATTCAAGTGCGGTAGCAATCGGAATTCACCATACCTTTAACCACAAAGATTCAAGATTCCAGTCACGATGTATTCCGTCATAAAACAGCAGGTGTTGGGACGGAATTCCAACTGTACTCATCATAGCCACGGTTAGTTGCAACAAGAAGGGACATTAATGCTGTCATTCTGATACAACACGGCAATTCCTTCTTAGTGAATGAGGAAAACTTACTATCTTTGGTGGAAGCATTCTCATAGTCTTAGTCGGAGGATGGTGCTAGAACCTCAGCGACAAATCACTATTGTTCTCTTTGACAGTCTCGGAATTTGAAAGACGAAACGTATGAAATTGAGAGATGTTGTAAGTAGTGGCGCGTACCTACCCACCCATCTGTTCTCAAGTTCCGAGAACTAGCCCTTTCCAAGTAGGCTGTCTTCAAACCAACCCAAAATTGCCAACGACTAATTTATAGAAGACACCCGAGATCATTGAAAGTGAGATTCGAGAACCCCAAGAACAGCCAACTTTATAGGATTCCCTAGCGGCTATGGTCGGGTGCGGCTGGGAAAAGTAGAGAGAAATTGTTGTCATTCGACTTATTTCGGAACACACGGCCCTGCTTCTTGTCATTAAAAATTAATATCCTGGAAAGGTATCGTTGGTATGGCATGTTACTTCATGACTACTTCAACACCTAGTTGGGACTAACCCGTACCATGAGAAACTCTGAGACACAAGAAACCCGCATCTGGCTCTATCCATGACAAGCAACACGGTTCCTCTCTGCCATGACGCCTTGGTCGCAGTGTAAAAGCACGAGGGAGGAATGGGAATTTAACGCACCTACACAAGAGGGCTCTATCAGTGTTTCCAGCGCAGGAATCAAACTCTGGAGTCAGAGCTGTAAGTTCCAAAGCTATTATACCACAGATGTCCCCGTAAAAAGGTGACGTGAGAGCTAGGGTAGTTATATGTAGAATTTTGGCTTATCAACAGCAGGTTTCTTTCATCATATACCCCGTCATGGACCAAGGTCTTGTTCAAATGGTCTGCAACCATTTGCTGGTGTCTACTAGACCTGTGTATGAGCAGCGAAGGATGCACTTTGCCCCGTGGCGTCGCGCCACACCGCCGCGAAACGAACCCACTAGCTGTCATTCCGAATTTTTACATCATGGCTTGCTTTGACAGTGTCGATCATTTGGTTATTCCATCTGTCGGACCAGGTCCTTATAAAGCGGGAGATGCTTAGCTTGGCAAGCTTGGAACCACAAAAGTCGCGACAGAGTGGGGTTGCACAAAACTGACGAATGCTAATGTCTCTACGTGCGATGTATGGCATGGTAACGCTCGTGTCAGTAATAGCTAACCACCTCCGTTGTCTATTCAACGGTCAATGGAAACCCTCAATAAGTCCCGCTGTCATGGAATGCATCGATTGGACAACCAAGACACTAATTCGTTCTGGAAACATGATTACAGTTGAATATGGATGGATCTTGGGCCGACTTTCATTCAATGAGGCAGGCGTTTGAAGACGGGTAGTGGAGACAAGAAACCTGGGCCCATCAGACTAACAGCGCTCATCAAAGAAGAGAAACCGTAATCTTGGCTGGCCACGACCCAGGCAATCGGTCGCCGGATCCGGAAGGAAAGGGTTCTGTAGTGAACGCGATCACTGAGACATTTGGACGAACGCGTGCTGGGAGGACTGTTAGCAGCGTTTGTAGCATGCCTGGGTAAAAAAGGTGGCGTACTCTTATGTGGCTTGTTTCCCTTGAATTTGAAATCTCTGTCTTTTTTCTTGGCTCTTATCATTGACTCGTGTCGTAGTTGACTGCCTTACAGCTGTGAGGTTTTGATCGATTCTTCTACCAAGACCGAGACTCCTTGAAAGATAGGCTTGAAATCACTACCTTTACATGACTCCCGTTAGTCCTCCCTTGCCACGACGCGACGCGAGCCGGTAAATTATTTTCAATTGCGAGACGCTTGTTGACCGAAAAACGGTGAAAAGATCGATGCGTTGATAGACGAGGCGATCATTCCCGATGCTGATCTGGCCCATCCTAGAGAGGGCAGGCATGAATTCTTCCCCCGATGGCACCGGTGAACGGGTTGGCACGGCCGAGGATTTCCTTCCCGAAAACTCAAACGAGAGTTTCGTCGACCTAATCATCGGCGTTACTGTCGCCTTACTAGTGGTCACAACTATATTTGCTGCGTTACGGGTCTACGTTAGGGCGGTCGTGATAAAAAAATGGGGAATAGATGACACACTGCTTGTGTTGTCTTTCCTTGCAGTATTGCTTCACGGTATCGCGATGTGTCTAGGTAGGTCTCCTAGTATCAGTACAACGTGATGCCCAAGCCCTAGGAGTACACCAGCTAATCAATTTTTACACACAAAAGGTACGATATTCGGCCTTGGAAAACACATTTGGATGACACCAGTAGACATAATTATCAAAGGCCAGAAGGTAAACCCACCTCTTCTACACTTGAAATCGCACGTACACTTACTGCAAAACTGTAGTTGGCAGTATTCATCATCGTATTATACAACTTTGCCTTTGTTACTATCAAAATCGCATTCCTGCTCCAGTACCGCCGAGTGTTCCCGCTTCCAACAGTCGAGTTGATCTGCAACATCGGAATCGCATTCCTGATCCTGTTTGGAATATCCCTTGTCATCTCTACGGGCGTCACCTACAGCATGGTGTTTGGAAACAATTTTTGGAACTCCCCCATCGACATCCTGGGATGGTGGCTTACGAATGCCGCCATACACCTGGTCACAGACATATTGATATTCATTCTGCCCTTACCACTTTTGAGCCGGCTCAGGTTGCGCAAACAACAGAAGTTGGCGTTGATTGCCAGTTTTGCCTTGGGTTTCTTGTAAGCAACAATTTGAAACTGGATTGCAGCCTTGGATATTCCGCCGAGCCCCTGTGTCGGCGCGACTGAAGTCTCTTGCTAACACGGATCACCTGTCAGGACCTGCGCTATCTCCATCATTCGCATAGTCTCACTCCCAGCATCGCTTGATACGATTGATCAGACGTACGAGGGCGTGCCAACCATCGTTTGGAGTGTTGCCGAACTTTCAAGCGCTGTCATATGTTGCTGTATTCCAACGCTTCGCCCATTGATTCAAAGATCTCGGTACCTGCCCGGCGGAAGCGCATTCAGCGGAAGCGGGTTTAGCAATACACCTCTTTCCCCATCCAACTTACCGCAGCACAGTGACAGAGTGTTTTCTTCGATGAGTTACGTATCGGACACTGCAACGAAAAAGGTCAAGCCTAGCTTTTCTTGGAAACGAAGCCGCCAACGAAGCGAGAAGTCGACCATTACAGGCGTTGATGAGATTGAGCCGGTGCCTGCAACGCCAATGATGCCCGTCGAACCGATAGTGCCGGCAATGCCGGTATTAGAGGTGAACGGCGTCAGACAGAAAAGTAACGGAATCTTTGAGAACGGAGGAATTCCGCAACAAAGAAACAGCATCAGGAACAGTATGTATAGCGAAGGGAGTCTCGGAGTCGGAGATGGAAGTGTGAACAATGAACTGAGTGTTCGGAGGCACATGAGCATAGCGTTGACCGAGAGGGACTCTGATGACGATGTCTCTTATTTCGGAGTCAGGGAGGACGATGTGAACATGATGTGTCCGACTCCGCTAAGTCCCCCACCAAAATTTCAATAGTCGACGCGCTCTTCATAGCATGACTCTGTAAATACAACGATGGCAATAGGTGGAACCGCAGTTGCACTGCCGTTAATATGACTTATGTAACTCGACTTATACCTTCTTCCAAAAACTATGCCCACTGAAAGCAGCTTTTCTCAGCTACGGGACCGGCTTTTTTTCTTTTTCTATTCTTTTTTTTTTGAAATGGATAGAGTTGGTAAACTTCAGCAACCGCCTCAATTGTTGCTAGTTTTCATCCACTCGTCTGAACTGTGACCAGAATACTTTAGCACCAGCACACTTGTTGGTCACAGCGATCCGAGTCTGGGCAAAGTCATGAAAGTTGATTTGAACGCCATCGAGCCTGATACGTTGTAGAGCGTTCAACTGTTCATCCTTCCCCTTTGGCGACCCAATGATTCCAATACTACTATCAATGGCAAACCCCTCACTTCCTTGGCATGTTACTTGCTTCCACGCCACGCATGCGTATCAATGTCATAGACCACATTTGCATTGTTGAACTCAACGGTTCTCTCCTGGATGCCCCAGAGGTACTTCTAGCATAGGTTTCATACCTCCTTGGATGTACCGCAGGAGACAATAAATGGGTTGAAAATGATCATCGAAGTATAATCACTGGCGTTGACAGCTGCCCTGATGGAGGCGGCCTAGTCTGGAAGAGTCTACAATGCCCTGTTAATGTGTACCATTCTTTTTGAATTGATAGAATTTGATCGGAACATAGTGCGGCAAACTCGATACGGCCAGGCGCGAATTTGAAAGCACGTAAGGGCCTGCCAAATTGCAGTTCGGGCATGTACCGGGCATTTTCAAGCCGTCATCGCGACACCGTGCCCTTACTGTCCGGGCAAATGTCGGATACATATCCGGGACGGATTTCGCCAACCAGACAAGCGAAATCAGAAGATACGTGCGTTGGTCACCTGGCAAAAGGCCAGCAAGCAACAGAGTGGTTTTCCCTTAGACACACAGACCACAATACTAGCCACAGCAAGGATACCTATCCTATCGATTGGCGTATTCGTACGTTGTCTCAACAGCCTGGAGGGGCAGGTGTTCCAGCCGCGCCTTAACGAACCAATGGCAGTATACAACTTCACGCTGTTTGGCAATAAAGCTTTACCCATTGGAGCCCGAACGTGGAGCCCGAACGTGGAGCCCGAACGTGGAGCCCGAACGTGGAGCCCGAACGTGGAGCCTTAACGTTACCATTTTTAGAGCCTCAGAAGCCGCAGGGATCAGATGCGAATGATTTAAGGGCATTGCTTACACAACTCTCCCGTAAGTAGTCGTCAGATCCGACATTTGACTACTGTTACCTTCAACCAAAGGCAGCTTAGTAGTTGACGAGTAGGGTATAGTCCAATGGCAGAATTAGAGGTCGGATGCTGCTAGAGTCAAGGGTTAGTCATACATATCAGCTGGCACGCTGGTGGTCTGGCAGTGGCTAGCTAGCAAGCCGGCTGGCGGTTTGACCGCCTTCGATAAGAGGCCTAGCACGATATTTGCCGCTAGGCTGCCTTCGATCAGAGGTAGCAATAGTCAAAGTTGAATCTGACGAGTAGCTGCCGCATAGCATCAGTCACCGGATGTGTCCTGGCCTGTACGACGCTAAACGTACCATGCTCGGGCTCAGGGGGACAACTGCCAGAATGTAGCCCAAGCGCACGGTAGCGGTGGGTACTAAAACGGGACTCTAATTTTCTCCGTTCTTTATCTACTATGTAAGTGCTAGTGCATTTGGGTTTCTTCATTGGACGGAAACATGTAGGCTGTAAATCTGATTGGCAGCCTCCACACCTTGTCAAATTTGATGTGGTCCGCACCGGTGGGATAAGCGCCGGTTGGACAGCCGACATGTTGAAGAGGTCGTTGATCAGAACCCGGCTAGTGGCTGTAGCTAAACCACTGTTATGGCAGAAATCTAGGGTTGCTAAGCTTATTTCCGTCCCACTCACCATCTCCAATTTGTGTTCTAGTAGGAGGAAGTCAAGCCTTTTGGCATACGCGATTGCAAGCTCAGGTATGAACGGGCCTGGATGAAGTGTATTCCGAACCTAAACTTTGGAGCATCAATAACTGGTGCCAGTCAACTTGATTGCAAAGGCTTCTTAGCTCGACTATGATGCCCCAACTAAACAGCCTCCGGTTCCCTTCTTCGCACTCGCTTTTGTGATTTACAGCTTTACACGTAAGGTATTGCAATTGTCGCCGACGATCTTGCTGGAGTCGGAGCACTCGGATCAGTTCTGGCACTTCAGGGCCGTCTCTAATTGATTTTCAGCCGTCGCACGTGGCCCGAATACAGCTGGGAAATGCACCACCCTGTTTTCTCGAGGGAGTCGATTCCAATGTTTTGGCAATCATTGACAGGGGAACCGAGTCATGTGTTCTTGTTATCTAGTATGGCCATAGTGAGTTAACAGCCATGGCGTAGACGTTGAGGGACGGCGTTCCAGGGACCGGCTTGGCTTCTGTATCGAGATACCCTTGCGTAAAAGGGAGGGACTAGAGCAGCTAAGAGATAGTTTGTATGAATTTGATACTGGTGGAGCTGGTGCGGTGTATGGAGCTGATGCCGTCAATTGAGCTATGGGGGCTGTGTTCTGAGCTTCACGAATACGGAGTGAGATCTTGATTGGTGGATTTCTGAGATGGAAAGACGAACGTGATTGGATGTTTTTGCCTTTTCACATAATGCAATGCTTACAGTCCTTATTTGAATCGGATTGTTAATGACCATCGCCTTCCTCTTCTTAACACTCTCTTTTATGACGTTTCCTCTCCTCGTATTACCAATCCCATCTTAGTACTTATTGAGGTTACCACCAGCATCGATACGCAAACTGAATCATATATTGCACCGATGCTGATAAAAGCATAGGTTTAAAAAAAAGAAAAAGGGGCTAGACAGGGAGGCCCATCAAAAGTTGAGAAGGGGACGCCGCTTCCCTGCGGACTGTATGGGAAATTCTGACTTGTTCAAGGATGTTACAAATCAAAGCTCCTGTTACGCTAACCGAGGCAAGCCCAAGTAATGAAACGATACTAAGCCCATTTTTCAGTGTTGGATATCCTGTAAGATACGGCTAGACTACTGCCCGCCTGCGAGTCAGACCTCAGCCGGCTAGGAAGACTTCTGCTTGCAGAACAGAAAGCTGCAGCTATACCCAGGTAAGATCCATGGTTCTTGGGTATTTGCCGCAATAGGTACCGTACGTCTAGTAGAGGAACTCTGCAGGGGGCTCTTAGGATAAACTTCTCCGCCTCTAATCAGGCGCTTAAGTCACGGTTTTCTACCAGAAGGTACACATGGTACACGGGTGAAGTATTTAAATATTGTACAAGGACATGTGACCGTGGATATGATATGAGAAAAATATGTAATAAATTATATCTTCAAGTGAATTAGATTGACGAATATAGTACCTACTCCAATAGGAAACGTTAGGTACTGGTATACCATGACAAGCAACATCTACAGGACAGGAGTGGGGTTAAATAATCAATACAATCTTGCTCACAGGCATGAATGCGCCACGTTAGTGACAAGTTCTGGTATGCCCAGCTATATATAAAGCTCAAGAGAAGCTGCTCTCCTGGTGCTGGGTTCTGTCGACCACCAAGAAATCAGCTACTTCTATACCTACGCTTCCGCAGCTGTAACGCAAAACCATTTCCAAATCACATCCTGTCCAAAAAAAACAAGCACCCTTAATCCAATCATATCTTCAAGATGATGATCAAGGTAAGTATTCAGGGCTGAAGATTTGCCACAACAATGAGAGGCTAATCTTCGTTCCAGTCTGCCGCTCTTCTTGTTACCCTTTTCCCGACCCTCGCTTGGTCTTGCGCCACTTACCACTTCTGCCTTTGTCAAAATGGCGACAATAGTTTCAACGACGCAGTTATAAAGAAGGCTTGTGGCAACTTCGGAGGAAGCTATATGAAGTTTGATGATGGTCGCTATTACTGTGTAGCCGGGTCAGCTAACGCTGGTATTGGTGGCGTGCAGCCACTGTTGCTGAGCAACTGCCGCTTTAGAAAGGCGTGCAACAACTACGGTGCTGCTGGAGACTCCAACTGTTGGGCGAAGGATTAGAAGAAGATTGTTAAGAGTTTGATGAAGAGGAGAACAGATAATCGAAGGGAGATGGGATGGCTGTCAAGTTTGTCAGTTGAGAGGAGGCAATTCTTTGTATCTTACAGCCTTCTCCAGCCTAACCTTGACCTCATCTTATTGGTAGACATTTCCCATCCTATTTCCACACAGACTAGAACCGAGTTCATCGTGCGTGTAAAAAATCACATGCACTAAGTGGGAAAGTTACTGTTAATTATCTGACCAAGGAAATTGGTCTTGAAGGCATTTGTCGTTGCTAAAAACAACCCGTAGATCCTGCTGAAGCGTAGATTATTATAAGGTTCACGAGACTACCAACCTCCAATGAAGCCGCAATTCAGTAAGAAGCATAGAATACTGTGTTGTATGTTATGTTCAACATCCTGCCTTCTGCTTTGTTTCATTTCCGTACTAGGCTAACTAACTTTTTCGGCCCAACAAGAATAACAGCACCAGGGTTGCCCCACGGGCGCCCGGCGGCTACCAACAGGACATACGCATGAGGTACAGGGCATGGCTACTCTCATGCATTTCAAGCAGTTTAGATATTCATATGCCTTTCCAAAAGAATGTCTCTGAGAGGTTGAAACTAGCGCGCGATATCTCATCCTCTGGCCTGGAACTTGAAGCAACAATGACGATGTACTCTCCGGCCTCTGCAATCCACTTAGATCTCTCTTGAGACCAGTAAGAAAGAGAATACTTGTCAAGAACCATTTCAACAGTTTTAGTCTCCTTGGTAGCTATGAATGTCTTCGCGAAGGCCTTCAACTCTCGTACAGGTCTCAAAAGCGTACTCTCCGGGTCGGAGATGTAGACCTGCACCACCTCGGCGCCGTCGTACGGTCCGGTGTTCTTCACATCAACTGAGATCTTCATTTGGTGCTCTGCAAAAGGCTCGAAGCTTCTAGGTACCTCAAGTCTCGAGTACTTGAACGTCGAGTAGGAAAGCCCTTGTCCAAAGTAGAAGAGCGGGTCCCTATCAACCGATTCGTAGTATCGATGGCCGATAAATACTCCTTCGCCGTATACAATGTCGTAGTCGGCTTTCGAAAATGTGAGGTACGCGGGTGTATGTTTGATGGACTTTGGAAAGGTCTGAGAAAGTCTGCCAGAGGGATTGACGTTACCAAAGAGAACGTCCACGATACCATGTCCGGTCTCTTGACCGCCAAACCATGCGTGAACCAGAGTGGCTGCCTCAGATTCCCAGGGCATCTCGATTGGACAACCAGACTGGGTGACAATTACCTAAAGCCATGATGTCAGTAAATTACTTGGGGATGACTGTTCGTCTTTGGCATTAGGATAAGCTCACAACATCTGGGTTGGCCTTGAGAACGGCTTGGATCAAGTCATCAACGCGACCGGGAAGCCTGAGGTGCTTACGGTCCGCTCCCTCGTACTCGAAATCAGAGGATAGGCCAACCACAAGGATTGCAACATCAACAGTCTTTGCAAGGTCTGCAGCTTCTTTGATGGCAAGATCTTCATCGATCACTTCAAATCCACCGACACGTCCTGCAAGGGTCAATGCGGTACCGACGCCCCCGGAAAGATCTTCGTTTACTTGAATGACTTCCAGGGCGATGGGTTGCCCCTCAGTGATCGCCATGTCATAAAACCTCTCCATCGAAAGTCGATTGAAACATGGCGTAGGTCCCGTTTTGACCGGGTGCTCAGTCCATAAATCAACGACTTCTTTGCCATTGATTTTCAGCTTGCCTTTGCCAGAGGTGCTGAACCCAAAACGGAAGAGGCCCGAGGTAGAAGGAGTATAGTTTGCTCGAGCTCTGGCATAAAACTTCTTCGGTAAGGATGCATGGAAACTTTCAGGTACGTCAATCAACTCCTTTTGTGCATGGGCCGACACAAGGACTTTGGCACTAGAATTTTCTTCAGGGTCTTCTCCAAAGACCTCGACGGACCACCCAAAACCCCCATGTCGCGCCTCTGAGGGTGCAAGGTTTTTGAGAAGCGGGCTAAATCTGAAAGCTGCGGGTTATGTTAGCCCAATGTTTGACCTATTAACAGCGCGTAGGCTCACAATGACACCCTAAGGCGTATGCCACGTTTTCCTTGCCGACCTCCTCTACAATGGCATCAAACGGTGACACAGAGTAGTAGGGTTCAACTTCCGCACTTCCGCCTCCGCTGAGGGCGGGATTCTTGACGTGGTCACCAATCAAACCAATCCTCTTCTTCTCTGTCTTGTTGATAGGAAGCACTTTGCGGTCGTTCCTGAGCAAGACAATGCTTTCCGAGACCAACTTGCGAATCAGCGCTTGTTGCTCCGGTGTATTCGATGCCGAGAGATAACTAGAAGGTGTCGTATCCGTGACCTTGTTAACAAGATTCAGAACATGTCTTACAGCATCGTCGATTGCTGCGCGGGGAACTTTTCGACTGTTAACCGCCAAACTTAGACACTTTCCCCTCCACTGCGTCGGTCCAGGCATCTCCAAGTCCAAGCCGGCATTTAAAGCTTCTGAAGTGCTGTACGTGCCAAACCAATCGCTCATAACGAGTCCTTGAAAACCCCATTCGTCTCGCAAAACCTGCTTGAGAAGAAAAGCATCTTCACTGACGTGGACTCCGTTGATTTTATTGTATGAAGTCATAAAAGTCCAGGGATCCGAGTCGCGCATGACCAGCTGAAACGGCATGAGATGGACCTCACGCAATGTCCGCTGCGTCATGCAGACGTTGTCTTCAATGGAGTTATCGGACTGATCGTGTGCGGCGTAGTGCTTGACGCTGGTCGCAACTCCTCTTTCTTGTACGCCATTGATGTAGGCGGCCCCAAGGATGCCACTCAGATAAGGGTCTTCGGCAAAGGCCTCGAAGCCTCGTCCAAACAGCGGCGAACGCTGGAGACAGATTGTGGGAGCAAGTAGAACGTGTACTCCTCTTGCTCTAGCTTCTTCACCAAGAATATTCCCAATTTTGTGCAGTAGTTCGACATTGAAGGTTGCTCCCATACCAGTGGCAGACGGCAACATGGGGCTTGGGTTCTGGGGATCGACAACTGTTAGTATGTATTGGATGGCCAAGAAGCCATACCTGTATCAAGGTTTTGACCTAGGCTTATGGTCATGCATCAAGACTGGATGCTTACCCGAGCAAATGAACGGCGGCCGCGGATTCCATGGGGCCCGTCTGAGGTCTAATTAGACAAATATTAGCTTCGTCTGCTATGGATCCCAAGTTTCAAATACAATAAGTTCGGGAATTCCACGATGAGGGAGACCGGTGGTCCGAAAAGATCCTTGGCCGGCAAGTAGCTCGATTTTTTCATCCCAGCTAAGCTGCTCAATTAAGGCTTCAACGTCGAGACGAGTGTTGTCGGTTGGCATCTTGATGTCTGAGACCAACAAAACCTGTGATTAACAATGATGAGAAAGAACAAATGGAAATATAGGGAAGTGCATCGCTGGTTCCTTCTGGTATATCTTATGCGGCATGGCCTCTCATCAAAGTGGTCTTCCTTCAGGGTCAAGCACAAATAAGCCGCCGAATTGACCGATCAGTCGTAGGAACCACGGCCCGATTCGGAGTATCGTCGGCAAACAAAACGATATTGTACCTGTCACGCGTAAGCAAAATCCTGCCGCAACTTACTCAGTCAGTCCAACTTTGGTCATTTAGGCTAAAGCAATATTCCCGGAACCCTGTCCGGAGGCTTCCGGACTCTACGGGGCCCCCACAAAGTCCACATCCGATCCAGTCCGGGGACCAGTTGATGGCCTGGCATGGCGAATGCGAATGCCGCTGACTCCATTCGGTTAAATCCCCGCACAGGACTTGGACAGTACATGGCCCAGGATTAAATACGTTAATTCATGAGATACGTTCCAAAGCTAGATCTCAAAGATATCATTAGTCCAAGTGAGTAGACTTGAGGCTCCGTCTCAAACGCTACATGTACTCCCCATAACAATCAGTAAGAGAGAAACATCGTGTCTATGGGTCATTTTCTGGAGTTAGTGTGTGTACTTAATCTTCTCAGAGAATACTACTATATTTAAATGTACTGAGGCCTGCTGTTTGTATGCCTTGAACCGTGAGCATGTACCCGAGCTAACGTATTTAATCCTGGCGCATGTACCAATGCCAATAGCGGATATTTAAATCGCCGCTTGATTAGAGGGGAAATTCAACACAGAGCGTTATAAGCTTCATGAGGACGGACACACTGACTGCTACCTGTTGATTGCATGCCAGAAGTGAGGCTTTTGAAGCGTAAGCGAGGATATGCTGGTAGTCACCATGGGAGGTTTAGATGCTGACCATGTGTCTTGTTCCAAATGATGAAGGTCGATGCTGATCGACTGCCAGATGATGGACACTTCAGCTTGCGAAAAAGGGGCCATGCAGGTTTAATCTTTTCTTGGCATCAGTTCGCTGCTAGGCACCTAAATCGTCCATTTGTGATCAGTTGCTTTCTAATAAAAACCGCCATCACGCTCAGCAAAGAGTAGTAACCAGCAAGGCAGTTTTGGTATTGTTGTGGCAGAAGTAAGCAAAACAACATGAGTTCAGTGAGATTGTCAGCATTGTAGGCTCTTATGACACTTATCGTTTTGGAACATTGGTATTGATGACAGGACATGAAACTAGCCAACTGTAGTTTTGTTAAGGCATGTAGCCCTTGTTGTCATCAATGCTCAAAATCATTTCAGGAGATGTTCGACTGGTCTAGTAGCTTCTGGTTCGGTCGAGGTTTCGCCGCGAAAAGAAAAAAAAAAGGCAAGACGAAAGTGTTCACCGTCAACTAAGTGAGGTGAGACCAATGACGCTTGAAACCACCAGATCTACAATGAGCTGCATATACAAGCCAAGATATTATTACGGCGCAAACTTTTCCGGCCTAGGTACGTTCTCTGAAAGCTGGTGTATTGTTACATGCTTATTAGTGATAGTAATCTCTAGTCTCTGCATTGCAGTCCTCCTTGGTGGACTAAAAGAGCTTGGAGTGGTCTGGATAGCAAGACTTTCAGTATGACGTGTTGTCTAATGCTTACCAAATAGTGAATCTGACGGAACACAGAGAGTACCCAACCGAATTTCTTTCGTCGGGCGACAGCACACCGCTGATGCCTGCCGGTGGGAAATGAACTTCGTATTCTGTGCTATTTTCGTCTGCAAGGAAGTAGTCAGGACTCACTGTCGAGAGGCGGTCAGCGATATCACCCAACAGTCTTGTCTGAACGGTCGAATTACTTGAAGATAGTTACTGCCAATTTTCATGCATATCTCACATTCTTTTGGCACTCAACAGCATCTTACGATCCACATACACGATGTATGACCCGCAGCCAGCCGATTTTCTAGGAGTGACAGCTTATTGGGGAAGTAGTAGAGTTAGCATTGGTTTTAACGATGCTAATATACTGGGTAAAGCGAGATACACACTCTCTGGTCCGTAGGTTAGTAACCCGGTTCTGCAAGAACTCGATCATGTAGGACTGTTACAGCTAATGACGATGCCAACTAACAGAGCTGCTTCTCCTAAAGCCTCAAGACACGTCGTTTGGAGCCAGCAAGTTGAATCCGGAGCGTCTCATCAATTAGGCTGAGATCCTACGACCACGAGTGGGATTCATCTCGAAAAGGTTTCACCCTCTTTGCAGACATTATCGTGCATCGGAATGGGCCCAGGAACTTTGCATAAATAGGATTGACAAAGCCTAATTGAGAGATATGAAGTGCTCTTTGTCATCCACCGTGCTCGGTACAAAGCTGGCACTAAGAGAGGACGACATTAATCTAACCGCTGACATAGTGCCAGACCCATGCCCTTGCTGTCCCCGCATCTCTTTGATCGATCTGTGCCGAGTTCCGATATCACCAGGCCGCAGGACAGCGAATGTAAGATTGTGAAGTGGCTGCAGCCAGCCAACATGCAGGTGTTCCAGGTGCCAATAGCACACCACTAAGTGCATGCTTTCTCAATAAGAAATTTGACTGGCTTGCTTAGCCTAGACTTTTGTCTAGTTTTGAAGGTTCCACAACTCAACTTCATCCTTCGAAAGTCCCGATGCTAGACGATTCCACCTTGATTCCACGGTACTACTTACCATTCCGAGCCTCTGCTAACCCAATTGAGCCGCATCATGCAGGTATCTCTGCCGCCTTTGGACGCCGCGTGGGACCCGACCCTGCAGACTGACGACGGCGAGGAATATTGCTGGACGCCGTTGCAGCTTGCCGCCAGAGGCGGAGAACTGGACAGAATCCGGGAAATCCTTGCCGCCAACCCGGCCGCCGTCAACGAGCCCCCGCGCGGATACTACGGACAGACGGCCATCCAAGCTGCTTGTATGCACGGCCAAGAACAGGCCGTGCAGATGCTGGTCGATGCCGGAGCCGATATCCACTTCTGTGGGGGCAACAACTTCCAGAGGAATGCTTTGCAGATTGCTTGCGGGCACGGGAACGAGAAGGTTGTCGACGTCTTGCTAAATGCGGGTGCCAAGGTAAACGAGGTATTGTCGACACCGACACGTCGGATACCCGGGTCACAAGCGTCATCAGTAGCCGTGACGCGGTACAACGGAAGAACAGCACTGCAGGCAGCATCAGAGCGAGGACATGAGCATTTGGTTAGCCGACTTCTGGAGCTAGGTGCGGATATAAATGCTCCACCGTCACCAACGGCGGGTTACACGGCATTGCAAGCTGCAGCTGGCGGTGGCTACACGGCGATATTGAAGTTTCTCATCCAACACGGGGCTGACATCAATGGTGCCTCGGCAAAGTACAAGGGCTACACGGCTCTTCAAGGAGCATGTTTGCGAGGTCATGACAAGGTCGTTGACCTTCTCCTTCAGGAAGGTGCCGATGTCCACGCTCTTGGGGGCACTTACGGAGATGGGATGGCTTTGCATGCGGCAGCCGAGAAGGGCCGCTTAGACATAATCAAGCGCTTGTTGGCAGCCGGTGCTAATGTGAATGCTTGCAGTTTCAAGAGAGGAAGAGGACAAACTGCACTTCAAAGCGCCGTGGTTGGAGGTCACGATCAAGCAATACAGGTTCTGAGAGACAATGGTGCTGTAGGAAGGACTGGTGGAGGAAGATTTTTATTTCCTTGAACGTTATGCTTTGTGGGAGGATTACGTTGCTGTGCGGTGCTTATGATTGACCGAAGCTTAACGAAACATTGATTATCGTGCACTCCCCCTTCCCCCTATATTCTCACTTGCAATGCTGGCTGAGATTGCCCGATCTCCAAGCGAGATCATATCCTCATCCTTCACTGCAGCATTTTCAGTCCAACCCCACGGTCTCCCAGAGACACGATATCTTTCTCCTTCACTGAAACAACGCCAGCTTGGCTGCTCATCGCTGATAAGACCTGATTGGACTTCGTATAGCTCTTCTCATTGATCAGCATACGAATAACATTGATCATTTGTTCGAATACCATGTCAAGACGCGTTAGGGCAGTCTTAGGCAGCTCTAGTTCGACCTATTGTCGGTCGCGGAGCAATTGCCCGTCAATATTAATCCCCTTCCTGCTTGATTAAATCTTACATCTGTTGGCGGTGGCACAGGCAACTATTCGTGTCCTTGAGCCTCCCGATTTTCCCGATTCTTCCGCTCCCGATAATCATCCAGTCTGTCCATGCACCTCTCCCTATTGTGCCGTTCCGTGAAGACGCCCTCTTCCCGGTATATCTGCGCCTGGGGCGTATCCGGGCTGGTGCAATGTACGTGTTTTTTATCTACGGTAATCTATGTTGTTGTTATGCTTTAGCATAGAAGAGCTGTTGAGTTTAAACTGCGCCTTAGCGCGGAGATGGGTGCCACTAACCATTTCAAATTCTCTGGATATTTCCTTGACCATAGAGAAAGACTTGCGAAAGGTGTAGGTCTGGAACCTGCGCCAAGCTACTTCATCTAGTGCATCCTGTAAAGCACGATATTAGCAGCGCAATCATACAAAGCAGATGGCATGGACGGGTCACAGGAACGAAGGAGCTCATAAGGAGGAGAGGGCGGTTTGCGTTGCTGGGAACTCACGGGATCTGATGATCGGGTAGGCTCTGGACCAGTCTAGGACAACATCACTAGTGAGGTCTACGGCACTAGCGATCCCGTAAATTCACCACGGTTCCTCGCCGTCCTCCTTTATGCGGCAGATATATGGGATATGCTTCATCAGGTCTGCTACGGTGTCATTCCTGCCGAGGCAGAAGGAGTCGACGAATTCGGGCGTGATGTGCTCCCAGCCGCCTTCTGGTGGGTGTTGGATGACTTCCGGAGGCAGGCAGAGCTGCGTCAAGAATTCGTAGTAGGACGTGAGCTCTGAGACGAGCTCGTCCTTAGAGTATGAGGGCTCCGTCATGGGAGGATGCTGTAGGTCCGGAGGCGGCACACTGGGCATTCTCGGCTATTTACTCCCGCGATGCGGTTCCAACACATCGTTCCTGGATGGGTGAGACACTGGACCCTGGTTGCTGCAGAGCGTCGTGCCACGGGGTTGGGCCAGCACATAGGCACCGATACAGATCGCGGATCTCGCAAGATTGCGCAGTAACACGCATAGCGAAGTTTGCATGCGAGATGGCTCGAGGGCGAAAATTATCGCGCACCTTTGGACGACGTAGCTGTCCCTTTGGCTCTAGATTGCACAGATGCTTCGTTAATGTTGCACGTTCCCTTAGATTATGTCCTCGATCGGAACGTCCCCTGGGCAAGGCCCCTAAATTAGTCCTATTAATAGGCGCATCAACCCCTCATCCAGCCGATAGCATAGCGGCTGCACCCGCACCCCCTAACTGTGCTAGTCCAGGGCAAATAGATATCGCGGTTGGGCTTCACCACAACTTGCCTCGAAACCAGCTATTAAGAGGGTAGATTGAGAGATAAATCTCCGCGAGGACTCTCAGAGGGTCAAAGGTTCTCGACGCCGTCTCTGCCTTGCAGAGATAAGGCAACGAATGTGATTGATCAGCGCCCGGAATGCCGGCGAATGTTCCGTGCCGAAATGGCGGTGACGGGTCCCCCCGACCCGCGTTGCGGACTCCTCAGCAAGGCCTGGGGACTCTGGGACAACTCACGTTTGGCTGGAATGGCGGCAGGTGGGGACAAAAACCCTCACCGCGGCCATTGACATCGCGGCCGACGCATGGCGGTGGAGGTTGGGCATCATACACCGCGCATGATCCATTTTAGCGACGTGGCGGAAAAAAGAGAGCAGCTGGGTTGCGGTGCTGGTCTTGCCAACAGGCCGCGCAGGTTTGACGAGACCGCCCTTGACGACCCTCGCCTCGCCCTCTCTTTTTGCTCGCCCTGCCTCGACTGTCCTCGCTCTGTCCAAGGCCAGTAAGATCCATCCAAGCCAGTCAGCCCCCGGGTTGTTGTTGTTTGTTTGTGGTTCTCGTGGTTTGGTTAACACTACTGCATCCCACCGCTCATCTCACACCCCCTAGTCCCGTCATGCTGCAATGATCCATCATTCTTTCTGAACCTTTCCCCGCCAGAGCTACCATCGAACCTTTAAACAACCCCTTTTGATCTCTGTCTCCTTGACTTCTCCTTCCTCTTTTTGTTTCTGGGATGTGTGGCAAGAGATGGTGATCGGGAACCGAGATTTTTCAACTTTCAGGAGTAAGAGTACCAAGAGCACCAAGAGTGACTCGGGGAACGGGGACGATGCGTCCATAGGCACGCACGACAGCTCGTATGAGCACCCTCTGGGTGAGTCAAACCATTCACCCAAACCTCGAGACAGCTGGCGATCAACCTGCTGTCTTTGCCATCACCATGCGATGGATGTGTTTTGCTAACGTCTGAGACAACGACGTAGCTCGCAAAGGCTACGACATCGGCCCGGCGTCGAGATGTGAGGTGGGCGACGTCTTCGAATTCCTCTGGGCCGACTCGCACGAGTTTGAATGGGAGTGGAAGTGCCTTGGCTACACTCGCTTCATCGTCCTTCGACACAGCGACACTTTCCCGCATCACTGCGTTTGTGTGTAAGTTTTTCAGCGTCCTTACCCAGATTATCGTTCGGTTTGACGATGTTGGCTTTGCTTGTTACCCCTCCTCACTCACGCCCCCTCCTCGGCAAATGTCGCTAACCTCCGACCGTTGACCAACTTAGGCCCATCTCCACCCCCACCAAAAACGAGTTCCAGAAGCCCGGAATCGACTCGAGCCAACAAGGCTACGTTTTTGACGAAAATGATCGCACGCCGCCCTTCGACCGACTTCCTTTCTCGCCGGTCGGCATGCAGTTGCGCCCTGGGAAGTTCCGCGTCAAGGAGAACTCCCGCGCGAACTATGCCGACGTGCTCGAGATCGACCACGACGCCCAGGTCATGGTTGTAGGCGACGTCACGAGGTATTTCGATCGTGTGCGGAGGAATGTGAACAAGGCCGTCATGCGCAACGTCCTGAAGAAGGCGTTGGAGCAGTACCGTCAGGGCAAGCTCGTCAGCAAGAAGGGCGCGAAGCTCGAGGCCAGCGTTGTAAACGGCGGCAGCCAAGACGACGATGAACCCGAGGGTGAGAGCGACCCCGACCACCCCGACGTCTTCCTAATGCCTGACGAAACCGCCTCCGTCATCGAAAAGCGACAGCCAGAACCCCTCATCAGTGCAGAGATGCCTCCCCGCCCCCTCCAGCTCCACCGCTACCTCCGATGGATATGCCGATACAGCAGCCTTCGCCGCCGCGGGACGATGCGGCTTCGATCCGGTCCCACGCTTCGAGAGAGAGGAGACATTCTCGGAAAGAAGCCCCTCCGCCGAGAGGCGAGGACCTCCCGAGGAGAATGACCGACCAGCACGTCGACGGGGCATCCAGACCCTACCGCCAACGCATCGACCTGCCGCGATCTCGCAGTCATCGCCAGTCCGACCACGAGACGGGTTCTATGTACGACGTCGCTACGGCCAAAGCGGATTGAAGTCTGAAAAGGGAGGGAGAAGACGCATTTTTAGAACGGGCTTGTTTTCCAGGAGGCTAAACATCGTTGGTCTAGGGTCGGTCTCAGGCGCGTGAAGGGGCGGCTCCAATGTCTTTCTTTTTCTTTTATGACACCTATCATGATTTCATGCATCAAATGCCTTTTCTCCACTGCGACTACATCACCAACACCAACAAATAACGAGACGAGAATCCGCCAGCATTCACGGAGTACATTAAGATTTGTTTTCTGCTCTTATTTTACCAATATTAACATTCAACGACACATTACAAAAAAACTGTACAAAAATGATATAATCAAACCGAGATTGTTTTCTTTCCTCAGTTCTTCAAACCCCCTCCGTTGATCGATGTCGGTGATAACGCTCATGTTGAGTGGATGCATCTAGAAACATTCTGCGTGATCTTGCTGCTTGGGTAGCAATTTGGGCAGCAATCGATGATTTCTGTCAGATGCGCTAATTGCGGCTGCCTGCATCGCCATGCAAGGTGATTCACGATCCTTCACCACCTGGCCGGGCCAAAGGTCTCATTCTCCCCCACCGTCTTCAAAATGGCGCCATACGTGGAGTCCTATATGCGAGGCATGGTCAGTTTAAAATGAGCTCTCCACGGGGGTGATTAACAGCAACGCAACACAGTCATGGGGTCGGAACTGGAGTGCGCCTAGGGCGTTGTTGGACGTACCAAGGTGTTGTAAACATCAACGTTTCCCCACCATTGCGGTATCGTGACGTTGGGGAGCGTGATTGCGAAGAAGATAACGATGGTGCTAATAATCAGACCCGCATCCAACGCAGCGGCGGTGATGTAATTGTACGTCTGCCACCACCCGTGGAATCTCTTGCGGATGCCGTGGTTGAATATGAGGCCGACGATGGCCCAGCTCGAGAAGCTCAAGGGCGTTGCTGGCGGCAGCCAGCCCATTGCGCCCAGCATGACCGGTGCATGAAGTACCTTGGCGAACTTTAGGTTGAGAACCTTGGCCAGCACATAGAAGACGATGGGCAAGCTTGCGCCAATGAGCCAGAAGTAGTTGAAGTTTTGGTAGATGGAGCCGGCGCCGAACATTCTCCGAGGGCCAATCACGCCCCAAACAATGGAAGAAGAGAAGAACGCTCTTCCGTTAGGGCAAGTAAAGTGAGCATGTTGGGTCCTGTTCCAGAGTCAGAGATTAAGAGTCGAGAGATTTCCAAGGCAAGCAAGAGACGACTTACAGCGCGCAACAGTCCTCAATATTACCCAGCGTCCAGTTCATTACCGCAATCTGCACAAAGGTGGCCCATATTGTGGCTACGACTTGACACCAAAAGGTGGTGCGAGGCGGAATCTTCATGTAATGGGCCATCTTCAGGTCACCAGAATACGTCTGGGCTTGGCCGAGCGTGATGGTACTGTACACCTTGAAGATCATGACACCGATAGGCTTTCCAGGGATCATAAAGCCTGCCAAGAAGGGAGACAGAACGTTCAAGGCGAGTCCCAAGTTGGAGATCGCCAAGATCGTACAGGTGGGGATGACGAAGACCATAGCCAGAAAGTTGGCAACGAAAAACGCCCACCATGGGAGTTGAGAATCGTATCCCTCCGCAGTAGCAAGTCCGAGTGCGATCGCGATGATGAGCAAGGCGGCATACCACCATTCTGGCGCGTCACGGTACTTCTTCATCAACTTCAAGTGGATGTCTGCTTCTTGGTTACGAGCGGCCTTCAGCCGGGCCCAGATCTCCTTGCCATGGAAGAACCCGCAGTGTACGATTGCCGCAGTGAGGGCAGCAAATGAAAGGCCGTAGTTAAGGGCAAAGGTGGGTGGCAAAAACAGAGGTGAGTACTTCTCGTACTTCTCGACGTCAAAAGTGTAGCCCGGGCCCAAGATCTTGCTAACGTTGTATGAGCTCTGCGTGTTGTCGTACGTCTGCGATGTGTTGATGGGCAAGTACTCCGAGAAGAGTGCACCAGAGTACGCGATACCAATCGTTGGAATGATGACGAAGGTGAAGAGTCCGATCAGCACGTTGATATGCGTATGCGTCGGCGAAAGCAGAGGGTCTCCTAGATACGCAGAGATATACGTCCAGTCAAAGGTGATTGGGATGAGAGAAAGACCTGTGAACCCCCAAAGAGCTGGTTTACTACTACGTTGTTGGGCTTAATCCAAGTGACGAAGGCAAACACGGATAGACCTTGCCAGAGCACGCCGGGAATCCAGTAATAGCAGAACATGGCGCCAAGAACGTAGAAGAAGTATCGATAACGACTGATTATCCAGCCATTACTGTGCGTTCCGTCGCTCTTGCTCTTGTCGTGGAGGGCGTAAAACAAAGACGTGTTGGCGAATTGACTGGGCCAGATCATGGCCGATGGCCACACGAGAAATCGTCGGCATAGGCCTGCGAGGCCGATTCCGATGAGCTGGGAGCTCAGAGTGAAGAGAAGCTGGAAACCCCATCCTAGGTTGATGTCGTAGAAAGGCTTGCCCTGCAGCGCAAGGAGTGCGTCTGTACTGTATGCGTAGCCGATGGAGACATTGGACATAAGAGTGACGACGACGTGCTCTTTGATTGTGAAAGGCCCGGTGTTGAATGTCCATTGAAGACCGAATGTGTTGAAAACTTTTGTTGGCACAACTCTGGCCCATAGACAGCCAATTGGGTATACCAATAACTGGACGATAATGGATGGGAAATTAATGGCTGGACTCCTGTAGATAGACTGTTAATAAAGAAATGCACTGCTTCTTCGGACTCGTCGCTCGTTCGTACCTCATACTGAGAAACATATTGAGACCACTGCCGATTGTCACAAAGATCATCCCCAGAATCCATGCGCGGACAGTGTTCGCGACCTCCTCGCCATCAGTATTGCGGACGGCAGCGCGTACTTCCTCGTAAGGCGAGTCCTCGGTGAGAACAGTATCCGCGGCGATGATCTCGTCTGAGTCTCCATCTTGCAGGGAATTCTTGACCATGTCAGCCTTTTCTTGGGAGAGAGTGGGATCCCATTGGGGACCGCGCTGGAAGTTCTCTAAGTCTGTTGTCGCCTGAGAGACGTTGACGCCATGTTTCTTGTCGTCCGCCATACTGCCAAGTGTGTGGAAGGGGTTCGATTGTGATCCTGACGGCGTAGTGGTGGCTTTCAGTTCCAACAAGCATGCAATTAGTCACGGATCGAAGTCAGTGCGGCCCAATGGCACAGTAGTGTCCGATTCACCAAGCACTGGCGAGCTGCAGAGTGAAAAGGCGAATATGCAACGCTCTGCCGCCCCCTATATAAAGCAAATAGTCAATTGAACCTAATTTCGAAGACTTCCCAGGAAGGAAGTCGACTAGTTCCCCCATTGTTATCATAATGGCTACCAGGACATCCCGCCATAACGTACCACGAGGGTGCTTCTGTTATCAATTTTTCTCCACTGCGCTCCTAGTGGTTTGCGTTATCTAGACCCAAGCTGGAGGCGGGGTGGCGCCGTTTTCCCCGGGAAGACGGGGGGTTTGATGGAAACCCTTGCCCGCTTATCGTCTTGACATGTCTTGTCCCGACGCGGCAATGCTTGTCCAAATTGGTGTCGAACTCAATGCACCGTCAGGATCCCTTGACAATGGCACGTTGCGAGCGCGTGACGGCGCCGGTTACAAGGCAAATATTGTTTACCCCGCCTGAGATAAGGTATCTTTGAGAGGACATAGACCAAATTCCTAAACTCTAGGGGACGGATGACATTCTGCCACGCAAGATACGGATATCATGATAGGCCGGGAGGGTTCCCGCGGGGTGTCTTCCGATAGTCAGGGATTCACGGACCAGAACCCCGGGCTTTACCGGGATTACCGTTGGGAGGCGCAGGGGCCTCGATATTTCTTCGATTGTCCTCAGATACGCATCTATACTGTTTTTTCAGCGAAATAATTAATGCTGTGAGGACTATGGGTGTTGAGTGAGCTTTCAGCCTAATTTAGTGACAACAACAACGTCTTTTCTCACTTACCACTTCTCTATTGTGCCATGTGGTCAATCGATAACAAAATTTAAGTAACTTGTAGCAACACAGTAACCTAGTATTCTACTTTATTAGCCTGTACAAACCGAAAGTATTGCGCAACGTTACTAACATTGCTGGACGAGATACTGTACGGTGAACGGTGAGGGCTTGATAATATGAGTAACTCCACTTTATTTAATAAAAGAGGTTTATTCTTTGCATTCTCCTTCTCTGCTTGCATCCAATACCTTCCTCAGTGCTATATCCCGTTCTTGAAATTGCTCAGGGGTGGGCATGCCGTATGCCATAATCGTTTGCTCCACAATCGTCTTCTCCCAACTTCCATTGTCGTCTTCTCGAGATGATTGTAAGTTTGTTTGAGTAAAGTTAACAGGTTCTGAACTATCCCATATGTTCTGAATGGTGCCGGAAAGATTGTTCAGAAAAGCTTGAATTCCAGCAACGCCACCGCCCTGGTTGTAGGACTTGAAGATACCCTGTACCGCCCATCGAGGTCCAAGACTTGCTTCCATTATTGTGTCTACATCTTGCGCGCTGACTACATCTTGTTGGACCAGGGAGCATGCTTCCCGCAGAAGCGCAAAAGCCAGACGGTTACCCACGAAACCCGGTAGTTCTTTGTGAATTACTACAGGGCGATGGCCGGAACCCAGCTCAGCAAAGAATCTCTTAGCAAACTCAACCTCGTTGGGGTTTGTCGTCGGAGAAGGGACGATCTCCAGTAAGGGCAATATGTGTGGCGGGTTGAACGGATGGACGACAAGCAGGCGAGTTTTATCGGTCATATCTTGGTTCTGTACAGAGGCGGCGATACCAGAAGTTGAACTCCAAAAATGGGCATCGATTGGCGCCGCATTCTCGATTCTAGGCCAAACAGAACGCTTGAATGCAGGGTTCTCGGGTCCTTGCTCTTGAACAATGGTTGCGTCGTGACATGCTTCGTCAAGTGACGAAAATATCTTGAGGCGCCCGGATTCTCGTAGGTGTGAGATATCCAGTGATGGGTCATCGGAGTTGATGTATCCAGGCAGTACTGATATAAGATGTGCCTCTAGGTCAGGCCTAATGTCATACACGCTGACACTACCTCTTGTGTACCGAAGGTATAGGGCGGCAAAAGAGATACCAATGGCTCCCAGCCCAATGAGAGTCACACGTTCTGTATGGTCTTCAGGCATAGCTGTACCTGGCTGTACTATTATTGAAAAGGATGAATGTGACAGAGCTTGTGCAGAGTTCTACTATGGGAAGCCTGTAGCTGCGCCGGATACGAGGACTGATTTCACAGCAAGGAGAACGAAGGTAGGGAGGGCTAGGAACTATTGTGCAAGAATTGATTCCCCCGCTTGACTACATAGTAGGCTGTCACTATGGACCCCACGGAATTCCGGGCCTATTCCGCTGTTTGCCTATGTTCTCCTCATCCTCGGACGCTAAGTTATGCATGTACCGGGGGGCTAAGCGGCTTTCCCCCAACAAGCGCTACATCGAATAAGGTGTAGAGGATTGCTTGTAAAAGAACTTATTGTAAGCTTGTATACAGGTTAAAGCTGATTATTCATACATGAAGTTTCGACCCCGTTTGTGGTATTCCGACCAAGAAAATGGAGATTTGCCAAGATAGGTGTAAAATATTCAGGCCAGGCCTCCAGCGAAACAATAGTCAATATGTCTAATTGGACCCGTAGCTACGTGTTTCAAACTGCGAAATTTGTATCTCCAAGTGATTGTTTGTTTTGGCACCATTCACAGCCAGCCTGCATTTCAATCTGTGATCTTTCTTTCAATCCACGAGTTTGGAAGTTTCATACAATAAGGCTTATTACCTCAGAGCAGGAGTCACCACAAGCAGCAAGGACAGAAAGGGCTTTAGCTTGGTGTGGAAACCCAATCGCAATAATAATTGAGCCTTGTATCATTTACTAGTCGGGTTGGTCGACAGGCATTAATGATGCTGTCTCAACCTCGGAGTCAAATCCTCCCAAACGTAAACCAACCAGAGTCAGATCGAGGACTTCTGCACAGATGGAAGCCAAAAGTCGCGATACTTACTTCCATGGTTACTTCTGCTGGTCAACACCCATCCTACGTTTTCTCTGTTCCGTCTTGTGATCTGGCAATGCTTCGTATGTTTTCGACACTGCACTACGGGCTACTCAGGACACCGGTGAAGGCTTCGAAATACGCAGCTATGCTGTTCCTGTTCTGATCGAATACTAGAGTACTACCGGTTAAGCGTGGACAAGCATGATTCGATTCCGCGTTGTATTCAAATGGCGCTAAGTTCTTGAACCCGATTAGATAGATGACAGTGGCCCACAAATGTTGCAGTCGCAAATGTAGCGAGCAACTCGTGTTGCATTTGAAGTGGGGGCATTCATCCTTTCAAAAACTTCCCCGCTCAAAAAGTATAGTTCAACTCAGAATACATAACCATAACTTCGTGTGACGGACATATCAACTTACGACGTTATCAGATTAGACACTTATTCCAACCAATGTACTCTATGTTTCCTTAGATGAAGGGAGAAAAGAGAGTACTCAACGTAAACAAAGCAAGTTGCTTGATACGAAACTTTGGCATGATGCTGCTGCTATCACCTGAGGTATTTGAATCTTCAAATGGCACCATGTAATAATCCTATTGTCGGACTTCTTTTGGAGAAATGAGACTTGATCAAGGGTTTTACCGATGCAACCAATGGCAAAAGTGCTTGGCAGGGTATGGTGACCCATTTCGAGAGTGCAGCCGACCAACTAATGCGGCCCGAGATCCTTCCAGCAACCAGCTTCCTATTGAGTCCGAGATTTGACCTGAGATATATCCAAGCGACACACTCGGGGCTTGGCCAAGAAGTCTAGAGCTAGTTTGCCCTAGAATATACTCTACGAAGAAAGTTAGTCTAACCCAACCATTGAGAAACAGGTTTCTAATTATGTACACCTGGCTTTGCTGGCAATTGCGGACCACCGTCGCACTTGAAAGCCAGTGCACTGCGAAAAGTATAAGAACAGGCCAACAACTATTTGATAGATTTCCAATTCTCTAGCACCACATAGCGACTTTAACACCAGTCCAAGTACCACTTAATTTACTTAGCCCTCTCCCAAAACACAAGATGAGAGCTACTACCGCA
This sequence comes from Colletotrichum spaethianum, assembly GCF_022836535.1. Classification (NCBI taxonomy): domain Eukaryota; kingdom Fungi; phylum Ascomycota; class Sordariomycetes; order Glomerellales; family Glomerellaceae; genus Colletotrichum; species Colletotrichum spaethianum. Next base: position 942,784 of record NW_026054780.1, on the reverse strand, counting down.
GGTTTGGCTCTTTGGGCAACTGCAGTAAGCATTCACTATCCTATGACTTATAAGTATTCTTATGAGCTGATTGTTTCTACTAGGTCCTTGCCGTTCGTTCAGAAAAGGATTACCACTATCGTTCTGCTGAAGAGATGAAGGGCGAGATACTGCCTTTGTCGGAAATGTCCTTCACTGGTCCGGTCACTGTGGGGGGGCCCAACGTCACCCTCCATGGAGATGCTTCATCCATCTATGAGCAGATTCTAGCCCTTAACCCATCGTTTGATGCGAGAACCTTTGAGAACCATCTCAGCGAGCATATCAACGGAGCTTCCGTTGAGCGTAATTTGAACACTAGACAAACCACTGTAAGTCATAGTCTAATGATAACAGAATTGAGCACTGCTCCGTGCTCTTTGGTATGTTATTGCTATAGGAAGCGGACCACTGATGGCCACCAAGGGCAACTGGAACTGCAACAATGGAGTTTCTGTTGAGCGGTACTACTCTCAGTGTGCCAATGCTATCAATCACTTGATCACCTTGGGCACTTCGTATTGCAGTGTTGCCCCGAGCACTTGTGCTCGTGTAAGCTGTTCTAACAGCTGCTCTATCTACTTGTGCAACAACGTAGGCTTTCATCTCATACAAAGCTATGCGAGAAGATCAAGAACATTAACGAGATTTCAGCAATTCTCCCAAGTCAGCGTATATTGCCGGGATATTGCTGTGGACATGGGTATCATTGTTGGCAAGTGTGGCTCGGATAACGGCAATGGTGATACGCGGGCCAAAGGTAGCCTGCACTTTACCAGCCACTACACCTCACTCACACAGCAAGCCTGCTAAACAGATGTTTACAGGCAGGGTAGTGAGAGGAAATTTGTGATGGTCAGGTCCAGCTGCAGTTGATCAATGGTTGTATGTGTTACTCAGGATAGTTTATAACTAAGCAAAAGAAAAAACAGAAGAAAGGAAGAAAGGAAGAAAAAAAAATTAAGAAAAGCATTTTCAAGCATGACGGTAATGGTACCACTAACACTATCTGTATCGCCTACTCGATTCGGTATGCAAAGTGTTAGAATGTTACAGATGGCATGTGAACGATTTGGTGAATGCGTGTTCCATATCTTTCAAGTCATATGTTCCTATTGGGCTTTTTGCATTTCTGAGGTGATTCATCTTGTAACTGCTGACGGTTTTCACGGTAGACACTCTGTCGGCTTCAATACTATGTCGCTATGGCGCTTATCAAACCATTATGTAGCCAATCTCTAACCACGTGCAAGTTGCACAACTCTCTCATGTCTCCCGAGACTTGAAGTGCACCCATAGGGAAGGCTTCTTCCAGAAAAAGAAAATCTTTTGGCCTGCTGCCCAAGACTGACTTTCCGGTGCCAGCTCCAGGTCAAAATTCCAGATGATACGAGCCAGAATCAGTCTCATCTCAGCGTAGGCAAGACTAAAAAAAGAGTAAAGTGAGTATGATGCTACTAGGTAGAGAACTTCCTGATGTCACGCAAGTCCCTATAACGGAGAACCTACTTCATACCTAAACAGTTGCGTGGACCGTAAGAAAACGGTTGATGTAAGTTCTTTTCATCGTTTTCAAAACGCTTATCGTCCAGCCAGCGCTCTGGAATAAATGAGTCGGGGTCAAGAAACTTGGATGGATTGTGGTAGACGGCATATTGCCAGATGCCTAGAGTGGTCTTGGTGGTTTGTCAGCTTATCGTTCATGGCAAGACCGTGCTTTGTATCTTGACTTACTCCTCCATTCACCCATTCTCCAGCGATCTGCGCTCCACCGGTCGGTGTCCTGCGTGCCAACGAAATAGCTACGGCAGGGTGAACTCGCATTGCTTCCTTAAGAACGGCAAGCATGAACGGTAAATGTTGCACAGTATTATTGACGTCGATTTCAGCATCCTTTTGGAAGGCTGATCGAACCTCCGAGTTCAATTGGGCAAGCACCTGTGGGTGAGTGCAGAGGAAGTAGATTGTCGCAGCGAGTGTTGTCGCGGTTGTCTCTGAGCCAGCTGTCGTTAAAACGATGGCGTTGTCCCGGATTTCTTGTTGTGAAATTGGCTTGCAGTTGTTAGAAAGAAGACAACAGACCATTTTGTAGATGATGCATGCAAGTAAAAGAGATGCTTACATATTTCTCGGGGCTCTTCAGCATTGCCTGCACGAAGTCTGGTCTATCGTCTCCCAGGCTGAGCCTCTTCTTCAGATGCTCTTCGGCAAACGCCTCACTGAGACGACGTTGTTCAAGCATTCTCTTGGGGATAAACAGCATGAAGTACAGCGGCTTCGAAAGAGTAAAGAGGGGAAAGTCGCTTAGAGCCTGTACAAAGGGTACACTTGCCATAGAGTCGAAGAAACCGTCAACCCACGGGTGAGACGTGGCTGTTTGAATGCAGCCAAATGGCTCGCCAAAGGCCAAGTCACCGACGATATCAAAGGTGATCCATTCCAACCACTTGGAAGCATCTAGAGATTTTGACCCTCCCTCGCCACGCTCTTGAAGTCTCTGGATGAACAGATCAATATGTCTATCCATCAAGGGTTGCTGCTCTGCCATGGCACGCGCCGAAAAGGCATGAGATAGCAGACGTCGTAACGGGCCGTGTCTTTCACGCGATGCAGAAATAAGGCTCTTATCCAACTCTTCGTTGGCGTACTTAGGATCTTTGCCATTTTCTTCTTGGCCGCGCTGGAGGTGGCCGCAGACCTCTTTCCACGCTTCTGCATGGGACAGAGCCAGCTCGTTGGGGCCGATTCGAACGATGTCGCCATAACGCTTGTGAAGTTCCAAAACTTGTAGGTGGGGCGTGCCTCGGAGGATGCTGAGTGCCGCAGGCAATGGAGTAGCTGCCCATAGTTTTGGACCAGGATACCGACGTAGAGGGTGGAAGAAAAGGTTATAGATGACAGTCGCTACGCCATAAAGAGCAAGCTGTGTTTAGCCTCTAGTAAGCTGTTGCACGTCAACAATGTCTGAATAGTGAAGACTACTTACCAAGCCGGCGGAAGCGACCAGCATTCCGGCTATCGATGGCATCCTAAACTTGAGGCCTGACTTCGCGGCGGCAGATTCTGGCTTTTCCTGAGCTTTCTTCGATGTTGTCGGATCTGCGACTTGTTCCCTGATGGCAGAATGAAACTAAACAATGCATCGATTCTACTGCTTTTATATGCATGGACCTTCATTGGTTCTGGTCCCCAAGTCATAAATAATCTGCAGGCACCGATCGAATCGCCTATCGGTAGTGCCACAGTTCCGGCTTCCCGGCTCGGGCCAACATTACTCGGGTCTCAGTTTCCATTGTGAGCCACATTCGCCGACAGCCCGCACCGCGATACACTGGGCCGCTGTTTCACTTGCCGAGCTCTCCAATAAGACTCAAAGAAGACGGTAAACTCCGTCATATGTCAGCATAGTCACACGCGAGGATGCCGTTTTCTCGTTGTCATTCGCAACAGGCCATTCGTTTGTCGCACTCTTTGAGATTAATTTATACGAGTCTTCTGCTTCGCGAGGATGGAGGGGTGAGTGGAGAGCCAGACTAGAAACTAAAGTACCTCACCACGGCCTGTGTAACTTCGCGAAAGGCCGAGCTATATACCGTGCTGCATTGCAAGATCGTGTATGAATCATGTCACAACTTAGAAGCCTGAACAGGAATATAAGTCATTTTCCCGGATTGTATTGCAAGCCTCTGTTTGATAGTGGCGGCCTGTAACACCACCCCGCCACACAACTCTCGCTGTCTTTGTTTTTTTTAGTCCTCCTTGTAACTCCGGCCCGCTTCTTCCGCAGGAGTAAACCAAATTTTGGGGCCGTCCATAGAGTAATATCGAGTCGATAGAGAATGAGGCTCGATACTACTAATTATTATCTATACTGTGCACCCAAACTCTATATGAACTATGTGATCGAAGTATTTTGAACTTTATTTTGGCATTTGGGGTTTTAAATCCTAAGCCACCTCAGTGACGCGGCCGAAGCGCTCACCCAATGCATCCGTCCAAGAGACCCACTCACTGTCCAAAGGTCCTAAAATGCGGTCGGCGTCTCTCCGACAAGTAACTGAAGGCGGTCGGTCAAGTGGCCGCCCCAGCAAACCAGTCACCTCTCCTGCGAGTAACGGTCCACGAAGCGTCTGTCTGCAACGCGCCCATAGGGCACCCTATCGTACTATTTACTGACAGTGGGATCTAGCCCGAGGTACCTGTGGATAATAAGTGAATGCTTGAACCCGCCAGCCGGATATCTCTACCCAGCGCTCGTCATCCATGAATTGGCCTTACTGTCGGTCACCTTTCCAGTTGTGCCATCACTTTTGGCTTTCCAATGCCGCAAAACAACTGGCAAAAAGACGTAGTATTTTGTTTTCATGCACCAAGTTTTGGGCTAGCTGATAGATCTGAGAAGAAGCTTTTGAATTTCACAAAAGCAAGTCATAGCTGTAAAGGGGCTGTTCATGCAAGTGTGGTGGTTATCCTCAAAACTTCACGGCGTCCAACTCGCCCTCTGATTCATGATACACGTTGCAGAAGCCTAAAAGTTTGCTATTGAATTGTTATTCGATCTGGTCCTTAAACCAGATTGCAGTTATTGCCGATGGGTTGTGGAAGAGGAGTGTCGATATTGCATTTCGTGCAACATAACAGCATCAGCCGCCCCCGCTAGACAGTGAGAGGTACTATCATTTACGCGTATGTGAGTGCAACATTGGGTTACCTGTTAGCATGTGCTGAACAGCTCCCAGACTGATCAGAGAGATGATGTGTAAGTACTGTAAGTCGTCGGGGCACTGCCTGGAGGACACCTTCATTGTCTACCCTGTGAGAGACAGGAAAGGCAGGTCGACATGAGGTAAGTTGATCGTTGTTTGTGAACTTTGCCGTTTTTACAAGATCCGTGCTTCTCAGTCGCTTCAATGTTAGCGCCGCACGTAAGACGGAGCCATCTGGTAGGAAGACAGCTAGACCGCCGCTTTCCCACCAAGGATGTCTACTTAACAGCATGACTACAAGACGATCGATACTGCACCATCAAGATATAACGAGTTTTCAACTTTCATAAGTCAGTGAGGATATTTACGAGATCTCTTTCAGATTTCGAGCACCCCGATCTAGTGTTGTTTGGCTTTCTAAATAGAGAGATGAAAGCCAAACTCACAGCCTGTTTTGTTATCCCCTTATGGGGCGGGGGGCAGGCGTCACACATTATCACTGCAGGTTCACACATCCATTTCTAATTTTCCCCAACCACAGGTTGCGTCTCTTGACTCCCGCAGACCATGCTGTGATTGTGTGAGCAATGCGCATTGCTTATCGATTGCCTTCGCCTGCCCCTCTTGAAGTGCTCCCGGAAGCGGACAAGGTCCAATATTTACGAGGAGAGAAAGATGTTGCCCCACGTGTAGAGATGGGTGGCTACTCAAGCTGATGTTGGTCAGGGTTGCAGTGGCGGTTTCTATACTTTTCGCTAAGTATATATACAGCCAACCACAATCAACTTCGCCCCAACTTCCGCGATCAGGCGATCGGGCTCGAGGAGTTCACTGCAGCGTTGAAAAGCTTTACATGCAAGCCTTAATAATCGCTGTCCGTAAAGGGCTTTATCATGCACTATCACGTCAGAGCTCGGACGTTTGCAGATGGTAGTCACTTTGGGTTTGGAAAGTCCATGGAGCCTGTATTTCAAAAGAACTACCAGAAGGCTTTGTATGTCGTTTTGGGGAGATCGGAGTATTTAGTGTTAAGAGATTTGCACTGCGTGCTTCAAAGCCTGAAGAAAGCTAAAGATAGCGGTATGTATGTATACCTGAGGTGATGTGGATTTGCATACAGAATATGTTTCTATCTCGTACAGGGAAACTGTCACCAGAATTGCTAACTGTGTGTTGAATAGCCTATTGGATGCAGGTAAGCACTGATGTTGCAATATAGGCCGAGAGCGGAAGTTGGCTAAGCTATGCGATGCAAGTCAGCACCGATATGGAAGTTGCATCGAGAGTGAAAGCCGAAAAATACGAAGAATCAACGATTTCAATCATCTTGTGTGTCTTGAATAGGTGACAAAGGCTATTTGACATAGGCTATTGGAAAGAGATCCTCGACATATAAAACCTCACCAGTTTTTGCACATTTCCACTCGATTATCTCTTCATCAGCAGTCACAACCTTCCAGCCCTATCAATCAAGTCTCTACAGCAACAGTGGCATTGATCATCTTGTAGCCTCATCTACAAACCCAACATTCACGATGCAATTCCTGCTTTCAATCCTCACTGTGGCCGGCGCTGCATTCGCTGGTGTGATCTCCCGTGCCGAGGGCACGGAGGTCACCAACATCCCCGTTGGTGATAACAATGCAGATGCCTCGATCCAGGCCATTACGCACCTGTACATCTGCTCTGACGCCAACTTTGCGGGTCGTTGTCAGAACTTGGAGTCAAACACGGGCCAATGCTGTAAGCTTGATTGATACTTCTTTACCTTGGAGGGTGTTTGGACCCGTATCAAGAATAGCCAAGATAATGGTTTGGTGACGCCCATCCATCTGGAGGGTGTTTCTAAAGAAACCACAAGTGATCGAGGCTAACCTGCGGTCACTGCATTTAGACAACCTTCAAAACGGCTTCAACGATGTGGTTTCCTCGCTTGGCCCCGACCAGGGAACGTCTTGCACCATCTGGGAGTGAGTTTGCCTTGTAGATATGCACGCACGAGCGCACACAAAAACGGTTGCCCCCAGCAGAGACTATCGAGACAACTGACAAAATATTCCAAACAGGAACAATGGCTGCACAGGCGCCTCCATCTCGGGCATTGTCAGCCCTGGAATTTTTAACCTTGCGGACTCGCAGTGGAACTTCAACGATCGCGGTATGTGTAACCGATCTATAACCCTTTTAAGACCCTCGACTATTCTCAAGAACTTAAAGATGGAAGAAGTTGGGTGCCAATGTTTCGTTCTCGAGTCTAACTGCTGCTTTTCTTCACACCAGCGAGCTCCTACAAGTGTTTCTAAACCGCTCTCGATACCACTTCACAATTTCGGCTCCTCGTCCCGATGACAAAATATTGCTCGGAATCCGTGGCCTATCTGTTTCCTGACAACACATTGCTGGACGAAGGGTTAGAATGAAGGCAGCGCTACCATACTATTTCTCAGAAGGGGAACTTTTAATCACAGGGAGAACTTTTACTCAGAAGAGGACACAAGTTGGTTGGAATAAAGCCGGAGGTTTGAGAACGCGCCTTTGAAAAGGGTCTATTGTCTGTATGTGGCCATCTAGTTGTGGGAAACACTGTGTATAGATGTACCCTTTATAAGAGCTCAATTCATAACCTTCCCCATACACTTGTCTCCGAGGCCACTCAATCATCTGCAAAAAGTCCGTGTACCCAGCCAAAAGGGAAGCAATGGTAGAGAACAATCGATCGGTCCATCCCTGCAAAAACCAGAACCCTTTCTCGGTTGCACCAAGAAGAACACAGAAGTACGAGAGAATAACAAGCGCGTGGGGGTCTGAAGCGTACATTTCCGTCATGATGGCGTCTGATACGACGTAGGGCCAGTACAGAAGCATCCCAACTTCAACATGCGTTCCCGCATGGGCAATTTGGTATGCCGCTCGTTCCAGCTCCAAGACGGCTTGTTTGTACTCCTTCCCTCGACTATCATCAAGAGTAGATACATAAAACCCTGTCAAACGCCCAAGTTCTTCAAATATGTCTCGCGGAAGCAAAGATTTCCCGAGAGAAGGGTTTCTAGGAAATTCGTTAGTTGAGATTGGTAAAAGGTAGAAAGGCCAAATACTTATACAGAGGATCCGACTCGTCGGCCGACCAGGCGCCAAAGGCTAGCGGGGCAAACCGCGACCTCTTTAGACGATTACCGAAAGCATTCAAGGTCGTTTGCATGCCCCTCACAAACTCGAAAAGCTCCAGTATCTCATGTACTGACGAAAAAGCGTGACGTGTGTCCCTAGCTTCGTGAACGCAACAGACACAGATTATCAGGAGTGCGGAAAAGCAGAAAACAGACTCCCAGGTATCTTCACTGAGTTCCAGCAGCGCGACGCGGAATCCCGCCAGACCAGATGCTTGATGATATGCGGCGATATCAAGGTACACGTTTCGTTCGTTCGGCAAAAGGTGTGCCTTGTGCACCGCCGATAATGCGAGGATCCCATGCATTACAAACGGAGATGAGTATGCTGTCTCTGGCACAACGACTTTCCATACATACTGCATGTCTATGCGAAGGGATATCGTGTTGCAAGTCTCGACCGAGTAGTGGTGCATGAGCTCGAGTCCTCGGCCCCAGATGTCCACATCTGATGAGGCTGGACCCGATGTGTGATTGGACAACAGACCCAGAACCCGAAAGTGGGGGATCTGATGAGGCTCTGGACTGGCAGCACCAGTCCTTGCCTGATCGTTCTCGCTAGCTGAAGTAGTCCATTTAGGACTTGGTTGCCCAGCTTGGGGATGCTGGCCCGATGTCTTCGAGAAACTACAACTGATGTCGAGTCTTGTGCAGTCGAAGCATGAAGGGTAAGTTTCATCACACTGTAAGATGTGAGACGTGAGGTCCAGTGTTTCGAGCCTAAGCGCGTTTATGGAAAGAATAAGCATTTGTCCGCGTACCTTGACTTTCCTCCGCTTGCAGTTTTGACACCCTGCGCGACTCTTGGTGTGCTTTCTACGGGTCGCCATAGTAGAATAATTGTTGCCCACAAACGTTAAAGCTAGTCAAGAAAACCTGGCCGTTCGGAAGCTGCGGGCAGTAGAGTTTAAAAACGCGGGAAAAAGGTGTGAACTTGCCGACAGGAAGCATAAAGCCGCGCTCCTATACTAGACCATTTCAGGATTGTCACCTAGTTGGGTAACGGGTCTTGCAGGAACTGGGGTTGCGCGGAGCAGTACGGAGAACAAAAGGAATGGAGAGATTATGCTGGGATCATTTCGTGGCTGCCTTGCGTTTCGCGAACCGCCCGGCGTTGACTCGAATAGCGCGCGGAATGTGAGGGGATCTTGTACTGTATACGAGAAAAACGAGGCCCCACTTGGTTGTACTCTACAGGATAGATGACGGAAGCGAGGTTAAACGAGAGTCCGCGAACGATACACTAAGCTTGAGGTCGCTCCACAATAGCTGCAAGGATTGCATCAAGTTCATGAGCTAGAGTAGTGCGCCCACGGCTTGGAAACGATGCGATATGGGGATGGGTCCCTTAAAGTCAATACCTTTTCCGCTTGTTGGGAAGTCTAAATGTCGTTTTTGATCATTCACTCTCTTGGGATCCTTTTCTAGCATCACTTGCTTAGTGTTCCACCGGCCGGAGTCTTTTACTTGCTGCGACAACTTTCGAACGAATTCGTAGTCATGGCGTCAGGCAACGACCTCTTCAAGCTTTATCGCTATGACCCGTCTATGGCCGCGGCGGTCATCTTCATTGTTCTCTTCTTCGGGATTACCGCATTCCATACGTACCAAGTAGTTCGCACCAAGACTTGGTTCTTCATCCCATTTGTCGTTGGAGGTTTCTGTATGTATCTTCTTACATTAATCGCCAATCCTACTATTCCCAGGCTAACTTCACCCCGTAAACAGGTCAATGGATCGGTTATATAGGAGTACGTCACAAAAATCCCCTCCGATCGAGATATATCGTCTAGCGGGTCTCTATCTAACAGCCTTCTAAACGTAGAGAGCGGTTTCCAGCGCCGAAAGCCCCGATTGGACTGTAAACCCGTACATCGTGCAGACACTCCTGCTGCTCGTTGCTCCAGCTCTTTATGCAGCCAGCATCTACATGATCCTCGGGCGTATAATCCTTCTCACCGAAGGCGAAGTTCACTCAATCATACGGCGAAAATGGTTGACCAAGCTTTTTGTATTTGGTGATGTGGTGTCATTTATTCTGCAAGGCGCTGGTAAGTTACATCAACTCATGCCTGGCTTTACCTTTCTAATACTGGCATGTAGGAGGCGGAATCATGGCCAGTGGTACGGTTGAAGCTCTCGAGAAGGGCGAGCACATCGTCATTGGTGGCTTGGTGGTCCAGATCATCTTCTTCTCGCTTTTCGCTGTCACGGCGGCCATCTTCCACAAACGACTGAGCCGGTTTCCAACGAGGAAGGTCCTTCAAACTGTCATTCCGTGGGAGACGTACATCTATGTCCTTTACGCTGCCTCCGTGCTCATCCTGGTGCGGTCAATCTTCCGTTTGATAGAGTATGCACAGGGGAACGACGGATATCTGATTTCGCATGAAGTCTTCCTGTACGTGTTTGATGCCGTCTTGATGTTCGCAACTATGTGTATATTTGCGTGGAAGCATCCGAGTAGCATCAACACTTTTCTTAAGGAGGGGGATCATGAAAGCCCAGACACAACTTCGAACTATGGTATGGCCTAAGCAGTCACGCACTGCATCATCAAGTAAGGATGTTGCGCGATAACTATACCTCTGTTTAACACGGACCTCATCAGGAGGCGAAAGAGTACACAGCATCTGGAGATAGAACTGGGGGAATAGACAGGTTAATTTTGAGGAATAGGTCGATTATAAGCCTTTAAGTAGAACAAATCATAATGGGCTCAAAGCTTTATTAACCTTCCGAACGATTCTTAGCAACCACTGTTGAAGCCCCAATGTATACGATGAATACTGATTATGCTTCTGCCGCCTCACCTTTCTGAAGTCTTCGATTCACACAGCCAACAAAGCGCAATTTCTCGCCCATTCCGTCCAGGATGCCCACTCAGGGTCGAGACCATGAAGAGTACTACACAGATCTTCAATAAGTCGCACACCAAACCCCTTCCCCCACCATCGGTCATGAATCATGAGCGCTAAAACACCATAATGAACCCAGATCAGTAATGCCATCGGGTCGCCCTGTTTGAAGAGGCTGACCAGCTTGTCATTGACCATCACAGGCCACGCCATAACGATAGAAATAGTCTGTGACGCCGCAACATCGCGGAAGCTCGCCTCAAGACTGTCAATACTAGAGATATAGACCTCCTGCGCCTCGGTGCCAACGTATTTTGTCATGAATCCGGCGCGCTGGCGCAGGCGTGCCATGGCTGCCTCCACCTGTCCGCTCGGCATGATGCATGGATTCGAATGGCGTCGGTCAACCTTTTGGAAAAGGGGGCTAAACATCCCGCTTTGGATAGCCTCTGAATACACCTGTGAGGTCAAAGCGATGCCCTTGAGAAGCTCATAGATTGAGAAGATGGTCTCGGCGGGCGATACGGGCTGCCGTTCCGTATAGGCCGCAGGCATCGCGAAGCCGAGGACCGTAAGGATGACAGAGAAGATGAAGATGGCCTCGTAGTTGTCGTCATTGATATGGAGGAGCGCCGTACGATACCCGATTAGTCCGGAGTTTTGATATTGGACGGCAGCCTCTGTGTAAGCCCAGCCCATGGAAGGGTCAAGGTGGGCGTAGTGGAGCGCCGCGATGGATAAGAGGCCATCCATGAGGTATTCATGCCGCATGGCTTTTTTCGGGATGGCCGTTTTCCACAGTTCAATCTGTTGAGGTATTTCTCCCAGCGTCTCGCACGTTGCAGTTCCGTAGTGGTGCATCAGATGAAGTTCCTTGAGTCGTGTGGCCTTGGAGTAGTGTCGCTCGGTGGCCGGCGGATGAACGGTGTCACGAGACTGGGCGTTCAGCTCCGGTCCAGATCCTAAATTCGAAAGCTTTATGGCCGAATCTTCTACGGCGTTTCTAGTACTCTCCGAGAAACTACATTTTTTTTGTCGTCTCACACAGTTGTCGCATGACGGCCTCTTTTCGTCGCACTATTGTCGCTGGTCAGTCGCTAGGGTCGAACATGAAGACTGCATGCCGTGTTTGCAAGGACAACGAAATCAGCGGATCTGCTCCGTGCAGATCACATATACCTCGTTTGGAGACCCCGATTGAACGTTTTACAGTCCTTGGGAAACTTACCTTGACTCTCCGCTGCTTACACTGGAGACAGCCGGCCCGGGATTTCCGATGAGGCTTCCGCGGCGCCATGACGAGCGGTCCCTCACTTTCTCGAAACAGTCAGCAGTGGGTTCGAGACTCGGGTATCGGTTGGGTACGTGTGCGAACGAAGACGAGAAAAGAATCTGAATAAACGAGAATAAAACCCGAGGTGTCTAGCGGTCTCACCAACACAGCCACTGACCCACACCGCTATGACATGCACATAGCGCTTGAATACGAGCGATCTCGTATAAAGCGCGTATCGGCGTATCCCACCGGTCTGATTACTTGCGGCACTACTCTAGTGTCATTGCGGATTGGTGACACTGAACAGGGTCGGCATTGTAGCCGGGCTTGCCAGCACCTCAAAAGTATACTTCGGCCTCCTAGGCATATATACAAGATGGTTCCATGAGATTGACTCTTGACACATTGATTTACCGTTCAATTCCGCAGATCTGGCTAGGCACGGGCACAGCATTGAGCTTATTCGGCTTTAACTTTCGGATATAAGCAGTCGTTGTTTAGTCATGCACCCGGCCAATGACGTGGTTTCACAAGTCAGGTCACAGTCAGTTACATTACACTTCCATCAACTAAAATTCAATGCTTTAAGGTATCATTACAGCAGCCTTTTCATCGGGAAACCTCCAAGTTCTGATCTGCCATCTCATCTGGCTTGTTCCACAGACCATTGCGACACTCCCATCATGGAATCCCACAGACGCTCACACGCCACTACATTCAGCCTCAAGAGTCCTCCCACGGATCGGAGACACAACAATGCGCATTAGATAAGCCAGCACCACAATCGGTGAGAGCGCCAAGACCAACGCCAAGGAAAAAAACACGTTCTGGCACCTATCATTTCGCACCACGCGACCCTCTCTTCGGGGCCTGGTACCGCCCATTTTTGCTCCGTTGATGTAATCTTTCTCTGCCCAGTATGTGTGTGTCTGTGTCTGTGTTTACCCCCGCTCTCTCGCTCTCTCCATTCCTCCCTCACTTTCTCAAATTCACCATCCAAGTAAAACAGCCCGCCGTTCCGGACAAAGATGCCAGCGACAGGTGTGTTGGCGACATCGACTTCCTAGCACCTCGCTTGCGCCTATCAAGCCCCATTCCAAGCAGACCATTCCGTGGTCGGAGGAAAGCCCCCCGGCCCCTAAGCCTCCAGTGAGCGCTTCCCGTTCGAACCCACACCCCGCCCGCGAACAGCAACGGCACGGCGCCTAGCCCAAAAAACCTCACCCAACGTTGCCGTACTTCCGCGTGCCAAACCGTCCCAGGAGCCCGGACACCCAGCACCGCAACCCAGTGCGCCGGGGCGCCGTGGATATTCCCGGCCGGGGCCTTGGTGTCGGTTCTTGGCCCTCTGGTCTCTCCTTTACGAAAATAAAACGTAACACGCAAGCCATGAGACTCGTCTCTCTGAGTCTCATGGGATCCTCCCTCCTCACGGGGCCCGCCCTCGCGACGGTCCCCATACTCACCGAGGTCTCTCTCAAGGGCTGTGCCGACGTGTCCTGTCCGGCCGGGGCCGTCGACGACCTCGTCGGCGAGTCCAACTGCACCCTCGGAGGCTCAGTCCTGCGACGCGTTGGCATCGCCCCTGAGGTCCTCGACATCCCCATCGACGACAGCAACACCACGGACATCCGCAAACTGTCCATCACCGTCGCCACCGTCGCCAACACTGCCTCCCAGAGCTCCCCCAACTGGATGAAGAAGCAGCTCTACACCCAGTCATATTACCTCGGTGCCCCCTCCGGGCTGAACCTCTCCTCGGAGCGATACCCCAAGGGGTGCGCCCTCATCTTCCAGCACCTGTTCCAGACGCTGCCCATCGCCCACGAGGTGCCCGACCTCGACACAACGGACTGCAGCCCGTGGCTGCAGCAGTCGTGCATGGACGAGATCACGGGCTACGTGGACGACTTCCGCGCCGACCACGCCAAGAACGAGACCCTGCCGCGGTGCCAGGAGCTGGCCATGTACTTGGAGGAGCGCACGCGCAAGGACAAGAACTTCCACTGCAACCTCATCGCCGGCGCCGTGAACATCACCGGCGCCGAAACCATCGGGCCCGACGCCCCGACGGAGCTGGCGCAAAATGCCGGCGACAACAACGACTGCCACCCGACGCTGCCGCACTCCTACGACATGCTAAAGCTGACGGACGTCGAGCTCATCCTAGACGAGGAGGGGAGCACGACGAAGCCTACGGGCGGGTTGAATGGCTACACGCCCGTGATGAGCGTGCTGTTTGACAAGCTGCTCTACTCGCAGTGGATCTGCATGAAGACGATGAGCGAGTTCGACAGGGAGAACTCGAGTGCGAGGACGAGCACACCGGCGTTGGCCGGTCTGGTGATGGGGTTGGCGACCCTGCTGGCTATTCTGATGCTGTAAAATCTTTTTCTGGCAACAGTGGGAGACAAGGCGGCGTTTAGATCACGAGAGGAAAAAACAGGACTGGCCCGGATTATTTATGACTTTATGCGATATATACCCAATGAAAGCATGGCGATAGATATGTTTACACCTTACCCAGCCTCATGTCCCTGCCCAAACGCCGATGTGCATGCCGCAGTTGTGCAAATACGATATAGATGCCTTTAGATAATGATGCCGCGCTGCGCCCATCCGCCCTTGCCCTTCCAGGCAAACAGAATCATGCCGCATGCCACCCAGACAGTAACGGCCATGGCCCAGAACGTGGGTGCGTAGCACTGCTGGCCGTAGCAGAACACGTCTCCACCGCCCTCGCGCTGGGGCGAGTTCTCTGCACCGGACTGATACACCGCCGAGTAGACGAGACCCCAAAAGGTCGACCCAAGAGCGGGGAACATGGCGACGATTCCCCAGTTGGTTGCAAAGTTCTCAACGCCCCAGATGACCGTGATGATGATGGGCGTCAGACTGAATACGGCACCGTAGCCGGAGCCGATCAGACCAGACACGATCCAGAAACGTTCGCCATGCTCTTGGATGAAGCCGGAGGCCAGGGCGACCAGACCCAAAGATAGCACAATGGCGAAGAAGAGGAGGAAAGCAACACGAGAAATGGTAGGCCTGCCTCGAAGGAAAGGAGACGTCGAGGACACCTGCAGGTGCTGCGTCTGCGGCGAAGGTGCGAGAAGGTCGGTCAAGGTTCCAGTAGCTAAGCGAGCGACCGTGCTCGTGATCCCAACAATGGAAACGTGCGTCGCGGCCGACGTCGGAGGTCCGGCGTAACGCATGGTGGGAGGGTACAGAGTCCCGATGACCGTGCCGAGGTTATTAATGAACGCCTCTCCAGGTCCAATCATCAGCAGGAACCCCAGGGCAAAACACCACATGGTCTTGTCGGTAAGGAAGCTTCTCGTCTCGGCGTTGAGCACCATCTTCTTCCTAAGTTTGGCGTCATCCTCCGCCGGCCCAAGCACGCCGCCGTCTTCTTCGTCGATTTGGCCGATTGAGCCGTACGCCCTGCTGCGTTCAAGGTCGCGAGCGCTGAGGAATGAGGTGCTGCGTTCCAAAAGGCCGCTCCGTTCGAGCTCTTCGGCCGCTTCCTCAAAGATGTCTTCTTCGTCGACAACCTTCAGCGTGAATGTCCCGACAACTCCGACAATCAGCAGAAGAATGGCGAGGAAGACGAAGAAGCGGAACACATCCAGGTCCCCCGCGGAGCCGTCCGGTAGGCGCTCGTAGAAGACATGGCTACCAAGCTGGCTCAGCCACATGCCGCTTAGTCCGAAGGCAGCAATGGGCACAGCAAGAGCCAGTCCGCGATGCTTTCCCTTGCCAAAGTTCTTTGCGCATGTCGCAACGGCCGCCAGGTACATGGAGCAGGTACCGACGCCGACGCAGACGAACGCAAAGATCATCAGTGGATAGGTCCAGTCGGCACCACCAGCGATTCGCTTTCCAGCATAGTCGCGCAGGCCGCCCAGATTCTCCGCCTCGAGCTTCCGGTATGTTGCAGCAGCCAACCCGTAGCCGCCGCCAAACAGTATAGCCGCCAGGAGGGAGAGAGGTGGGGTGCCAACGCGGTCGCAGATGTAGCCGAGGAAGGAGACGGGGAGGTAGAGGGCGATGGAGCTGCTGATGGCGAGTCCGTTGACCTGGAACTGAGTGTAATGCAGGCGTTCCTGGAAGATGTGGCCGTACATGGAAAAGACGGTGATGGAGCCAGCGCAAAGGGCGGAGATCAGGGCGGCAAAGAAGGAGATGGCTCGCAAGGTGCTGGCCGCGCGCCGGCTTCGGCGCTTCCGCCTCGAGGGTCTTTCGGAGTCGAAGGAGGATCGCGAGCTGAATCGGCTAATGGTGGAGGAGGCATCGTCATCGTCGTGAGCTGTTGCAACGACAGTCCGGTCGTCGGACGGGGTTGGCGGGCTCGAGGCTCGCGCCATGGTGGCAGCTTCGACACGGAACTTCGGATGTGGGATGGAATGCGAGTGCGATTGCGATTCGCAAATTGCGCCACGGGTCGACGGTGAGTAACAAATAAGAAAGAGACGAATTAGACAGAAGAAACAAAACGGCTGCAGGTCATTCTCGCCCTCGGAAACCAAACGGAGAATTATGGGAAGCTCGAGGTTTTAGAAAAGGGCGAGACTGAGCATTAGGGACATGAACGGAAGCAGAGAGGAGAAGTCTCGGGATGCGGATGGCGGATGGACGCTGGAGGAAGCCGACCGGGGGAATGGCGGAAGGTGGTGGGAGGAGACGGGGAGTCCGCGTCGCAGTCAGAGTCACGATTTCGCACGTCAGCAGGCCGCCTCTGTCACCTAATGATGTCGTGCTTGCAGCAGCGGCCAAGGTGGACCCTCGTTAGGGTGTTTGAAGTCTGCTGGACTGTGTTGTCCGGCTGAAAGTTGGAACGCTGACACAGCGCCGAGCACAGGGCCTACAGTGCACGCTGCGCTGTGGGTGACGTTCAAAGAGTGCTAGCAGCGGCGTTTGGCCGCTCTAGAAGCTGGGGTGAACCAAGCAGCTACCGCGGACCAGAGTAGCCGAACGGGCCCATATCGGATAGCTAAGCGAGATCGGAGCCCGGTCAAGTCGCTGCCGAGGTTCCGTCGCCGACACATTTCACCACACTGAGGCAAAGCTACGACGACCGTCTCCCTTCGGTGAGCTCTTTCCCGGCCACCTGTCTCGGTGTACCGCCGCCCAATTGGAAGCCAGCCTTCACGTGTGCACAACTACGCGCCGGCGGACTTCCAAGTGCCACCCCAAATCTTCTCACTCAAATATCCTTCCTTGGTCCACGATGTCAATTGCTGCTCGCAAAGCCTGATCGTTCCTTAAGGATGACGCCGCTCGCCGAAGGCCAAATGACCAGCGAAAGGAAACACAACAGCACAGATGTGGACGAGCACTTCGTCACCGAATGTTTCTCACGGCTGACTCGCGACGATGGCTTACCCGACGTTCCTCTTCGGCAGGCAAATCTGCGCAATCTTGTCAACTCTATCTCTCCATGGGAGCTGATATACCTGAAATTGTTGATTCGGAACACAACCGCAAAACTTGCGGATATGCCCGACCTTCCTGAAGAGATAGTCGCCACAATCTCCACCAAGCTCGACTATCGTGACGCTCTCAACTGCACCCAAGTCTCAAAAGGATGGCGAAGGGCCTGGACGGCTGACCTCGTTATCAAAGACGTTGCACGAGCCCACTTCCCGGGTCTGGTCGAGTCGCATCCCGAGGCATCGCCCTGGTCCCTTCTTCAGCCTGTTGCGGCAAAGGCCACTGCTCGTGCACAAGGGAAATACATAGCGTCACTCTCCATGACCACGGCAGGGTCCTCGTTGGCTGACTGTACCCCGCTCAAGCTCGACGATCGCAGTCTTGAACACGCCAAGTACAATCCCAGTCCAGCAGAACCATCGGCTGCTCTAGACAACCATGCCTATTACCGCCAGTCTTACTACGGCCACGCTTATTGCGATGGGAGGATTGCTTGGCAATGGGATGCTTTCAGCTTCTTCATTGATGACATTCGTGCCATGACCAGGACTCTAGCATCGCCCTCGGATCTTGTCATCAAGGGCGAAAGAGACTTTGTCGTGTCAGGGTTGTCGAAAAAGCTTCTAGTTCTCGCCAACTCCAGGACGGAAAGGGCCTTGTAAGTTATGACAGCTTGGGGTGTTCCTGCTTTATCTTTTCGTCACGGCCTTTATGTCTATGACTGCCTTGCCGTGTGAGCTCAGTACTGCTAATCAACTAAGCTAGGATTGTCTACCACCTCGAAAAGAACCAGTACCGACGAGTGACCTTGCCATCTCGAATGCATGAAATCAACCTCCACAACGAGACCTTTGTGGTCACTTTTAACAAATCCCGTGCTAATGCAGACCCCCATGTATGGCGATGGGGAGGTGGCCTTGCCAAGCTGAAAGCCCCCGATTTCCCCGAGACCACCAAGGACCTTGACGGACTCTTCTTCGAACACCTTCCATTAGATATAACCCGTGAAGTGCGCTTCATTTTCCACCCGGCCAATGACAACTTTGTCTACCTCGTCACTGCTTTCTTCGTCTTGCGTAAGCCAAGTTTGAGCCTCTGCCTTTTATGTGGCTGCCAGCTAACACAGTGGTACACAAAGCTCTGGGTAGCTCCAGTGAGCAAGAGTCGGATGTTTCTGATACCGAGCATATTGAACCTCGTAAATCCGTCATCGTGGTGTACAAGTTTGACAACATAAAGTGCGTGCAGACGTTCAGCTACGAGACCACTGTGTTCGACCGATCAGGATCTCTTCGGTTGCCACTACGTTGCCAGCAGATGAATTCCTATGGGCTCTACAACCTTGGAGTCTTGTTCGAACATACCTCTGCCAATGCTGATCACTGCAAGGCTACTGGTGTAAGGTCTGCGACCACGCCAAGCATGACACTCTTCCAAATCAATTTCGATACGGTTAATGAGACTTTCTCAAACAACATTCAGGAGCTCAGTGGGCTGCGTCGACCACTTTGGGATGCCCGCAACTGGGAACCGGCGCTTTCAGGTGGTGTTGTGTGGAATGATCTCATCTACTACATACAGAACGGTACCGCCCGTATGGGGAATGATGCTTCCTTGGGCTGGAAGTCCAGAATCGAAATCCGGGGCGTCAGAGCATTATGCATTGCCGACGGCTCGTCAACGCTGATTGTCGACGAAGATTCGCCTTGGTTCAGTGAGGAGGAGGGTTCTCGAAGCATTGCGGTGGACGACGATTTCTTAGTGGTAATTTCCGATAAAGGTTATGATGCGTGGAACTTTGGAGACTCTGGCTTGAGAGACAAGCCGTGGAGACGCAGCGCCGGACCCCTGTGGCGGCTGCGTCTTACAACCCAGGACACTGATTGCCCCGTCCAAGGCTGCAGCTGTCCGGACAATAATACTAGCTGCCGTATATTTGGAGGCTAATACAAAGGGGGTATGTTCATATAAAAGGGGCTCTGTGGCTGTGAGCTGGGCACATAACCCTCCAAAGGACAGACCATGGTAACTTGACCCAAGTTCTCCAAGAGCACCTTCAGTTAAACAAGTTTGTTGTTCAAAATGGCTGCTTGAAATAAATGAATGTCGTTGTGATTCACCCAATCCAACACTAAGTCGGTGGTGGTCTCATGTGAGGGCAGCCGGTGCCAGCCGGCCCGCTGCCAAGACCCATTCAGCTACAAATCACCAATTACCGGGAGGGTGACAACGAAGCTAATTAATACAGGATTCTCCTCTCCCCATACAACAGTTAGCACCTTCCCGCTTTCACCGTCTTTCGCAACAGCCGTGCCACCTGACAAGAGGTGGCTTCCGATCGGCCCCAGACGCGGATATCGCATTACGGAATGCAGTTGGTACTGTGGCACTTACTATGCGTCTCATCAACACCAACACGCTGTCTCTAGATGAGTTTTACGGCGACGAAGTTCCCCGATATGCGATAGTCTCACATACGTGGAGCGCCGGGGAGGTCGCCTTTCAAGACTGGGGCGACCCCAGCATCGCGAGGGAGAAGAGGGGGTTCCAGAAAATTGAGCTCGCCAGGGCGCAGGCTCTCCGTGATGGGCTCGATTATCTGTGGATTGACACATGCTGTATCAACAAGGAAAGTTCTGCCGAGCTCTCGGAGGCCATCAACTCGATGTTCTCTTGGTACGAGTACTCTGTAAAGTGCTATGCCTACTTATCGGATATCGAACATTCTGGAGAGTTGGTTGATGAATGCAACGAGAGCGACAAATATCAAACGCTGTCTCGCAGTCGGTGGTTCACTCGTGGCTGGACGCTTCAGGAACTCCTGGCGCCACGAGAGGTCCTCTTCTTTTCCAATGAATGGAATCTCTTAGGAAACCGAAAGTCGCTAGCGGGCGCCATCCAAAGAATCACAAACATCGACTGTCAGTATCTCCATAGAAGGAGCAAAAAGCTCCTCTCCAGCGCCAGCGTCGCGGAGCGCATGTCCTGGCTCTCCTGCCGCAAAACCACGCGGGTGGAGGACATGGCCTATTGCATGCTCGGGATCTTTGACATCAACATGCCGCTCCTCTACGGCGAAGGCGCAAAGGCCTTTACGAGGCTGCAAGAGGAGATTCTCAAGACGTCGACGGACCAGTCACTCTTCTGCTGGTCTTGGACTGAGACAGACCCTGGCTCGTGGGTCAGTATGCTGGCGCCTTCGCCAAGGAACTTTAGGAACGGGCAGGAGTACCAGCCCGCGAATGACGCGACGAGTAGGCCGGTGCCGTACTCCATGACGAATTTTGGGCTCTCGATACAGCTCACTCTGATTCATCCAACGGACATTCGTATCTCCAATTTTGGATTTCGTCCACCACAGTACATTGGCGTATTGGCTGCCAGCACTAAGGACGGCTATCTCATTGGAGTTCCGCTAGAAGAAACTGGGGTCACGGATACATACCGTGTTATTCGCGACTTCCCACGTCCGATTGCTTTGCAATGGACCAATCTCCGCGCTCTCAAGGCAGAGAACCTAAAAGTTGAAGTCCATGACATATTTGTTCCCTCCAAGTCTCCTGGACGAAACCTCGACGTTGTCCAAGTAAAACCTTACGACTCGAGCTTTCATCTCGGGGAGTACGCCATCATGCTTCTTATCATTAACAGCAGAGGCTCAGGGGGAGAAATATTCACTCGTGTTGAGGCGATACCGAGGTATACAGATTCCATGGCAGGCTTTATTCCGATGAAGAAGTTCAAACTGCCAAAGAACTTGGCAAACAATACCTCGTCTTCGGCAACCTTTCGTGCGACTGAAGCGCATGGAGCCCTAGTGCGCCTTCATTCCAACTCTCTGAGTCAGAAAGACGGAGCTCTTTGTCTTCTCTTCGGGGTCCTGGTCAACGAAGAGAGGCAGACCAAGTGGATATTTAGATATCTTGACGTCCTCACCGAGCCAAAGAATTCTTTTAGCGAGGCGAATCTAGAAAGACTGCTGAGAGACGAAGCAAAAAACTGGAGACCACCATTGAAAGTAGAGGCTAAAAACGTTTCTGCTCAAGCAAATGACAGGAGACGGGTGACGAAGCGGGATAGTATCACCACCACATTCGGGCCAGAGTTTAGGGCCGAGGTTAACGATAGGAGGACGGTGGCCAAGGCTGCGCATGTTATTGTTTCCAATTTTTCGACGGCACTGAGGACGGTAGAGTCATTGTAGGTTTTGATGGAGTCCAAACTGTTATTTTTGGACGCTCTTTATCTTTGTTCCACGTCATCGAATGTATCCCATAAAGTGATGCTGTCTCTGAGAAGAGAAGCAAACCTGTCCAAATTTGCAAGTTGCCCACAGCTTGGGAAGCTTGTCACTTCCTCTTAGTGTGATTTCTGCAACAGTCCCCAAGAGCACAGGTCTCTGCAGTAGTCGGATTTCCAAATTCTTGAGGTCTGGCTCCAACACGTTAAAGATGGTTTTACAGAGCTCTTGCGAGCTTTCCAACTCTGCTATTTTTAACCGCGGCCTCCGGTTGACAGCTAAGTCTCACATCACTTGTACTTTGGCTCGATTGCTGGTGATTCTTATAATGCACCAGTCGAATTGGTCCAGCAGTGTACCTATATCGATACAGTTTACCAAACCAAGTGGACGTGTTGGGATACCATTTTTAGCTCTGTAGTCCGATTGTAGTGCTAATTATCAGGCAAACTGAGCTGTCAGTACACGGAATGTATTTCATCAATGCGTGGACGGGACCAACTAACATGTAGAATATTTTATTGCTTCTGCATATGCTCTACATGTACGACTTGTCATTGGCATGCAAGTGGGCTCCTCTCTCTCAGCTTCCTTCCGTAGCGCAGGAACAGAGGGGGCACAACGCACAGCACTGTCGCGAGGGCAGCAAAAATAGATGATGCTTTGTTCGGGTTGACCGAGTGAAACAAAAAGCCGCCGATCAATGGGAATGCCGCGCAAAGTAACGCGCGGGTGAGTCCCAATGCCGCAAAGGCGCTGGCCGTATAGGTCTGATAACAGTCCGTAAGGTACCCAGCTAATACGTAATCGTATTCGTTCACCGCATACCCAATAGGTATAAGGGCTGCCGTCGGGATGGCCCAGTGGATCAACACGCTCGGCGGGATTGTCCATGCAAACAACCAGAGACCTCCAGCCAGGAGGGGCGCTCCGATAAGAACGCCAGCAAGCTTAGACTCTGGGGTGATGGGCAACGCCTTTGCAGAGCGGCTGGAAAGAACGCGGGTATCGTAGATGCGTGTAAGTACGCTCGCTAGGATACCGATCCCCAAGGCAAGGAAAGGCATATTTTTCCAACCGTTGTCAAGGCCCAATGAAACGTACACCCTCGGTAATACGTCCGTAAAAAGGTAGATCAGGCCGAACGCAATCGCACTGACAGTGGACACGAGGAACACGATTGGTTCAGTGAAAAGGAGTCGCAGAGGTCGAAGGATGTCGAGTTTCTCGCGACAGGAGGTCCCTGTTGGCTTGAGTATTGAAGAATGAGTACTGTTCGATCGTTCAATGTCGGAAAGGACCTCAGCCAACACAACCGAGGGCCGCGACTCCTTGATTGTGAGAAGTAGGATGGCCATGCAGCCGTTGACAATCGCCGCTACGTAGAAGACCCAGGTCCTGGAGAGCCATTGTTAGTAACGTCGCCAGGTGGAATACTTCTAGGAGTACTGTACCAGTGAGCATATGCGAGTATCAAGTCGCTGATAACACCCCCAGCCAGCAGTCCGAGATTTGCCACCATAGACCACCAAAAAATCCACCAGACCCGTTCGTGAGTATCCCACAAATCTTCAATACTACCAGCGGCCACAATAGTTGGAATAGATGAGAGAAATCCACCAAGAAGGCGTCCAATTACGATTCCGGGAACTGTAGGCAGTGCGCCAATCAGGACACATGACAAGCTGTAGAGTCCAGTACTAACTACATAGAGCTTCTTGCGACCGAAAGATTCCGACCATGGGGGCAAGAAAACCCCGCCAACTGCCTGGCCCACGAGATAACTGGAGTTCCCATTAGACGACAGCAGGATGAATGTGGATGTCGATATACTGTACGTTGAGACAAATACAAAAGTCGCCAAAACTGGGCTGATTCCAAGGTCGCGGTATATGTGCCCAGCAACAGGTGTCTTTTGAGAGTCAGTATAGGGTTCACCGCGAGCGCGTGGCTGGAAGACATGCCCCTGCGGTGCTTATTGTCGTCCTTGAAAAGTTAATGTCAGCGAGCAAAATGCCAAGGTATGTCTTTCCACATACGTATAAAACTCAAGAAAGATGATCAGGCAAGTATCGTACGTCTTTCGCGAACGTCCCCATTGTCGCGGATGACCTTGACAGTCTGGCGTCCAGGGAAGCTCGTTATTCGGCTGAAAACTAGTCGCCGGTTCTAGACCGTCTTGTCTAGGATCAACCGTCGAAGGAGAGGCGGACATCTCGATAACAGTTTGTTGCCAGGCTATCGCCTACTTCGTTGAACATAAACAGTCAAGATGCCAATATTCTTCCCTGGCATGCGGGCAATAAGCGATATAAGGTCGCACCTTTAGATTGGTATGTTATGAGGAGGACAAAGCACAAGCACTTCGTGACTATACACAGAAAGACGCAAGCCGCCTTGAGGGCCAGGCCTTGTTGTCTCCAAAAGCCATTTGGAGATCGCAAAAGATACAAACGCCACAACTATTGAGACATTTTGTACCGACAAAGGCAGATCGAGACCTCCCCAGCTCTCAACGGTCACTAGATTTAGTTTTCGACTTCTGGAACCAGATTCAGCTCTGGTAGGGAACCCATAAGAAGGCAACGTTGACGACAGGTACCCAGTATTCGGTTCCGCCTATACCCATAGCGGCTGGTCTCAGCCAGGAGACCAAACGCAGAGCTTGTGGAGTTTGTGCTAGCTGTTCCCTTGGAATTTTGTGCCATGGCCAATCTGCAACAGGCAAAGTGCAAAAAGTATGGATTGCAAACAGGGTGAAGTACGGCCAAGTAGGAACGAGGCAGCTTAGTAGATGTTGGGTGCGGTGCATTTATCTGTACTTCTTGATTGACTAGTAACTGAAGCTTTTACAATACCTCTATCAATTTACATGACTATTTCTCATAAATTCTACTAGCTTTTGGAAAGCGAAGCAGTCACCTCCTATCTTTCATTTGAGCGAAGCAAATCTTGTGGAAAACGCCCTAGATAGATAGTTTTGCTGGAATCCCTGTGTTGTTGGGTCGATATTGGTGGTTTGTCTATGGAAGCGAGAAAATATATCCATACCTGATGAGATCCTCGTCGGCTAATCGCCTGTGCCATAAGGACTTCGAGCAAGCACAACGTAACTAGGAACCCCCACCACAACTTTCGCGTACACATGTTTGTATCTAGGTGGTGTTTTAACCTAACCCACCGGAGAAAAATGCCGGCAGTTTTACGTAAATAATGTTCCAATTGGTGGCCCAGGCCGACTGGAAGGAGTAAAAGCTGAGCCAAAATTTGGTGCTAGACTTGTGTTTCCCGTGGTTTCCGTATATTAAGCTTGGCGAGTTTTTTCCTGCTTCCGGAAGTACAATTTGGACCTGAACGCCTCTTCTTTTAGTGGCGTATATAGCCCCTGGCATCAGCAACTTAACATTGGTCAGGAACCGACGAGGTCCTAACGGAAGAAGCATTCTGAGAGATCCCAGAAATCCCGACAGTCTGGGAGAGGAATACTAAGCGGCTCTTCTTTCTGTTTCTTTCCTCTCCGCCTGGCTGCCAGAATGACTTTTTCGACGGATCAGGGTGGGGCAAAGTATCTAGTTTGCAACAGCGGTAATGGATGAGCGACATGCATAGGCTGATATGCGATAGATGTGTCAATCTATTTACCATACAGCCATTAGGTCTCACCAATGTGAACCTTGAGATTCTTCATACGCAATCCAGTGTCTCTTTATTAGATCGTCGAGTATCATGTGGATCATCACTGTGTCTAAGAAATATTGTTTTTACCCCCACATGTTCTGTCATGGGACTGTCTAAACTCTCTCCTTTGCGCACTCGTCTGTAACCGCTACACGTATGCTTGTGAAACACTTCACGCCGTGGCGTATTTCATCATTTACAAATCAACTCATGACTTGAGATCAGCGGTGGATTCGGTATTAGAACTTGATCATGCCATCCCTCTTTCTTCCCTTGCGCGCAACTAAACCTCAATCTAGAACGAAGATGAGGGGCCCCAGAAAAGTCTCTTCATAAACAAAATCCGCTGTGCGACGTCCGTTAGCGATCTCGAATTTGCAGCGATTCTTCATATACTAAGTCGAACATACATGTCGTTTGTTCCAGTGTTTGTATGCCTTCGAGCTCCAGGTAAATAATACCAACTATAGACAAGACTGGCAATTGCTAGTTCTTCCAAGAATGAGCCCCAGCCTTTCCTTCGAGATTGTTCTATTCGGGGTTCCGTAGACATGCAAAGCAATTTTATAGGTAATTACAGTGTACTTATTAATAGTACCCTGTCCCAGTAGCTTGGGAGTTACGCCAAACGACCACAGAGGCTCACCTCTGTCACTTGGATAGAGTCACATAGAAATGATACGCCTTGATCATTATTACTACGAGGATTTTAATGTGGTGATCCATCGGTAACTGAAAATTTGAGCAGAATGATTGTAAATCTGTAGGGCCTCGAGAATATGGTATTAATTAGAGGGTCTGTGTGAAGAATGCAATTGAGTGTACTCCAACCACTCGGATCACAGCTACATGTGTGACTCTACGTGTATACTACACAACTGTGTGGCACCGCCAACTCAGTCATTAAAGCATGCATCAGCCGTTTACTAACTGGAATTAGTTCTTTGTGTGCTTCGTGATGCGAATCCGTTCCCCGTCTGCTGCTAGCTGGCGAGAGGCCTCTGGGTTTGGAGGCGTCTTCGACAGCTTCACCCCTCGTCCATAGCGTCCCTTAAACTCCGAGTTGCCTCTATCCTCCATAGATTCATCAGAAGATGATGCATCACCTTGCGAAGGCGAGTGTTCTTTTCTGGGTGACTGCAGACTTATCCTAATATCTCTTGACACCTTCTGGAGTGAAGCTTCGCTCAGATGGCCTCCAACCTGTCTTGTCTTTGTTCCAAAGCCTCTATTCTTACCGTGGATTGTCTTTCCGTTAGTTGATACTAAGAATTGGACGGTGTCATCTCCTGCTGCGTAATTGTCGATGATGCTAATGTTTTCCTTGACGTGACTCTCTGCACTGGAGCAGATGTCCAGACATTGACGAGCAGTGGTCCACTCTTCCCTGAGCCTAGAAAGCTCTTCAAAATCAGGCTTAGAGCTCATCTTCGCCGCCGACTTCTCGATGAGTCGGTTCATCAAGTCTTCCATGTGCTTTTCCAAATTATTCACTGTTTGGGAAAGCCGCTCCTTGCAAGCTTGCAGGCTCTCGTTAGTGACCCGATTTGGATAAGGATTCGCGTCCACGGAGCTGGGAGTATTTGGACCGGTGGCTGGCTGGAGCTGAATCCGATCGATGTGATCTGCTAATTGCGCGCACACCTCGAGGCATTTCTGCGTGCTCGAACGCTCTTCTCTAATTCGTTGCAAGTCTTTTGCATCGGAGTCGGTCGCTGTCACCGTGCGTTCAAAGACGACCGCGAGCTTTTCATCAATGCTCTCTAGACGAGCTTCGAGGTCGTCAGTGGCTGTTTTGATCATCGTCTGGTACTTTTCGAGACCCTCGGCGGTAACAGTGGACTGGCGACTACACATTTCATGATCAGCATCATTCGTGTGCGGTACAATACAGAGAGACTTACAGGTTTGCATCAGCAAGAGCAATGTGGATAGTGGACTTGTACCCGGCGAGGAGATGAGTAAACTCATCGATACCGTCACCCATATATTGTAGCTTCACCCAGTCCCGGAAGCTAGTCCGGTCGCCACCAGACCGCGATGAACACCTCGCTAGTTCATGTTCAAACTCTTTGCAAGCCTCGCCGCATCGTCGCAAAGGAAGTTCAAGAACAGAAAGATCCAGATCAGCAGCAGCGTGGACCGTGTCCGTAAGTAAAGAGAGAACCTCGCTCAAATCCTTAGCCTCCTGAACAAGATCGCGCACACGTTTAGGGTGGTACTTGTATCCCTTCACAGTGCTGTAAAGTGAGACACTAGACTTGAAAGCGAAGGAGGCCAAAGTTAGCACCCCTGATGCAAGACCCACGGCTTCGGCCATCGCTTCAATAATTTCGCAATATGTTTAAGTGGCGGGGAGGGGCAAGTCACCAACCTAGAGGGCTGCGGGATCTATCCTGCTAAGTACTCCCTTTCGAGATAAGCAGGCCGTGCGGGGTACGGGATGTAGCCGCTAACCTGAACAACAGTGAACCCAGGCGACCCAACAATGCTGGCCAATGACATTTAGCTAATTGTGGCACGCCATTGCGGAAGCGATGGTCCTGGCTCCAACCTTCGAGGTGGAGACACCAGCCATTATCAAGAGCACAAATGCTCTCTCAGACGACCAGATAGTAGTCTTCAATGACACCAAAGGACAAGTCGTCTGGTCTAAAATCTAGTCAAATGTATTCCTTTGTCATCGATATGGTGTTGGCTTCGTCCATCGTTTTCAGTTCAAAGTTATACTCCTTGGAAGTGGGTGAAAGCTTCCATCTTGCGAAAATATGCCCAGTTTCCGCCAGGACACGCTGTAGCAACCCATTCAGATCCTCTGCGGCGACAGGTCGTCCGTGCTGCCCCCTCTCGTGCACATAAGGCTCCATGACCTTTAAAGCGTGTCGAACCCACTGCTCGGCCTTGCTCTCATCAAGCCTACTCGCCTCCACTGCCCGCCGCTTCACATCCTCCACATGTCGTTCCCTCTCCGTCGTCTCAAACGCCGCAAAAAGCAATCCCAGAAGCAAGTGCGACCGCATGGCATAATCAAGGTTGTTGGTGTTGCTGCTCGCGTCGACGCCCTCCGTCTCCTTCGCGGCAACGGCCGCTAGGAAGGCAACCTCCTCCTCGCTCCCGACCTCGGGCTCCCACCCCCGCCACCACGCCTGCAAACCCACCCCGCCGTCCGGCAACCCGCACCAGTCCACCTCGCTCTTGAGAGTGCCATCTAGGTCCGGTTCGAGAGACGGCGCGTCGCTGGACAAGTCCCATCGTTCTCGCGAGTAGTACGCCTCCCACGCCCACATGTCGAAGGCCCCTGCGCGACGTAAATGCCGAACTCGTTAGGGTTCCAAGCCTCGCTGGAATACGGGCCAGGAAAATCCATCTTCATGTACTTGAGCCAGAACCGGGCTTGTGTCTTCGAGTAAGGGTGCACGACGCTCGGGCGGTCCTTCCGTAGGCGCTCGATGGTTTGCTGGAGGGTCGAGAGGGCGATCTCGGTCATGGTTGCGGTGGGGAGTGCCGGCTGTCTCCGGCGCGTTCGCGCGACGTTGTGTGCCCACCGAGGAAGCTTGGTGAAGTGGCCGATTCCCTTGTCTCGTCGCGGCTGCCCGAGCGGGTCGCTTGCGTCTGGCAGGTCTTGCAAGTCGGGGAGGCGGTAGAAACGAGCCGAGACCGGCTGCGCGAGGAAAGCTGGTGAGTAGTACTCTCTCCATGCTTTTAGGTTGAGCAGCTGACGGTGCTCAGCGTAGAACGTGTCAAAATCGTCTGCCAAGGGAAAGTCCCCATCGAGTTGGTTGGAGGAGCGGTAGATGCCGGCTGCTATCTGGGCAAGGTAGAATATGTCCAGAGTGCTTTTGATTGTCAGTATTTGTTTTTCTTCTCAAAATTAGTGTCTGCTCCTGATGCAATACCGGTTGAATCTCAAACCCTCCTCGCCGAATGACCACCCTCGCGCGTGGAGCTGATCAACGACGTCGAAGACCCCGTTGCCATCCCACAACCCTTCATCCAAGTAGATGAAGGCTATTCGTAATACACGATCATGGTGGTCAACCGGCAGCTCCCCGCTTTCGACATTTGCGCGGAACTCTTTAGCATTCATGGCTCGCGACACTCATGAACACCGTCTAGACCACACCATAGTTTGTATGCCTAGGCAAGATGTAACAAATAGGAAAGGCCGATGTGGCCCGCTCCAACAATTCTGGCCAATAGCGTTTTGATATGTAGCTGATTGTGACACGCCAATCTGGAAACCATGGTCTTGGCTCAAAGCCTCGAGGTGGAGACTTCAGTCAAGGACCATGAGCATGGAAGCTCCGTCGCCGTATTATAGACATACAAATCCTGTTCAGTGACGCCAAGCGAATAATCCTATAGTTGATATAAAAAAATTGAAATCAGCTACATGATACATTCTCATCTTAGTGGCGTTGATAACAACCGAAGTATTCAGAATGGACACACCCTGGCCACTTCATCATTCATCGTCCTGCTTCGGCATTCTTCCTCTGTCATTATTGTATCACGCTGCCCGTTTTCTAAATTCATTTGGGTTAGGCCTCCTTCTGGCTGATTCCAAACTTGGGGGCTGTCCATCTGCCACCACTCGATTTGTAGCGGGACTGTTGACGGTCGAACAATCCGACGGTGAATGCTGGGGGGTAGCACTCATCTCTCTAGTGCCAAATCGGCTGCCATAACGATCCGTGGAGATCTTTTGCGCTGTGGCCTCTTCGACTGAACCAATCCACTGCGCTGATCTGTTCGTGGATGATGCTTTCTTCACATCAAAGAAGTCTGCCAGTGTCGTAATCACCACTTGATCGCTTTCGGAATCTGCAATCGCCTCCCCAACCTTGAAGACTTTCTTCCGGGCTACTTCTTCAGACGCCACTTTGCACACATCTAGACATTGTTTCGAATGTCTGAGCTCTTCTTCCAAGCGCGTTCTCTCGTGTTCACTCTGAGGCGTTCCGTCTTGTGCCAGAGACGTTAGACGCTCCTGCAGACGGCCAATGGTTTGCGACAGGTAATCTCGAGTCTCGTCCAGGGTTTTACGCGTCATTAAAGGTGCTTCGAACTGGTACTGATCGTTCTCAGCGGCAGTTGATGGAGTTTGTTGCTTGAGGGGCCCTTCTTGGTCCGTCAATGACTCAAGATAGGACCTCGCATCCTCACAAATGCGTAGGCATTGCTCCGTTACCGCTCTCTCATCCTTCAAGTCTATCGTTGTGTCATGGATACTAGTGCTCTCCGTGTTGTTGGTTTGGAGCAGCGCCAATTTGTCGTCAATGCGTTGCAGACGAAGATTCAATTCATGCATTGTGTCCATGATTATCTCATTGTATTCATCAAGGGCTTTCTGCGTAACTTTGGATTTATGCCTGTGATATTGGGTTCGATGAAGTTAATAATGGTCCAAGTAGGCAAGATGGGCAACTGACAACATGATTGTGCCTAGGCCTACCGAGATTGTTGCTTTGTACCCTGCCAAAGTGTCCATGAAGTCGTTGATGTTACCCCTCATGAATTCCATTTTGGCCCAATCTCGAACCCCGACTTTTGATTTTCCTTCAAACACTCTCATAGAATCCTCAAACTCTTTGCATAGTTGACTGCATCGAGCAACAGGGTCCTTCAAAAGATTCATGACTGATGCTTCGTGTTCAAGAAGCTCTCGCAGTCTGTTCAAGATACTGCCTAGGTCTTCGAGTTCATCTTGCAGACGACCCAGAGTCCTATCACGACCCTTGAAGCGACTAACCGCGTCTGAAAGTGACTTTGCTGATTGAATGGCGGCTGTGACGATGGCGATCACAGACGCAGTTATACTCAAAGGATCCGCCATGTTGTGCGTTTGCAGCTGTTGCCCGTACCAGATCTGGAAGGAAAACTGGGGAGAACGTCAGCAAACCGCAAATTGCGATGGGATGCTCTTGTTGAAATATTGGCGGCGTCTAGCGCCGGCGTGGAGTCGCACGACTAACAATGGCCAATCAATGATCCATTTTCTTTGCATCCGCTGAATGAGAGGAAAGCGTCGCATCCAATCCACCGTTTCTACTGTGATAGGCTGTTACCCCTCAGCTGAAACTTCAACCTTATCAATTAATTGACCATCATCTTTCTTCTGTCGATGTCAAGCATAGAGTCGAGTCGCGCGCCAGTTGCTTGAAGCCGTCAGATTTCGAGCATTTTCACTACTTATAAGAGCGAGCTTTGCCTAATCCCCTCTGCTTGCTCTCGCCGCGTCGCTCTGTATTCACTAGTCGTTCGATATCTCAATGAGTGTTCGGTTGAATGATCCAGGCCCTCCTCTTTTAGTTGATCTTGAGCTACTTTCTTCTGCACAGGCCATAGCGGGGTTGAGGTCAGACTCGACCGGGCTCTCCAGTGGAGCGTGCATCAGAAACTCGTGAATATTTGCTCTTCCTGGAAAAATTCCATCATGTCAAGTTTGTATTTGATACAACGATAACTGTTGGCCACTGCATCTTAAGTCATTGAGAGTCTTGTGGAAAGCTTCTCAACACCCACAACTACAACATCACGACGAAAGGAAGGCAGCGGCGCGGTGTATTAATAGATAGGGTACATTACATATTGTTGTTCCGCATGTCAGCCTCACCAGCAACCTCTGGGCTATACAGCGAACTCGGCCTCTCTTGCAGGTGTGAGACACACCTTTGTCCCATTCCGGGAGCTCAGGGTCAGAGTCAGTGACTCCTCCCATGGCCCCGCATCCCGACTCTCAAGCACCTGGAACTCCTGGGCCATCCGGACGACAACGTACCCAACTTCAGTCAAAGCATACCGTTGGCCCACGCAGATACGTGGGCCGCCGTTGAAGGGCAGGTATCCCCAGCGTGGCCGCAGCTTTTCGTCTTCCCAGCGTTCCGGGCGAAACTCCTCCGCATCTGGCCCGTAAAAGTCCTTCCGCCGATGCATTGCGTATAAGTTGTAACCCACCAGGGTGCCTTTGGGCACAAAAACTGGCGAGAGGCCATCTTCACCTCCTCCAAGAGGTAGTACGGTGTCTCTCAATGCCATGCGCTCGTTGCGCGGTATAACAGGATGCAAACGTAGCGCTGGGCCAATCAGCGGGGTCGAGGTAACGGTAAAGGGATTCGCTTACATTCGTTCATACAGTACTCGACATATTTGAGGCTGCGGAGCTCTTCGTAAGTCGGCGCCCGGCCCTGCAAGTGAGCTACTTCTCTGCGCAACTTGTCCCATATTGCGGGGTTCTTGGCCAGCATGAAGAACAAGTTGCTGAGCATACTAGCCGTGGTGTCACGGCCAGCCAGTAAAACGTTCATCAGCTCATTCAGAACACGTTGCCTATCGGATGTCCGCGAAGCCAGCTCATGTGAGAAGATGCGCTTCTCTCTCTCCGTTTCGAAGTGGTGACCCTCTCTGTTTGCTTTTTTAGCCTCAACCGCGTTGAATGCCTCGTCCACGAAGGGCTGGGCGAACTCCCGGCAGATGCGATTGCACTCGTCGCCTTTTGAATCGCGGTAGAACGCCTTGAGAGAACCCAGCGTGCCCCGAATTATGATAGCCCTTTGCGCATAGTGAAATGCTCCAGCGAAATCAGGTCCTTGCCGGGTCTGCTTTAGAGTTCCGACCGATTTTCCAAAGAGGAACTCGGTCGCCGAATCAATGGTGTAGCGGAAGAAGAGGTCCTGCAGGTCTACGACCGTCTTTCCATCACGCGGAAGCAGGAGGAAGAGGTCCTGGATCAGGTTCTCAAGCGTCGTCAAGTCAGCCACCTGGGTACGGGTAAAGCTGGGTCGAATGAGCGCCCGCGACGCGGCCCAGTGATCACCATCCGTGTCGAATATTCCATCCCCCAGCAGTGGTCTGAACGCATCGAGACGGTGGTTGATGCCGTAATCACCGAATTTGAGCGAAAGGATGGTCTTGATGTTCTCCGGCTCCACCGTCAAGATCACGCTTCTATGCAGCTCCTTCACCGTAAACGTATTGCCGTAGACGGCGAATAAGTCGCAGCCCCGCTCGAGAAGCTTATGCTGTCTGCGCGCGCGGATGCTACTGGGGATCGTGTCGAGGCCTAAGAAAGGATCTTTGTTGAAGGACCTCGCCACAGGCTGGCAACCGTGCTCGCGTGCGAATCGACGGCGAGTAAGAAAACGCCGGATAAGGACCCACGAAACGGCTCCTAGCACAGCGATCGTCGCGAACAGCTTTTGGTAGAGGGTAAAATACATCTTGATGGTCATTGCACAGGCAGCAGCGCCGTCGAAACAGAAAGCCGACGCCGGTTGGGTAGAACGGCGGTCTTGATGCGAGGATAAAGGGAACAGACATTTCTATTTATGGGGAGAGTGGTGCTGTATTAATTATCGTTATTAGTGTAGGATCACCTACCTGGGTTGCTGCATATACGGGCTAACGCAATCCCGGATCACTGAAAGAAAAGCCGAAAGAAGCGAGATGAAGAGGGAAAGTAGAGGAGAAAGAGTGCCTGGTTAACGATCTGAATCTTGTTCCATGACTTTTGGCGTACAAAGACTCAATCACCTCAAATCTCCAATCCACAAACGCAAATATCAAGAGTCCCCTTAACTTATTACTAGGGACTAGAACCGTCCGAACCGTCCCGACGTAAGGCACTCCTCATACGGAACACGCTCGGCTCAACGGCACGGCGAGGAGGTTGGGGTCCTCAGGTCCGAGTCATTTACAATAATCAGCTCACCAAATCGGAGGCCGCCCACGGAGAATGTGGCTGACGGCTGACGGGCACCACCCGAGTGGAACCCGGAATGGAGGACACCGCCAAGCCCTTGCTGTTTTGGCGATGCTTTCTCCAACGTTGTCACGGCCATGAAGTGTCGGCCACGGATGCGATTGTCTTCCCGTCTCCCGAGGATCTCCGGCACAACGTGTTTTCCGGTCCCTGTTGCGCGCAAGCATGTCTGGGGCATCGTTTCGCTCCAGTTCTGTCGACAACGTTTTCAAGCCCCATCGATAAACTCCAGCTGAGTGGCACCGGCAACGGTTGCATCTGTATTACTTGAGTACATATTGAAACAACTTCTGCTCGTCCTATTTTGATCCACTCAATGTGCAACCAAGTCATCGAACAAACCCAACGTAAACTTCCATACTTTCTCATCGACACCTCGCTTCCTCATGTCGCCCAGCACCTTTTCATTGCTCACGCTCTCTCCCTGTTGATCAATTAAAAAGATCCCACCATCCGATTTCTTTGCAACTTCAAGCCCCTCAGGCACCGGCACAAGACCCTCTCCTCCCTGGATCGCATAGCGATCACTTGTAGCCAGAAACAATCCCCTTACACCTGCCTCCTCGACACTCATCTCCCCTGGCGGGTCCATGCCGTACTTGCGCGCCCTTTGGAGACCAGGGGTGGCAACGGCGCCAGGAAACATGTGTACGATACTCAACTTTGGATTCTCCCGTGCCAAAACTTCGAGGGCTAGGGTCCCCATTGTCGCGGTATGAACTGAGGCAGGCCAGAAGGCCCAGTTGCCTGGTTTACGAAGGTCTAGGTCGTCCTCGTCGATGGTGTTCTCCAAGCCGGCTGCCAGGACGGAGACGACGCGCGGGTGGGCGGCGTTCTTGAGGAGGGGTAGAAGTCTCTGCAGGGCGCGGAGACGGGTATAGTACCGGGTCGACATGGACGGGTCGAGGCCCTCGACGGTGTCCTCTCTTCCTTCAAACGCAATGAAGCCGGCTGACAGGAACAGGATGTCGAGTTTGCTCTCCTTCGCGATGACGGCGTCGACTGCCTTGTCAATGTCGGAGACCAGAGCATGGTCGGCCTTGATGAGGGCGTAGGTGCCGTCTGGGTTGGTCTCGCGGAGCGACGAGAGGAAGGCAACGTGCGACTCTACCGTTTGAGGACGAGCGACGGTGTAGATGCGCGGGGACTGGGCGTGCTGGGCGAGCTGTTGGAGGGTGCTCTGGCCGATGCCTGATGTTGCGCCGATGAAGAGGGCAACTAGCCCTTTGGGCAGAGCCGCGATACGGGCGTTAGAGGATTGGACTATTTTAAGAGAGACCATTTTGACGGTTTCTTCCGTTACTGGAAGTCTTTCACTTCTTGGAGAAATATAAATAAGACCTTGAGGTTTGTTGGTCGCGAGGTCATTGAGTGTGGGTAGGACGGTTTCTCAATATTAATGATACCTTTGTGCTTGTTAATGATGATGTCGGCATTTTTCTTTAACCACCCTAGAGAGTTACTCCGTGTTTGACTAACATTTCGTTGTTTGTTTGAGCCTCTATCCAAATACGTGATCCCTTGAGTCTTTGGTTGGGTCAGTGTTAAGCCAGGTTCCTGCTGACGTTCCGTCGCGCGGACGCCGAGTGCGGGCGACTTGGTCAGCAAAGACGCGGCGTTCGGGTAGATAGCTCCAATGTCACTACCCGACTGTCCGATAGACTGAGGGACGGATTTTTTACCATCTTGGCTTTTTGCCGTTTGTCCGACGCCCCACGTGGTTTCAGTCGATCCGATTAAGATTCTGCGGACGCATCACCCTATGGCATGATCACTTAAACCAGGAATATTTTCAAAGTACATTGCAATTAATCTAATCGAGAGTATCAAATTAAGAACTAAAAGTACAGACAAAGGAGATTTATGATATCGACTATGGTCGTCCTGCTGTGGTATCATCAAAAATTCATGAATCAAGCAAAACCATCAACGCCGATGTTCCCAAAGCAGTTAAAAGAGTGTGCGTGGTGTCGGTCCTAATGGCCACCGTTGACATTTGACTTCTCGCCCTGCATCGCCTCCATGCCAGCGTTGAGCTTGCCAAACTGCCACTCGGGAAGCGTGATGCCGGTCTGCTCGTTGATGGTGGTCATCAGGGGCGGCAGCATCTGGTAGACGTTGCGCATGGTGTCGATGCCCGAGTTTCCACCGGCACCGTCGCCGCCCTGGCTGCCCGTGTTCCAGACGCTGATCTTGGGCTGCAGGCCGCGGATGGCCTCGGCGTTGGCCTTGGCCAGGTCGACGTAGGTGCCGTTCTCGATCATGAGGTACTGCAGCAGGCCGGAGGGGCCGCCGAAGGCGCCGGCCATCTTGCTGTAGGCGTCCGCCATGGCGGCGACACCCTCGGCCTTCTTCAGGGCCAGGGAGAGCTCGGCCTCGGCGGTCAGCTGGGCCGAGTACTGGTGCGCCTCGGCGTCCTGGCGGGTCTTGTAGGCGTTGGCGTCGGCGGTCCTGGTGGTGCGGTTGAACTCGGCCGTGGTATGGGCGTCGGCGTCCTTCTGCGTCTTGTAGGCCTTGGCCTCGGTCTCGCGCTGGCTCTTCTCAAAGTTGGCCTTGGCGTCGGCCTCGATGGCGTACGCCTCAGCGTCAGCCTGCTGCTGGCGGGCCTCGCGCTCGATGGTGGCCTTGACGACGTCGGTGGCACGCAGGCGCTCAATCTCGGCGGCGGCGCGCTTGACCTCGACCTCGCGCTTGAGGTCCTCGTCCTTGGACTCGAGGGCGCGGCGGGCCTCGACACGGGCGATCTCGACATCCTTGCTGAGGGAGGCCTGGCGGGTGTCGAGGTTTGCCTCGGCGGTGGCGCGCTCAATGTCGCGCTCCGTCTTCTGGACGGCGGTCTCGGCGTAGATCTTTGCGATCTCGCGCTCCTGCTCACCCTTGCGCTTGGACTCGCCGACGTTTCCGCGCAGCTGGGCCTCGGCGACGTCGATCCTGGC
This sequence comes from Colletotrichum spaethianum, assembly GCF_022836535.1. Lineage (NCBI taxonomy): Eukaryota > Fungi > Ascomycota > Sordariomycetes > Glomerellales > Glomerellaceae > Colletotrichum > Colletotrichum spaethianum. Next base: position 905,711 of record NW_026054780.1, on the reverse strand, counting down.
CTGGTTGCTGGCGCCCTCGTGGGCCTTGCGGGAGAGGGACTCGAAGTAGTTGGAGTTAGGGGCGTCCTTGAGCTCCTTGACGTTTGCGTTGTAGATCTTGAGACCGAACTGGTCAAGCTCGGATTGAATGTTCTTGAAGATGCGGCGCTTGAAGACCTCGCGCTCGGTGAAGATCTCCTCCATGGTCATGCTCGAGACGAGGACGCGGACCTCACCCTCGATGATGCCCTTGACAATGTTCTCGAGGTGGAGCATGGTGCCGCTCTTCTTCTCGCCGGAGTCGGCGAGCAGCATGGCGTACTTCATGAGGGAGTCACCGCGATCCTCGCGGCGGTTGGACGAAATATGGCCATCGTCTTCGTCATCGTGGCTCGAAGCAATTGAGTGGCCTGATTGGTGTGTGGCGTTGGCGCCACGCTGGTTGACGTCCGGACCGACGGTGAAGACTACGGGCAGGAGGAACTGAAGCTTCTCCTTGGTCATGGCCTGCAGGTTCATGGCGTAGTCGTGGGGCTGGACGCTGAAGCGCATACAGCGCTGAAAGGGCCATACCCAAGCTGCCTTGGTGATCTTGACCGTCTTCACGGACATACCCGTGATGGCGAGGTACTCATCGGGGGCGGCGACTCTGTACGACATCTTGGCGGTGTTGTGTTGCGGTGTTTGGCGGTAGTGAAGGTGTGATTGGTTTAGATGAGAGTTACTACTCCGGGTTATTCGAAAAGATAAAGTCGATAGAGTTGACTGCTTTTATGTGCGAATGCTGATGAGACTCAGTCGGATACCTCGATAGCTTGAGAGATAGAGCGGCGTAAAGGTTGAGTGAAGTCTCGGTAAGATCAACGGGAAAGGATGCCGAGGAGGTGGCCTCGCAGGATAGGTTCGCAGAAAAGTTGGTGAGCGGCTGGGTAAGATGTATATATGGCGTGATACCCTTGGGTAAGGTATGCTTTGGGATATCTCGAAGTGACTTGGACGATGCAAAAATGACACCATGAAGAAACGCCGCCGTGTTATATAGCAAGACAAGGTTGCTTGATGCCAACTCGCAAAGCTCGAGCTCGATCCTTCCATCATCTTAGCTAGCGCTGAGAACGCCCAGCCAAGCTAGCCAACGGCGGCGATTGGCCGACGACGAGGCATCCTTCCTGTCGAGTAAACATGCCTCGTGGGTTGCCCAGTATGTCAGGAATGGGTGTCAATGTGTATTCGTGTGTGTGTGTGTGTGTGTGTGTGTGTGTGTGTATACGGGAGGCCCGAAAGAGTCAATCAGCACTGAATCCAAACCAAGTCGGTCGGTGGCAGTGCATCCTTGGGCTGAATTGGCCCATGTTGACTGAGTGGCATTGATGCTGGAAGGCGCTTGTTCCCCCCTGTTAGTCACCAAGAAGATCCGCAGACCAATCACGGCCCGTCAAAGGATGCGTGAGGTCAGGTGAAGTGTCCCGTGCACGCTAGAGCGCTTCTCGAAGACTTCCTTAAGCGGCTGCCTAGCCTGCCACCACCGTGCCTGCCTGTTGTGGGGGAAATCAATAAAGGTGTCGATCCGGATCTTCCGTTCCCTCGTCGTTCATCTGAGGCCCGCCACCAGCTCATCGTCGCCCCAGACATATCCCCTCCTCTCTGTCAGACTTGCATCAGGTACGGGTGAACATGATTCCAGGTTCGAATCTACGGTAGCTTCCCGGCCTCATTGAGCAAGTACGGCATGCTCACCACCACAATAATGACTCGACTTCATGTCCCTTTGACTGCCACCAGGCTGCAATCCACTCTCGGGCACTGGGCACCGGTCATGTCTATCTGATCTGTAAGAGAGGTGGGCTACCCTCACTCTCTTCACCGAAGAATAACTTTGCGGCTTCGTTCTGCCCCGGGTTCGTCTCAAAGTCACACATTCCTCTTCCGGGGATTTTAATTTGAATTGTCTCAACAGCCCGTCGAAACAACCTCGCGCTTCACCTCCAAACGGTGACCGAGGTCCCGGACCCGAACTCCAAAGTAGATACCGACGGCGGGCCTCATTCGGTCACCTGTTGCGGAATGCTGGGCAGAGTTCGTACCTTGCGCTAATCAGCAAACACGTCCAAATGATTCAACCGCAGCGCGGCACAGCATTTTTCACAGCACTCTAGTCGGGCGCATCGCCCCCCTCTCTCCCATGCTAAGAAACGTCCCCAATGGCTCCAAGGTCCCTGGAACCACACTATCAGTGCGACCACCCACAAGTCCCCTACTAGCGTTCGCAGCTCCTCCGCTTCGCCCAGCCGGCCCAAGAACACCCAAGCGAGATCGACCACGCCAGAGAGTCACAGCCTCAGCGCATTTAAGGGAGGCAACTCTATTTTTCCTGCATCCAAACCCATGGATTCCGCCCGAGTGGCCTCTTGAAGTCATTGTGATTAAGCCTCGTGATTAGTTTGATTCCATGGGCCCCACCACCCCGAATTGCAACTTGGACTGTATCTATGTATGCATGCATGCATGCATTCTTGGTCTTGTTCTCAGCCCTGTGAATCTTCTGTCGTCGGCATTGACCAAAGGCAAGCTCGTCTCGTCAACCACTCATTCAGTCACCTGGCCATTCCCGAGGCACAGTCCACTCCCGCTTCTAGGCGCCGAGGCTGGTCGTCTGCTTCCAAGATCCTCCGCCGTTCCTGCGCGAACTGCGGCTCTCAATCTTACCCTAGACGTCACGCAAGGCGTTTTCCGAGCAGGAGACTCTGACTTATTAGTCATCGTGCATGCAATTCTCCAGAGGGCACCACCTCCAAACGCCAAACTCCCAATCATCGCGATAACGGCCCCCTTCGTTCAATCCGTTCAGTGTCACAGAAGACGCCGGTATCAACCATTTCAAGTCGTCAGGGTTCTCTTATCCAAGCAATATGTCCAAGGACCCGGATGGGGACGGGGATATGCCCCCTCCGTCCTATAGCGAAGCAACGACTTCGTACTCCTCCACCTCCTCATACCATCCCACATCATCCGTCTCTTCGACGCTCAGCGGCCTGTCTTCCCTCCTGCGGGTAACCCACTCTCAACAAACGGCTCGCGATACTATCACAACCGCAAACCTCCTCCCACTCTTGACTCCACACCTAACATCCCTGTTGACTCGACTGGGGACGACACCACATCCACCATCACTAACAGAACTCTACCTCGTGCCCGCCGCCGCAGTCGGACCGGAATGGAGCATCGCTTCGGACGCTGATAGAAGGGCAGGGGAAGTCGCCCAAGTCATCCGTGTGAATCCAGAAACAGACCCCGACTCAAAAGGCGAAGGTGATAGCAAACGCGGCAACCCGTTCGCAGATGCAACGGCTGCAGGCTCATCGCGCGAATACGAATTTGACGAATGGGGTCGCTGGGATGACGACGCAGACACGGCCTCGACGTCCAAGGAGGGCCAGTGGTGGTGGAACGATGAGGCGTTGGCACGTCGCCTCGCAAAACGGCTACAGCCCGAGCCCAAGCTCGACCGCACCGTGGTCAGCGCCGTGTTGGAACAAGCGAGAGAAGAGAAGAAGGCGGCGAGATGGGGGTGTTTAGATCTGGCAGCGAGTCGCCATCATCGTCTTCGTCAGCCCCGCCGCCGTCTCGGCAGTCTGAGAAGGCCACGCCATTAAAGCAAGAAGAGGACGTTGCAATGACAGTGCGCGCAGAAGAAGTCACCTTTCGCAAGGAGAACGAGATGGGGATATGGGAGAGCATGCGCGGATATGGGATAGTTGCGAGAGTCAGGATTCGGAGGACTTGAGAGCCTTGCGGGGATGGCGATGAACAAATTTCGTAGCTGAAGAAGCTGTCGAAGCGGATCGGGTGAGAGTGGTAAACGGGTTCTCATATGGATTCACGTACACAGAGATTATTCTGCAATCCTCTACAGCCGGTTGAGCAGTCAAGCCCGAGGGAAGCTAATCCTTGGGCTAAGCAAACATGACTAAACGTTGGCCATGAACGTCGATCACCAGCACTTATGCCAAAGACACCAGTTTAACACATAATCCGAAGCATTTATGAAGAGATATGAATATGCAGTTTTAGCCAGCGCGGCATTCTTGAGCCTTTATTCAACCCCCCCCCCCAAGAAACACTCAATGTCCCTACTGTTCGTTAGCATACATCTTAATCAAGTAGGCCTTTCAGAAAGCTACATATGATATCCCCCGCGGCACTCAGTCGCCAAACTACAATCCGATAGACATGCCAGGAAGCAACAGCGTAACCCCGAGCTTCTCGAACCTCCTCACCGTGACGGCCATGAACTCGACCTTTAACATCTGCCACAGCAGGACGTCATCAGACCAGTCTTTAAAGCACCGCATGTCCACAACCCTCAAGCCCTTGACCCCTCCCGCCATCTTCATGGCCCCAAAGGTTCCCAGGATCCTGCTCATCACCCTCTGTAGCCGCACCTTCCGATCCGCGCGAAGAAAACACTGCTCGTCCTCGCCTACGACCATCTCCACCGTCTCGAGCGGCTTCATCTCCATGAGGCAGTTGCCATTCCAGAACAAAACGCCTCTGAAGCCGGCCTCGTACTGGTTTTTGAGGAAGCCGGTCTTAAGGTGTTGGAGCTTGCGCAGGCAGCCGATGTTGGGGATGAGAGCGGTGGGGTATTCGTGCGCCGTGTCCACCCAGGCCAGTGTCTCCAGCGTGTCCTTGACAGGCTCGAACGCGTCGTGAGATACCTTACCAAAGGTGTTGAAGTTCAGAAATGTGCGCAGCGAAGAAAGTTTTTCCAGGAGCGTCTTTGTGGTAGATTCCGAGTCGGACGAGGAGCAGTCGTAGAAGTGCGCCTCCTTGAGCTGCGGCAGTGTTGGGAAGTTTGCGTCGACCATGCGGAAGCCTCGCAGTGTCAGGCGCTCCAGCAAAGGCAAAGCAGGCAGTAGCTTGTACCAGCTATTGAGGTGGTGCAGAAGACGGCCGTTCTTTTGGGTAAGCTCCAGGCTGCGTAGCGCCTGGATCTTGACAACCCCTGAGCCGAGGGAGATCTGGATTTCTCGGCTCATCCGCGACGTGTGATGCCCGGACTTTCCGCCAAAGGCATGTGTGACGGCCATGTGCGTCACCTATCGCTGCAGATGTTTGCCGTTGTCATTGGTGGTGGTCTTCAAGAATCTGTGTAGCTGGCGGTAGTTGGTGCCCGAGATAACGACGTTTCGGTAGAGGGCCTTCTCGCAAGCCTGAGAGACGCGGGAACATGTAAGTGATAGGTTGATGATACCCTTGTTATTTTCTTCCGATTGTTTGTTGTACGTGCGAAGCACAATGTAGTCATGCTTAATCTTCTCCTTGGCAAATCAGGGGAGCCAGGGCCAGTATGATTGGGACTCCCCTCTGTTGGTGGTATACTGGAGGTCCGACTGGGTCTCGGGCAAGACGATGCAGTCTCGGGCGACGTATCCGGCGATCTCCACTAAGATCTCGAGTGGAAATGCTGCCAAGCTGGGCTTGTTTGCTGTTGCTTTGCGGCGTGGGTTGGTAGTAAACTTCATGGTGACGTGTTTGGAAATTGTTTAAAATACAGATTGGAATTCGCGTGGAGAGAATCAAATGACTTCGTCAGGCAAGATGAAAAACAGGAAATCCTCAGGATTTTCCTACCAACTTGTGATGATGGTTCTAGAAGGCAATATTTGTTGTATCTTTAAACTTCGGTCCTGAGCCATCTCCGTAACATTGTCATTGTAACGCGGAGGCACAGAGCATGTGAGAATACCGCGGAGGCTGCCATGTAAGATGTGGCGATCCACGGATCAAATTTCCAGTACCTGGGTTATGGTACCAGCACCTGCTTGTTATTGCAGCGGAACTTCTTTTGGAATCAGTCATTCAGTATCGTTTCACTGAATGAAACCTATTGTGGTATCTTCGTTGAAGCTTTTAGGGTTCCACGGTAAATGTTAACCAACTGTCTGCGCACCCACGGCATGTAATTACCTAGACGGTTTTAGTAGCGATATTTTTGCACCTGTTGACCTTAGGATCTTTGGAGTTTTCAACCTAAACACAAATTCTAGAAGCGCCTGAGTTTGGACTGCAACTCTGGCAGTAACAGAAATAATGACAGTACTGTTGAGCATAACAGCGTGGCTTTTAGTTGTTTCAAATCTTATGCTCTATATTCCCTCCAAAATTCGACCTCACGTGGTAGATTCGTCAATTAGCCAATCAAGTAGAATTATTCCCCAGATCGAAAACCAGCGCGCATTCCCGGTATCTCTTGAGACAGACTTCCAAGTTTCGTATCAGAAGGCCGAGACTCGCAGCTAGAAGACCAGGATAAAGCGTTGCGTAAGGACGCAATGCATATGCTCGATGTAACGAGTTCCTCTAGACACAAGCCAGATCACGGGGCTACAGGAAGGATATGCTACCATGTATAGCAGGGCTATACCAGGGGCAAACTCTCGAGGTTCTCCTAAGTCCCACTTGTTTTGCAATAGCGTGGGTGCAAATGTAAGATGTAAGATACGTTCTGCTCGTTTGGAGAACTTTTCATACCCAATGCAGCTGTTGCTATTGTTCGACCGGAGACCATCCGGTCTTATCTACAGCCTGATATCCGTCTTCCGGCTATCGTCCAAACAATTTCTGGTATCTATAGAATACTCCTAAATCCGAATAGCCGCTTCCTGAACCAGTTTGCATGTTTGTCATCCTGTCGTACTAGTCGTATAAATTATCGGCTGTGTTATGACACTTCGCGCATTCTAATACGACGCCTCGTTGAAAAACTTCTCGTCATTTCAGCCTCATCCGGCATTGAGACATCTTCTTTTGACGCTAGAAACGTCAATCACACTGTCGACGCATAGTGCCTCTGTAACCTGACCACCCAAAGGGCTTCGTATGCTCTGCACTGTCATCATCGCCAGCCATCTACCTGTGAATGTGGCTTTGCGAATCACCATATCTTCGTTGCTGTGGAGTCGAGACATCCGACCTCGTCATTTGAGCACTGACTAAGAGCGAATCCGGTGCCATTAAGAGAGGACACCGCATTTGGAAAGGCTGAAGTGAGACCATAGCATCCATACTCCCCGCCCCTCACTGACTTTGATCTAATAATCTTCTTGGTCCTTCATTTTTCAGCCAGCACACCTTCTTTCCAAAATCGAGGTGGAATCTGTGTCCACAAGTTCTGTTCTGCACTGTCTTTGGCACGACATGTGGATATTGAGGGTTTTGATGTATTGCGGGACCGAATCCTGACGGTCATCTCCATTGCACTACGTGGATCATTTAAGGACTATCCACAGGCATCACACAATAACTCTTGCGAATAATATGGATACAGCCCGAGATCTGGCTCGAGAAGAGGTCCATCAATCTCCCTTTCAAGCCACCATAGAATCCTCATTCAACCTCGGTCCCTCTTCAACAGAGGCGGCGAAAGTCTTTCGGGGCTCAGTAAATGATGGCGATTGGGCTCATAGCGACACACAAAGCTCCTGCCGACGAGATTCCGGTGCCCAAACAGGGAGCGGCTGCGATGAGACCCACGAACTGAAGGGTGGAAAGAACGCCGAAGAGGACGGATCGGCTCGAACGGATCTGTTCACGGAGCCCTGCTCTAAAAGGGTCAGCTTTAAGGACTTCGCTGCTCAGCAACACCTCACAACAGCCCATAGGAGGAGAAGTCTTAACCCTAAGCCTGTTGTGCGCCAGACACGATGGCGATTCTTTAGCGGATGGACTATCCATGTTCCGGCCCTACTTCTGACGATAGGCATCACTGTCGTGAGCCAACAGAGACTATTCTGGTATCCGTATTCTGGCGTCCAGAATGGAAAAGTGGACTTGACGGCCGACGACCTCAACAATTTCCTGCAGCTGCCAGCCAAGTTGCACGAGATTCTGATCGTGGCTTCGCTGTCTGCAATCGGATTGAACATATTTCGCCGGCGGTTGATTGGAGACGGTGTCCGCCTTGGGTTTCTCACTGGGGGATATCGAGTTGGAGACCTCGAATATCTTGTCAGTCCAGCATTCTGGCGGCAGGGATTTGGTGGATTTAGCTCCTGGGATATCCTTCTCGCTGCGTATTTCATCTTTGCAACGATGTTGTCAGCCCTGGTCGGGCCAGCATCTGCCATTCTTCTTATTCCAACACCGGGATGGTATGTTTTGGACCATGATCTAGCATTCGACAACGTCACCATGCCACTGGTCTATCCCTCAAAGCCGGAGAGTGTCTGGCCCGACTTTTTCAGCCCGGATCGTGCTCCATGGACGGATCAACCGCTTGTTGGCCCCATCGACTGGGAAAAGTGCAAAGGCGCTCAGGGTATCTATCAGAGATACTGCCCGGCTGGAGGCTTCTCTGAGATCTGGACCTGGGCCCAGACTTTTGGTTCCAATAACTTGGAGGGGAATCTCACCTTCCAATCACCGGTCATCCAAAGGAATCTAATGCTCACTTACTCCAACCGCTCAACAATAATTGCCACAACTCCGTCGAGATTCTTTGTGTCAAGTGTTGGTTTGTTCGACAATTATATACAAGGAAATCCAGTCGGTCGCATATCAAAAGGAATTCACTACAAGCTGAAGCCAAGGGGCATTTACCCGTCAGGAACTCAGTCGAACCAGTCCATTTACCAGCCCTTGGTTCAGTCCAAATGCACGGTTTACGACAAAAGTGATCTCTCGGATCAACTGCCATACTATCCAACCGAATTTTTGAATTGTTTCAATGATACACTTTGCCAACAGCATAAAGACCAGCCCCGGTTCTTTCCTGTAACATGGTTGAACCAGTCACAGCGGACGAAAACCTCCCCAACATTCCGCACACAGGGCGAAGGAAGCTCAGTCATCAACGTCGCTGGTCAAGTTCCAGGCACGAAAAATGGTGCGGAAAATGACTGGGTTTATGGTTGCAGTCTGCTTGCCAGTTGGGTTGCAGCTAACTACACTTTGGATCCCTGGCTCAGCCATACAATGGAATCCACCGTCAACAGCCCCTCCGGGATGAATAACATTGTTGCTCGAGATACACTGGAAGATGGATACGTCATCAAATTCAACGAAACCTGGTTCCCGTTCATGGATCCCGCAATCAATGAGACTGGAAAAGACGGACTCCCCGAGCCGACTACCGCAATCATCCGGCTGTTGAACCTTTTTACGACGACGAGTGATGTAAATGGTACTATCCAAACTGTCCTCGCCCCGGTGGAGTCTGGCAATATTACAGCGGCGGAAATACTTTTGGAAAAGCTGTTTGCGGTCTATCTTACCGACAGCTTGGCTCGTACAGGCTCTCAGGTGGGACCATATCTCGTACTGAAAAAGAACGATACCCACATCGTCGGCATCGACCTACTCTCGCAGCACGGCTACTTCGGCGGCGTCAACATAATCGACTCTTTCAACGCGACTAACTCTAGGTGGCAGAGACAAAACACGACAACTTATCCGAATGGAACGGTCGCGGAAATTTCTGCAAACATGTCCCCAGGGTACCTCAAGTTCGATTTTGACGTCGAGCAATATGGGTATGGCTCTGGGGATCCACGCACAACTCTGCGCTTTGCAGTGGCCGTAATGGCCATCTATCTAGCAACTCTGACAGTCTACGCCCTAGTTATCGCCTGTGCTCACGTGTTCGAGCACTATGATATTAAGTGGAAAGGACAACCAGTGCGAGTGTGGAGTGTGAAGCCCTGGGGTAATTTAGAAGACTTGTCGGTTCTTGCGTTGAGATCACAGCCACCGGCCGATGAGAACCTGACGAGTTCTGGCCGAGACGCAAGGTCAGGCAAAGTATGGGAAAGGGTTGTGAGAGTAAGAGCGGATGAGCAACAAAATCTGCATCTTGTCGTGGACGAATCCGTTCCTATGCAACGGGTACACCTCGCAGGCAGCGGTCTGTACTACTGATTCTGATATACGCCTAAACAGTACCTCAAGGCTATCGGAGAACTTTAGAATGCAGTTCGTGACGGTGTTCACAGATATACAACAGATCAACCATGAAACAAAACCGGTCCGATATGCAGTAGAATCTTACATCAGGCACTGAGACCATATCCACTTTTTTATGTTAGGCTCGGCATCGTAATATCGGCGATGCGTGCAATAGCTTCGCTCGAGCAGTTTCAGGTATAACACACAAATGATGGCAAATTTTGAATTTCACTAATTTCCAACCATATATAGCACACTGGGGTATCTCGCGCCATCTATCTCAAAAAAAACTTTTAGGCCTTCTCGCCCTTGATCACCTTCTTGCGACCAATTCCGACCATTTGGATCATCTCCCTCCAGAACGTGGTGGGAGGCTCGTGCACCGTGGCGTGCTGCTCGTAGGCCTCGATGATGGGGCGGTCCCACGTCAAGTCCACGTCCTGCGGCTTGATGTAGTGGGTGCGCTTCAGCACCTTCCAGAAGATGAAGAGAAGAGGCGCGACAATCTGCATCGTGTAGTTGGAGAAGAAAGAACCAACGTCGAACTTGGGGCGGAAAGCGGACCAACCATAGGTCAAGATGACGATGGTCTGGAGGAAGAGGGCGATGTATGCACTGTATGGCTGGAAGTATCCATAGTATGGCATTTTGCGACGGTCGATGCCCTGGGCCTTACACGCGCGGTGGTAGTTAATGAAGGTGATTGACATGACGAGGTAGTTAATCACACCGCCACCCGTGATGAGAGCGAGGAGCCAGCTCAGAACCTTTGCCGAGCCACTGCCGCACTGCAACAACGAGAGCAAGGGGAAGATCATGGTGACGGCAAAGCAGTAGATAGGCACACCGTTCTTGGTGGTCTTTCGGAGCAACGCCGGGGCGCGGCCGTCGAGGGCCAAGCTGTACAGGGATCGGGTCGCGCAGTAGGTGTACGTGTTACCGGCGGAGAAAATGGTGGTGAAGAGCAGGGCATTGACCAGGTGGGGGAGACCCTGGATCTTCATGTTCTCCATGGCCATGACCCATGGAGACGCGGCCGCGGTGCCGCGACCCTCTCCACCGCCCAGATAGATCTTCTCGAGAATCGGGTCGTTGTGGGGAAGCACGATGCCACAGGTCAACGCAGCGCCCACAAAGAAGATGCCAAAACGCAGGTAGACGGTCTTGAAGGCCGACTTGATGTATAGACTCGGATGCTTCGCCTCGGCGGCAATCATGGAGATGTAGTCCGGGCCGACAATGGTGAACGAGGCAGTAGCCAGAGCACCCATGAAACCTTCCATGCGGCCCGCGTCACCTTGCGTGAGGTACTCCGAAAACGCGCCAGGGTTTTTCCAGTAACGGAAGCCGTAGGCATCGTGTTGGGGGTTGCCGCCGACCATCGTAATGAAGGTGAAGAAGAAGAGGATAAAGATGAGCAGGACCTTGCCACCCGAGAGCCAAAACTCTGCCTCACCAAATATGCCAACAGCAACAACATTCAAGAGACTAGATTCACACATTGACGTTTAGCATGCATACACAACCAGCACGGCGTAAAGGAAGAGAGGTGAGAGAAGAAGGGGTCACTGCGGGCACAACGAGCTCTAGAGTCATCCGGTTGGTTGAGTCGCTTGGCCCTGGAATTGAAAGAGAAAAAAGGCCAACCATCCCCACAAACCGACAGCGACTTACCCATATGCAATAATGATGGCGATGCAGAAACCCGCAGTCGGGCCAGGCTCCGTGATCTTTTCATTCCAGAAAGAGCACACGAGATTGAGCGCAGTGATTTCGAACGGGATCAGTAACGCTTCGTAGAGGAAGTAGTTCCAACCGACCATGAAGCCGAGAGCGTCATCGACCCAGACGCCCGCCAGACGGATGAAGCCGCCGGACACGGGCATGTAGGTGCTCATCTCGGCGATGGAGTTGTTGACGAGAGCGACGACGCAGGCATACAGGGTGTAGGCGATGAGCAGACTGCCGGGCCCGCCCTTGACGAGACCCTCGCCAATGGTGACGAAGAGACCGGTTCCGATTGTGCCTCCAATGGCAATGAGCTGGATCTGACGGTTGTCCAGGCGGCGCTGAAGGCCATCCGAGTTGTGTCGCACCGAAGAACCATAGCTATCAAGGGAGACCCTTTCGCCGGGGACGGCTTCGACCGGGCCCTTGAGCTCGGGACCCGACATGCTTGGGAAGGTTCCAAATTTCAAGCCGCAACGGCTGGTTCGAATTTAGGCTCTTCCCGCGGGGGTGATGGTGAGACGGAAACCGGAGGATACCACAGGGCGCATGTGGAGGAATGCGTGTGGGAGGGAGGAGTCGAGGTCGCGCAGGGTGGAAACCGTGGGACAAAGAGAGCAATGCGAACACACGGAAACTTGGAAAGCGGCGCGTGACAGGAATCTCGATGGGGAGGAGGGTTGGTTTTAAGGGTGGGAGGAAAAGAGAGGGAAGATCGGCGGCTCGTCGAAGGGGAAAACTTTTGCGGCCAGCCCAGCGTCCCAATCTTGTGGCACATGCCACGCACAGTACAACAACATGCTTCAGAGACTGCGCGCCGCGCTGCGCAACCGCACCCATACAGCTGGGGGCTGCTGTGCTGCTTTCTGCAGCTTAACCACAGAAGTCTTGGTCAAATCACCAACCCGTGGTCCTCGTCGTCGACTGCATCAGAAATTCAGGGACACGGGGAGTATCCATTCAGAACCCAGGAACGTTGTAAGTTTGTGTGGAGTTGACCGGGACCGTCCCTGATTCCGCACAGCGTCGCCCCCCAGTCGGCCAGAAACCCCCCCCCATCTCCAATCCTTTGGCGCGGCGCTGGGCTGGGGCAGAATGTTTCCGCAATGTCGTCATATCCCTGTGTTAGCGTCTTTTCCCGAATGCAATCTCTCATTCGCTGGGCTGAGGTCCGATCATGCGTTCGTCAGCATCTGTATTTTCGCTGCCGTCAAATCTCTCTGGGTTTCCGTTATCATTGCGGTGTTTGACTAAGACATGCTGTGCTATCGATATCATATTCAGAAAGTGACATTCGTCGAGATAAGGTGGGAACTCTCCAGCTTTATCTGCAGGGACGATATGCCTGAGAGGGCAATTTTATGCGGGGTTATTCGATACGTTTCCCCCATATCGCTCATCCCAATCTGCCAATCTCGCTATCAGACTCTGACAGCCGCTGTGCGAATGGGCCCCAAGGGTGGCCTTTGTGAGGGGAAAATGATGGGACTGCTGGAACCTGTGGGCCACTTCGCAGGCTGCGGCGTTGTGCGCTCGATTGTATGTAAAGTCAGCCAATGAACATTAGGCGGACTCATCACCTTGGGTCATGGTTCGGTGGCCAACCTCCCTCCCCTGGGTTTTCCATTCGCCTTTCGGTGAGAGACCGACAAAGGCCCAAGACTAAGATGGCGCGATGCTGGGGGCGAATCCTAGGGTATCCCAAGACCCATAGACTCTGCCTGGCAGCCCAGCAGTGCCAGCGGGAATTAAATAACGGAAAACTTTGTCTTTATGTCATCTAAACATACGACAGTAGCCAATCACTATTGTCGGTTGCAAGAAAACGGTGCAAAAACTTAGAACGACCAACGAGCGTGTCTCAAAAAGCTCCCAATTATCCACTTAATATGCAGCCGCCAGTCACTGACCGACCAAGGGATGTGGGCACTGGTTTCCAACGGGCGAAATCCAAATTAGTGAACTCCACAAGGTTCGCAGGTGCGGAGGGCTCGTTCTGCTGCTGGGTGAAGTGCCTCACAACAACGAGCGGTCGTTGAAAGAAGCTCAGCATCCAAGGTCGTCCATTCAAGAGCCGATCAGCAAGCATCGATAAGACTCTGGATGGGTATTGAGCCGCATTGTCCTGTTGGACAGAATAACACGTTGCTAGGCGTTTGCTGGGCGTGCCTTTGAGTTTGTCGGGATCCAAGGAACCCCAAGAAAACCACCAACGGCCAAGGGGGGAAACCCTGACACAGGGGACAGCGCGATGTTATTTGCCAAGGCCTTGTCTTTCCCTTGGAGGAGTGGAGAATGGCACAGCACTCTTGGCCGAGTCTCTTACGGCGTTGTTACTCCCGACTGCTTGATTGGAACGGAACCTGGTGTGGGGGCTCTCAACACCGTACGGCCCCACTGAGTGCGGAACCGACAGTGTCCACTTCCGGTCTTCAATACCTGCCGATGACCCGTTTTGCTTGGCTTGGCGCCTACTGCATGCTGCAAAAGGCGCGCAAGCGTTACAGGGGCTTTGGGGGAAGAATGGGAAAATGACGTAGGTTATGCGCTGTAGGCGACGAATAATTGCGTGTGCAACACTCGGGCATCCATGCTCGTGTCAGACGACTTGTTCCCGTAAGGAGGGATACGCATCACCTTCAGCAGCGCAAGGGAGGCTGGCTGGCCAGCTGGAACGCAGGGCTCCCGCCACTCGGCTGGCTTCGGCTACATAGTTGAGTCCGGTCGAAGTACCCCGTCGCGTTTTCGAATTATCTAATGCCAACATCGTCTTCCTGAATCTTGGCTCAATTCATAGTTTTGCAGATGGCTCTCCAACCTTTGCCAGTCACGTCGGACAGTTTGCCGTCGATACGGTGCGAGGGGTAATAACTCTCTTGTATCGAAACAGAGGTGTCTTGAAGGTTTCATGTCGTGATTGTCAGAAATGAGGCCATTGTCACCATCCTAGTTATGAAGCATCATGGGATTGGGATTGGTTTACGTCATTCACATTTAAGCGGGCAGCCTTCTTGAAACACGGTAGTATGAACGAGTACTTCGTACTGCATCGCCCAGCAACCAAACATTCTCCTGAACTATGAGGCAACGCCAAGTATCCCAACTTTACAACCAAATCATTGCCGGGTCGACTTTCAGACCCGTCGAATCATTGTGGTTCACACAGCAACTCACTATTTGATAAAGTTGCTAGACTTGTGAAATTACTTGCTAGTTTCTCAATTGAGACGTCGATTTTGCAATTCTCGGACCAATCCTCTGACGCGTCAGATAGCTTTTATCATGTGCTAGGGCGATCCATCCACCTAGTTCAATCTCTACGAATGTTCTACCGATAAAGGCTCAAGACTTGCTTGGAATTCGTGTTGTCGTAGAGTCACCACTTAGGGTGGAAAAGACATAAGGAAAACGGCTTAGATTTCTACGTGCAGGATTGCCTTGTCCGAAACGAATAAATACGTATCCTGCGTGGTGGATCCGCACGAAGGGACCGGACTAATAGTTAATCCGGGCCCGGCGCAAATCTCACAAGGCTGCGCGATGCGCTTGAGGGCATCGCGACACGTGTTCAATAGCATATTTAGAATTACAAGTCGGCGACTACTGTAACCCTCCTGAGGTGTTGCCACCGTAGATCAACGTAGGTGCTCGCCAAAGACTCAACGTTGCCAGCCCACAATGACTTGGTCATTAAGCATTTGATGAACTAGTTGAACTGGCGATGACTTCAATCTCTATTTCTAAGTACAGTTACCAAGTGGTTTCGCCCTGCCTTTATACTTCTTCCTTTTATATCATCCAAAGTTGCTTGTTTGTTCTTTCGAATCTATCGTTCCGATGCTGTTAGTCAGCCTATAGGTAAATCAGAGGTTCTATTATGAGTCAATTACCATGGACTGTTGTGCCAAAGGCATGTAAAACTTGCGCATTTAATATCATTGAATCGCGAAGTTGATCCCGCAAGCCTGTTTGGTACGGCCCATGAGATGGTAGCAAGCAGAACGAAAAGTTTTCAACCATGGGAACGGTTGCGATTGCGGTATTTCTGAAGTCATCGCGGTACACAACTCGGGCAACAACGTTGAGGGCAGCTGACTACAATAGCATGGGAGGCATTTCAGACATGCCTCATTAGCCAGGGTTGCGGCAAGGCCGCTAGCCAATCACATCACAACGCACTTATCGTATTCTCGCTTACAGAAGGATTACGGGTGAACAACGGCTTGCATCCTCAGGTTCGGGCAACTGCGGACGGCAGTCACCATTAGCGCCTGGTCTTTGTAGCCAGCACGCGCTGACCCGAACGCTCATTTTGGGTCAGCTGCCTAATGCGACCCTCGGGCCCTATAAACCGTGAGCCGCACGTCAGCGATACATCACGAGCTAAACATAAGACTTTTGCCAGAGCCTTGCTGCAACGTTCGAAGCCAAGCTTGCATCACCCTGTCCTCACTGATCATTTTCACCTTTGGTGAAAGATCTCCCACCTCCCTGAGCAAGACCAAGCGCATCATGGATCAGCTCGCTGCCCAAGCCGATCTGCCCCCGGAATATGTGGAGGATGTGGCTAACGTCCATGAAAGCCTGCCCCCGGACACTCTCCGCTTGGCCGGGCGCTTTATCCACTCCGCTACCTCACGCGACGCCGACGCGCCGGGACTCTACGAAATCAACAGCCAGATAGACTTTTTGAGAGAGACTGACAGACTGGTTGAATTCAGTCGCATCGACTACTCGGTCAGGAGACGCATCGCAAATGCGGTCTCCCTCCCGGAGATCATCTCACATCCAAGACACGTCTTCAACCTGGAACGACCAACAGCAATTGTACAAGAGGCATTTTTGTACTATATCAAGCCTGTTTCTCGCAGCGGTTTAGGTAGCATCGGACTCAAGTTCTCCAAAATCGGCAAGAGTGTGTGTAAAGCATGGCGCGTCGGGCGCAAGGCCAGTAACAGGAATGAATACGAGGCTCGGGAGCTTTTGTTCGACGTCCGGCACAACAATGATGTGTTGGACTGGCTTGATGGGCAAAACACCCGGATCGCGGTGGAATATTCGAAGGACAACATGCACAGTCTCAATATCTTAGTGCCCATGGACCAGGCAGTACGAGATGCCCTCGTTGCTGCGTGGTGCGTGAGGTTATGGAACACTCTGGCTGTGCAATTTCATAAACGGCGAACCTGGAAAGATGGTGAGTATCCTTTTCTCGATTGTTTTGAGATCATACTAACGTTGTTGCCACGTGCTTGAAGTCAAACACATCATGCAAACTTGCACAGCTGGTCTGCCAAAGTGAGAACATCTGACCCGATAAGAGCGATATGGTTTCTTGGAGGAAGCCCGGTAATTTGCGAACATTAAACAAAAGATACCCTTCAAATCCAAGTGTCACGTAGTATTACTCCTGTCCATGCTGTTCCTGTTGATGCTCGGATCCGAACGACACCATACATAACGGAGATCCACTTTTCTACTCGGAGCGGCCGACGCCGATGCCGGCATGAAAAGTCACCACGTCACCGGAGTTCTTCCGGTAAAATTTGCACCCCACGCAAACAGCCAGGAACAGCGCTCTTATGGTCTGACATCATCGGCGCCATTCGCAATGCTGCATTCATAGTTCCAGACATATTGTTTGATTTTCTTTCCGCGATCAATTATCTTACGGTGGCAATCATACACGAACCCACCATCTGAGTTCCTCCTCGTCTGACTCAGCTGCGCCGAAAACCCTCTTTCCCCCTGCAAGACCACCGTCGCAGCCCGCCCCGCTTGTTACCGATACTCCTGCGTACCACCCCTCTCATCTCGCCTTGCTGCGGAAGTCCAACATTCAGTATGGACGGACCCTACGCTCGAGAGTTGGCCACTGCCATCGCTGCCATTCAGCACGCTGCTAGACTCAGCCGACGCGTACTCGTCGCCTCTGACAAAGGCGTCGTAACCAAAGAGGACCTGAGCCCAGTCACCGTTGCCGACTTTGCTATCCAGGCGCTGCTGACCAGCACACTGCATGCCGCTTTCCCCGACGACAAGTTCGTGGGCGAAGAGTCTGCGGCAGACCTCAGAGAAAACCCCAAGCTTTGCGAATCAGTGTGGGCGCTTCTGCAGCAGGTCGCAAGCGAAAAGGAAGAAGATTCACTATGCAAGCTGCCGGCGTCGCCAGAGGAGATGTGCGATATGATTGACTGGTGCGGTCTTGGCGAGCCTTCACCAACTGGTCGGTTCTGGGTCTTTGACCCGATCGACGGAACCAAAACCTTCGTCAGGGGCGAGCTTTATGCCATCAATGTTTGTCTCATGGAGGATGGAAAGCAGAGCGTGGGCATCGTTGGCTTGCCGTTGTTGTCGGCGGATGCTAAAGCGCCAATCAACAACGACTCCATCGACCCCACTGGCACGGGCAGTATCATGTTCGCTGTCAGGTCCCACGGCACCTTCATCCGGCCGCTACCCGGCCCGATCGATCTGCAGCCGACAAAGATCCCCCGTCACGCCGATGTCGCCACGCAGACCCTGGTTTCGGTAACTTGCATCGAGGGCTCCGAGTCCGGGGCCCCTGGGATTCACCAAAAAGTTGCTGAGCGTCTCGGCGTTGCGTACCCGGGCAATGACTTGCTCGGCTGGGTCCTGCGTTGGACTGTGCTGGGTCTGGGTCAGGCAAACTGTACGTTCTGGGCGTACAGACGGCGGGACCGCCTGGCGAAGATCTGGGATCACGCGGGCGCCATGTTGTTATTTGAGGAAGTCGGCGGTAAGGTCACCGATGTTGACGGAAACCCAGTGAACTTGACGGCGGGGCGGAAAATGGTGGCTAATTATGGATTCATCGCTGCACCGCCATCAGTTCATGCCCGGGTGTTGGAGGCTGTGAGGGAGACGTTGAAGGAAGATGGCTTGCACGAGCTTTTGGGCTAGAACTGCGATCGAGGATGAATATGGCGTTCAGAGGGTTATTCGCATTTACGAGTTTTGTTATTATTCATGCCCGAATTCAAGTTCAAGAATTGAGCCTCAGCTGCCGAGATGATATTGATCCGTTAAGACATTCCTACCCTTGTCAGTAAACCCACAAGTTAACAAGTGAGGAGGCGATAACTATTATGACTTAATCACAATACTTAGGGCCTCAAATAACATTCTTATAGTGTGTTATGTATACTTCATGTAGTTAAGTTTTCATTACGAAATCAGGTAACTTGGTATATTTTGTACGCAATAATTCGGAACGTGGAAAGAGGTAAGACAGAGACATGGCTCCTCAAGACATAGAGCGCTCTCATTTTTAACAAGCTAACTGTGTCAATGACTCTTCAAGTAAAATCTGATAAAGGCAGTAAAGGAAGTTGCCTTTGATTCTCCTGTTACTACTTCGTCATCAAAACTGATCGACCTCTCCTTCAATTCCGAATCCAAAGGCCGGTCTTGGTTGAAGCTGAGATCCGCTGGACTCACAGTTCTTCTGTGTCAGCATTCCATATCCAAGTCTCATCGCTCTTCTATCCTTCCGAGACTTTGGCCATCCCCAAACCCGCTTATCCACAGCAGTTCCTCTTGTCGCCTCGGCAATGCTGGAAAACCGCGTACCCCTGGAGATACCACCATTTTTACTGATCGAAAGGGTACCGGCTGTGACTCCCAGTAGCGCCAGCAGAAGCAGTACCCCATATACACTTAACAGAATAGAAGCGCGATAGTGATATCGTACCGCAGGGCGAGACCGGGTGCAGGGATACAGATAGTCTGATTCTGGACCGACCCCTTGGCGGCGGATCCCTGTTTGCTCGTCCAATTTTGCCGCCCATACCACCGCCTGAAACCGCGGTCTAGCGAACATAGACATTAGTAAGTTACCGTACCAGGTCTCTATTAGCTCGATAATGTTAGGGCGTACGAAGTGGAATCGATGATCAATCAAGCTGGTCTGAACGACGCCTGTTTCTTCAACCTTGCCGGGTTCTCGAATAGTACCATTTAGCTTTGAACGTAAAAATAAACCCATTGAATGATATCCTGCTGTTCGTCTATATGCTTTGACGTCTTGTGGTAGAACATAGTTGCTTTCGGGAACTGCGACGGTCTTGTCGAGGGTGCCATCGTTCGCATCCAGGTCTGGAACCAATGAAGTGTTGATGATGGGAGATAGGAACTTCCGACTTTTGATAGTGGGTAGCTGCATTCCATCTCTATAGATGAGCTCCGCGGTATAATTGGCTTCGTAGTGTTCGCACGCGATAAGGACTGGGGTAAATGCTTCGTGGTTTTGAACGGGCTCGCTACTATTGAGATATACGGACGTGAAGGCGTCGGCAAATTCAGAGTAGCCAATCCAGATAACTGGCTCCGTCCGAAAAGCTCCAAGATGTTTGGGATATGGTGGCTCCATCAGTGGTATTCCTCCCTTTTTCATTTGGGCCATCTGCGGGAACGCATATTCTCCAAGAAGGGTATGTGCAATATAAGTGTAGTTGCCATTTGGTGCAAGTTCGTCCATGGAAAACGGAGGCGCCACAGTTCCTGAGCTTTGGGTCAGGACCAACTCCTTTTGAGTCCCTCTTCCGACTTCTGTACATCTGTAAGCGGGGCCCACAAAGTCAATCTCAACAGTGCAGTTCCAACCCCGCTCACACACTTCGAAGGTGTTTTCCTGGTCTACAATTGGTCGTTGCAGGTAAGTACTTGCATGCAGGAATTCCTCAGCGTTTTCACTTGGTGCTGTGTAATAATCGAAGAAATTCGGATCAGACTTGTTGCTGCTCGTGTTGTTCCAGTAGCTCAGGGACATTTGGCTTAGATTCTCAATCTTTCCTCCCTTTCGCCAGTCTGTCGTATCCTCAAACCTAAAGTTCAAAGAGCGGACTCCAGGGCAAGTCGTGTTTTGGACCTCCATCCCAGGAACTGCAATCAACGTGTTTGTTGATAAAATAACAGCCAGCGGTGATATCCTGACCCATCGATGTTAGGTGTCAAGCTGACAAGTGGGATTACGAGACTCACCAACAGAAAATGGCCAATGCCGCAGCAGTCTTGGCTTTACTGAGAAATTCCAAATTAAGCAAAGAAAATGGTGTCTCGGGAGCCGCAAACATGTCATCTATGGTAGTAAGGCTGAGAAATCTCGTCCGAACTACTACCCAGACCTGTTCCCGGAAGGCCGAAAGCACTGCATTGGCCACGCTTGCTTTGGCTGCAAAGGCCAGTGCAGTACCATACCGCATGCTGGTAAGCTGTTCATCGTCATGGACAAGTCGACCGTTTAGAGACTGGTAATATGAATGATGGCCAATTGCAAAAGCCATCCCAATTGAAAAGAACAGATACATGTTCCAAGAAGAGTTCCACAGGTCTCGTGGCAAAAACCACGGCTCCCACCATTTAACGTTGCCACGAAACACTGTCGGAGTGAACTGGGCGGGTTCATCACTTAAAATGTTGATGCGCTTAGGAACCAGCACCTCGCGAGAGTCGTATGCCCCATCTATAACTGTGTCATCGTCTTCAGGTGTTGAGGTTGATGTTACTTGGGAGTTTCCGTATCGCGAGATATCCGGCGATTTCTGAGTAAATTGGCTCATTACCGTCTCCTCAGAAAACATCTTTGCTTGTGGGCTTGCAACTGACAAGGATATTATCCAGTTTATGATGAGCTCTTGTTCCCTGTGGATAAGAAACGGATGCTCTTGCGTTTGCGGGGGCAAGGCTTTACATAGTGTGTAATTCTTGCTCTCTTCATTGCAGCTGCCAAGAACCCGCGAATAATCGCCAGTAAGCCGCCGAGGTTCCACAACATTTGTTTTACGGAAACATAATCAATAAACTCGATGTTGGTTACGTCTCATTGGTTGCCGTCCTAGGCACACCTTTTCCACTGCTGCAAAGCACATGCCCGATGGGGTGTATTGGAAGTTGGACGACGTGGTAAACCGGTAATTGAGAAACCAGTCCTTCTGTCGAGAATATTGATACTACTGCAGCACAGGGTCATCTCGGCCTGCAAGTCTCAGTCACTGGGGATATATGACGCCATCCGCGCGAAATGAGCATCTTTATGCAGCTGCCCCAACCCACCACTTCAGAGACAGGTACCGAAGACAAAAAACCATCGGGATTTCAAGACTAAATAATTAGTTAAAACATAACCAATAAGCCTGTTTTAAATTTTAGTACGGATGATGGTTCGTTTAAACCCAACTCGTTACCCTAATTTAGTTTTCCAACTCAACGATAACGTGGGCCAACAAATGTGTTCTGTCAACTTCTGCGAAAGCTGTAGGGCGACACTGTGTCTTCTGCTACCAGGCCAACTGCAATTCTAGGTGTGTTATCAGCCCCAAGTGGTAGAGCTGAAGGGTTCAAAACCTGAAAATTGGTTTGGGCAGCACTTGTCCCGCTTGTTAAGGATCAATACGGGTTAGATGTGTCGCACAGAAGCTCCTAGGTGGACAAAGTGGTATCTAATTCAACGGACAGTCATTGGCTAGCTTGGAGTTATACATGAGTCTTACTTATTGACCCATCTTGGTGAATCGCAAGGTTATACTAGAAGATCCAATGGACCACTGCGTACGAGGGAATTTCAACCAAGCACGCATGTCCTCTAGAATTCACATGTTCATATTGAATAGTGTTGAGCCCTAGGGCATTGCGGCCAGCTGTTCTTTGGTTGGACGTTGCCATTCATGCAGATTATATTGCTCTCTCAATAGTCATCCGCGATAGCAACAGCTTCCCAGCCCTGTATTGAGTATGAGTGATGTACTATAGACTCCTTGACCTGAGCCAAAAGTGAGCAAAGTTGAGTAGAAGTTAAACCTGGGATGATTACCTTGAGCCTAACCCTAGTCATCTTTTTAGTCCTTACTATCCCTGTGTAGCCAGACGGCATGACTGCCTATTTTAGATGTTAAACCGTCAAGAGTTGTAGCCAACACAACTCCAGCTTGACGCCGAATTTACATCTCCCTTGCCATCCCACGATGCATGGCCAGGGTACTTACAGATCGGACGCTGCCGCAAGATACCATTGCCAACTGTGTCATTGGCGTACTTGGTGGCTACAAGCTCGTCTACCCCTTGCCCACCCTCTACCCACGCAACCAGCGCAAGCAGCGCATCGTGCTGCGTATCGTTAAGTCCAGGCACTGGAAATGCGTGTTGTCCGTTTACCTCCAAGTTGGACGAGTGCTCACTGCCCCCAAAATACCACGGCGCGTTGTACACACTCCCTGAGCAGTGCTGCATGCCCGGCACAAAGAAGAGACGGTAAAATGCGTCCAATTCCACGCCTTGTTCCGCCATCGTCATCCACGTCTCGTCGTAAAGGACCCGGCTGACATCCGTAGGGATGAGACCATCCGCGTAGCCGTGGTATTGGATCAGCTTACCGCCGCGTCCGTGAAACGATGATAGGTTGAAATTGTTCGCGTTGACGTCCCCAGGGTTGAGCCTTGCTGCTTCGACAAACGTCGAGTAGTTGAAGCTGGCCTTCCAGTCCCAATCCAGATCGTCAAATAGGTAGTTCTTTGCGTAGTCTGTCTCGTACAAACTCGGCTCATTGTTGGAACCGAATGAAGACGGCATCTGGACCTCTGACCCAAGGCCGAAGTTGGGATAGATGTATGTCAGATTGTGAACATTTGCATCCAGCTGGATTGGGGGCAAATATAGCTGCTTGAGGGTCGAAATCTGTGGCGCCGTGAGACATGCTGATCGGTTGGCCGAGCTGGCCGTGCAGATCAGCTTCTCTGGCCGGAAGCTGCAGTGCTTGGGATCCATGATAATGCCGTCAGCGATGCCATCAGACGCATCACACTGCCGCAAGACTTCTTCGCCGATGACCTCGAACATAGTCTCCGGGAGGTACCCGGGCCCGTCCTCCGGCAGGTTAATGGCGCCGACTTTGAGTTGCCACAACTGCTGGCTCGTAGACATCCACGCCGGCGCGCCAGCGATAATGCCGTCAAAATCTTCGGGGTGGTCCTGCGCCGACTTAACGCCCTGCCGCCCTCCTGTCGAGCACCCAGAATAGTAGGACTTGTCAGCCGCTCTGCCGTAGTACTTTTCCACAATTACTTTGGCCAGAACCGTCGAGCCGTGAAGACTACGGCCAGCCCAGTCGGTTTTTGTCTCGGGATTGTTGAGCGCCCAGCTCATGTCCTGTGATGTCGAGTTGTGGCCCGTCGATGTTGAGATGGTTGCGAAGCCGTACTTGGCGCCTGTGCCCATGGCATACCAGTTAATGCCCCCGGAGAAGCCGCCATTACCGACGGCGAGGAACCGCTGGTTCCACTCGTCTGGCAGAAACAGCCCAAAAGTGTACGAGGAAGTTGACGAAGACGTGACGTTGATTGTTGCCACGCAGAGTGAAGGTAGATGAGTTGCGTTCTGGGGATATGCCACGTTTCCAACCTCGCCGAAGCTGCCATTACTGCTGATGGGATAAGCCATCAACATCTCGGCTCGGTCATCTTGCGTGAGAAAGCTACCGATGTCTTGGACTGAGCAGCGAGTAGAGATTCCCTGTGAGAGACCCTCCGCGATATGGATCGCCGCCCACAGCGTAAGGCCGAGCAGACGTGGCGCAAATGGCATCATACCGACAGGACACTGAGGACGATATGCCAAGTTTCTTCCAACTCGACAACGTGGTGCACTCTCCACGCACGTCGCCTTTATAGGGAGGGGTTTGTGGTCGTTTCTGAGCGCCGTCCCCGGGCCATACCGGGATGGCTCAATCTTGTTTCCTCTTGACATGTCTTAGGTCTCTACATTTCGTAGGGCATACCCCGCCATGCATGCTGGAGGTCTGTAGGGAGCGTTGCTTAACCCCGCAATCTTGCTCCTCTAGCCCCATGCGAGTGATCAGGTGAACAGGTCTGTAAAAATGACTCGGATATGAGGTAAAACTTGATCTTAATGTAACCTTAAACGAACTCCAGGATAAACATAACCCCACATCTGCCAGCTTTGGGTGCTGGTTAAGTTGGTCTATTTGGAGCCAATTTGGGACAGTATTTTTAAGCTCATCTCGGTTGATTCACGGCACAACAGTCTGAAGCTAGGGAGCCAACAGGTAGACAACAAAAAGACAATTCAACGAGTTGAATGCGTGAAGATATCGGCGCTTTAATATCAGCACTGTTCTCATATCGATTGGAGGTATTTTCCCGCTGTATTGGATAACGACAGGTACCTTCCTTAGCAGCACTGCAAATTACCTTGTAAAAGTTGAAATTGAAGTGACCAGGGTCCTCAAACAAACCAGGTAACAAAGAGGTATAGGGAGTGTTGCGGAGTAAAAATTAGGAAGGCAAAAATGCGACCGGCTGTGCCTTGTTATAATCAGCACTATTCGCAGTCGGCTTGAAGCGACAGAGGCGGCAGGAGCATACCGATCACTATGGACCAATATCTTGTACAAGCCAGGAAACCGGTGCCTAGGTGTTAGGGAGAAAGAGGATGCCAGAAGCTGGGCCACTAGCCTGAAGGCTCTTTTCCCATCTCCTGGCTTTGGTGGCTGCGTCCTTGTCGATGACAAGAGTCGTGTAAGTTGACGTGGTTGCGAAGGAAGGGATAATTAGAGTTGGGTTTGGGTGTACAGAATCGATGCGGGTGATTAAGGTGATCCAAGTTCTGAGCAGCACCTAGTACGGTTGGTGCGAGCCTAAGCCAGAGCGGCGTTGCTGACCAACCAAACTGGGACGCTGCCGGCCAGGCCAGTGTTTTTCCTCAATGGACCCAATTGCTGCAGCGCCAACTTCTCACCAATACCACCGCATCGCCGTTGCGAATAATCCCACAATGGAATTTAATGCCTCGAATTCAGCTGTGCAAGGCTCTTCAGATACCTAAGATCTATACCGGCCCGAGCCTGTGATTGTGAACAACCGAGAGGGCGCTTCACCAAAAGCTTCACTCAACCCCTTGTGCCGGGTCCAGAGTCTGCCAATAGCCACAGACAGAAGCCTAGGTATTGCACTAACCACTTTGTACTAGCTACTCAGGGGGTGGTCAGACCTCTAAGTTCCGCTTGCTGTTTGTGGAAACTGCCATGCTCTTGGCAACTCGTCTTTTCCTTTTGATCGCCCGTACCAGGGTTAGTCCGTGTCTCTCCCGATAACTAGTCCGCCGGGACCTCTACAGTTCCTCGGCCCATCGTTGCAAGACCAACTTACCTCGGGCCGGGATTCCTTCAGCATTCCGACCAATTCAGCACTCCATCGCCAGCTCCAGCATTCTTCTAGTGACCCAGCAATACGGTGCCGTTAGCTACGCACTAGGTTCCCAAGCGTACTCGCTTTCATTGGCCTCGCCGGTGAGGGCGGCAGCTTTAATGTGAATTTCATCGCGTTGACTGTGAATCAGGCGAAGCCACCTCTATACGCCAGAATGAGTCCTGTGGTGAAGTAAGGAGGTTGCCCACCTGCTTGTAAAGTACGTTGGCCCTAGGTAAGTCTAAGATCCTTGAAACGGGCATAACATGAGCTATCTTAGTCGTACTCGCCTTAGAACATATGCCGAATAAGTATTGTATGCGAGCTGCAAAGGATGTTTTGGGTTAGGCTTGACAAATCAATTCAGCAACATTTGTAGACTGACCTGCTCTGCAGCACTATCGATAGGGGGGGGAAAAGGATGTGTTGAGCTATAAATGCACCAAAGTCATGTTAGCTTGTGGCCAACTCGGGAATGCTGGCTAGAAAAGTAGAAGCGAAATGACACAGTGCTCTGCGATAGGGATTCATCACAATTACAGCGAGCCAGGGATCCAAGTCATGATGCCGAGCCGTGGGCGACACTACAACAAGTCTGTGATAGCGCACGAAGCACTACGCGTTTAAAGTCACGTATATCACTAGTACAAAGAAGGCAAAGCGGTGTCTCTGATACCAAATACCCCTCGGCTAGGCTCCCCGGCTTGCATGCTAGTTCGGATGTTGATCAAGCTAAACATAGTCGCTAGCCACTTGTGAGTCTGCAGCATCATGATGCCCGCCGTTATGAAATATTCGTTCAATCGCGGTGATCCTGAACCTACTTGATTGGCCGAACAATTGAATTTCGAAACTTCTAGATACTGTAGTTTTCCAAGGACAGATATTATACCTCCCGTTTCCCATACTGGACCAGGAGTTGCTTCAGGCATGAGACCGTTGCGCCTTGTGAGTACCTCCCCAAAGGAGAGGGGGGGTGTGTCGCCCGATGTGGCGCGAGCGAACAAAGAACTACTGGCCATTAGATTCCCAATGCATGTCCTTATCCGTTTTCGTCAATGTCTTGTATTACTCGCCGTTGATGTCGAAACAGAGCCATCATTGCGTCTCTGAGACTCCATATGAAGGTAAACCTTGCCTCCTTCACCTTACCCGTTCTTGACGCAGGCACAGAGCTTCGTCCACTTCTTTGCAGTGAATACCATGATGCCATATGGGCTAAGAGGCCTGATGCTGACATCCGCTTGCACTGCTGCGGCAACATCGTTTCAGAAACCAAGAGAAATTTCACCAGTGGCATTCATAGCAAAAACTCCGGAGTGCTCAGTAGGTAACAGTCTTGTTCATTTCCCGATGGCCATTCATCCAATTTCTGGTGCCTGACTGTCTTCAAAGTCCATTGCTGATACCTCTTTTCCGTCGGTAGTTGCCATGTTTTCTTGAGGTAGTGCAAACAGCAGGATGTGGCAATAACCCACTCGCAGACTGTGTCTGTATGAACATATCACTTCAGGCCCGTGCCTCGGAATGCGTGCAGACGTCTTGCAACTTCGAAGAGCAAATCCGTAAGCCCTGGAAACACACCGACTGCTCTTTCATTTCCTGAGCAAGGCAATTAGCTGACTTATTTTGGGCTCGTCGCATTAGTTACCGCCCAAGTATCGCGAAAGCTTTGTAACGGCTACCCCATCCCAGAACAACGTCGCAACTTCTGCCGAGTGTTCTTCGTCGCTCTGCCTACGTTAACAGCTATTGTTGTCATCCTCAGATGTGTATCAAGGCGGATGGCCAAGATCAATCTTTGGTGGGATGACTGGACGGCATTAATTGCTTTGGTGAGTCATCTGGACAGATGCTATGCACTAGGCAGCGCGGGTTCAATACTGACAAAATTAGTTCTTTCTGCTTCTTACAGTTGGTTGCGGTGTTACACGTAAGACATCTCTTACCGTGTTGACTTTTTCATAAGCTCCATTACTAAACCAACCATTTCTAAGATGTTCAGCTTGGCTTCGGCCTTCACTACTGGCACGTGGAACCGGGGAACGCAAAACCCATTCTTCAGGTTCGCAGTCCCTCAGTCCTGCTTAAATCTGCCACTAACATGTCTAAAAGTTGTTCTACGCAACACAGATGTTCTATGTCATGAAACAGTGAAGCATTTTCTTTCTATTATTATAGTAAAGGCGATGTACTGACTGTGTCTTAGAGTCGCAGCGAAAGTTTCAATCTGCGCCTTATATCTGCGCATTTTCGTCGACCGATGGTCCCGTATTGCTGTCATTGGCCTCCTCGTGTCTCTTGTTTTTCAACATTTCTTGTTCTTATTTCTGGTATTGTTTCAATGCACACCTATCCAGCTGATATGGGATCGGTCAATCGCTGGCTCCTGTCTCAATATCACGGCGATTGGCTATGCAGGGGCGGCGCTCACCATCACTTATGACTTCATCCTTATAGTTCTGCCATTGCCGCAACTTATGAAGCTGAGTACAAGGAAGCGCAAGAAAGTGGTTCCGATACTTTTGTTGACTTTGGGCTCGGTGTAAGTAAACAATCATGAATGCTGCCGAAATTTGAGATTCCTAGATAGCTGACCGCGCAAAGTGCGTGCGTTGCGAGCATGATCCGTCTTAAGTACTTGGTCTCATTTGCCAATACTTTTGATGCGACCTGTAAGCATCTTCAACCTACTAATTGCTCTGCTTAATACTGATACCTTTAGGGGATAACGTCGAAATCGTCATCTGGTCTACCCTCGAGATTAACCTGGCGATGATTTGTGGCAGCCTTCCCGCGTTACGGCCACTGTTTAACAAAGCGAGAGATGTAATGGGATCGCGCAGGCATCGAGCACGCAACGGATCCACTGCGGAATCAGGGGATCAGACGATGTTGGCCGGTTTCAGCCAGTCCTGCGGGTCTAGTCACCTCTATCCCTTACCGGAGTCTCCGCACAAACCGGAAGAGCTAGCGTGCATCGTAATCAAATCCAGCACTGATGGCTAGACGCAGTTATCTTTCTTAGTACGTTCATTGCACCAACCGTACTACTACTGCTTATAATACATATACTATATTGCGTACGTAACTTCCACATCGAGGATACTGTATTTCGAACTGAATTTGGCTCTTTGTCCTATTGGGAATGTGGTCCATCAGTTACGTTTGAATCAACGATGTCAATGAACCGGAAGTCAGAGTATCCCATCATATTACCTATACGGATTTACAAAATTTCCAAATAGTTATCTTCCAGAGAGCTTTACTGGACTTACCTGAATCATGCTGGATCGTAACCAGCCGCCAGAAGGGAGCTGGAAATCCACTGCATGACGGGTTTGCGGCTGTTGGGTTGCGTGGGGCTGTACTACATCTGGACAGTATCTTGGTCTTCTAGACAACGGAAAGCCATGTATCTTGGGTTTTGAGATTTTTTCCAGTTTTGAATTGCCTCACTTCATGTTGATT
The DNA here is from genome assembly GCF_022836535.1 of Colletotrichum spaethianum. Taxonomy (NCBI): domain Eukaryota; kingdom Fungi; phylum Ascomycota; class Sordariomycetes; order Glomerellales; family Glomerellaceae; genus Colletotrichum; species Colletotrichum spaethianum. The sequence continues at coordinate 876,369 of NW_026054780.1, read as the reverse complement.
TTACCCCGGAGCTTCCCAGCGAGCCAGACATGTCGTGAATTGTATGTCAAACGGCAAGAGGTTTCAACGCACACTCTTCTGCCTGTTCGCTTTTCTCACGTTGACAGCATCCCACTTATAGCAACCTCAAGTCTTCTAATTGAGGACTCGCGCTGATGTGCTGTGATTCATGTACGTCGGAATACCGCGGATGATAATCCGTATCATGCAGTTTGACAGGAGACTAACCGCCAGTCAACAACAACATTAAATAGTGATGGTTGAATTGAACTTTTCTAGTGCTGAGATAATCACAAACAGTCTTCAGGTTTTGAATTACTATGTGACAGCAGCTGATAGCTACTTGTTTCTGTAACATTCCAGACCGCAGCGCTTCTTAATTGGGAGCAATAATGACCTACGTGATTGCTGTGGTATCCGCGGAGCACCGAAAGGCGGGGGTTACGCCCATGTACCTGGTCTCAGCAACTGATTTGACACGCTTGGTGAGTCTGGTTTCAGAAATCATTAAGCTTGAATTGTTATAGAGCTGAGCTTGAAAAAGACATGACATTGGATCAACTTTTTCGCCTGGCCCCTATTTCTCGAGGTACGCGATGCAACTTTGCAAAACAACCCCTACTAGTGTTCAGACGATGTATAAAACCCGAGACCTAGCAGATCACATTCCACTACGAAGTTAATATAATCGTCACAGCGGCTGTAAAAATGGGTTAGAGCCTCGATCATGTCGGTCCTGGTTCTACTTCACCGCGCATTCAGCTTGATTCATACTACGTTCAGTAATCTCCTTCATATTTAACCAACCAAACTGCTGTGCAATAATTTCCATTCGACTAAAACAAAATGAAGTTCTTTGGTATTATCTTGAATTTGTTTGCCACCGGCATTCTCGCCCAGCAAAGGTAAGTGTGGACTTGCCTTTCAAGCCCCAGGAGTGCCCCAGTTGGTTTTTACGCACCTTTCCGGCTAGATGGTCTCTGGACGTGAACCATTCTTCTGGCTGACTTATACGAATACTAAAAATGCGCCTGATAACTGTGGCTTTCCTCATGGTCCCACCTGCCAGTCTCTTGGCAAAGGAGCCGATGGCCTTGAGCAGTTTGCGGACGACGGTTGTTGCCTTCTTCCTGCTCGTTGTTGGGACGGGGGAGGAGGCGAGGCATGCGAGCGCGTGAGCATTGCCGCTGCCAGTGGTAACACAAATAACGACGGCAACAACCAGGGCGAGAGGTAAACAAGAACAAAGCGAACAACAGAGGAAGCATCTAGACAACAGAACATCATGGACTTGGCAGTGAACCATTTAACGACAAAGTTCAGTACCAGGGTGTTGACTCTCGCTTGGCGAAGTTGAGTGGTATTGTGAATAGCAGATAAATAGTTGAATAATTATTCGACAGAATATCAGTGACTTCACATTTCGTGTTTTGTTGTTTGCGACTGTTGCGACAATATGGAATCTCTGGTCGGATGACTCACCATTGACTCTGATATTCTTTCTACTATGCCAATTGCTATATATTGCCCAAGTACAATTGTATTTCAATTGGGCCTTTATCAACGGTGTTGAATGCAAAAGCACCTCGAATCTACTTGTTGCCTTCCAAGTACAACTCATACTCGTAGCTAGAGAACAGAAATGGAGCAACACCCTTCAAGTCGTTCTCAAAGAGAGGCATGCTGGCGTAGTACTGTAGAATGAGTCAGTGATAGGTCGAGTAGAAGCGTGGATTCGACTTCAATTACCTCGAAAGTGCCGTTGGAGCTCAAGCTGCCAGTCTGCACAGTCCAACCCCAGACGAGAGCATTGTCGCTCTTGCGTGTGTCGACGAAATTGTCCGTCATCAGCTTGTATCCGCTAAGTGCAGTCTTGAGGTACTGGTCTCCTTTGATATAGCCAAGGCGAACACTCTTCAGCAAACTGTACACGAACATGGCGGAGCCAGAACTCTCAATGTAGTTACCCCACTGTCCCTCGGTGCCAGGGGTCATGACCAGCCACCAGCCCTTAGTTTTCTTGTCCTGAGCAGCGACGACGGCATCGGAGACGGACTGGAGATACTTGATCAAACGCTCGCGGCCGGGATGATTCTCTGGGAAGAGCTCGATAACGTCGACAAGAGCCATAATGTACCAGCCCACAGCACGGCCCCACACGTGCGGAGAGGCGCCTGTCTCCGGGTCGGCCCAGATTGCCGTCTTGCTCCAGTCGAAGCCGTGCAGCGGAAGGCCGTTGGTGCGGTTGCGGTCGACGGTAGTTCCGGCGTCGATGAGGTCGAACTGGAGTGCGATATCGTCCCAAGCAGTGGAGTTGTCGGGCTCAAACTCGCGGGTCCAGCGGGCGTAGAAGACGTCGAGCATGTAGATGCCATCCAGCCACATTTGGTCAATGTAAACGGGGTAGCGGTGGTAAAAGCCACCGTCGGGCGTACGACCTGTGCGGTCAATCTGGTTGCGCAGGGTTTGAGCGGCCGTCTTGTAGATCTCGTCACCTGTTGCGTTGTAGATGTCCAAAAAGGTGTGGCCAAAGCGAATGTCATCGATTGAGTTACTGTTATTGTACAGCAGAATCTCTCCATTCTGCGCCGGGTAAAGGAGTATCTCCGTGGCGTGTTTGACGTAATCGTAGTATTTCTGGTCGCCGGTCCGCTCAAATGCCCGCAAGACACCCGAGTAAAATGCTGAGATGGTGTAAGCGTGGGTAGGCTCGACACCGTGCTTGATCTGGGAGTCTGCCATCCATGTCAGATAGCGAGGCTCGCCATCCAGCTTTCCGGGCTTAATCTTCTCCTGGGGGGCGATTGAGAACCATCCGTTTGGCAGCGAGATGGCTGCCGATGATAGGGAGGCGCTGGCCAGCGCGGTGGCGGCCATGGAGGTGATCTTCATGATGAGATCAAGTTGCCGGCTAGATGCTGTTCCCGAAGACTCTGCAGAACAATAGCAAGCTGGTGAACATGAGGTCGCATTGACGACTACATGATGACCTATTTATAAGCTGCTGCCTGATGATAGAAAGGTCTCTGGATTTTCCCAAATGTCATGAAGTCGCCATTCTCCAGGTTCCCCTCACCAGTTCAAGGTCGGCCGAGAGAATACCAGCCCAGTGACTTGCTCAGTTCCATCAGCTTATCCGATGCATATCTATGAGCAACAGCCTCAGCGGAGTACCATTCTTGGCATCTCAACGAGCCATAACTATTAGCCATGATGTCAAAAGCCGAGGACCGAGTGGCTGGTGGCCGTTGGGATCTAGACGGAAAAGCAGGTACTACCTAAAATTGCGGGGTCTGTCCTTGTGTCCAACTCTGGGTTTGCGGGGGAGAGGTTGGGTGGACGAGTCCGTCGCGGGGAACCGCAAGAGCTTGCCCTTATGCTTATTTTCTACCGGGGAGCCCCATGCCAAATGGAGTTGAGCTTTCATTGAACGACATTTGTCGTCATCTTGGCTAATATCTCGCCGTCAGTCACTGGCATGAAACAACGAATGCTGCTCAGGACTTCATCGAGATCAAATCGAGCTTGACACCCTCCCACACCCCGGCGCCTTACGCGGACGTCTGTACGACATCACAGGTGCCGGGCCGGGACGGCAGTCATCGACCGGGGCGGGATGGCTGCCTGCCGTAGGTTATGATCGTGTCTCAATACTACTGGATTCGAAAGACCGTGTCTGCACTGGTAATTCCTCCGGTTATTTCGGCGATCGACCATTTACCAGTTTATACACCAATCAGAGATGCCGGGTCCGAATCGGGGTTTTTAGAAAAGAAGTAATAGATAGAAGTATGAGTCGGTCACATCCTCGGTTGGTATTAAGCCGGCCGGCCTGCATATAATCCTTGGCACTGCCTCCGACCTGACTGGACGGTGACAGCTGTTCAGATGTATGCAGGATGCAGCATCGCCATTTCGCCAAGGCAATTTCCTAGGACTTCTTCCATCGCCGGGCCGCATCTTCACTTTTCCGCTCAGATTGACGGCCCGCTGCCAAGGGTCTTTTCCGCGCCGCTCGAGAGGAGCGGCCATCCCAGGGTCATATCCAAACGAACTAGATCTCTCCTCGTTCTCCTTGCAACGTTAAAAATGAGAGACTGGGTGCCGGTCCGACTTCTGTCCGCATTTCCTGTCCTGAGGCTTGTACGGAGTCGGCGACTGCACCTCGTATGTAGTTAGGTTGCCAAAGTCCCATGACTTCAAATGCATGCGCGAAACAAATTTTAAACAGATCAGAGTGGCTTTGTTCATTTCTCTCAGAGATTGGTCGTGTCTAATTCCTTAGGTTTGAATGATGAGTCTCAGCTTGTCGAAGCAAGCTTCAGAATCCCAGTTAGAAAAACCCTTCTTTATCACGGATGTTTGTGAACTATTGTTTGGTTAATTATGAGCAGCTAATCTTTGCAACCCCAGCTGTTATCATGCCACGAATTTTTCAGTGGCAATTTCCTGCTTTCCACTCGATGCTTCTCAATCTACACAGGCATGTGTGCTGAGAGAGTGCTCTCGACAAGACTAGGACCGAAAGTACCATACCAGCATCCTGGCCTTGTACACCTTGGTGGGAATGGCCGCACTTTTTGCCTGCATAAGCGTATTGATGCTTTTTTGTAATAACTGCGAGTTTGTTGATCACTTTGTTCCTGGGATGCATTGAGATCTCAGCGAATACGACTACCAAGCAGCTTGTGCAAAGCGACTACTTGAGCCTTGGAATGAATCACGGACAAGCAAGTGTGTCATCTTGCAATTCTTGAAACTAACTTACCCAACTCGATAAGTCATTCGCTTACGATGAAAACGGCTCAATACTTGATCTTTCAAAGTAAGTTGAGCTGTCCACAATCGCCGGTTTGTCACGAAGCATGCTATTCTAATCATCCGAGGTGATTTTGACACCCTCTCATAGCGCTCCGTGCTCAGTATCGTTGTCCAAGCCGAAGGGTGTTCGCCAAGCGCTTTCATCGAGTTGTGGCATATAGAGCGATAAACACATATTGCAACTTCAATCGATCTAAAGATCAATCAGTCGAAAACTTTACTCCTCTTGAGCAAACCCAAAGGAATCGAATTGAAGCTGTTTCCTCCGTATGCAAGTCTCATTGCATGTATGAGTTCAATCAAGAGGATATGTCGCAATTTCTCATAAATTTGATTACGTACAAGTCCCAAAATGTTCACAACGGCCGCACTGATTGGATCTCTTGATATCATCTCGTCTCAATCATGGGGGAGCGGGTCCCCCCGTCCGATCAAATCCCGGCCGAGCGGGCCCGCGTCCGATTCCATCACCCAGATTGCCGAGAGCGGGCAGAAAGTTGCCGCACGGCATTGGAGCCCCGTCCGCAAACTTTCAAAAAGCCTCACTGACCAGCTCCACCCGCCCAATCACGTCAACTCGTCCTCGACTCCAGCCGTACATCTCTTGTTACTTTCCCTGTTCCCAGAACACTTCGCCCAACATCTACATCCAGCTCGGCCCAGACATCAACAAGGTTCTCCAAAATGGCGGAACAACGAACTATTCACCAGCCGATTCACCCCTCCGTCCGTGCCCAGCTGGACCCGGAGTACGTCGCCCTGCATGACTCCATCATCCAGTACATGGAGCCCTCCGAGGCCCAGCCCTGGGACCCCGCCTCGCGCCACAGACCCAACCCCCTGGCGCACACGACGCAGAAGCTGTCGCCCGTGGGCAAGACGTGGGACGAGGAGCTCGGCGGTGGCGTCCAGGCGCGCGTGTTCGTGCCCGAGGGTGAGGCGCCCCCTGGAGGGTGGCCCTGCTTGGTCTGGCTTCACGGCGGCGGCTGGGTGAACGGTGGTTTGGACAGCGAGAATGGCTTCTTGACACACGTTTGCAAATGTCAGCCCCCTCCTCCTATGATCTTGAAAAGTTTGTCCACATGGAGTGTTATTGATAGGCTGGATAGATGTCCGATGCGTGGTCGTCACCGTCAACTACCGCCACGCCCCTGAGCACGTCTATCCCGCCGCCGTAGACGACTGCCTCGCCGGTCTGAAGTGGATCCTCGAGCCGACGCAAGCGTCCCGGCTCAACATCAACACAAGCCTCGTCACAATCGGAGGCGTCTCAGCGTTGGTCGACCCCTTCCCCCTTTTTCATCCGCACAAATCCCCCTCCCTAAGCATCTAACACCCCCTATCAGAGGCGGCAACCTCGCCGCGATCCTCACCATGAAAGCCTCCCTCGCGAACATCACGCCCGCGCCCATTTCCCAGCTCCTCATCTGCCCCGTCATCGACAGCACCGCCACCGCGGAGACGGGCTGGGCCACTTCCAAGCACGTCCCCTGGCTGACGCCCGGCCGTATGGCGTGGTACCAGAACCTCTACTTCTCGCGCCCCGAGGACAAGACGCAGTGGGAGGCCTCGCCGTGCTTCGCTCCTAAAGAGGTCCTCGCCCGCAGCCCCAGGACGTGGCTTGCCGTCGCCGAGGTGGACCTGCTCACGCCCGAGGGCCTCAAGTATGCAGAGCAGTTGAAGGATGCTGGGGTGGAAGTTCAGACGGAGGTATACAAGGGCGCGACGCACTCTGTTCTTGTGCTTGCCGGGTTAGTATCCTCCAACTCCAGTGCTTTCGACTACAGTTTCTCTGACCTTCAGATTAGTGTCCATCAGATCAGCAGGAAGATAGTTCACGACGCCTGCGCCGTGCTTGCAGAGGGTTTTGGTTCAACATATGATCCTGCCTCTGCCCCTATCTTGTCCCAGCAGGAGTAGCCTGCTGACCGTAAGAAGACAAACCAGCCGGAATCGGTCCATGTGCACAGATCGACCCATGTTTTGAAGACTTGTTTTGCAAAGGGCTGTTTTGTCATAAGAATAGAATGAAACATTTTATCTATAAGCTATATACCATCAAGGCTCCAAGCAACTCCTGTTGTTGTATGTCAAAGTAAACGATGCAAGTTGGGTGCCAGAAATACTAGCTGGTCCACCAGTCTATTATGCTGTAAAAGAGAAAAGGAATCTAGACCGACTGCGAGTTCGATGCGACACCCTACGAAGCAGTAAGGAGTTTCTGCAACTCAGCAAACCGAACCGGCTTCGGCAAGAAAACGTCAAAGCCGGATGTCTCAGCATCCCGTCGGGCGTCCGAGCTTGCCAGGCCGGTCAAAGCAACAACGGTCGTAGCCTGCAGCTTGTGCTCCCGCTCGTACTCTCGTATCCTCTTGGTCGCCTCGAACCCATTCATGACCGGCATGCTGATGTCCATGAGTACAAAGTCAAACTGTCGGCGCTTGCTGGCGGACGCCGGGGTCGACGCGCTCGAGGCCGCGATGAATTTATCCAGCGCTTCCTGTCCGTTCTCGGCTTGCTCATACGAGAAGCCACATTTCTTCATAAACATGACGAGGAGCTTGAGGTTGATTTGGTTGTCGTCGACGAGCAGGACGTGAAGTGTGACGTGTTTCTGCTCAACGATGACGGGCTGGCCGCCGTTCAACGCTGGTGACAGCGCGAGGGCGCCCAGTGGCTTGATCAGGGGTTGTGCTGACATTGCCGGTTCCAGTTCGGACGGCTTGGCGTCTTGGTGGAGAGGAGTTCCGACCCTTTCAACCTCCTGGGCCTGCTCTTGGTGGGCGGATAGAGATCCGGCTGGGATCCTCGACTTCCCGTCGTTCTTCTCCAAGTCTTCCGCGCGTTTGAGGCAGTGGCTGAAGACCTTTGCCAATTTCCGTGGGCCACAACTAAATGTAGTGTCAGCCAAGATGGGGAACTTGTAGCCCGGTGGACGGTAAAACACTCACGGTTGGGGGATTACTTCCACAATCTCGGAAAATTCCATCAAAAGCTTGCTGTGCTCCTGCAGAATCCGCACCGCTTCTTCAGCATTCGGGCTGACGATAATGAAGGGGGACTTCCTGCGTTTCAAAGCCCTCTGCGAGTTCTCCCTGAACCGCTTCTCAAGGATCTCTACAGAGGGCGGCTCGGAGTACAAAAATAGATCGGCGTCTTTGGGGTTGGCCGGATCTTCTTTATCAACCTTCATGTGGAACCACTCGGTGCAAGTCTCAGTGAGAATTCCGTTCAACTTGGTCGCCGGTGCGCTTAGCGGCCGCGACCCCGAACCATTTCCGCCCTCTAAATGCACGACTTGCAACCCCTTGGTCTGTTCGATAGCGTTGCGCATCGCCTCGTCGGGTTCACGAGATGCTTCGTCAGAAACGGGCGAGAAGCTGAGATGTACATCAATCTCAGTGCCTCTGTTCTGTTCCGACCTGACCTCGAGGCTTCCTCTGAGGGAGTCGACAATCTGCTTGACAATACTCAGACCCAGTCCAGTACCAGGTTGGAAAGAATCCTCCTGGCTGAAGGGGAGGAACAGCCGGGTCTGCTGGAATTCTTCCGACATGCCCTTGCCAGAATCTGCTACACGTATCAAAGCGTCAATCTTTGACCCTTCGGTCCTGGCTTGGCCGCTAAGGGAGACGAGGACGAATCCCGACGTGGTGTACTTCAGAGCGTTGCCAAAGAGGTTCATTATGATTCTTCGGAGGGCGCCGGGTTGCGTTTTCACCAACCAAGGCGTCTTTGGGTCGATGTCAATCAAGACTGAAACCAAGCCCTTGGACCCTTGGGGCTGGAAGTTGCCCACCGATCTGACATTATTCGACTCGTTGACACTGATGCTGGGCTTGGGTCCGTCAAATGGACCAGCTCCTACCAGCTTCTTGAAAGCATGACCAGCGGCGATGGCGTCAACGACCTCTTCGACGAGCACAGCTAGGTCCACGACGGACGTCATGCTCAAGCTTTCCAGGGAATCCGAAGTAATAGCAACAGGTCTGTTCAGGTTTTGTCTTGCACGCCTCCTCATCTGCGCCCGGCCAAGCCTGTTGATCTTGCTGTAGTCGAGCACATGGTTGAGGGTGTCGAGCAGGGTCTTGCCGCAGGTGGCGATGGAGCTAATGAGGCCAGACTGGTAGGCATCGGTGCTGGTGTCTTGAAGAAGTTCGGCGGAGCCCAGGATTCCGTGCAACGGGCTGCGCAACTCGTGGCTCATACTGGCGATGAAGGTGGTTTTTGCGGCCTCGTTTTTCTGGCTGTTGATGCGTCCGACCTGGGTCATGATGCTGTTGCTGAATGCCCGGAGATAGGATAGGTCTTGGTCGAGGTTCATCATACGGCCCGTAACCGATGTCCACAGGAAGCAGCCGCCAGCAAGCTTGTCTTCGCCGTAGTCGAACAAGGGCACGAAAACGACAGTCTTTGCTCCTGGGATCTTTTTGAGAAGCTCTTCATGAACCATTTTGACCTTTCGCCGTCTACCCTCCGATCTATCGACGGGAACAGCCCCATCGACGCCCATGGTTTCCCTGTCGCTGGCGCTGTCATCGCCCGAAGAGACACCGACGCCGGCTTCGGTGAAAGAAAACGTCTTCCCCATGGGGAACATGGAGAAGTACTTCTCGAGAATACCGAGTGACAGGGCTGGGCCCTGTTCGATGCGAGCGCGCGCCCGTTCATCGGCCACGGAGAAGCTCAGTATCTTGCAGGGCCTCGAAGACGGCGACGTGTCCGAGTCGGAACTGTCGAGACCGGAGCCCGAAGTAGCAGGCCGAGCAACATCCTCCTCATCCGAAGACTGGTTTCTTCCAGACTTGGCCCGGCTCGCTGGCGTGGAGTTCGTTGTTGCTGTGGCGCCAAAGAGAGCCACACCATCAGCGAGAGTGGAGTGACGAAGGACATCGGCTGCCCGGTTGAAGAGTTTCGACAAGCCGTCGGCCCTAGGCTGGGGTCCCTTCTTCGGCGACGGCGGTGTCTCGGAGACGGGAGGCGATGGCGGCCTCTCGGACATGGAAGGCGCCGGCTCGGCCAACTGGGCCGACTGACGGGATGCTGACGACTCTCTTGATCGGGCTTGAGCTCGAGCCTCGGTATTGCGAAAGTAAGAGTTTGAGCGTGGGATCGGACGCCTTGTCGAAACGAGTGCCATGTCTGGCGGGCGTATCGTCGAAGGGCTCCGCGGGATCTCGTCCTTGACCGCGGTGGGATCTTCGTTGAGAGCCGAGCACCCCTCGATGAAGGTCGCCAGGCCACGCACGATCCGCTCACCCTTGAAGCGATCGACCCGGTCCCGCGCCCATTCCAAGTGCTCCATGGCGGTCTGGGCGACGCCCTGCATGAAGCGAATCTCATCCGCAGTCAGTCCATCGTGAGGTTTCTCATCGGAGACGGCAAAGGAACCGATCTTGTGGCCGCTGCGTGAGATGATGGGCACGCCGGCGTAGAAACGCACGCCAGGCTCGGACAGCACGTACGGCCGGTTGCAGAAGCGTGAGTCGAGACGACAGTCGTTGACGATGAGGCCGGTGGCGGTATACGGCTTACCCCTGTGATCGAGGCCGGTGCAAGTGTTTACCAAGGAGTGTTCGCAAACAGCATCCGGACGCGATAAGATGGCGGCGCCGACTAGTGAAGATTATAGGTGTTAGCACATCAGCTCCAAACACACAAGCCATCTCCTCAGCCTCTCGGGACGAGGGCATGGAGGGGAGAAAGCCGAAGCCAAACGTGCCAAGTCGACATGATGGTGGTGCTCCAGAAGCAGCCGGGGCAGTGACATGTTGTGGGCAGAGGCTACGTACGCCACAAATCGGCATTGGGACTGGTGGACCGGTCCTCATCATTGTTCAAGCCGTCGCTCTGGTGGTCTTGCAGGTCATCAAGGTCTCCGAGCTGAATAATGCGGGTGGCCTCGGCGAGGATCGTCTGAGTGGTGGAATCAATCAGCGATACCATGGCACGCTTGACGTTTAGTCGCAGGACGGCCAGCTGGGCAAAGGCCGTCAGTGCCTTATCGGACGAGGCCTTGGGCTTGAAGCCCGTGCCGTGTAAGTCGGGGGCGGCGATGCTGTCAACATTGAGGGCAACATTGAGCGACGACCCCTGAGCAACCTGCCAGCTCTGGAGATATCGCTGCACCTCACGTTCACGCTGCGCTTCGGACATCGGATGAGATGAGAAGAATGCGCGCACACGACACTGCAGGGGGTGGCGCTAGAGCACGAGTAGATGAGTGAGTGACGTGTGTCGGGGGGCCTGTCTCCAGTGCTGTGGTGTTGAGGCAGCGACGGCGGCTCGTCACGTCTGCCCTCAACCTCGATTCTTTGACTTTCTTGCTTGTTCACCTGGGGGTTTTTTTGTTGTGTTTTTACCTTCCTCGGGATAGATAGGCGGCGAGAGGCCTGGCGGGGTGACAAGACTAGGAGGAAACAGTCGTGGGCCTAGCGTGGCGGCCTCGGTAAGCGCTGGGGGCAAGGGGACGTTTCCCATGAGCCTTACCCGTTCGGGTGCGGTTGTGGCAGGCGAGACGAAGAAAAATCAAACCTTGGCGAGCTTCTTGGTGATGGAATTACATCATACCTCCATCAACCGGGTCCACAGCCTCAGGGATTCCACGTTCTAGATTGGCCTATGAAACGCGGTCCAGCGCGGTTGACCAAGACGGCAACGGACTAAGCCAATGACTCGGAAGGATGTTATTTCCTATTCCCTCTCACGATCTCGATCCTCTGCGGGGAGCATCGAGCTGAGTGGTCCTGTAGCCAATTGACGCATTGGCGCTTTGCCGCAATTTCTGCAGAGAACATTCCTATCGATCGACAAAGCCTGACATTCCAGCACACGCACCTTGATCTTGAATTCTGAGCAGTCATTTATATGGCTTGGGGGCATGAATACTAGTGTTGGTTCCCCATGCGTACATCCCCAACTGCAACCGCGAAGTCCAAGTCTTGATTAGCCTACTACGGTATTCGACTGTAGTGTACATATACTACACATGGTAGAACCCGCCTGACTCGATCGTTAAAGTGGACCAGAGAGTTGCCTGTGCGCCATTGCCGCCGCTTGCGCCTGCCAATCTCAGCAAGTGCTCCTCGGCCGGGTAGCTCGATAGCGAGCTTCGCCGCTGAGACTCTTTTCAGTGACATCGCAGCCCTTACGCAACTCAATGTCTCCAACCCCAACGAGAAAAGAGACAAGAGACGCAAAAGGCAACCACAACGTGCTTAGTTTGGGCCCTAGCAAGCACAGAACCTTGTTGAGGTAGCCCAATGCAGCACCTTCTCCCGACCTCTTCCCAACTCTAATCCTTGGCGAATTCGTAGGTAATTGTGCGTCTCTCAAGTCGTCAGCAGTCCACGCTTCCCCTAGCCTATTTCGTGTAGTCCTTGAAGTTTGTGCAGACCAAGTTTCGTATGCTGCAGCGATTACTACAGGCTCAACAACCAACAACCAATTGCATTTTGTAATCATGAATTATGTGGAGAAGGTTCATACAGACAATGATACAGAACCGCAACTCATCTGTTCTCTCAATCTCCAGAGCCACACACAATCTGGTCATCGCGAGGTGTGAAGGTCTTACCCACATCTCGACTAGGGTATGAGAACACATCAGTACATGGTTATGCAGAGGTGGTGTAAGCCCATGTTTAACAGAACAAGACGTGGGGGTTGTTTTCACGTGGTGAAACATAAAACTATTACGAATATCCATAATGATCACGTACTCGGCAGGTACTATCTAGTCGCTGGCCCGTTTGTGTTCTTTGATGAGTTCGAGGCGTTCGCGACCTCATACCCAGACCGCACTGAGCCAAGATAGAACCTGAAGTCGGTCTCTGCTGAACCGAAACCAAGCCGGAAAGCACACTGTTCTCTCAGAACGTTGATGGCATTATGCGCAAAACAGTTTCAACTACTTCAACCCCGCGGAATGAGATGCAGGGATTATCGTGCGTTGACCAGTGTATGATACATTCGATAACCCGAGGTTCATCAACACTACTAGATCAGGGATTCTAGACTTTATTCATCAAGCTGAGCCAAGCAGTGTCGTGTGAAGAGAGAAGCAGCTGCTATGTGCCGGCAAACATTCAAACATGTCAACTCCTACGGTCACAAAAAGTAATGAGGTACGCAAAGCCCTTTTTAGTCTCTACGGCGAATGAGGCCCCCAAGTTTTGTGTATATGCCTCGTTTTGTTAGACAAGGTGTTCATTTTTATTGAAATTGAGTGGATGAAATAAGATGCCGGGTCTCATGCCAAAAAAGGAATTTCTCGTCAAAGACGACGAATGAAGAGAGACATTACTAGAGTTAGCCTCGCGCCTCTCCCGCTTGGCGTCGCAACGGCAAGTGAGTCACGTCCTGACTAACAACCCGGGCTTTTACACAACATCAACGCCCTCAACCGTCAAAAACCCCCACAACCTCTGTCCTCAGATTGCAACACCTCAGCCCAGGGACCGGCCACCAACATGGCCTCATCACCCTACACCGTCCTCGTCACCGGATCGTCCGGCCACCTCGGCGCCGCCCTCATGCTCACGCTCCCCTCGCAGGGCCACACCCCCTTGGGCATCGACATCCTCCCCTCGGAGACGACTACCGTCGTCGGCTCCGTCACGGACCGCCCCCTCGTCGCCGCCGTTCTCGCCCAGAACCCTTCCATCTCACACATTGTCCACGCAGCGACCCTGCACAAGCCCCACGTCGAGTCGCACCCAAAGTCCGCCTTTGTCGACACAAACATCACCGGCACCCTCGTCCTCCTCGAGGAGGCCGCCGCCCTGGGCCCCGCGCGCATCGCGTCCTTCGTCTTCGTCTCGACGACCTCGGCGTTTGGCGGCGCCCTGTCCCCGGCCCCGGGACGGCCCGCCGCCTGGATCGACGAGTCCGTCGTCCCCGTCCCCAAGAATATCTACGGCGCGACAAAGTGCGCGGCCGAGGACCTCTGCGCCCTCGCCCACCGCCAGTCCTCCCTCCCCGTGCTCGTCCTCCGCACGTCTCGCTTCTTCCCCGAGGCCGACGACGACGAGGACCGCCGCGCCGCCATGGCCGACGCGAACCTCAAGGTCTGCGAGCTGGCCTACCGCCGGGCGGACATCGCCGACGTCGTCTCCGCCGTGGTGTGCGCCATGGCGAGGGCGGCCGACATCGGCTTCGCGAAGTACATCGTCTCCGCCCCGCCGCCGTTCTCGCGGGCCGACGACGCGGACGGAGGGGCCCCGGCGCTTCTGCGGCGCTTGGATGCAGACGCGGGCGCCGTTTTTCGGGAGGCCGTGCCCGGGTGCGCGGCTGTGTTTGAGAAGCTTGGATGGAGGTTCCTGGACCGGCTGGACCGGGTGTACGACTCTTCGAGGGCGGTCAGGGAGCTCGGGTGGAGGCCCGAGTGGACTTTTGAAAAGGCCATTGAGAAGCTCGCCCGAGGGGAGGACTGGAGGAGTGAGCTGACGCACAGGGTCGGGAAGAGGGGCTATCATGCCGTTCCAACGGGTGTGTATACCACGCGGTGAGAGGTCGCGGACGATGGCGGCTATGGCAGCATGTGCAGATGAATTACATATCTGGTATTCAAAGTCTATATGTGCTTCATAAAGATATCCGACGAGAAAAAGGGGCAAATGGGTACTCGAACAAAACCGCCAATATGTGCAATGCAGCGTATCTCTCGTATGCAAGGCTATGCAAGCGCACCATTCTCCTTTTGACTCACGACCCCAAGCTCACGCCCCAGATCCAGTATTTGCGACGCAACCGCCTCCACGTCCCACGTCTTGATCGGGACGCGGTGTGCGCCATCCCATTCAACCAGCCGCGTTGTCCCCGGCTGGCAGTACTGCTTCAACAACCTCCGGTGATGGTCCAGCCCGGCGTCCTTAAGGCCGTGCACATGGATCGTCGGGAGCTTGAGGATGTGATCGTTGGACGAGCCGTTTGGCCAGTCATGGAACTCGACGCTTGCCTCGGCGGCATCACCGACACCCTGCGCCGCCTCTAACCGGTCGTCCAGCACGATCAATGGCGCCCGCCCGGCCAGCAACACTCCGAACTTCCAGTCCGCCGAGCCGCCCGCCGACGCGATGCGCTTGCCGTACTTCTGCTTGAGCATCTGCTGCGTGTACATCAAGCTCGCACTGATCTTGGCTCCCTGGCTGAAGCCCAACAGACCGACCCACTCGCCCGTGGCGCCGAGGGCATCGTCGTCGTCCATGGCCATGCGCAGCTGGAAGTGGATCTCGGCCGAGGCTGTCTCGGCGTCGACGGCCTGGTGCTCGGGGAGCCATCGCAGCCAGCGACGGAACGGCCCATAGTCGCCGTAGACGGAGACGATGTCGTGGTGCGGGGCGCAGATGAAGGGCCCGTCGACAAAGACGAGACGGAAGTCGTTCTTGAGGCGGGAGATGAGAGCCCGGCACTGAACCTTGAAGACGGATGCGTTGACGCCGCCGCCGTGGAGGCAGAGGATGCGCGGGAGGTGGAGGGTGGGGTCAGGACCCGGCGGAAGCGACGTTGCGCTTGGCATTGTTTTCCCGGGGGGTGGGTTGAGGTCGAGGTATGGTCTCTCTCGGGTATCGTGTAATAGCGAGAAGGGCGAGGTGTGTCGATGAAGAGTTTGATGCAAGGGGAAGACAGATTTTTTCGGGACCGAAGAGTTGAAGATCGGGTACTTGGAGAGGAGAAGGAGAGAATACAAAGAGCGAGGAAGACGCGAGTGAGAGAGGAGGATGCAGGACCGGTCACCTCTTTACTCTAATCGAAAAGGAAGGGAGAGCCATCCGTCAGCAAGCTCTACCTTGCGCTCGCCCGTTCACGGCTCTCTCTTGGTGTCTTCGACGCCCACCTTTGCTTTGCGCAGGGGCAGCAAACAGAGCGCCAATGTGGGGCGATGGATTTGGCCTTTGTCCGTCGCTTCACCGGCCGGAGCTCCGAAAAGGATCTGGCACTGGCGCCGGTCTCTTGTCACTTTCGGTCTACTGCTTTGCTGACCTCCCAGAGACCTCCTAGAGAAAGCAGTAAGACGAGGGATTTGGCTCGGCGATCAGCGTAAGGGCTTGGCCGAATCCGTCAATAGTCAAGATGCCTCGGCGGGCGGTGGCAGCGGAGGGGCAAGGCCGCCCTTAGAAAAAGGCAATTGCGTCGGATAGATCGTGAGGCCCGTCGTCCAACGATTCCGTCTCCCAGCTGAAACGTTTCCGCGTTGGTGCACCCAGTTTCGAATAACTTTATGAGAGACAACTTTGCGAAAGAGGCAGACGAACTGCCGGATGTTGCCCTTTAGAGGGAAAAACGTGATACTGCTGAACCCGGTGGGACGGTCGAGCGATTGCAACGCCGAACATCAGATACTCAAAGAAGCCTGAGGAGAAATGAGATGAAGCACACGGAAAGCTTGTTTAACACAAATGACTCGGAGTGGAAGCGGAATGCGCTTCGTGTGCAGAGGACGGGTAAGGCGCAATCCAAGATGACCGGGAGGCAAGGCGGTTCGCAACAAGGTAGTGTACAACTCGGCGGGCCCTTCGTCTTCCTCGCTGCCCGCTGCATCAGTTCGCCGGACACTTGTTGGGAGACGTCCGAGGGGCTTGCCCAACACCCTTGGCAACGTCCGGTCCGAGACCCACGCTTATCAACGACCTGTCAGTTTTTCGAGTCTCAGCAGTGACTCGGTGAAAACAGAGCGTGAAGAATAATTAATAAACCCGAACGTCTCGCCATCTCATATGCTTCGCATTCGACGCAGCTTTGATTATCGGATCGGTCGCTGCTGCTGCACCAGCAAGCTGAAAGTCGAAGCCGGGAATCCCGTTCGGCGTTCAATCCCCGACCGACTTGTTTGCTTGATTCCCGAGTCCCGAAATGGTTGCTCATCTTTGCCGCTAGGGATGCGAAGTCCGTTCAGCCTTGGTCCGAATTACCACCGTGGTTTGCTATTTAGTCACTTGGCTTCCCCGTCATAGGCTTGCTTATCGTTATCGGACCGTCATGTTCCAGGGTCCATTGAGCGCCGGTCATCCGTCTGTCTCTGGCTGCGCTGGCTCTCCGTCGCTTGACCTAACTGGGACGACGAGAAACGCGTCAGCAGCACGGGAAGTAAGTTTGGCAGACTGATTCAAGACCCCCAAGCTGTCAGCCCAAATCCGAATTGAAAACAAGAGGCGACAGCACAACAATCCGCAAAGTATCCGCACGGAATAAGGTTGGTTGAGTGGTTCTGAGGGGGGAAAGACGTGATGTGGAGATGGATGGGTATGATGGAAGGTAATGGACGACCTGAGTGTTGGGGAGGGAGGGACGGGGAGGGAAGGCTTCAGTGAGCAGGGATGACACACTGACTCGTTCGTGTCTCTGTTCGTTCTTCTGCGCTAGCAGCGACTCAGCCACACACTCGTATCGCACTCGCCCCATGTGCCCCAGATTCCACCCGAGCATCAGCCACACCATGACGTTGCGGACCTAGTGCCCCTCGCCCGAGGCCGTTTCCCCTCTTTCCCTGCTTGCTTGGTGTACCTACCTAGCTCCTATGAGCTGGCAGAGCAGCGGGGTACTGGTGGTGGTGCTCGTGCTGCTGTCCACGTCGCGATGACACGACTTTGCACCCGAGAGGCCTCACTGCAAATATCAGGATTTTCCGTCTTGTACATACTTTTCCAACCGAGCCACAGTAGATTACAATCCATCTGAGCCTCGACAAGCTAGGTACAAGATCCACGTTGACGACACTTCTGCGCCACACGAGCAATTTGCACAACTCACCAAACCCATCGGTCTCGCCGTGACGAAAGCTCCACATCAGCTCCTTACGCCTACAGACCTACATAAGCAGTTACGCCCACAGCCCATTGTCCCAAGACCGGTCGAATCCACCATAGATCTCTCAACGCATCCTCAAGATACCCAAAGTTCGCATCGCTTGTTTTGTCTTCCTTCTTTGATACCCAATCAATCAACCGGACACGACTCAACACACTACAGTCGATAGACCATCTTCCCATAATGTCAGGCACAAACCCCGAGAAGCCTCCCATCCAGCCGGAGCAGCAGCTCTACCCCCATCCGACCGGCGACAACAACTACCAACAACAGCAACCGCCTCAGTACGCCTCCGGCGCGACGCAGTACAACCCTGATCAGAAGAGCGAGCTTCCCGGCGGCCACGCCAGCCAGGCCCAGCACTTCCCCCCTCCGCCGCCTGGCCCGCCTCCTGCGAACCAGCCACAGTTCACACATGCTCCCCAACCGCAGCAGCAGTCATACGGTAGCGCCACACCCCAGCAACAATACAACCAGACGTCGTCGCAGCAGCAGCAGCAGCAGCAGCAGCAGCACTACTCCCAAGCTCCGCTAGGCCAACATGCTCCCGGCCAGCACGCCGAGGGCGCCGTCCCCGGCTACAACCCCGCGGACCACGGCGCCGGCCACCACTATGCGCAGTTCGACGCACCCCCGGGCAGTGCGGCACCGGGCCACATGCAAGGCGGCCCCTATACGGACCCCGCGGCAGCGCACGCAGCCTACATTGCCCCCGTCAATGCTTCGACGGATCCCCTGAACCCTCAGAAGGAGAAGAAGGGATGGGGCGAGCGCCTCTCCCAGATCGGCATGAAGGCCGCCGTCCCCATCAACGCGTTGGCCAACAAGATGGGCTCGCAGAGCTTCCTGCCGACCACTATGGACAAGGAGTGCGAGAAGGCCGCCAAAATCCTCAGGAGCTTCTGCAGTAAGTTTAAACCACCCCGTATACCTACAGCGTGTTGTTCACCGCTGACAACGTCACAGAGGACGGCATCACATCCGACGTGCCCCTGCAGACACAAGCTTCCGAGCACCTCGAGCCCGGTAAGCATGCTGAGGGCCACGGCTCGCGGCCCACGACGCCGAACAAGGAAAAGGTTCGCAAGGAGCAGAAGGCCATTGTCAAGATCCCCTCCAAGGTCATCAACAAGGCCGTCGGCCTGGCCATCTTCACCACCGCCAGAGCCGGCTTCAACTTCTCCGGCGCTACCGGCTCCGGTGTGCTCATCTCTCGTCTCCCAGATGGATCGTGGAGCCCGCCGTCCGGCATCCAGGTACACGCCCTAGGCGCTGGATTCATGATCGGAATCGACATCTATGACTGCGTATGCGTCATCAACAGCCGCGAGGCTCTCGCTGCCTTCATGAGCACGCGTGTCTCTTTGGGTCCTGATGTCGCCGTCGTCGCCGGTCCATACGGTGCCGGTGGCGTTTTGGACGTCGGCGCCTCTTTCGGTGGAAAGAACCCCGAAGACAAGAGGACGGCCGAACAGGCAGACACGAAGCCTGTTGACGACGGCAAGCTCAAGCCCGACGAGAAGCAGAAGCGCAGAAGCAGCAGCTCCTCCATCAAGCCTGTCTTTTCCTACGTCAAGTCTCGTGGCTTCTACGCGGGTATCCAAGTCGACGGCACCGTCGTCACGGAGAGGAAGGACGCCAACGCGGCCTTTTACGGTCAAAAGGTCACTGTCGACCAGATCGTCAGAGGTCAGGTTCCTCCTCAGGGCCCCGGTGGTATGTGGCCCACAGGTGCGCAGGCTCTGTACGAGGCTCTTCGCACTGCCGAGCAGCAGAAGCCTCTTCCGGAAGTCCACCTCCCTCAAGCAACCACCGGCCAAGTCCCCCCTCAGGGTTCTATTCCTCAGCAACAGCAGCAGTACGGCGGTCAGCAGCCCCAATACGGCGGCGGCAGACCCGAAGGAACCGGCGTTCCGGCCTATGGCCAACCTCAATACACCCACTCAGAGGGTGGTCCCCTAGGATCGCATCCACCCGGTCAGGGCCCCACTGCCTCTGGAGCTC
This sequence comes from Colletotrichum spaethianum, assembly GCF_022836535.1. Lineage (NCBI taxonomy): Eukaryota > Fungi > Ascomycota > Sordariomycetes > Glomerellales > Glomerellaceae > Colletotrichum > Colletotrichum spaethianum. The sequence continues at coordinate 856,737 of NW_026054780.1, read as the reverse complement.
TGAACCGAGAGGAGCAGCTCCCGGGCTACGTCGAGGACGGCGTGACGCGTCCCGGCGTGGGCGACCACAAGGGTCATTACCAGTAGATGAGGAGGCCGATATGGTGCGACTTTGGTATGGAAGTTACGTAGGCTGAAGATATCCCCATGGAGTTGTGGCATTTTGCAATTATACTAGGTAGCCGAATATAATCCTAACGAACACTGCCTTGTGTAGCCCGATCGATGTGTGAAAGCATTAAGCAGCTGACTGGACCTACCGCGCTCCTGTGGCATGTCATCCACATCTGCATCCACCGGACGGCGGCCGAAGTGTGCCGGGCACTGGTGGTACCGTCCCGAAGACGGCATGAAAACATGCATGTGGCCGATATAACGCGCCCTTGCAGCTTGATAAGTCCGGCCTTCTATACTCCGGTGTGGCACGACGTGAGATACGCCTAGTGCATCAAGGAACGCCGATGCGGCAGTGGACAGGGCCGCTGCAAGCTCGGAGTAGGACAGAAAACGGTCACGACATTCAGCGTTTTGTGTGTTTGCCCTTGTGCACCCGGACAAACGACAAGCGGGAGCAGGCGAGAGAGCCCACGCAATCGTCCATATCGAGGTCGGCAGTAGACATGGACGGCGCCTTCTGGCTCCGTCCCATCGAAAGCTACAGCGACAGTGAGTTTTTGATCCGACGGACCGCGGAGAGACGGTGATTTTACTGGTCTGCAATCCTTACGGGGAGCTTGAATGACCTATGTGGCTTCATCTTGCATGCTGCACCGTTGTTCCAAGCGTGCTTCATAAATATTGTATGCATGTCTGGTTGGCCGCGTGGTTCGCGCTAGACTGCCATGTTTCAACCGCCGCCAAGGCGTCCCGAGGTATGCATAGGTGATTGGAAAAGCGAGAAGGGACTCCTGCGGCAACAAGACAAATACAGAAGAAGAAAGGCAAAGAACAAGCAATGATTGGTACTCACAAGTCCCCGAATCGAGGACGTTGCAACGGCAGGGGAGGAATCATGCAGGCATGCCAAGTGCCGGATGTAAATGAGGTCCAAACCAACTAGCACTTTGCCAGACCATGATTATTGCTTGGGCTGGGTGTTTGACGTCTGTCATTCATGGCAAAGCGACGTCTGGGCTGCCAAGCGACACTCTACAATCAGCAAAATCGAGACTGCATTATTGCGAATTACTTCGAATGGAACTAACTGGCGGCCGGGCCAGTCGTTGATCAAAGGGGCGAGGGAAGCCGAGCTACCGAGTGATACCAGCAGATCGTGATATCCGCAAAGCGGGATCAAGGATACCGGTGCGGCGCAGCCCCAGAATCCACGGTTGGGTCATGTACCGGCCGTCTGTCGTCGGCTCCCGCAGAGTCAGAGGTTGAGTAGACATAGGTTCAATGTCAATCAATCCGGAGCCGCCGTCCACTGTTGGTTAGAGACGCAATAGGGAACTGCGTTGTGCTAGTAGGGCGAGCCGATCATCGAGAGCTCTGAAACGACTCGATTGACGATCTGCAGGGGTTGGGAATGTCGACACAATTCGGACGACGTTCATCGTGCGATTGTCTTGTCTTGGTCCTAAAAAAAGCGACAAGAGAAGCCGCCAGGCCGGTTCTCGGCTGGCTCAGCCCCAGGAGCTTAGCCCTTGTGGTTATTTCACGAGTTCCCCGCCGGCAGTGGAATCTTGGGTGCGATTCTAGCATTCCGCCTGTTGACCAACGACGCGGGACGTTGCATTTCTGACAATTGTCTGGACTCTGCCGGTCTCGGCTGGCCGTAGAACCAGAACACGGAAAGTTGTGTCCTGGCCTGATTCCCCAGACAAGCTGGGCAGAATTCCAGCCAGAGCCGTGATCAGTGGGTTGGTGGAGGAACTTGCAGGCTGGATTCCGCGCGCAGAGTTGTGGAAAGGACGTCATCGGCTCCACGGCGATGAGACGTCCGGGATGTGCAGGTCTTTGTCAAGTCAGGTCTCGAGTCTCGACGTTGCTTGCTTCGGCCTTTCGCCGGCGGCTCAGGGCCCCCCCCCCCTTTTTTCGCCTCTTCAACCTCCAGTTGCCCACAACCCCTTCATCTGACATCCCCACGCCAAGGAAACGGTCTCTGGAACTGGCTCTGGCCGAAGTGGTGTGCAACTGGAGACTGGTCCGTAAAGTCGTGCCAGACCCATCACAATGTCTTTGACAGTGGGCAGATGGGCAGGCCGATCGACTGTTTGCCCCCAGTTCTGCCGCCCGTTTCCCTCGCCCCCTGCTTCGCTCTGGGGATTTAGGGGTGTACTCTGTGTCCGTTGTACGATTCGCACGCGACAGCGACCAGTTCGTCGGTTCGGGTGTCATCTTATCATTTACGATTGTTCTTGCATTCTTTAGGACGATTAAGCTCATCGCCAAGTCCAACTGTTTTGCAGTGACTGGCCGGGTAGAGCTGGCACATTTAGCTTTTTGTCTCTAAGTTTCCCGTCTGTCGGGGTATTAGATGGAATGGTCAGAAGCGGGAGGTGCGCTACGCTGCGCCAAAATTCACGGCGTCGAGCCGAGAGTCTGATGGGCTGGGCCAGCTGCCGCTCCAAGCACGCGCCATTGTTTTGGGTAGGGTGTCTTCCATCATGGCTAGAAAAGGGACAAAGACTGCGTGGCTGCTGTCAGAGAAATGCTGATCGGCCGCAGTTCGCAGCAGGATCCGCGTCATGTTCCCGTTGAAGGAGAAAGGGATCCAACGGTACCGGCACACTCCCTGAACCGGGAGGGTCACTGTCAATTGGGGTGCCCGGGAAGTTCAGAGTCGCGAGATGATTTGTTGCAGGGGTGAGCAGCATTGACGGTGGACCTCCCAGCCCAGCCTCTGTCCCTTTATGGGGAGCCCGGTTCAGTTGCAGGGCAGCAGAGCTGTCAACCAGCCAGGAAGAGGTGAGCAGCACCACTTAAGCAGCCTGGCTCTTCACGATTGTCTTTGGTTGATGTCGATCTCGCCGTGATGGAACATGTGGTTGGCCACAGCGACATGTTCAGCAGCTAAGCGCTCCGCAGCCGTTGAGGGCGGAAAGAGGGGTTGGCTGATGGGCCCAAGGATAACGGCTGAAGATCCGGCCCCCTTTGGCCTGCTTGGGGCCGCCCGGTGACCATCTGGAAGAGGCCGGGCACCACTGATCGGGTTCCGGCTCGAGGTCAGAGACGAGATGGGAATGGCAGTCTTGAACTTGCGGTCGTGGTGTTCAAGGTAAAGACGGAGGCTGGGCTGATGCTGGTGTTGTTTTTGTTGGCTACGCAGGTGTTTGGCCACTCGGTGGAGGCAACGGCTAGCATTGGACCAAGACTGGATGACGACGCGTAAGGTGACCCGTTTTTTTCTGTGTTGCGAAAAATAGCAACTTGCGTGTCGTGTGTATCCTGCTTTCTGGTAGACAGAGGGTTTCATTCGGAGTAGTTCTTCATAGCTGACGGGTGGCAGACAGCAGAAACAGTGGGCTCTAGCGCAGGCTGTGCTTCTGTATAGCGGGTACGAAGCGCGCGAGGTTTCTTGTAGGTAGCAGGCCAGCACAGCGCTGCGTCCATACACAGTAGGGCAGGCTCCAGTCAATAGCTCGTGTTAAATGCATTGTACAGTAGTGGATGGATCGAGGTTGTTGGGCAGGACCGATGACGATGGCAAAGCAGAATGCATCAGAGTCATGACAGCCGCCGAGGCAGCGACTCGGTCGGTCAATCGGAATGCAGGGCCATTGACCTCTGAGAACCTGGCAGCTGAACGGAAGAGCCTCCGCACACTACAGCAGGTGCCTTGTTTGGCCCGACTGGCACACACCAGACAAGGCCAGGACCGGCAGAGGCGACTCAGACCCCACGAGGTTGAGGGAGATTCTTCTTCCTCGCCCAGCTTGCGTTGGACGGATGTCAGAGACGGCAGGTTTGGGATCGAGACAAATCGGCCACACGATCAGCGGCACCGTATTATGGACGCATTGGACTGTAGTGCTATGTAGATTGAGTAGCGAGTATAGTTGTTCGTGCCACCGACGAAGATGGGGTCTTCGTGGGTACACGTCGGTGCTTTACAGTAGGGTGACCGAAGTGTCAATACGGGTTGGAGACCCGGTGGTCCCTGGAGGGATATGATGATGCCATGGGCAGTCTAACTCCGTTGGGCTGATTTGGGGAGCCGCGTTGCGATACGAAAGAAACGGAGACGTGGGTGTGGGTTGGGTGGAAGGGAACGGCATCGAAGCAGCAGATTGATGAAATCTGGGCGGGTTGGGGTGGCCATGGTTTGCAAAGGAAATATTAAGATTGGAGTCGCTCGGCACATGGGAAGGATGTGCAAGGAAGAAGTGTGAGATTGCGGCGTGGCTCGCGGGTACGACTGCGGTACTTGACGGGAAGCGGTAATTTCTGTGGAGTCAGAATGTAGATTTGGGTTCCTTGGCTCCCCCCCCCCCCCAAATTTTGCCTTGTCGAGTCGTTCGTACCTTTGGTCCCTTCACAAGATTCAGTGAGCAGGAAGAGGGAAAAAGAAAAGAAGAAAAGGAGGAAGGAAGGGGAGGGTGGGCCGAAGCAGCAGCTATCGAGACCCCTGACAAGGGAGTGAAGGGAAGGAAGTGAGTCGAGGAAGCCCCTGGAAGCAAGAGACGCCAGCGGCCAATTACCAGTGTCCATTTGTGATTTTTTCCTTCTCTCTACTGTGGTATACTTTTCCCACTTCACAGATTGCAGGTGTGTGCCTTCCAATCGTGTGCTCCTGCCTCGAGCACGTTTGCAGCGCCACGAGATGGCGATTGGATCTGATGGTCCGTGGGCCAATGAGACGGCACGTATCATAGCGTTGTGGACCCCAATTCCCGAGAATGCGAACTCTGATACGGGTTGATTCGTCATTTTGTTCAATTTTGCATCTCTTGATGAGCCCGTATCTTGTTCCAATGCATTGGCACAATGTTCCGTTGATAGACACTGATAGACAGCAACGGCTGCGACTCGAGACAGGCCGAGAGGCTTGAGAGCGGACTTTACATAACCATGCTTTGTGTCCATCTCTCATAAGCCCACTAATTCCACGGGTATCTTGGTTCGACTCCAATCTTGGCTCTGGACGCTAAGCAGCGCCCATTCAAGGGGGACTCGGTGCTGGTTCGCAGCACAGAGCACCGGACTGGGAACGCAAGTCAGGATCAAACGCCGTTGCCAACGCCGTGTCGACGGGAATGTCAGTCAAAGAGCAGATCGCCCAGTATCTAAGACACGCTCTAACGCTTTAGTGCGTCCAGCCACGGGACACAGGTCGTAAGTGTGTGTGTTTGAGGTTGACAAGACGACGAGAATCGGCCATCGTTTTTCACCGTGCTTTCGAATCGTTCTTCATCGATAACCTCTCATGCTGGGCGACTAGCCATCCATGATCCGTGGCAACAATCACCTCCGGATACGGGTCGCCTAGACATGCTCGGCACGGGTAGCAGGCAGTTTGAACAAGAGTGACAATCCAAGAAACACCCCAAACGCTGCCGTGCCCAGCCCGCGACGGCGATAAAGGCAGATGGGATTGCTGGGCTCTCGCCGTCACGGTGCCGTAACGACTTTGAAGTCCCGCTTCTGGTCGAGGCGAACGATAACGCTGAGCGCTAGGCTGCGGGGCCATGGCAGCAGCACACCGGGGGGAGAGGGAGGGAGGGGGAAAATATGTGGATGGAGTCTTGCCGCGGCGTCGTGGTCCATGTCCTAGGTGAGATATCCCGGCGCATGTCTTGTCCGCACTCTTTGAGCCCCCACCGGCATCATTTCCCGCCCCGCCACATCCCGGTCCTGACCAGTCAATTCTCTTGGTCCTTCCCCATCCCTGGTCGCGCGGGCTGGACCTCTCTTTCCCACGGCCTCCCACCACCACCACCACCCATGAACACCTCCTTCTCACAGTGCCACACGCACCCAACACACACACCTCCAGTATCCTCTCCCAGGACTGTCACCTGGCAGTCTCGAGCGAAACCCTGCGTGCGCTGGAAGTTGGCGGAGATGCTTGGGGTGAGTCTCGGAGGCGCGGTGGGATGAGATGACACGGCGAGAACAGACGTCGAGTCGTGCCATGGGGAGGTGCAAAGACGGCTGCAGACGCATGCGTGCGCAATCCACCAACATCAGACCGAACGCCTGTTGTTGCTAAATGCTGTCGCTGCTGCTGCTGCATGTTCCATGTTCCATGTTGCCGCGTGTGCACCCAGCACGAGGCGAGTTGCGGGTGACGGACAGCTGACGACGGTCTCTGGGAATAGAAGCACTGGCTCTTACAGTGTATGATGAGCAGCAGCCAGCCCGGTGACTGAGGGAGGTGAGTCGGTCGACGGTTGATTCGTCCCGCCCTGTCAACCTCCAACTCGGTTGCAAATTCCCATGCAAGACGCGACCTGCAGGTCCCGTTTCCGCGCCAAGGACCGTCCCAGGTTCCCCTGCCTCTGCTTAGCGTCCAGTCCGTGGCGTTTCTCTCTGTCTTGTCAGTCCTCTCGGTCGCTCTCTTGCCTGTTACCAGTACCTTCGCGCACTGCATTGCCTCTCGTCACTCTCTCCGTCACCCTGCCTCAATTCACCTTGGCTGTGGCCCCGGCAGCCTCTGGCGGGCGGCGGACGGCGGCGTCATCGGCGTCGTAGTCGTCGACGGCGACTGGCAGTCTGGACCGGTGGCTGATGGCACTGACAAGCCCAGCGAGGCGACGACGTCTTGTGCCTCAAGGTAAACGCCGAGATTTCCCATCTGAGAAGGCACCTGCCACCCATCCCCTATTTCTCTCTCCTGCTCCCCTTGTATCCGAACACATAGTCTTCTCTCCTAATACGTGCTATAGCACTGTGACATGCCCAAATGCAGCCGGTGCCAGTCCCGGACTGGATGGGAAGTGATGGGCCTTTTTTCTTCAACACGGCAGGCCACCCCTGTGCGTCCAATTTAATTCCAATCATCCATGCCACCTGCGTTCCCACGCTCTCATCGCTTCATTCGCGGCCACGGCCATACCGACCAATCTTGGTCCAGTTCCTCTTCTCCCCCCTAGTGCTGGTTTTATGTGAGGTAGCGGGCGGGACAGACAGAGAGCTGATTGACAGGAAGGGGAAGACTGGTTCTGCTGCTAGTATAGATCCTGTCCCTTCCTGTCCAGTCCCTCTTTTATTTCCTTCCCATCCCACTCCCCGTTCCCACACCCATTCCTTCCTGCTCCACGCCCTTGCCCTTTTCCTGGCTATCCCATCCGATTCAAACCTCACCCCCCCCCCCCCCCCCCCCCCCCCCCCCCGGGCCCTTGAACCTGCCTTTCCACCCCCAAAGTTGTCCCCAGTCCGTCACTCTACGCCGTACGAACAGTCTCCTCTACGTACAGTAGTAGCAGTGTATGTAGTGCAAGACCTTGCCGTCTGGGACCTGTCTCTCCTAATTATCCTAGCCTCCCGTTCGGAAAGCGTACGCACTATTCGTACGCCTTGCACCAGGGGACCCTCTTTTCGTTCTTCCAGACCTCTTCTACCTCTTCTTCCCTCATCTCCCGCCCTTCCCCTCCAGCTCTTTTCCTCCTCTTTCGTCTCTCCAGCTCACGACGAATCTGGATCGCCAGCCTGTGTCTGCCTTTTCGGTTCCCTTTGCAGCAGAGATCACAATCAGCAGCTTTCCCGATCACTTGCCGGTCCTATGATCGTGTCACTCGCTCAGCAACACTGCTAGTTACTATCTTTAGTACCTGCGTTTTCTTCTTCTTTCCTATGCCGTCTTCTCCTTGAGGCGCCTTTCCCAACCAAACACGCTTTGCTACCTATTGTCGAGCTCTCTCGTCCGAACCTCCACTGCTTTGTACCTCACACAAAGAGAGACCACCCAAGATCCCGACGACCTCTCATCGACGGCTACGTGTATTTTTCAAACCTCCCCGCCTTCACAAAGAACGACTCCCACTCACAACCGTCAAGCTGGACGAAAAACAGTTCGACACCTTCCTCCGGACAATGGGAGCTAAGCTGCCTGGTCCGCATCGCGCCTGCAGTATGCGTAACCCACTCACGAGAATGCTGCTTTTTGCAGTCGTCGTCTTGGTCATTATGGCCCTCACTCTAAGGAACGACGCCATCGATGTCCGTGGTCGCATCATGAAGACGGGAGCCGGCGTCAAGTCGTCCATCACACACCAACAGCCCCTGGATGCCGTCACTTCCCACGCGTCCTCGTCTCTCTCCGACAAGATCCCCGCGGAGCCCGCTCCCTCATCGACTCATGTCATGAACTGCGATGTCGACATCGATCACCTCAAGACCCTCAAGGACAAGTATGGCCTCGCCGACAAGATCCACTACTTCAAGCGCTACGTCACCTTCAACCGCAAGCCCATCCAGCGCAAGGGCTACACTGTTTTGGACCAGGACTTCCTTCCCAAGAAGTTCAAGACTGTTGACATGACCAAGTCTTACCCTCCCGAGGAATGCGTGGCCCCTCTGGAAGTTCCTGTCACTCAGTCCCCCTACCCTGCCACTGTCAACGCCTCGGACTTCATGTTCGCCGTTTCTACTACCTACAAGCGTTTCAATGACCCCAAGACGAGCCCGATCAAGGAGTGGTCTCACTGGCTCACCGACAGCAACGGCAAGTCCAATGGCGGCAAGCTTCTTCTCTTGCTTCTCGACGCCAGCGACGCCGAGCTCAAGGACGCCAGCGACAGGCTCAAGAGAGTCGGTATTGACGCCGACGTGGCACACTCTGATCCCTCCATGGAGATGGCGGTTCGCTACCTGACCCTCGTCCCTTACCTCTACAACCACCCCGAGCGGAAGACAAGAAAGTGGCTCGTCACTTGCGATGATGACACTTACTTCCCCAGCATGCACGGTCTCATCGATAAGTTTACCACTTTCGACCACCTGGACCCCCTCTACATCGGAACCCTCTCCGAGGACGTCAACGCCATTCATCGACACGGATCCCAGGCTTTCGGCGGTGCTGGTGTCTTCCTCAGCGTTCCCCTCGCGGCTGCCATCAACCAGCTTTACGAGTCTTGTAAAACGGAGCAGAAGGTCAAGGAGGCCAACTCTGGCTGGGGTCCTCAGGGCGACATCCTTCTCCGTAAGTGTATCTACGAAAACACCGAGGTTCGCCTCACAAACTTGTGGGAGTTGTGGCAGCTTGACCTGTACGGCGACCCGGCTGGCTTCTACGAGTCTGGCATCAAGCCTTTGAGCTTGCACCACTACAAGGGCGGTGGCTGGCACTTCGCCAAGCCTTTCCAGTCCTCAAAGGTCGCCCACGCTTGTGGCGAGGACTGCTCATACCAACGATTCATTACCGCCGACGATTTCATTATCGCCAACGGCTTTAGCATTGCCCACTACCCGCAGGGCATTGACTTCAACCTCGACCAGATGGAGCGAACCTTCACCCCCGCCCCGATGACATTGGTTGGAACTTGGACTACATGTTCGGTCCCCAGCGCAGATCTCTGCACAAGACCGGCCGGAAGATCGCCTGGGAGCTCCAAGAAGCTCACGTGCAGGAAGATGGATCCGTCCTTCAGGTCTACACGCGGAGAAAGGACGACGAGCGCTGGGTCGAGGAGGACGGCGAGCCGATGAGCAAGATCGATGGCATCATTGAGCTTGTCTGGATTCCCTCGACATGAAGTGACCCCCTGCCGAGCACGACGATACGACACGGACAGAGATCTTTTTGCGACCTCTCGCCCCATGATACAACGGGCCCGATGATTCTGGCATTGCAAGGGGCAAAGATGGAGAAGCACATTTAAAAGCTCATCTGAAGCATTTCGTCAGTCCAGGACATCCTGGCCTATTTTGACACGCTAGGGGCCTTCAGCCGAAATAGCACGGGCCCGTTTCGATCCCAACGCCAGCAGAAAAAGTCAATCTGGCAGTCAACATGGACAGATTGCAATGCGCAGGGCCATCGCATTTCCACCTTTCCGGGACAACACGACAACACCCCTGGACAGCATCATAATTATAATCCGCCGAACGCGATACCCCTATTTTATCCACAAGACTCTTATTCGATTCGACTCGCGTTCCCGACTTCGGCATACGGCTCGCAAAGAGCATCGGCGTTTGAGAGTGATAGTGGGCACCTTTACCATTGAAAGCATTCTGGCAAACGCTACGCACTTTTTTTTCTTTTCCTTTTCCTTTCTACTACTACTACTGTGGCATTGCATTGCACATAGATGGATTGCTTAGGATGGATCTAGCAATCGGTACATAGACCTGTTATTGACAGGCCCGGACGTTTGGAGTCATGATAAGGACGTTGGGTGTCCTTTTTTGGAGGTCAACCACCAGGTTTGATTTTAGGTGCAAGGAAAGGCAGTCAACGGTGCCTTGTAGAGTTTAGAGCACGTGTATACCACCAATGATACGAAATGTTCGAAATGTTCCAAAAAAAAAAAAAAAAAGATTCCAAGAATTACGCATGCATTACCGGGAAACTTTGTTAAACTACTTCATACCACGGGATTGCCTGCTGAAGAGGCTTTCAATGGGATGAACCGCTTTGGCCTGGTCGACCAGGCCTAAATGTAGTACATCATCAGGCACTTACCTCAGCCCGTCTCAGCCACACCTCGCCCCACTTGACGCATGTTCAAGCCACATCGCATCTGGGCCCCGCCAACGTCAGTTGCGTTAGCGCAGTGCGGGCTGCTTCTTCCATGTTTCGAGAAATGAAGTCATGAGGCTTCTATGGTAGCTCGAAGCTCTCCAACGCCGTATTCCCAACGCTGCGAGGTGTCATTTCAAGATGGCGACGTGAGTAACCCATTGTCTTCTCCAACGCCTGAGTGGTTTGCTGACTGTTACGTCATGACTAGTATATCCAACATCCTGTCGCTGCCCTTCCGCAAGTCCACCCAGCTGTCGCTTTCCTCGACGATACGACAGTACATCAACACCAAATATGACCAGCACCCGGACATGTTTCGCCAGGACCTCGAGGTCATTGACGCCCTGCGACGCGATGCGGTCAACGTGAGGGAGCCGCATCCTAGCGGTATCAAGAAGCTCCAGGCGTACGCGGGACAGCTGGTGTGGATTGGCGGCAAATTTCCAATCGACGTATGTCCCCCGACGCTTTCATGATGGTGCGAATCTTTTGGGTTGCTGATACGACCGTCTGTTAGATCGGCGCCGAGTTTACGTGGTACCCGGCTCTGGGCTACAACACCGAACGGCCGATGGTGCGAAACAATCTCAAGTACGAACTCATGAACATCCTCTACAACCTCGCCTCCCTCTACTCCCAGCTCGCTGTCGCGCAGTCACGAACAGGCACCGAAGGCCTGAAGAACGCCGCTGGATACTTCGCCTCGGCGTCTGGGGTGTTGGAGCACATGCAAAAGGAAATCCTACCCGAGCTGCGCATGTCTGATCCTCCCGAGGACATGGACGCCAACACCCTCGAGTCGCTCTCGTATCTGCTTCTGGCGCAGTCCCAAGAGTGCTTCTGGCAAAAGGCCGTTATGGACGGGTACAAGGATGCCATCATCGCTCGTCTCGCCGCTCGCGTGTCGGACCTCTACAACATGGCGGGGGAGGCTGCGATGAAGAGCGAGGCCATTAGTTCGGCATGGATCCACCACATGAGCGCAAAGCACCATCACTTCGCCGGCGCTGCACAATATCGTGCCGCATGCGACTGTCTCGAGAAGAGGAGATACGGTGAAGAGGTCGCTCGTTTGCAGGACGCTGTGGGTTGCGTTAATGAAGGTCTGAAGGAGAGTCGTGGTGGCTACCTCAACAAGGCGGTGCTTGAGGATCTGAACGGTCTGAAGCGCAAGGTTGAGGAAGATTTGAAGCGGGCCGAGAAGGACAACGACGTGATCTACCTTCGTAAGTGTTGATAACCCAGGGACTGGACAGGCGCTTGAGCTAACTTTTTAAGAACCCGTCCCGCCAAAGTCGGAACTCAAGATTCTCGATAGAGCCAACATGGCTGTCGCCAGGGTGCCTCCGCAAGTGGCCAACCCCTTCGACTACCTCGGAGACCAGGCCGAGTTTGGCCCTGCACTATTTACAAAACTCGTTCCGTTCTCCGTCCACGCTGCTATTACGATATACGAGCAACTCCGCGATCGCATCGTAAACGAGAACATTATCGGACAGATGGAAACACAAACCGAAAAGCTGCATGCTATGCTGAGCTCTATCAATCTACCCGGCTCACTACAGGCCCTAGAAAAGCCGCTGGGCCTGCCGCACAGTCTGGTGCATCATGCGGAGGAGATACGGCAAGCGGATGCCATCGGCCGCATTCAGCGGGCGTTTTCAGATATCGACAAGTTGCGAACTGCCGATCTCGCAGTCTTCAACGAAGGCAAGGCGATCCTCGCGGCAGAGGAGGAGGAAGACAACCGAATGAGACGGAAGTACGGCACCGATCGGTGGTCCAGACCTGATAGTCGAAGCGACCCCCAAGGAAGCCGGTTCTGGGCTCAGGTGGCTGAGATTGAGGGCTACTTTGCGAGCAGTACGAGCAGTGATGCTGTGGTCCGAGAGAAATACAGGGAGGTCCAAGATCTTCTCGAAATGCTATCTGGATCGGACCGGGAAATCATGGATTACGTGCCTTCATCCAGGCGGATGGACATCCCAGAGCCCTTGAAGCCGGTGATAGGAAGGCTTCGTGGAGCTTATAACGACGTCCTCCGACTTGAGTCCAAGAGGAGAAAGAAGGCAGAGGCGCTGCGAGAGAAGGCCAGAACGGATGATATCAAGCCGGATATTCTCAAAGAAGCAGCACGCCTCGAGAGGACGTACCCGACGACGGCCATCGTGCCGGCGCACTTCGAAGACTTCTTTGAGAAGCGTCTTGACAAGCTGTACGATGCCGAGATTGAGGCTGTCGCGAAGGAAGAAGATGAGCAGGAGCGACTCATGTCTGAGGTTCAGAGAGTCAATCGGGAGTTCGAGAGTCAGAAGCGAAATCTGGCAAGCGGCAGCCGCGAGCGCGAGCAGGCGCTGCAAAGGCTTGACAACGCCTACTACAAGTACAAGGAGATTGTCAACAATGTCGACGTTGGACGAAAGTTCTATAATGACTTGAGCAAGGTGGTGGGCCAGAATTTCCGGGATCCGGTCAAGGCGTGGGCTGCGGAACGGCGGATGGATGCCAAGAGCCTCGAAGAGTAAGTCGGTCTTTCCAGCGTGACGGACACCGATGCTAACTATGCGCCAGAGAGGTCAGCATGCCGCCACTCAGCTCCCTCAACATCAACAGATCGCCGGTCCACTCTCCGACTGGCTCAAGCTACGACCCACGGTCTCAGTCTTACTTCAGCGCAAGCGTCGTTCCCGGCACGGCGCCACAACAGCAGCAGCAAGCCCCTACACGGCATGAGGTACACTCGCCCCTAGAGGCTCACATCCAATCATGGGCCGGCTCGACCGTCGAGCCTCAGCACCCGAGACCCGCAGCCGCCATGTCCAGCATGTGGCAGCCCGACATGGGCATCAAGTTTGGGGGCCAGCCCGGTGCACCGGCACCGGCACCTGCATCAGCCAGCGGACAGCCGCCGGTGCAGAACACGGCGAACCAGCCGCCGCAGCCCCAGGGAGGTACATGGAATCCCGGGTCGGGGATCAAGTTCGGATAGGACACAGAACGGTTCCCACCGCCCAGAGGAAGGAGGTAGTAGGTTGTGATTTTGTTTGATCTTGGGGGGTGAGCGATCAGTTCGGCGTTGGTGGGTTTGTGTCGTCTTGCTAGATGTATCATAGATCCGTCGCTAAGCACGCCTTGGTTGGTGAATTCTAAAGAAATGCATACTATCATCTTGCGAGATTTGGCAATGTAAGTGCTGGGCGCTTGAGGAGGGCGCCTGAACTCCGTCGGGTATTATATTGAGTCGTCTTCCATTCCACATCTATAATCTGTCCACGGACCTGCCATCTACCTGTGCAAGCAACACAAAACCATGAAAGGTCACCGTCGCACCCGGATTGGATGCCTGACCTCGCCTGTCTTTCGTTGAGCAGACGATGGTATTTGCCATCGGATGATACATCTCTTGGACGGTACCACTAGGAGAAATTACACTGCTGCCTCGCGTGCCGTTGGCTTTCTCAACTGCGTGAAGATCGTATCATGAGGGTACATCTTAAGTCAGGATTTGAGTGTGCGTCTCGTGGCTAATGTGAACAAAACAAAAAAGGACAGAGGGTATGCATGCATCATACCTGGCACAAGCCCTTGGAACTTATCGCTTACGAAATCACGAGGCATAAGCGCCGAGAGTTCTGGGCAGCACTTGAATAGGTAGTTAGATTACACGAAACATTCCGAGAATCAGTGTCGGAGACAAAGTGACGGGCGTTACCGATTTTAACGCTCAATCATAGGAATCTTGAAGATCCAAGAGTGCATATTGTTGAGTCATCGCACTTAAGGGTAGTTTTCTAGAGTTGTTGGGAGTTATGTTAGACCTGGCTTTTAGTACCCGATGCATGCACAAACAGTACAAACATAACCGCTTCAAAAAGAGTTGCCGTTTTGTGTGGCCAAAGTCAGATGTTGACCGCCATAACATATTGCTGCCGCCATAATAGTGCAGCATCTTGAATGCTCATCATATTCGCTTTTAGAAACTGGTGTTCTATAGTCACTTAGTGTCCCACCATGGCCTGCGCGGTTTCGTTGTATCTGTTCCCGTGCGGCTTGGCCGCATCAATGATCCTCCGCATCTCTTTCTTCTCCTCCTCGGTCAGCTCGACGTCTCTCGACGCCCAGTTCTCTTCCAGCCTCTTGGCCTTGGTCGTTCCCGGAATAGGAATCATGTTCTGGGCAGCGACCCAAGCGAGAGCAATCTGCGGCAGAGAGCATCCCTTGCGAACGGCGAGCTTCTTGATCTCGTCGACGATAGCCTTGTTCTTGTAAAAGTTCTCGCCTTGGAACTTGGGGCCTTTTTTTTGCGAAACGCGCGTCAGTAAACCTCTCCGATGTTGGTTATGCAGGGTTTGGACGATGACTTACTTCCACGTCGGAAATCGGTAGGGGCGAAGTCGTCGGGGCTCTTGTACTGGAAATCGTCGACGAGCCAGCCGTGGCCCAACGGGCTGTAGGCGACGTATGCCACGCCAAGCTCTCTGGCAGTCTCGATCAGCCCGTCGGTCTCGTGGATGGTCTCAAAAGCCGAGTACTCTGCCTGAACGGCATCGATCTTGGCAACTGAGGTTTGTTAGTGTAAGTTTGGCTGATTTGGCGAGGAGACTTACTTGAGTTTGCTTTGCGCAAAGTGTCAGCTGAACACTCGGAAAGGCCAATATACTTGGTCTTTCCAGCCTTGCGAATCTCATCAAGGGCTGGGATCGACTCCTCGAGCGGCGTCTCTGATAGCAGTATCAGCAGGGGTTAAGTCTTTTGATGGAAGCTGAGCGACTTACTAGGGTCGATTCGATGGAGGTAGTAGAGATCAGGAGTGAATCCGAGTCTCTCGATCGTCCCCTCGATGTATTTCTTGATGTGGGAAGCAGAGTTGGTGACAGTCATGCCTTCTTCAAAAACAGCGAACCCACATTTGGACGCGACTATGTGAAGTCGTGTCAGTCAAACGGATTAACATACTAAAAGAGACCACCAATGCGTACTGAAAACTTTGTCGCGGACGTTGTGCTTTCTGATAAAGTCGCCCAAGAGCTTTTCATTGACACCAGCCTGGTAGACTACCTGGTTATGAGTTCGTCAGCATTTCTCAGCTAACCAAGCGGAAGGAACAGCATGAATTATTCAAAAGAACCATCAGCAATTTGGTGACCTACTGCTGTATCCCAAAAAGTGCATCCAAGCTCGATGGCCTTTAGAAGCACGGGTTCGGCCTCCTCCAAGGTAAGGTTGCTCCCCAGACCAAAGCTCAGGCCCATTGCACCGAAGCCGGGCGAGTTGACTTGGATATCTTGGAAGGAGAATGTCTTGACCATTGTGTCGGTTGCATTTGTTTGAATAATTTACGGGTGCTGTGAAGATTTGTGAGGTTGCGATGATGCCGAGCCTTTGGGGGTTGCACTCGGGGCATATAAGTCGACTTGGTGAATGTGTCGCGTATGACGTATTGCTACGATCCAGCAGCCATCGAAGCAGTTCCGGCGATAATCAATTACCTGCGACCGGCTGACATACCGAAAGTGGATCTGATGATCTTCGTCCCACTATTTCATTAGATACCTGTCTCAAAACCTACCAACATATGATCAAACTGTACACAACCTCCAGTTGGCCGGAGTTAAGATTGTTCCTCCGGGCGTCTGGATTCAAGCAATTGAGGTCGAAAAATAAAGACGTTACACAAATCGGTAAGTGTCCGTTGGCACCGCATGAGTCGCAGTTGGGTGTTACTGCATACATCGTAGTAGAACGTAGATGTTTGCCGAATCGCTTCCGTTGGCCCACTCGCCAGTGTTAGAGAGCGGGCTCCGCGGTACGCAGATTAGAAGCGTGGGCAAGAATCCGCACATTCCTGTCCAATACTCGTTATTTGAGTCTCGGACTTGTGTTTATGTCTATCCGTCATACGGGCTATTGTCCACTGTGAAGTACTTTTAGTGTCCAGTTTCGTTACATACTATACGTATGAAACCGGGCACTCATCCCAGTTCTCGTAATCCAACATACGCGCAGTGTGAAACATCTATCTCGTCCAATAATATTGCTTTTGTGTAGACTACAGCTCAAAGATGATATTCAATGATCTGGTTTGAGTACGGAGAGTCATCTCTTTCGTCTCTTCTACCAAGTTTCCCATCATCCCTATTTCCCTTGTCTTGGGCGTCTTGAACAGCCCAAACAGTGCTTTGATCTTTCACTTGACTTGGTCTCATTGAATATCATGAAACCCGGAGAAAGAAAGAGGGGGTGACAGAGAACCACGAAAAACTTACATTCAGTTTTTGCTGTTAAATCTGCACATGCCAAAATACGTTATTCTTTGGTGACGCAAAACAAGTGCCGTAATGACTCCATAGTAAGCAAGCATTCCATTCTTGGAGCTTGCGTTAACTGTCTTGCCACTCTTTTACGGTGGGCCCAACTACCCACTATGCTACTTTGCAATGAATCGTGAAGACCTCAAGCTGACATTTCGGATTTAAGCGCTGTATTTCCTAGGTTCGCAAATCTTGAAAAGTAGCTCTTCCTCGTTGCGAGACTTCTAAAGTTTCACTATCCCACCATGCTCTATCTCCAACTTTCGTTACAAGCGATAACTAGATGTTTGAAATGCCCAGTCCTCAATTACTGGGGTTGTTAGCTCTTTCTTGCTTGCCCTCGGTCCTGTCAATCCCGACGAGCCACTACAACTGGCAGAATGGTACCAACGTCACCACCTTGGAACTCGTTCCAGGGACCCAGTCGCTGGAGAATATCGCAGTTCAGAGAAATGGCAACATTCTAGTCACGTCTGTCGCTTCGTCAACGCTGTTCGGGCTGTCGTCCCGGGGCGAACATCCACCAATCCCGGTTGCCCAAGTTCCCGTTGTGACTGGGCTCCTCGGAATCACTGAGCTTGAGAAGGATATCTTTTACGTCATCGGTTCCAACTTGACATCGACTGAAAATTCGAACGGAGTGTGGAGAGTTGACCTTCGCGACTTCCAAGTTTCTTGGAACAGTACCATCCTTCAACCGGCTTCAGTCTCTTTGGTTGCACAAGTCCCATCGGCTCTGCAGCTCAATGGCATGACCCGTCTCTCCAGAAACGACACCAAGAATCTTCTCATTTCAGATTCTTCTCGAGGCACAATTATCCGTCTAGATGTTGACACGGGAGAGTACGAAACGGTCATCAAAGAGCCGGAGATGGCTTCGTTAGCTACGGGCTTAGGGATCGGCGTGAATGGGATTCGGATCCACAACAACGACCTCTATTTCGTAAGCTTGGATCAGGGTATCTTTGCCAGAGTACCAATTTCTCTCGCAAGCGGAGTGACGATTGGTCCTGTGGAAACACTTGCCTCCAACATTACCTTCGGCGATGACTTTGCCCTGTCAGACGACGGCAAGCAGGCGTACGTTGCCACAAATGGCCCTCACGAGGTTATTGGAGTCGATTTGGTTCGCGGGGGCAAGTTCGTCGTCGCCTCGTCGCCTCTGCTAGGATCTGCGTCCTCGGTCGCCCAAGGACTACATGACGCCCGTAAGGTTTTATACGTGACCGGTGCTACATCTTTGGGAAACAGTACAATCGGCCACGTATCCAGCATATCACTGGAGTGCAAAGCCCTAGCTGAAAGTTTAGGTTCCTCTGCTCTTTCGCAGTAGTACCAACATAACGATATCAACATAAACTAAATGTAGCCCTTATCTCGACTTCATGACGTTCGAAGTCCTAATAAATAAAGAGCACTCAATAAAATACGTTTCGCTTTGAGATCGTGGTCTCTATGAATGCTGACTTATGTTGATTGTCTATTCCACTAAATAATATTGTATACTCTTATTGCAGCAAGGAAACAAGACCCCCTCGAACAAATATTGAACCTACCTGATTAAGACGATGGTTCCGTAGGGTGCCTGATGCATATAAGGGTCTCTAGCCAATGGTCTTGCTTCTATCTACCCACCAGCTATGTAAAGGGGGTGCAGCTGAGCAGAGAAGATTTATAGGGGTATCCAAGAGAAAACGATCAATGACCTCTGGTGCCGCGGCGTCGATTTCGTCCAACCGGAAAAGCTGTAGACCGTAATCTTGTAACAATTTCGAGATCTTCGGTGCTACCCCTGGAACCTTGAAAAGTCGCCAACTTCTTTCTAGTAGCCCACTGTTCGACAAAGCATCTCTGATATGCTGTGTACTCGCCGATGCTATTAGAGTCAGTGGGTTGGTGGACCTAGTTATGGCTACGTTAGAAGTGATGCACTTACACACGCCGTACTTCTCCATTTCCAGCTCCGTCTCCATAATGCGGTACTTTGTAAACATGGGGTTGGTAGTCTCCAGCTTCCTTGATTGGATGTGCATGTTGTAAAGCGTGATCTCAAACGGCGCGCCGTGCGTGGCCCATGCTGTCCAAAAGTCCTGGTTGTGAACCATTTCGACATACTGGACGAGATCGTCGAGAACAGCCTTCTCAAATACCCACTCTTGACTCTCCAAGTTCCAAAATTTCGGACCAAATGAATCAATCGGCCGATTGAGTACACCTGCCGAAGCCCTCATTGTATCGCGCATCATGTCATGGTTTGTGTGGCTTGATCTCCACACTGTTGGGGCTTTGACGTAGGTGTTGAATGTTTGGCGCATGCTGAACGGCTGCACAGCGATGGACTCCGAATCCAACCATAGTCCGTAGTCGTAATCCAGCGTCAGGGCTGCTGCCAACTTTTTAATCGTTTGGTATTCGTACTTTCCACGTTCTCTAAGCAGCGCTGATGTATCTTCCTTCGTGATGCCATCACTTATCAACGAGTGGAACACTGGTGGGAGTATGTCGAATAGATTGACGATTTTGATATTCGGCTTCGGTCCGTTGAAGTTCTTCGGCGGTACAGGGAAGATGCCAAATTTCTCTCCACAGGCCTCCAGGCCGTTCAACATATTATTGAACATATCAGCTTCACCGGAATCCGACACAATCACATGGATGTCGATTTCGGTGTAGTCAGTGCAGAGGCACATAAAAGACTGAAGGAAATCAATGGCGAGCTGCATGTGTTTTCTCTAGGCATTGTCAGTAGTTGACGCATGATGAAGAGTTGGGCAACGGAAGCTTACGTAGGTTGGCAAGACAATGATGTACTTAAGTCCGCTAAAATCCACCGACTGCGAGACTCCATCGTTTGTTGGCTTATTTGCGTGATTGATTAAGTCGTTCGTATCGGCATGTGTCTTGCCGGTGTAGTTGCCAAATAGAGAGGGAGGGCGAATCTCGAAGTGCGGCCACAAGTCATAGCTGAAAATCCCCACCAAGATAACGACGCAGGTCAGGCAACAAAAATACAGGATGCGT
The DNA here is from genome assembly GCF_022836535.1 of Colletotrichum spaethianum. Taxonomy (NCBI): domain Eukaryota; kingdom Fungi; phylum Ascomycota; class Sordariomycetes; order Glomerellales; family Glomerellaceae; genus Colletotrichum; species Colletotrichum spaethianum. The sequence goes on along the minus strand of NW_026054780.1, from coordinate 836,776 downwards.
GTCTCTTTTAGTTGCATCGGGATGCCCTTCCTCGAAATCATGTTTGTTTGTCAGAAGAGTTGCCGAGTAAGAAAGCATGCGCACTGTCGAACAGAAACTGCTAACTCACGTGCTTTATAGTATACAACGGAAGTCATCATTTAAGCATCGTAACTTCCCATAATAAACTGCTTTTTGTGCCTCAGGTTTTGTTTAAATCTTAGTCTAGGGTAGATGGACTTGTGGTGAGGGGTTTGAGCATCGTGGCAGGATTGTGAGAGATGCTGATGTGCATTGATCTCTTTGAGGATAGTGAACAGATTGAAGTTCGTCTCAAGAGACCGTACTAACTTTATGAATGAAACGCTTGATCTTCGTACACTCGGTTGGGCAGACCAATCCGGACGACTCACACTCAACCCTCTACCGATCGCCACTTGTCATGTTATGATATCGACTAAAAGATCCATCCCCGCATCCGAATTGAAAGGCTTTCCTTGCAAACTTTCTTTCTCCAACCAAACTGAATCGCCCGTTGTTTCCTTCGTGAGGCTTTCTAAGCTTCTGAAAGTTCCATACGCGCGGATATTCGTCAGCTCACATTGTAGTGTCACATAGGGCTTCCATCGGACGACTTGGACGATCTTTGGCTCCGTGAACAGGCTAACCCCTGACAGCCTGACTTCATTTACCGACCTGCTCATGATGCAAGTATGGTGGTATTCCGTATGGATATATGCCATTATCTGCACTGGTCTGGTTCCATCTCAACAGCTGCCTAACCGGTAATAATTTGAGAGTAAAGTTTGAGTTGACTGCAATGTAGCCTTCTATGGTTCAATTCTGCTCCTTGAACTCTGCGCGAGGGAGAAAGGCTGCCCTCCAATGGTTCGACACTGTTACTGAACTTCATCCACTACAGCACCTTAAAAGACTGGCACATGCCTGTGACCCTTACGCGTATCAATGGCTTGTTAGAGTTCCCTGGTCGTCGTTCGTCCTCGCTCTCGCTCTCCATTCCGGGGTTCTTTATATTCCCCGTTCACTCCAAAATCTTAAGAATGCTAACTTAGGAATTACTGCGATCGAGAACAATTTTGAGGTACAATAGCCGAGCGCCTCAAAGTCCATCCTTCGTCGCGTGGTCACTGAGCGAAATTTGACTCTTTTACAACTCCTCCCCAGCATTCTCTACTCCCTCGTCGGCGTGGCTCTTCTGCTCCAAGTACCGTTCCTTGATCGGAACGCGTTCGTACGCATCGTAACCTCCAGCTCTCTGATACCAGTATGCGACCACATCGTATAGACATTTGTTACCGTGACCCCAGTCGTTGGGCTTGTACTTTTCGATGTACGCCTCGAAGCTCTTGTGAAAAGGTACATTATCACACACATGGAAGCGGCAAACCGATGTATGGCCGTTAGCATCCAACTCAATAAAAGGCTGGCAAGCATAGGCACTTTCGAACATGGGAAATGGCGGTTCCGCTGCCCATGCGTAGCCAACGTAATCTTCTGAGCCTGTGCCGAATGTTGATGGAAACTTTTCACCGTCCACAAAGAACTTCTCGTCCCCTTCTCCCCACCACCAATCAATGGATTTCTCGCCCCCGACGCCATACCACCAGTCGTTTGCTGGGACCTTGGGATCTTTCCAGTGGTTCCAGATGTGCATCTGTACACCACAGAACCGACCTGGCCCATTGTCCAACATCAAAAGGGGCCAATCAATTTCTCGACCTTCTTTGATAGGCTTTTCGAGGAATGCGTCCCGGTGCCATTTTGCATGAAACCGCAACATTTCCTTGGCTGACTTCTCAAGCGGACGATGGCAGATGGTGAACAAGAGCTTCTGCTCCTTGCTGCCGTCATTGTTCACCTTGAGCACGGCGCGGTCGGAAAATGGCATAAACCAGTGGCTGTAGAAGCCACCGCCATCTGTCGATCCTTGAGGGAGGGATCGATATGTTTGTATTCCGGGGACGCTGCCGAAAAAGTCTCCAAGAGGAGCCCAAACGCTTGGTGACTTGTCATGGTCCCAAGTAATCTGGAAGACAAGTTCTCGTAGGACTTGGGCTGTATGTTCGGGATCCTGAGGAAGATCCAAGGGCACAATGCGCAGTCCGGTGATGGCTCGATTGCCCTTAAGCTCTCGTACGTTGTGGGTTTTTCCAGGAGGTATAGTGATCGTAAATGTTTCCAGCGTGTCACCTTTCGACCGAGGGAGCGCAGACCAGCCACGCCGACTCAGCTCACGGTCGGCCGCGGCCAGTGCCAGACATGCTTCTCGATCAAAGGTACCGTCGAAGTACGGCAGTTTTGTATGTTTTGGGAATGAAGTGTACGTGAAATGATAGTAGGCTCCCCAACCCGGTCCAAAACGGATCTTTGCGTACTTGTTATATGGAATGGGAATAAAACTATTGCGACCGCGCGATAGAGTTGGGGCGATTGAGGGAAAATTGTGCGGCATGTTTTGGAAGCGATCGAAAAAGTCCCGAAACGGCATGTCGATGGCAGGCTTGCCGTTATGTTCATCGTCAATAAAAATCTGAATACGACCAACATCGGGCATAGCAGACCAGGTGCGCCAAATGACACCGGGTCCATATTGCTCAAAGGCGACGACCCACTGGCCTTCTTCGCGAATGATGCCATTGCCGTCATCGTTGGCATCCCAGTCAATGTACTTGTCTTCTTTGGGATCATAGCGAGACCGCCGGTCATAGCTCGACATACAGCCGCCGCGCTCCCCTTGGGACGGCGGCTCAGCAAGTTGCTCGAGATCGTAGAGCTGGCGGACGATATCAGGATAGGTCATTTGCATTTTAACTGAGCTTGGAGTAAAGACAATCCAAAATGAGGGGCAATCAAGCGCGGTCCGATCGGTGACAAAGGTAACCTTTTTATTATCCATCCCATAGGGCCGGTGCAAAACTGCGTGCGGCCACGCATGACTAGTTTAGAGTTTGTAGAACATGGGATTGTCCGCCCTACAGTATTGCCCTTCAATGCTGGTCATGAAACTGGATGACGTCCCAGCTGAGTTGATGTTCTGCTCCGCAGAGTCACATAAATTTTCTCGTCCACACAGAGGGACCACGGGGGAAGACGCCTTGTTTTGTTGTCCAAAGGAAGAACGGAGGGCCGGGGGCAGTGCGGCTTTCATGGAGTTCGCCACTAACTTGCTAAGGAGTTGATTAGCTTCAATCTAGAAGCTCATAAAGTTCAGCAAGGCCCTCATGGCCAGTAGTTGACATTCTGAAGAGCAGCACCGCGTTCAAAGTGAGGCTGAAGGCAATTAAATTCACTTTGAAGAGTAGTGGAGCGCTTAGAGAAGGTGCTTTACTTTATATTCAGGCTGACTACGTCCCTTCTTCCAGCGTCCGAAGTATTATACACAACGATGAAACTCTTCAGGCGCATGCTATGGAATGGTTCTCTTGCGTTCGTCTTTACTCCTCCTGCGCTATCTATAGTTAAGATCTAGGTTCTTGGTTGACTATGTCTATCAGGTTATTTTTGGTTTTATGTAGTCACTTGCGCCTGCTTCTTGGGTCTATTGCGAGGATAATTCGCCTTTCTTTCATCGCAGTTTCTTTTCCTGCCAGGTCGAGCAAAGCTCCAAAGATGGCTGTTGATAGCGTACATCATATCACAAGTGTGGTTCGTATTAGTTTCAACAGCTTCAATGATGTCCCTGCACAGGGTTTTGGTCACCTTGCAGACACCCTCGACACCTGCGCTGTGGGTTATCTGGGACATGATACTCCAGGTTCCAAAGCAACTCTGCGACGTTCAACGAAGCTGAAGAACCTCGAAATGATGTGTTTATGGACCTTTACCCTTGGGATCGCAAAGACTCATGAGGACCTCAACTGCTTCGTCGTATCTTCACCTAGGCTGAAAACAATCGAGTTCATCTGCTGGTATACCACCAAGCCGGTATCTGGAAATAACGGTCATAATTGGGAAACCTATTTTAAATGTTGCCTTGTTGGAAGTGTAGAAATCACCAAACACTCTTGACGCTTTGTCTCTCCATTTTTACCAAAGGATGCGAATTCTGGACCTTCGACCGCTCACAAAGGGCTTGCTTTACAGTGATCCGACTCGAAATCTCATCGAGAAACGAGATAGAGTTCTTCTCATGATATTTGCATCATTCGGGTTCTGAAATAGATTCCAAACCGTGGTTTCTGAAGCTGTCCGAGGAGTGGCTTTCAAGTTGGCCAATACAGAAACTTCGCAGACGCCGTCATTTGAACCAGCGCAAGTATATAGGATGTAGAGAAGTAGCATATGAACTGCCTGACTCTCTAACTTTTACTCGAAGTGTTCTCAAGAGCATCATGTATCGTTGCCGGTCTCAATGGGCACTGTTATTTGGTGCTGCCTCAAGAACTTGTCAATAACGGCTTGGATGATTTGTTCAAGAAGTGGAATCAGGATATCGATTCCGAGATATCGATTCCGAGAGGTGTTGCCACGGGTACATTCTGTATGTCTTGAATAAGAAGCGTTCTGAGTCATGCCCTCATGCGGCGTTACGTGGTGAGTTACGCTGTGCAAGGCTGTCTAACAAGGACTCGAGGCTTAGACACAAGTTCACAACCAGCTCACTAATAGAGCGGAGCCTACAACGAGCGCGCGGTTGGATCCCCATTGGGAAATCTAGCGGCCTCATGAACGTGGTGCAAATTGACGAACAGAATATCGGATGCGAGTAATGCTTTCAGAGTTTCTACACACCTCACAGTGCACTCTGACTCTGTAATTCCTCTATCCCGTTTACCCACCGCCCTCAGTAAACCCCCGGGATGATGGTCCACTTCCTCCTCACCTTCTCCTCCCCAAACTGCTCCACATACCACCGCCTGCCACTCCGCGCCCTCGGGAACATGACAAAGATCTCGTTCAGGAAGAACGCCCGCCCGGGAACGCTCCACCCGCTCGCCATCCAGAACCCGAACCACTCGACCCACTCGCAAAAGTAGTGCGGGAACAGCATGTACCGGAACAGCATCGCCTCGGGGATGCGGTAGTGCTTGTCTACGCTGACCTTGGCGGCGCCGTCCCGCTTCTGCTGCCTCGCGACCTTTTCCTGGCGCCGCTGCTCCGCCCGGCGGATCTCCCGGAGCTCCTCGTCGTGGAAGTAGTTGCCGGCGAGGCCGACGTAGAAGATGGCGATGCCGGCGACGAACTGCGCCACGCCGCCGAAGCCGAGGGCCTTGTCCCATTGGGACTGGGTGGTGGGGCCGTAGGCGGCGAGGTAGCTGCCCAGGCAGGTGCCGTTCATGAGCTGGAAGGACAGCGCGGAGAGGGCGACGAGGATGTGGATGGGCGACATGGAAGGCTGGATGATGGGGAAGATGACGGCGCGGTAGGCGTAGTGGATCGTCTGTGATGACTCGCTGTTAGCCGTGAATCAGGCCCAAGGGGATTAGAGAAGGGAGTTCGTACGAATAACCCAGCAAGCACTTTGTTCTGCCACGGCAGGTCATGGATCCCGACCTGCCCGGGCAAGGTGTTCATCATGTACAGCAGCGTCATGACGCCAGGGATCTCCATCAAGAACCACGCGACGCGGCCGGGGACGTTGAGGCGGCTCTGGACCGAGGTCTTGCCCATGCCGTACCAGCTCACGACATACTGCAGTGAGCCGAACTGTCGATCGAAACATGCATGTTAGCAGCGGTTCAGGGAGACGATGCGAACCGGAAAACCAGCAGGAAGAGAGGGGCATGGCCGACGTACCACGGGCCAGGAGAGCTGCCACACGGTCGTGATGGTCTCCCAATTTTCCCGCGTCGGCGGGAACCACCCCTCGATCAGAGACATGGTGGTCGATTCGTCGAGACGATTGAATGTTGAATACCGAGCAATGAGACCGTGTGGGGTTGGATAATCAATAAGAGTCCAGTTCGAGTCGTCCTGGCACAGTTCTCTGTTTGCGTGATGTCCCTCGAGCTCCGTGTCCCCCCACCGCGACACATGCAATGCGAGTCAATGACATCAAAGTACGGTAGCTCCGGGGCGGGAACTGGGACGACGACGCGTTGAACCCCTGCAGGGCCGCCCATGCTCCTGACACACCGCTTTTCCCCTCTGGGCATGCTGGCGGCGGGGTTCCTAAGCTAGATACCCTGCGAATCGGGAGGGTTCCCCATGTGCTCCTCTGTAGCTCCCCCTTGCAGATCCATTACAGCTCTGATTGGCGATGCGCAAACCTACTCGCCTCCTGGTCACGGTCCGGGGAAACGGCATTTCCATCTTCATAAGCTCTTTGATTCATCACTATTAATCCTAAGCCATGATTCCAACGCCATCCGCTGAAAGAAGATGTTTGTACAGGAAAATAGAAATTTGACTTGCAGCTCTGTTTCGCTTCGCTAAGAGGCGCAGAATATCCATGCCGCACGAAAAACCAGTGTCACAAAAACGCCCTTTTATGAAAGCGCCGAAGCTCTTCTTTCTTGCTGTCTTCACATGACGATGCAATCCCTTTCCCTCCCCCTTGCGAGCTTCCAACCGCTCCGCCAGGCCCCATTACCCGGCCTCGACCACCGCCCACCATCGGTCGAGAAGGCGAAAGCGGGAATGATGGCCCGGCGGCGCCATTACCGTGCCGCCCGACAGTTGGGCTACTTGCGTGATGATGAGGATGCCCAGGAGGCGGTTCGTACTTCGCTGCCGCCTGCGCCTGCTCGTAAGTGGGAGGGGCATCGTCCAACCCTTCGTCGGCTGGCCGGTTCACACCTTGTCGGCGTGCAGGGACGATCGGCGGCACAAGTGGCCGCACCAACTGAGGTGGTTGACCCGGCTGGCGGCCTGAGGACGGCGGAACAGTGGTGTTGCTGTTAGAATTGCGCCGGCTGCCTTGAGAGGCTGTCGAGTTGGCATTGCTATTGCTTCGTGCAGCGCCCGCTCGTACAGCCTGCCTGTTGGCAGAACGTCTGGTCGTGGGCCCTTGCTGCAAACGGGCCTGCTGCTCAATGTACTGTTCGCTAAGCATGCTCTCCCGTCGACGAGCAGACTGTTCCGCTCTATGGCGCTGTTCTTCCTCCTCCTGTAGCTGAAGAGCAAGCGCCAGATCCCGATCCTCCTGTTCGTGGTTGGGCGATAGTGGTGTTTCATCTCGCTGTGACGGCGCCTCAAGGTTCCTCTGACGGCCGCGGCCTTGCACAGTCGTCCAGTTTCCTCCGTTTTCATTCCCGGTGTCGATTCTGGGTCGGCTGGCGGCATTGTTGCGTACACTCGGCTGCCCCCGGGAGCTGCCTTGCGAAGGCTCGCCCTCGCCGCCCACAATGCGAAAATCGCCAGAGTAGTATTCGGTACGCTCGCCATTCACGTCAGCCAGCGATTCCCAGACAACTTCGTCGTGGGTAGCATAGCCCGCATCGGTGACGAGCACAAGCAGTTGATGTGTTGAAGGGTGCCGGTAGAGAGTGGAAAAGTGGTCGTTCCGGAAAAGAATGGCAAAGGACCCAGGCTTCATGGCTTTCGTGATGACTTCGAGGCCCGATGGCGTCAGCTGCGTCGCAGAAGTTTCTAGGAACGCTTTTATCGCCTGAATGTCTGAGTATATCTCCTCTTCTTCCTCCGTCAGCGTGCCCAACTTCTCCTGGAGCTCCTCGTCCCGAAAGAGGAGCGTCTGCACATCTTCAAACGAGGCAGCCTGGCGTTCGAAAGCAGCATAAGCCGGGTCAACCTTGGATGGCAGCCATCCGTGGATCAGCGGGATGGCGAAAGCAGCGTATAGTGCCATCTCCTTTGTATCTTCAAAAGTTCCAGGGATCAAGTCGTCGCGCTCAGTTGGATGCAGGTGGGTTAGTGAAGTGCGCTTGAAGGCCTTGACAATCTCAGGAGTCGGGACGAAGCGCGGATTGACGTTCATGCCCGTATGGAGCCCCTTCAGGAATTCGTAAAGCAAAGAAACGTCGGGTAATGACTCTTGCGTTCTCCTCATAAGCTCATCGACAACGGCGTCCAGCAAATACCCAAGGCTGATCTGTTCCCGAGAGCGGAGGACCTGAACAAGTGCCGTATCTGATAGAGATGGCGGGGTCGTCAGCGTAAGCGCGTTGACCAGGGCTAGCAGCGGACACGGCCCGTTGGCGTTCTGCACGAGGATGGGCGAGACCCGCGGGTTCTTCTCAGCGCTGTGATCGTACCAGGCGATGTTCTTGATCTGGTAGGTCTCGGACTTGCCGTCGACGGGGCGTGGTGGCTGTCGGGGCGGGAGTTCTTCGTCATTTCGTGGTGGTAAGGCTGGAGGTGCCTTTTCATCTGTAAACTGCTGAGACGCCTCATTGCTCTGCTCAGTTACCTGCGACCTGCCCGGCGGCGGGCCAGCAGGCGGTTCAACATCAATGAGGTTCCAATCGTCCATGGGAGCGTCCTCGACGGTGGGAGGGGGTACGACGGGGGCGGAAGCTTTTCCTTTGCCCTTGTTCTGTGAGCCAAGGTCATCCCATGCATGCTGGTCTTGGGCAACATCGTTGTTGATCGGTTGCGGTGACTCTGCCGGCTTCTTCGTCTGGTTCTCTGGCAGCTCGTCCCACGCCGGCGAGGCAGGCTCCGAGGGCAGAGACAACAACGCCGGGGATGTTGATATTGCGGGCAGCTTCGGGTCTTGAGAAGTAGCCCAGGCATTGCGTTCCGATTCTCCGCTGTCCTGTGTGCGCAGAGACTGCTGCGCGCTGACGACGGCGGCTTTTTGGGCATGCTGGTCGAGAGCTGGTTGCCACGGGTTATTGCTCATCTCGCCGGTGCTCATCTGCGACAAAGGTTGCAGCGGGGGCATTGCCGGGGGGCTGTTGGCCGGCGGCGACGTTGAGTTGGAGTCAGCGCGAACGTCCTTCCTCTTGAATGGATTTGTATCGGATCGTGCAGGCGGTGGCCCCGGCCGCAGCACCAGCGGAACGCCGTCTGGGTCGGTTGTTGGCACGGCGGCGGTTGGTGGCCGGCTGCCTTCGACATCGTCCCAAACACCGTTGCTCATCTGGGGACCATGTGTGGCAACCCCCCCGGGCTTCAGCGATTCGGGGACATCTTGCGACGTCATTTGCTGGTTCAGGGCAGCGGCGCCCTTTTGCTGAGGAGCATCGTCCCAAACACTCCCTGCGTCGGTCGACGGGGAGTCGGTGGCACTCCATAGCTCCTTTCGCATGTCTTGTACGCGCGGGACGGCGTTGGTGTCGACGTAGGCATCGTCGGAGACGGGCTTGCGGGTAACCATGTCGACGAGGGTCCCGAGGTCTCGGACTGGAGGGTATTAGATGTCTTCGTAGGAGAGCCGTTTGCTCGTCGCAAGCTAGCAAAAAGACGAAAATGCGCAGCTCAGAGTGTCGTCGGATTGCGGAAAATGGGAATGGAAGCAGTTGGAGCTGCAGGCGGGGTTGGGATCGTTCGGCAAGCGGGCTGGGCGAGGTAGTGAGATTGAAGCTCCAGGAGGTGTCGTCATTCGGGTGGGCTGTTAATAGCAAACCTCTGGATTATTGCAAGCAATCAGCTGCCCGAAAGGGTATAAAACGGCCACCAACAGGGTCCCGGGGACCGTTGGGAGGGAGAGTTAATCAGGTGGCTTGTCTCTGTTCCCCCGGCCTCTTGGGAAGCTGACAACGACAGGCGGCCAAAAAGAATGAAGCAAAATGTTTTGGAGGGTTGCAGGAAGATTGGCACAACTTTGGTTTGGGGAGGAAGAGAGAGTGAGGGTGAGAGTGAGAGTCTGAGAGTCTGAGCCTGCTGCAAGTCAGAGGAACCTGGAAAGCGAAGCAAGCCAAGACCACCCTGTGCACCAGCTGCGGGCGGCGGCGGCAAGAGCAAGCCCAGCGCAATTGCAGTGGAATTCAGAGGCCCACGCAACGCAACGCAGCGCAGTACCTACACAGGACATGGACATGGACGAGTGGCGGTGCGCCTTCCCCCCCACCACCAATTGGAGGTGCAGACGGGTAAGCTGGAAAAGGCACAATGGTGTACGTATCTGATTCCGCGCTCTTTCTTGGGGGTTATGTTTACTCCTTTGAACAAGACTTCATTCAATGTTCAGAAACTTAGAGCCGGGACGCAGCTACCGTGACTCGACTGGACGAAGGCGTTTTGAGACTCGAAACGAGACACGCTGTTCGCACCCATCGCAGGACAAGTTTCAACAACTTTTGCATCGAACTGCTACGACCGCTTGACAGCTTCCCTCGAGCTAGGACTCGACCAAGTGGGCCGCTGGACGCAGGCCGGGCGGCACAAGCACCTCGAGTTACGCGGACAGGGAACCGCAGCAGCAATCAACACTCCCTGATAGAGCTCACGTTACGGCCACTGACGGGCGACCAGCGGCAATTGTCTACAGTAGAGGGCTGGCTGCCCGCCGCCATTGCCGTGGGAAGATCCCTGGGTGCCCCGAGTCGTGGAAGGGGACGAGACGGGGGCCGCCAGGCAACAGGATACGGGGCGCCTCAACGTTGCAGGAATCATATGAGACCTGGGCATGGAGAAGGACTGGCGCCCGCCTCATTTCACGGCGGCTACCTGCAATACCGCCGGACGAAGGCAATGCACAAAAACATTGACCTGGTTGGGGGAGGATTTGCATGGTGACGACGACAACAACCTCACGGCTTATTCACCCGTGATTCAATGCGCCCTCGAGCAGGTACTTCGCCATGAGCTACGGATTGAGTGGGAGCTTCACCCGCCGAAGCTTGCGCGTCCACTCACCATTACGCCCACCCACCAGCCACCCGCTTGTCTGAAGCTCAGCTGGCGGCGTCGCGATACGGAGAGGTGACTGGAAGAGCCACCACAGATGAGTGTGCAGCAGATCCGGAAAAGAAGAGCCTGACCTTGGTCCTGATCAGTTATGTAACGCCCGAGTAAAAAGACTGTGGGAACACAGAACATGGAAGAAACGATACCCCCCGTCGGCCGATGACATGAGGCTGTGGCGCCGGATGTCACAGCCACATTGGAAATATGCGTACTCGCCAGTCTGACCCACACCTCACACTTCCTCCGCGTCCAGCCACTCGCTACTCATGGGTAGCCCCCGCGCAATGACGCAGCGGGTCCCCGCGGTGCTCCGTGCCCGAGACTTTTCGGACAGGGACAGACCCCGCGTCGCCGTCCGTCGTCCCCATTCCCAACGGGGAGCTCTTCTAACAGCCCATTACCAGCACACTGAGGTGCACGCGTTAAGGGCTGGCTACCGACGCTCGCCCAAGCATCCGTACACGCATAGAGCCCTCACACATCATCTGGCTCTCAGCCCTCTTCGATTCCAAAGAGGCCCGAGCCTCCGTTTCAAGACGGGGCCCATGACGGGGAGAGGGCCACACCCGGCTTAGGCCATGTGGTGGAGGGCTAGGTCCCGTTCTGGAGCTCGCTCTACTATGTACGAGCCAACAATCCGTCGTTCATGGTTCATTGGATCCTTGAAGAGCTGGGCCCGTCGGGCATGAACCGGTCTAGCATAAATTTCCTTTCAAAGCATTTAGGGGCGTTAGTAAAGGACTGGACGATACTTGCCCACATGAACCTTGTTCGAATCGATGTCACTCGATTTCCCTCGATGCCCGATCCGTCTCGGCACCGCTTTCCTCGAACACGTTCCATACCGCCCGTTCGTGCGGCAATGGGACGGTTTGACGCTAGGGATGTGTCCGCACATGCTTGCTCGGACACACATAACACATCTTTCTATGCTTCGATCGTGATCCTCACACCACCCTTCTCTCTTGGCATCTTCAACTTGTCTTGTTCAGAGACGGAACGTTGGCCTACATCTCACTCAGGACACCGGTTCTGAGTAATGACAGAACCTTGGACCGCAAGGGATACGCGGTTGGCTAAGGTCTCCGTTCTGCGCGATCTGAACCTTGAGCAAACCTTTCATTCTCTTATTTCGACTCTTGACCCCGGCGTGCTGTCGCGGCATCCGATCCGTATCTTGCGCCATCATGCCTAGCTGTCATGGAGAAAAGGTAGGGAAATGGCACGAAATCAGCCCACCTGGCCATTGTTCGTATTGGCATCCGGGGGTCCAAACTTTAGTCCGAACCCTTTCCGGTCCGAATGCTCCGTCGCTCCGGCGCCCATATCGACCTCACAGGACGCGTATGTTGATCCAAGAAAGTACGGAACACATATGATGGTTAAGCAACGACTTCCTGAGAGATGGAATTGCAAATGAAGTGCGATTGATACTGCGGCCTCGACTTGGCAGCTTTAACATCAGCACAATTGATCCTGTAGCTACCTCAGCCTTGGACAACATTGTCCAGCACGACCCAGCCCTGAACTCGTACGAAAGGTCAATGGGAAGCCTGGTCCGAATAGCTTTGGAATCATCTACTAGCATTCACGTTCTTCAGACCAGAATCAAAGTCGTTCAATTACGAAGGCGCCATGCAATAACCCCTTGGATTTTCCTGCCGCAGCTGGGCGGCCACAGAGGTGCGTTTTCCTCAGTGGCACCATCGAAGAAGAATCTGCTCCAAGAAGCCGGACATAATAGTTGCTGTGGTGGACCCATTCTCAAGGTTTCGACGTCCAGAAGCTCAATGATGTCAATGTAATCCCCACGGTTCTGTTTCTCGTAATGGGAGCATCATTCTAGGCCAAGTCCCATGTTTGTTTCCTCCAGACTCTTCTTCACCGTACCCTTTATGGACAGGATATTAGCAACATATAGCAATATAACCTTATCAGCCAATTACCAGCTGTTCATGATGTATAACTGTAACATTGCCTCCCGAAAATGATCCCTTAGTTGTCGTGGGGAACTACGAGCGCACCGTGAAAGCCCACAAACTCCCAACAACACGATCGAGGTAGTAGGCGGGAAGAAGTTCTAAGAAAAGTCCTGGAACCCAGAGACTTCTACACCTCGGGCTATGAGTGACTGCCAAACCCAAGCTGTCAGTATGTTTTCGCCCGCGGCGACTAGCCTTGTCAGGTCGACTTCCTCCTTCGGGTCGTCCCAGTACACAAAGGTATACGATTCTATAAGGGGTTCGGGAAAGTAAGGATAATATGTGTTTGACCCGGGCTCATCAAGCCGTTTCCTCTTACAGAGCATCCACGATGGCTCAAACGACGGACAGAGATTCAAGGCGAGAGACGAGGAGAATCATGTAAATCACACTTTCTAGGCAGCACCGCACCTGAACTTTCGCCTAGGAGACTTGCACGACGCTGTTGACCATAAAAATGACGGACCCGAGTGACGAGGAGTGTGATACAGAATATATAGAATATTGTGTCGCAAAAGAGAAAATGCCCTGACACGGATTTCCAACAATGCTATGAATCTCATCTCTTCCTGAGAACGCCCAATTAGACCAGGGAAAAAGCCCTCTACCTCATCCTCACCTCCCTTTCGACCGGCCATTTCTCAGCCGACCCGCATGAAATACTCCCAATTCTTATACAGCCCTTTGGGGGGTACACATCCACCTCTCGATTAAGTCTACTATGACCTCCCCACGCGGAACGTCTCCAGCCTCTTACACGACGGCATCTCAAACGCATCGGCCTGGCGCATCTTCTCCGGGTCCTGGAAGAACCACCCGCTCGCCGAGTCGTACATGCGCTGCCTCGCCATCAACTCGTTCTCGCACTCGAACCGCAGCGTCCGCACCAGGTTGTTCTCCGCCGTCTGGTCCAGCTGGCTGAGCTTGCCCTTGGTAAAGCTCTCGACCTCCTTGGGGTTGACAAAGTACTTGACGTTCAGCTTCGGCGTCGTCCGACCCAGTGTGTTGGCGCCCTTGGGGCTGTCGTAGACGATGCTCGGCGCCACGGGCCCGCCGCCGCTAAAGAGGCTCGAGATGAGCGGGAACACAAAGAGCAGCAGGATCGGCAAGAGACCCATGAGCGTCGACAGACCGCCGCCCTCCTGCTCCGTCGCCTCGCGCGGTCTCCTCCGCGGCCTCGCACCGCCAAATTGGTGTACCCTGACTCCTGGCCCGCCGCCAAAGTTGAAGACAAATTGAGGTCCTGTGTCGAAGCCACCTGCATATCGCCATTAGCATCTCTAGGTCTCTGGTCACGCAAGTCGCAAGTCTCACCTCCTCCAAACGGACCTCCGCCAAACCCACCGCCGCCGCCGCCGAAGAACCGTTGGAACATCTCCTCGGGCGTCATCTCCTCCATGCCTCCGCCTCCAAACCCACCACCACCTCCTCCTCCGCCTCCGCCGCCGCCGCCTTGCCGTCTTCCGAACCCGCTGAACGGATTCTGCGCCTGTGCCTGTCCGAACCGCGAGTCCGGGTCCGTCCCGAAGCGGTCAAACTTCTCACGCTTCTCCTTGTCGCCCAGCACGCTGAAGGCGCGGCTGACCATCTTGAAGGCCTCGTCGGCGTGTTCGTGGCCGTTCTTGTCCGGGTGCGTCAGCAGCGACTGCTTGCGGTACGCCTTCTTGATCTCGCTCTCGGTGACGGTCGTCTTGACCTCCTCGAGGCCGAGGATGTCGTAGAAGGCCGTCGGCGAGCACTTGCGGATCCGCAGCACCGCCGCCTTTTGTTCCACCGTATATGTGCGGCCCTGGTTGCCCTGGTTGTGCTCGCGGCTGCGAGCGCTGCCGCCCGCGTCGGCACCCGAGGCTGTTGCGCTCGGCATGGTGCCGGGGATTTAATTTTTGCGTTGAGGTAGGTGTCTGTTTTGTTTCTGTGGTGTTGGTTGCCGGGGCAGATCGAGGGGTAGCTATCGAGTCGGCGGAATTGAGCAACAAGTGCGAACAGAATTTTGCGGGATTAATACCTGTTCTGATGTGCTGTGGTTCGCCAATAGACTTTTTGTGGTCGTGATGCGCAGTCGTCGGCCGATGCGATGTTGATTGGCGGCTTTCTGCCAATCTGTCAAGATAGGCGTTGCAAGGCTGGATGGAGCCTCCGGATGGATAATTCCCCCGCACCTGACCAGCTAGCTACACTGGCTCGACTCGACGCCGGTGAATCAGAGAGCGCTTCCTGGTGGAAAACGCAGACAGTGGTCGTAGGTGGGTGATTTCGTGCAGTCGATAGCCGGGGAACCAGGGAACCGCGTTACGTCGCAAGAAACGGGAAGAAGGTCGTAACGTCCCTGCCAGAAATGGAACAAGACACTCTGCAGTTGTTCCAGCCCACTCGACAGTCGTCGAAATTGACAAGACCCCCGACGCCCCGGAACTACGGACCAGATGATTGGATGCTGCTCAGGCTTACTCATCCGAGCAGGGGCCCAGCCTTATCGATAAGCCACGTCACCACATGGGGAAAGTCGCTTGCACTTGGAGCTAGCTCTGGGCTGCTCCCCATGCGTTCAGAGGGTCGACGCCAAAAAATCAGTGACGATATTCCCACTGCTCCATCAGCCCAGTCTTTGCGCCAGCGGAATCGGTCAACCAAGAACCCACGACAATGGCGTCCAACAATGGCGGACCCGACACTGAGGACGTAAAGTCCTCTATCTTTAGCAAACTCCACGACTATGGCAGTATGCACATCCGCCCTTTCGCTTTCCCCCCTCCAATCTCTCCTCTGCGTCCACTAACACCTTCACCCTCGCCAAATAGCAAACCCCCTCCCGCCCGCAATCCACGCGATCCTGATTGCCGCGCTGCACGGCCGCCCCCTCAAGATCCTCCCGTGCTCCTTCGCGCCCGCCCTACTTTTCAGCAGCTACGTCAACCTCGCCGGCTTCCCCACCGACAGCGCGGGCTTCACCTGCGCCCTCTCGGGTTTGTACGCCCTCCTCGCTCTGCGCCGCCGTCAGCCCCTGCGCAGCAAGTTCACCGCTCGCGGCCTCGTCCGCGGCACCGCCATTGGCATGGGCTTCGCCAACTCGGCTGCGGGCGCCTGGGTCTACGCCAATGGTGACCGCAAGAAGGACGAGGCCGAGAGGAAGGAGAGAAACCGCTGGGGCGGCGAGGCGTAAACTCACACGAAGAGACGGACAATAGCCCAAACATGGGAGGAAGGAGGGGAGCGTTTCATCCGGTTGGCTTACAAGATCCCAATGGACCTTACTCGGGGCACTGGTCTTGGCTCGGCTGGAGTTGAATGAAGACAGAAACGCCAAGCCAAGGTGAAGAGCTGGGGTTTGAAGAGATCGGAGATGTTGTACGATTTTAGGCGATATCTGCCATACATCGAAAGACATCGAGTCATGAGACGATCATCGACACGCGAAACGGCGACATCTGGGGATGGATCGACACACTGCATTACTTTGAAGCGCTCGGAGCCAATGCTTAACACGAAACTAGCATACAAGGGAGCCAGGTCCTTGTTAATAGGGTTATGTATAATACTGTAGAACCATCTCATAAACACACACGATGAGTGACGGCTGCCGAGGGCCTTAATTGTTGGCATAAAACAGAGTCTCTTTGCTCTGGAGGTGATCAGTTGCGCGCCTTACTAGTTGTACAATGCAGTAGAAGGAAGCCTATACACAGCAAATGCCTATTGCGGTGGCCCCAAAATATCGAGTTCAACGCCAAAAGGAGACACCTCAGCTCTTGATGAGTCTCCGGCTTCTGTCTATCAATACAAAGGAAAATTATTAAATGCAGTGGGCGTCCCGGCCCCAACAGTCAATGCTGCATCCAGGGGCTGTCCCAAGTACCAAACTTTTTGTGACCGTGTTTTCTTTGTTCCTTTTCATGTACTGCGACTGCGACTCTCATGTCTGGTCGCCCATCCTCTCACCGGTGCTGTATCTAGCCTCTCCCCGTTCGTCTTTACTGGTCTTCTTCCTCGAGTATCTGTGTAAGGTATCGTTGCTAGGCAATGGGGCCCATATTTCTTCAGGAAAGGTGTTGTGCCGTGCTGCTCCACCAAGTTCAGACTTCGGCAAACATCCGCCCAATGTCGCCAAGAATCATGCAAGGATCAGAGAGTTGTGACCGCCGGAGAAGGTCACCTCACGTCTTTGACTCGTCTGGCCGTGGTCTGCATTCTATGGCCAGAGAGCAGCCAAACAAAGATGACAAAGACACTAAACAGCGTCACCCGGACAAAGTGCCGGATCCGAAACCGCATATTCGCATCGTGAACGAACAAATTTGACAGATCCGATAGGTCAAAGTCGGTAAGATACTTAATATCGCAGTCTCTGACCTTGGGCTCGGCGTATGTCCTGTACTCGTCTACAATAGTGTTAAGCTCCCAGCCCGTCACCTTGCGGACCACGCCAACAACACACCCAGTGCGGTGCTGTAGTCAAGTTAGTGAATGAGAGTGAGATTGAGATGGTATTTGGGTGCACGTACCTTGCCGTGGTTGCAGTGGATGAGTAACGGGTGGTGCTCGCGATTGAGAACCAGCCGCAGGATGGCCTTCATTGTCCGAATAGGAATGGCCTCCTTCTTTGTGCCCTTCATGTTGAACACATGGTGACGGATGCCGTTGCCGGACATGAAGGCCGTGTAAGGCTCATCGACATCATCCTTCTGGACGAGGGTGCTTTCGAATTGGTCAGCATTGGGGTGTAAGAGAAATGTGAGTAATCAAGGATGACTTACACAATCGACTTCAACCCAAGATTCCGAATGAAGCCGAAATCCTCGGGTTTAGGATAGCTGCTGCGGTAAACGCCTGGGACAACTACACCAAAGTTGATGGGTCTCCCGTCAATGGGCAGGACTCGCTCGATGACAGAAGAAATTGGCGAAGCCATGGGTGGTTTCAGCCGGTCGTCAAAAACTTCCAGACTATCCTCGCGCCGCGCCGGAACCTTCTCTCCTAGAACGGCGGCCTTCACGTCTTCCACCACCATGGCGACTTGCTTCTGTACATGAACGTCAACCGCGGCGTCGGGAGCGGCCACAGACTCGCGCGAGCCTTGTCGTGAAGGGCCCTTGGCCTGGTACTTGTCGGCCAGCTCGAGGGGAGCAGGGTCTTCTTGCTTGGAATTGCGTCTTGTCGGGCGGTAGGTGGGATCTTCTTCTGGGTGGCCGCCCTCGTCCTCGAGGAAAAGCCTTGTACTTCTTTTGGAGACCATCGCAACAGCCATGTTGAGTGGTTTTGTGTAATTGGCTGGTATAGGCCTGGCAGAGAGATGAGTCTTGCTCGCGTGACTATTTAGGATCGTCGAATGATGTATTTCGGGGTTCGTGGGGCGATAGAGTTCAGCGCTCGGAGGAAGGTTAAGAAAGGGTAAGAGGTCGTGTGAGCAGGTCTGAATAGTGGGTGATTCAGTTGGTTCAGAACGTGTTGAAAAGCGTGTAATCGTTTCATGGGTTTCCTCCCGTGGGACAAGAGGCAGTGTTGAAAAATCGTCCCTTCGCGTGTCCTTACAGAGGACAGGCGCAGACCTGACGGACGGCAAGTTGGAAATTGAGGTCCATCTTGTCGAATGCGCGTGTAAGGGTAGTCAGTATGGCTGATGATGTCTCAAGCGGGCGACGGGTGGTGTTGCTCGGAGGGACCCTCGGTGATGAATTTGGACAAGCCGGCCGTGGAAGCGAGAGTGCGTGTGCAGTCGGTATTGGTTGTGGGAATGAGGCAGAAGTAAGGGAAGAGGGAAAAAGGGCCCTGGGCGCACGCGGGAGGAGCGGGTTAGTAAATGAGCATCGTAATGTAATGGGGTGTGGGATGGAGGATCCGCGGCGCGGTGGTGGTGGAAGTGGGTGGGACGTGGGTGCGGCGGAGAGGAAGAAGCGTGGAAGCACAGGTGCAGTGCTCCGTCGTAGACGCAGTACTACCAGAGTGCCTTACTCTACAGGTGAAGGGTGGATGACGGGTAGGGGAGTGGGCGTAGGTACCTGAGATGTTGCTTGGCTTGGCTTCGTGGGACTGCTTGGCTAAGACGAGATGAGGTGAAATGGGGAGATCTGCCTTGGGGGGTGTCTCAGGTTCAAGGTCCAAGTATTGGTCGAATATTGGAAGAGGAAAGAGAGGGGAGAAGGACGACTTAGATGGGGGAAGAGAGAGACAGCCACTACGGAGACGGACGGAGGGGGGCAGGCAGGACCAGGAAAAGAGTAAAGGAAGCACGGGGACTTTCCTGAGTGAGGGTTGAGGTACTGGCAATTTACTCTACATGTGTTGTTGGGCGAGCATACAGGTACTGGGTGTGGGGTGGTGGTGGCATCACTGGGGAAAAGAGACACGGAAGTCTACATAACGTAGTACATACATACAGCTTGACAAAGCGAAAGAGAACGAGGGACGAGAGCGCCACAGAAGCCTGGCCCAAGTTTCAGACGGCCGGGGAAAAGTACAGCACAACGAGGGAAAAAAAAACACAAGAAAAAAAAAGGCACTACAAGGGACAATGCAATGCACAAAGTGACATGCCTACCTAGGCTGTGGGGTGGGCTGGACCCGGCCACCCACTCGCGTCCGCTGCAGTCCTCAGGCCAGACTGTCGGAAAGAGAAAGAGACTCGGCCGCCTGAATGACCATCATGTACTATGGTGTGATGGGTAAGTCTTTTACCCACAACAGGTAGTTCTTGGCTTTGACCCCACAGCCAGCGAGGATTCACAGCCCAACTGGCTGAACAGTCACCTAAGTGTGCGAAGTACCAGTGCTTAGATCTGCCTGCTTGCAAGCCACAAGATACCTGACAGGGGTAAAAAACTTTGGCCTGATACCATAGTACCGCTCCTCTATGAATGGTTGGGAGGATACTCTCCAGCTGAGTGTGGGGGACATCTGCATGGACACGCCCACTAAACCACAAACAAACAAGGTGCAGACCTAGGGAGGGGCAGCCCACTGAACCGCACTTTGTAAGCTTTGGAGCCACTGCAGCCAAGCTGACCTGGAGAGGCCGTCGTCAGGGAAGGAAGAAAGGAGTTAACGGAGGAAGGAAAAGGTACGTATCTTTTCTCTAGGTATTCCTTAGGCAAGACACCTGTGTTTTTAGCACCGGCTCGGGGAGCAGGGAACATCGGTACGTACCCAGCCTTCTCCGGTCTCCCATCCACGATGTACTCCGACAGGCAGGTACTCTGTAGTGTATGCACAAGGACCCGGGGTCACTAAATCCATGGAGGAGCAACACGACACTAACACCGAGGGGAATTCAACGTCAACATCACAACTTGCATCAACCCGGTAATTGGGGAAGTTGGAACCACCCGCTGGCCGCGCAACGAGACGCGAAGAAGGAACATCAAACTGTCCCAGCGGTCCCCAAACCAGACCCCTCAACGTCTGCCACGACGGACGGGTGGACTCAGTTGACAACTGTGCCAGAGACCGCCAAGCGACCGACACATGGGGACCAACAACGACGCAACGAGACCCTCTGACTGGAGAGCAGAGGCACCGTCGGCGGCGATCCGACCACGACGCAGCCACAGATCGGCAGGCGAACACTGACGCTCAGCCACCGAGAGAGGAAGGCGGCGGCGGCCACCGATCTCTGCGCGCGCGCCTCTCTGGAACCTGCAGAGCCCGCAGACACCAGACGCCGGACCGTCATCTACTGTCATCCAGGTCTGCCGCCGCTTGCTTCAGCCGTGGGTGGTTGGACCTCCTTTCCTTTGAGCGAGCGAGGAACTCGATGATACCGTCGCTTCTTGGAGAGCTTCCGTCTTCCGCGAGTGGCGGTTTCTAGCCCAACCGAGTGTCCGTCATCCATGCTGCCTACTACACACACGGTACCAACCGCTGCCGCACGCGACGTACGTACTCTCGCGGATGTACACCAACTTCCCCCAGACTCGTTCGGCGTCGCGTCTGAGGAAAAACACGACTGGGCACGCTGCAACAGTCACTACTTCCTCGTAGCTAGTACTGCGTGTTGTAAACGACGGCCTCGGAGGATAGGGATTCTCCAAATCCGACCGCATCCACGAACAGGCGCGTGGTACACCACAGCTGTTCTCCAAGTTTAGTTCATTCAGGGGGGGTGTCGTCCTGCAGTACCTAGGCGGCTGGGGCGCTCTCACTCTGTCTCTGCATCGCCCATCTGGTCATCTTGCGTTTTTGTCGTGGCATCTCAAGAAGACTGCAGCCAGTTGGATCGCGTGAGCCACGACGACAGCCTCGTCCTTCCGCCGATCAACCAGCCCAGTCCTTTCCGTCTCTTGACAGGTGCGGGTGCAATGGGAAACCCCACGCCACTTGCTAAGAGCCGCAGCATCCTCGACTATGGATGAGATAGCCCAATCCACGGGGCCCGTCTCTCGCCTCGCCTTGCTTCGTTTCAACTCCTCACTTGTACAGATACCACCTCACCTTAATTCCGGTGCTACCTGGCGTTGCAAGATTATATCAGTCCAAGAAGTCGTAACAAGACGTCTGCTACTCCGCTCTCAGGTCCTGTCGGCCCTCGTCGCCATTCCAGAATCCCCTTGGACGGAGAAAAATGACCGCCGCCGCGAATCAGCAGACAGTCTCCCTCTGTCATCTGACGTCATCTTCTCTCGGTGCAGCCATCATCACGCGAAAACCTTGCGCTCAGTTTCACCCGAGCGTGTCGTAGTACAAACTCGCCGCGGCTTCAAGAGGTGCAGCATGATGATGATGATGATGATGATGCGAGATTACGTAAGCAAGGTGAGGAATGCCACCACAGTGCCTTGGGTCCTGTACCGCACCACTGGTACCTACCGTCAGTGACCACCAGAAAAAAGAAAGCATGGAACCAGCCTTTTGTGTTCCATTTCGTTCCCCAGCGACGGCGCATTACCTACCTCACCTGCCCTCGCTTCACCTTGGTTGCGCCTCTATCACGAAACCGGTGACGCTGCCAACCTAGCCATTAAGGAAACCTGCCTTGCCTCTCGCTCTTTCGGCTCTGGGCCCCAGAGTATTATCAAGTGGCCACTCGGATACCGGCACAGCGAATGCGCCTGGTGCACAAGTGCTGCGTGCACCAAACAGCAACATAACGTACATCGTGCTCGCGAGATTTATTGACTGGCCCCCACGTTCCACTCGGAGGACTAGGCTGATATCACTCACCGAAAGCCTCACCCCTTCACCCTGCCGCCGGACCAACTCACCTTTTCGGCACCGAACAAATTGTAAATAGAAAAAAGGTGACAACCGGCCTCGCGTTCCTACGGCTGACCAGGTACACTTCCGCGCGACAGGACCAGGCAAGCCCGACGACAGGAACCATTAATCCAGTGGTGGTTGTGGCCCCGCGGCCCCACCACGGAGGGCACCTCAGTATATGGTTTTTTTTTCTTTTCTTCATCAATATTCATCTGCATCATCCTCGTGTGTGCCACTGCCCGCAGGCCGTCGGCGAAATTCCACCCAAATTTCGGACTTGTGCCCCAGAAGGCCCTAACAGGATCAGAGTTCAACGGGGTGCAGCAATGCAGTATTAGAACGCCAAACTTGGGAGACCCCATTCCACTTCCACTTTCCCCTGTCAACGACCTACCGTAATCCAGTGGGCCACCTGCTGGGGGTGGCCAACGAGGAGAACCTCGCCCCGAAGTTCGCGCCGAGCCTTGCTTTTTGAACTGTGCGCAGTCCAGGCAGCTCGGCCGCGTGACATTGAGCGATTGCCGACGTGATGGGCGTGCCTCTGGCGCCGCACTAAGGCCCCCTCCGTCCTGCCCGCGGCACCGTCTGTCCTACTCCGTGGGTTCTAGCGTGGCCCGTAGCGTCGGTCTGCTCGGAAGCTTCATCAGCCTCTCTCTCTCCCTCCCCAATCTGGCATCTGACAGCAAGACTACCCTGACTTGACAACAGTCCAACGGCTCCGGGTTGGCCGAAGCAACCCCCTTTAGCTTCCCAATGTGGTGTCATGCAGGGTTGCCAAACACACAGGTGGATGTAGCTTCGCTTTCCATGAAGATGGGAACCAAAGAGTAGACAGCGTGAAATGCCGGTAGCGTGCATGGCCAATAAAAAGGTTAGGTGGGCTCTATTCCATCCACTCGCCCAGGCGCCCGACTACTGTTCGACGCCCGTCGATATACCGTCCCCAAATCTATACCTCTTTTAAAAAAAAAGAAAAAAAAGGAGGAAAGCAGACCGATGGACGGACGCGGCCCTCTGTCGTACAACCCATCGCGCGCCGCCCAGATGTGGTCTGCCTCTCGATGCAGCCCTATTCCATGTTTTACAACGCCGGTGAACAAACGCCAATCAGTGCTTCGTGTTACTCATCTCATATATTTCCCACAGGTCCCATGGTGCCACTTCGCTCATGTCCTCCCGTCTTCGCTCTCTCTCTCACTCAGCAAGCCGCATTCCACATCTCGTGCGCAAGCATCGCGCCAATGACAGAAGCGCCTTGCACACTCGACGTCGGCATGCGGTTTCCCCATATCTGGAGCGCAAAGTGACATGCCACCGCCAGCTCGCCGATGCCCAACGACGTATTGATGATGGATGCCCAGCTGGGCGTCTTCTCGTTGCGCATGTCCTTGATCGCGTCGCCTGTGAGGTGAATGGCGATGGCCATGTTGAGGACCATGGCGCCAAACATCACGTCCCGACTGTACGGATATGACGCAGAACTCGCATGGATCCACGCGCCGAAGAGGATTGCCAAGGTGAAAACGTCCAGCAGCCGGTTGTTGCGTAGACCACCCGTTCTTGCCGAAGGCCCCGAACTTGTATGCTCGGCGTTGTTTCCCGATTCGCCGTTCTCCCCCTCCTCCGGTTCGTCTTGGCTC
Source organism: Colletotrichum spaethianum (assembly GCF_022836535.1). NCBI lineage: Eukaryota > Fungi > Ascomycota > Sordariomycetes > Glomerellales > Glomerellaceae > Colletotrichum > Colletotrichum spaethianum. Next base: position 813,216 of record NW_026054780.1, on the reverse strand, counting down.
AGCGTGAAGCTTGTATTGAGCAGATCGGCCAACGAGCTTCGCGGGTCGCTTGGATTGGACGCCGAGGGCGCAAAGAACTTGGGCTGTGCGAATGCCACCTTGCTCGCACCCCTATTTTCGTCATCTGTGGGCGCGCTTGTCCCGGACGCATTCGGGTTGCCGATGGAGAATATTGACTTCTTTTCGACCGGTTTCGCGAGTATTTTGGGGCCGTTACGAAGCTTTTGCGCGGGCGGAATCGGTGCGGGAGGCACCTTGTACCAGAACGGGCTGGAGTTCGGACCTGGATCAGGCTGGCCAAACACTTGGTTCGGTGCCTTTGGAGGCCCAAAATCGTTGAATGCGCGGTGCTTTGATTGCGTGGGAGACCAGTCCATTTCTTCCGCGTATTGCGGCTGCGCTGGTTTCTGCGGTGTCCCTAAGCCAACATTGCGGGCGCTCGATCGATGCTGCAATTCCCGCTGAAAAAGTGCCGGTGAACCAGAGCCAACACTGGTTGGACTTGGGGGAATTCTCGGCCTTGGGCTAGACTCGGCCAAAATATCGTCCAAAAGGTTTGCCATATTCTTGTTGTCATCCTCACGGTGGTGTGGTTGCTGTTGCTGTGGTCTTGGTGGTGATGCCATCGGCGTGCTGGTCGTCTGAAATAGCGGCGTCGTGTCGATGCGTACAGACCGTTGAGCGAGGATGTATATCTGAGGTCTGGATTAGCAATGTCTTTTGCCAGTAGAGACTGATCATACTCACGGCCAGCATGAGAACCGCCATCAAGCCGTGAAGACTGATTTGGGCGCTCCCTTCAGTTGCGCGGTCCCCTTTAAGCTCGGCCATTCTCATGGCCAAGAACCTCGTAAACAAGATCAGTCCTTGAAATGTGTACCAGTGCGAAAGCCCGAGGATGTGCCGTGAGAAGCCACGAAACACCTGGACGAACTTGGGATTCCACCAGATGCTGACGGCATTCGCCCACAAGCTCCAGTGTATCAGCCGCTCGGGGCTGGGAAGAAGTAATGTCAAGGCAACATAGAGCCTCTGGGCAATTGTTGTTTCGGCATCGGGGTCTCGCATCGGACCTTCGTCCATCTGTGTCGCAAAGACGACTGCCAGGGAGGCAACATGCCACATGTATTGACACGCAATTCCCCCGAACCAAAGCCATTTTCCCACCTTCGACGCGATGTCCAACGACGTTAGTTCCTTGGGGACGACGCGATTCTTCCGGCTCCTATCCATCATGCGCCGCAAGTGGTCGGTTCTGGCTGTGTATCCTGCTTGGTCCAGCTGGGCTTGAACTTTGGGCTCGCATTGAGCGCAGATCTGAGGATATCGCTGTTCGAGTCGCCGACGGAATTTGTACATGTTCTTCTCCAGTTCAGCATAGTCGGGGTGGTCGGGGTCTTCAGGCAGATATTGCGCTAGGGAGCTGGTGAAGAGGTGCTGGTTCTTGAGACATGTCGGGCAGAAGATGCTCTGGGACGGGCTGGTGAAATCGGGGGAATGTGACCGCGCTGTCGCGTACGTCGTCGTAGCAGGTACAGACGTTGTCTTGGCCACGGGTGGATCGGTGATGTCGCCTCGCTATAGATCGTCAGGTAAAGTCACGATGCGCCGTGGGGTGACTTACCTCGTCCAGATAGTTGTTCGCATCGCAATAGAGGCAGAGGAACTCGCGAAGCAAGCCATCGTACCTTGTAGATGAGCGCTTTCCGCAGTAGAAACAGGTTAGTAACCTGCCACTTCTCAACTTGGCCATGTCGCTTTGAGGTTCCAGGCTCCTCGGGCCACACAAAGCATTTATGCAGATGGACGGGATGATTGTCTCGATATTGTTGTAGCCAGGAACTTTCTCGGTTCTGCCGGGCGGTCTGGGAGTGCTCCTGGGTGAACGCAGGGGAAGGTGCAGGGATCCTGGAGGACCAGCAAGCAGGAACATGAGGTCATCCACTTTTGCTGTCAGGAACCTACCGCAAGATACGCTAACAGACCAAGCCAGACCGGAGCTGCCAGCGCCTTGGGATGGTATTCCGCAGGGAGTTATAGCACCTCCCCACAATTATTAGCCACATTGAGCCGCTGTGAGCTGTGCACTAACAAATTATTGGACTGGCCTCATTTTCACATCATATCAGAACTCAGGTGTAAGGATACGGTGTTTGATCAATCTTCACGGCGAGAGTTTATTGTAAGAGAAAAACCACTACTCTAAAGACGCTACAACTGGACCTGTGCAGAAGAAAGTCTTTCAGCTCGAGAATAAGACTAAACTGAAAGAGCGAGCTCGGCTCACGTGGTGAGTTGCATTCTGATCTTCACAACACGTTGCTGATATGGTCTCAGAACCCAAGCACATCTCTCCATCTCTCTTCAAAGAGGCATAGGAGTGGCATGTAGACAGGAAGCCAACTCTGTAACTTGTCTTTGATATGGCAGCCGCATCCACGCTGGTTGGCATTGCCTCTGCCTTCTGTGTACTTGGCCTGGGGCTCATGCTACGTTCTTCTTGGAAGGCTTTGCTCGTAACCCTTCTGTTTGGTGTTATTTCACTCCTCATTTTCGTCACGGTGTGTACACAAGCATCCAGAGTCCCAGCCCACATTGGCTAATGATACCGTATAGGCTCGCCATCTTCAAATCCAACAAAATCGACTGAGACGCCCTGTCTTATTGTCTGATGTTGCTGCCAAAAACTCTACAGGTCACGGCCTCCTGAGAGGTGCCTACTTCCTGGTCGTGCTGGGCTCGGGTGGGCATACTAAAGAGATGCTTGCCATGATGGAGATTGGCTTTCCAAACGCCCCCAGCATGCATCGACGTTACCTCACATCCAGCGGTGACACCATGTCTCTCAAGCATCTCAAGGCATTCGAGGACGACCTCATGACTACCCATGGCGAAGAGCAAGTTGGCACCTACGACAAGCACATCGTTGCGAGAGCCCGGAAGATCCACCAAAGCCTTCTCACAACGCCCTTTACCGCCTTACTGTCAGTCGTCCAGATTTTCCCGCTGCTACTGTCGTCCCCATTCAAGGGCGTAAGAAGCCGCCAGCAGTTCCCCGACATCATCCTCACCAACGGCCCAGCTACGGGCTTTATCGTCGGATTGGTTGCCTATCTTCTCAAGTTGTTTTGCATTGTCCCCGAAGACACAATGCAAGTTCTCTATATTGAGTCCTGGGCCCGAATTCGCACACTTAGTCTAACCGGAAAGCTGTTCCACCGTACCGGGATCGCTGACCTGCTGTTAGTTCAACATGAGAAGGTGGCTAAGGCATACGGTGTTACGAACGCAGGCTGCATGGTTGTGAAAAGGACGAGCGACATGCAAACTTGACAAGCAGCTTATGACCCCAATCAAGGAAGAACACTCGGTGACAAGGTGGACCAAGATAGACTATAGCAGAACGTTGAAAATTCCAAACGGCGCTTGATGGAAGATTTCCCAAATTTTTGACATCTCGACTCAACATAGCCACCCACATGCGATGAGATTAGAAGAGTTGCAAGCGCAAGGTAATGAAGTAGTTTGGTGATCCGTGAGAGCAACCAGCGATATCTCTAATTCAGTGACCCAAGACGATCGTCACAACCTCGATTTACAAGCAAGGAGTTTACTCTCATCCATATCAAGGGCTAGGAGCAAGGTACCGGACATTCTACGCAGGAGTTCGAAAGACGAGTCTACGGCACAAACAGACAGATGCCGAGTTGTCATCATCCACCTTTTGATTTGCTTATATTATACAGGTTTTTGTAGTACATATACTTACAGGAACTGTCACGCCTCCGTTCAAAGCAATGTCGCTTCCGGAGCCGCCTCGTTATCTGCTTCCTCGCCAAAGCTAGTGTAGTTGGCGTTCTGGTTCTGCTCGTTCGCAATCGACTGCTTGTGTGCCCAGCCCTTCCAGTTCTCAAACTCCTTGTCCTCAAGGTCCAGGCCGATCTGCAGTCTGTTCTTGCCAAAGTACGCCCCGACGTGTCTGGCTTCCTCCCTGGCAACACGCTTCTCGATCTCTTCCTCCTGACGCAGCGCATAAAACTCCTTCCTTGCGACATCGTACGCTTGGTCTCGGTTGAGCTTGATGTTGTGCATGAGCCAGAGTTGGCGTTGCACAACACTGCGTAAGCTGTTAGTTACCTATATCACGAAGTGACCCGTGTGCTGATCAGCTCACCTTTCACCGGTCAAGGGCTGGCCAGGCTGACGCAGTCCCTTGGACCAATCGCATCTCTGTGCGTCCTTTCCATCTGACTCGAGGATCATTCTCGGGCGCGCCAACTCCCACGGGTGGTCTCTGTAGAAGGTCGATCGCAGACCGTCCTCCTCGTGTTTTATTCTCGGGGCTTGTAGATATTGCTCGGCTTGCGAAGCTTGAGATTGACGGGCTTTCTCTGGACGGTGACTGGCCTCGTGAGGATTTCGGAGGGCGGAATGTCTCTCATGACCTGGAACCATGGTGGTTCCTGAACGGGGTAGCCGGGCAGGATCTTCGTGCTGAGCTCCTGGCTCACGGCTTGGTAGATCCGGGCGGGCCTTATTTGTCGACCCATTTTGACCTAGAGATCGGTTAGGTTTGAGTGTCATTGCTCAAATCCGCGAACGATACTTACTGTTCGGATCAATACAGCAATGGCAGGGCGAGGGTTGCTGTCGTCGGAATGCGGTTCGACGTCCTGAGCTCCATCAATCGCGAACCGCAGCTCAGAAATTTGGAGTGTCGGCCAATCCTAACGCCGCCCCCGGCTCTGCCACCCGGCCCCACTTTATCCATGCCTTTACCTGCGAAATAATTCGTATCCCAATCATCCCAGAGCTTTTGGTACACCAGCTCATAGCTCTCTCTAACCTACGCCAATCCCTTTTTCCCTCTCCTGCCAGCAAGCTCACGCTCTTCGATGGAACAGTGATGCCTGGCCCGCAATGCTCGACAGCCCATGAAAGTACTTAGCCGGATTGACGGGTCCGTATGCGGCGCGATCCTCTCGACTCGACCTTGCGCGACTCGAGTTGCAGTTTCTTCCCGGCCTAAGCCTCGAACTGAGAGACCTTCGAGGGCGTCGGCGTCTCAATGCCGCCGAGACACCGCACGATGCTATCGCCTGCCAGTTACTCAATGTCCTCAAACTGCCTCGTGGTTGCTGTCGACTTTTCTGCCGGCGCCCTCCAGTCGCCCCCGTTCCTCGGCGTACTCGAAACCGCCATGCCGCGAACGCATTCAGCCGTATAGCCATGTTGCTGGCGCCGCCGCCGCTGCAGACCATCGGTCTGCCGATTTGGTCATGCAGAAAAAGAGAGAGGAGCTCCTTGGGTTCGTGGATTACCAGGACGTTGGGACTGTGGAAGAACATCTAGAGCTTGTTGAAGATCCTTATCTCAACAGGTACGCCAAGCCGGAACGTCCAAAAGTCATGATATCCGAGCGGAAGGAGGACCAGCAGTACCCATCACTGCACGAAGCTCTCCGCGGCGACGAAACCATTACACAAGTCATAACGAAGTTGGGAACTGCGGTCCGCACCAAGCTCAGGTATCCTACGAGAGTCGGCCTGGATCCAATATACGAAATGTACGCGGCCTTGCCCGAACCTCGAATGATACACATGCCGGCGGGGCTGCGCCACCGTTTGCTCAGGGTATTCGGCACACCGAAGAAAAAAGAGACCCAGACAATGCTGCGATACTTTTCTCTGCTAGGCGATGTAAAAGACTGCGGCATACCCCTTCGCCGCAACGAATGGAACCATGCCCTTGCTCTGGCCAGCAGGTACGTTGGCAAAACTTCCGACACGGAGGCGGAGTCTGCTCTCCAGCTATGGAAGGAAATGGAAAAGCAATCAGGCGTCAGGGGCAATTCCGTCACGTTTAATATTCTCTTTGATGCTGCGTCGAAGTCTGGAAATTTTCCATTGGCTGAGATGTTGTGGAAGGAGATGAGTGCACGGAAGATCCCATTCAACCGGTATCATCGCGTCAGCCTCATTCATTTCTTCGGGCTCCAGGAGGACCCCGATGGTGTCCGTGCTGCCTACAAGGAGATGGTGGACGCTGGAGAAATGATTGATACTGTGGTTCTGAACTGCGTCATCTCCAGTTTTCTTAGATGCGGCGAAGATGAGGCGGCGCTGAAGGTTTACAATTACATGAAGGGGAATTACTCAGAAGCTGTCAGTCTGCCCCAAAACGACTATTTCAAGGACAAGGTAGTTACCAAGGTCCTTTCCATGTTCGCAGAGGTCGGCCGAAAAGTGCCAGCACTGCGGCCCCAGCTGCAGTCAATCGCGGGCAGCACCCCTGATATGCGGACATATCGTACCCTCATCAACCACTTCGGCATCCGGAGAGGCGATCTTGGCAGAGTCGCTCAGTTTCTCGACGAGATGATGTGGTTTGAGGTACCCGTTCATGGAAGCATCTTCCTGGCTCTGTTCGAAAGCTTCACAAAGAACGGGGGCACTGCCTTCTCCGGGTGGACGAAGGCCCGGTTGGAGAATGTTCTGTCTGCGCTGCTACTAGCGCTTGACAATAAAGTCCAGGGTCTCTATCTCGACACTTGGCTCATGATGTGGGCGCTTCGGGCCTTCATGAAATGTACAAATAATGACAGAGTGTTGGAGGTGTACGGGGAGTTCAGGAAGAGGTGGGAGCTGGCGCCAGACAGAGCGCAGTTCATGGACAGTTATACCGCCAGGCTCTTGGAGGGCAAGAGTTCGGTCCTTTCCAAGCAGTTTGTGCCCCGGCAGCAGCAGCAGCAGCAGAAGCCCGAAGCGTCCAGGAAACGGCCTTTGTATGTAAAACACCCTTAGACGATGATACCAATAATCTCGCAAACCCTATCAATTCCGTCATTCTGGTCACTTCGGCCCAAGTATTCATGCCGTGGTTTCTTCAACTTGTTAGACCCAGTTGTTGCTCACACCACTGGGTTATTAGTGTGAATCGGCAACAACACGATAACAACTACGAAACACGGCAAGTTTGCAAAGCGTGTGATTCCGTGATTGGTGTTTGCTGAGGACGAAAAGTCTCTATTTCTGCTTATGTACATAGTCGTCCTCCATCCCAACTCAATCCATGCTGTACACTCGCGATCGACTCAAGGAAAACGCGTATGCGGCCATTTAAACCTTGGGCTTGTAGGTTTGCCAGGCTGAAAAGCTTGTCAGTTCGCTCAAATTCGGGGGGGCCCGGAGCAACGGGGAAAAAGCACGCACCAGCGATGCCGAAGGGGGCGAAGAAGCCAAGAGCAGAGTAGGTCCAGAAACCGGCGCCGAACCACTTGGACTTGGGGTTGAAGGGGATGTTGGAGTAAGGGCCCTCTGGGTAGTGGTAGGGCGACGACATCTGGGCGCGGGTGGTCTGGAAGCCGCGGCGAGCGACAACGGTACGAGTCTGGGGGACCGCGCGGGCGGCGGCACGGGCGAGCATCTACGGAGGGTCGGTCAGCATCAATTGGACTGGTAGCAGTGTTGAGCAGGTCGGTCGTACTGTGGCGGTCTGTTTTGCGGCGATCGCGAAGCGCAATGGGGACAGGGAGTGATGTAGTTGTGGTGTTGAAGTCATACAAAAGAGTGGTCTGAGGGTGTGATCCGGCTTAGCTCCAAAGAATCTCCAGGCTTGGGGCATTATGTAAGCACACGTGACTCTGACGATTGAGGTCGACAGCCGGGCTATGGTCCAGTCCTGCAGCCGGGATTTCGAAGCTGGCGCTAAGTGTGACCGCCTTCCCTGCCTGGTCCATTTTCACAGTCCTCCCGTCCACTCACTTGGAATTTTTTTTCTGCCTTTTCCTGCTTTCGCTCACCCGTCAACTTTTTCCCCGAGCGCCTGGAGTGGGAAATGCGACCGCCGCACATCGCTGGGACCAGGCAAAATTGACGAAGCTCCCGTCACGTCTCACCCCAACTCGATTCCACAGAGACGGATCGCTGCATCTCGATCCCCTTCGACCTTCTACAGTCTTCTTTACTGCAGGGGATCGACTTCAATTAAGTAATACTGCTTTATTGGCATCCCTTTCAATACCAACACTACAACATCACTTTATTGCTGCTGCCGCCGCCACCTTTGCCCCCCGTATTGGCACCAAGTAGTCGCCCGCCATGGACGAGCTTTTCGACGTCTTCGACGCTCAACCCGACGCGGAGCAACCCGAGTCGCAAAGCGATCCCGAACCCGCTGAGCCTCCCAAGAAGTCTCGCAAGAAAGAAAAGAGCAACAAGCGTAAGGCCGACGGCGCAATTAAGAACGGCGTTGCCGCTCAGCAAGATGATGCCGAGATGCCTGACGCTGACGAGACCTCGAAAGACGGCCATGATGGTGAGCAAGCCGAGGACGCTGGTGCGACATCAGACGAGCAGGAGGAGAGCCACAAGCGCAGGAAAAAAGAGGACGAGGCCCAGCCTGTCCTGACCGATACCTTCCAGACTGCCCAGTCGAGAGAGGTTGCCGGTGCCGCGACGTTCACCCAGGCCCAGGACGAGTCACTTGTTTTGTCCCACAACATTCAGCACCAGGTCGCCTTGCCTCCTGATCTGGATTACGAATACGTTCCGCTCTCCGAGCATAAGCCGCCTGCCGAGCCCGCGCGCAAGTACAACTTCAAGCTGGATCCCTTCCAGAGCTTGTCCGTTGCTTCGATTGAGAGAGAGGAGAGCGTGCTTGTCTCTGCTCACACCTCTGCCGGAAAAACCGTCGTCGCCGAGTATGCCATTGCCCAATGCTTGAAGCGTAACCAGAGAGTCATCTACACGAGTCCCATCAAGGCTCTTTCCAACCAAAAGTACCGAGATTTCGAAGCACTATTCGGCGACGTCGGCCTCATGACTGGTGATGTTACCATCAACCCTACCGCTAGTTGTTTGGTCATGACCACTGAGATTCTGCGTTCCATGTTGTACCGTGGTTCTGAGATCATGCGCGAGGTCGCCTGGGTTGTCTTTGACGAGATTCACTACATGCGCGACAAGACCAGAGGTGTGGTTTGGGAAGAGACTATCATCCTGCTTCCCGATAAGGTTCGCTATGTTTTCCTGTCCGCCACCATTCCGAACGCCTTCCAATTCGCAGAATGGATCGCCAAAATCCACCACCAGGCGTGTCATGTTGTCTACACCGACTTCCGACCTACTCCTCTTCAGAACTATTTCTTCCCCGCTGGTGGCAGTGGTATCTTCTTGGTTGTGGACGAGAAGGGCGTGTTCAGAGAAGGCAACTTTCAAAAGACCATGGCCCTGATCGAGGCGGGCAAGGGACAAGACCCCAACAACGCTAGTGCAAGCTGGAAGGGCAAGGGAGCCAAGAAGCAGACCCAGAAGGGCGGAGCTGCGGCTGATATGAAAGCCGACATCTCCAAAATTGTCCGCATGATTATGCAGAAGAGTTTCCATCCCGTCATCATCTTCAACTTCAGCAAAAAGGAGGTCGAAAATTTGGCTTTACAGATCTCTCATTTCCAGTTCAACAACGATTCGGAGCAGGCCATGGTCAAGACTGTCTTCAACAACGCCATTCAGAGCTTGTCCGAAGCCGACCGCGAGCTGCCTCAGATCCAAAACCTGCTTCCTCTTTTGCAAAAGGGAATCGGTGTGCATCACTCTGGTCTCCTGCCTATTCTGAAGGAGACCATCGAGATTCTCTTCCAAGAGTCCCTCATCAAGGTGCTTGTCGCAACTGAGACCTTCTCTATTGGCCTCAACATGCCTGCCAAGACCGTTGTCTTCACCCAGGTTACCAAATGGGACGGTACTCAGCGCAGGCCTCTCACACCGTCTGAGTACATCCAGATGTCTGGACGTGCTGGTCGTAGAGGCTTGGATTCTCGTGGTATTGTTATCATGATGATTGACGATAAAATGGAGCCTGACACCGCTCGCGCTATTGTTGTCGGCGAGCAAGACCGTCTTAACTCCGCCTTCTACCTTGGCTACAACATGATCTTGAACCTGCTGAGAATCGAGGCTATTTCCCCCGAGTTCATGCTTGAGCGCTGCTTCCACCAATTCCAAACCGGTGCTAGTGTCCCGGCTCTGGAGCGGGATCTCATGGCCCTTCAGCAAGAGAGAGACAACATGTCGATTGCTGACGAGGCCACCGTCAAGGATTACTACAACCTGCGCAACCAACTGGAGCAGTACACTAGCGACATGCGTGCAGTTATCCAACATCCTGAGCATTGCACTGATTTCATGCAGCCTGGTCGTCTGGTTCGCATTCACGATCCTAAGAAGACCAACAACACCATTGGTGGCACCGACTTCGGCTGGGGTGTGGTTGCAAACCTGGTGAGGCGCCAACGCAAGCCCACCGAACCCGAATACCCTCCTCAAGAGTCTTGCGTCATTGATGTCATGATGGTTGTGGACCAAAAGAGCGCCCCTATTGCCGAGGGTGCCAAACTGGCTTCTGGAGACCTCCCTTCGGGGTTAGTCCCTTATCCCAAGCCAGAACAGCCTGATAACGGAGCTCGCTTTGAGATTGTCCCGTGTCTGTTGACTTGCGTCAAGGCAATCAGTCAAATCAGAGTGTTCATGCCAAAGGACTGCAAGACGCAGGCGGCTCTTCAGGAAGTCGGCAACTCTCTCCGAGAGGTTCACCGACGCTTCCCCGACGGACTCCCCATTTTGGACCCCGTTGAGAACATGGGAATTAATGATGACGCATTCAAGGGCCTGATGAGGAAGATTGAGATGTTGGAGGCGCGTCTCCTCACCAACCCTCTCCACGGATCACCAATGCTTCCCCAGCTGTACCTTCAATATCGTGCCAAGGAGAAGTTGGGCGAACAGATCAAGGCCAAGAAGAGGGAGATAGCGAGACTTCACAGCATTGCTCAGATGGACGAATTGAAGGCGCGCAAGCGTGTCTTGCGCCGTCTTGGTTTCCTCAACGAGTCCGAGGTTGTCGAGCTCAAGGCTCGTGTTGCCTGCGAAATTTCATCTACAGAGGGCCACGAGCTTGTCCTTGCCGAGCTTCTGTTTGATCGCTTTTTCAATGAACTGTCTCCCGAGCTCATTGCTGCGACGCTCAGCTGCTTCGTCCTCGACGAGAAGCTCGAGACCGCTGCTCTGCGCGAGGAGCTGGCCAAGCCCTACCGTGAGGTCCAGGCCAAGGCCAAGCAGGTCGCCAAGGTCAGTCGCGAAAGCAAGCTCGAGCTTAACGAGGAGGAATACCTGGCCGGCTTCAAGTGGCAGTTGATGGAGACTGTCTACTCCTGGGCTCAGGGCAAACCGTTTGCAGAGATCTGGTAAGTCTGAAAATGAGTATTTATTCGCTCGGCTTTTACTAACACTATACAGCAAAATGACCAACGCTTACGAGGGTTCCCTCATCCGCCTCTTCCGCCGCCTAGAAGAGCTCCTGCGCCAGATGGGCCAGGGTGCGAAGGTCATGGGCAGCGACGAGCTGACTCAGAAGTTCGAAGACAGTCTCGCCAAGATCCGCCGTGACATCGTTGCGGCCCAGAGTTTGTACCTCTAAGGTTTGTCCCGGTCACTTTCCCCGCTGGTGCCCTCCTTGGATCCTCGTCGGCTCCCCGCCCTTTCTTGTTTCTTCATTTTTCATGTAGCCCCAGGGGACATCAAGGCGTTGAAGGTTTTGAGGGAGGTTTTATACCATGTAGAATCTTTGTGTGTGCGGATTCGGAGTTGTAAGAGGCCCTCGAAAAGTCCCTTCTCCATGGCCACCAATGAAGCAGATAATGGCCCTTTTTGCTGTCTCTCTACCTGCGTGATTATGTCTGGCTCGCAGTCCCTTGCCGCTTACTTTTGCCTCCGCTGTTCTTGATGCCTGGTATCATTGATTAATCGCAAAAGCCACATAAACGCCAGAATGATGATGACCGCTCCTTTGTCCTATCGGTCTCCCGAAAAAGCCCTGATAACGCCAATGATGATGCTTAGAGTTACGCCAAACCCAATAAAGTCCTGCCAGCGGCCAGAGAGCATGTTCTCCTCCCTCGACAGCCAGCCCAGACACCCCAATGGCCAAAAGAAGCCCACAATCAGGCCCTCGATCAGCACGTCCAAGATCCCGCTCATGACCCCAAACGCATCGTCGCCGCCCTCGCCACCCTCACCGCCGGTGCCTGCCGCGCCGGGCAGAGCCCCGCCCGCGTTGGAGTCGATCCACGAATCCTCGAGCGAGCGCATCGTGTCGGGGCTCGGCATCGTGTCGGGGGTGTACTGCGTCGCGCGGATCTCGCGAAACTGCAGGCGCAGCTGATTCACCTCGGCCGCCGTGAAGCCCGCGTTCAGGAGCCTGTCGAAACCCCGCGGCGTGGCGCGCTGCTGGCCGTATTGGTGTTGCGATCCATGGTGGCCGGGACCCTGGCCGTCCCTGGAGGACGTGTTTGCTGACGTGCCACGGTCGGTAGGGGCGCGGAGCGCGGCTTCTGCTTCGGCGGCGAGCTCGTCGTCCGTGAGGCTGTCGCCGATGCTGCAGTTCACGTAGACCCTCTGCGGCGGCGCGGGGTCGTTTGCCTTGGCCTTTCCTTTGCCTTTTGGGTCGTCGAAGCCCGCGCCGGGTGTTGCTGGGGTTGTTGGTTGCGAGGCAGAGGGTGGTGGCGGGGGAAGAGGCCGAAGAACCGAGCTGAGGGCGGAGGCGTCGGGCAGGATCTTTCCCTGGTGGATGAAGCGCAGGCGCCGCTGGGAATCGGGCTGGGCGAGGCGGCCGCGGATGAGGTGCTTGAGGGCAGCGACGGTGGTTTGCGAGGGGGAGGGGATGTCGAGGTCGAGATCGGGGAGGGAGGTTGTGAAACGGATTCGGAGGAGTAGGGGGGGTGTCCAGGGGCGTGGAGCTGTCATCTTGGCAACATTGTTTGCAGAGGGAATCTGTTTGGAGGATTGGGTTCCAGATTGTTCAAGCTGGTGATGGAGCTTGACGAGATGTTGGACTGGGAACGGATGACATCTGTGTGGAGCTTATCGTTATCTGCGCCGAGTCAGTGCATATCCTCCTTCAATGCATATACTTCATAACGTATAGTCTCTTTCATCCCTCAATGCGCCTTTCGTAACTTCAAATCTGTAATCTGTGTCAATCTTGCTAGCCATCATCCGATTGCGCCATGCATTGAGGTTGACCGGAGGGTTGATTTGTTTAATTTTGTTACTGTTGCAGCTGGCGTGTTGGTGCTGCGTTCGAATCCGAAACTGGTCGTCACTAAGCCAGCCAGTTGATGTCGTCTCATAATTCCAAGTTCGGGAAGACAGCCCATGGCAGACATGAATTCTGAGCGCAAGCACATCAACCACCTAACGATTGCAATCAAAACAATGGTTGCTCAATGCCTCAAACCTCTTGACTGGGTCTTCGGGTCCATCATCTCATGCTTAACTGGGCAAACTTTTTGTCTTATCTTATCGGCTGTGCCAACCCAAAGATACCCAGGTTTTCACAGCTCAAAAAAGTTGTCTTTCCTTACACCTATTGTAATCATCGCAACAATCTAAAAAGACGTGATCAGTGGGAGGCTTGAACTCCCGGCCTTGGCATTACTCAATGTATCAGATGATATATTAGTACCACGCTCTAACCAACTGAGCTAACCGACCTATTGATTGATGTTAGAGGTTATGGAAATACCGCATTTATGGGGTTGGTGGGCTTCTGAGTCATGGGAACCCTATGATGGCCACGATGACTCCTCAAAGGTCTGGGAAGGACCAGGAATACTTTGCAATCCGCACTTTTTAGTGTCGGTATTCGCATCAGATGGGTTACGATAGCTCCCACATGCGGGCTAGGCCGTCCCATTGTGAGATCCTACTCGCTCCCCGGACCAGGATGCTCTGTTGCGGATCGCCCAAACTTTGTGGCCCCTCCCTGGGTTGGCACCACCCTCTGAGATTGTCTTCTGGGAGATCAGACGACGATATCAATCGCGTCCTCATGACGGGAAGTTGTCAGAACATTGATAAGGCTCGAGGTTTTCAAGGCACAGTTGGCTGCGCCATGATCCGTTCAAGTCCTCTGCTTTGTAGCTTACTGCCGCTGCTACCGTTGGATGCTGGACGTCCTTCTACCCAGAGTCCATCTTGGCATCTGAGCAAGCGCGAGTCAGACTGTCGCAACTCAGTTCCGCACCGCACTGAGCCATACAACTTTAAGAATAAAGCAGAGCAATTCCGCAACTTAATCTTTGGCTTGTGTCTGAGATATGAGATAGTCAAACGCGCAGTCGCACCAAGGCTGGCAGGTTCCGGAGTCAAGGTTCGATAGTGGCTTCGCGGGGGTTTCCCACTGCCGGAAACATCTCGATTGGCGAGGCGGGCAGTCTGGCAAACTTTATCAGACGGGCCCTGGTTGTTGGCGATGGATACGAGTCGGGGAACAGGCTCCAACCAGGATGTTAGTCAGCCGATAAGTTGCCTCTATCGCTGCCGTCGGGGACCAACCCCTCATCTTCCCCGGCGTGCCCCCGTTCCTCTGGCCGGGTCTCCTCTCCTGAAGTCAATGCCGTGGCCCCATCGTGACGGATACAGTTCACTGTTATCGCCCAGTTCCAGGCCCTGTTATCTCCCTCCGTTCCCCCTTACGCATCCGAGTAGACTCTCACCACAAGTTCTCTCTCGAAATGCCGCGTAGAAGGGACCCATCCAAGCAGGTCTCTCGACGGAGCCACCGTGGCTGCCACCGCTGCCGCCTGCACAAAATCCGGTGCGACGAGGTCAAACCTCACTGTGGGTCGTGTACCTCCCGCGGCTATGCCGACTGCGTCTACGCCCAGGTCCTCAAGTGGGAGACTGACTACGTTGGCCGTGCCTTTGGCAGGGCCGGCGTGTGGTCGAAATCTGGGGCCGCCGGCGCCAATAACAAGAAAAAGGCCTCGACGCCACCGTCGACCCTGGACAACTACTGGAGTGTACCAACCCGCGTCTATTCTTTCGGGTTCCTGAACTCCTTCATCACCGACTATGTGGGAGAGGAGTCTTCCTCATCTTCGAGCGACGACAGCTCCAGCGACGATCAGAAATCGACGGCTCTTACTCTCAGAAAGAACCTGGGCTCCATGAACCGCCCGGTGACGTATATTCAGCTCGACACCCAGGCGGAATCGCATCTCTTGTCGTACTATCTAAACCGTATTTGCCCCATGACGGTACCATGCGCAACAGGCGAATCGCCATTTTCGGCCCTTATTTTCCCGTTCGCCGTCTCATCCGCCTCGCCAGCCCTCATGAACGCCTTGCTGGGTCTT
This sequence comes from Colletotrichum spaethianum, assembly GCF_022836535.1. Lineage (NCBI taxonomy): Eukaryota > Fungi > Ascomycota > Sordariomycetes > Glomerellales > Glomerellaceae > Colletotrichum > Colletotrichum spaethianum. The sequence continues at coordinate 798,020 of NW_026054780.1, read as the reverse complement.
GCCGCTTCACATAGAGCGAGAACAGACAGCACATATCAGCCCGTGGCCCTGAGCTACTCGGCCAGAGTCATTCGGTCGCTCCGCTTGACTCTCGACAACAAGTCCTCAATAGACATTGCCGCAAACTCGGAAATCCTCGTCCTCATGATGCTCCTGTGTCAGCTGGAGATCATTGCCGAGTGCGACAAGCGCTGGGTCACGCATCTGCGCGGGGCTCGAGACCTCATCCGGTTCAGACGACAGGGCATGAGTTCGGATGTCGCCAAAACGGCGGCCAAGCAGCAGGGCCCCTGGGAGCAAATCATCAAGTTCACGGAGCGGTACTTCGCCTTTTACGATGTCATGGGACGAACGGCTTGCGGCGAGGAGCCCATTTTTGGCAACGACTTTTGGTCTACCCAGGAAGACCAGCTCGACCTCTGGATGGGTTGTTCTCCCCATCTCGTCAGCATAATTGGCGAGATCACTGAGCTTAGCTTCAAATACCACCGTCTGTCGGCTTCGACGGCGGAAGACTGCTGGCAGGATCTGGAACGGCAGCGCATGAGACTGATCTCGGTCCTCCAGCAACCACAGCTCAAGAGCGACAGTGACGATGAAAGCGTCCGGCACACGGTGGAGCTGAAGCGGTTGACTGTGGAGTTGTACCTTCACTCGGCGCTCAACGACTCTACTCCGACCACACCGGTCATTCGGCATAACGTTAAGAAGATACTGTGTCTTGTCGCGATGCTTCTAAAAGCGGACGTCAAGGCCGGCTTGACCTGGCCACTCTTCATGGCTGCTTGTCAGCTCGACCCCACGGAGGAGCTCGAATGGGCCACGGAAGATCTGGATGACGGCAAAGTCCCCCGTCACGCGCGGCCGTTTGTTTTGTACGCCCTCGACAACCTGTCGGATTCTCTCTCGAATGTCACCAGGACTCGCTCCATCATTGAAAAAGTCTGGAAGCAGCGAGAGGCCGCATCGTTTCTTTCGTCGGATCGTCAGCTGTCGCCCAGCCCCAAGGCGTTTAATGATTGGGCCCGCTTCGTTGCGCCGCTGTGTCACAATATCAGTCTTGCTTAAGACGCTTCTTTCCGAGACCAAGGATGCCACGATTTGCGCATTTGGCTGAGGAATCCCATGGTTTTGAACGTGTTATGACCCGAAAATTTGTATTATTTCTTCTCGATACGGACGGAGTGGGGGAGCGTTGGCGCATTTTGTCAATTAGTAGTATTATGAGTAGTTATCTGTACTGGGTTCGGAAAAGGACCACGTTGGCCCGGTATGCGCCACAAGTACAAAACAAAAACCCTGGTTACCTCGGACGGAAGAATCTTTTTTCTAATTACGACCAGGTTGCAGGGCCGAAGGTGCCGTTGGCAGGAATGGCTTTCAAAGGAATGCCTTGGCCGTCGATTGTGGTCCCTTGGACATTGTTTCCCCACCAACTGAGCTGGACACCGGGGAAAACGAGGGCAAAGAAAATGACAATGGCAGAAATGGCTAGGCCGGAGTCGAGAGCGGCGGATAGGACATAGTTGTACTGTCGTTACCATGTCAGTTATATGGACTACTCAAATTGGAATAGCGGAAGGCCTCGCATCACTCACCTTTGCCCACCAATGTGGAAATTTGCCCTTGATCCATTTATTGAAGACGAACGAGACAACGAATGCCGAAGTATAGTTGAGTCCAGTCGCAGGAGGCACATTGCCTGTTCCGGCGAAGAAAAGGGGCCAGTGCAGATAGCCCAGGAACTTGTTGTTCGGGAACTTCTTCTTGAGGAAGAACGTAACCACCGGCAACAGCGCACCGATCCAGAAGAAGTGCAAAAGACCTGAGTAGATCTTGCCAACGCTGTAAAGACGGGCCGGGCCGATCGCACCCCATACGATGCTCGAGGAGAAGTTGACACGTCCTTGTGGGCAGGTGTAACCATTCGGTTGGCTCTCGAGGCAGATATCCTTGACGTTGTTGAGCATCCAGAGGAGCACGGCGTTTTGTGTAAGAGAACCGGTGATGCAGGCAGTCAGCTGGGCTACAAACAGCGTCCGTCTCGGGATCTTCATGTAGAGCCCAAGCTTCATGTCCGAACAGAAGAGCATGGCCTGGCTGAGGCCGGTGTAGGCGTAGAACTTGAAGATGAGCATTACGATAGGCTTGCCCGGAATGGCGTATCCTGAAATGATCTCGCCCAACACCGTGAGGACGTTGCTGTTGAGGTTTGCGACGGCATAAACGCTGCCAGTCGGGATCAGATAGATGAAAGCCAGACCGAAAGCCAAGAAAACACCCCAAACCGGCATCTGGGTCTTGTACACCTCTTGTATGATGATTGTCAAAGCCAGGACGATGACGGTCATGATGGCGTACCACCACCATGGCGTGTCGGGGTATCTCTCGATCAAGCGACTGTGAACGTCCTTCTTCCGGCCCGGGTTGAAAGCACCGATGATGTCCTTGTAGTAGTTGATGAAGATGTAAGTCGGTACACAGGTCATGACTGCAAAAGAGATGCCGTAGCTAAGCGCGAATGTCACCGGCATGTAGAGAGGGCTGTACTTTTCGTACTCTTCCACGATGAAGTTGCCATCCTTGCCAACTACTCGTGTGGCGTTGTAGATGGTGCCAGTGTTGTCGTACGTGTCAGCCCCCGAAAATGGAAGGTAGGCCGTGTACCACGTGTTGGTGTAGTACAGAATGGGAGAGACGATGGCGAAGAGAATGACCCAGCCGGCAAAGACGTTGGCTTGCGCCCAAAACGGGACAACCAAAGGAGAGCCGTTGTAGGCGATCTGAGACCAGTCGAAAGTGGTTGGCAGGTAGGCAAGGCCTGTGGACATGCCAAAGAGGTTGTTGACCACAACGTTGTCTGTCAATGTCAGCAAACGGTTGTTACCAGTGGAGTAGTTTGCGGGGCGTGGATGACCTACTTGGTGCAGCCCAGCAAACGAATGCAAAAGTGCTCAGGCCAGTGAAGAGGTATCCCGGGAGCCAGTACCAAAAGAAGCCACCCACGAAGACGTACAGGAAGAACCGATATCTTGATATCCTCCAGCCATCGGCAATGGGGTTGGCCCGTCCATGCAAGGTCTGGAACAGAGCCGCATTGGCCAAAGTGGACGGCCAGATCATGTGGGGCGGCTCCACGATGAAGCGATACGCCAGTCCAGCCATGCCAAGACCAAATAGTTGCATCGACAAACCAAGGAGGAACTGGTAGGGAACCGGCGTGTGGAGACCGTAGAATGCCGAAGCCTTCTGCGCCTGGATGATGTCGGTGGCCCACGACGGCCCGAAGGACAGGTTGGACATGATGGTGATGACGGCGTGCTCCTTGATGTTGAAGTAGTGGTCCGGGTTGATGACGAGATCCCAGCGGCCAAAGACGCGGATCTTCTTCACTGGGAGCAGGCGAGCGACAGCACACCCCACAGGGTACGACACGAGCTGGGCCACGAGCGACGAGATGGTGACGCCGGGATACCGCATGGAGAAGAACTGGTTGATGCCAGACCCGAGCATGGTGAAGATGATGCCGAGAATCCACATGCGAAGCGTGTTGACTGGCATGGTCGGGTCGTCCGTGTTGGGCACGTTGGCGCGGACCTCGGGATACGGCGAGTTGTCTGAGTCGATGTCGAAGTGTTCCTCAATCTCGCCGATGGCATAGGTCATGGCCTTGTCAAGGTCCTCGACATCGTGGGCCTCGAGGTCCGACGTCTGCTGGGGCACTGGGCGTGCCTCAGCAGCTTTGTCGCCGTCCTTTTTTGTCGCGGCGGACATAGTGACTCGGACGAAGGCCGCAGGTAACTGGGTAGTGTTCTAACGAGTGGTGTGTTGAACCGATGTGGCCTGCGCTGCCAACGAGGAAACGGTGGTCGCGTGTTGTACTTATAAGCAACGTCTGATACAGTGATGCGCGTCCCATCAACGTTGTATCTGCCAGTATCAACCTTCCCCAGAATTCGGACCATCGTCCTAATCAGTTTATCTTTCCCCAAACTTCAGACCCCCGCACAGCCCACAGATAGCCTTTTTTCGCGGGTGTTTCCTCATGACACACAGGTGGGAACCGACCAGGGGAGAGAGTTCTATGGAAGGTCCAAGGCCATTGGAAGGTCCAAGCTATCTGCCCTGTGCAGCCGCCAATGAATCAGAGAAACTACTGTAATCATGGACATTGTCTATGGCGGAGAGAAGCGACGATTAATGCGGGCTGGGGAGAGCTTGTTGGCACGCGAGGGTGCCCGCCCACGTTGCATCTCCGAAGCCGGGAATGAGGAAATGAGGCGGAAGGGAAGGTCCAAGCCGGCGTGGACCTCTGGGATTATGCGTCCGGACACGTGCTTTAGCGGCCAAGCGGGCCAATTATTCCCTAGCAATGACTGTGCAGGGGAGGGGACAAGGAGGAGCCAATGAGAGTGCAACGGTTTGGCCTAGTTGGTCCTCCTTCGCCCCGGAGCTCTGCTGTGGCGGTGCCGAATCTCACGACTACAAATCTCATGAATACCTGAGCAACTCTCATTTCCTGAAAACGTAGTCAAATGCGAATCGGCCCTGCCTTATCTTGTCTCTTTGCCTGAAGATAGCCAATTTTAATTTTGCAAGCATGGCTGACAGCACACCCCCGTTGTCGAAGACCTCGAGCATCGCAATCATCGGCGCGTGAGTAACTATTTCATCCACACATGTGACTGGCGTATCTCTAAGTGCAGCTCGACAGGGGAACATTTGGAATCAGCACCGCATACCATCTGGCAAAACGTGGCTACACGAACATTACATGTCTCGACCGACACCCCGTGCCGAGTCTTGACTCTGCAGGTTATGACTTGAACAAAATCATCAGAACCGAGTACGACGAGCCTCTGTACACCGATCTAGCGCTCGAAGCCCTCAATGCGTGGAGACAGCCGGAGTGGAATGGTGTCTTCCACGAAACAGTGAGTTGACAGCCACGGCCTCGCCTATAACCGTATTTCGCGAATGTTTCCTCATACCTTGGCCAGGGCCGCATTGTCACAACATTGGGAGATCCTCTGGCAGAGAAGCACCTCAAAGAGTCTTACGAGAACTTGAAAAAGGCTGGGCAGGCTGGTGGCCTCGAGCTGGTCGAGGGCAAAGAGCAGATTGCGAAGCACGTCCCTCAGCTGCGCAATGCAGAGGGGATCGAGAAATGGAAGGGGCTCTGGAACAGCCAGGGCGGCTGGGCGCACGCAAAAAAGTCGCTTGAGAAATGGGGCCACGAGGCACTGGGTATGGGCGTCAAGTTCATATCGGGGCCCGAGGGCACCATGACTGAACTGAGTCTTGACAGTTCGGGCAGCCTAGACGGAATCAAGGTTGCTTCGGGCGACGTGGTGCGTGCAGATAGGTATATACTCTGCACCGGAGCAGCATCACCAGCTGTACTTCCCGAATTATCCAGGGAGATGTGGACAAAATGCTGGTCTTTGGCTCACATTGAACTGAACGACGAGGAAATTGCTCAGTGGAAAGGGATTCCTGTTGTGGACAACTTTGAATTGGGCTTCACCTTTGAACCGGATCCTGAAACTAGCAAGTCAACTTCCAACATGGTCATGGAGAGAATTACTAACCGATATAAAGAGTGGATGAAGATCTGTGACGGATCCCCAGGATACCAATACCGCGTCGGGACTTACACTGATCCCTCAGGCAAAGTGGAACACTACTCGGTCCCTCGATATGCGAGCACACATCCGGACGACGGCATCCCTGATGAAGCCGCCACTGCCATCAAACTTTTCATCGATACTGTAATGCCGCAGTTCTCGGGGCGGCCGCTCCTTGGCGCGAGGGTCTGTTGGTGTACCGACTCTCCTGACGCCCACTGGCTGATTGACAACCATCCAAAGCACCCGTCTCTTCTTCTGGCCACCGGTGACTCGGGCCACGCCTTCAAGATGTTTCCAATCATTGGCGACTACATCTCGGACGCTTTGGAGGGCAAGGAGAGGGGCTTGAAGAAGGAGTGGAAATATGGCAACAGAGAGTCAAGGCCTGTCGCGACTCGTCCAGGAACGGAAGTCAAGGATCTCAGAGACGTTTTGCACCTGGAAACCAAACAGGGACTATAGTTCACTGGATAAATAAAGCAAAAGTGAATCAGATTTGGCCCACTGGACACTACTTCTATCAAACTAAGCAAAGACAACGCCGCCCCGCCCCCCTCCCTTCCCAAGAAAAAAAAGAAGAAAAAAGTAAAAGAAGATAAAAGATTAAAAATAAATTTGAGAACACCGCCCGCCCGCAGCTACATCAAATGAGAGAGCGGACTACGGCTCTTCGTATTCAACTCTTGTTTCAGTAGTAACTCTGATGCTCATGCTTTTCACTCGCTGCGGAGTTGGACGCGAACTACCCTCAGGTATCGGTTGAATCTCTCCAATACTGTCAATACTGCTGCTGTCATTGTCTCTGTGCTTCGACTCGATAATAGTTTCTCGGTGCCCCGCACAGTCTTTGCGAAACGCGTCGCCCGACCAAAGTTTCGCAACATCTTCGTTTGAGCCGTTCCTCTGCATCTCGCTTGGCGAAAGAGAGACGTCGTCGCGCGAATGCAACTCGTAGGCCTCAGACTGAACGTTGCGGCGCTTCTTGTTGTTCTCAATTGTTGATGAGAAGGGGTCCGTTGTTAGGTGGTTCTGATAGTTCGGGTTCGATTTGTTGCATTTGGAACCGGCAATGCGGGAGGTAACAAACATGGGTAGGTAGTGCATGAAGAGCGGCTTGAGAGCTGGGACAGATGCGCAAACGACACCGGCATTTAGTTCGATAGACGCCCAGTTTAGTTGCTTTTCGAGGTCAAAGGTGTAGTCTTTGCTATTGAATAGCTGCGGGAGGAGAATTGTGCGTCGGATGGCACAGATACATACACTACGTGGATTTCAGAAACACTACACCTTAACAAGTAGACAAGATATCAACTTACAAGCTGCCTGTGGCGAAAAGAAGGATCAGAGACCATTTTTGTCTCCTGGCCATCTGAAGAGGGATGATGATCTTCAAGGGGAGGATCAGACAAACGATATCCATGATGATATTGGTTCCGCTAAGAGCCATGTAGACTATGTTTTTGTCAACGCATACCGCCCCTGGCCTTGCCGAAAGGTCCCAGGAGGCTTGGGTAGGTCTGCAGCTGAACACTATCAGGAATAAGTAGGTGAGCGCGTAGGCCGTGGCAAGACCAATAAACGTCATGGTGACGATCCTGAACCACCGCTCTGGCGAGAGACGCAGGTAGAGCACAAGCAGGGAGAGCTTTGCCGTTGTAACGCCAAGAGAATAAACGACGACCACGATCAAGCCATGCTAGACGCTTGGTTAGTCGTGGACGATCTGGTGTACTGGTGGTAGCCCAGATTAAAGAGGTACATACCAGCAGAAACGCAGGGGAATAATCGTCGCGCTTGACCTGCCATATGTGAACTCCCACGCCAAGGTCACATACTGTCATAGTCAGCTACTGTGGAGGAAGGCGAGCACTGGTGAGCTAGACTTACATTTGATCGAGAGACCAAAAAAGATTATCGCCCACCCCAATGAGATGCCTATGAGATCTGGAGGGGCTGTTGTTAGCATGACGATAATTTGGTCGAGCAAACGGGCCGGAAACCGTGGCGCTTGACTAACAGTCATCGAGACCAAAAGCTTTTCCGACTAGAGAAATCCTTGTATATGCTCTCAGACCAACAAAAATGATGGAGAGCGAGGTCAGCGTGCCGCCCAAAGCCAGCGCTCCTGATGTAATTGTCCCCGCGTCGAATCGACCTTGGCCAGCGGGCGCCTCGGCCATGTACTCGGATCCGGGGAAAGCCATCTGCTCATCGATAGTGAGTCAACCCGTCAAGGGCGTCAAAGGGGGGGGGCTTTCTTCTGTGGCAAGAAGAGCTTGTGAATGGGCAAAGAGGGATAAATAAACGGTCAAATTGAAAAACGGTCCCGGGGATCTGGGTATGCTTTATCTACGTGGAACACTGGAAGACCGTTTTGTGATCCGCGGAAATTTTTACCTGAGCATGCCGCGTCACACCAGTCGGGCATGATGCAAGAACAGGGAAGGCTCCGAGCTGGGCAAGCAGCAGACTGGAAACTGACAAGCAAACTTCGTTGCCCTTATTCTATTGAGTGTGGGCTGTCTTCAAAGATGCTTGGCTAGGGAAGACACAATGAGACCGGGTGGCGGACTTGCCATGCGACCCCCTTGTGTTCGCCATCGAGGATTCGTGTGTGATTGATCAGGGAAAAGAAGCAACTTATGTGGAAATCGGGCCACTGGCTCTGAGATGATATTCTCAAGTGGAAAAGTGACATATGCGGGTGAGTTTTAGTTTCATGGAGAGGAGGGGAGGGACTTGAGGGCCGGGAGCTAAAAAGTAAGCACAATTTAACGAGGCCAAACTGAAAAAGAAAAGACGGTAAATTGATACCGTCGTCCGCTAGTTTCGCTCACGGTTGAGGATGAGTCTCTCTCACCTTGCCGAAACCCCACATTGCTTGGAGCGGCCAAATCAGAAGAATCATGAAAGCAGTACCGAGAAAAAGCAACGATCGTAAACGCCCCCAACAGACGAATTCCTACCCGCCGTACAACCAATCAGGGCCTCAGATTCCCTTATCCATTTTAAAGCCCCTGCTGGACTCATGCGAATCTGGGCACGGAGTTGCCGTCTGATGAGAACCAGTCTGTCCGCAGCAGAAACTTAGGGGTTTTTTTTTTTTTTTTAATTACGCGAAGGAAATCAGATTACTACGAGTATTGTTCTGATTCCCTACCTATTCCTTTAGCATCTGACGGTATTTGATGGATGTTACACTCTTCTTGATATCATTTCTGGGCCAGAGAGTGACATCGACTGTGATTCGATTAGTGTGGCCTGCAACACCGACTCAGCGGATCGGATCCGCCGCAAGTTTGAAATGCAGACACAGCAGATGTGAGCGCTTGGTCCGGTCTCTTAGTTGTATTCGTACAGATAACGCATCTGCCATAGTTCAAAGTTTCCGGTCCATAATCTAGAGTCCAATCGGGGCAGGTCTAGACTTTGCGGCCGTCTCCCGAAGATATCGTGAGCGTATTGCAGACTAGGCAAAGTTCACATGACAGGAAAGAATATGGATCTGCACCTCGAATAAATCGACTATGATATCTCAACTTGACAATGACATACTTTCATGATTGCGGTCGCATCTTTGTAGGCGTAGATGGGTGCATGGTAAATGGATTCATGCTGTTGATATCGCCGCTAGCTTGTTGGCTCGCATGATAGCCTTCGATATCCCCATTGATGCTCCCTTCAGCTTCAATTATTCTAGCCATCTGAGGGGTTGCTGAAAGTGCCTGGCTTGCGGGTGACTGCGGCTGCATACTGTGCGCCAGATGCATTCGGCCAGCATAGATGTCCGTCGCCCCTGCGAAATATCTGCGAGAGTCGTTGCTGCCGCATTTCGATGTTGCAGTACAGGAGATTAGTGGGCGCATAAGCGGAATACACGCGGAGATGATTGCAGAGGTTGGTTCGGCGATGGTTAAGAGAACCATCGGAACGGCCTTGTAGTATGGATCGGTGGTGTTTAAAGCTAGGGACACAGTGAGGATTCTTACGATCGATATGGCACTGGTACTACGCGGGATGTTAGAATTTCGATATCGGATAAATAACAAAAGCATTAGCAACACAGCGGCGACCACTTACAATATGCCGACTCCAAAGCTAGTGATCAGGCCGGCTTTCTGCATTGTTGCAAGACGTAACCGTCTCACAAGAGCTATCGGCAGTATGAAGATGATGATATCTGTAAGAAGGTGTACGGTGCCGTTGACGTAAAGAAAAATCAGGAATCCGGTCTCCCTAGTGTTTGGGGTCTGGTTCAAAAAACCCCTCATCACGAGCCCGCCAGAGATGAGCATTGCCGCTGCAATGAAGAGCAAAATTCCTAGAAAAACGTCGCAGAAAAGCGTTATACTAGGCAGAGCAAACGCTCGACGGTATTGCAGGAGAAACGTTGCTTTGATGAACGCGAAGGAGACTTGATATATCAACGCCGCCGCGACGAGGAACTTTAGTCCACGTCAGCACTAGTACACACAGAGATATCTTTGGAAGGTGTCTTACAGAGGCATCTCTCATCATGAGCGAGGGCGATACCGTCCATGTGTGTAGACCGAGTGCTCCATATTTCGTGCCTAGATTGGGACGGTACTATTAGCCTCAGGGCAAGCTGCAAACTCACGCTCGCCGCCAGCAGCACTTACTAAGTTGTACCGTGGCACACTGTCCGATGAGCACAATCTTTGTTTGAATATCAGCAAGGCAACACAGCCTAGTGGGCCCTTTCGAACTAACCGAAGAACAAATAAACATAGTATCGTCTAGTTTCCAAGCTCGCATGACATAGCCTCTGATGTATATTCTGATTGCCATAAAGACCATGGCAATGGCCATGCATGCTGCAGAGATCCCAATGATAAGTAAATGCCTGTTATCCGTCGGCATTGAATCTGTCGGCGTTCCCCCTGATGCTTCGTTGGGAATCGTTGTGTTGCTCATGTTTGCGTGATGACGGAGCCCTACTGCCGAATTGCGGACAGCGGCAGCGTATGAATAAAGACAGTCAATGCGGCAAAGGCTCGTGTATCGTTGCTCGAAGATAGAGGATCCGAATCGTTATGCGAAAGTGCGCATCTTCTCCGAATACATGCTGGAGAGCAGTGATGTCGCCGCAGTGGTTTCGTTTCGTTCCTGTTTTTTTTTTTTTTGGCAAAGATTCTGCCGACGATGTCAGGGCAAGGTCAGGATGCCAAGAAAGAAAGAAAGTGATGCGAGATAAAAACTTCTGAGGTGAAGAAAAGATAAAAGGTCTTCAAGGGGAGGGGGGGGGGGCACAAGGCTGTATTGAGTTTGACGCCGTCTGTCGGGTTGGCCGGGTTCGGGAACGATTGTGTCTTGGATTGTTGTGGCCGCTGCCGACGAATGGAAGTCTATGTGTCTGGGCCGGATGCAGTGCGAAATCGTTACTCCAGAACGTCACACAAGCGCAAAGCACCTGCAGATAGTGGCTGGGTAGTTAGGATGTCAAGATGTGTACCCTTAGAAGGTGGCGCTTCGATGTGCTGATGCGCTGACGCTCCTTTGTTCCGGATCCTTGGGTTCTCGTGTCTCAGTTGTTGCGATACTCAAATAGCCAACCATGGCTGGAGCTGGACCCAGATACTTACGAGATTTTCAGAGCCGATTCAATATTGAAATCATACAATGTCCTTCGATTATCTTCGAAGTGGGCTGGACCCAGGCGGTTGACACCCCGTGCTCTCTGCCCCATCTAGCGGTTTACCATCGATTAGAACAAAGAAGATCGGTTAATTGTAGCCTTGCTGAGTCGACTAGTGGCACCCTAATTCGTTGTTCAAGAGCAAATTGCTCACCCTCATGTAGTCGCTTTTGGCTTGGTCTCGAACCCGGTCTGCAAAGTCCAGTAGAACCGCAGCTAGCGAAATCACCCTCGATAATCCAAATCTTGCCTTCAAAATTCCAGGACACTTCTTAATTGCCCAGAAGGACCAATTATCACTGAGAACTCAGAATTCTTGTGCCCGGGGTTCAAAACAGCACCTGACGGGGTTGTGCTCGAGATCTCTTGTCTATGGCAGTGGTCATCGTCACTGCTCTCTCCCTCTTCCGATTCGAATAACATCTCGGGACTTGATGGAGAAATAGCACATGTTTCACCGGGGAATGTGACAGCCCCAGTCCAGATGTGTCTGTTCCGAAGAGTGGAGCCATCCAAGCTTTTGCTAACACGACAACAGTCGTAGCTAGGTGATTCATTCCTCTGCTGACGACGCAGATCCATTTACTCAGGCAAATGACGCTTATATCAAAGTCGCGGCGGGTTGCTTTTAGCACAGTATGTGTAGCTAATATGAGCACAGACAATCTGCGTAATTCCCCAAAGAACCTGGCGACCAAAATTGCAATAAAGTTCGCCCCCCCCCCCCTCCCCCTAGGGTTAAAAATCCCCATGGGTACCCATTTGGGTTCTAACCGATTTGACCCATGGGGATTCTTTTGGGGCCCATATGGGTTATGGGTTGAAATGGGTTATGGGTTTTTTTCAAGATTATGGGTATGGGTTTTTGGGTTATACCCAAATGGGGATTTCTGTTTTCTGGATATAGGTATCATGGGTATCCGTCACGTAATAAGCAGAAAACACAGCAAATATTCTCAACCCATAAACCCATTCTTATCTTATCATTTGGATATGGGGATTTTTCATACCCATACCCAAAAAAATAATACCCAAATACCCAAAACCCAAAAACCCATTCATCTGGGTCCCCATGGGCCCCCATGGGTTGGGGATTTTTAACCCTACGGCCCCCCCCCCCCCCCCCCCCCCCCCCCCCCCCCCCCCCCCAGTTTCCCATGGCGTGATCAGTAAGTCCAGTAATACAACAACAGGTGGATTCAGAGACATTGGAGATAGCGATAGGAATATACAGTAGTGTGTGACTTATATTTGTAAAGTCGGAGGACTATGTACCGCCTCCAGTCTAATGCTGATCATGCTCTATCCTTTTATCTCAAAGACACTTCAAACCACAAGAATGCCAAACCGAACGCCGGTGCCATGAAACCGTGGTATCATAAAGGCGAAATTCAGAGAGAAGGCTTGAACTTAGACCTAATGCGCTCACCAAAGAGGAAGAAAACAAGAGGAATGGGAATGAGGCCAACAGAGATGAAGCCCAGCAAGCTATTGCCCCACCCTAGTCCAAGAGCATTATACATCTCTAGACCTCCCAAGGGGAGCAAAGCACCGGCCAAGGACCGGAGAACAGCCAGCGCGGCGGTGACAGACGCTGCGTAGCGAGGATATGTGTCTAGGAGGTAGTTCTGCACACACATCTTTTCCCGCCAAGTTAGCGATGAAATTCTGGGAATTTTGAGCGCATTGGGGCTTACCATGACACCCATAAGACCGATGCTGAAAATGACGACGCCAAGCATCGGGACGATGAAGTGGACACCCTTCTCGGCAGTCCAGCCGTAGATGAAGAGACCAATGGGCAGTACTACACCGCAGGGCATTGTAAGGACCGGAGTAAGACGAGCCTCGGGTCTGTGTGTGAGACCCTTGGCTTTGTTTCTAATGACGATGAAATCGGTGAGCATGCCGAAGGTAACAACACCAATCATCATACCAATACCGGCTGGCAGGAAAGTGAGGCCGATAGTCCCCTCGTCAAACCCGTACTGGTCCTTGTAGACGAAGGAGAATGTGGTGATGAGCAAGTAAAGAATACCGTAGGTGATGGCAACGTAGAGAGCCATGAGAGTTACGATGGGGGTGAGGAAGAGGAGCTTCAAAGGGCGGACTATAGCGTGCCGGAACGTATCACTAATTTTTGCCTCTGTCTGGAGCTTGCTGCGGAGGTTCCGGTTGCCGGTTTCTTTGCGGAGCCTCTCCGCCTTGCGCTCGAGAATAAGAGGGGCGAAAGTCTCCTTCATCATAAACCAGGAAAGAGGAATAAAGATGCCGCCCTATGGCCAGGTTAGTCACTAATGTTGTTGGAAATATGGTAACCGATGCAACATACCACAATGGTAACCAGCCAGTACACCCATCTCCACCCAGCGGCCTTGATGAGGTACCCGCCAGCAACGGGTCCGATACAGGGTCCGAGAAGAGGGCCAAGAGCCCACGCGGACATGGCTCGGCCGCGCAGCTCGACGGGCATAATGTCCGCGATACTTCCGCTACCGATGGTAATGGGTACAGCACCAGCCAAGCCCATAAGAAAGCGGAAGGCCATCATCATGGCCATGTTTTGAGACAGGGCAACACCGACAGTAAATATGGTGAAGAGAATATTGCCCCAGATATAAAGACGTGCGCGGCCAAAGACTTCACTCATTGGGGCAATAATGAGGGGACCGAAAGCAAAGCCGAGAATATAGACGGAGACGACAAAGGTTGCTACGGTCGGGGAGGTCTCGCCGAACTCGACCATGATCTTGGGGATGCCGGGGGCAAACATTGACGAACCCTACAGGAGAAGGTTAGTGCTTGCGAAAAAATGCAGGCCTAAAGTAATGGCTTACAAGTGGTCTTCTAAAGTTAGCGAGTGATTTATATGCGATTAGAGAATAAATCGATACTTACGTGACAAAGGTCAGCATTGAAATGGTAGCGACGTTCATCCATTTCATCTTCATCGGCCAGTTTTGGGGGTTCCCTGGGTCATCAGGACCATCCCAGTCGACGATATCAGGATTTTGTTCCGCGTCTTTCTCTGCATCTTCTCTGATATCTGGCGACCCGGGAGCGGATTCAGTTCTAATCGTTGCGCCTTCGAGATCGGATGTGTTGGGATGGAGTCCCTTTTCCATGTCTACATTTCTCGGCGCAGAGTCCGACGACCTCGATTCCGCCGCCATGCTGTGGTAACTCTGGAGTGTGATCTTCCGATGGGTAAGGGAGGTTGTGTTTGTGTGAGCTGATCGCGGGACTTGGTAGTTATTGATATGATTCGGACTTTATTTGCGTATTGTCGTATGACTGGAAAGCTTGGCATGAGCCTCAAAGAACAATTTTGAAAATGTGAGACGCGGGCAAGAGGTAACATTATATTCATCACGGGGGACCAAACTACAGGAGGATTCCGACAATACTAACCCCCGGCGATCAAGAAGGGGTCTGCTCCGGGTGCACAAAGTTATGCACAACTGGTCCATGCGCCAACCCGTCGGGCTGGGTTTCTCGCTCCACACACCATCGGAACAGAAACCGAGACCGAGATACCCTACCGATACGAGCACGAACGCCGCAACGATTGGACGACAGCGATGGCTGCAAGGATGACCCCGCTTAAACGCTAGACGGGCTGGAACATTTTATGAGAACAGACGGCGGTGACATGGCATATAGTCTGGGTCGTTGGTTGCTTGTCGCCGCGAATTCTTGCTCGCTTTCTCATTCCAGTCACGTTCCAGCATGACATCTGGTTTTCGATGGATGCCAAGCGTACCATAGACTGCTGCCAAACAAGTATCGGACGAGTTGAAAGCTGACAATGCCGCCAGACCCGCGGTGATTACTTTACGTCGTAAACCCGAGAGAACGGTAGGGCTCGATATTTTTGTCCCCGAATTCGCCGGTGTCGTGAACTCTGAATGATTGGACGCGTTGTTTCGAAGGGATTCGCAAGTCCACGCGTTTTGCGCACCACAACTCCAACAGATGCACAAGTTCGGCAAGCCTAGCCTTGGTCACGCCCCAATGGTTTGTCTCACGATCATATCCAGTGGTCCAAGACGGCCATTGCGTTGTAAAAAAGGTCGTCGGCTAAATGCTAAACAGCATTGTACTATCCCAAAAGCATGTAGGCATTTCGCCGGCTTCTGCAGTGCTGGGTCATCTGGGCCTGAGAGTTGCACAACTCAGCCCGGAGCTTGCACAACTCGCTCCGGAAGGTGGCCTTCCCGCCGGCCAGTCCCTGCGGGGGAATAAAGCCTTTGAAATTGGCTGCTTGACGCCTTCGCTTCCCCCAAGCAACAAGCTCTGTGAGTGACGCGGATCCTTCCGCAGCCACGGACTGTTGTAAGAACCCGCTGGCGTGAATCCGGCTTTCACTTGGATACAGCAGCTAAAAAGCGACAATGAGGAAACATTTTGGGGATGCTTCGTAGGTGCCAAGGCCTAGCAGACGGGATCGGGGTTAGACTCCGGCGAGGCAGAGACCTTGTCAGTATGCAATGCGTAGGGTGATGCTAACGAGGAATCAGGGCTGGTTGATTGTCCTGGACCCTCCAATGGTTTCCAGAATCGCATCCTCTGGAATACACGTATGGACTCCAGCCCCATCACATCAGCCTTACCTTTCGGTTCTCTAGAAGTTGCACAGGGCGCGTATTTCGTCCGATTTTCAGTCCCCAAATCCGGAGTACCTACTCAGTCAAAGATACTTTACAGTAAAGCTCTTCCAACGACGAATTTCAAGTAGCACAATCGTATTTAGAAGCTTTGCCATTTGGTCCTTAGCGTGACTCCTAGGTCCATCAAGCTGTCGTTCGGACATTTTTTTCGCAATCAAGCTTGCTTGTTTCATCTTTGACTCATTTAAGCGTTTTCCCTTTGTACTTCGAAATATTTTCCATGAAAATGAACATGCAGGAAGACCAGACTGATCAGAATTTCATTGCTGACAGACTTGCCAATCACAAGGTGAGTACAGGGTAAGGAACGTCCTAGAGATCGTGGATAATTCGATAGTCCAATGGTAGCACGATAATGACCTTAGCTCATCCGGCCCCTGTTCAACGTAGTTGCTGGACTTCGGTTTCGGGAACCAAGGCCTCAAATCCCGGTATCCCGACCAATTTGCAACGGGTGCGGAGCCGGCCAAGGCCGATGTCCCCCGCTAAACTCCCGTAAATCCGTTCAGAGGTTTTATGGTCCATCTTCGATCTGTAGATCTTTCATGCCAAGCAAAATGGATAGTAAAAACCATGGACCTTTCGATATCGGTTTCGTGTCGAACACAGGGCAAAGACCAGTACTGCCCCTATCGAAACTGACATGGAACCTCGTTCAACCATCTCATGTCTCTGGAACTTCCAGTAGAGTCGACAAAGTTTCTGAATAAACGATAATCCGATTAATCTTTCTATTTCTGATGTCGAAATTGCTCTGAAGGCCATGGCATGTATCAAGACTTTGGCAAACTGGGGATGTTTTAACAGATTGCTACAGCTTATTCATTTATCAAACCAGAGCATGCACGTGAGGGTCCCAACAGTTTACTTATCAGGCAGGGTTCATCATCTAGCGAAATTGTAATGGAGAAATCGAATGCTGAAGGTGTTATCGAGTTGGTGAATTTATCACTACTCACTCGGTGTTGACAATGGGGCACTTCAGTATTGTCAACTTCCAGTTCGATGAGAAGCAACTCGTCCAAGGCTGTGCTTAGATAGGAAGAACAGATGATTCTAAGCAGGAAGAGCACTGTGTTCGCTGTGAGCAACGCATTACCGCTAAAAGGTATGTGCCTCAATGTAGTTTTACGACTCACATGCCGTAGGTGACGAGCCGCGAAGCTAGGGACCCGGAAGACGTGGCGTACTTATTGATGAGGATTCTGAAGGGACTGATAGAGTCTTCCAGCTTCTGCAGAGAGATCATCACATTTAATATGAATGGCCCATATGTCTTCTTCG
This sequence comes from Colletotrichum spaethianum, assembly GCF_022836535.1. Taxonomy (NCBI): domain Eukaryota; kingdom Fungi; phylum Ascomycota; class Sordariomycetes; order Glomerellales; family Glomerellaceae; genus Colletotrichum; species Colletotrichum spaethianum. The sequence continues at coordinate 780,780 of NW_026054780.1, read as the reverse complement.
GGCAGGATACCACCTGATTTTGTTAGTTAGTACATCTAATCCCGCAACTCGGGGCCAGAATTCGAGAGGCGGTCGTGCTTTCCTTACATCTTGGTTCTATCTCTTCACATCTTTTAACTTCACAACAACCTTGGAATTATGCATTGCGCATGCGGCAACAGAGGAATGTTTCGGTCTACTGCCGTGTGATACGGTAATGCATTTTTCGCAATCATCTACGCTCTACCAATGCCCATCCGATCTTGCAAGAGATCAAGCCGAAGGCAAAACTCGTCCTAGATCCGAGCAAGTCCGGCAAACCTCCCGCTGCATGCCGAAATCAGCTACGCTAGCACCAATGCGCGACTTGCAGAGAACGCGAAGGAAGTGGGGCCTATGGGTGTGGAAGAGGCTGAGCATGCAACATCGAAGGTGTAGGGCTCAGGCTTGTTCTTTTGCAATTCAGGTTATAGCTGCCTTCCATCCATTCTAGACATTGATTATGTTACGGTGTCTATCGACTATCAAGAGCATCATACGACTCCATCCAGCTATTAGCTTCCCTTCACTTGTGAAACATCATGCGAATATACGCTGCGGTACTCACAGGCGGTAGCTTTCAGCCTACAGACTGGGTTTAATCAGATTCTTCGTAAAGTCATCCAAACTGGAGCATATGGTTCGACCTTTGAAGCGAAGTATTTTTCAAGATTGAAGAATTAAAATCCAGACGTTGTAGGAGCTTCTTACACTACTATTCATACTTGTCGCGATGCCCTCACGCGCATCGCGCAGCCTTGTGAGATTTGCGCCAGGCCCGGATTAACTATTAGTCCAGTCCCTTTGTGCAGATCCACCACGCAGGATACATATTTATTTGTTTTAGACAAAGTAATCCTATATATAGAAATCTAAGCCGTTTTCCTTATGTCTTTTTTACCCTAAGTAGTAACTTTATAATAGTTATAAGCTTAGCTTATGTTATACCCTTAAACTACTATATCTAAAGTATATTATAAGCTAAAAAATCTTTTTTAAATAAATTATCTTTATTTTCTTAAACTAATATCTTTAATATATTTATTTTTGTTAAGGCTATAAAAAAACTTAAGATATAAAGTAATTAGCTTTTATAGTATATAACTTTTTAGCTTAAAGTAAAGTTAAAGTATATCTAAGAATTTATTAACTTAAATAAACTTAAATAAATAAATAAAAATAAACCTAAATATTTTAATAAGATCTTAAATACTTTAAAGATTTTTACTCTTAATAAATTTATTGTTAATATAAATCTTAAATAAATTAATAATAAACTCTTTTTAATAATAGCTAATTTAAATATTAAGGTTATATACTAGATATATATCTTAAATATTAATATAAAAAAAGCTATTTAGAAATAATAAAAAAAAGTATTTAATATAATTAATATATAAGTAAAAACATTAATTACTAAATTACTTTTTAAGCTAATTTAAATAAAAGCTTTAGTATAAAACTAAATAATACTTTACTTAATACTTAAGATTTTTAAGTAATAATATATATTAAATAACTTATTTAGCTAAACTATTATTTAAGAAAAATATTTAGCTTTATTAAATTAAATAGCTTTAAGTATTAATTTATTTATTTAGTTAATAGAATAATAAAATTCTTATTTTTATATAAAAATTCTAGATTTACTAAAAGTCTAAGGTACTTTTACTTTAAGAACCTTTTTAAGAGTAATATTATATAAAATTACTTTATCTTAAGTAACTTATAAACTTATAGAAATTATCTAAAATAAGATAATAGGCCTCTTAGTTAAAAACTTAAATAACTATATAATAATCTTAACTAATGTTTTATAAGAAGACTTATTAGTAGTAAAGTACTATAAAAGAAAACCTAGTATTTATATAACCTTAATAAGTTATTTTACTATATTAACTAAGAATAATATATACTACTTTTTACTAAAGAACTTAAATAAAGTATATATTTATAGCTACTTATACTACTAGCCCTTACTTAAATATACCTATATAAAGAAAACCTTTACTAGCTACTTACTTAGACTAGCCTTAATTACTAATAATAACATATAATAAATCTATAATTAAATTAATAACCTTTAAAATATAAACCTCTAAGCTAAATTTACTTAGAAAAAGTAGCTCTAAGTAATCTTTTTGTCTTAAAGAAAAGATCTTAGGAAATATAATAATAAAGCTAATAATAATAAAAATAATAATAATAGACCTAGTAATAACTTATTATTAAAGGTTATTATATATATTATTAACTTTACTTTACTTTAACTAAACCTAAATAAAGTTATTTAGAAAAAGAAAGTTTATAGTATCTTTACTACTTTATACTCTAGCTTATATATCCTTTTATATAATACTATATTAGATAACTATAAAGCTATTTACCTAGTAAACAATATATTTCTCTTAGAGCTAAGTATAGTTTAAGCAGTTAAAGAGGGTAATTAACAGGTTAACTTAAGTACTACTTTATACCTTATTTATGTAAAAGGTAAACGTATAATTAAAGGGATTCTTAGAAGTTAAAATAAAGTAAACTAGGACCTTATACTTAAAAATATAGTATATATAAAGAACTTTTATATAAATATTATATTAAAAGCTTTATTTTATATAATAAGTATCTAGTACTTAAAGCTAAATTATACCCTTTAATATAAAGAGTATTCAGATAACTTTATAGTTAAGTAACTTATATAAAAAGTAAATATTACTTTTTTTAAATATAAGCCTCTTTTTAATTACTTTTCTTATATATAAATCCTAATAAGTAACACATTTATAGTTAATATTAATATAATAAGGCTACCTTACTATAACACTTCTATATAACTTTTATACTACAAAAAGAGTACTTACTTAGACCTTACTTAGCTCTAGTACTTATAAGGTAACTACCTAAGACCCTAGGCGCTTAAGTAATTAGTCTTAAACGCTTAAAGGGTAAAGATTAAGGCTTATAAGAGATTAAAATACTCCTATTACTAAATAGCCTATATAAAGAAAATAGTCTTAAAACAAAGATTAGAATAAAGGTTATTTTGCTTATACTATAGAATTACTTAGAACCTTTTTAATTACTTTAAAGGATATAATAAGAACTTATAGCTTATAGTAATTAAAAATAAATATATTAGTTAACTCTTTAGATTTCTAAAGGTATTAAAAACCTATAAGAGTATATTTAAAGTTCTATATATCTTTAAGTAATAAATAATAAGGTAATATAGCTTTACTTTATATAAAATAAAGCAGGACATAGATTACTTTATTATAGTAATTAATAGTAATATAAAGTTCTAATAATAAGTAGAAAAAGAGGAAATTAAGGTTAAGACTACCTCTCTATATACAAAGAAGCTAAATAGTAGAGCTAAGAGGACTAGCTAAAAAGTAATAACTAAAGGTATTAAACTACTTTCTAAAGTAAGCCTTTTATATAAACTATAGGTTAAAGTAGTAATAGCTAGTATATACCTTTATAACATTAGCTTTTTTTAGTATAACGCTTAGTTTTATTTAATTAAGAAAAAAAAGAAATAGTTTAAATAATTTTTTTATTAATAATAACTTTAATACTAAGTAACCCTTAGCTAAGACTTATATTTATAATAAAAATAGCTTTATATATATAACTACTAAATATACTGAAACTACGTAAGATAAAGGAAGCTAGTAAGTAGGCAGTTAACACACAAACCACACTAAACACCAAGGTCCTAGTATTGTTACGAGTGCACCTGGAGTGACTGATTACCCTAAGTAATTACTTTAACGCCTAGACCATGAAATACTACTCTTTTTAGGTCCTCTTTAGCCTGATCAAGGCTATAAGTAAACCAGAAAAGTGTATCCTTTATGTTTTATAGTCTATTTAGATTTGCTCTTGTTATTAAGTGGTATGTATATATATATTATAATCTCTAAAGAAAGATACCCTCTTAGACCTTAGAGGTCTAGTTAGGCCTAAGGAAACAAAGTAATAATTACTTATTACACGTGTTATTTAGATATTAAAGTAATAAATTCGTTTATATTTATCTAAGTACTTATTGAAACTGCGTGGGATAAAGGAAGCCAGCAAGTGGGCAGTTGACACACAAACCACACCAAACACCAAGGTCCCAGTATCGTCACGAGTGCACCTGGAGTGACCGATTACCCCAAGTGACTACCCCAACGCCTAGACCGTGAGATACTACTCTTTTCAGGTCCTCCTTGGCCTGATCAGGGCCATGAGCAAACCAGAAAAGTGTATCCTTCACGTCTTGCAGTCTGTTCGGATTTGCCCTTGTTGCTAAGTGGTACGCATGTGTGTGTCGTGATCTCTGGAGGAGGAGGATACCCTCCTAGACCTTAGAGGTCTAGTCAGGCCTAAGGAAACAAAGCAACAGTCACTTATTACACGTCTTGTTTAGATATCAAAGTGATGAATTCGTCCGTGTCTGTCTAAGTGCCTGTCTAAAGATGTCAAGCTTCTCTGTCTGCTTCGTCATGAGATCCCGATCTCTGTGATAGTATCTGACTAGAGCCCCCTTTTGTACTTGGAAGGGTCCTGCTTAGTCACATCTGATCAGGCCTGTGATTGTGTCTGCAGGCTGATAAAAGGAAAAATGAAAACGCGAAACCCTGCCCCTTTCCAATCGTCCCCCAGTTTTCTTCTTCGCGCAACATATTAAAAGGAGAAAAGTGTAAAAGCATAGGGGCAGACGACATGTAAAAGCAAAAACCAATCCTCCTTATTGTATCCTCCCTGATCAGACCTGTGATGTCCTCCTAGCGGCGGCGGAAAGAGTATCTCGAGCCACTCGCCTCGTTACGAGCTGCCTCCCTCTCAGCCTCGAGACGCTCCTCCTCGAACTTAGCATCCCACTCCCGTCCCTGATCATACCGCTTATGACCCTCCCATCCAGGTGCAATTGTAGGTCGTAGAAACAGCTGCCAAGGGCGCTGTCGCACTGCCACCGTCTCATAAGGGTTCTCGAACATACTAACATATTCGTCCCTGGTGTAGTCGGTAATAGACTTGACCCTGCGCTCCCTTAGCTTGTGGCGCTGCTCCTGTGTATTGAACAGGGCTTTCTCATAAGCATTTCGCTGTCCTTCAGCCTTCATGTACGCAGTAGAAGCCACATTAGACAATCGCTTGAGGTTAAGGGGGCAGCGCGGGAGCGCGGGCTTCGCGGTGGCCTCAGACTCAGCATCGCTAACCTCCTCTTCGTCGTCTACATCCTGAGCCTGATCAGGCTTAGGAGATGGCCTCACCACGTTACCTTCTGGGGCTGGCGTGGTAGAGAAGCCTGGCTGGTCCTGTGGCGCACCAGTATCTGAGGGGGGGCGCATCGAACCAAAGAGACTGGTGAGATCGTCGTCTTGAGGTGCTGAAGAAGGCGTCTTTTTGATGGGCTTAAAAGTCCCAGGAAAGGTGTTAGAGAATTCCGGTGTGTCCTCCTTAGTCTGATCAGGCTTGCTGGATGCTTCTTGTCGAAGTCTCTTGTCATAACTGTCCAGTACAAGCCTCGGCTTATTGCGAAGGTCCTTTCTGCCGTAGTTTCCTGGTTTACTGAACTCTTCAGTAACCCATTGACGCCAGAAATGGTTAACGTGGTCAATGACGTTGCCTCTGCTATCGTTCCAAACCTTCGTCCAAGTCGGACTCTTTGCGATGTTGGTAACGTTGTCTCGGATGCAGCATCTGATGAATTCCGCTGCATGCATTCCGCAAGTCCACTCGTCAGGCTGTTGAGGGCCGATCACAATGCCTGCTTTCATGCGGATCACCTTGATCAGGTTGGGGGCAGCATTGACGCTCTGATAGAACTTGCAGAGACGGTCCATATCAATAGCGTACCGAAGGGTTGCATCTCCGTCTCTCCACATACTGTCATACCAGAAAGATCGTCCAGTAACTTGGTTAACGAAGAGGGCAGTGAAATGATTGATGTGATGGGTAACGAACGCCAGGCAGTCCGCCTTTCGAATCCGGTCCTTCTGATCAGGTCTGGCCGTCACAGTAGGGGTGTCGCGGCTCCAAGGAGGGCTGTCGGCAACAAAGCAATTGACCTTGGCATCTCGAGCAGCAAATGCCGCAAGACTTTGGACATCGTCAGAGGCCATCCAAGACTGCTTAACCAAATGTCCAACCGCGTTGTAGATACCAGGGAGGTAGGTTTTTGACTCGTTGTTTGTCCACTTCCCCCAAGAACCATCTTGCGAAAAGCCCTTGCCCCAGCGATTATACATCATGCTTATGGCAGACGCGTTGTTACTCGGAATCCACATGGGAGCAGGTCCGTCGCCCTGATCAGACGGACCAGGACAGTTGGGAGGTCTCAGCGGAGTAATAGGGTCTTCAGTAGCCGGGTCTGTGAACCCTTCGAGTGGCTTGAGGTCTTCGGGATGCGCGTGCTGTGATTTCTGCGGCATCTTGATGGCGTTCGTGGTTTGCTTAGTCGGATCAGGGAGATTGTCGCTGAGATTCTGAATGCGGCATTCCTCGAAGAGAGTTTGGCAGTGCTCCAAAACCCACATGTTGTTGGTTCCATCTGGGCCGGCAGGAGCGTTCCAGATAACGTTAACGGCTTGGAAGGAAGACATGATGAGTTGTAGATGTGTGTAGATGGGTCTGATCAGGGTGAGAAAGTAAAAAGAAAAAGGGAATAATGTGTTGTTGATTGTTGGTTGGCTCGAAATTGTGTGGCTGAAGTTGATGGTGGTGGTGGAAGAAGGAAAAGTGAAAGTTGTTGTTGGCGGGTTTCTTGGGCTTATTTTATAGCTTTGTTTCTGACGAATCTTGACCTTGTTGTGAGGGAAGGAGCAATTCGAAGTTGCTGAAGAGAAAGAGTAAAAAGGTGGATACAGGAAGGTAAAGAAGATAGTTGTTCATCTGCCCAATGTTCACAAAAGTGAATAACTTCTTCCTGTTCACAACAGTGAATCACTTCTTTTCTCTTAGTTCCTTCCCTCTGATCAGTGAATTAGAAGAAGCAGGCCGTAGTTAGCAGGATAAAAAAAAAGAGGCCAGGAATCTTCCTTCAGATCACTTCTTCTCTTCCTCCACACAACTTCACGTTGCTTCTTAAGCTTCATCTTTTCTGCAACTCAAAACCACTCAACAAATCAACTTAACTTTCTCACCACAGCCCTGATCAGACATCGCCATGCCTCCCAAGCGCAAGCCTGAAGCTGCCTGGAACCCGTGGTTCTTTACTTGCGACCCTCCTGCTGGAAACAATTACCTGGCCATAACTCCTGTCAATGCCACAGTAAGTCGTCCCCTACTCCCTGTTGAAGGTTCATAGCTCTGATCAGACAGATCGCAACTTCCTTAGTGTGGCGAAAACTCGAGTCTCCGATCGGTAGTCTCTACTGCGAAGTCCAGTTTGCCGATGAAATTCAGAATGGTCAGACTCGCAAGAAAGTTGCTCAGGCCTTCTGGCAGGCTATCGCAAGAGGCAATGTCCTTCAAGTCCTCCAAGATCATACCAAGACTGGCTTGTTCAAGCGTCGCGTTTTCGTCTATGCCGGTTATCAGGGTGCTTTTGGATCCCTGGCTTGGAAGCTTGCTAGTCGCATGCAGGCTGGCGCCGCCTTGGCTGTCCATGGCCTTGGTGGTCGCAATGCTGTCCCTTGCGAATGCTGCGAAAAGGGTTGGCAGGCTGTCCGGGCTGGGCCTGATCAGGTCGCCTGTTTCGTCCCCTTCTGGGAATGCGTCTCCCTTCCTAACGAATTCGGCAATGCATGCTCCAATTGCCTTTACCACGAGACTCAAGTCCAATGCTGCTATCGAAACAAGGACTTTTACCAGGAGTTTGGATACATGGGTCGGGTAAAGGGCACCAAAGAGCGAAGAGCCAGCGGCGGCGGCGTCCCCTCAAGCATTCCTAACAATATCTCTTCTATCGATTCCACGCAGTTCTTTCGGTCTGACCTTATGAAACTTATCAAGGATCAGTATAAGGGGCTTTCTAAGAAGGAGAGAAAGTCGCCTGGTATCTTGGATGGCTCTATCTGGGTGCAGGATAGTATTGACTGGAAGACGGAGGGTGATGATGAGGATTCGGACTAGGGATATAGGGTTGTCTGATGACTTGGTGGTTTGGGCTTAGGATTTGGGGTGATTCTGGGATGTTTCTAGGTCTGATCAGGCGTTTCCTTTCCCAGATAACCTCGTCCCCAAGTTTATTGATGAATGCAATAAGGGTTCCGAATCAATGAACTTTTCGTGAAAGGAAATGCGTGCGAAATGTTATGGAAATGACAGTGCGATGTAGACATTAATAAAGGAAAATGAAAGGATATGACAGCAGGCCTGATCAGGCTTGCTGTGTCATGTCAGTATACTGCGCGTCCTTTGCCGAGTCCTTGGGTTGGATGTCAATCGCAAGTCTGGACGATGACTTCCAATGCTCTAGTTCTCTGCGGAGCGTGTCGTTTTCTTTTTCGAGGCGTAGCTGTTGAAGCCTCGATCGTGTCTGCATGATGTCTTCGTCCTGATCAGGGCTAGGAGCCATGTCTACTTCCCAAAGTTCGTCTTGGTGGTCCTGGGCTGGGAAGAAGGGGGTTATTTCGTCTTTGAGCTTGGCTTTGGCCCACGCAGGATCCTCCGATTCCCAGAAACCGGCGTCGTTCTCGATATATCTCTTGAGACGTTTCCCAGCGTATGTGGCCCTCGTGATAAGGTCACCAGCAAGCGTCTCTAGGCGGTACGATGCCGAGTTCTCAGACACAGAGTGGACTCGTAAAGGGCCTTGCCAACGGTATGTAAGTTTCCTAGCTTTCGATTTGTCGATTGCGCGTTTCTCGTCGAAGACAAGAACTAAATCGCCAGGCTGAAGCTTCTCTGACCGCATTGTGTGTTGATGGCGTGCGTTATAGTAATCCGCAGATTTCTGTCTCGCAAGAGCCACATTCTTGGCTGCAGTCTCCCTATCGATTTCAAGTTGTTCAAAGGAGCGTATCCTGGCAGCGAGTTCCTGATCAGGGTCACGAACTCGTCCCCAGTCTAATACTCTCCAAGTCAAGGTAGATTCTTCGATGGGTGTGATCGCTTCGTATCCTGTAGTTAGGAAGAAAGGTGTGTAGCCCGTTGGTGCGCGGACTGTCGTTCGGTCTGCAAACAGCGTAGTAGGCACAATTTTCCCCCAATCTCTTTTTCCTCCGTCTGACCAGGTCAAGATGGTGTGCGCAATGGGTTTATGGCCTTGTTCATTGACCCCGTTCGCCTTTGAGTTATACGCTGATATAACCCTTTTTCTGATACCATACTTTTCATTCAGGCGGTCCACAGTCCCTTTGTTTTCTGGTCCGCCGTCGACAATCATCTCTCCACAGACACCGTGGCGGCAGAAAAAGTCTTCCCAGATGAAGTCGGCGACCTGATCAGAGGTGACAGTCCTTACCCTCCTTGCTTCGGGCCAACCCGTCATATCACAACGTCCCTCGATCAGTGCCCAGGAACCAATCCACTGGACATCAATAGATATCTTCGTAAACGGTAATTCCCCTGGGACTGTACCGATGTGCCAGTCGTCCATCCGGGTTGATCGAGCCTTCTGACAGGATGGGCATGACGCGAGCTGGGCCTGCACCCTCCGGTACATATCTTTCCAGATATAGGATACAGAAAGCCGATGGAATGTTGCATCGCGTCCCCGGTGTCCTGATTCGACGTGTGCGTTCCTGATCAGGTTCTCCTGAATCTTTGGGTCGTCAATAAGGCGTCTAGGGATCGGGCATCTCTTTGTTGGTCGGCGGTATAAATAGCCATCTCGAGCAAGATAACACCAGGCCTCTATTTTGAACTTCCTGAAAGTATGCTGTGATATTCCATCTGGGCGTAATAGTGTCTTTAGATGGAAGATGATTTGTCTCGTTCGGTCAGTCCAGTACTGATCAGGGCGGAGCCATGCTTCAGGGAGTTGATGCAGGTGAGAGGTCTTTGAAATGCCGGATTTGGATCCTCCGAATGATTCGTGCAGTCGAACAAAGTAGAGGTTGGCGTCGATGAAATCTTCAACCTGATCAGGGCTCTCGTATTCCTCGATATCGGACAGCCCTGGTGCTTTTCGTGATAGCGCATCCGCTACCACATTCTTCGTCCCCGGTATATGCTTGACGTCAAAGTCGAAAAGACGTATCCAAGCAATCCACCTAGTGATTAGGGCGCCAGGAAGATCGTGAGACCCTCCGTTGAGCTGAGCAACTAGGACCTGTGCATCAGTTTCCAACAAAAATCTGATACCGTAGACGTAGTTTCGGAGTTTCTTCAATGTCATCAAAACCGCTCTCAATTCCAGTTTCCCAGAGTCGTATTTTAACTCAGCGCCTCTCCAGATACCACTTTCATACCTTGCCACAGCCCTCTGGGTACCGATCATCTGACTTAGTACTGCGCCCCAACCTTGCAGGCTCGCATCTGTGCTGATGACCACTAACCCAGCTTCTGGGCCATAGGATAATGAAATGATTACAGGAGAAGTTGTTAGTTTGGACTTGAGGGTATCCATAGCGTTGACCTGATCAGGCCCCCAGGTAAACGTGGCGTTCTTTTTGAGGAGTTTCTGGAAAGGCAAAGTGATCTCCGAGTATCTGTCGACCCATGATCTGTAGAACCCAGTCATCCCTATAAATGACCTGACTTCACTGATGTCTTTGCATTCTTCCCATTCCTTGATCTTGATGACGTTCGCCTGATCAGGGCGGCGACCTCCAGAACCGCAGACATAGCCGACGATAATAGCCGTTCTCTGAAGCCATTGTGATTTCTTGCCAGCTATTGTGCAGCCTGCCAACTCGACATTGAAGAGCACCATGTCGACGTAGCGAATATGTTCGTAGATGTAGCGTCGAATGCCGGCCTGATCAGGGAGCTCCTCATCGTTGTACGTGGTTGTAGGCCCTTTGATGACGATATCATCAAGAAAAGCCCGGCAACAATGTGGTATAAGGTCATAGAGTATCCGGGTGATAACTCTCATGAACTGTGCCACAGAATTGGTACCACCTTGCGGTAAGGTGCACATGCGTAGAAGTCCAAGGGGAGTAGCAAACGTTGTTAAATCCCTGCTTTCCTCAGCTAGAGGGACTTGGTCGTATCCAGAGAAGAAGTCCAAGAGTGAGAGAATCTGGCACATGCCGAAGTCTTCTGAGAAATTCTCTGCTCCTGGAGGAGCAAAGGCATCGCGAATCGTGACCCCATTCATCCGAGTAGCTGAATTGATCAGGCGTAGGGAACCATCCTTCTTCTTCACAAGAAACCAAGGGTTTCGTATAGCCCCATGACCTTCTTCTAGGATACCCTTATCGATTCGTACCCGGATAATGTCCATAGCTTGCGATTCAAGCGCTTTGGGTATTGGAATCCCCTTTTCTCGCCAGGCTTTGTGAGGCACAGTCCTGATCACCTGTGGGGGGGCAACTTTCGGGTCAAGCGCGCCGTTTTCGGAGAAGTCCCAAGCGAGAGCATTTTCGCGGTTCAGAAGGACTTGGAGGAATAGGTCCTTCTCGCGGGGTAGGAGATGACCCAGTGTATCCATGATGGCCGCCAATCTGTCTGGCTTGAGGCGTGAATACGGCTCAATACTTGAATACTTAGGCCTGATCAGGCCTCGGAACGGTCCCTCATCGGGTTGCATTGTCTTTTCGGCTTCAGCCAGGTTCTTGACTTTCCAGAGGGGATCGCCGTCAGGGGTTGATCCGTCAGACGGTTGGTCGTCAACCGGATGTATCTTCTTGTCTTTTCCCTTATACATGGTGAATACCTTTGCATTCCGCTTGGCCTGATCAGGCTGGGGATGATGTTTTGTCGGATCCACCTCGCGGTTGTGCGGTTGCTCTGGGGGTAAAGGCGTTCCCTTTTTGTTGATCATGTCGAAGTGCTTGACTATCCGCTTCCTGATTCTCTCTGCTTTAACCTTCCCAATAGTCGCTGACAACTGGTTAAGGTAAACCTTGGGACGGCAGGCCTGATCAAGACGATCGGTGTCGATGTGGGGCGGGTTGGGCTTTCCAACGCAGCAAGAACATCCCTTGTTGTCGTGCCTTCTAACCTTTGCTGCAGTCTTACAGACGTCCTCCACAGCTGGGGCAAGGAGTGTAGTCAGTGCTATTTTCACCAGATAATCCGATTCTTTTTCAGATAACCGGATCACTTCTTCGTCGTCCTCTTGTAGCTCATGTCCAGGAATTTTGAGCTTTCCAGCAACGGTCCTGGTACCGTTACTGGAGTCTAGTTTTCCTGGTCTTGATGCAGCTTGGTCTGATCAGGGAGATGGTCCTTGAGAGCCCTCACATAGTTGTCCCAGTCTGGCAGATAATCTAGGAACTTCCCAGGATTGCCAAACTTCAGAAATGCGGCCGGGACATGGAGACGAGTTTGCCCTGTTGTCAGTATCAGCGTGATCATGTCGGGGCCATACACGTAGTTGATCTGCGTATGGAACCCAAAAGGCGATCCCAGAAGAAGTGGTTCGTTCATCCTTCTATCGTCAGCAACGAACATGCTGGTTAAGAAACAGTGGCCTTCAACCCAGACAGGCACGATAGCTGCTCCGTCAAAGGATACACGCTCTGAATTGGGATCAAAAGCGTTCATCCCAAGCGGCGTAGTTGTAAGCTTGATAGCGTGCTTGTCTGCGTACGATCTTGAAATAACGTTGATTTGTGAACCATTGTCAATGACACCCTTGATCAAGTCGTTCTGATCAGGGCGAAGACCACCGACTCGGACGTTGATCACAAAGTGAGGCATCATAAAGTGCGGAACAATAGACTCAATGGTGGTCAAGTCAAGCGTCTTGATAAGTCTGACCTTGGCAGTTCCGCTCATAAGGTTCGGGACGTCTCTGTTATATCTGTCGATTGCCTCGCGGGCTCCTGATCTTTCGTATGGTTTCACCTCCCTGATCAGGTCAGAGGGAGCCTCTAGGTAGATGTCCGAATACCCATTGCTGTCTAGCATCTGGCGTATCGTTACCATCGCATCCTGGTTGAGCTGAGGCCAGACTCGAAGCGCAACTTCGAAGGGAATAGTAATATTCCCTCCAAATTTCTTGGCAATGGCTTGAGCAGATGCAGCTCGGTCCATTATCTCTAGCTGATCTGGGATAGAACTCTCCTCGGCAGCTCCTTGAGCATATCCTGGGCCATATGCGAAGCTGGCGTGTTCACCCGCTGGTACAGTTTGAACAGAAGGGGACCTTGAACTTTCAGGAGTCTGATAGGCCTGATCAGGGTGCACTGGACCGGTAGGTTGTGTCGGCGGAGGAGTCTGGGCACGGGCATCTATGTTCATTTCCTCAGCCTGGGAGCCAGTGCTGGAAGTGCTCCCTCTTCGATGCATGTTTTTCGAAACAAAGCCTTGGCGTACTGAATGGGGCCTTGCCTGATCAGGGCGGCGCAGAATAGGTCGCGGCATTGTGTCCAATGACCTGGTAACCGCGTTCACTTTTGCTCCTTGAGTTAGGAAGACTTCGGCGTGTGTCTTAGGGGATACTGAGACGCATTTGACAAGATTCACCCGGGCGTCTTGGGTGTACAGCGGTGGGTAGCACTGTATCTCAGGTTGAAAGGGACGTCCAACACCCTGGTCAATCATACGTTTTGCTGCTTTTGCGGCTTCTGGGAACAAGGTGTTGTTCGCCACATGGGTGAGGATAGTAACCCGGTCAGGCTGGTAGTTTTTGCGGGCTTCCCAGATAACAACATCAGGAACTTCGTTTACCTCAACGTTCGATCCTCGAAGTACCCCATACTTGTAGACGTCGTGGTCCAACATGATCAGGTTGGCCTCTTTGTCCTTTTTGAGTTGCGGGCACATCCAATACCTTCTTTGGTCGCATGCATCATACCAACACTGATCAGGATGGCCTGGAACAAAACCTGGCTTGCTGAAGGAGGACGGTTGTCGAGCTGGTGGTGTATATAGCCGTGGAGGACCGGATGCAGAGACGTTATAACTACGTGCAACCATGGGTTGACTGTTAGAGATAGTCTGGGCTTCAAGACTGGCTTTTACAGCGAGTGTAAGGGCTGCTACTGTTTTCGAAAGTTCGTCCATAGCAGGATCAGTCGTAACTTTGATGTCTTTGAAAGCAGACTTCTTAGGGAGTGTACCTTTGACCTGATCAGGGCTGGAAGGCCGCTTTGAGGAATAGGGAACCGTAGCTGATGAGGAGGAGGCAGAAGTGTCAGAATCTCCGTAATGACCCTTGTATCTTGACTTCTGTCCCACCCATGCGAGCATTGCCCTCTTGAAGGCGCTGAAGTTCCCTCTCTCAAACAGATCAGCAGGGGAAAGTCCCATCTGCAAGGACACTGCCATAATCGTGTTTTCGGAAAATCGCATAGCAAAAAGCTCAATCAGCTCTTGGGCGCCCATCACAGGCTTCCCTTTAGCCTTTGCCTTTTCTCTTACGCTCTCAACCTTCTGAAACAAAGTTGCAGTTTCTGTCAGGTTATCGTCCCTGATCAAGTCTCCCTTCATAAGGTCCTTGATGCGGCGGTTCGGTTGAAGGATGACTTCTTCGTCGAGTTGTCCGTAAGTGTCAAGAAGGAACTTGCTTAGTTCTTGCCAAGTCTCCTTTTCAGCCTTGATCTTCACCGTTGCTCGGTGTTCATCAGGTAAGTACCATGGCAACGCTTTTGTCTTCTCTTTGTCAGAGTAACCAGCAAGCCCAGTCAAGGCTTCATACTTGTCAAGGAAATCGGTGATGTTACAGCCATCAAAGGTGGGGGCCCCTTTGGTGTCCGGCGGTGGCATCTTGATGGTTGACCGACGCAGGTAATCTGTCCCGCCCTGATCAGGCTTAACAGACCCTTGGTCCTTGGTCATGCTTGCGTTGACCATTGTTAATAGGTTCGCCATCAAGAGTTGCTGGGCCCGGAAGTCTGCCGCAGTAAGGGAGTCTGGTGCCAGATCAGGGGAAGGGCTTATGTCCTCGCCGGCCTGATCAGGACTCCCTTTGTACTGCCGATAGCCTGAGCTTGGGTCCTTGCCCTCGCTTCTCTTGGTGGTTCCGAAGTTGGGAATCCCAGGACCGGTCTCAGACTCAGTGTCCACATTGTCGTCAGGGCCTCGGTAACTCTGGAAAGCTTCACCGGCGAATGAGGCTGCCTGATCAGTCAGACCTCCGAGCTGCCCCGTGTCGGTCGTTGATGGGGTCGGCTCAGACATGTTGCTGATATCCTGGCAGGCCAGTTGTGGGAAGTGTAAATGGTATCGATCACTCTGAATTGATCTTGGGGTGCTGCGCGTAAAATCTCTTCGGAGTTGCTGCCTGGCCCAGTCTGTCAACCTGATCAGACTTGGGAGCAGTATTTCATATGTTCTTATAAGGCATTGGTTTACTGCGTCCTTGATTGAGTTTCCAAAGGGGGTGCTCGTCAAGTCCAGGCCAATCCTAAAGGAACGTTGAATTTCCATTGCTGCCGATCCATCAACGCTGAGACGTTTAGTCTCCGTTAATAGCGCAATGTCGAACCTGATCAGACCGAGGCTTGCATGATAACAAGATCTCGAGAAGTTCTGGGCTTGGTTCGTGGTCGTGATCATTCCGTAACCTACGCTGAGAGAGCTTCTTAGCTCACTGATCCCAGCAGAAGGTATCATTCTTATCTTATCGTTTTTCTTCTTCCTCTCACGTCTTGCGGGCTCCTTTCTCCGATTGGGCTTGCTCAGTGCTTGCCCACAAAAGGATCGCCCACGCGGAAGGTTTGTCTGGCCGTATTGTGTCGTCATGGCTGGTCGTTCGTTTCTTTGCTTTTTCGAAGAATCCCGCTTTTCTTGGGTCTTGTCCATTGCGGTTTCTCAGGGTCAGGCTCACTCCCACGTCTGGGACTGAGTCTGATCAGGTCGAGGATATCGTTTCCTTCATATCTTTTCGATGATATGTTCTGTTGGTTGAAGCTATTTTCGAGGTACTGATATCGGATTTGTCGCGTAATCGAAATAAAACAATGAGAAGATCGGCGGTTCGATTCCGCCACGAGGCACCATTGAAACTGCGTGGGATAAAGGAAGCCAGCAAGTGGGCAGTTGACACACAAACCACACCAAACACCAAGGTCCCAGTATCGTCACGAGTGCACCTGGAGTGACCGATTACCCCAAGTGACTACCCCAACGCCTAGACCGTGAGATACTACTCTTTTCAGGTCCTCCTTGGCCTGATCAGGGCCATGAGCAAACCAGAAAAGTGTATCCTTCACGTCTTGCAGTCTGTTCGGATTTGCCCTTGTTGCTAAGTGGTACGCATGTGTGTGTCGTGATCTCTGGAGGAGGAGGATACCCTCCTAGACCTTAGAGGTCTAGTCAGGCCTAAGGAAACAAAGCAACAGTCACTTATTACACGTCTTGTTTAGATATCAAAGTGATGAATTCGTCCGTGTCTGTCTAAGTGCCTGTCTAAAGATGTCAAGCTTCTCTGTCTGCTTCGTCATGAGATCCCGATCTCTGTGATAGTATCTGACTAGAGCCCCCTTTTGTACTTGGAAGGGTCCTGCTTAGTCACATCTGATCAGGCCTGTGATTGTGTCTGCAGGCTGATAAAAGGAAAAATGAAAACGCGAAACCCTGCCCCTTTCCATTATCTAAAGATATTAAGCTTGTTTATTTACCTTATTTTAATATCCTGATCTCTGTAATAGTATCTAACTAGAGTCCCTTTTTGTACTTAGAAGGGTCCTACTTAGTCACGTCTAATCAGGCCTGTGATTATGTTTATAGGCTAATAAAAGGAAAAATAAAAACGTAAAACCTTACCCCTTTCTAATTGTCCCCTAATTTTCTTTTTTATATAACATATTAAAAAAAAAAAAAGTATAAAAGCATAAAAGTAAATAATATATAAAAGCAAAAACTAATTCTCCTTATTATATCCTCTCTAATTAGACCTATGATATCCTTTTAGCAGCAGCAGAAAGAGTATCTTAAGCTACTCGCCTTGTTATAAGCTACTTCCCTCTTAGCCTTAAGACACTCCTCCTTAAACTTAGTATCCTACTCCTGTCCCTGATTATACTGCTTATAACTCTCTTATCTAGGTATAATTGTAGGTCATAGAAATAGCTACTAAGAGCACTATTGTACTACTATTGTCTTATAAGAGTTCTTAAATATACTAATATATTTGTTCCTAGTATAATTAGTAATAGACTTAACCTTATACTCTTTTAGCTTATGGTACTACTCTTGTGTATTAAACAGGGCTTTCTTATAAGCGTTTCGCTATCCTTTAGTCTTTATATATATAGTAAAAGCCACATTAAATAATCGCTTAAGGTTAAGGGGGTAACGTAGAAGCATAGGCTTTACGGTAGCCTCAGACTCAGTATTACTAACCTCTTCTTCGTTATCTATATCCTGAGCCTAATCAGGCTTAAGAGATAACCTTACTATATTACCTTCTAAGGCTAGTGTAATAGAGAAGCCTAGCTGGTCCTGTGGCGCACTAGTATCTAAGGGGAAACGCATTAAACCAAAGAGACTAGTAAGATCATTATCTTAAGGTACTAAAAAAGACGTCTTTTTAATAGGCTTAAAAGTCCTAGGAAAAGTGTTAAAGAATTCCAGTATGTTTTCTTTAGTCTAATTAGGCTTATTAGATACTTCTTATTAAAGTCTTTTATTATAACTATTTAGTATAAGCCTTAGCTTATTATAAAGGTCCTTTTTGCTATAGTTTCTTAGTTTACTAAACTCTTTAGTAACCTATTAATACTAGAAATAGTTAATATAGTTAATAATATTACCTCTACTATTATTCCAAACCTTTATCTAAGTTAAACTCTTTATAATATTAGTAATATTATCTTAAATACAGCATTTAATAAATTCTACTATATATATTCTATAAGTTTACTTATTAGGCTATTAAAGGCTAATCATAATACCTACTTTTATACAGATCACCTTAATCAAGTTAAGGGCAGTATTAACGCTCTAATAGAACTTGTAAAGACAATCTATATTAATAGTGTATTAAAGGGTTATATCTTTATCTCTTTATATACTATTATACCAAAAAGATTATCTAGTAACTTAGTTAATAAAGAGGATAGTAAAATAATTAATATAATAGGTAATAAACGCTAAGCAGTCCGCCTTTTAAATCTAGTCCTTCTGATTAGGTCTAGCCATTATAGTAAAGGTATTATAGCTCTAAGGAGAGCTATTAGTAACAAAGCAATTAACCTTAGCATCTTAAGCAATAAATACTATAAGACTTTAAATATTATTAGAGGCTATCTAAGACTACTTAACTAAATATCTAACTACGTTATAAATACTAAAAAGGTAGGTTTTTAACTTATTATTTATCTACTTCCTTTAAGAACTATCTTATAAAAAGCCTTTATTTTAGTAATTATATATTATACTTATAATAAATACGTTATTACTTAGAATCTATATAAGAGCAGGTCTATTACCCTGATTAGATAAACCAGGATAATTAAGAGGTCTTAGTAAAATAATAAGGTTTTTAGTAGCTAGGTCTATAAACCCTTTAAGTAGCTTAAGGTCTTTAAGATATATATACTATAATTTCTATAGTATTTTAATAGCGTTTATAGTTTACTTAGTTAAATTAAAGAAATTATTACTAAGATTCTAAATATAGTATTCCTTAAAAAGAGTTTAGTAGTACTTTAGAATTTATATATTATTAGTTTTATTTAAGCTAGTAGAAGCGTTCTAGATAATATTAATAGCTTAGAAAGAAGATATAATAAGTTATAGATATATATAAATAAGTCTAATTAAAATAAGAAAATAAAAAGAAAAAGAGAATAATATATTATTAATTATTAGTTAGCTTAAAATTATATAACTAAAGTTAATAGTAGTAATAAAAAAAGGAAAAATAAAAGTTATTATTAGTAGGTTTCTTAGGCTTATTTTATAGCTTTATTTTTAATAAATCTTAACTTTATTATAAAAAAAGAAGTAATTTAAAGTTACTAAAAAGAAAAAGTAAAAAAATAAATATAAAAAAATAAAAAAAATAGTTATTTATTTACCTAATATTTATAAAAGTAAATAACTTTTTTCTATTTATAATAGTAAATTACTTCTTTTCTCTTAGTTTCTTTCCTCTAATCAATAAATTAAAAGAAGTAAGCTATAGTTAATAAAATAAAAAAAGGCTAAGAATTTTCCTTTAAATCACTTCTTCTTTTTCTTTATATAACTTTATATTACTTCTTAAGCTTTATTTTTTCTATAACTTAAAACTACTTAATAAATTAACTTAACTTTCTTACTATAGCCTTAATTAAATATTACTATATCTCCTAAGCGTAAACCTAAAGCTACTTAGAACTTATAGTTCTTTACTTATAACCCTTTTACTAAAAACAATTACCTAGCTATAACTCTTATTAATACTACAGTAAATCATTCCTTACTTCTTATTAAAAGTTTATAGCCTTAATTAAACAAATTATAACTTCCTTAATATAACAAAAACTTAAATCTTTAATTAGTAGTCTCTATTATAAAATCTAGTTTACTAATAAAATTTAAAATAATTAAACTTATAAAAAAGTTACTTAGGCCTTCTAGTAAACTATTACAAGAGGCAATATCCTTTAAGTCCTCTAAGATTATACTAAAACTAGCTTATTTAAGCGTTATGTTTTTGTCTATATTAGTTATTAAGGTACTTTTAGGTCCTTAGCTTAAAAGCTTACTAGTTATATATAGGCTAGTATTACCTTAGCTGTCTATAGCCTTAGTGGTTATAATATTATCCCTTGCAAATACTATGAAAAGGGTTAACAGGCTATCCAGGCTAAGCCTAATCAGGTCACCTGTTTTGTTCCCTTCTAGGAATACGTTTCTCTTCCTAACAAATTTAATAATATATACTCTAATTACCTTTACTACAAGACTTAAGTCTAATACTACTATTAAAACAAGGACTTTTACTAAGAGTTTAGATATATAAGTTAAGTAAAGGGCACTAAAGAGCAAAAAGCTAATAGTAGTAGTATCCTTTTAAGTATTCTTAACAATATCTCTTTTATTAATTCCACACAGTTCTTTTAATCTAACCTTATAAAACTTATTAAAAATTAATATAAAAGGCTTTCTAAAAAGAAAAAAAAGTTGCCTAGTATCTTAAATAGCTTTATCTAGGTATAGGATAATATTAACTAAAAGATAGAAGGTGATAATAAGGATTTAGACTAGGGATATAAGGTTATTTAATAACTTAGTAGTTTAGGCTTAAGATTTAAGGTAATTCTAAGATATTTCTAGGTCTAATTAGATGTTTCCTTTCCTAGATAACCTTATCCCTAAGTTTATTAATAAATATAATAAAAGTTCTAAATTAATAAACTTTTTATAAAAAAAAATATATATAAAATATTATAGAAATAATAATATAATATAGACATTAATAAAAAAAAATAAAAGGATATAATAGTAGGCTTAATTAAGCTTATTATATTATATTAGTATACTATATATCCTTTACTAAGTCCTTAGGTTAAATATTAATTATAAGTCTAGATAATAACTTCTAATGCTCTAGTTCTTTATAAAGTATATTATTTTTTTTTTAAGGTATAGCTATTAAAGCCTTAATTATATCTATATAATGTCTTTGTCCTGATCAGGGCTAGGAGCCATATCTATTTCTTAAAGTTTATTTTAGTAGTCTTAGGCTAAGAAGAAAGGGGTTATTTTGTCTTTAAGCTTAGCTTTAGTCTACATAGGATCCTTTGATTCCTAGAAACTAGTGTTATTCTTAATATATCTCTTAAGATGTTTTTTAGCGTATATAGCCCTTGTAATAAGGTTACTAGTAAGTGTCTTTAGGTAATATAATACTAAGTTCTTAGATATAGAGTAAACTTATAAAAGGCTTTACTAATAGTATATAAATTTCTTAGCTTTTGATTTGTTAATTATATGTTTCTTATTAAAAACAAGAACTAAATTACTAAGCTAAAGCTTTTTTAATTATATTATATATTAATAGTATATATTATAGTAATTTATAGATTTCTATCTTATAAAAGCTATATTCTTAGCTATAGTCTTTTTATTAATTTCAAGTTATTTAAAGGAATATATCCTAGTAATAAGTTTCTAATTAAAGTTATAAACTTATCCTTAGTTTAATACTCTTTAAATTAAAGTAAATTCTTTGATAAGTGTAATTACTTTATATCTTATAGTTAGGAAAAAAGGTGTATAGCCTATTAATACATAGATTATTGTTTAGTCTATAAACAGTATAGTAAATATAATCTTCCCTTAATCTCTTTTTCCTTTATCTAACCAGATTAAAATAATATATATAATAAGTTTATAGCCTTATTTATTAACTTTATTTATTTTTAAGTTATATACTAATATAACCCTTTTTTTAATACTATACTTTTTATTTAAGTAGTCTATAGTCCCTTTGTTTTCTAGTTTATTATTAATAATTATCTCTCTATAAATACTATAGTAATAGAAAAAGTCTTTCTAGATAAAGTTAATAACCTAATCAAAGGTAATAGTCCTTACCCTCCTTGCTTTAAGCTAACCTATTATATTATAATATCCCTTAATTAATACCTAGGAACTAATCTACTAGACATTAATAGATATCTTTATAAACAGTAATTCCCTTAGAACTATACTAATGTACTAGTCGTTTATCTAGGTTAATTAAGCCTTTTAATAGGCTAAGTATAATATAAGCTAGGCTTATACCCTTTAGTATATATCTTTCCAGATATAAGATATAAAAAGCTAATAAAATATTATATTATATCCTTAATATCCTAATTTAATATATATGTTCTTAATTAGGTTCTCCTAAATCTTTAGGTTATTAATAAGGCGTCTAGGGATTAAATATCTCTTTATTAGTTAACAGTATAAATAGCTATTTTAAGTAAGATAATACTAGGCCTCTATTTTAAACTTCTTGAAAATATATAGTAATATTCTATCTAGGTATAATAGTGTCTTTAGATAAAAGATAATTTATCTTATTTAGTTAGTCTAGTATTAATCAAGGTAAAGCTATGCTTTAAGGAGTTAATATAAGTAAAAGGTCTTTGAAATACTAGATTTAGATCCTCTAAATAATTCATATAGTTAAATAAAGTAGAGGTTAGTATTAATAAAATCTTTAACTTAATTAGAGCTCTTATATTCCTTAATATTAAATAACCCTAGTACTTTTTATAATAGCATATCTACTATTATAATCTTTATCCTTAGTATATATTTAACGTTAAAGTTAAAAAGATATATCTAAGTAATCTACTTAGTAATTAAAGCACTAAGAAGATTATAAGACCCTCTATTAAGCTAAGTAACTAGGACCTATATATCAGTTTTTAACAAAAATCTAATACTATAGATATAGTTTTAGAGCTTCTTTAATATTATTAAAACTACTCTTAATTCTAGTTTCCTAGAGTCATATTTTAACTCAACACTTCTCTAAATACTACTTTTATACCTTACTATAGTCCTCTAAGTACTAATCATTTAACTTAGTACTATACCTTAACCTTATAAGCTTATATTTATACTAATAACTACTAACCTAGCTTTTAGGCTATAAGATAATAAAATAATTATAGAAGAAGTTATTAGTTTAGACTTAAGGGTATTTATAGTATTAACCTAATCAAGCCCCTAGGTAAACATAGCGTTTTTTTTAAGGAGTTTCTAAAAAAGCAAAGTGATCTCTAAGTATCTGTCAACCTATAATCTATAGAACCTAGTCATCTTTATAAATAACTTGACTTTACTAATATCTTTATATTCTTTCTATTCCTTAATCTTAATAACGTTTACCTAATCAAGGCAACAACCTCTAGAACTATAGACATAGCTAATAATAACAGCTATTCTCTAAAGCTATTATGATTTCTTACCAGCTATTATATAGCCTACCAACTTAATATTAAAGAACACCATGTTAACATAGCAAATATGTTCATAGATATAGCATTAAATACCGGCTTAATCAGGGAGCTCCTTATTATTATATGTAGTTATAGGCCCTTTAATAATAATATTATTAAAAAAAGCCTAGTAATAATATAGTATAAGGTTATAAAGTATCTAGGTAATAACTCTTATAAACTATACCACAGAATTAATACTACCTTACAATAAAGTGCATATACATAAAAGTCCAAGGGGTATAATAAATGTTATTAAATCTCTACTTTCTTCAGCTAAAGGGACTTAGTTATATCTAAAGAAGAAGTCTAAGAGTAAAAGAATCTAGTATATACTAAAGTCTTCTAAGAAATTCTCTACTCCTAGAAAAACAAAAGCATTATAAATCATAACCCTATTTATCTAAGTAACTAAATTAATTAAATATAAAGAACCATTCTTCTTCTTTATAAGAAACCAAGGGTTTTATATAGCCTTATAATCTTCTTCTAAGATACTTTTATTAATTTATACCTAAATAATATCTATAGCTTACAATTTAAGCGCTTTAAGTATTAAAATCCCTTTTTCTTACTAGGCTTTATAAGGTATAGTCCTAATTACCTATAGAGGGGTAACTTTTAGGTCAAGCGCACTATTTTCAAAGAAGTCCTAAGCAAAAGCATTTTTATAGTTTAAAAGGACTTAGAGGAATAGGTCCTTTTTGCAAAGTAGAAGATAACCCAGTATATTCATAATAGCTACTAATCTGTCTAGCTTAAGGCATAAATATAGCTTAATACTTGAATACTTAGGCCTAATTAGGCCTTAGAACAGTTCCTTATTAGGTTATATTGTTTTTTTAGCTTTAGCTAGGTTCTTAACTTTCCAAAAGGAATTACTATCAAGGGTTAATCCGTTAGACGGTTAGTTATTAACTAGATATATCTTTTTGTCTTTTCTCTTATACATAATAAATACCTTTACATTCTGCTTAACCTGATCAGGCTAGGGATAATGTTTTGTTAGATCTACTTTATAGTTATATAGTTACTTTAAAGGTAAAAGCGTTTTTTTTTTATTAATTATATTAAAGTACTTAACTATCTACTTCCTAATTCTTTTTACTTTAACCTTCTTAATAGTTACTAATAACTAGTTAAAATAAACCTTAAGATAACAGGCCTAATTAAGACAATTAGTGTTAATATAAAGCAGGTTAGGCTTTCTAATACAGCAAGAATATCCCTTATTATTATACCTTCTAACCTTTACTATAGTCTTACAGATATCCTTTATAGCTAAGGCAAAAAGTATAGTTAATACTATTTTTACTAAATAATCTAATTCTTTTTTAAATAACTAGATTACTTCTTTATTATCTTTTTATAGCTTATATCTAGGAATTTTAAGCTTTTTAGTAATAGTCCTAGTATTATTACTAGAGTCTAGTTTTCCTAGTCTTAATATAGCTTAGTCTAATTAAGGAGATAGTCCTTAAGAGCTCTTACATAGTTATCCTAGTGAAACTGCGTGGGATAAAGGAAGCCAGCAAGTGGGCAGTTGACACACAAACCACACCAAACACCAAGGTCCCAGTATCGTCACGAGTGCACCTGGAGTGACCGATTACCCCAAGTGACTACCCCAACGCCTAGACCGTGAGATACTACTCTTTTCAGGTCCTCCTTGGCCTGATCAGGGCCATGAGCAAACCAGAAAAGTGTATCCTTCACGTCTTGCAGTCTGTTCGGATTTGCCCTTGTTGCTAAGTGGTACGCATGTGTGTGTCGTGATCTCTGGAGGAGGAGGATACCCTCCTAGACCTTAGAGGTCTAGTCAGGCCTAAGGAAACAAAGCAACAGTCACTTATTACACGTCTTGTTTAGATATCAAAGTGATGAATTCGTCCGTGTCTGTCTAAGTGCCTGTCTAAAGATGTCAAGCTTCTCTGTCTGCTTCGTGATGAGATCCCGATCTCTGTGATAGTATCTGACTAGAGCCCCCTTTTGTACTTGGAAGGGTCCTGCTTAGTCACATCTGATCAGGCCTGTGATTGTGTCTGCAGGCTGATAAAAGGAAAAATGAAAACGCGAAACCCTGCCCCTTTCCAATCGTCCCCCAGTTTTCTTCTTCGCGCAACATATTAAAAGGAGAAAAGTGTAAAAGCATAGGGGCAGACGACATGTAAAAGCAAAAACCAATCCTCCTTATTGTATCCTCCCTGATCAGACCTGTGATGTCCTCCTAGCGGCGGCGGAAAGAGTATCTCGAGCCACTCGCCTCGTTACGAGCTGCCTCCCTCTCAGCCTCGAGACGCTCCTCCTCGAACTTAGCATCCCACTCCCGTCCCTGATCATACCGCTTATGACCCTCCCATCCAGGTGCAATTGTAGGTCGTAGAAACAGCTGCCAAGGGCGCTGTCGCACTGCCACCGTCTCATAAGGGTTCTCGAACATACTAACATATTCGTCCCTGGTGTAGTCGGTAATAGACTTGACCCTGCGCTCCCTTAGCTTGTGGCGCTGCTCCTGTGTATTGAACAGGGCTTTCTCATAAGCATTTCGCTGTCCTTCAGCCTTCATGTACGCAGTAGAAGCCACATTAGACAATCGCTTGAGGTTAAGGGGGCAGCGCGGGAGCGCGGGCTTCGCGGTGGCCTCAGACTCAGCATCGCTAACCTCCTCTTCGTCGTCTACATCCTGAGCCTGATCAGGCTTAGGAGATGGCCTCACCACGTTACCTTCTGGGGCTGGCGTGGTAGAGAAGCCTGGCTGGTCCTGTGGCGCACCAGTATCTGAGGGGGGGCGCATCGAACCAAAGAGACTGGTGAGATCGTCGTCTTGAGGTGCTGAAGAAGGCGTCTTTTTGATGGGCTTAAAAGTCCCAGGAAAGGTGTTAGAGAATTCCGGTGTGTCCTCCTTAGTCTGATCAGGCTTGCTGGATGCTTCTTGTCGAAGTCTCTTGTCATAACTGTCCAGTACAAGCCTCGGCTTATTGCGAAGGTCCTTTCTGCCGTAGTTTCCTGGTTTACTGAACTCTTCAGTAACCCATTGACGCCAGAAATGGTTAACGTGGTCAATGACGTTGCCTCTGCTATCGTTCCAAACCTTCGTCCAAGTCGGACTCTTTGCGATGTTGGTAACGTTGTCTCGGATGCAGCATCTGATGAATTCCGCTGCATGCATTCCGCAAGTCCACTCGTCAGGCTGTTGAGGGCCGATCACAATGCCTGCTTTCATGCGGATCACCTTGATCAGGTTGGGGGCAGCATTGACGCTCTGATAGAACTTGCAGAGACGGTCCATATCAATAGCGTACCGAAGGGTTGCATCTCCGTCTCTCCACATACTGTCATACCAGAAAGATCGTCCAGTAACTTGGTTAACGAAGAGGGCAGTGAAATGATTGATGTGATGGGTAACGAACGCCAGGCAGTCCGCCTTTCGAATCCGGTCCTTCTGATCAGGTCTGGCCGTCACAGTAGGGGTGTCGCGGCTCCAAGGAGGGCTGTCGGCAACAAAGCAATTGACCTTGGCATCTCGAGCAGCAAATGCCGCAAGACTTTGGACATCGTCAGAGGCCATCCAAGACTGCTTAACCAAATGTCCAACCGCGTTGTAGATACCAGGGAGGTAGGTTTTTGACTCGTTGTTTGTCCACTTCCCCCAAGAACCATCTTGCGAAAAGCCCTTGCCCCAGCGATTATACATCATGCTTATGGCAGACGCGTTGTTACTCGGAATCCACATGGGAGCAGGTCCGTCGCCCTGATCAGACGGACCAGGACAGTTGGGAGGTCTCAGCGGAGTAATAGGGTCTTCAGTAGCCGGGTCTGTGAACCCTTCGAGTGGCTTGAGGTCTTCGGGATGCGCGTGCTGTGATTTCTGCGGCATCTTGATGGCGTTCGTGGTTTGCTTAGTCGGATCAGGGAGATTGTCGCTGAGATTCTGAATGCGGCATTCCTCGAAGAGAGTTTGGCAGTGCTCCAAAACCCACATGTTGTTGGTTCCATCTGGGCCGGCAGGAGCGTTCCAGATAACGTTAACGGCTTGGAAGGAAGACATGATGAGTTGTAGATGTGTGTAGATGGGTCTGATCAGGGTGAGAAAGTAAAAAGAAAAAGGGAATAATGTGTTGTTGATTGTTGGTTGGCTCGAAATTGTGTGGCTGAAGTTGATGGTGGTGGTGGAAGAAGGAAAAGTGAAAGTTGTTGTTGGCGGGTTTCTTGGGCTTATTTTATAGCTTTGTTTCTGACGAATCTTGACCTTGTTGTGAGGGAAGGAGCAATTCGAAGTTGCTGAAGAGAAAGAGTAAAAAGGTGGATACAGGAAGGTAAAGAAGATAGTTGTTCATCTGCCCAATGTTCACAAAAGTGAATAACTTCTTCCTGTTCACAACAGTGAATCACTTCTTTTCTCTTAGTTCCTTCCCTCTGATCAGTGAATTAGAAGAAGCAGGCCGTAGTTAGCAGGATAAAAAAAAAGAGGCCAGGAATCTTCCTTCAGATCACTTCTTCTCTTCCTCCACACAACTTCACGTTGCTTCTTAAGCTTCATCTTTTCTGCAACTCAAAACCACTCAACAAATCAACTTAACTTTCTCACCACAGCCCTGATCAGACATCGCCATGCCTCCCAAGCGCAAGCCTGAAGCTGCCTGGAACCCGTGGTTCTTTACTTGCGACCCTCCTGCTGGAAACAATTACCTGGCCATAACTCCTGTCAATGCCACAGTAAGTCGTCCCCTACTCCCTGTTGAAGGTTCATAGCTCTGATCAGACAGATCGCAACTTCCTTAGTGTGGCGAAAACTCGAGTCTCCGATCGGTAGTCTCTACTGCGAAGTCCAGTTTGCCGATGAAATTCAGAATGGTCAGACTCGCAAGAAAGTTGCTCAGGCCTTCTGGCAGGCTATCGCAAGAGGCAATGTCCTTCAAGTCCTCCAAGATCATACCAAGACTGGCTTGTTCAAGCGTCGCGTTTTCGTCTATGCCGGTTATCAGGGTGCTTTTGGATCCCTGGCTTGGAAGCTTGCTAGTCGCATGCAGGCTGGCGCCGCCTTGGCTGTCCATGGCCTTGGTGGTCGCAATGCTGTCCCTTGCGAATGCTGCGAAAAGGGTTGGCAGGCTGTCCGGGCTGGGCCTGATCAGGTCGCCTGTTTCGTCCCCTTCTGGGAATGCGTCTCCCTTCCTAACGAATTCGGCAATGCATGCTCCAATTGCCTTTACCACGAGACTCAAGTCCAATGCTGCTATCGAAACAAGGACTTTTACCAGGAGTTTGGATACATGGGTCGGGTAAAGGGCACCAAAGAGCGAAGAGCCAGCGGCGGCGGCGTCCCCTCAAGCATTCCTAACAATATCTCTTCTATCGATTCCACGCAGTTCTTTCGGTCTGACCTTATGAAACTTATCAAGGATCAGTATAAGGGGCTTTCTAAGAAGGAGAGAAAGTCGCCTGGTATCTTGGATGGCTCTATCTGGGTGCAGGATAGTATTGACTGGAAGACGGAGGGTGATGATGAGGATTCGGACTAGGGATATAGGGTTGTCTGATGACTTGGTGGTTTGGGCTTAGGATTTGGGGTGATTCTGGGATGTTTCTAGGTCTGATCAGGCGTTTCCTTTCCCAGATAACCTCGTCCCCAAGTTTATTGATGAATGCAATAAGGGTTCCGAATCAATGAACTTTTCGTGAAAGGAAATGCGTGCGAAATGTTATGGAAATGACAGTGCGATGTAGACATTAATAAAGGAAAATGAAAGGATATGACAGCAGGCCTGATCAGGCTTGCTGTGTCATGTCAGTATACTGCGCGTCCTTTGCCGAGTCCTTGGGTTGGATGTCAATCGCAAGTCTGGACGATGACTTCCAATGCTCTAGTTCTCTGCGGAGCGTGTCGTTTTCTTTTTCGAGGCGTAGCTGTTGAAGCCTCGATCGTGTCTGCATGATGTCTTCGTCCTGATCAGGGCTAGGAGCCATGTCTACTTCCCAAAGTTCGTCTTGGTGGTCCTGGGCTGGGAAGAAGGGGGTTATTTCGTCTTTGAGCTTGGCTTTGGCCCACGCAGGATCCTCCGATTCCCAGAAACCGGCGTCGTTCTCGATATATCTCTTGAGACGTTTCCCAGCGTATGTGGCCCTCGTGATAAGGTCACCAGCAAGCGTCTCTAGGCGGTACGATGCCGAGTTCTCAGACACAGAGTGGACTCGTAAAGGGCCTTGCCAACGGTATGTAAGTTTCCTAGCTTTCGATTTGTCGATTGCGCGTTTCTCGTCGAAGACAAGAACTAAATCGCCAGGCTGAAGCTTCTCTGACCGCATTGTGTGTTGATGGCGTGCGTTATAGTAATCCGCAGATTTCTGTCTCGCAAGAGCCACATTCTTGGCTGCAGTCTCCCTATCGATTTCAAGTTGTTCAAAGGAGCGTATCCTGGCAGCGAGTTCCTGATCAGGGTCACGAACTCGTCCCCAGTCTAATACTCTCCAAGTCAAGGTAGATTCTTCGATGGGTGTGATCGCTTCGTATCCTGTAGTTAGGAAGAAAGGTGTGTAGCCCGTTGGTGCGCGGACTGTCGTTCGGTCTGCAAACAGCGTAGTAGGCACAATTTTCCCCCAATCTCTTTTTCCTCCGTCTGACCAGGTCAAGATGGTGTGCGCAATGGGTTTATGGCCTTGTTCATTGACCCCGTTCGCCTTTGAGTTATACGCTGATATAACCCTTTTTCTGATACCATACTTTTCATTCAGGCGGTCCACAGTCCCTTTGTTTTCTGGTCCGCCGTCGACAATCATCTCTCCACAGACACCGTGGCGGCAGAAAAAGTCTTCCCAGATGAAGTCGGCGACCTGATCAGAGGTGACAGTCCTTACCCTCCTTGCTTCGGGCCAACCCGTCATATCACAACGTCCCTCGATCAGTGCCCAGGAACCAATCCACTGGACATCAATAGATATCTTCGTAAACGGTAATTCCCCTGGGACTGTACCGATGTGCCAGTCGTCCATCCGGGTTGATCGAGCCTTCTGACAGGATGGGCATGACGCGAGCTGGGCCTGCACCCTCCGGTACATATCTTTCCAGATATAGGATACAGAAAGCCGATGGAATGTTGCATCGCGTCCCCGGTGTCCTGATTCGACGTGTGCGTTCCTGATCAGGTTCTCCTGAATCTTTGGGTCGTCAATAAGGCGTCTAGGGATCGGGCATCTCTTTGTTGGTCGGCGGTATAAATAGCCATCTCGAGCAAGATAACACCAGGCCTCTATTTTGAACTTCCTGAAAGTATGCTGTGATATTCCATCTGGGCGTAATAGTGTCTTTAGATGGAAGATGATTTGTCTCGTTCGGTCAGTCCAGTACTGATCAGGGCGGAGCCATGCTTCAGGGAGTTGATGCAGGTGAGAGGTCTTTGAAATGCCGGATTTGGATCCTCCGAATGATTCGTGCAGTCGAACAAAGTAGAGGTTGGCGTCGATGAAATCTTCAACCTGATCAGGGCTCTCGTATTCCTCGATATCGGACAGCCCTGGTGCTTTTCGTGATAGCGCATCCGCTACCACATTCTTCGTCCCCGGTATATGCTTGACGTCAAAGTCGAAAAGACGTATCCAAGCAATCCACCTAGTGATTAGGGCGCCAGGAAGATCGTGAGACCCTCCGTTGAGCTGAGCAACTAGGACCTGTGCATCAGTTTCCAACAAAAATCTGATACCGTAGACGTAGTTTCGGAGTTTCTTCAATGTCATCAAAACCGCTCTCAATTCCAGTTTCCCAGAGTCGTATTTTAACTCAGCGCCTCTCCAGATACCACTTTCATACCTTGCCACAGCCCTCTGGGTACCGATCATCTGACTTAGTACTGCGCCCCAACCTTGCAGGCTCGCATCTGTGCTGATGACCACTAACCCAGCTTCTGGGCCATAGGATAATGAAATGATTACAGGAGAAGTTGTTAGTTTGGACTTGAGGGTATCCATAGCGTTGACCTGATCAGGCCCCCAGGTAAACGTGGCGTTCTTTTTGAGGAGTTTCTGGAAAGGCAAAGTGATCTCCGAGTATCTGTCGACCCATGATCTGTAGAACCCAGTCATCCCTATAAATGACCTGACTTCACTGATGTCTTTGCATTCTTCCCATTCCTTGATCTTGATGACGTTCGCCTGATCAGGGCGGCGACCTCCAGAACCGCAGACATAGCCGACGATAATAGCCGTTCTCTGAAGCCATTGTGATTTCTTGCCAGCTATTGTGCAGCCTGCCAACTCGACATTGAAGAGCACCATGTCGACGTAGCGAATATGTTCGTAGATGTAGCGTCGAATGCCGGCCTGATCAGGGAGCTCCTCATCGTTGTACGTGGTTGTAGGCCCTTTGATGACGATATCATCAAGAAAAGCCCGGCAACAATGTGGTATAAGGTCATAGAGTATCCGGGTGATAACTCTCATGAACTGTGCCACAGAATTGGTACCACCTTGCGGTAAGGTGCACATGCGTAGAAGTCCAAGGGGAGTAGCAAACGTTGTTAAATCCCTGCTTTCCTCAGCTAGAGGGACTTGGTCGTATCCAGAGAAGAAGTCCAAGAGTGAGAGAATCTGGCACATGCCGAAGTCTTCTGAGAAATTCTCTGCTCCTGGAGGAGCAAAGGCATCGCGAATCGTGACCCCATTCATCCGAGTAGCTGAATTGATCAGGCGTAGGGAACCATCCTTCTTCTTCACAAGAAACCAAGGGTTTCGTATAGCCCCATGACCTTCTTCTAGGATACCCTTATCGATTCGTACCCGGATAATGTCCATAGCTTGCGATTCAAGCGCTTTGGGTATTGGAATCCCCTTTTCTCGCCAGGCTTTGTGAGGCACAGTCCTGATCACCTGTGGGGGGGCAACTTTCGGGTCAAGCGCGCCGTTTTCGGAGAAGTCCCAAGCGAGAGCATTTTCGCGGTTCAGAAGGACTTGGAGGAATAGGTCCTTCTCGCGGGGTAGGAGATGACCCAGTGTATCCATGATGGCCGCCAATCTGTCTGGCTTGAGGCGTGAATACGGCTCAATACTTGAATACTTAGGCCTGATCAGGCCTCGGAACGGTCCCTCATCGGGTTGCATTGTCTTTTCGGCTTCAGCCAGGTTCTTGACTTTCCAGAGGGGATCGCCGTCAGGGGTTGATCCGTCAGACGGTTGGTCGTCAACCGGATGTATCTTCTTGTCTTTTCCCTTATACATGGTGAATACCTTTGCATTCCGCTTGGCCTGATCAGGCTGGGGATGATGTTTTGTCGGATCCACCTCGCGGTTGTGCGGTTGCTCTGGGGGTAAAGGCGTTCCCTTTTTGTTGATCATGTCGAAGTGCTTGACTATCCGCTTCCTGATTCTCTCTGCTTTAACCTTCCCAATAGTCGCTGACAACTGGTTAAGGTAAACCTTGGGACGGCAGGCCTGATCAAGACGATCGGTGTCGATGTGGGGCGGGTTGGGCTTTCCAACGCAGCAAGAACATCCCTTGTTGTCGTGCCTTCTAACCTTTGCTGCAGTCTTACAGACGTCCTCCACAGCTGGGGCAAGGAGTGTAGTCAGTGCTATTTTCACCAGATAATCCGATTCTTTTTCAGATAACCGGATCACTTCTTCGTCGTCCTCTTGTAGCTCATGTCCAGGAATTTTGAGCTTTCCAGCAACGGTCCTGGTACCGTTACTGGAGTCTAGTTTTCCTGGTCTTGATGCAGCTTGGTCTGATCAGGGAGATGGTCCTTGAGAGCCCTCACATAGTTGTCCCAGTCTGGCAGATAATCTAGGAACTTCCCAGGATTGCCAAACTTCAGAAATGCGGCCGGGACATGGAGACGAGTTTGCCCTGTTGTCAGTATCAGCGTGATCATGTCGGGGCCATACACGTAGTTGATCTGCGTATGGAACCCAAAAGGCGATCCCAGAAGAAGTGGTTCGTTCATCCTTCTATCGTCAGCAACGAACATGCTGGTTAAGAAACAGTGGCCTTCAACCCAGACAGGCACGATAGCTGCTCCGTCAAAGGATACACGCTCTGAATTGGGATCAAAAGCGTTCATCCCAAGCGGCGTAGTTGTAAGCTTGATAGCGTGCTTGTCTGCGTACGATCTTGAAATAACGTTGATTTGTGAACCATTGTCAATGACACCCTTGATCAAGTCGTTCTGATCAGGGCGAAGACCACCGACTCGGACGTTGATCACAAAGTGAGGCATCATAAAGTGCGGAACAATAGACTCAATGGTGGTCAAGTCAAGCGTCTTGATAAGTCTGACCTTGGCAGTTCCGCTCATAAGGTTCGGGACGTCTCTGTTATATCTGTCGATTGCCTCGCGGGCTCCTGATCTTTCGTATGGTTTCACCTCCCTGATCAGGTCAGAGGGAGCCTCTAGGTAGATGTCCGAATACCCATTGCTGTCTAGCATCTGGCGTATCGTTACCATCGCATCCTGGTTGAGCTGAGGCCAGACTCGAAGCGCAACTTCGAAGGGAATAGTAATATTCCCTCCAAATTTCTTGGCAATGGCTTGAGCAGATGCAGCTCGGTCCATTATCTCTAGCTGATCTGGGATAGAACTCTCCTCGGCAGCTCCTTGAGCATATCCTGGGCCATATGCGAAGCTGGCGTGTTCACCCGCTGGTACAGTTTGAACAGAAGGGGACCTTGAACTTTCAGGAGTCTGATAGGCCTGATCAGGGTGCACTGGACCGGTAGGTTGTGTCGGCGGAGGAGTCTGGGCACGGGCATCTATGTTCATTTCCTCAGCCTGGGAGCCAGTGCTGGAAGTGCTCCCTCTTCGATGCATGTTTTTCGAAACAAAGCCTTGGCGTACTGAATGGGGCCTTGCCTGATCAGGGCGGCGCAGAATAGGTCGCGGCATTGTGTCCAATGACCTGGTAACCGCGTTCACTTTTGCTCCTTGAGTTAGGAAGACTTCGGCGTGTGTCTTAGGGGATACTGAGACGCATTTGACAAGATTCACCCGGGCGTCTTGGGTGTACAGCGGTGGGTAGCACTGTATCTCAGGTTGAAAGGGACGTCCAACACCCTGGTCAATCATACGTTTTGCTGCTTTTGCGGCTTCTGGGAACAAGGTGTTGTTCGCCACATGGGTGAGGATAGTAACCCGGTCAGGCTGGTAGTTTTTGCGGGCTTCCCAGATAACAACATCAGGAACTTCGTTTACCTCAACGTTCGATCCTCGAAGTACCCCATACTTGTAGACGTCGTGGTCCAACATGATCAGGTTGGCCTCTTTGTCCTTTTTGAGTTGCGGGCACATCCAATACCTTCTTTGGTCGCATGCATCATACCAACACTGATCAGGATGGCCTGGAACAAAACCTGGCTTGCTGAAGGAGGACGGTTGTCGAGCTGGTGGTGTATATAGCCGTGGAGGACCGGATGCAGAGACGTTATAACTACGTGCAACCATGGGTTGACTGTTAGAGATAGTCTGGGCTTCAAGACTGGCTTTTACAGCGAGTGTAAGGGCTGCTACTGTTTTCGAAAGTTCGTCCATAGCAGGATCAGTCGTAACTTTGATGTCTTTGAAAGCAGACTTCTTAGGGAGTGTACCTTTGACCTGATCAGGGCTGGAAGGCCGCTTTGAGGAATAGGGAACCGTAGCTGATGAGGAGGAGGCAGAAGTGTCAGAATCTCCGTAATGACCCTTGTATCTTGACTTCTGTCCCACCCATGCGAGCATTGCCCTCTTGAAGGCGCTGAAGTTCCCTCTCTCAAACAGATCAGCAGGGGAAAGTCCCATCTGCAAGGACACTGCCATAATCGTGTTTTCGGAAAATCGCATAGCAAAAAGCTCAATCAGCTCTTGGGCGCCCATCACAGGCTTCCCTTTAGCCTTTGCCTTTTCTCTTACGCTCTCAACCTTCTGAAACAAAGTTGCAGTTTCTGTCAGGTTATCGTCCCTGATCAAGTCTCCCTTCATAAGGTCCTTGATGCGGCGGTTCGGTTGAAGGATGACTTCTTCGTCGAGTTGTCCGTAAGTGTCAAGAAGGAACTTGCTTAGTTCTTGCCAAGTCTCCTTTTCAGCCTTGATCTTCACCGTTGCTCGGTGTTCATCAGGTAAGTACCATGGCAACGCTTTTGTCTTCTCTTTGTCAGAGTAACCAGCAAGCCCAGTCAAGGCTTCATACTTGTCAAGGAAATCGGTGATGTTACAGCCATCAAAGGTGGGGGCCCCTTTGGTGTCCGGCGGTGGCATCTTGATGGTTGACCGACGCAGGTAATCTGTCCCGCCCTGATCAGGCTTAACAGACCCTTGGTCCTTGGTCATGCTTGCGTTGACCATTGTTAATAGGTTCGCCATCAAGAGTTGCTGGGCCCGGAAGTCTGCCGCAGTAAGGGAGTCTGGTGCCAGATCAGGGGAAGGGCTTATGTCCTCGCCGGCCTGATCAGGACTCCCTTTGTACTGCCGATAGCCTGAGCTTGGGTCCTTGCCCTCGCTTCTCTTGGTGGTTCCGAAGTTGGGAATCCCAGGACCGGTCTCAGACTCAGTGTCCACATTGTCGTCAGGGCCTCGGTAACTCTGGAAAGCTTCACCGGCGAATGAGGCTGCCTGATCAGTCAGACCTCCGAGCTGCCCCGTGTCGGTCGTTGATGGGGTCGGCTCAGACATGTTGCTGATATCCTGGCAGGCCAGTTGTGGGAAGTGTAAATGGTATCGATCACTCTGAATTGATCTTGGGGTGCTGCGCGTAAAATCTCTTCGGAGTTGCTGCCTGGCCCAGTCTGTCAACCTGATCAGACTTGGGAGCAGTATTTCATATGTTCTTATAAGGCATTGGTTTACTGCGTCCTTGATTGAGTTTCCAAAGGGGGTGCTCGTCAAGTCCAGGCCAATCCTAAAGGAACGTTGAATTTCCATTGCTGCCGATCCATCAACGCTGAGACGTTTAGTCTCCGTTAATAGCGCAATGTCGAACCTGATCAGACCGAGGCTTGCATGATAACAAGATCTCGAGAAGTTCTGGGCTTGGTTCGTGGTCGTGATCATTCCGTAACCTACGCTGAGAGAGCTTCTTAGCTCACTGATCCCAGCAGAAGGTATCATTCTTATCTTATCGTTTTTCTTCTTCCTCTCACGTCTTGCGGGCTCCTTTCTCCGATTGGGCTTGCTCAGTGCTTGCCCACAAAAGGATCGCCCACGCGGAAGGTTTGTCTGGCCGTATTGTGTCGTCATGGCTGGTCGTTCGTTTCTTTGCTTTTTCGAAGAATCCCGCTTTTCTTGGGTCTTGTCCATTGCGGTTTCTCAGGGTCAGGCTCACTCCCACGTCTGGGACTGAGTCTGATCAGGTCGAGGATATCGTTTCCTTCATATCTTTTCGATGATATGTTCTGTTGGTTGAAGCTATTTTCGAGGTACTGATATCGGATTTGTCGCGTAATCGAAATAAAACAATGAGAAGATCGGCGGTTCGATTCCGCCACGAGGCACCATTGAAACTGCGTGGGATAAAGGAAGCCAGCAAGTGGGCAGTTGACACACAAACCACACCAAACACCAAGGTCCCAGTATCGTCACGAGTGCACCTGGAGTGACCGATTACCCCAAGTGACTACCCCAACGCCTAGACCGTGAGATACTACTCTTTTCAGGTCCTCCTTGGCCTGATCAGGGCCATGAGCAAACCAGAAAAGTGTATCCTTCACGTCTTGCAGTCTGTTCGGATTTGCCCTTGTTGCTAAGTGGTACGCATGTGTGTGTCGTGATCTCTGGAGGAGGAGGATACCCTCCTAGACCTTAGAGGTCTAGTCAGGCCTAAGGAAACAAAGCAACAGTCACTTATTACACGTCTTGTTTAGATATCAAAGTGATGAATTCGTCCGTGTCTGTCTAAGTGCCTGTCTAAAGATGTCAAGCTTCTCTGTCTGCTTCGTGATGAGATCCCGATCTCTGTGATAGTATCTGACTAGAGCCCCCTTTTGTACTTGGAAGGGTCCTGCTTAGTCACATCTGATCAGGCCTGTGATTGTGTCTGCAGGCTGATAAAAGGAAAAATGAAAACGCGAAACCCTGCCCCTTTCCACTAGTCTAGCAAATAGTCCAGGAATTTCCTAAGATTACTAAACTTCAGGAATACAACTAGGATATAAAGATAAGTTTACCTTGTTATTAGTATTAGTATAATCATATTAAGGCTATATATATAGTTAATCTATATATAAAACCTAAAAGGTAATCCTAGAAGAAGTAGTTCATTCATCTTTCTATTATTAGTAATAAATATACTAGTTAAAAAATAATAGCCTTTAACTTAAATAAATATAATAGCTACTCTATTAAAGGATATATACTTTGAATTAAGATTAAAAGCGTTTATCTTAAGTAGTATAGTTATAAGCTTAATAGCGTACTTGTTTATATATAATCTTAAAATAACGTTAATTTATAAACTATTGTTAATAACACCTTTAATTAAGTTATTCTAATTAAAGTAAAGACTATTAACTTAGACGTTAATTATAAAATAAAGTATTATAAAGTATAGAATAATAGACTTAATAGTAGTTAAGTTAAGCGTCTTAATAAGTCTAACCTTAGTAGTTCTACTTATAAGGTTTAAGACATCTCTATTATATCTATTAATTGTTTTATAGGCCTCTGATCTTTCATATAGTTTTACTTCTCTAATTAGGTTAAAGGGAACCTCTAGGTAGATATCCAAGTACCTATTACTATCCAGTATTTAGTATATTATTATTATTATATTCTAGTTAAGCTAAAGCTAGACTTAAAATATAACGTTAAAAAGGATAATAATATTCCCTTTAAATTTCTTAGTAATAGCTTAAGTAGATATAGCTTGGTTTATTATTTTTAGTTAATTTAAAATAAAATCCTTTTTAGTAGGTTCTTAAATATATTTTAAACTATATATAAAGTTAGTATACTTACCTACTAGTATAGCTTAAATAGAAAAAGACCTTAAACTTTTAAAAGTCTAATAAGCCTAATTAGAGTATACTAGACTAATAGGTTATATTAGCTAAAAAGTCTAAGTATAAGCATTAATATTTATTTTCTTAAACTAGGAGCTAGTACTAAAAGTACTTCTTCTTTAATATATGTTTTTTAAAATAAAGCCTTAGCGTACTAAATAAGGCTTTACCTAATTAAAGCGGCATAAAATAAGTCGTAGTATTATATCTAATAACCTAATAACTATATTTACTTTTACTCCTTAAGTTAGAAAGACTTTAGTGTATATCTTAAGGGATACTAAGACACATTTAACAAGATTTACTTAGGCGTCTTAGGTATATAGCAATAAGTAGTACTATATCTTAGGTTAAAAGAGACGTCTAACACCCTAGTTAATCATATATTTTACTACTTTTATAGCTTCTAGGAACAAAATGTTATTTACCATATAAGTAAAAATAATAACCTAGTTAAGCTAGTAGTTTTTATAGGCTTCTTAGATAATAATATTAAGAACTTTATTTACCTTAACGTTTAATCCTTAAAGTACCTTATACTTATAAACGTTATAGTTTAACATAATTAGGTTAGCCTCTTTATCCTTTTTAAGTTATAAACATATCTAATACCTTCTTTAGTTATATATATTATACTAACACTAATCAAGATAACCTGGAATAAAACCTAGCTTACTAAAGGAGAACAGTTATTAAGCTAGTAGTATATATAGCTATAAAAGACCAGATACAGAGACGTTATAACTATATATAACTATAAGTTAACTATTAAAGATAATCTAGGCTTTAAAACTAGCTTTTACAGCAAATATAAGGGCTACTACTATTTTTAAAAGTTTATCTATAGTAAGATTAGTTATAACTTTAATATCTTTAAAAGCAGACTTCTTAAAAAGTATACCTTTAACCTGATTAAAGCTAAAAAGCTATTTTAAGGAATAAGGAACTATAGCTAATAAGAAGAAGATAAAAGTATTAGAATCTCTATAATAACCCTTATATCTTAACTTCTGTCCCACCTATATAAGTATTACCCTCTTAAAAGCACTAAAGTTCCTTCTCTTAAACAAATCAGTAAAAGAAAGTCCTATCTACAAGAATACTACTATAATTATGTTTTTAGAAAATCATATAGTAAAAAGCTTAATTAGCTCTTAAGCACCTATCACAAGCTTCCTTTTAGCCTTTACCTTTTTTCTTATACTCTTAACCTTCTAAAACAAAGTTATAGTTTCTATTAAGTTATTATCCTTAATTAAGTCTCTCTTTATAAAGTCCTTAATATAGTAGTTTAGTTAAAAGATAACTTCTTTATTAAGTTATCTATAAGTATTAAAAAAAAAACTTATTTAGTTCTTACTAAGTCTCCTTTTTAGCCTTAATCTTCACTATTACTTAGTATTTATTAAGTAAGTACTATAGTAACACTTTTATCTTCTCTTTATTAAAGTAACCCATAAACCTAATTAAGGCTTTATACTTATCAAAAAAATCAGTAATATTATAGCCATCAAAAGTAAAGGCCCCTTTAGTATCTAGCAATAACATCTTAATAATTAACTAACGCAAGTAATCTGTCCTACCCTAATCAGGCTTAACAGACCCTTGGTCCTTAGTTATGCTTACGTTAACTATTGTTAATAGGTTTACTATTAAGAGTTACTAGGCCTAGAAGTCTATTATAGTAAGAGAGTCTAATACTAAATCAAAGGAAAAGGTTATATCCTTACTAGCCTAATTAAGACTCCCTTTATACTACTAATAGCCTAAGCTTAGGTCCTTACCCTTACTTCTCTTAGTAGTTCTAAAGTTAAGAATCCCAGAACTAGTCTTAGACTTAGTATCCATATTATCATTAAGGCCTCAGTAACTCTAGAAAGCTTCACTAGTAAATAAGATAACCTAATTAGTTAAACCTCTAAGCTACTTTATATTAATTATTAATAAGGTTAGCTTAAACATATTACTAATATCCTAGCAAGCTAGTTATAGAAAGTATAAATAGTATTAATTACTTTAAATTAATCTTAAAGTACTATACATAAAATCTCTTTAAAGTTACTACTTAGCCTAGTCTATTAACCTAATCAGACTTAAAAGTAATATTTCATATATTCTTATAAAATATTAGTTTATTATATCCTTAATTAAGTTTCTAAAAAAAGTACTTATTAAGTCTAAGCTAATCCTAAAAGAACATTAAATTTCTATTACTATTAATCTATTAACACTAAAATATTTAGTCTTTATTAATAATATAATATTAAACCTAATTAAACTAAGGCTTATATAATAATAAGATCTTAAGAAGTTCTAAGCTTAGTTTATAGTTATAATTATTCTATAACTTATATTAAGAGAACTTCTTAGTTTACTAATCCTAGTAAAAGGTATTATTCTTATCTTATTATTTTTCTTCTTTCTTTTATATCTTATAGGCTTTTTTCTTTAATTAGGTTTACTTAGTACTTACTTATAAAAAGATTATTTATATAAAAGGTTTATTTAGTTATATTATATTATTATAGCTAGTTATTTATTTCTTTATTTTTTTAAAAAATCTTACTTTTCTTAGGTCTTATTTATTATAGTTTCTTAAAATTAAGTTTACTTTTATGTCTAAGACTAAGTCTAATTAGGTTAAAGATATTGTTTCCTTTATATCTTTTTAATAATATATTTTATTAGTTAAAGCTATTTTTAAGGTACTAATATTAGATTTATTATATAATTAAAATAAAAAAATAAAAAGATTAGTGGTTTAATTCCGCTATAAGGCACCATTAAAACTGCATAAGATAAAGGAAGCTAGTAAGTAGACAGTTAACACACAAACTACACTAAACACTAAAGTCTTAGTATTATTATAAGTATATTTAGAGTAACTGATTACCCTAAGTGACTACCTTAACGCCTAGACCATGAGATACTACTCTTTTCAGGTCCTCCTTAGCCTGATCAGGGCCACAAGCAAACCAGAAAAGTGTATCCT
Organism: Colletotrichum spaethianum; assembly: GCF_022836535.1. Classification (NCBI taxonomy): domain Eukaryota; kingdom Fungi; phylum Ascomycota; class Sordariomycetes; order Glomerellales; family Glomerellaceae; genus Colletotrichum; species Colletotrichum spaethianum. Next base: position 739,892 of record NW_026054780.1, on the reverse strand, counting down.
TTATGTCTTGTAGTCTGTTTAGATTTGCCCTTATTGCTAAGTAGTATGTATATGTATGTTGTGATCTCTAGAGGAGGATACCCTCCTAGACCTTAGAGGTCTAGTCAGGCCTAAGGAAACAAAGTAATAGTCACTTATTACACGTGTTATTTAGATATCAAAGTAATGAATTTATCTATGTTTATCTAAATGCCTATCTAAAGATGTTAAGCTTGTCTGTTTACCTTGTCCTGATATCCTGATCTCTGTAATAGTATCTGACTAAAGTTCCCTTTTGTACTTAGAAGGGTTCTGCTTAGTCACGTCTGATCAGGCCTGTGATTATGTCTGTAGGCTAATAAAAGGAAAAATGAAAACGCGAAACCCTGCCCCTTTCTAATAGTAATAACTAAGATTTAGAAGCTTAAGTAGATAAATACCTAGAAGGTAATAAACTAAAGTAAAGTTACTTAGAAACTGATTTTCTTAAAGTAGATCTTCTTATATAAGATAAACTAAAATAGTCTTTTTAACTATTATAAAGTATAAATCTATATAAAGGGTAATATATAAGAAAAGTATTCTTTTAAATAAATATATATAGTAATATTTATAGTATAAACTTTTTATGTTATAATAGCTATTATAGCTAAATTTAACCTTAAAATATACTAATTCAATATAGTTAATATGTTTTTAAATACTAAGAAAGGACTAAATGAACTACTTATTATATATTTTCTTCTAAATAGCTTTAAAATACTAAACAAAATCATTAAATTATAGTATATACTTTATAGTCTTAAAGATATACTTCTCCTTTAGTATAAGGAACTTTTAAGTACCTTATATTATCTTAGAATAAAGGCTATAAGTAAAGACTTATATCTTTTTTAGACCTTAAATAAAAAGATACTTCTCTTTTTTTATATTAATAATATCCTTATATTTTATTATAAGTCTTATATAAAAGATATAAAGAAGATTATAAAAGAAATCTAAATAATATATAAGGTAAAAGACTAGGGCTTAGCTAAATAATATCTAGGTATATAGATTTTATATAACTAGTTAAAGTAAAAGATTTATTTAGCTTATAACTAATATATTAAGCAAATTACTAAAAGATTTAACTTTATTAACTTAAGGGTATTAACTACCCTATTACTAATAATTATACTTAAAAAGAATAACCTTTAAGTAACCTTAGCTAATATAAAGCGTTTCTAGAAAAAGGTTAGATTAATCCTTTATACTATAATAATAATTTAACTTAATATTATATTTATATATGTTCTGCTTTCATAATTCCTAATAAACTTCTTATATATCTACTAATAGGTAATAAACTAAGTTATTAAATACTTATATTATACTTAGTACTTAGTAATATGCTTTAATACCTTAAAGGGTATATAAGTACTACTAATTATAAGTAATACTTTATTTATAGATAATAATAAGACATAAAGATTATCTTAAGAATATATTATTTTGCTTTTTAGAGGTCTAATTTAGTAAAAGGCTACTTAATAAAATACTATTATAACGTTAATAACTAAAGCTAAGCTTCTTAGCCTTAAGTATATTATAAAAGAAACTATTACTCTTAAGCGTCTTTTCTAAAACATATAACTTAAGCTTAGTAATATATAGAAGATTAATTATAATAATAATTAAACTTTTTACCTTATTATAGGTAAAAGTAATTAAATTTTAATCTACTTATAGTATATTAATATTTAGAATATATAGCTTTAATAAAAATATAATAAACGTTTATTTAATGTTATATATATATTAATAAATAATATATTAGTAAATAGTTTTACTAAGAACCTTACTAAAACAAAATTTAAGTACTTTAAAACGCTTTTTAACTTATAAGATATATAAATAAAGATTATATATACTAAAAAAGAAGTATTAGTAGAAGAAGAATACTTATAAGCTATTTAAAATTACTATTTATAGCCTATAAGCCTCTACTCTTAGTAGAAGCCTAAGAAAGAAGTTTTTTTAATACTATTAACCCCTTAGAAGTATTATATACTAGTCTATAAGGAGCTAGTATATAAGTATAGTTAATATAGGTATTAACTAACTAATAAGGCTATTAATTATAGCCTAAATAGTATTTATTTAACCCTTATTTATAATAATAATAGCTATACTAAAAGCAAGACTATTAAATAAAGCTAGACTAATTAACGTGTTTTTACTAAGTAGTACTAGTATTACTTTACTACACTTTTATATATTATACTAAATATCCTTTTAAAAAAAGGTCTATTTAAATATAATATAGCTTTATAATACACTAATTACTTAACTAAGGACTTATAAAAATAATTAAAACTAAATAAATAAATATTATATATAGAAATATATATTTAAAGCTATATTATTACGTTTTATAACTAAGAACTCCTAAGCTAAATAATAAAACTTAGAACCCTTAATAATTATAATATAAAAGGTCTTATTAAGTATATAATACTAGCACTTAAAGGTCTAGTTATTACTTACTAGTATATATTAACTTAAAAAGTTATTGTATAATGCGCTCTAAACATACTATAGGTACTTAAAGTCTCTTTAGAAGGTAAGCTCTAAGGTCTTAGTATATACCTCCTCCTCCTTCTCCTTATCCTCCTCCTCCTCCTTCACCTCCTCCCTTAGCATAAACCTAAAGGTAGTTATCTCTATTTAATAGAATTAGTAAAAAGTTTAAGTTAAATAAAGAGAGTATAACATACTAGCTAGCTACTAATCACAAAAGGCCCTTAGGACTACATTAAAGCAGGCTTAGGCACCAGGGAAAGGAAACAACTTTAAATTATCTTTATCCTTACCTACAGCACCTACAGAGAGGTTAGCTAGAAGAGGAGGCTATAAGCCGTCCTCTTCAATATTAACCTCTCTGCCACTATAGCCTCTAGCAAAAGAAATCTACTCTTACACATTAATACTACTTAAGATATAAAAAACCTAAATAAAAGATAAATATATAAAAAAAAAAGAAACTATAAGCTAGTTACTAAGAGAATTAAAGGAACTACTACTTTTCTTATTACCCTTATATACTTTATTATACTTTTTAAGTTAAGCTATATACGTTATAGTAATATAAGTATATATAGTAACCTTTTTATTAAATTTTAAAGGTATTTATTCTTAAACATTAATATTATATAAAGAGCCTATAATATAAATAAATATATATATATATAATAAAAATAATAATATTTTAAATATATAGTTATTATTATTATAAAAAAAAAAAAAAAAAAACTTTTTTACTAAACTAAAAAAAATTAATATTATTAAAAAAGATAAATACTTAACTTAATAATTAATTAATTAATTAAAAGCTATTAATTTAATTAAATTATTTAAAGGTAATAAAAAAAGAAAAAGTAATTTTTTTATTATTAATAACTAAATATAATATTATATAACTATTTCTTTTATATTTATTACTTTAAAAGTAAATATTTATATTTTTATTTATTCTTTTAAAGTAATTCTTTTATATATAGCTATTATTAGACATATAATAGTTAAAATCTATTGATCTGCCTAAGGGGGTATGTTGCAATACTCTTATACGCATTACGTAGCCTTGTGAGATTTATGCTAGGCCTAGATTAACTATTAGTCTAGTCCCTTCGTGCAGATCCACCACATAGGATACATATTTATTCGTTTCAGACAAGGCAATCCTGCACATAGAAATCTAAGCCGTTTTCCTTATGTCTTTTCCACCCTAAGTGGTGACTCTATGACAATACTCCTTTTCTGTAACTATGTCATCGAGCGGACTCTTTGGTAACCCGGGTTCGTTCTTAAGCCTGCCCTCGAGTAGAAAATACGATGTTTTGACTCTGCTCAATCTTGAAACCTACCGTTGATTGCATGTAGTGCGGTCCGTCGCCAGTAAATCAGGAAACCATAGCGGTAAGCCGATCTTGGAAGAGTTCATCTGCACCCTGTGTCTTGGTGTTGGGCAATGGAGGGGGTGACGCGGACTTTTGGCGCCCCACTGTATCTCATGCGAGCCAGGTAGTGACATGCATTAGCGAATCTTCAGTGGGCATGTCCGCTAATTTAAGCCCTTGTCAGTGATCTCCTCCTTGCGTACTACTCACGCGCAAACCTCGCAGAAACACTATCACCATCTGACGCGGTCTTGCGGCGCCCGAAACGATGAGCGCGTCCACATGTCCCCTAACGCGCCCGACACATCGACGAACCTAGCTGAGGTAGCATTCGCCGATGCCGCCGAACCTTTCGTCCCAAAGCCCCTGATCAACGACCTCCTGCGCACGCGCTACTGCATCCCGGGGTCCATCTTCCTTGTCGAAGACATCGAGTCGCTCCCCGTCCCGCGGTCGAAACGATGGCGCGCCGTGAGGCTGATGCTCGGTGACGGTGAGCTCTGTGTACAGGCGTTGCTTCGCGGGGAGATGCATCGCTTCCTCGATTCGGGAGCTGTGAGGGTTGGGTGCTACGTGCGCTTGGGGGAGTTCGCTGTTCGCTTCCAGGATGTTGCGGGCGATGGCGATCATTCTGGAGGGGCGCGGCAGATGGTTTACTTGGTTGTCAACGATCTGGTCACTGTCGGGTGGCACAGGTCTTTGACGGAGATCAACGCGATGCCCCAAAGAGCGCAGGAACACGCGGCAGAGGACGATTTCGTCTCGGACAGCGACTTGGATGTCGGCGACGTCGAGGCAGCCAAACCGCCTCCTCAAACACAAATTCCTAGACCGAATACATTGCCACAAGCGACACCGAAGCTACAGCCTCGAGAGCTAGTTATGGTGGATGATGAAGACGAAGAAGACGACGCAGAAGAAGGCTTCGAGGTTATGCAAGTGTCGGAAACCAAGGCGACACAGCTGAGAGCTCAGTCGAAGAACATGACAGCAACTGTCGCTCTCCCACGTGACTGGACAGACCCCAGCATCCCGCTGAAGTTGACAGCTCTGCGATCCATTCCGAATCTGCCCTACAAACAGAACTGGTCCGTTAACGTCCTCGCCATCGTGACGTCCCTCTCCGATGTCGAGCCTTCCCACATGCCTCCGCACACCCAGCGGACGGCGCGACTAGCTGATCCCAGCACCAGCAAACAAGTCATCCTGACCGTCTTTCTTGACGCGGAAGAGTTCAACCCCAAAATTGGCAGCGTCGTGCTCCTCGTCGGAGTCAAGAACCACCGATTCGACGGCGGGTGCCTGAAAAAATATGTCAGCGACAAGCCTAAGCCGGGGCCCGGTGGTGGTTTGAGGAGCCGCGACAGTTCGATTGGTGCGACGTGGATGGGCTAAAGCAGTGGTGGGAGCGGCCGCATGAGCAAGGGACGGCTCTTGATAACGCATGACTCGAGAGGAACACGGTTACCGCGTATAATCGACCTCCGAACAGCATGTGTATAAAGTTCAACAAGGTCAAAAGCCTTGGTACTGGTTTCAATTACTATGAACACAGCCTTGTCAGATGGGAATCGCGAGCTGAAAACTTGGGACCGTTACGAGTGTGCTCAATATGAAGCAACTTCAAAAATAAACCCCCAACTTGCCAATTACCAGCCAAGAAGTGATTCTTCGTTCTGTCTAATTCACCCCCCACGCGCCTAGCACGTTCCGTCCACCTCCGTTAGTTTCCATGCCGCTCTGCGTCTCAAGCCGTTTTACCCGATTTACAAGCAGCCCGACACAGATCGGACCGATGACGGTGCATAGGGTAATGGCCCACGTCACGATTAGAAACATCTCGGAGGGTTGATCGGGGCACCCGTTCCGCCGCCGAAAATGCCGGTGCTCTCGGCCAACGCCGAGATCAGGTAGCCAATCTCACCACGTGCGATCATTGCGAAACCGAGGATGCAGGCCGGGTATACAGAGACGGGCATTTTAGGCTCCGGAGATGCGTTCCTCGGAGGATTACCGGCTTGTATAGAGTTGAGAGGCCAGAGAGGCACCTCTCCGGCCTGGCCATTCTGCCCGAGATGCTGTTGCCCTCGCTGTGGCTGTGTATCGTCGTCATTCGGGGGCGCATCCATCCCAGTCCCCGCGCACTGCGCTCCAGGAGCAAGCTTCTTAGACTGCTTCTTGCCCGCGCCGGAAATCCTTTTGGTGACCCGCTGCACCGCTTGAAGGGGACTTGCAAAGGACAGCAGCCACACGCCGCAGAGCATCTTGCCTAACATCATCAGTATGGTGTACACGACTCCACGCCACAGGATAGGACCAGAAAACAATCTCGTGATGGGGACAGAGAAACCGATGGATGCCTGAGATAGTTAGCACATGCCAATGCATCAATATTCAGCCGATGTCCAAAAACAAACTTACGAAGAAGAATGGTTTCAGAACATGCTCGACGGCTTTGCCGTAGTACCGGTCATAAATCTCCATACCCGAGTTGTAGGTGTCTGGATCGCCGACACCCGGGGTTGAAGCGGCCGCTGCTGAAGTTGCGGCACTCGCCTCTGCGGATAAGTCGGGCTTCACCGCTTTCTGATGGGCTGTCACAGAGGAAGGCCCTGCTATAGGAGCCTTCTTGTCGTCGGCGCGAGCTTCAAGGTGAGGCACCTCACTATCCCACCAACTGATGGTCGCACCGGCAACGTACGCGGCAAGCAAGCTCGAGGTTCCAGCAAATGCTCCTCCAACTACCAGCCCAAACAGCCAACACGTATGAATGACAAGTGCAGTCTGCCGTAACCGCATGAGTTGATCTAGTCTCGAACCGGGGCTCTTCTCACGAATCGCATTCAACCGAAGCGTAATCGGCCCCACGGCAAATTTACATACCGCCGGCAGTAGCGCCGCGAAACCTAACGAAACAAGGACCGGCCGGACCACTGTGACGGCGTTGAAGTCGTTGCCGCCGCCGAGGTTCGAGACGACTTGGACCATGATCAGCCCGATAACGTCGTCCATCATGGCTGCGCTGGTCAATACGACGCCCATACGTGTCGTCGTCAGACCGCTAGTGCCGAGGACTGTAAAGGTGGTACCCAAGCTAGTTGAGCAGAGCGCGGCGCCGGCGGCAAAGGCCTGCAGCGGGGTCGCGCCGACCATGGAGCTGAGCGTGAAGGAGAGGCCGATGGGGATGGCGATGCCAGTCACGGCGACGCCGATGGAGAGAAGTAGGTTTGCTTTGAGAGACTTGAACGATGTGGAGAGGCCACCTGCGTACTGTTAGCAGGGACGCACTGTTGAAACAACATATGATTGGTCTCACCTTCAAAGACGATCAAGATCAAGCCAAGGTAGCCGAGCTGCACGATCGAGTGCTCCATCTCTTCAGACAGCCACTTGGCACCGGGCGTGCCCCAAGCGATACCGAGAAACACCTGTCCAATAAGACCACAGTATACGAGCTTGTCGAGGCCATAGTTTACGCTGTTGAGAAGTAGGAGGAAGCCGGAGAGGACGATGACTGTGGTGATAGCAGGCTCATGGTAAGCCAGCGAGGATTCGGACGTCGCCATTTGGACGCATTAGAGCGAGCGTACCTCTGCGTTCGCGAATTTTCAGAAGACAGCAAATTCTCCACAAAGTTCTGCCAGTGCTACTGCCGATTAGCAGTTGGCTCATCAATATATGAGGAGGTTTTGTTGATCATAATAAGTCAGAGGCATAATAGATTTGATGCAACTCTTGGCGACAATGACTCCGTGGGCGCTCGGGCCAAGCTAGGGTCCCAGCGAGAGGACCCCTGCACTGGGGCGGTAGGCGCCGTGCCTTGTTTGAGTCCATAGAAAAAAGATTTTTTAGACAACATGACAGCCTATTGATAACCCCCTTCATTACAACACGGCCTTTTGTGTAAAGCTTTTCTACTTTTTGAGTCAAATTATAATGCAATTGAACAAGAAGTGTAGAGACAGTGTGATGATTTCAAACCCAAATATCAATCTTGCATTGTGCGACGCCTGCTTCAATTTTGTTATTTCCCGTGCGAATCTTAACGTAGTTGTGTGGTTGAGGAAGGTTTTCCAGCAAGGCGTGGACACAACGGCACGGCGATGCCAGAGAGCTCATCTGGCACTTCAGAACGCCATCCGGGAGTTGTCTGACGTCTTCCCTAAAGAAGACGTGAAAGACAGATTGATCGAGTTTGTTTGCCTGCGATCGTTTACTTCACCACCTATCTCAGTTTCCGACTTCATCACCCATGTGTTTGACGACAACTCCCAGATGATCTGAGACGCCACGACACGGCATCACAAAAGCATTTGCGTCTATAGTTATGACATCTCCATAACTCATAAACGATCTAGAACGCCATAACATTACATTATAAAACCGGTTGCGTTCAGAATTATTATAAGTTATCGCCTTTATCGTTACGGTCAGCATGATCATTTTGCTTTTATCACAGTAGTCTTGCTTTTATCATAGTCGTCTTGCTTTATCGCTAATAGTATCTACTCGGGGAACTGATATGCGAAACTTGGCTCTTAGTGTGGTTAACTGGTTGATCCTGTGCTTAGCACAAAGAGGCACACCTGAGCCTGTCGACTATTATAACCGTAAGAGCACGCCTAACATAATCACTTCATGATGAGTTGCATGAAGATAATGGTTCTGATATTTTACAACAGCAGGATCAGCAGGATTGGGCGGATATGGATTTTCACCGGAAAAGCGAGGATGGTGCGGAAAATGGTGGGGAAGCACGGAACGAGGGCGTTCCCTTGTCCGAAGGGCCCCGGCAACTGTCAGGTATGCCTCAGGCACACCAAGGACACCATATATACAACCACACCACTGCAGAATAGATAGAGAATACGTCCAACTTCCAACCCACATGCAAGACCCCAAGGTGCGCATGTATCACAGTTGGTAGCACAACAAATACGCTGATCTGAAGACTTATATCAACGAAGGAGGCACATATCATAAAAGTTGCATGTCACAGACTAGACCGCTGCGCAGCGAATCTGCTTAGAATGTATGAGAAGAACAAACAAATAAAGAGACCACAGCTGCTACCGTCGCCTTTCAAACCTTGTTTGGTCAATAGTCGTCTCTAAAGGTACCTCCTGTCACGATAGCCTGATCAATTATAGAAATTCTGCTACGACCTCACCGCTGCTTCGCTCAGTAAGCTGCTTAACAAGCGAGCCACTCGTGGTTGTCAACCATAGACAACACAAACCACCTTCAACCCAGCGAGTCCAGTATCTAACCAACAAACCTTCGTAATGTCTTCATATTATCTTACGGTCATTACGAGTAACAGCGCAATTTCGGGTGAAAATACCGGATAATAAGCTCAGACAAATAAGTGCCACAGAATCATCCATTTGAAAACAAGTATCTGAAGTGCGATTGTGATATAAGTAGATTGGAAGGAAGAATAGCTATGCAAAAGAAACAGGAGCTTCTATTCATCTGAAGCAGCGAACTACACCATGAAAACGCTACGCCAAACCATAGATGCCACGCACACCTTGTGTTAGTCCAAGAGATCGTTGTCATCAGTAGGCTTCGTCCCTGGACCTTGGTGAACCATCTGACCAACAGTCCAAGTATCGAATCGGTCCCAGTCAATACATTTATGATTGGTGGTTAAATCAAAAAATGGTACGGGGTTGTGTCGGGTCCAATGGAAGGTGTAAATGTTGAGGTCAGGGGCACACATCAAGTGTTGGCGGAGTACATCGATGCAATGATCTAACACCGAACCTTAACAAATGATCCCAAAAACTGTCATAAGGATGACTTACCTTTGTGTTCAGTACGCTCTTCAAGTGGCTCTTGGAGCATGTCAAAGTCTATTTTGCCATAGTAGTCCATGTACGTATACATTCTGATGTAGTTCTGGAGGATGTCAGCTTTTAGTTCTCTATAAATCCATAACCCTCATCATAGACTTACCAAACAGTGCAGCTGGTGAAAAGCTTCTAGTCCAGCTTGATATGTTTGAGTGCCAGGCCATCTGACCGCAGCCTTGGACTTGTTTGCACGAACCAGGGTTTCATGATCAACCGCGAAGTTGCGTACTGAATAGTTGATATTCTGGGTCAGTTGTGTGCCGGAAGTTTTCAATAGATCAAGAAGGCTTACGTTCTGCGAGATGATACCATCTTTTGTCTAAGTCTGGGTTTGGTTTTCCCATATATTCTGAAGGAGGAGTAACAAAATGAGGATCAAACGTGTACGGAACGTATCGAATTTGGTCTTTCAAGTCATCTGCCAAGTCGAAGACGCCTGATTAGAATGTTTGGCCCAAACGACAGTAATGCGAATGAGGAGGTCTTACGCCATGCCGTATCAATATGACCGTTATAGGGAGGTTTTGGAGAGAGTATCCATCCCAGGAAGAAGGCAAGCAGAAAAGCCACAAGCAGAAGTCCACTGTACAAAACCACGCAGAGTCTTGATTGCCGTTGCTGAGGTTCCTGACATAGAGGAGGATGCAACATCTGCTCATTCTCGTCTTTGAGGTCGATATCCCCGGTGGGCAACAAAACCGTGTGCGGTTCTCCAGCCAACGGAGAATATCTTTGAGTCTTAAAACGGTCCATTTGTGACGAAGAAGGTCTCAGGTATCGTGGATGATGAAAGGAGGTTCAAGAGTTACTTGCTCCTTTCCAAGGGGAATTGGATTTCGAAAGATAATCTACCAAACCTGGAGCGGGTGAATTCCGGGTCAATTGGGATCTTATCAGCTGCATTCTCACTATTTTTCCCATCAAAGAGGAGTCTGATGGGGTACGATATGCAACGATTGCAGCTGAAAGCTTTGCAGCGGGTAAATGCTACTATAGGAAGGTGAGAAAAATATTACCAGTATGATTGTTGGTTCCTGCCGGAGGCGAGATACAATGATTGTTGGTTCTGTACCAGAGCAGGAATACAACGATTGTTGGTTCTGCACCGGAGCGGGGTCAGTGTGGCTGGATGTGCCTGTGGGAACCTATTCATTCCATATTTACATGGTAGACGCCGACCTCGGCTAGCTTTTCTGGTAAGCCGGATTCATTGTAATCGGTGGAACCAAAAGCTTGTCGTGTCTGCAACATTCAGCCGTTTGCACGACACCCCTGTGGTGTCGGGTTAATCAAGGACAATTACCATGTCCTCCTTCCTTTCCTAGCAGCCAAACAACGATGATGGCCAGTTAGGTTACAATAACCGGCTGCTATCCGGTTGGTCAGATAATACGGCCTTTCTTCCTTTTATCGTATCCCAATGGTGCATGACAGGGTCTCTTCATTCTTCTTCTGTTACCAAACACCATCCGCCAAGACCTTGGCGACCTTGACGACGACTTCCCACATCCACGGCTGTGGTTTCTGTCCTTCAGAGATATTTATTCGGAAACTCGCATTCAATCCACATCACCAGCAGGATATACAACACCGGAATCGTTACACCTTCGTCCGCGTAGAATACAGTTTCTTTAATCCAGCCGGCTGTCTTTAGCTAAAGCCCTGATGCCACGATATTCACTTATCGCTGCTGAAGGCAGTTCCAACAGTCACAACAGAACCACGGCCACCCCAAAAAATCCTCAAATCCGCGCTATTTTCTACGCATCTACCTTGCTGGTTATTTTCACATTTACCACCTATATCTACCTTTCATATTCCGCCTCACTATCGCCGCAACTGGAACTCCCCAAAACAACATCATGTGGTGTAACACCTACTCAGGCACGCTCTAATGGCTGCTACTTCGATGTTACGTCATTCTCATGGCTACCATCAGCCTGTTACGATGATTTGCTGGTTGCCGATTTTCTCGCCTTGGAACCTTGGGAATGGTTTCTGGATCCATTAGGCACCCAGCCAGTGCCTTTGGAAATAGTTGAGAGAGGAGAAGTAGCGCAGATGTACGTGTCTTGGCGTTACCATATGGCTCATTGCGTTTTCATGTGGCAGAAAATGCACAGAGCTTTGGAACAAGGCCGAGAAATTGACTCATACATCGGAAACTATAATCATACAAGTCACTGTAGTCACATGCTACTAATGACGGGGAACACAACAAACATCACTTTGAACACTATCATCAGAAGGAAGTATGTTGGATGTGGAGTCAATGAGGTCGCTATCATGTAACAGTAAACGTTATAATGTTCACAGGAAAACATGAATTTAAGATGGATTCACAGATAAAAGTTGTCGTTTCGAACAAATGTCTTCCCCAGACTATAGAATAACAAAGAAAAACATGCAAAATGACAAATCCGTTGATGAGCACAGGAGTTTGTCCATGTGGGCTATGTCATTAGGGAATGAGGGCTGTGCACTAATTTGTGCAACTATTTTATTTGTACCGAGTGCTGCACTACGGGCTCGCCAGCCAGTCGTTGTTGTATGTGCTTCTGCTACTGCTGGTGCTTTGTGACGAATAAGAAGTATAATTTGCGCAGCTATACTAGCACAGGTCGACTAGCAAAACTCAGGGACAGACGTTGATATTATGTTCGACTAAATGGCAATGTCACCTTAAGACAATCTACGTACATTCATATATTTCAAGAGGAATATTCAGTATCATTTTTGATAGCCGTATATTGCTGCAAGTCAAACTTCTTTTACATGCCATGATTCCAAAAATATTGACATAAGAACAATAGCATTTCCATACAAAGAAAGTCCTACAAAGCCCACTGTCCTAAACCTCCCTCAATCTATCCCAAAGTATCTTCGACATAAATGGTTCTGTCAAAATGCTTGACTTGGTTTTCCTTTGCCCAATTTCTAATGTCCTCATAATTGCGGCATGTGTGTGCGATCTCTGCCACTGCCTTGGCCTCATGATCGTCCTCCCGCCAAGTCCAAGGAACAGGGGTTACATCGGCTGAACACATCAAGGATTGCCGGAGGGCATCAATACAGTGCTCAATATGTTCCATCCCCATCAGTTCATCCTCCGATGCGTAGGTCTCGGTTGACCAGAGACGCTTTCGTATAGTGTTCTATGTATCTTTGTTAGTTGAAATTAACACAAAGAGAAGTACCTAATACTTACGAGGCAATGCAATTGGTGGAATACATTCAACGAGACAACGTAGTACCCTTCGTCATTAGGAATGGGAACGGTCTTGTTCACCAGCTGCGTAGCCGCTGATCTTGGAATGCGACTAACACCGACTATAATGAAACATCAGTTGAAGAGGATTAACCTTAATCAGTGAGCGCGAAAGACATTACAGTTATATAGATCATCCCACAAAGCGTCACGTTCTGGAGTGGGTGGTCCTTGAAACTTTGTTCTTCCCGTGCCAAACCCGCCTGTAAACACAACGTTCTTATATCTAAGAAGATGATTCACAGGAGCTATGATCAAATTACTCAAGGCTCTTCACTACTCAGAGAGAATTGGAACTTACAGTATACCTCCGCTCCGTTTTGCGGAATTCTTTGGCGCAGTTGCTTATGTTCGTGAAGCGCCGCAGCAAATAGAGTGACAACGAGGACCCATTGGAATATGACCAAAAGCAGCCAACGTCGACACATTCGTTTTGAGTTGGGTTTCTTTCCTGGCAGGAATGGCTCTTCATCTTCAGATTTTGTCATGAGTAAGATTCTGAGCTTTTGAAGCATTATGTCAAAAAGATAAACCGTAACGGAATTTCAATGAAAGATTATCCAGAAATCCTCGAAAAAAGATGATTGATTTGAAATGTAGAGAGCTAAAGCTTGAGAAATAAAAAGAATGAAGAAAGCTAGCCCCAGCGTTGCTTTGTCATTGGCATATTCTGATCTTGCTTATCAAGCATGAGCACTATACAAGAGATCCTAAACAGGGAGGAGACTTGCTAACATGCAAAGTCCTGTTGGTCGGCGAAAAGTCAACAGAATATACCCAGATACTACATCTGATAGGCATTTTTGACCGAATCACCTGTGCTTTCTGGACACATTCTCAGTCCGATTACATGGATCTGTTAAAGTCCTCGTATTCGGTTACTTGTGGGTTACAATCCCCTTTTACCCATCTACGCAATCTAAAAAGAAGATCGTGGTTCTTGAGGGATGCAACCTCCTAGTCTTTCACGATATCCTGCAATGCAGTAAGACCAATAGACTCCTTCCTATCTAGTTATCTACATGCAGAGAAAAGATTTTACAGAGAGATATGACCCCGGGGGGTATGGAAGTTCCATTCACGATTGGTAAGAGTTCCGAATTATCTCCTTTTCTGGCCAACTGATGACTCCGGATAGATACGTCTAGCCACCGGTTCGGCTCTTCCGGTTTTCAGGCGGTCAGGAATACCGATAACCCCATTTCTGCCCGAGCAAAGGTTCTCAATACATGCAGACCAGCAGTCAAGGTCCTGCAATATGCAGTTGGTCACAAATGTCGATATTCTCCTTCCTGTCTAAGTACTGTGCCCTTTTCCCCTTGCAAGACAATGTCTGTTGGCTGATGGGTCGGTGTCCCACTTTTGTTCATCAATCAACTAAGCTCCTGGTTATATTTTGTCGCGACCACCCCATGTTCTTCACATCAGTCAGTCATGATAGTTAATTCCGACAGCAATGTAATCATAGTGTTAAAGCAGAATTACAGTAGCGATATTAAATCGCAGTAGAGATCTAATGATCTGGTGAAGAAAGCTAGCTAAATCGGCGCCGTATATGGCGAAAGATGGACACTGCTCTGCTAGGAACCGACCATCATTATGATAACAACACTTCCTCTGTCTGGTCAATCTGTTGGATTGTACGTAAATCGTGAGTTTTTGCGTGCTTCTAGGTGTGGATCTAAGAACCAACTTCACAGTGCAGTTCCCGCGTAGGAGCTTGGTGGGCAGGCCAGGGGCCTGAGTCACGTATCATCCCCTGTATGCGCGAATGCAGGCCAGGAATAGTTCTGCGCCACCTTTATCCGGTTATCTGATTATAGAATCCAGATAAAGACGCAAAGTCAGGGCACGTGAGGGCATCAACAGGTCGCCTAAAACATGCTGGACGCGTGGTGCATTAGCGTGCTGTCCGTTGGGAAACCAACAGTACCTTCCGAAAGCAGAATGAATCAGAATCGCATCAAAACACTTTCCCTGTGAACCGCTCAGGTCGTCCCCGCATCAGACGCCCTCCAAAGTAAGTAACAGAAATGAAATGAAGAGAAAGCACCTAATCCAGACTCTTGATGAGTACACAAAATCTTCTATAAGAAACCCACGACCAGCAGACACAAAGAACCTTTTTTACCATTCAGCAACGCGAGCTACCGGCACCATATCTTGAATTTATCTACACCAAGAATTTCTCCTCCCTGCTCATCTCACCCTCGAAAATGAAAAACTTGTCCCTGCTTATTTGCTCGTTGCTAGTAGCCTCTACCACTGCAGCTCCTGTACTGAAACAGGTGAACAATGCCGAGGTATAAAGCAGTTTCTTGTTTTAAGTTGCTGAAGCCTCTCGCTGACTTCCTTGGAAGGCTCTTGCCCAAGTGGTTGAATCTCGACAGCCTTTATCTGCCACCGGCCATGAGGAGCACATCAAACGTGATGTCGACGTTACTGTTGACGGCAAGCCCGTCCATATTGAGGGAGGATACATCAGAGACACCGATCTCCACCGACTTGGCTGGGACGTTGAAGACCGTGGCGGTCTGAAAAAGCGCCAGGTTGATGTCGACGGCATCGCGTTGAGAAGTGGGTGGAGTTACATCAAACAGCGCAACGATAAGCGCCAGGTTGATGTCGACGGCATCGCGTTGAGAAGTGGGTGGAGTTACATCAAACAGCGCAACGATAAGCGCCAGGTTGATGTCGACGGCATCGCGTTGAGAAGCGGGTGGAGTTACATCAAACAGCGCAACGATAAGCGCCAGGTTGATGTCGACGGCATCGCGTTGAGAAGTGGGTGGAGTTACATCAAACCACGCAGCGAAAAGCGTGAGGTCGATGTCAATGGCATTGCGCTGAGAAGTGGGTAGAGTTACATTTGAGAACTCATCAAGCTGCTGGTCTGTGACCAGCAGCATGTCACACCTCTATGTTGACTTACAAGTTCTGAGTTGGGCTTTGTCTGTGTTCTTAAACTCGAACAACACCACACTCTCCCTCCCAGACCACCCGCTCAAAGAACCCCGCCCTGCTTCATAGGTTACTTTTTACAGGGGTTACATCCGATTACTCGCTCAAATTCTCATAGCATTCATTCATTAGTTAGCCAACTCATTCACTCGCTTATTACTCCTCATGAACTTCAAGGGCCTGATCGACCATTCCAGTAGGATTCGAATTCCGGTCAAGATAACTGAAATTGTGACCTTTTGATTAGCTAACTCCTGTAAGGTAGAAGACTGAGGGCTGACAGTCGGAGTCTAAGTGCTAGCATGTATTAATGCTGCCGAAGATTCATTGAACTGCAGTTAATAGTCCAGTATCGTTATGGAATTTGGCTAGGACCCCATAACGATACTGAGGTTGAGCCTGAGTTTTGTCTAGGAAAGCAAGCTTCCAGTAAGGACTTTAGTTAACATTATCGTTTTGGAACAGCAAAATGGCAATAACTAAGGAGGGAAAAAGTAAGTGTCAGATAACACAAGAGTTCTGCGAGTTCAAACTGTAGCCATGATGTACCTGCCCAAGTTCAGCCTACTGTGACATGAACAGAGTTTTCTGGTACTTATGGCTGGTGTTAACTGGAATCCGACTTTGAAAACGACCCTTACTGGAGTTGTCGATGAGGCTTTAAGAGTGGGAAAAGTCAACTGCAGGGAGTGGATGAATGGATGAAGTCAAAATGGCTTTTCTAAATACCCTTCTTAAACATCGAACAGACTTATCCAGCCAGGTGTATTAACAAAGATGAAGCAACAAATGCCAACCAGGCCAAAATACAGCATGCTAAAACCAAAGCCAAACCCCAAGGCTAGGCCTGCTGCTAAGTCTCGTAATGCCCGGTCACGGTGCGCATCCAATTCTAGCATCCTGCACAAGCCTTCGAGGCATTGTAACCCTGCCGCCCGAGTCACTTTCTCCAAGTCTTCTCAGAACACCGTCTTCTTGTCTAGACTGCACGGTGCTCCTCAAAGAGGTTCACGCTTCGCCTCTGCTTCTTACCCTTCTTACCGCTCCCACCGGAGGCCGGAGGGGCCGGGGCCGCAGTGCCGTTGTTGGCCGGTGGGATGGCGCCGCCGCGGTTGATGCAAGAGTTGTTGTCCGGTGCCGCGACGTTAATAGGAACCTGAAGCACCTGACCGACCACGATAAAGTCTGGGTCCTGAATCTTGTTGAGCTTGGCAATGTCGCAGATGCCCGAGTTGAAGAGTTTCGCGATCTGGCCTAGGGTGTCGCCCTTGACAACGGTGAGCGTTATAGTGCGATTGGCGTCGTTGAGAGTGGTGCCGACGGAGGCGCTTGTCAGTGGGGAAGGTGGCGTGGTGGCCTGTCTCCTTGTAGGAGGCTCCTCAGAATGGGCTGCCTCAGAGCGGGATAAGAACATGTGCGAGAGGCCACGGGTGACGAGGCCTCGCGTCTCGGTCTGGGAATCCGTGTTGGCTATGGGGTTGGCCTGGGCGACACTGGCGAGGCCGGCCAGTGCGAGGTAAATGATCGGGGCGCGCATACTGACGGTTCTCGTTGACAGGCTGAGTCGGTATCGATGAAGCTTTGACACGTTGTTCGTTGGGCTGAATGAGTGAAAGGACCGGTGACAAAAGAGAGTTATCGAGTCACCGAAGATGGGATACCGGGGATATATGTCGACGGCAAGAACGTCTCATGCAAGGAAGACGGTTGTTCAAGAACGAATGGCGTGGTCCTGGGAAGCAAGTGAGTCAGTCCCCCTTCCCTTGTCTGTAAAGACATCTTTATAGCACTCACATAGATCTCTTCTCTGGCCTTATCAATAAGTCGCCGGACGGGCTTAGCAGCCTGGATCTGTCAACTGGCGCGCCAAGATGCGATTGGCCGCAACCTTGGGAGTTCGAGGTTCGGGCTGCCCATCTCAGCGACGTCCCAAGGCCAGATCCACCTTGTTGTACCAGCTTGACAGACACTAAGCCCTGCAGCGCCTGCTTGACTGACCAAACCCAACCCTCCGGTAAAAGTGGGCGCTAGCGGGTGGTGGAGATCGTGGCATCGTGGTGAGGTGGTAATGCAAGTGAAGGCTGACGCACACAAACATGGCATGCTACCCCTCGCCGAGGCCGAAGACAGTGGTAGCTAAAAGCTAAAATTATGGAGATCAAGAGTTGCGCGTCGCAGCAAGACGGATAGGCTGAAACGAGTAGCACCGGCTAGCGCGGGGTTTCACTCGTTGACATTCGTGGGTAGCCGCCAGTTGAGTCAAACTCTTTTTCTTGAGCGTTGTTGATTTGTGTGCTCTGCTTCAGAGTGGGCAGGGGAAAGCTGCCGAAGGTGGAACAGATGGACCCAGCCACTTGAGACGGACCGTAACCGTTCCCAGACGATTTCTCGCATATCTTCCAAACTCTGTCCTGCGGAACAATGTAGAGAGTTTGCAACACAACTCTCTCCTTGACTCAAGCTTTTCCGTCTTCAAATACTGCGAGGCGCCAACGCAATGCTTGGCATAACCTCACTTGGCACACAAGTTACTCGAATCCCCGGTCAACACACGATCGCTGTACCGTCTTCTCAGGATGCGATGCCTGTCTTTCGATAGCAATGGTGTAAACCGATCAGCGGCTCTCCCTGCTTGGCATCTATTCTTCCATGAGCCTTCCGTGCTAAAGAACTTGGGCGGTTCCATTTATTCCAATGCATAGCCACTCAAGAAACAGGATGATGTGCGAAATGAACAGATGAACAGTACCGAGTGCCTGGTCACACACTAGAACCAAGTCCGATCCTCGCAGGGAACACGTCTTACAAACTTTAAACCTCTAAGCCACCCAACATGAATGTCACAGATGGTGACCGCATATTTTCTCTCGAATGGTCATCACTGGGCCATGGATGGCTTCACCTCCAGGTATCCAGTTTGCTGAAACTCGTCATATCACCAGGAGCTGCGACAAAAGGCTTTACTTTCTGCAATCTCGGCGTCTGGAAATTTGTGCTTCCAGTTTGAAAACCGGCAATTTTATTTGTGAAAGACCTGGCCGAATGTCCGGTCCAATAGTTCGCGGTCTCTTGCCGTCTTGATGAAACGGAAGCTCAACACTGCTTCGACAATTGAGGCATCGAACATGCCCTGCGAAAGTCTATCATCTGCAGAAAAATGCTTCAGGCTCTAACCAGTTGGGTTTACGTTGCATTTTTTCAAGACTGGGCAAAGAGGCCAATTTCCTAGGATCCTGGCGACTTCATGGTTGGGACTTGAGAACCCTATTCGTCTGAGGAAACATTCCACTTAATCTCATTAACTGCCACAAAGCAGAGACACTCCCTGGTATATCGTTATAAGCTGACTGGACAAGAGGTAGGTATATACATGGCCCTCGGTTCAACTGTGAGGGTTCTCTCATTGATACATTGATACAGGGACATGCTTCTTGGCAGCCTGGCTCCCCAAAACTAACAGACGTTGAATATACCTGCTAGGTAAGCTTGATTGAGGATATCTTGGCTGTTTTCATCGTGGCCAGTTCCAGTAGTATGTGAGGTTTGATCAATGTTGATAAAGTCATTCCTCTGTTCCACCTGACTTGCAATATGAGCATCATCGCACATATCGATCCAGCAATCTTGTGTAAGCTCGGCACTGCTAGGTACCGACATTATTGCCGTGAGTCCACTAGAAAAAGTCATTGATGGCTCGGCAACAAGGGTATCAACGAGCCAAAACCGACTCAACTTTCGAGTATAACCAAGCAAATTCGCCACCTGTCGCTATGAGCTACGTACTTTAAAAAGTCAAAAACTCACTAGCCGGGTGAGGGACATATTTTATCTATGCGTGAACGTCACGATCCATTTCAGAACCATGTGGTGGAAGGTCGAAGACTGGCCGATACTAAGACGAACAAATAACCAAGATTTTGTAGACGGGCCAAAGGCTTTGTCCAGTCGGATTCTTCAATCTGTTCCGATGTCCACTTCGTGATACTCCATGAACTCAGCCATGGTCTTTTCCACCATGGGTTCCGCTCGAAACTCGTTTCCTATGCTTCGCAACTTGGCCGCTAGCTGCTCATTCGGCTCCCACCCCAGTAACAACGTCACCAGCTGGCGTGTCACGCCGCGGTTGCAGTTCGGACAAATCAACCTCGGCGGATGTTTCTGGGCACTCTTGCATGGTGCGAAGTATGCTATACAAAACCAGCCGGGCTCACCGTCGACGTGGTCTTCGAGCTGGAAGTTGAACGCAGCTGATGTGAGCTTGGGCATCGTTGAGAGTGCGTCCGCGTAGACTTCAACAAACGGTGTGAGTGCGGCGTCGTCTGCTTTGCCTCTGAAGACGTGAACCGGATTTAGGAATGCGTAGCTTGCCTCCTCAAGGAAACTGAATTCTTCCATATGGAGGTCCGAGTGGGCGTTATTGTTTTGTGGCCAATACGTGTACAATGGTTGTGTGGGGACATCATCACGTTTGGTGAAGTACCAGCCACCCGACGGTGTCGCGGTGAATAAGTTGATGTCGAGAAACCTGAGATTTGGCCAAGAGGTTGTACTTAGATGTTTGAGGGGACGGAGAAGAGAATCATCGAAGACGCCCGTGACCTTAAGATTTACGAGATTCTGCGAGAATTCACAAATCGCAGAGCTGAGCGGGTCTGGTACGTCTGTCTCGTGCAGGACAGGTGGCTGAGCTCTTTCATTTCTCTGCCTTCGGAGAAAGAAATCAAAGTCGGCCTTAGTCAATGCTGGTAATGACAGCTCCTTAATGGCTTGGGCGACTTCATTACGGTGGCGTACGCGAATATCCGGGAACCGCTTCTCGTCGTCGTCCATGCTGAGTTTGATTGATTCGAGGCTGGGCATCTTGGATGCAATGATGATAGGCACCTTTGGAGAGGTGTTTCGATGTCCGTACCTGTCTTCCGGCCGTAGCATTACAAGCTGCTTCACTCTGTGAAGAGTTGGTAAGGTTTCTGGGTCTAGAAGTTCGATGTACGAGTGCAAATATCTCCCCTCGTATATGCTATCGTGGTCTGGGTAACTCTCACCCCAAGGGGCGTACTTGGATGGCCATGGGTTGTCTGAATGTGATTTGGGATGATTTATGAAAAGTGCCAAGCGACATGCGACTGTCTTCGGGTCTTGCGTCTCCCAGCTATGAAGTGTCCGGAATAATGCTGCTATACACCGATTATAACTCTCATTGTTGGCAGCCCTATCTTCTGGTGATTCCGCTCGCCGGGTAGCTGCTACATCATAAGACGGAAGGAGTATGGTGACGGTCAAGCTGGCTAGATAGTATCGCCTCAGAGGCGTGATTATCTCGTTGAATCTGGGGAACTCGTCGCTGGCGATTTTGATAGACTTGAACGTCAATCTCTCCACTGCGACTTGTAGACGATGTGAGACAGTAGCTATGGGTGCCAAGGGTGGAGTGGGTCGCTCGCGTTTCTCATAAGGTGTCTTTGGCTTAGAGTCTTTGGGCAATAAATAAGAGACGATTTCGTCGATTATATCTTGAGGAAGGGATTCCATGATTTGGTTGACCTAGGATGACGAGGAACTGATAGGTGCGCAGAAAGTAAACAAGACGATACGTTGAGCCCCTCATCGATTTGGGTTCAAGGTTTCTTAGATAGCCGCCCGCGCATCCTTCAGACCAATCATGGAGGCCTTCATGAAGACTAGACTTTTTCCGGCTAGCACTGTATGACGAAGTCTTGGCGGTCAATAGAAAAGCGTGTGATGAAATGCAATGAAATTTAGTACGTAGACGTTGTAGTCAACACAAATGAAGCGTTACCGTGCATTTCCTTCCAAAAAGACTAAAGAAACCAAAATCGTTCCATGCCACTCACATTCAAACGCATCACGACATCCCGCAAGACGTGAGACTGAGGTTATAAATAGGTCAAAGCCAAAAACTAGTTCTCAAATGTAGTGTCAGAATGTTACTTTCAGCAGAAGTATGGGTTACTCAACTATCATTTCGTTCAGAAACTGATTCTGGCCGATCCGTAATGGCGGTCTGGGTTCTAGCTCAACTACTTGGCAACATCGAATGGTCGTGGCTCATGATGAGTACCCGTCTTGGGAACATTTGTTGAAAACTCACCTTGCTGGGAGAGGGCTCGGATGATTTTAGTCACGATGCCCAGTGATCACCCTGAGCTTTTATGGTCTCTTTGGGCCTGTCGTCTAGAAATCTCTCCGGACTTCATTACCACCGAAGGATCGGTTTTTCGATCGGGTTTTCTCCTGAACTTTCACATACTGCACACGCGCGTCTGTTTTTCCCGATACACATTTGACGTGCAATGGAATAATATTGGGATCTCACTTCGAGAACCAGCCCCACGAAGTTAACCAATTACATCTACTCAGAGTCTTCCTCGAGAGCATCATTCTCACCACCGGTGGAGCTGGCGAAGGCTGCGTTAGCCTTGCTGAAAGCAGCCTCACGTCTCTTTTCCAACGCTTCGGCCTCCGCCTTAAGGTTCGCAGGAGCCTTCGCAGTCATTACGTTGGAGAGCTCCTTGCTGGCAACTTCGGTCTTCTGCACGTTCTTCTTCACCAGGCCGCCGACCTTCAGGCTCTCAAGTCGGCCTTTGTTTGACACCATGCTGGTCAACTGGGTCTCGGTCAAATCCACGATGGTCTTCATCTGGTCCAGGAGCTTCTTCGCATCTGAGTCGGAGGGGTTGAAGTTCTATCGTTGGGCGATCGTTAGTGAGACCGCACACAAGTATCAGTGACAGAACTTTCACTCACTCCGTAGTCCTTGATGCCCTTGTTGATCGTGCTGACAATGGAGTTGGATTTGGTTCCCAGCTTGATGGCATCCTTGTAGTTCAAGTCGCTGCCCTTCTGGAGGATCTTGATGGACTTGGTCACCTTGCGCTCGATGTCGCTCAAGCTCTTGGAAATATCGGCGAAAGACATGATGTTGGTTGGAAGGTATGTTGGTGGGGTGTGTTGGTGTGTTGATCGTAGGTAATCGAAAGCTTTGTTTTTTGATGTGGCGATGTGCTGCTCAAGTTGCTGTTATTAGTAGTGGTAATCAAATCATGTCGTCGGCGGACTTGATGGCCCTTTTTAACATTTTCCGAATAGAAAGATCGTGATTCACATGCCGTTTGGTACCTCGGACCACACGCATTACTAGACGTTGAAAGAATAACAGTTCTCTAGAGCATAAACCAGCTTCGACTGGGGGTGCCTGAGCTATGACGTGATAAGGGAGCTTCAGCTTCAGGCGCCCAGCAATGTTGGAGCTGAGGCCAAGGGTCTAGCCTTGAAACTTGAAACGATGCAAAGGCCGCCCAGCTATCCTTCGCACCCGATGGTCCAAACAAAGCCACGGCGCCCCATCACAGGGTTCCATTCCGGCAAGAATCCCGAGGAGCCAATTCGATTTACAGCTGTCTTGCCACAGGATATCATGCGAAGAAATTCGATTCAGATCTTTGCAAGGAATATGTTACATGAGGGTTGATGGATCGTTCGGCTTACATTCGAGGTGCATTGTACTCACAGCCGATAATCGTGTCAATAGTCTTCCAGTCTTATTGCGAAAAGCCTAGCCGAGTGCTACCCTTCAGCCATTGCTGTCCTGCATGAAATTTCAGTCGTATGCTTTCTTGATTGTGGCGGCGCAACTGCGTACTCTCTGTGACCCTGAAATTACTGCCTCGGCCTTCTTGTGAAATTCACGTGCCTTCACAGCCACACTAGGTCGTGGACGTTCCACATGTCTATCAGCGATGCTTGCCCTGATCTCGAGCAACTCAAATTCCAGCATAGTGATATAAAAAGCTGCAAGCTTATTATGGATTCGTCGCGTAGCAATGCTGAAACCATAGGAGTTGCGCGGTCGGTCCTGATCCCAAAACTTCGACTTTCTCGGCCCAGTCCGAGTGCGAGATATTGGGAAACAGGATTTAAAAATTGTCCACATACTAAGATCTATTCAAACCAAGTTGCTCAGGAGGTGCATCTATGGATATATGATCAATCCTAAAATGATTCCCAAACAATTCTACGCAGCCGCTTCATGAATGAATGCGAGACGGGACTGCAAGCTTATATTTCAATCATGTTCGACATTCTAACACAGGTTATTGACATTACTGACTCCAATTCAATTGGGGAAGACTGCGAAGACTGAAATCAGTCACAAACGTCTAAATACTTGTCAACTATGTATCACCTAATAGTGAGTTGAACGTAGAAATGGTATTTGAAATCCACTTAGTTACGGTTTTTGAGCCTTTTAGGGATCGCCATCTCCTGACGGAAGCTGTCTGGTGTGATTGTCAAGAACATGTAGCAGCATTATCAATTGACATGTTTTCCGGACGCATCTTTGCCGATAGTCAACTGTCAAAGACAACAGGCCGAGTTGCCGCTGTATTTCCGCAGTTCCCAAAGGTTGAGACCAGATGCAGAAACAGGCCAATCACACGTAGATTACTGTATGGTTAGTCTTCTCATTTACACTGCACATATGGAAACACTGGCGATACAACACGAATCCAACTTACTATAACGAAATACCCAAGGGTTGAACTTGTCTTTCTTCCAGTCACATCTCGAGCACTGCACTTTCTAATACAATTTGCCAAAAACTCGGGGCCCAGCCTTACTATCAAACAACCCGCTCTTTCGAAATGGGTTGAGCTTGTTTTTCCCGACAAGAACATGAAATCCCCTTGTTCGCACGCTGTTTCGATTTCAAGATCGGATTTCGAGTATCACGTCCTGTGAGTCAGACGCTGATCCATGGCGATTTCCGTTTCCGTATTCGCGATGTGAGCCTCCGCTGCGGGGCGGTTGCTGGGATCGGTCCCGCAAGCAGCGGCAGAGTAGCGAATCTTGCTCCGGACCGCCGAGGCAATCGCAAGCCGTTTACCGAGTTTCGTCTTGGCACTCTGTCCATGCCGAACAGATGTCCTCGGGTGGAGTCATGCCGTGCAGATCACAGCCAACGATGACGATAATACATAACTTCGACGGCGTTGTGCAGCCCCAGACTATTGTTGGAATAAAGGCAGCCCATTAATGGGACATACTTGCTGCAGCAAAACGAGATCAAGTATCTTGAACCGCTCAGGGCTTTTACCAGAAGAAGAATGAGCCTTGTGCGTAGTCCAGCTCTTATTGAGTAAACAATTTCACAGTCATATCCGAATGATTGAGACCCTCCGATGAGATTAAGAATTGCTTCAAAATTGTCTGTTTTATATATTTCTCTTCCTTAATCGAAGCTAAGCTCTTCCTTTTTCGTTGTCTTTGGGTTCAAAACTTCTACCCAGGTAAGCTGGTAATAAAAGAGTGATACACATAACCAAGCTTCCCTGCCCACGACCTTCACAACAGTACCAGCGACGTTTTCCAATGTTCGCAATGGTTAGTTTGAGAAAGACATTGGTATTTAATAACACTCAATCTCTGGCTTTCTGGAAATGGGGAAGAAGAAGTCGGGAGAGGTACTCCCAAGTGAAGTAAGGGACTAATAGCGATTGAGGTGGTGTGTAATATCACTTTTCTTTGGTCACCAGCTTACCATGGAAGATGGCCGAATATATTGCCTAGTCCAAGGATGAATTGAGATACGAGCAGTTGATCATTGCGTGGATGAGGGACGACCTTGTGTCATATCGACGTCAAGTAAAACCTGAAAACTGTAGTATCATGCCCAGTTTTCGCCATAGCGTCATCAAATTGAAGATAGTTGGCACAATCGTGTGCTGGTCGGAAACGCGTTCTGAAGATAACCATTAGGGCACTGAATGATGCTTCATCTCTGTGAAACCCCAGGCGGTTTGTTCTAGCTGTCAACCTGAACCAACAAGATCCCAAGCATCGTTGATGGAAAGTAGCAGATCAAGACGTCAGGATCGCCTTTAGAAGAGTGTGCGGGAGGCGAAACGCCTGCATATGTAGATCTACAGTCTTTTGCACCAACAGAAGAATGTTGTGAATCATACCTGGGCCTTGTTGATAGCCGCAACGTTGCAATTCTCCAAGCAGGCGAAGAACGCCCGGGCGTAAGGGATGCAGGTGAGTAACGAAGGTGTGTCCCGTCCCGCAACCACACGACCAACATACCGAGGTCACCGGCTCGGGCTAGCCGGGTGGCGGCAGCGAAAGGAGTCGAAAGATGTCATCCAGTCGTCTGAAAAACATCGATCACAAGCTGCTATTCGCCCAAACCCTTTCACCAACACACCAACGCCACTGCATTCTCTTATCGTAACTTGCACCGTCTAGGCCCCCGCTGCACATTGTTGGATGCTAGCAGTATTCAATACGATAACACACAAAGACAAAGTCTCGCTTGCACGATGCATTGATCCAACAGGACACCCCCAGTCCAGGTCCCCAAGATTGCGGAAGGAATATGGGGTCAAGGAGGTTGCCACGCCTATCTCTGCGTCGCCTCCCCATTTGGAGGCCAATTAGAAGACCATTTTTCTAGAATGCTCAAGGAAACACCCATGGCTTTTGGCTGGTACCCTCTGCACCTGTTCCACAGGGCTATCCCGCATGTACCGCTGGGATGTCACTCTTCTCCCGAGATACCGAGGAGACACTGCACGAAGTTGGATCGAAGTGCATGATGCCCCTGGCAGGCGAGGCCGTATCTGGGAGCAATCTTTCGGTGGTCGGATATGACGGATGGGGCCTCATGAACTGTTCTCCGTCTTGTCTATTTCCTGCCATTGACCATTGGATGGTGACTCTGTATAGCCCGGCCGGGGAGTCCATGGGCGTTTCCGCCACTGTCACTTATATTTGCGAACAAGGCTGGCATCTCCAGGCCACGAACTGTTCGTCGCCTGAACAAGGTCCATCTGGTCCAGTTTTATTTTTGATGGTTGAACGCTGTGACCACGCTGTCCCAGCCAGCTAGCGGAGACCTGGGGAAATGACAGGAGTTTTACGTACGAGAATCCGTAACTCTCAACCGCTGTCGATAACCTTATTTTTGCACCCAGAGCGACGGTGCTGGGGATACGAAGATCTCGGATGAGAGAGTGCTGCTCAACATGTTCCATTTCTTTGAATGTAGTTGCGCAGTTAATGGCACATTTGATGGCCCAATACGCCCTGTCTTTCTGATGGTGTGATGACGATATCTGAAAAAATAAATAAAAAAATGCCAAGGTTGTGGTCGAGTCATTGACCGTTTGTTTCTCTGCGCGATAGATGATGCATTTGCAGAACAAATGACATTCACGCTCCCCCAACCATTCAACTAATAACAACCAATATGGCCATCACCGCACCATAGTTCGGGGACCTTTTGCTTCGCGCGATGGAAGGCGGGGGACGCACCCAACAGGCAAGTCAAAGTCGAGGCGCCATCGGACGAACCAGCCCGCTCCAGCAGCTCGGGTCCCAAGGCTAGCAATCGACAGGCATCATCGGTTCAAAAGTGCGAGATCACGGAGTGCGCAGAGGGCCGTTTGTCATGCTTTCAAAGGGATATCATGTACTCCTGCGGTGGGAACGAGGTGGGCTGTCTAGGATGCAGGAACTTTTTGAACCGCTTGACAGGATCAATGTCAAGCCCCAGCAACGATTGGCTTCTTTGCCGACGGACATGATCCGGGGTGGCGCATTATGCCGTATTTCCCGAGTTGCCTTCCCGAACAGTGATAGATAAGAACTTGCTTCCGTCACTCTGTATGGCCAGTTGCGTCGGAACAGCGCTTCTCCAGTTCTTCAACTCCCTCGCGTGCCCTGCAGGGGTCGCTTTCGGACGATTAACTGTGAAAGGGCTTGGCCTCCTGGGGGACAGCCACGCTAGACAGGGACCATCCTCGGACCCCAAGGTCCCTTTGCAATCGCTAAACCCACAGTATGCATGCCTTTGCATGACTTTTTGTCCAGCGAGTGGCGACGCGGGTTGCTCGCTTACTGGTCAACCGCTCCCTCGTCGTGGCCCCTAGCGGTTGAGCCCTGGCAACCATGGAGGCATTCCCACGCTTCCCAGAGCTTGGCCGCCCGTCTTGGGCGTTGCTTGTGTATTGCTTGTGTGTGCTTGGCAGCCATCCCGTTGCCTAACCGTGCCGTGCGGCTTGCTCTTCTCGCCGTACTTGGCGCCCAGCCCTCTTGGCGATCGATCTAGCAGGCGGCTCACTCGAGCGAGGTGCAGCCTGCTGCACTTCGCAACTCCTGCTCTCTCTCGGCGTTGGGCCGCTCTCATGCCGTCAGAACTTGCCCAGGGAAGAGAAGCGGCGGTCACCGGCGGCGACGTGGGCGGCGGCGGGCGCGATGGATCAATTGCCATCGCCTCTCCCGCTCAACGGCGTTCTCGTGGTCCAATCTAACGAATGGGAGAGGGCCTCCTTGTCATCTCAACACAGCTGAGTCGGCAGGCACTTTTGATTGTACTATGTAATATGCTCCAGTCAGCGTCCTATCAGCAGGTGGAGAAGACGCAGTCCGACCCCAGACCACCCCTCCCACATTTCAGCCGTATGTCTCGAGCTAGTCGGCGCTTCTCTGGCGATTTGGACGCGGGCTGCGGGATGGTCTCTCGACCTGGGTGCCGGAATATCCTATCAACAGGCGCGATCACACCCCTTTTGAGCAGGCGAGAACCAACCCATCCCACCCTTCTAGACGGTGGCGAGGAAGAACCAGGTCCTTTTGCAGCAACGGATTGGTGCATGTCAACCTACCAGGGGCGATGCCGTTAATCAGTCACGTCAGTGCGCCGCCTATCGAGCCAACGGAGAACCACGCACATGCCCGCCTACACAAGCTTCTGGACTGCACTGCTATCGGCATTCGGATAGTGGGCATGCCATTTCGTATCGGCCGAGGTCTCTGCCAGGGATTGCCCTGCTTCGCGCCTCGCAAACGACTCCATTAGGCAGGTCGGTATCTCTCGTCTTGGCCCACTGGTCGCCGATACAGCTGCCGACCGTGGAGTCCTGGACGATGCTGCGCATCTAAATACCACAAGATGCCTTCGACCTCGTTCACGTTTTCTTCCTCTCCGTTCTTCAGTTGTCACGGCCAACATCACCTTTGAGTTTCCCCCTTTCGAAAACTCAGGGCGAAAGTAACCCCACCAGCCCGACCCAACAACTGCCAGACAAAATGGCCTTCAGCAAGTGGAGGGGCAAGGTGTCGGAGCGGCCCATCGTGGTCGATGCCGTCGCGACCGGCACCGACGCCCAGGGCCTCGAGACCGTCAACCCCGAGGCTGAGCTCAAGAAGTTCAAGAAGATTCACAAGTGGGATCCGTTCTTGGACATTGAGACGCTCGACACCGCAGAGAACGCTCTCAACTCTGGCGACTACGAGAAGGAGGCTGCCGTCGAGGCTGCTCTCCACGAGGACTCTCCTTACCCCGAGGTCAGGGCTTCGGTATGTTATCATGTGCTCCGGACAAGCTGCACGGTCATGTCTGACTATTCCAGGTTCCCCCATTTGATGACGATGATATGCCCATCAACACTCTTCGTGCCTGGTTCCTCGGTGGCCTCATGTGTACCATCATCGCCGCCTGTAATATCCTCCTCGGTCTCCGTCGGTCACCCATCACTATCACCTCCACCGTTGTGCAATTGGTGTCTTACCCCATGGGATGCGGGTTGGCCAAGTTCGTCCCCGAGGTCAAGTTTAAACTCTTCGGAAACGAATTCAACACCAACCCCGGCCCTTTCAACGTTAAGGAGCATACCGTCATCACCATGATGACCGCCGCCGGTGCCACCGCCAGTTACGCCATCGATATTCTCCTCGCCCAGGAGCTGTTCTACGACCAGTTTTTCGGCTGGGGCTTCCAGATTCTGCTCATTATCTCGACTCAGGCCATGGGTCTCGGTATTGCAGGTGTCTTGCGTCGCTACCTCGTCTGGCCTGCTGCCATGGTTTGGCCTGCGACCTTGATCACCACAACTGTCATGTACTCGCTTCACGACCACTCGTCTTCGGACCCAGCCCTTACCAACGGCTGGAGGATCGGCCGCTACAAGTTCTTCATCATTGTTGCTGCCGCTACTTTCGTCTACGAGTGGATTCCTGAGGTGTTTGCCCAGTTTCTCCAAATCTTTACCTTCGTATGCTGGATTGCCCCCAACAACGTCGTCGTCAACCAGATCTTCGGCGGCCAGACTGGTCTTGGTCTCATCCCCATCTCGTTCGATTGGAGCATCATTTCCGGTTACTTGTACTCTCCTCTTCAAACCCCTGCGTTCGCCATCGCCAATGTCGGTGTCGGAATCCTTATCATGCTTCTTGGCTGTGTTGGTCTTGCTTGGGGTGGACCCGAGTTCTACCGTTACTTGCCCATCAGCGCGAACCAGAACTTCGACCATTTCGCAAACAAGTACAACACCAGCCGCATCCTGACTCCTGAGTTCACCTTCAACGAGACTGCTTACAAGGAGTACTCCCCTCTCATCCTGGGCCCTGCGTTTTCGCTGAGTTACGGCATGGGCTTCGCTGGTCTCATCAGCACACTGGTTCACGTTGCTCTTTTCTACGGCCAAGACATTATCGACCGTACTCGCTCAGCTACCACTGAGGAGGCTGACGTCCACCTGAAGCTGATGCGCAAGTACAAGGAGGCTCCTGAGTGGTGGTTCATGATCATGTTCGGCATCAGCTTCGCCTTCGGCATCATTGCTTCTCAAGTCTGGGACACTCATCTGGAATGGTGGGCCTACATCATCTGCATCCTCATCGGTGCCTTCTTCATCCTGCCTGTCGGTATTATCCAGGCCGTCACGAACCAGCAAACCGGTCTCAACGTCGTCACCGAGATGATTGTCGGCTACATGACCCCGGGTCGCCCCGTCGCCATGATGCTGTTCAAGTCTTGGGGTTACATGCTTTGCTACAACGGCTTGCAGTATGTGTCAGACATGAAGGTTGGCCATTACATGAAGATTCCTCCCCGCACCATGTTCGCTGCCCAGACCTTTGCTGTTGTTTGGCTGTCCTTGGTGCAACTCGCTACCTACAACTTCCTCCGTGGCAACATTGACGGCATTTGCACTACCACCCAGGCTCAGGGTATTACCTGCCCCCAGGCCCGTACTTTCTACAACGCCAGTGTTATCTGGGGTGTCATCGGTCCTGCTCGGATGTTTGGTGCTGGCCAGCTTTACTCTTGGGTCAACTACTTCTGGCTCATTGGTGCCGCCTGCCCCGTCATCCAGTACTTCCTCGCCCGCCGCTACCCCCGCAGCATTCTCCGCTACATCTTCTTCCCCGCCATCTTCGGTGCTGCTGGTATGATCCCTCCCGCGACCATCTGGTGGCTGGGACAGTGGGTTATTGTCGGTCTCATTTTCAACTGGTGGCTCCGTGCCCGCTACCTTGGCTGGTGGAGTAAGTTCGTTCCCTTCCCAAGAAGACTTTTCATGTTACTGACTACGTTACAGCTCGCTACAACTACGTCCTGTCTGGTGCCCTCGATATCGGTACCGCTCTTTGCATTGTTGTTTCTGGTCTCGGGTTGGGTTTGTCCAACACAAACTTCCCCGACTGGTGGGGCAACACGGTGCCTTACGCCAACCTGGACTCTGACGGCGCTGCCGTCTCAAAGATTCTCCCCGACGATGGGTCTTTCATCGGACCGACCCACTGGTAAACAGGACACAAGCAGCACCGCGGTGGCATGTTTGAACTGAACAGTACATAATGTATGATGGTAATATAGGCAAAGTGTTTGGCACAGGCTTTGTATAGTTGTTTTAGAGCACGAAGCTACGTTATGACAATTACAAAGATATCCCTTCTTTTGATCAAACAATATTCTGACGTGTTGAGAAATATGATTATTAGAGTCACTGTACTACTACTCAGCGGAACTGTGTTTGTCAGTCACTTGGTTGTCTTATGCGCATCCCTCAATGACAAACATTTCTCTGTGCACCCCAAACAAGCCAACTGCAATATTGATAGGAAAGAGCGAAACCATGGAGGCAGGATTATAGTATGCATTGGCCCCCTAAGCACCGCATGAAATGTCATGGAAATGGCCGGGCCCTTCTCAACTGTATACAACGGGTCGGCGGCGTGGGTCGACGAATTGCTTGGCCAACTCGGGCAGACACGTCACCATCGAATGCAACCAACGAGATGCCAGTCCAACTCCCTTGGCAGCAGGTAAAAGCCAGCTGTTTACTCGAAGACGCTGAATTGATCCCACTTGTCACAGTGCCAGACCTGGTAGGTCTTGCATTGCCAAGAACTGCGAATCCCAAGCGCAACGACCATGCCCCAGCTCGCCCCCAAGAACCCCCAGGTTGCCCAGTATCGACTGAAGCCAACAAAGTAGACTACGTTGGTCTGCTGCAGCAAAACCCCCTCTCTTGCAGCTTGAAAGTTGAGGGCAAACGACACCCATCGGTATCCAAGCACAGATATAAATACTCGAGTTTTCGAGTTATCAGTAGAGATATCTATCATTTACAGACCACTGTCAACATTTTTCATTTCATCTCGCCTTACAATATAAAGATGAACTTATTGTTTCGGTGCCAGCCGGCGCCCAGGTCGGTGCATATTGGGCTCATGGCATCGACGGACCTTTGTACCCGAACGACGTCGATCACCCCATTGCCGCAAGCCACAAAGGTATGGCGTTCCCTCTGTGTAACATTGATCTCATGGTTACAAGACCACACTAGGCCCCATCATGGTGTACCTAGCCAAGGTCAGTGACGCTGTCTCTGCCAACAGAAACCCTAAGAGCACCCTGGACTGGTTCAAGATCTCAGAAAAGGGCCTCAAGAACGGTGTTCGGGCCGTTGATGAACTGATCGCCAATGAGGGATGGTACAATTTCACCATGCCGTCTTGCGTACCCCCTAGCCAGTATCTTATGAGAGTCGAGATCCTAGCATTGCATAGCGCATTTGCTCCTGATGGAGCTCAGTTCTACGTGGAATGTGTGCAGTCAGATGATATCACCTCTTTTCTTTCTCATTCTAGATGTTCCCCTAACAATCTCTCAGGACTCGTCAAGTTCCCGGGTGCCTACAGCGCGATGGACCCAAGCGTCCTCCTCAGCATCTATGATGACAACGGCCAACCCACCAATGGAGGAAAGCCATACACAATACCTGGTCCAAAGGTGCTCTCTTGCAACTGAAAAGATGATGCCCTCCAGATCCAATCATCACTAATGCGGTAAAATTTGCTCTTCATTGGCCATCCGCGTGATCATCACTTTCATTTCTTTGTTTGCGTGCCGTACACGATACGTACCCAATCTAATCCATCTACTTCTCAGAGACCAACTTGATGTTGTACTCGAGCTCTCTGGCGGCTTTGGGA
This sequence comes from Colletotrichum spaethianum, assembly GCF_022836535.1. NCBI lineage: Eukaryota > Fungi > Ascomycota > Sordariomycetes > Glomerellales > Glomerellaceae > Colletotrichum > Colletotrichum spaethianum. The sequence goes on along the minus strand of NW_026054780.1, from coordinate 706,578 downwards.
TCGCCCTTCCTTTCAGTAAACTGTACTGTCAACCCATCCTTCACAGCGAACACGGAGTCGTTGTCCAAGTAATCTGAATCCTCGTCAAAGATTTGTGTCGTCACTGACTTGAATCCTTCTGATTGGACCTGAAGCTTTGTTAGATTCCGGGACGGAGCGAGGAATTCCCATATGGCTACGTACGATGAGGTGGATGTGAGCTGGTCTGTAATGATGGCGGTGAAGTAAGTCCAGGAGTTTTCCTGCTGGGCCGTCGCCCGGGACCTCAAGACATTGTCAGCAAGTCGATAGTTTGCCGTTCATGGATGAAACCCACTGGGTATGGCGTGGGCCGAAGGCAGTAGAACGCATAGCGGCCTTCCTCATCAGTGATGAACTTTCCACGCAAATTATGCTCCGGCTGATCTGCATCCTGTTGCTCGTACAATCCTGGCCGCAGTTAGACCATATATCAACAATGAAGACGAAACCTGGCTCACCGTTTGTGGACGCTTGCCAAACATCAACTGACGCGTTGGCGAGAGGCTTTCCAGTATTGGAGCACGTTACTTGACCATACATGAAGGCGACCTCTCCATCTTCGGGACACTTCAAAGCGATGGTGCTACCGTTCGCACGAACAGGCGTGTCCGCGCGCCAGAAAGGGCCCAAGATTGCCGTTACCGTTCCGGGCGCGCCGTTCTTCGTAGCCACCCGGTTGGTGATGTCATCAACGAGTCTTACCTCTTGTTAGTTACCCGATGCGATATGTTCCGCGTGGGATACTTACGATTCCAGTCCAATAACATCACAGAGTAGCTGGCCTTCATTTCGTCTGTCGTTGCTCATCTGACCAGCCCAGTTGATCATATTGACGCCCGCCATCCATTCGTCTGTTGTAAGGTTGACTTCGCGAGCAAAGTCATGGATATGCTGAATAAAAGAGGCCAGAACTTCACGGAGTCTTGGGTTCGTTTCTTTCCCCATGGATGCAATAACCTGTTTCGTAAAGTCCTGGCCAAGACCTTGGTACTGGCCATCGTCCTTCTGTAATGAGCCCATGGCGATGAGTCTGTGTTGTCTCCTTTGGCAAAGCGTTGGATTGAGATCCTTCTGGTGATGGTATCGGATACCTTGTTGCGAATCGTTTCTTATCGTTGAGACGGAATGACTTAACTGCCCCGACCATTGTCGTCCCGCAGTTCAATGGAGGATACTTATCCCAATCACCAGGTGCGCATTACTCGCTCCTCAGCGTTTTGTAACTGCACGTGCCCAACGGGTACTGCCAGCCATAGTCTCACATTTTCGGAAGCACCTCGCGTCCGCGGGGCGCCAGCCAGACTGGAGCCTTCATTTCGGATACGGGGGAGGTATCCGACGCAGGGGGGCCATCTGCCGATATTGTCTGCACACATACATTGGTACGCACGCACACAGCATCATACTTTGAGTCTGACCGCCAGGGCCATCGTTATCGAACAGGGAACCCCACACTTTGCCAGCTTGGTTTTGCGTCATCACGCGTGCGCAGAGAAGGTGTCAGTTTGGCAGTTGGCTTGTGATATGTGATTGCAACTGTTCCGACTTTTGTGGGCAAACGAGAGGACTCGGACGTCTCGTCCAGTGGTCTGGTTCCCCGGCACAGCATAGCACAAGGTTGGGTTGACATGACTGTGTTCGCTGTGCCGATAATGGCAAATAGTGCTGGTGTGGTACGTGCGATCTGTGACTTGGAAGTTTGATCGCCGCACGGACAATCAAGAACATGTTGTGACTAAACCTCATCCTCCAAAGTATGAGCAGGAAATTCTATATACTCTATTCCCACATCCATATCTAGCATATTGATTGAGCACCGGAGTCTCCGTTTGTGTCAATCCTGTGGTCCTCCTCTGGCCCGAAGTTCCAGCTCGCTTCGTCTGTACCATTAGGTCTGCTGGCCCTTTTAACCCCAATATCAATCCCCTCCATCTCTACTACGGGCCGAACAGCCACAACCTCGGCTCCGTATCCCTTTGAGTACCATGTTTCCCGAATACGTGGTGAAGTGAACAGTGCCGGTGCGTAACGCTTCATGGCCTTTAGTGCTGTTCCAGAGATCTGGTCGACGCTGTGGCTGTGCCTCAAGGAAAGGAAGTCGTCGCCAACTAGCCTCCGAAGTTCACGCTTGATATCTTCAGGGTACTGCCCAAGCTTGATGAGAAGCAGGTCATATTGCAGTAGTGATGCTTTTCCATGCCAAGATCCGCCTTGAGTTGCTCTGTTATAGAGGCCAGTCAATGCAGCGATGGCGCCCATGCATCCCGTTCCATAGTCGGAAATGGGGAATGGGGGGACGACTGGCTCATCGAGTCCCATGAAGCGGCCTTGCTCCCATGCTACTCCACTCACCTATTGTCATATCAGTGATCATCCAAGGTTAGGAGAGCGGACCATACTTACACAATCGGCAATTTGCTGCCATCCGGGGCGTCGCCACCATTCTCCCTGATAGCCAAAGCAATTCTCATTCACATAAACAAAGCCCATACCGCGTTCTTTGGCCAATTTAGTCAACGCAGTCACGCCGTAGCCAAGCTTCTCCAATGCTCCTGGTCGATAACCGTCAAGCACAACGTCAGCCTCAGCTAACAGGGTCTCGAAGCGCCGCCTCCCTTCCTCAGTCTTGAGGTCAAGATCAGCAGCGTGCTTGCCCATGTTACCATCAACCTGAAAGAAGGGCACGTCGCTGAGGTTCGGGCTCGTGATCTTCAAAACATCCGCTCCGTACTCGGCCAGAATACGACCGATAACAGGTCCTGCGATAATGCGGCACAGTTCAAGTACCTTCACTCCTGACAGAATTCTCTTGTCTGATGTTTTTGGGAGTGGTATTGGTGGTGTTGAATTCTCCAGGATATCCACACTCCATGGCGGCAGTCTGAGATTTGTCGTGCCCTAATAGATAATCAACAAAGACCGTTCCCATGAGAAAATGGGCGTAGTTGACTCACATGTTGTGTCCTGATGAAATCTTCATGCTTGAGAACAGGGACTCCCGCCTGGTGATTTTCGGCATTCATACGCTCCAGCTCATCAGCCGTAAAATTCTTTACATGAGACTCTATGGTATCAACTATCGCGTTGTGATCTTTCAAATCGGGTCTAAAAGGTTCAAGTCCAATCATGCGGAGTGTAGTCGATGCCTCGAGAGATCCATGAATATGATAGTATTCGCCCGGTTGTTTCGTCTCATACAAGTTGGCAGACATACGGCGGTAGGGATCCGACTGAGCCTGAAGCAAATCCGTATCTGTACAACGTCAGAGTCCTTGCCCACATCAATTATAATGGATGTGTACACCATGGTGCTGAGCTCACCCTTCAAGAACTGCTTCACCTCACGATCTAACTTGCTATAGCCTCCAACGGTTGCCAGATAAGCTTGGATCAAGAATGCAGTGCTCTTCTCCAAGTTCACAGACACCTTGTGTTCTCCAGTGCTTCCATTTTTGGTGATTGCAAGTGCGCCGGCCACACCACCCTCAATGGCCTTCAGAGCCGAGGCTAATTCCGTCTCTTTGAACGGGATCGGAAAGTATGGCAAATCGCGGGATGCTGAGAAATGCACGTTTCTCGATATTTTTTCGGCTTCGGCTGGGATCTTTACATGGCCAAGGACGAGCTCCAAGATGCTTTTCGTCTCTGCAATGGATGAATAGTTTTCGTTCGACATTATGGCAGAGGTCTGATGCTGATGGCGGTGCGAAGTGAACTCCGAAATGGCGGACTGGCACGAAAGCGGGTACTAGTGATAACACAATGCATCCAGACTGCCGGCTGAGGTTGTGTATGTTGTGCGCTTATACCTTCTATGTTGTGATCATCATAATTTACGAAAAGTAGAATCATTTCTTCCGCATCTCGGTTTCGAGCCCGGCTATCTTGAAGATCTGCTGCTCATTTGGCGTGGCTACCTTCCCTCATCCGATCCGCTAGCTCGGAAGCGGCTGCGTCACAGCGATGGACATCGAAACGTCGGACCCGCATCGGGAATCGGGCGGGAGTGCGTGTACCCAATGACAGCAGCTGGGAGTTCCAAATAAGAACCCGGTTTCCGGTCGCTTCGGAAATGGGGGTCCCTGAGCGCTAGGTACTGCAGGCCTAGTTGGGGCTTTGGTGGCGTGGATGGGGGTTAAGCTCAGGCGCTTGGAATCGACGATTGTTTCTCGGGCTGGGAGAGCCGTCGGATAAGGACCTCATCAAGTTGATGTCATGTCGGGTAAGGAACTGGCTCCTCATGTCGCCATTGGTCGAGGGAAGAGACATTGGAAGCTGCCATATCTATCGAACAGTGTCCTCGGGTAGTGATATTCATGCTGTTCTTTGCTGGCTTCTTCTATTAATCGCGACCTCAAAGCTTGGTTGTCAGATTTCGCCTGTCGCTGCGGCCACTCTAGGGGGAGTAGATGTGGCCGTTAGCAGTAGCTGGGCTATGGATAAATCAAACCATTCGTAGCACCCGTGGTTTTCCCGAGTAAAGTTTTCCTGCGTAAGCTGCTACGGTGTGCAAGCGGTACTTGGTTGACAACAGCATTTCAAAACGAGACTGACTTATTGCGTCGTTAAGTGCGGATACAGGCCAACGAGGTCTGCCAAGCGGGTAGCCGACGATCTATCCCAACAGCTCGTTTCTTCACGGAACACCACAGCCAATAGCTATCGCTGTAGAAGTAAGATCTTGAAGACTATTGGCCCTCTTCCCCCACGCTTGACCGAGTTATCTGATACCCTCACCGTCCTTGTTATTTTGCAACGAGTCGTCGGTATGCCGTGCCGTGGAAGGGTGATGAAATCTGGGGGAGAGCCTATGAGCTAGGGCCCCCCCTGGGAAAAGTGTTCCCCCGCAAAAGCGCCTGGCTTGAGACCAATGAACTGTGCCCCCGGATCTTCCATTGCATCAGCTTGCTACGTATGGTCTTTGGCCCTAAGCCCGACAGACCCTGCCACGCATTTGTTCTTCTGGTTGAGAGCTGTAGCAAACCGCCAAATCGTGTGTCACCAAGAAAACTCTCTTAAAAGGCAGATACACGATGCCTACGAAAAAAGTCCGCCAGAGCGAGCGGCGCAGGTGCGTCAAGGCTTGCGGGAATTGTAAACGGCGCAAGGAACGGTGCGACGGGCAGCAACCCTGCCGAAGGTGCGTGATTCGCAGAGTTGAAGGCGATTGTACCTTCGCCGGCCTACCGACAAATCCTGCTTTGGTGGACTCCCTGTCTGCGAGCACTTCCGCCCGTCTTGACCATCACGAAAGCCCAACGAACCGAGGTCTCTTCGGCCCGTATGGATCAGCCGCCTCTTTTCACGAAAGCGTCATTTCGCCGAGCCATAGGCGTGCTTCGTCACAGATCAGCCACCTATCTCAGAGCACTGTGGTACCGCAGGTGTCCAGGCTCATAGCCGATGGCAAAGGCCGGTTCATGTTCATCGGCGATGCCGCCAATCTCGCTTTTCTGAAAGTCATCCGCCGTTTGGTGCGCGACCGCCTGGGGTCATGTCCCTTCACCGACGACCCTCTGCGCCATATCATGGTGGAGGCCACGCCTGAAGGACGTCCGAAATGGATTATCACCAACCCAGCAGACATCCCCGCCAAGCCCAGCAATGAAGAGGCGAGATACCTGCTGCGTTGGTATTTGCGAGCAACCAACTGTATTCTTGATGTTTTTGACGAGGCGGAGCTACTGAGGGATCTGGAAAAGTGGTTGCACGGGAAGCCCACAAGTCAGGACGAAGAGGTGATGAACTGTATCTTCTACCTTGCATTCGGTATCGGAGCGCAACGATGTCCTGACGACCGAGACGCCGATGCTGAGAAGTATTTCAATTATGGGCGATTTCTTGCAGTCTCGTACGCCATGGAGAATCCGACAAACAATACTGTGCGTAGCTACATCCTCATCACCGTCTATCTCCTTGGCGCATCACGGCGCAACTCGGCTTTCATGCACCTAGGCGTCGCTGTCCGGGCTGCTTACGCGCTGGGTATTCACCGGAAAGATAACCCAGCGCTTTTTTCGACGCAAGAGCAAGATATTCGGGAGCGGTTATGGAAAGCTCTTCGGGTCCTTGACTTATTCTTGAGCGCCTCTCTAGGTCGTCCGTTAGCCACCTCCGAGACTAGAGACACAGCCGGCAGCGAGGGTTATTCGGCTTCATTGGACCTCTGCGCCATTTTCGAGTCCATTCTCAACGATGTCTACGCCAAGCGCATGGTGTCGACCGACACTCTGGAAAGGATCAGTGAGCAGCATCGCCGCTGGGCCGCGAGGTTCAGCGATGGTCTTGCTGCTGACGGGGTGAAACCGAGCAACTACTTCGACGCAGAAGACGGCGAGAAATATCCAAACATTGGGCTCTATCATATGAAAGAAGCTTACTACTGGAGCATCATGCTTCTATCACGACCTTTCCTCATCGACTTTGTTGCAAGGAACGCCGCGCGCTCTCAAACATTATCAATGTGGAGTGATGACAAACCGTTCCAGGCATCGCCGTCGGATCAACTCCTTGTGCACGCTTGCGTAGACTCGGCAATCCGCACGATCGACCTCCTGTCCAGTCTCATACCGGATAAGAATGTTGCTAAACGGCATCCCTTTCTGATCAACTCCGTCTTTGTATCGGCGTTGGTCCTTGGTTTAGCAGTCTTTGGGGACTTGGACAACACCTTTCCCTTGGATCACGGCTTGGACGTTGCACAAGCGCTTCTACGCAAGTTCAGCAAACACGATCCAGTTGCAAGCAGAGAACTTTCAATCGTTGAGCATCTTCAGAATGCCTGCGTGTTGCACAGAGAGAGAAGAGTCCGGCGGAAGATGGAATTCCAAGGCATGCTCATTGGCGAACTGTTTGGAAGTGTGCACGAAGGAGCCCTAGCGGCAACGGGCACATTCAGAGCGGAGTCGAGCGTGCTTCTTCGAGCAACTGGAAGCTTCGGAAACCATAGGAACAGCGGCAATTCGGAGGTGGGGGGCCTAAACAGTATGGATCAAAGTGTTCCATTGACGACTGAGAGTACGGATGGGCCGCATTTGATTGGCAGTGAAGTTGGTCGGGGATCAACAAATGTGACCCAGGCACTCACGCCCTCGACAGACATCCTGCTCCCAATGTCACCAAGGACATTGCTCTTCGACTCTTATGACCAGGATATGCCCTTCTTCCCTACTATGGATGCTAGCATGGCGCATCTAAGTTACACGGATGATATGATGCTGTCAGACACAGGTGCTTTACTGGAGCCTCCATGCTAAACTTGTGGTGACAGTGAGATGGACAGGTATGACCGGTAGTAAACGAATGAACATGAATATCCAATGCCCAATACTGAGAGCTTTCGTCGCAATGTATTTAGCCTACGTAAAGCCTACAGCCACAACGTGAAATCCGATTGCCTGGAGAGTACTCACACGTTTACTTCAAGCTGTTGACTAAGTCCCATTTTTTACGAAACGTCCGCGTACATTGTTTGCATTGAAACAATTCAAGACTGGGCCAAGTTAGCAGATCAAAGGTTTCAACAAACCTCGCCTGCTGACGGCAAGCTCGATCACATGTGGTCTAGCTTGCGGTGGGATTGTTTTTCTAAGGTTCCCACTTGGTGTATGCACCGGGACGTCTCTTCAGGCCGCATAAGCGAGCTTGCTGTGGAATGGCTCGTATCTTGATGTTTTATTCCCGAGACTGCCTCTTTCATGGCTTTTCCGTCAAAATTATTGTAGTCGATATTCTTAGAATACGGAGAGTTTATTCGTAAGTTGTCATCCGATACGATGAACCAAGGTAGTGGGAACCCCCTGAAGTATATCGAAGAGCGGAACCCTTAAAGATACTTGTGATACACGCGCACCTTGGGGTCTTGCATGTGGGTTGGAAGTTGGAAGTATTCTCTATCTATTCTGCAGTGGTCTGGTTGTACATATGGTGCCATCAGTATGCCTGAGGCATACCTGACAATACTTCAGCTTTCGGCTCCCCGATTCATGATCGGATCAATCCCCTTCTGGTGCCAGGAACGCAGCTGAGAATACTAAGCGTAACACGCGACCAGACTTGCCCTGCTTTTAACGTACCAGGTCCACAGCAAGCTTCGCAGTTACAATGTCTTTGCCTGAAGAACACAAAGTTATGACCGCCATCAAGGGCCGTCTCAATTTTCCATCAGATAATCAAAACATCAGGCCCAAAGTCTGTTCCAGGAGGATCTGCGCCGAAACTTGGAAGATAGACGAACTTGTAGTGTGGCCGAGAGTTTCCAGCCGAGTAGTCACCGACAAGGGATTGGCAGTGCTACGCGCCCGGTACGAAAACAAAAATAGGTTTCGCTCGAATTCCATTGGCTACTGGCAGGCTTATGCTCCTGTCTAAACGCTCTCGGCGTTACCATTACTTGATTGATGCCGTGGTCTAAATTTCTTATAGACCACTTAAGTGGAGAAGTGCTCAACTCTACAAAGCAAATTTAGAGGCCACAACAGATAGTCTGCAACGGCCACAACAAACGAGCCGATCTAGCCGTGTACAAGTACTTTATTTTGAGTTTGATAAGAGACAACACTCATGGAAAACCAACATGTTCGATATTACAATTTCCCCTCATTTCTGTCGACACTCCCCAGTCAGTGCACGGCTGGGCACCACCCGATGCTGCTTCGGCAAAAAGACATGTGCAGCCGCTTCCCGAAGCGGCAAACCCGCGACCCGATAGGCCGCGACATGCTCTGAGGGTGTCCAGACACAGTGATTGAATCATCCGATGATCATCGATGCAGTGCCCCCATGAAGAACGGATTCCGCGGCAACGGCTATGCGCGGCTGGAGCTCGGGTTGGGGGGATAGTCAGCAACATTCATTGAGAACGTCATAGGTCTCATCCGACTTGCCGGTTGGGAAACGACGGATTGCCTGCACCGCATTGACTTTCTTCGGTTTAATTCCTTCTTGGCTTCATTTACATAAGTCTATGTCATGAGCATCTTCGCCATCGTCTTATAAGTCGAGAGCCACAATCTTAACAACAATTAGTTTGTACTGTTTCATAAAGCCGCCAAGGACACTCCACGCGATTACTTACTCGAGCACAACGTTTAACCTTTTGACGGTCGTCACAAACCTCCTCACTCTCTCTTCAAAGCAATTCAACATGACGCCGCCGCCAGAGTTCTGTCAGCCTCCGAACAAGAATTTCAATGTGGCGGTAGTTGGGGGCGGCATCGCCGGCCTGACCCTCACTCTTCAACTGCTTCAGCACCGGATACCGACGACCCTCTATGAAAAAGCACCGAAGTTTGGTGAAATCGGCGCGGGCGTATCTTTCGGTCCAAATGCTCTCAAGGCTATGTCCCTGATCTCACCGCACGTACGGCAAGCATTTGAGAACCAAGCGACACGTAATGAATGGGAGGACCACCAGAACATATGGTTCGACTTCAGATACGGCGAAACCTGCGAAGGCAGGCACCAGGAGGGCGAGCTAGTCTACCGCCTGATGTGTGAAACCGGACAGACGAGCATCCACCGGGCGCATTTCTTGGACGAGCTGGTCAAGTTATTGCCAGATGGGGTTGCGGAGTTTGGCAAGCAGGCGGTGGGATACGAAGATGACGGCGCACGTGTGTTGCTCAAGTTCCGGGATGGCACCACCGCCATCCATGACGCGGTCGTTGCTTGCGATGGTATCAAGTCCACGCTGAGGCGCGTGATGCTCGGCGATAACAATCCTGCCTCGAGAGCCGTCTTCTCCGGGAAGTACGCGTACCGTGGCCTCATCCCCATGGAGGATGCGGAGAAACTCTTGGGCGAGGAGCTGGCCAAGAACAGCCAGGTCTACTTCGGACGACACGGGCACATCCTGACGTTTTCTGTCGCGAAGGGCACGATAATGAATGGTGAGTGGCTCGGGATACGTACCCTACTAGGTCGACGCCATAAGCTGACGAAGTGATAGTGGTTGCTTTCCGCAGCGCGGACGAATGGAAGTCGGATGATTGGGTCGTGTCGGTGAAAAAGGAGGACATGCTCAAGGATTTCGAGGGCTGGGGCGAGAAGTCCCAGAAGATCATCCAGATGATGCAGAAACCCGACGTGTGGGCACTTTTCGACCACCCACCGAGTCCAACCTACCACCAAGGACGAGTCTGCCTGCTAGGCGATGCCGCTCATGCCTCAACACCGCATAAGGGCTCCGGTGCCGGTATGGCAATTGAGGACGCGTACGTTCTTGGAAACTTGCTGGGGATGGTCAGCAGCCCCAAAGAGATTGATCTGGCGTTTGCGACGTACAACAAGACGAGAAAGGAGAGGTCGCAGAGGCTTGTAGTCGACAGTCGGGAGCAGGGTAGACTGTATGAGTTGGAGTTGAAAGATGACCCTGAATGGATCGCGAACAGCTTATCAACTCGTATGGACTGGGTGTGGAAGTATGACTTGACTCAAGAGCTGGAGCGAGGTCGTCAAGAGATCGAAAAGTACCAAAGGGCTTCAGAGACTAGAGCGCAACTGTAAAAGTATTACACTGGGGGGCAAGGAGCGAGATGTGTCTCAATATTGCAGTCACTTGTTTAGAAAGGGCGTGGAGTCTGATTACGAGTATGATGCCACAACCCATACGTGTTACGATAACTGTAAAGCACTATCCAGCTGTGAAATGGTTGTCAACTAGCGTTTTCAATCGCCATGCTCGAACGAGGTGAACCTATATCGACAATACTTTGACATCCTTGAACCTTGATTCCAGGGCAGCAATAACGCCTTACAACTTCTAGCATGGACAAGCCGACATCGTTACTATGGCAGTGCCCAGGTATCTCAAGGTCAGCAAACCGAAGTCTAGTCAAGGTTCTTTCTAAATTGACCCCGTAGCAACTCCTCCCCCGAGGCGATTCAGACTTGCAAGGTAAAGACTAGGAAGTGCAGATCTGCAGCGATTCGGCAGACAGGCAATTTCTAGCGTGGTTCTGCTAGTGGGAGGGTCGATAGGATCCCGCACAATTCCATCACGACAGTAGTAATGAAGCCATCCAACTCATCGCTGAATCAGCAATTCGCCTCTCCACGAGAAACTCTCTCGCCCTGGTGGTCTAGCGGTATGATTCTTCCTTAGGGCTATCAGTTGATAAACTTACCTGGAAGAGGTCCCAGGTTCGATCCCTGGCCAGGGCCCAACCCTTTTGATTCTCACATAGTTGTGCAGGTGGAGCCTGGCTGATTTTTTCGCAACTTGTGGTTTTAGCTCTACCCGAGCATGTGGAGAAACAATTGGCTTGTCTCATCCGCGATATGGCTTGCTCACACAAAGGGTGGATGGCTCTACTACTAGTTTCGGAGTATGCACAATCTTTGGTCAGCCACTAAAAGGGGAAAGAAAGGTGTGCATAGACATAACAAACAAAGATCGCAGGTGCCGATAAGACTATCCGGGAACTGTTAGGGCTGGTTCATTTATATACTTGTCCGAACCAGAGTACTACATCACAATTGAATAGAAACCGTATTCCAACATTACGTTCGTTAGGCATTACGTAGCGAATCATCAAATCTATGGGGTATCGTGTCTATGTCCATGCCATAAGGCGATCTGTAGGCCATGTCCGGAGCAGTATGCTCGAAGCTAGGCCGCCCATAGTAGCTCCAGGCTCCCAGGTAACCTTGGTTAGCCCCCGTATAGCTACCAAATCTCACATATAATACGTGTAGAGCGGACCGCCCGCTCTAGAACCCCCCGTCCGTCAAACAACACACCTTGACCCAACCCATCAATAGCGTTTAACATTATGTAGGTTTCCTCCAATTCCAACCGCTAGCCATGCCTCTTGAGAAGGCGATCATGACGCTGCCTAGTGCGAGGCACACGCCAGCCCATATCCAGGCGCTGTAGAAGCCGACTGAACGCACCAAGGCGCCGCCAACCGGGGATCCGAATAACAGTGCGAAGGACATGACAGCATAGGCCATACCGATCCGAGTGCCAATGTAGTTGCGGTCCTCCGTGAGCTTGGTAAAAGTTGCCGGCTGGAGGGAAAAAAAGCTCCCGCTGCTGAACCCGTAAAAGGCGAGCGTTACGACCAGGCCAGCGGTGTGCTCAACCGTCATAAGACAGAGCGCCGAAATCGACATGATGAGCACTGCGACAATGAGCAGGTTCATACCCCCGACCCGTTGAGCGAATAGATTGGGGATGATGCGGCCGAGGATGGATCCCGCATTCATAATGGCCAGCAGGTACTTGTCGACTTGGGTGCTCGCGGCGCCCCGTTGAAGCGCAAAGCCTTGGATGTAGACGAACGGGGTGTACATGCCCAGGAAGACAAGGCAGCAAGCTGCCACGAAGAGGAGGTAGGGGGCATCGCTAAAAGCGGAGCGGTCGATCCAAGCCCGCCTCTGTCGTGAAGCTTTGGGTGTGTGCATGCTTACGATGGAGACGCCCTGGGTGGCCAACGCGACTAATCCCATGGTGCGCACTGTCCAGGCGAAGCCGATAACGGGTTGAAGGGACCGGAACATTATAGGCAGTACCAGACTATGGAGAGAGTCAGCATCGGTTGCAACCGGCAGGGGGGATATCTCTCGAGCAGATATTGACGCTAGCAAGACTTACCCGCCAACGCCGCTCCCTGCTGCGGCGAGGCCAAGAGCCACGGGCAGTCTCGTGGAAAACCATGGCGATAATACTGCAACTGCCAGCAGAGCCAGGCTGCCCATTCCCGTCCCGATGCATAGCCCTTGCGACAGGAGCAGCTGCCAGAGCGTGCTGCTGAAGCTCTGGGCGATAGTACCAACAACGATTAACAGGGATCCGGCCCAGAGTAGCTGGCGCGCATAGCCCAGATCAAATATGGGACCTGCAAAGCAACCCAAGAACACCATCAAAAAACTCTGCAGAGAGCCGATTGTGGAGATTGCGAAGGGACTGTACTCATTAAGCAGGTCGGCTTCATAGTGAACCTGGAATGCGCCGAAACTCGCGACGAGACCTAGAATATCGCGTGTTAATTCCAGAACAACTTAACGCTCCCTATACTCCCGACATCGCCCGCGCGCACAGCCAACTCTAAATAAAAAAAGCCCGACGTCGCAGTGGGTTATGTGCCACGGTATAACAGGACACAGAGAGAAGCATAACTCACCCCAGGTATTGAAGTAAATGAAGAAGGATGCCAAGACTTGGAGCCAAGCCCTTAGGCCGCCGTTCGGAGGGCCCGCCGGCTTCTCAGGGGCTGCGTGAGACGGCGCAAGATCGTCGCTGCCGCTTTCTTCGTCGGTCCTAAGTGAGGGGCTCGGAGTCTCGTGGCCGGACTCTCGCTCGGAGTGGCGCCCAGGGGACTTTTCCTTTTCCGCCGAGAACGGCATGCTTTAGCTCAGCCCGGCGCGTAGGGTTGCATCGATGATGTAAACTGCCAGCGTTTTTCTTGTCCCCTTTTTTTCTTTTCTTTTTCTATTGTTTCTTTCTTCTTTTTGGGGCCGTTCATGCAAGTTTGCTAGGATGTTACGTCGTTCCGCCTCGATTTGGGTTCGGGCTTGAGCGCGAAATCCTCCTCGCTGGTCGACAACCAGAGACAAACAAGAGAATGAAAGAGACCAAGCGACGACCACAAAGCTCGAGAATAAACACAAGAGAGCCAAAGTAAATATGACCACCTTCTTCTTCCTGTTGAATGAATCTTAAGATTAGCGTGCCATTTTGTTAAATACATTCAAACGGAGCCCGCCACGGCTTCTGGAAAAACCGTCGCCTGGGCCTCGCCGGAGCTCGGGTGGGCCATGCTGGCCGTTGCGACTGTCGCAGCCCGCGTTACAGAGTACAGATGGCCCTCAAAACATATCGCCGTTGCGATGTGACGAACAAAACACAGCGGTCCAGCTTACTCGTTTCTTCAGTCGACGTGCTGTTTGTGGCAATCGACTCAGTGGGCAGCAGTGCTAAAGTTGCCGCTTGTGTTTGGTCCGTGTTTCCAAAGTCGTGCGAAGTCGACGGATTCGTACGCACTCTGAGAGAATTCGGCCGAGGATTGACTGGTCAGGAATCCCGATGTGGCCAATGCGGTTAGAGGATCGCTGGTGCAGGCGGGAATTCAGAAAAAGGCAAAAATGAGGTCGCAGTGTCAGATTGGGGAGGCATTCATCACATCTTCACATTGCATTTATTAGGCGGGTTGCCCTTGGGTACATGTGGCCGCGGCGGCCAGGCCACATTGCACACTCGTTTGACGCATCTCGGACCTCGTCTGGAATCTGGGAATGCCATCGGTCTTTAGGTATTTCAAGCTCGTCGAAACCTCGGAGTAGTGGGTTCGGCGATTGGTCATTCGGGGCATTATGGCTGGGCTACGCTGGGCGGTGAACTAGGAAATACTCTTTTTGAACTGCTCGGCCACAGTCCGTTGCATCGTAGCGGGGGCTGTTGGGGTTTCTGGCTCCATTCTCTGCTGGTAGATGCCGAGATGGATTATTAGTGTCGTGTTTTCCTGATAACGAGATACCGAAGCCCTCCTCTGGTCCCTTGGCATGGTGATGGAGATCGAAAACTGGAGACCGATTATCGGATAGCTTCCCCAAAGGAGTGAAGCAATCCGCGAGCTCTCGCCAAATGCCGCCCTGTCGCCGCGGCTGAGTAGACTTGTAGTTTGAAAGAAAAAACTTGGAACGGGTGCTCCTCATATGTATAGCAAAACATCGGAATAACCATGGACAAACCCGCAGCCCAATGACGTGTAAGCAGACATGTTTCATCCCACACTTCCGTCCCGGCTACTGCTTCCGTTCGGATACCAGCGGATCAGCGGCGCACAGGCAGGTTTTTATTGGACCCCCCTGTGCTCATCGTGGAGGGCTTTTGGGAGCCACGCAGACTCGGGACCGCGTTAGTCTTGAAGTGAGGGCTGTGAAGGACGGCTTGTTGACACTTGAGATGAAGTTGCAGGCTTTCTCACTCACGGCTCCCGCGCTAGCTCGAGCCACTATAGTAAGTCGAGATGTTGCTTAGACTCCCGGCTTCAGTGTTGACTGCTCTGGAAATCAGTTGGGGGGGAGGAGGGGTTTCAACTAGGAGTGACCGATGACCAATTCCAGCGAATGGATTGTTACGTATCAACGGTCCATATGCGTTGCAATATTGGAATCACGTAAATGCTTGACTCAAGATGGACCTTTTCAGTTGGCGGTTGACCGACCAAGACGGACAGAGCCAGTCATCTTCAGCGAATGGAACTTGATGGTATCCCCTGAACTGGGTTCATTTTTTAAGAAACGATGGTCTGTGACCCTCTATTGCGCTCCAGAAGTCCCGCACAACCCTCTTGAAGCCTAAACGCTGAAATAACGACATGCGCACGCCGCCCCTCTAGGACTGAGTCAAGTATGATAAGTAATCCTGCCACCCCTCACCCTGGCCGACGTAACCAACATACATGTCTGGCCTGACGACAACCGTGAAGTTGTCATCGTCGGCCGCCCAATCGGCCGTGAAGGACGATCCCGTCGCTGCAGAGCCCTCGGCTCCCGTCCCGTTAGCCTCCGCCTTGTGGGGTGCGACGTTGAACAGCCTGGCTAAGCCCTGGAGATCGCCCGACAGGACGGGGCCGTGTGCTTGTCGTCCAATCTTGAGCACCAGGTGCTTACCGTACTTGCCTGCAACGAGGTCGTATAGACGCCTCGGCTCCTCTTCGGATGTGGGCGTCAGGAAGACATCGGGACACCGCCGCCCAGCGGTCCAGATGCCTCGACAAGATTCCTGGATTAGGGGCGATCCAGTGCCGTCATAAGAGACACCCATGCCTGTTGAAAATAGAGAGTTAGCCGACCAAGTTTGACGCCAGAGTCAATTTATGAGCCCAGGGGGTCATGGAGGGGTGGAGAAGGCGACTATGGCCTGGAAGCGCAGTTCGTCCCGTTTCTGCCCACCTCCCGCCCCTCCTGACTGCCTCGGGGGAACCCAAACGAGACAGACCTGCAGCCCGAGGGGAGCTAGGGAGGGGAAATAGGGAATACAAAGGTGGACGACATGCTTACCTGTGATGTACCCAGCGTTCTTCTCGATTGTGGAGACGTACTCCTTTGCCGTCTTGATTGTGTCCCTGACCAATGCCGCCGCGACGTCAATGACACTCTGAGCGACAGTGCGCCGCTCGATATCATAGCTCCTAATCAGCTTGTCCGTCGCCTCTGGGCTGAGCTTATCGTTCGTGAGGATGCTTGCCAGCCTCCACGACAGGGCGAACGAGTCGGCAATACCCGTGTTGAGGCCCTGGCCGCCGTTGACAGAGTGAACATGTGCTGCATCACCCGCCAAGAGGATGCGACCGCCGCCGTTTTGGGAAATAAAGGTTCCTGCAATGCGCTCCTTCACTGTATGCCATGTCAGAGGACTTGATTAAATAAATTCCTTCACCTCGCCCGGGGGCGCCTCGTGGCTTTCCATCGCACTTACCGTCAAATGTGCTGAACCACTCCGTCTTCTTGAAGTCCACCCGATGGGGGGCCATGTGCTCGCGGATCGAGTTCTCCGCCTTTTCTTGCGTGATCTCGCCGTCGAGCAGGACGTAGAATCGCGCCATGCCGCGCTCTCGCGGGATCCACGAGATCCGGCTCTGGCCGTTGAGCTGGAAGGTAATGATCTCTGAACACACTGGGAAGGTGGTATCGATGAAGGTGTCCAGCACGGCCCATATCATCTCGGGCTTAGTGCCGGTGAAGCTAATGCCAAGCGTGTTGCGAACGGTGGAGCGCGCGCCGTCGGCTCCCACCGCGTATCTACTACGGATAATACGACCCTTGCTGGTCGTCGTGGTGACGCCAGACTTGTCTTCTGAGATGGACGACACAGTTTCACCATAGCTGATGGACGTAGTGAGCCTTTCCGCGAGGACCTTCTCAACGACCGGCTGGCCGATCATCAGAAAGTTCTTGCGGAAGCAGTGCTCGAGACTAGTCCACCAGTGGCTCTGGCGCGACTTGAAGTCACCATCCGCAAAGGTGGAGCTTGCTGAGAAGGGAGTCAGAACTCATTCAACAGAATTTGTGGCCCAAAAACTTACTGTTGCAGGTGATGCCTTGGGGGATGAGCTCGTCGAGGATGCCAACCACTTCAAGGTACTGCTGCGTGCGAGCGTTGAGCGCATCGGCTCTGCCCAGTTCCAGAGGGCCTTGCTTGCTATCTGGATGCACGTTAAAGCCATGTCCTGACTCGGGGGCCTTTTCGCCAGACTCACCAATAATGCACACCGAGACGCCCAACTGCTCTGCCAGATAGCCCGTGAGCAGGCCAGTTGGTCCACCTGGTTGATCACTGTTAGAACTTCAGGCTCTCCTGAGGGGCTGGCTATACCTACCACCGATGATGGTCAGGTCGACCTGAGTCTCAAGAGTGTCGTCGCGTGGAATGGAGCCCATTTTGGCAAATTATAGGAGTGGTATTAAACAAGTGAAGAGATAGCAAGCAATGGAATTGCTGTTTTTGCTGTTGCTGTTGCTGATGCGGATACCCGAAAACGTATAAGTCCGCCTTCAAGGTGCGGGCTAGTCTTACAGTAGAGCTGCCTGGGCACAAAACCCTCAAAAGAAAGGGGAGAAAATGTGAAATACCGATTAAGTGTATCCGGATTGTTGATCAATACAAGTCAGGGGCAATAGTATCGTTGCAGTCGTGAGCGATTAAGCGATTCGGTTTGACGGGCGGCTTACTTCATATCAGATTATCTGCTTCCGGATGCTGGAGCCGGAACGACTCGCGACACACGCCGAAAAGGGCCCCGCCGTTGGACCGAGCCCCGGCATGGCCGATGCTGGTGGAAGATGGCGATAACCGCCTGATGGTGAGTTGCGCCGGGGGTATTCCTGATTCCTGACACCAAATCGAATGCTACCGGTACTTGTACGCTCCCACACCACACGACTGTGGATGCACTCCGCAAAGGATCAGAGATACTCACAGACCTGACCAATCCACTCGACGATCTCAATGTGACTTGTATAGCACGCCAATGTAGCATTGCAGCTATTGCCCCGGGTGTCTGGACCGACCTGCCCAGTCGAGGAATCAGCGCCGTGACCCTCTGTCCTGTCTCGACTATTCGCCATGGCATCCCGGGCTTCGTAACCCGTTTAAATAGCCGATCAGGTAAGGCGCCGTTTGCGAACCCCGAGGCTCCCTGTCTCCACAGCCGCGGGAGGGCTCTGCCGGTGCGGAATCTGGCCCTTGCTGGACTTTCTTCGACACTCCAGCCATCCATCTACCATACATAGCATATAGTACCGCGGTAATTGTATGGACTCGCCATCCATTTACCCACTCTAACCCTCTTGGACGACGTTTATGGCTCGGTGCTGTTTTTGTCGAATGTGGCGCTCCCCACACTTTTTACGCCGCCCCCCCTTAGCAGGGTTGATTTTGTCTTCCCCTTGACGACTCCCGCGCGGTAACATCAGCTAACATCTTGGAAAATGCGCCAACACTGACTCCTTTGATCCGGGCTCGCTGCGTTTGTCCACTGTGACGTGGGTCGCCCAACCGCGGTTCACTCACACTTGGGCCCAGTCCCTAATCCAGTGCATGATTTACCTGAACCTGATGGGGCCGTCCGTGGGAAAGGGTGGCAACCCTGACTCGAGGAATAATGGAAATGGCGGCTGCATCTGGAAGGTAAGGGAAAGAAGAGGAAGATGACGGAGAAAATCCTGTCGATGCTTGACGTGGCAGGGCTGGATGTCGGGTGTTTTCTGATCCCGTCGACAAGTTCTCGAAATGTATTCTGCTGAGGATTGATTGCAACCCCCACGAGAATTGTGGGTGTTCAGGACCGGAACATGGCCGCTATGGACCAGGCTGCGGAGGATCCGAGTATAGCCACATGTGACCTGATGCGTGAAATGCGCCGACCGCCGACGTGGTGTGGCCCGCTGCTCGTCACCAAGGGCCTTCTTTTCCCTAATGATCATCATTTCCGAGCATGTCTGTATGCAGATGCAACGTTGGCAAGCTATCCCTCGACAGGAAACTACTGGATATAAGCCAGTCGTCTCTCCCGGGCCGTTGGAAACGGGTTACCTTTAGACCATGCTCAAGTTGAATTAAGATCAAGCTACATCTGCCAGTTTCAAACCTT
The DNA here is from genome assembly GCF_022836535.1 of Colletotrichum spaethianum. Classification (NCBI taxonomy): domain Eukaryota; kingdom Fungi; phylum Ascomycota; class Sordariomycetes; order Glomerellales; family Glomerellaceae; genus Colletotrichum; species Colletotrichum spaethianum. Next base: position 687,457 of record NW_026054780.1, on the reverse strand, counting down.
CTTTAATTGTTTGCTTGTTCCTGCTATTCAAGCTTCTCGCCGCATCCACTAGTTGCAAACGTATTGCCAACAACATGCCATCCGCTATAGAATCACCGCCCCGCCAACCGTCCCCAGAAGTCAAGCTCATCACCAAGGTGGCGCCTCAGATGATGGACGACGAGGCTCTTTCCACGGCTTCCGCCATTTTGGACATCATTTGTCGCTACCGCCTGAGACGGCCGCACGAGACCTGCCCTGCCGAGCTCGAGGGGAGGCTTGGCTTCCTCTCCCAGATTTACAGAAAAGTCAAAGCCCGCAGCCAAATCCGCATGTGCCTCCCCGCGTTCCCCTTCAAGTCTCCCAATGCCAAAGACAAGGTCCTTGGCCGCCTGCCCGACAAAGCGGACGAGTTTTCCCTTGCCAACCTCAACGGCCTCTGCTCTGCCATCAAGGACTTTTACGAGCCGGGCGCAAAGTTGACAATCATCTCTGATGGACTGGTATACAATGGTGAGTATATTGTCCACTGTACCGCACCCACAATTTTATGCTCATGGCTAATGATATCCTTAACCAGACCTCCTCGGTGTCCCTGACAAGGAAGTTTGGGCGTACGGAGAGACGTTGCGCGGCCTCGCTGCGAAGAAGAACCTGGCCCACATCGAGTTCTCCCGTCTTCAGGACCTCGTCCACCTTCCAAACCTTCCCAACAAGCTAGAAGAGATCACATACGTTGCCAACGCTACCAACTTCCGCCACTCTCTCCTCAACACCTTTGGGAGGGCCGACTATGACCCTTCCAGGGAAATCTCCCAGAACGAGGACACCTGCTTGACATATCGTGGATACATCAAGTTCCTCGAGACTGACCTGCGCCATGTCTACCCCGTCGGAGAGGACCGGTCCAAGACCAAATTCAAGACGGGCATCGAGTACATCTCGAAGCAGATGCTCCAGCGTGGTGACGTAAGTCGAATCTCCTGGTGTTCATACAATTCTCGATTTCCTCGTCTAACGCACCAACCCAGGCCTTTGCTCGTGCCGTCCGCGAGAACTTCCGCGACCACGTCCGCCTCTCCATTCACCCTTCCACTGGAGAGAACAAGATTTCCATCAGCCCACTCCCCACACCCACCTACTTCACCACCCCTTGGCACTGCTCCATCGCCTTCAGCTTGAACGGCACCGTCACCACCGGCCCCCGCTCCGACTTTGAGAGCGACCCCAAGTACGAGCTGGTGTACGAGGAAGGAAGACCCAGCTACTTCCGCGAGAAGAGTGACCTGCTGCAATGGAATTCCGATGTCACTTTTGAGCCCATGTACCCTTGCGGTATCCTCATCCGCCCGGCCGCCGGCCGCAAGAAGCTCTCCATCCACGACATTGATGCTGAGAAGGTTCGTGCTCTATCCGAGGTCAACTCCCCCGTCGTCATGAGGGGCTTCTCCAAGACCAAGGACCGTGACCTGTTCGTCAAGAAGGCGGAGGAATTCGGCTCGCCCCTACCGTGGAAGTTTGGCCTGGTCTTGGAAGTCAAGGACCAGGGCGCCGACACGCGCGGTCTGAACAACGTTCTGTCGGCAGAGTGGATGCCTTTCCACTTCGATGGCCTGTTCAAGACCCACAAGGTGCCCCAAGCAGACGGAACTGAGAAGCTTCTCCCCAACCCGCCCAGGTAAGCCATTCCCCCACAGTGGCATAATCCTCACGAACTGTACTCTAACGCTTGGCAACCAGGTTCCAGTTCTTCACCTCCATCACTCCCTCACCAAGTGACACCGGCTTCACCCTCTTCACCCCTTCGCACTTCCTCCTCCAGAACCTGCCTCCCCAGCTGCCTCTCTCCAAGCTCCAGGGACTTACCTGGAGCGTCCAGACCAGCTCCTTCGACTCAACCAAGATGACTGGTCTTCCTCTCGTCGTCTCCCACCCGACGACCGGCAAGCCGTGCATCCGCTACCACGAACCCTGGCCGCAATCCAAGACCGCCTTCGACGCGACCTATGTGTCCATTGAGGGTGCCAGCGAGAGCGAGAGCGAGGAGATCTGCAACACCATTGACTCTCTCCTCCACGACCGGAGGAACACCCTCTACTTCGCCTGGGAAGAGGGCGACCTTCTTGTCAGTGATAACATCCTGACGATGCACACGCGCAGCGACTTCACGGCGGGATCTCCCAGAGAGATGTGGCGTATTCACTTTGACTAAGTGCCGAGAGGTCAGAGCGAGCCTACCGAGGCTGGATCTTTTGAGGCTTGTTTCGATTTGCATGGAAATTTTGGAAAAGTTGCATTTGTGGTGTTGGTTTAGGATTCCCACTTCGTTTGGTTTGTTCTTGGTCCGGATACCTTTGATAGTAAAGCGATATGAATTCACTCATTGCAAAATCTTATCAAACCGAACCCTGATTTGTGCCATGCTATTCACGCAGACTTTTTGCTGGATATTATACTAAACATCGAAACAAAACTTCCAATCAACTAACAACCAATACTCTGGATGCAAACCTAAGGCCCGTCCAAGACTTGTTTTCCTCACCGTACAAGGATATCAGCCTTGAACACAACCTTCAACGGTGAAGATTCCTTTGGCGATGAGGTACCCCACGAAATGTACTCAACTCCAAGACCAGAGATAACCCTTCGCTACAGGAATCTGCCCATTTGTCAAAACGAGACCATCAAAGCAATGAACGCTGCCTGAACCAACATAACGCTGCCGGATCTAGTGGCCGAGTTGTGCTGGCTGCCAAGGCAAACGGGATTGTTGTCGTCTGTGCGTTGCAGATGGCGTGGAGGCGATTGAAACACTTGCGGAATTTCTTGCTGGCCTCCAAGTTTTCTTTGTGGTTTTCGACTCTTCGTACTGGCAACTCGCCCAGCCGATCGAAATCTGCGGGTGGTCTATGTCGCGAAGGAGAGTGAGGGGGTTGGTCTTCGTGATGTTGCAGCACTCGGCGAGAATATCGGCGTTGCCCGTGCTGATCGAAATGCTGCATTGCAAACCCACCTAGGCTATAGTATGGCTCCAGGATTTGGGGATCGCGCGATCTCCTGGGCAGAAGGTGTTATTTACTAGGCTGTAGTTTTGTTCGATGCCGGACATTGTGGTTGAGGTCTGTATGAATGTGCGTATTGAGAGTCTTGGTGTTTCGCAAGGAGATGAGGCTCATACACTTGCTGAATCTATCGAGTTCGTAAGTTCGCAAGTCGAGCACGCTTAATGGATGGCTGAACTATCAACCTTGGTAATTCAGTAGTATTGCGAGGCCGTTTAAGTATGTCTATTGGAGCAGCTAGCGTCTATCACTTCTTGGGCGTCTTCTATGGCAAACATCCCGCTCGATGGACCGACAAATTACGGATAAAGTAGTAGAATACACACATCTGCTAGTTATTACTTGGCAACAGCTTCAAATTATTTTTGAGAACCCAACTCGCGTGGATGGCTCTGGGGACCATGAAAATTCAACTGTAGACCTACAGCTAAGCTCCTAGAATAGACTCGTGTCGCGCAGCAACGCCCTCGAGGGACGTCGAGCGGCCTCATCACTCAGGAGGATTGATTGGTTCAGCAACGAGATCTGTCACAGTTGGTCAAGCATCGAGGAATCACGGCCCGCATCGCTTAGGTTAACTCAAATAAGTCAGTTTGGCGAACCAAACTGCCAGGCCACGGTTAAGGGGCACTGTTCCGATGGAGCCAACAATTGAAAAATGAGTGTCATATCCCCTTTAGTAGAGCTCCTCAATGAAAACTGTAAACAGATGAAAGAAGTGACTTAGAGTTCACCAGTTACTAACCAGTATGGTTGCATGAATTCATCACTTCGAAGTGGAATTGTATCTATTCGTCACAGCGCTGCGAAGCGTGGCACAACAGTGTGCTTTTGAAGTTTTTATGGTCAACCAAAGCCACCAATCAACTTTTCAAGAACTGAACTTGAAAAACACCCCTTCTGTAGCATTCTTCCATTTGTAAAACACATTTGCATTGATGCCGACCGATTGATTGCATTACATGGCTTGGCCTGGTATAACTTAGGCCACCGAGGGAATGGCTGCAAGTGATATTGGTGTCCCATTGGTGAGGCTGAAGCTCACAGCGATCAAGCCTAACGAAGTCTCTGGCTCCCAACTATCTTGTAACTTCCATCATCGGAAGGCCATGTAATAAATCGCTTGAATCCCAGGATCGTGTCTTCCATACCTTGAAAACACGTTTTGGTCTGAATGTATCTGATCAAAAATGGTAAGCAGGACGTCCTATATGAAGCTCACCCGTTCTCGTCAGTCGATGGAAGCAATTGCCTCATCAGCACTTTAGGCACGATAGTCCAATCAGCCGCACCCCCACTCGAAATCGAAACTGTCTATCAATTTTTTTTTCCTCACCAAATTTATATACTCGGCCACTTCATGTCTTGTACTTTAGCCCTGAACGTCATCAAATCTCAGGAACTTGCCTTCGCTACTATGATCTATGTGGTCTTTGCGCAGGGAAACCCACTTCCAGACTTCCATATCCCAGCCTGGACGGTTCCTGACTACGACTCCCTTGATCAATACATCACCGAACTCTTCGGCAGGAACACTGATTTCTCTTCTGTCTATTCTCTTTCAGTGGGATATGTCAGTTGCTTTCACCCTTATCCCAATAACATCACTGACCAACCTGAACTCAGTCTATCTACGGATGCACTGATGCCAAGAACCAATTAAATAAAAGTAGCCATTGTTTCTATGGAATGCCCAGGAATCCTCCATGTGCCTCTTACTGTCAGATTAGAGCTACTAGGTATGTGTCATATGTTATCTGATCAGGTACGAAAGAACATCCCTCTTTGAGTCTGAGAAACATATGCTAATGCTTTTTTGTTCGTAAATCCCAGGTCAAGAAGTACCCTTTGGATTCGAGTCGACTGCCTTCAGCTTGGTTCGCCATGTAACATCGAGCTTGAGGAAGTCATATCGCACAGCATATCAATCAGGTTCAACCTTGGCATCGCCGGGGAACTTGACGTATACAGCAAGAGCCTTAACACTGCATTCAACCTTGGCGTCTTCATGCAATGGACCGATAGTGTGTCCTATAGTACCAAAAGTTGCTTTATTGCCCCCGAGGTGATGTGTGGCTCTTGGACATTCATTCCTTGGATGATAGAGTAAGTGTTCCCCTCCTACAATTTTAGTAACCTACTGGTCTCTACCGTTCAGTATGTCGAATTAGGTGCGAGGTTGAAGAGCTAATGACTAGACAGTTCTTGCAGCACGATGACGAGTGTTGGACACAAATCCAACTAGGGTACAACTCCTGGAAACTCTCAAGGCGGGATGTCTGAAACTTGCGACGTCACAATCAACCCCAAGTCCGTAAGCAACTGGTGCCAGACATCCGTTGCTAAAGACGAATTTGGCCAGGCGATTGGTCTTGTCAACTTTGTGATTCAGGATACGAGAATTTTGAGACACTCCAGGACGGGCAGGCAGCCATTTACTATTACCCAGGCGTTTCTACCAAAGCTCGCTTCAAGTCTCAGTGGCCCGCACCGACGAGCGCTTTTCGTGATCCACCAGTCAAGCCAGAATAGAAGAGCTTTCAAAAGCTTCTTGCTACGGGGAGACATGCTTAAACCTGATGCAAAGTCTGGTGTTTTCAGATATCGAAAACGAAACCATAGTTGGTAGGCCTAGGAGGGTGGACCTCTCTGGATGGCTTTCAGACTTGTGTTCTTTGGGGTGGTAGTTGCCGGAATGCATCGAACGATGACGCGTTTCATTCTACACACGTGTTACCTTTTTTCCCTTTTTCCCCTTTATTTTCTTCGTCCTTGTATTTTTTATCCATTTTTTTTTTTTTGCTTCCCTTTTTTCATTGTTTTCCATTGTAAGTTTTCTTCCTGACTTGGGATTTCGTCGCTCAATTGCAAAGATTATCCTGTTGCTACCTAGCATCTCAAATTTCTGATGTATCGTAGCACTTTCCGTTTTAAGGTCCAATATATGAGATTGTGTTGACCCTTTTCCACGAAATGGCTTCAATATTTCGATTATCATTCAACATGGGAAGTGAATGTACAGATGTATCATTGCATACATCGGTCATACAGATACATGAACGATGTTCCAAGGTTGTTCAATCGCGTATTCGGGCAGAGTCCCTGATATTGAGATTTCGTTAGCTGTGGGATGCCATCCTAGATGTCGTGGAAGGCTCGACAAAAACAGCTATCCCCCTGTTCTGATCGTTTAAATTCAACAACCCGGACTATGCTAGAGCAGACAACGTTCATTGGCAAGTCCTTGAAATCCCAAGTCAAAGAAAGGATATACGTCGCTGTTGGGGCTCGCTTCTTCTAGGTGCTTCTTGGAGTAAGTGAACAATGCAAGAGCTTTTAAACAGTCAGTTTTCTCTAAAACAGAAGGTGCGACGTTTCGAAAATTGAAAGCCCCATTGATTGTTTGCCGAGCAGAAAGCCATTGTCTTCTGTTGAGATCAGTGCCAAGGTTCAACGTTGCCAGCGGCTCCTATTCCGGCCATTATCCTGGCTCTGTCAAAGAAAATCCCCTTAGGTGAGTTGCCAGACGACGGCATTCCTTCCTGATCTGACTTATGTTTTCCCCACCCGTTAAGCTGACACCAAAATCAATGTCACGTTGAATGGCCTACCCTCTAGCTCCTGCCTCCTTCTCTCACGTTGGGTCTTGAGTTGCCTCATTCTCACACACATCCACACGCGCCTCAAGCGACCTACGACGACATCATTCATGTTTTCACTCTTGCCCTAGATTCTTCCACGGTCTATTCTGCCTGCAGAATCTTTGATAAAAAGTCTTTCACCCCTCACTTTCTCTCATACTTTCTCCCACACACCTCCTCTTTCCACCTAATCTGGATAAGCCTACTTCTACCCAACCACTCTTCATCTCCACTCTTCATCATCCACCCAAACTCATCTTCATCGCTTCTTGTGCACTTCCAAACTCCCTCACTCGTGATCAAACCAGTCAGACACTCTACACATCACCAACACTATTCAACATGTCTTCCAACGGCTCTTCCTCTGAGGCTCCTGCCAAGCCGACCCTCACCGATCGTGAGCTTGAGATCCTCCAGCACGCTTGGACCTGCATGAAGTCGCCTCCTGAGGTAAGATCACCCCTCATAATCAATCTTCATCACCCTCCATATCGAGCCGAACTGACACCTTTTCTTTCCTTCCCCCATTGTAGATCGACTACCCCCGCCTGGCCGCTGCCTGCGGCATGACCAACCCTCGCTCCGCCAGCAACGCCTGGAGCGGCATCAAGAAGAAGCTCTTCGCTGACATGCCCGCCCCTGCCGACGAGGATGGCAATCCGGTTGCGACTCCTTCCAAGCGCAAGCGCGGCACTCCGGCCAAGAAGAAGGCTGTCTCCGCCGCCGATGAGGGCGATGAGCTTGCCAACTCGGACGGCGAGGAGAAGCTCGTCGTCGAGACTCCCAAGAAGAAGCGCAACACGCCTGCCAAGAAGAAAACCGCCGCTGCCACTGTCGTCGCCGCCGGCACCACTGACGGCGAAGTTGCCGATGGTGAGGAGACCGCCTCTGAGACTCCTGCCAAGAAGAAGCGCACCCCCGCCAAGCGCAAGACTCCCGTCAAGGGCAAGAAGAGCGCCGCCACTGTTGCGGCCGACAACGAGGAGGAGGTCGAGGCTGCCGCCGATGCTGCCGCTGAGGATGCCGCTGACCAGGCTCCTGCTGCCGATGTCGCGAAACTCGACGTCCAGGATGACGACAAAAAGGATGTCGACATGGAGAAGGGTGACAACCCGGATGAGATCTAAGGATATTGCCTTCCTTGCTCGTTCTGGCACAGCTTGTCTCCCACGATGCTTTATGGCTTCTCTCTTTTGATATCTTAGGGTACCTCTAGGTTTTCTAGCCGTCGGCATTGTCTGAACTTGCCTGACTTGGACTAGCCTTTTGGAGCAGCACCTGAAGATATCGACACTGGACATAATGGTTCTGGGTCATGGTTAACATGCACAGCTCTTTTAATGGGCTCATCGGTTTACGGATAGCTTGGTCGACCTGAGAATAGAGGTCTGGAATTGCATCAAGCTCTATACATAGACTCGTTCCTGCTGCATTGAAATGTTTCTGTGATTGCTGTCGGTCATCCTTTCTCGGCATCGTGTGACGCCAACATTTCGACAAACACTGTGCCCTTGTCAAAGACGAAAACTCGCAGCTGATTGGGTTGACCATCTTTTTGTCTCGTTCTACATTTTGCTCTGAAGTTTTCTTTACTTCCCGTTGCCTATTTCCTATGGGCTATGCATCAACCGTCGCAGTCAAAGCGACCTAAGTTGCCGCGTCTCACTTCGTCGACTGGGCTCCATCTCTATGATCATTCGGTTCAAAGCACGGCGGGCACTGGTGGAACATCATATTTGAAGAGCCTTCCAGCTCTGCAACCAGGAGCGGGTTAGCTCATACGTCATTTTCAGAGCACTTAATATCGTATCGTGGCAACAGTATCCTCTACTTCCACCATGCCAGTACAGGCAACGAACGGCTGGCCGGGTTGGCCATGAAGGACAATGATAGCTGAGAAACCTTTTCGTACCAGGGTGCTATCTTACTTCGATCAAAGACTCTGCTACATCATGACGAGCCCGAAAAGTCCAGTCGGGTGCTCTGGCGAACAAACAGACCAGCTTCTCACCTGGCCGAGCGTAGAGCACCGCGCTAGACCACATCATTGAAAACAAAGTCACCTAACAGATTCCAGAAGTCAAAATACGGGATGCACTTGAGAATTGTTTGATTTGGAAACCAGAAAAAAGCTAGCATGGGTTCGTGGGTTTTGCAAGAGTCGCCCTTGGCCGAAGGGATACAAAAGGGAGGCTCCCCTCCCTTCATCGACCCATCATGCAGCCACAGCACAGCAAGACTCAGACAACTTCAGCACTCTTCAAATACATCTCAATTAAACCTCAACAACCGTTGATAAAAGCAATGTTACATCTCGCGATCATCTTGGCGGCCATCGCGGCCCTCACCGGCGCGGCCACCGCCGCGCTGTGCACCCCGGCCGAGACCTACTGTGGCTCCAACCTCATCAAAGCCGGTGCGTTTCGCCGTGCCCTTCCCTTCTCTTGGGTAACCAAAGCTGACGTGGAACAAAATCAGACATGAGAAACCGCGCGGCCGTCGAGGACGCCCTGACCTCGGGCAGACAGCCCATTGACGAGGCGCACATCAACCAGTCCGTCTTTTGGTGTGCCCCGGCCGGCGTCCCGGTTCCGGGCAAATCCGGACTGCTCTTTGTGACATACTGCGGCCCTGTCAACGTCTGCGTTGAGGGCGGTGCACTGGGCGGTGTCGGCGATGCGTGCGCGCCCCCGAAGGGCAGTGGATGAGGCCTTTGAGTTTGACTCCGAGTATGGATGTGGCGCTTGACGCGATTCACTGAGAATAAACATACATGTGACTGGTACATATGGGTCGGTGGTGTGGAAATGCATAGTCAGGATGCTTGTAGCTCCAAGTTTTGTCTATTCACTATTTCAGAACATGATGATTCCGAGGTTGCATGGTACATATCGCCGACTCTCATCTATATTCCCTCTGGGCTGTGATGGGGCACGTCTATTCCTGGATATACTTCTTCAGCCCGCGGAGGCGCTCCTTGGCGGTCTCGAGAACCTCGTCCTCCTTGCAGACGGCGAAGCGGATGTAGTCTTCGGCGATGTGGGTGTTGGCGTCGGTGTAGAACTCGGTGGGCGGAATGGCGGCGACGCCGACCTCCTGGATGAGGAACCAGGCGAGCTTGAAGTCCCGAGGACGGCTGGCGACGTGGGGCGGGAAGGGGTAGTCCTCGGGCAGCTTAACCTTGGCCATGTTGACGAGGACGAAGTAGCCACCCTCAGGCTCCGAGTAGGGCATGCCCAGCTCCTTCCAGACCTCGTTGAAGCGGTCCATCTTGCCCTTCATGTCCTTGATCGTCTCGTCCCAGAAGCCCTCCTTCTCGGCTTGTTCAAAACCTAGCTTGTGTTAGCTCTGTTCATATCTCGCTTTCTTCAGGCTAGGAGCGGCGGTACATACCAACAGCGCATGCCTCTTGCAGGGGTGACACGGAAGAGTAACAGATGCGGGTGTGAGCGGCGGAGACGTGCTGGATGAGCTCGGCGGGACCCATGAGCCAGCCCACACGCCAGCCCGTGGCGTAAAAGTTCTTGCCTGCGGAGCCGACGGTGATGGTAAGGCGCTCGACCTCGGGAGACAGGGTGGCGATTCTCGTGAAGGGGACGTAGTACAGGCGGTCATACACCTCGTCGGAGAGAATGATGATCTCGTGCTTGACGCACAGGTCGCCGATCTTCTGGAGCTCCTCCTTGGAAAAGACCTTGCCGACAGGGTTGTCTGTGTCTAGTAGTCAGCACGATGCATTGAACGCAAGGGGAGAGATAAGGACGGACGCGGTGTGTTGAGGACGATCATCTTGGTCTTGGGCGTGATTGCGCGCTCAAGCTCGTCGAAGTCGATGGTCCAGTTGGCGGCAGATGATGTTGCCGTAGCACCGTCCGTGGGGGGATGCAGGGGAACATAGGTGATCTTGCCGCCGGGCATCTCGATGTTGCTGATATACCTGGTCAAGAGTAAGCATCACGTCTACTTTTCTGTCGCAAACAGCCTCGGACTACGCTTACTGGTCGAAAAAGGGCTCAAAGACAATAACCTCATCGCCGGGCTCAATGAAAGCCATGAAGGCACTGAGCATGCCTGAAGCGCTATTAGTCCGTCGTCTCCAGGCAACATCTCTCTCCCGTGAGTTGACTCTCACCCTCGTTTGCGCCGGTGGTGATGGTGACCTCGGTCTCAGGGTCCAGCTTGCGGCCCCAGTATGGGGAGTAAGCATCGGCGATCGCCTTCTTCAACCTTGGGCGGCCCTTGGTAGGGCTGTACTGGTTGCACTCAACCCGGTCCAGCGCCTGCTTCGCGGCATTGAGGATGAACTCGGGCGGGTTGTAGCCGAAGAAGCCCTGGCCCATGTTCACAATGGGCTGTTTGGGCGAGGCGGCAGCGGCCTCGTTGATGATGGACCTGGTTGTCCCAGTCAGTAAATGGCTCATGCAGTCTCGTCTTTGGGGTTCAGAGAGAGTCACAGGGCACTCTGTCGTTGCACTGTTTCTCAACTCTCATGAACAGGAAACTCGGATACACACCATACATCCTGTCGCCGGCCGGCGACACGGGCCGCGGGCTTGATCTTGCTGCTGAGGGTCATGGTGCTTGAGTGGAAGCCTCTTCTGGCGGTGCTGCTGATTGTGATGCGCGACCGGAAGAGAGGGCGGACGAGGGAGTTCATGGACGTAGGAGAGCAGTTGATGAGAAATCGGAGCGGCACGGAGGATTTGAGTCGAACAACCCTCTCTCAGGACTCGATTAGACCAGGAGAAGCTCCGAAAATTGGCTGACGCTGATTGCTTGTCTGCACGTCAAGACCCATTCCCGTCTGGAGCGTTAAAATGGCGTAATCGGCCGTCCCGATGTTCGGGGCTTCGCTCTGCAGCGGGGTGAGCCGGCCTAATGCGCTTTTTGGCGGGGTAACAAACACGTTCCTCCTGTCTTATGTAATGACTGGACCCTGACCCGGAGTTTCTCCGGCCGAGTTGGAGTCTGACCCCACAACGTCATTTTGCAGCAGCTTACCCCAATTTCTGTTGCTTCGAAACCACACAGCTACCACACATGCTTAGTCTCTGGCAACTGTTTGTTATGCACAACACCTATTGTTACCTCTTCTTGAAACTCTTCCAGAAACCAATTAAATGAACAAAGATTCCTTTCAGTCAGTGTTTGCCTGGTTCATGTACTTGCCCCGGCGGGTGAAGAGAATGAATGTGAGACAAGCTTGTTGTCACTCCATGAGTGTAGACGTGGGGATATTATGGGTGTATGGAGAGCCATCAGTACTACACTGTAGTGACTCTCACCGAGAAAAGGGTCAACCACCGTTCCGTATCTCTTTTGTTTGACTTTTGCCTGATGCTCTTTACCTCACTTTTCTTCTGTTATCTTTTGATGGTCCTTCACGATGTCGCCGTAGTATCCGCCTGGAACCATCACGGTCTCCATCGTCTATCAAATCCGAAACGGCTACCAGAAAAGTAATTCGATATAATCGTTAGTGCCACCAAGCGAATTCTCTCCATGAAAGACACGTTATCATTCATGTGTTGGCCGCCAATCTTCATGAGGAAAGCTCATTCTCGTATGACACCTTTGTCAATGTTGCCTCACTATTGCTCTTTGCCTTGGGTTGTTTTACTCGCTCTTATTCGTCGCAAATGATATCTCTATTTAAGTTCGCAATACTAAGTTTTGTTAAGGCGTGCACCTGCAACTTTGCTCCTAGCATACAGACGAGGACGAAGAAGATTGAGAACGACCAAACAGCGGATAAGTACGATAACACATACTTACAAAGGATACAAAGAAAACGTTTCCGATGCGCTGGATCCGACGCAGTTTATCCACTGTAGTTTTTAATATAGCGCACCAGAGCTTTTTTGGTCTCTGTTGACGAAGACGATGTACGTTCTTGGAACAATCATCAAATCTCATGCCGAGAAACTGGTTTCCCCTAATCGAAAACAAACCAGCATATTGTATGTAACCTGAAGCCCAGAATTTCATTGCACAGTTCACGGGCAACGAGACAGCAGATGCGACGAACACGTTTATTTCGTTTACGATATGTGACATGAAGTATGTGCGGTTTCCGGCTTTGCCAGAATTTTGTGATAAGTAGACACAGTGAAGGGACCCGCCTGGGGGCGAGATAAGAAAGAAGATAATGAAATACAGGCGAACTGAAGGGAAGTACTCTCTAGCCCAAAGAGTAGGCCTGTGAGATTTCTGCCTTTCGAATGAGGTATCGATACCCGATTGTCGGTATTTGACACCTTCAAGAGGTCCAGCCAGCGACAGCCTCTTATTTGCCCGAGACGGTGTACTTGGAGTTTCCGGCAGCATTGCCCCAGCCCTCGGTGGAAATGGTCTGGTAATTCATGGTGCCGAGCGTCATGCCAAGCTTCTGCCAAGCAGCGACGTGGTTGGCGAAGGTGATGGTACCGCCGTTCGGGCGACCGCTCTTGCGAACGGAGATGTACTGGGTGAAGGTGGTCGTGCCCTGAATTGAGGGCTGGTTGACCTGCGTATGCTTCCAGATGTCGTACTCAGATCCGTCGCTCGTGAGCGATCCGACCTTTGTGCCCTGCGCGGCACCCTGGCCGTTGCTGTACTCCTGGACGTAGTATTCCACCAGCGGGCCGGTAGCCCAACCGTACAGGGAGACCAGAACAGTGCCACCAGTGGCCGAAGTCGAGCCGGAGAAGGTGACGGCTCTGTGTGGGGTGAATTAGTCAAGATGAAACAGGTAGACTCGCAGAATCAGGTGGTTAGGTCTTACCTGGTCTTGGAACCCGTGTTCCAGCCCTTACCGACCACAAAGTCTTGGGCGGCCGAGAACTGTACAGAGTATCCGTTGCTAGTAGGGCTAAAGTTGACGTTGCCGCTTGTCTTGTAGTTCTGAGTGTAGTCCTGGCGGCGGGCAAGGTTGGAGCCGCCCAGCTCGAAATCAGGAGCGTCAGGGTTTGCGACAGGGGATGCGAAAACGCTGGTGAAGAACGAGACGGCCAAGGCCAAGTGAGTGAAGGTGAACGCAACCATGATTTCGGTATTGACTAGGAAGCGCCGGGAAGCAGTGGTTTGGTGGTTCGATGAAACGATTGACTGATGATGCTGGTGATGAGGCTAAGATGGGGAAACATGGGAGAACAACTCAAGCTTTTATAACCATCTCATAGCTAGTCATAAACACTGGTCTCACCTTCGTCCGTGATGCACTTCATTGGTTTAACCGGAAGGTCCCACTGTTGGCCCGCGGCAATCTATCGAAGATCGCTGTGACACATTAATCCACGAACAAGTAAATCACCGACGCAAGCTTTTGCCGAGCCTTGGCCACGTTCTTGACGCGCTGCGTATGCCCTGATCTCACCCTCGCATGCGGTACAACTCATGGCTTTAACCGGGAGGTTCCACCAATGCCCCTGCGACAATCTATTGAAGATCGCTGTGAAACAGCATCACAAAGGAGGAAATCATGGAAACAAGCTTTCGCCCAGGCTGGGCATGCTGTGGATACCGATCCCCGCATCCGGCTAAATGCACGCTGACATGCGATGAACAGCAGGACAATCTAAGGGGACCAGGATACTGGCAAGCGTACTCTTTGACGTCCTCGAAGGTCTATAGCATACGATGCATGAGATTACCGACGTGTTCGCCACTGAGCGTGGCTTAGTGAAGTCGCAGTACGGGGGTTCATTACGCCTTCTCGCCCCCTACAATCTCGGTCAAAAGATCTCCACCTCACCTACCAACAGACCCGGCCAAGTCTGCTGTGTACACCGACTGTAGACTGGATGACGAGTCTGGAAGCGAAACAGACCACTAGTCGATTCTGGAGAGAAATGTGTAATTAGCCAGGCTCATAAATCAGACCATGCCCTCTCAAAATTATGTCTGCGTCAGGCCCACAGTGCACAAAATTCTCCGAGTCCACTATAACGAAGTCGTCGGCATATACATCGCTCTCGAAGACAATTGGGCTATGATTCAAGTATAGAGAGCAACGTGTATTTAGGGGGTCTGGTCAGTCGACCAGGCCCCCTAAACCACACCATCAACCCTCGGAGTTTCATGCCTCCGTCAAGCCCCGCTCGAACCGTTGCGGTAGATCGTGTTCCCATTATCAACATGGCACCCGAACGGCTCGGGTGCAAGGGTAAAGAACTCGAGTATCGGATGCCACGGCAGACAATTTAGGCACCGGATGGGACGGCATATATCTTAGGCATCGAGAACGGCTGTAGGCAATTCAGATTACAGATTGTAACCAAGCCCGTATTTCTTCTTTCGATTTGATAACAAGCCCTCTATCGTCTGCCTTTAGGTGGATTTATTGCGGGTGGCTTCATGTCCCACAGAAGTGAAATAGATGAAGGATGGGCGGGTGTTAAAGCTCGGAGCGCCGCGACAGGCAACTGGTGCCTGCGAATTGTTTCATCCCTTTTTGACGTGACGTATCCTTGCGCAGCACCCAAAAAAGCAGAACCCCTATTGTATCGAGTATTAGTCAAGATCAAACAAACATGTTGGGACGAAAGTCCGATAGTTTCGGTAAAAACAGAAAGAGAAGTGCAGAGGTGTGAGAGGTAACACCTTTGCTACTAGCTAATGCGTGCCTTAAACACGCCAAGACGAGAAATCATTGTGAGAAACTGAGTCAACAACGCATACAATAACGCTTCGAATGGGCATTCAAAAATCGCTGTATGGGAGACTGTGTTTCTCAACTGCCGTGACTTAAACCTGGAGTCTGACACACCCCTGCAAAGACAGGTTCTATGGGGGGGATCAATAGAAACTCTGACCTACGGGAGGTTTGTCTGGACGACGGGAAATTTACATTTGACTAAACGTCATCCCAAGTCTAAAAAGCTTAGGTAAATTATACATCACCTTGACTGAAGTAAATCGCGCCCGAACCTTCGCAACGCAAGATAAGTTTTGCCAGCTTTGATCAAATCTTCAAACGGCACTTGCTTGCCCACCTCAGGAATAATCCAAGCTCTAATCTAGAGACCGGCGATCTTATTAATTTGGCTGAAAGCGCGGAGGCCGTGACGTAAACACTTATCCTTACCCTCATAAAGAGGTTAGCATTGTCGTCAAGCCATCCCTCACTTGCAAAAAGTGCTTATTTCACTTATCTCAAGTACCTTGCCTGTAAACATTACAAATACCCCATCAAGCTTCGACGAGCGTCACCATAAGATCTGCAAGTGGCCCGGTTTCCCGCCCCAAAACTTTACATGTTGACCCAAGCTAGTGGTGTATTCAGCAGTGGCATTTGATGTGTATGAGTTGGGAGGGTTTTTTTTCTTCCGAGACTGGCGCAGTCGCTCACGACATTCTTGAGAAGCTGACAGATTTCATCAGTTTGCGCATCGTCACAAGTTGCATCGTACCACCGCCTGAGGGTCTTTACAATCTTATCGAGGTTGACTGCAATCTTTGGAAGCGTACCGCACGTCACTTTGCGCTGCTCTTGTGTCATGATAATATCAAGTAACTGTTCCGTCATCATCAGTCTTTGCTCGCCCCGAACAATTCGGTTGAGCTTTCAAAACCGATGTTCGGGCGCGTTCATGTCTATGTTAAATGCTGCCATATCTTCTCGGCATATCTCCACGAGCTCGTACCTCAACTTTCGCTCTGGTGTCATGCTTGTCATTTGCTCGAGTAGGGCCCACAAGATGATGCATATGCTTAGGAACATGAGCATGCCTATGAGCCTATTGAGGTAATAGTCAATTTTGAGGCTACTGGGGTGCATGTTGTGCTGAATTTTGTCTCGGTTTCTGGGAGTTTCGAGTCGCCGTAGGGCCCTCGGTTCCAGATGATATGTCTTATGTTGCTTGGACTGATCAGAAGACTCAAGTGGTGTTTTTCTGATATTCTATTGCAATGGCTCTAAGTTAGACAGGGAAATGCCTCCTGCGTGATCAGTTCCTAAGACTGGTCATAGAAAGCGGCTGTGTCCCTCGGTATTGGCATTGGATGATGTCAATATCTGTGGCAGATGTGGGTGGCTCATCGATTGGCACAAGACGGGTAAATCATGTGGTGTGCACTTCATATCACATTTGGGCATCGTTGTACTCATCGGCTGTCTACCAGAATGGCGAATTCACAACGCCTGAACACTTTGATAAGTAAGGTAGAGACTCGCCCAGTCAAACATGTGGCTCGACCCTCAGTCTCTGTGGCGTAGCTGTTACGGCGACTATATTGTGTGGGTACTGCTCTGCTTAAGTAGCTACCTTACTGTCTTCACAGAACCCGACATCTTGTTCTTTTCTTCCTCGGACCACCATAAACCCGACTTTCATGTCCTATGTACAGATCCCGAGCTATGCGATGTCTTTCTGCCATCTGGAGGCGTGCTTTAAGGCATGTTGCGAGGCAGGGGTCGGCCTCAAGGCTGCTACTGGAGATTACACTACTCATCATCAGCTACCTACCACCTAGGTCGGTCTTGTAGTTCGCTTTTACCTGTCGGCCATTCTACGTCTTCTATTTTCCCTAGCCTGTAGTCCTCGTTGCTAGAGCAAAGGAGGCACTTTTTACACTACAAGAAAGGGATGTTCTGCACCTTTTGTACTGCTCAAAGTACACCATCCTTTACCTATAGCGACGATTACCAGGACCTAGGCTAGCTTTACGCGTTCCTACCAGCTACCCATGTGCATTTACACCTTTTCAACTACCTACCCTTTGCGGAATAATGGCACAGTACTACGCTCAATTAGTTATAAACTGCTATTTATATAGGACCTTGCACGGTTTCCAGTTAGGAGTACTTGGTAAGGGTAAAAAGCCGTCTTATACACTAAGAGTAGATTTTAAGTACACCTGGCAACCACACATTATTTAATGACAAGCGCTTCCTGTTGATAAATCAGACGGTGTAGCAATTAGAAGGCAACTTGGTTAAATTAAGAAACTAGCTTGAGTATTATAGCGGGCGTATTTGACTTTACCGGACTGCGTAGGATGTCCCTTATCTCACCTTTTAGTTAACTAAACTCCCTTGCTTTGTATTAAAACCTGACAGCAAATAGCCCTCTTTTATTTTTTTACTTGAGTTCTTTGCTAATATGCAGCGTAACGTCATCATATTCTGCCTGGCATGCCTAATAGATGCTGAAATCAAGGTTAATAGTATGGTGCATGCGAACAATGATCTATTGAGATGAAGATCTAGAGGTAGTTCAAAGCATGTTGCTTCCTCTTTGATCTGGGTTGGGAAAGCATGCCGCGCTAGCCTTCTTCATGGATTCCAAAGCAATTCTGAGCGCAGGAGTATCCACTGGGGGCAGTCACGTATAGATAGAGCAAGGGCGACACAAAGCCGGTGGCCATGGTCGGGTGCATTCTGAATTCTACGAATAGCAGATACTAACTAGGTCACGGATAGGTGAGATATGCCAATTTCTCTACCCACAAAGAATCGCGATGAATCTCTGCGACTCGCCTGTCCAATCGATCCAATGGGTGCCGAGTGTGTAGAGTGACGACAGTGTGTATTTATATGTGGACTCTTTCATAGAGACTACCGGGAAGCTATAGTCAAGAGCTGAAGGGATATCGTGTTGATACTGAAACCATATAGCAAGTGATGGAAACATAAAAGACAGAAGAAGATCACTGGCTTGTTGGTTTCGCCGCACGGCGGTGGTCATTCAGACGACAGCGTAAGCGGCCTACAAGTGAGTGCTCAGGGAGATATTCGACTCGATTTGATGTCTCCAGCTTACCAACGCCTTGCAGAAATCGGGGTCTCTGTTATTGCAGCTCTGGAAGAATGAATTCAATTTGTTTTGGCGGTTGCTGAGAACGGTGAATAGCATGGACGGGCAGAAAGAGTGCAGTATCCAGACGTGATGTGCCGTGAGAGCAGGGTACAAGCATGAGGTCGATTGTGATAACGAAGTGATCATTTCTCGGACGATCCTGAGACCTTACCTTTTGTATAGCACTGCCGATCGATGTGTACGTGGCCGGCTTTCGTCGAATTCGGACATCGGTCCAGTCTTCAGTCCCGAGAGACAGAGCCACCCGTCCATGATGGGTCAACTTGAATTGTGCAAATCGGCTCTGATTAACAGCAGTGCTGGGTGTGCGATTATCCGACACAGGAATACGATTGATAAGTTGACAACAGTGAGCAAAGCTTCCGCTGAAGAACTCCTCACATCAGCAAGGATCGAAAGTATAATGCATCTCTGTCCAAGGCTATCCCGATGCATTTTGCCTCTCTACCAGACAGACGGAGTTAGTGTTGATCGTGCGCGTACTAAGCTTCCTCCCTGGACGCTGCAATGCTTGAAATTCCTCGAGAAACTCACATTCGGAGCAAATCCTCAACTCTACGCAGCCCCACCGCTTTCCAGGCCATAAGAATTCCATCTTCTCATTGGCCTGCATTTCCATACGACCTGTGGGACGCTCACAAGCTGGGCGAGACACAATCAATCGTCCCGTTCGAGCTAATCCCCATTCGTACTAAGCCCCGTGAGCTTGTATCCAGTTCGGGGGGGAACCTTTCTCTGAGTCCCCAAAAAAGTGTCCCATCCACACCACACCCGAACCAAACGAGCAAGGAAGCTGCATGATGGTCGTTTGTTGCCTTGCTTGTCTTGGGAATGTGAGGGACGTGGAAATGCGTGCGGCTACGCGGTAGCGCAGACGTACCCCAGCAGGCCAACCCCAATCCATCCTCCGTTTCTCCTTTCGCTCTTCCGACAATGCCACGCCTTTCACGAACAATCGGAACGGCGTAATCGAGCTCGATAGCGCCCACCGCATCGCAATGCGCTGACTGAATCTGTCCCCGGAGCCTCGCACACAACCACGCACACCCGCATACCATGGCTCTCAACTCTCGCCTGCGGATCGTGATCCCCATCGTCGCGCTCATCGCCCTCGTCGCCGCCCTTGTCCGCTTCCACGAGAGCATCGCCAACATCGACTCGCTCTTCAACCTCCCTAACCACGCGAAGCCAGACGACTCCAAACCCGCCCACGATGAGCACCCGTCGACGAACCCCCCGTTGAAGGCGGACCCGAACCCGAAGCCCAAACCGAATCCCAAACCCCTCTCTGAGCAGACGCCCGTCTACAAGCCCGCGCCGACATACACCCCGCCGCCCGTTGTCGACCCCTTCCCCCTCCTCGCCAACACCGACGCCCCTCCGCCGCCGATCCCCGCGCACAACGTCCCCCGGCCCGACCTCCACAAGACGTACGGCCTCGACCGCCCGCCGCCGCTCTTCATCGGCTTCACCCGCCAGTGGCCCATCCTGCTGCAGTGCGTCGTGAGCTACATCACGGCCGGCTGGCCCGCGTCGGGCATCTACGTCGTCGAGAACACGGGCGTGCAGTTCGCCAACGCCCGCGGCAATCTCACGCTGCAGAACCCCTTCTACCTCAACCATACGACCCTCCGCCGCCTCGGCGTCAACGTCCTCCAGGCCCCCGCGCTGCTCTCCTTCTCGCAGATGCAAAACATGTTCCTCCATGAGGCCCACGCCCACGGCTGGCCGCACTACTTCTACTCCCACCAGGACGTCCTCGTCTACTCCCTCGAGGACGGCCCCGACGACCGCCACCGGCCCGGCGACCGCAAGTGGGAGTTTTACGATGACGCTGACCGCGAGGAAGGGATGCGGCCCGCGGCGGCGGGCCAGCCGGGCTACCGCACAATCTACGAGAACTGCCTGCGCGACCTCAACACGACGCTGGCGCGGGGCGAGAGGTGGGGGTTCCGGTGGTACCAGTACGACCACCTGACGCTCGTGAACCGCGACGCCATGGACGCCATCGGGGGCTGGGACGCGCTCATCCCTTACTACGCGACCGACTGCGACATGAACGCGCGCCTGACGATGGACGGGTGGACAATGAAGCACCGACGGGCGGGGCTGATCAACGACGTCTCGACGCACCTCGAGGACCTGGCCGTGCTCTACAGGGTCCCCGGGGCGGAGGCCAAGTTCGTCGACCCGAACCCGCCGCCGCCCGAGAAGAGGGCCGACGACGCAACAGCGAGCAAAGACCCGGGAGGAAGCGCGAAGCCGTCGTCGAACACCACCACCACCACCACCACCGCCGCCGCCGCCGCCGCCGACTACTTCCGCTCCATAGTCAACGTCGCCCTCGACATGACAAACTACAAGTACCGCGACAGCGACCATAACCGCAACTCGTGGCAAAAGAGCCAGCACGGCGGCGCGGGCGAGCCCTACTACTACGACCCGGAAGGGTTCGCCGAGGCGTTTGAGGTGCTCGTCGCCGCGGGCCGCAAGATCTTCGAGCTCAAGTGGGGTCGCGGGGGGTGCGACATCGCCGAAGGGTACGGTTTGAGGATCGAAGACCAGTGGCGCGTCATGCCCGCCAACAAGAAGGACGACTGATGAGGATCGGTACGAGTCGCGATGCCCAGTGCGCGTTGTCTTGACTGGTTTGCCCCCTCCTACCTTCAGTCCATGAGTAGAATCCTGTTTTGTAACCACCATTCCGAGTCAGTGCCCACAACGTCATAGAAGATGGCGAGTAATTTTGTACAAGTAGTGTAATGACAAAGCCGGCAAAAGGGCGGTTGGGCCGGCCGGCGACACAATTCACGTTTTTACGGCCGATCAGAGAGAGAGAGCATTTCATGAAGATGGACATATAATAATATCTTGGTATTCAATGGTCGATGCCATCTATGCGGCTCACGCACAAGTTCTATCTCTCATCTCGGAGGAAGGACTTCCAGCGCTGGGTGCCATGCGGATACAGGTCGTAAGAAAAACAAAGAAAAGGTAGAACAGATGGGAAATCGTACACGTGCTCTCAAAATGCCCCCCCAATACGCCATACCCGTTCTATCTAGGTATCCCTCGGCCGCGATAATCAAATCCCAAATAACACACGGAGCGATTGGCTCGTTACAGTATACAACTGTATGCTTTTGCTGGGCCAAGGTGCTCCCACTCTCTCACAGACATATCGTTATAACAAAAACAAAAAATAAGATGCAGAAGCCCCAATTGCGAGCTTATGCCTCAGTGATGTTGCGTGCCAGGGCACCACCAGCCTGGATGTCGCCCAGACCGGTCTTGAAGCCGCTGGCGGAGGCGGCGACCTGGGCCTTGGGGGCGTACCCCGACTTGGCGCCGCCACTGCTGAGGACCTCCTCGCGGGTGACGTTGAGCTTGTCGGCGGACAGACCCATCGACTGGAGGAAGTGGACCGTCTCGGTCCACTCCTTGTTCTTGCGGGCCTCGTTCCAGCCGAGCTCCTCAGCCATAACGTCAATGACGCGGGGCAAGGCGCGGAGGGCAGACTCGGCATCCAGGAAGGCGAGACGGGTGCGGCGGGAGATCAGGTCGGTAGCGGTCAAGGCGGCCTCGGCGCGGACACCGTGACGGATCTCGCCAACGACAAAGGGGAAGTTGGGGATGATGCGCTCGGAAGAGACAGCGGCGACGGACCAGGCGCGGTCGCCGTAGTTGTGGGCCAGGTGGTTCGCGACATCAACGTCGAGGGAGAACTGCGAAATGAGGTGGCTGGGCAGGTGCTTGGAGAAACCGTGGGCACCGACAAGGGGAATGTTGGTGGTGATGCACTTGCCGGTGGTGGTGAAGGCGGGGAGACCGGCACCGGAGATATCAGGGAGCGTGACGGGCTTGGGCTGGAGCTTGAAGGTCGTGATGGCCTCGTCGACGGCGTCCTCGGCCATCTGGCGGTAGGTGGTCCACTTGCCGCCGGCGCAGGTAAGCAGGCCGGAGTCGGAGACGGTAACGAGGTGGGAGCGGACGAGAGATTCGGTGTTCTTGGCGTTGGGGTCCTTGACCAAGGGGCGGATTCCTGAATAGGCTGTTAGTTTTCCGTACAGTCGGTGCGTTGTAGGAACATGCAATGACTTACCAGACCAGGCAGCAAGAACATCAGAGCGGGTTAGGGCGGATTCGGGGGTGATGAGCTTGTTGACCTCCTTGAGAATGAACTTGATATCGTCCTCGCGGGCGATGGGCTCACGCTCGACGGGGGCAGCATTGTCCGTGGTTCCAGCCAGAGTGTATCCTTGCCAAGGCAGCACGAAGATGACACGACCGTCCGAGGTAGCAGCGTCAAGCAGACCGATTCCGTTGGGGCAGATGTCACCAGGCAGCATGATGTGGGCGCCCGAGGCAGGGGCAACAATGGGCTTGCGTTCGGGGTTGTCCATGCGCTCAATGGCGTCAGCGAAGGGGCCGGTCGCGTTGATGACACCCTTGGCGCGGACGGTGAAGGCGTCGCCGCCGGGAGTCATGACATCGCGGACCTTGACGCCGGTGATCTTGCCGTTAGAGTTCTTTTCCAGAGAGGTGACTTCGACGTGGTTGACGACGGTTGCGCCGTAGAGCGCAGCGGTCAGAGCGAGGGAGACGTTCATGCGGGAGTCGTTGTGCTGGCCGTCGTAGTAGACCAGAGCACCAACCATGTTGTCGCGGCGCAGCTTGGGGAAGGCCTCGAGGGCCTTGTTCGTGGAGACGTAGTAGGAGCTCTCGAGACCCTGGGAACCGGCGAGGAGATCGTAGGCCTTGGTGCCGGCCCAGAAGTAGGGGGTCTGCCACCACTTCTGGATGGGCAGGAGAATAGGCAGGGACGAGGACAGGTGCGGGGCGACGTTGAGGAAGGTCTTGCGCTCGTGGAGAGCCTCCATGACGAGCTCGAGCTGGGAGTAGTCAAGGTTCCAGACGGCCTTCTCGAGGTAGCGGACACCGCCGTGGACGAGCTTGGTGCTCTTGGACGAGGTGCCGGCGGAGAAGTCGTCGCGCTCGACAAGAGCGACCTTCAGGCCGCGGGTGACGGCATCGAGAGCAATACCGGTACCGGTAGCACCACCACCAATGACGAGCAGGTCGTACTCCTGAGCATCAGAGTTGTGAGCGCGCAGGTCGGCCAGCTGAGAGGCGCGATCCTTGGTGGAGGGGAACGAGGGCGGCACGATCTTGCCCTGGTTGTCGCGCTTCAGCTCCACAAGCGGCTTGTCGAAGCTGTGAGCCCCGCGACCGCTGAGGAAAGTCGAGTAGGCGACGACACCACCAGTGGCGGCGGCGGCGGCGATGGCGACGGGCCTTCTCAGGCTCGAGAAACGGGACGCCATGCTGTGGACGGGTCTCTCGTCTTTACTCGGGGAGGTTTAGGCCGAGTCCAAAGAGGACGAGTATGACGTTGTGTGGTAGGGAGATCGGCAGTCCCTGGCGTGGAGTGGGATAGCTGTAGCTACTCTTCTCTCTCAATGTTGGTTTGGTTGGAGGGCTCACAGGTTATGATCCTGGAAAGCAGAGGAAGGGGAAGTAGGGGGAAGAGGAAATAAAAATGAAAAGCAGAAAAGAGGAAGCTCAATGCTTAAGAGGGTCCGAGGTGAGGATGGTGATCGGCAGATGTCAGATTCCGCTGGGAACGAGAGAAAAAAAAGCAGGTAGGCGGGTAGCTCCCCCGGGCTGGGCCGCCTCGCTCACAAAGTGTGCGCTTCGATTCGTGGAATGACACCCCGAGCTCGAGCAGGAATGGCCCCGTTCGGCGAGATCAGAATCTTCCGTTAGGCTGGGCTGGGCGGACTGGAGGCACAGTACGTATGACAGGGTATATGGAATCGGGCGAGGGCGAGATACTATGGAGAGAAGAAGGGAAGAAAGGGACCTAAGAACCGGAGAGGCTAAAAGTAGATCGGGAAGGGGGGGGGGGGAGGAGGTACGGAGATACCTGGGTTTGGGTCGACAACCACGGACGGTCATGGAGATCGGAGACGACGGTACATACTCCGAGGACCATGCTACGGGAGAGAAGAAAGTGCTCGCTCTGGCCGGTAGCGACGCCATCGCATTGGATCTTACCCCCACGTGGTCGCAGGCGCGTCCGTGGTATGCCGACCAACCTAGTATCAAGTCGCCCTGCTTTGGCCATGCCAATTAGGTTGGTACCACCATGCCGTTTGCAATCTGATGCGCCACGGCATTGCTTTGCTTTGCATTACCAGACACTCGACCGCCCGCGCAGCTCATCCTCCAGGTCCGGGATGGCCCAAGCTGTGTGTCGCCCGCCCACGGCGCTGCAGTGACGGGTCGCTGGCCGACATGGTGCAGCATCGCGATCAAGTCAAGTCAAGTCAGGTCAGGGTCTGACATCATGGACTTGAAGGAAAACATGGCACCGAGCTCAGTCCGAGCTAGCTGGTAGCGCAATTGCGCAGTCCAGTCAGTGGATGAGCGAGCGAGATAGAGTCAGGAAGAGGCAACGGGGACCCGCTTCGCGTTCGTCATGTTGGTAACAGCGCAGGACCCGGTATGGAGAAATGATTGGGGAAATGGCCCAATGTCGAGGGGCCCCGGGGCGAGCTGGTCGCGGGAGAGGGTCGTCGGTGCCATCGGTGCCATCCCATCCGTGTGGTGTTTCCAGTCAGAGCCTCAAGTGCCACCAGGGGTTCTCTATGCAAGTCGGTGCTGGGAGACCGAGACAGTGACAGTCTCGGGTTCGAGTCGGTGTTTGTGAGACTTGTACCCCTGTCTCGGTGGCTTCGGTCGTCATCACCGAACATTGAAGAAAATTGGAGAAGGGGTCCTCCCAAAAAAGAATTGGAGACGGCGGTTCGCAGTAGAAGGAAGAATGGCTGGCGCACTAGCCTGGGTGGGCGTCCCCATTGGCTCCCCCTTCTGATTCCCGCTCTCTGGACCTACCATCTCTTTCCGCTGCCACGACGTTCGCGGCCCCTTCTTTCCCCTCTTTTCAGCTAACCCCCGAATGCTCATCACGCACTTTACACACATACGCACACACACACACACACTGCGGAGGAGTCGGCCTCGCTCTGCCTCGGTGTTCTGGCTCCGTGACCATAGCCAGCTTGCAAAGCACCGCTCAGCACCGCTGATGGATGGCACTCTGCACCCTGCAGAATCAGCACCAGAGCACCGCTGCCCGCCGGATCTCGAGACACGCATGATGCACGCACGCATGCAGCGCACCCGGCAACACCACCAGCATCACGCACGGAACGGAGGCAGAACATCGAGAGCAATCGGCCCGGCGAATGGCCCGCGTCTGAAAATCTCCTCCTGGGCTCCTCCCAAGTATCCATCGTGGCATGTTTGCCCACCCAGCGCCACGCCACTTTGGCACTAACTGTCCTTCTCCTTCGCCTGCCTCACACGTCGGCCCTTTCACCGGGGTCTGATTAACCTGGGGCTCGCCTCACTTTCCACGTTGAGGCCCGATGTGAGGCTTATCCAAGGGGTTTGAAGGGGTTTGAAGTGCTCTCAAGGGGACGTCTGGTTCATCTTAAGAAGCGGATGCCTTCCTCTCCCCAATGCGGACCGTTTTTGGCTCCCGCGACGGATGGCCAGGCCACCAGACGCCAGGCTCTTCTCGAACGAACTGTTGGGTGTGCATACGACCCAAGCACCGTCGTCCCAAGGCCGTGCCGTGCCTTCGAGAAGCCTTCCCCCCCAAATACCTACTACGACCAGCACACACCACCCACCCGCTACGACAGATGCTAGGCTCGACATGCCACCTCCCGCCAAGCCGTTCCAGTCAAGGAAACCTGCCTACAGCCTGCCGACTCTTCCCTCCTGACCCAGCTATTACCGCGCCCTCTGGCATTTCCCTCAGTGCCCACTCGACGGCCGACGTCCGAACTCGAACACTTCGAGTCACTGTACCTTCGCCATGTACCTCGACCTGATCTGGTACGTGTACGTACAGAATACCGGGCCCGGCTCGGGACTCAAACCCCTCTGAGAATGCAACTGTGGTAGGGACACCGTTGTCGTACCCGCACCGCATCCGCCCTACAGGCACACACCCGCCGTCCGCCGCTCGTCGTCGCCGCCACCACAATCCTCACTGCACATCTCACGGCCATGGTCACGCGCCGCAGAGCCACGCCGAACATCCCGCGCTGCCCTTGCAACTCGCGTGCGAAATGTGGGAGGGGGGAAGAGAAGGTGGCACACGGAGGTGGGAACACTGAGGTGGGAACACTGCAAATCTGCCCCTCGACTCCCTTTTCCCTGCAGACGGTCACGATGCAGTCATTGTTTTCCAGCATGGCAGCACTGGTTCCCTGTCTATTCGATTATCCAACGCCAGTCCCTGCACCTAGAAGGCCTCGCCAAACCGCTCGAAATACCCGTCGTTCCCCGTCGGTAGTCAGCCAACCCGGTGTTTGACGGGCTCGATGATTAGCTCCAGCTCGTTTCGAACCTCGCACACTACAGCTGCGCCCCACGGCATGTTCGTTCTCTAACAAAGTGTTAATCTTAGCACGATCGCATTATTGTCCCCAAAGTCAATCCACATGCGCTTCCGAACCTTCCACCCAATCCGAAGTATCCATCCCGGGTCCTAGGGTGCAGCTTGACTGCAACCCTTGTTGCATGTTTCTCTGGTCCTTACGGAAAACTAAGCCCAACCTTATCTGGCAAAGCGCAACGTTCGTCGGCTCCGGAATAAGGGCCAATAATCGAGGTCGACTGTCCGATGAGAGGTTGGGCGAAACCCTGGCTCGTTGGACTGTCATTGATCCATCATTGTCGCTTGAAAGTCACTGTACGCGATGTCGACAACCCAAGTCACCTCGACTAACACGCAGCAATCGTGGGCAACTCTCTACTCCGCCACGATCCATCTTAACCTTTTGCAACATAAAGGTCATGTTCGTTATCCGCTTCCGGGCTTTCCAAAGAATGGTCATCTGAGGTTATCGTACGCGGCGTTTCGACCTTTGCATCATTTCCCGTCGCCACTCCGTCCAATCCACCCACTCCTACCTTGGCATGGCCAGAAGTTCAGGCGACGGGAGATTATCCTCAACTTTGCTCATCTTCTCACGCTAGAGCTTACAAGTCGCAGACTGTCAAATTGCCGCAAAGCTTGACAACTCCCCAAGCCCACCCGAAGTCACCTCAATGCATGCGTTTCCTGCGTAGGCGGAAACAGAAGAGGTATCGATGAATGGGCAGTGCGGCCAACCGCGCATTGAAAGTCTAGGTGTGTGCGATGGCTAAGCAGCCAAAGCCAGCATGGCAAAGCTTCATTTCCGCGTCTCTCGTACCCATCGTACGCTCTTGTATGCCGTTTGTTTCCAACTCGAGCATTGACGATAGCATTGGGGAGACCAGGTTGATCAAGGTACGGTTGTAAACGGTGAAGAGCCACCGGGGAATGGCCCTCATGCTGGGGACCTGGACTGGGGGCTTTCGGCCTCATTGCTACGATGTTACCGAATCCACCAAACTATTGGATTCTAGCCGTTCCCAAAACGAATGTGCAAATCACTAACCTGGCCTCTTTGGGGCCGCTCACTGGTATTCTGGCCTCTCAGGATTCAGAGAACCCCAGCTCCTATAGCTGCAAGTCCAGACTGTCATTGATTGCGTGCAAGCTGCGCTTTGCGAGTTCCTTGCAGTCTGGCGTTCTGGAAAGCGATTCCGGCGGCGTGGGTGCATGCGGCCGGCCCCCATAATTTCCTTGGTCTCTATGGCAAAAATCGCCGACACGACGGAAGAATTCCCAAGCCAACAGGCCTGGCCCGCACCTCGGGCGTCGTGACAATCTTCCAGCGAAGTGGCTTTTTTCCCAAGGGGTCTCAAGGGTCCTCACGAACATACTAATTGTTGGCAGCGCGCCTCTTTTGTAAGTTCATTTCGCAACGTAGAAGCAGTTCTTGTTCTTGACGGCTCTCTTCCGTCTCATCACTCGTATAGTCATCGAACAACTTTTTGAACTTGAACATTGTGTGATTCGTCGCCAAAGATTACAGCTACGAATAGGACAAGTTGAAATTGTCTCTCCCAAGGAAGAAGGGGAGAGGGTGAAATAACCAAAGACCGCTAATCCCGCCCATATCGGCCATACCAGCACCCAGCACCAGCAGCAAACAACCCATTGCGCAGCAAAGTCGCTTCGACCCAGCAGACAAGCAAGCACTCTTAACAGGACTTGACCAACTCAAGCAGCGACGCAAAACGACCGCAAAAAGAAAAAAGACCAAACCGGATTGCGCCTCGATCGCTTTTTTCCAGGATGTTGTTTACCGTAAGGGGCAGGCTTCTTCCCGTTTTTGTTTCATTTCTTTTTTCTTTCTTCAGTTTGGTTGTCGATCAGACCTAACCGCGCTCGCTCGTTCTCGCGCGACCGAAAAGACTCTCATATCTTTCCCAAAATTTCCGAGTCGGTCGCCCGTCCCTCTTCTTACAAAACCCTTGGTATCATCCATCAGTTTCTGATTTCTCTTCACTCATGAGTACCGACAAGGTCGGGTCCCATGATTTCATTGTCATCATTCATGATAACGAGGATGTTGTCTCACGCACAAACACACACACACACACACATCAGAACACATAACAGTCATCATCCCTTTACACCTTGTCCAAGCGGTTCTTGTAGGTGTTGGACCAGACGTCTCGGCGGGGCCGGAAGAGGCGAGTGAGGCCAAAGTAGGGCGTGTTGATCGGGCTCTCGCCCGTGTACATGAAGGCGTCGTACAGGAAGCCGCCAAAGAGGGTTCCGAAGAAGGGAGCCACCATGGGGATCTATCAACCATTGCGTTAGTCACGGGACTCAGCAAAGGTGTCGCCACACACACGACGACCGACGCAACCGCCCCATCCGAAAAAGGGCCGAGGCAGGAAAGGATTCTGCTTACCCAGAAATAGTACCCACCCGCGGACCACACCCCAGGTCCGTATCCGAGAATGTACGAAACCAGGCGGGGGCCAAAGTCACGCGCCAGGTTGATGGCGTAGCCAGTCTCCCAACCCCAGCAGGCACCGATGCCGAAGATGAGGAAGAAGAGGGCCAGGGGCATGAATGGCCCGGCGGCTCCGTTGGCAGGGTCGGCGAGCGCGAAGATGACGAACTGGAGGATGCTCGACGCGATGATTTCGGAGAAGAACATGCCCGTCCGGGTCATGAACTCGGCCGGGTACGTGCAGAAGATGCCGGCCGTCGAGTTGGGGCCCGAGACGGTGCGGATGCCAACGCCGCCCTCGAATGCGTCAATGGCCTTGATGTAGTTGCCGTACACGATGAAGGCCGCCGCCATGGCGCCCAGGAGCTGGCCGATGAAGTAGATGGGGAACTTGCGCCACGGATGGCCGCGGTACACGCAGTTGGCAAGTGTCACTGCCGGGTTGAGATGTCCGCCGGATTTCTTGCTGCAGTAGACGCCGAGCATGACACCCAGTCTGAGGTCGAGAGTTAGCCCATCTAATCCTCTCATGCCACACTACGCCATACGATGAAGTCACGTATGAGACGGTTAGGGAATTCCACTTACCCCCAACCCCAAGAGATACTCTGGTAGTCACCCTTTGTGCTGTTACTCAGGACGACCTGCGCAACGACACCGTCACCAAAGAGGATCATGACCAAGGTTCCAAAGAACTCGGAAAAGCCGTCCTGGAGGTTCTCGCGGATGCGCGACCAGGCGAGCTGCTCCTCCTCGTGGTGAGGAGGGAGCATGCTGCCAACGGCGTGCTCCTCGTGGGTTTCCTCGCCTCCCATGTCGTTCTTAAAGGTCGGGATATGCTGTTTGCCGACGGACGACGACTCTGACACCGATTCCGCTGTGTGGACAGTGATGACCATTAGAACCGAACCAACAATTTGAGATGGCAGACACCGAGAGGGGTGAGGGGGAGAGAGAGAGGCAAAGGCAGAGGCGAGATGGAAAGATGAGAAGTGATGAAAGAGAGAGGGAAGGAAGCAGAACGCGGGGTGGTGATGGAAGGATGGGATGAAAGGGACGGGCGAAGGTCTGGCCAAAATATCATCCCACGTCCAACCCATGGGGAAGAAGCATCTTCTTATGGTCCCCACGGGCTCATGGTGTTCCCATGGGGCTGGACACCGCTGCAACCGATCCGCCGGGTTTGGGTCTACTTCTTGGGGAAAGACGAGGAGGGAGACATGGGCCAAGATTGAGGGGGTGAGGTTCGCACAACGGGGGGCGAGGGGACAAGGGGAAGGGGGCGGTACCAAGGTATCGCGACTGCAAGGGAAATCTTTTTTTGACGCTTACCCATTCTTGATCACTTTTTATTTGCTTGTGTGTGTGAGAGAGCTTGTGGTTTGGGTACGTGGACCCCTCTTGGACCGACTCAAGACAGAGTTCCCCGGGGATTCCACGGCGTGTGGTGGTGCCCTGGGATGATTTGGGATGCTCAACAACCGAGACGAGGGGGGCAGAGATGGAGATGGAGATTGGTTATCTCTCTCCTGATTCCGGATTCCTGGAATGACCGACAACTCGGGTTGGGACGGGGGCCAGAGGCAAGCGTCTCGGTGATACGAAGCTCGCGAATATTCCAAAACGGGCCTCGTGTACGGGTCTCGCGGAGAGATGGAGATGCAGATGGCGCGCACGAGATGAGGACAGGATGGGATGAGGGGAAAGTCGAACGATGTGGGCGGGAGAGATGGAAAGTCGCTCAGTGTGCGTGTGTGTGAGAGAGAGTGAGAGAGAGAGGGTAGAGGAGGAAGAAGGGCACGAGGGTGGGACAAGGGGGATATGATGCAGTTCGGTGGCTCACACCGAAGATGAGGTTGGACAACGGCCGAAACGAACGAGATATGCTGCGGCGCTGCGGTATTGCTGCTGCCGGACGGCGGCCGAGGCTTTGAAGGAATTCTGGACCTTGCTCTCTTCCTTCCCCCCGCTTATTCAAACCCCCTTCCTATCTTTGGTCCGGGGTTCGCCAAGGTACAATGGGCGTGCGCGTGCGTGGGTGCCGAACTGTCCACGGGCAGACAAGACCGGAGGCGCGCAAGGTTGCGCAAAGTAGAGGTACAGCGACGACGAAGCAACTCCACCCGCACCACTAATAGCAGTAGGCTTCACTTCCCGGCACGGATGCAGGGTGCTTGTGTGTGCGTGTGTGCGACTGCAACTCTCTTGCCGTTTCCCTCTTGCTTCGCATGCAAAGGATGTGGTTCTTCGAGGTAAGCTTCTGGGGCAGTTCCCACGTGTGGAGAGGGGTATGATGGGTCCTGGAGCCTAGGGAAAGGTGAAAGCGGAGCAGGACCAGACGAAGACGCGCGTGAGAGGGCAATGCCGGCGGATAGAGAGAAAAAAAGTATGGGGACCTTTGTGTCGAAGGAGGCTGGAGTTCCTGGACTTGAGGTAAGTTTTCGGTGCGTCTTCCGTGAAGTGGAGGGCCCCAGTTTGAATCCTTCTAGTGGTCGATTTCGTACAGATGCTGATTAGGCATGGCCAAGGAGTTTTTCGTTATGCAACTCAATTCTTTTTCGGGAAATCCGTTCAGTCAGCTCTTCCCAAGGGTCACCCCATCATGAAGGCGAGGAGAAAAAGAGTTGACTATACTGCGCAAGGTCTCATGACACCCTTTCGAGCTCGAGGGCATGCAGTCAAGCAGTGGTGCAGCAACGCGTCTCTTGTGTTTCCTTCCCCATTTAAAGCCGAAGTGCGACGTTGAACCTGGACTGATCAGATCGGAAGATTGCCTCTTCCATGATGCATCCCTGCACCATCTGGGGCCGGGCGATGGCGCCAAGGGGTCCATTGAGGTGGAGCCCCAAATCTGACAGTGATGGAGCGGCGAGCCACACCACGCCCGAATCACCGCGGCCAACGTCATACACACGAGGGTACGTCTATCATTGGTGGTTGTGGGAAGAGACGAGAGGACGGACTGCTCCCCGTCATGTTGAAACCATTCCCAAAAAAAACTTTTGCCTTCTTTCGGCCAAGGCTTGGAGCCTCTGCCAATGACGTGAAGCTTTCCACAATAGAAAGTAGGCAGACCCCAAGCAGGGAAAAAGCACAAGAGACGGAACAGTCCGACTCAGGATGCCCGCCTACACACGGGCGTTCTCCCGAGCCTTGGTCCTCCTTGAAGAGGATGCAGTCCGCGGTCACGCAGTACAGGCAAGGCAACCCCGTTTCGTCAAGTTTGCGGCCGTGATCCCTGGTTTGCATTGCGATGGAACTTTCGCCTCTTTCCCCGCAGTTGGTTGCTCGAAACTGGACAAATGAGACGAGAGGTGAGCGGGCGAGTGCAACGTAGCGGAGGGGAAACAAAGGTGGCAGGTCAGCGACATGTGGACTGGTTTGCCGGCCTTGGCCGGTTTTGTATACTTAGAGATGAGGGGTGGGAGAAGTCTTCTCTCGGAGCGCATGCAGACTGGCATGGCGGGTCGGCATGTGGTTGGTTTGCGACTCTGCTGTATACATGTTTCGGCATGTCATTCCAAGACAATGTTGGTTCGTCCGTCCATTGCTTCTAGCGTGGGTGTTGGGGACTATGTGTCGGGTTTGGAATTGGTGTCGCTGGTTGGTCGGTTGTCAACGGCGCCGAATCGCACTTCTGCCGTCCAGCCCAGCCGGCTTACAGACACAGCTGGACAGATGGAAGAGGATGCTCGTTCTCGTTCCAGTTTCGATGCGCCCCCTCGTGTGCGCAAATAGCAGCCGCAGCAACTGCAGCAGCAGAGCCCAGAAAAAGCGCGGCAAACCAGCGGCGCAGGCCCTCCACACACGTACGCACACATGCGGAGGCGACCGGTGCATCCTTCTGCTCTTGGAGCTCGAATCTAACCCGGGCGGGCAAGGCCACCAGTCCATCTCCTTTTTCGTGACAAGTTGTTTGCGTTAGTAGCGTTATTAGTGACCCAAGTCGACCCCGCTTTCTTCGACGAGCCTCGGGCCACCGGGGCCCTCTCAGCTTCTCGCAGGATAAAGACCGGCATACGGCCGGACCCACCGTGCCTCCGTGGAGTTCGCCGACGCAGACCGAAACTCGTGCAGTCGCAGTGCAACTGGAAATGACATCAATCTCATCACGAGGGGATCCGGCCCCCGTCCGCCCCCGTATCCCTCCACTTTTGCTCGCTGACCACGGCCGACATTGCTCGTCAATGTCGAGCCATGACCGACGTAACTCGGTGCATCCACCCCGAACCGACCCTTTGATGTAAGCGTCCCCTTCGTTCCGGCTTCTCGCGTCGAAGGATTCGCTTGCCTGTTGGATTTCTTCAATTTCCTCGTGGGCACATGTCAAAGTAACCCACCCCGTTCGACCCGTTCGCATTCCCCCAGTGGGGATGATCCTGCGTCTGGGGCCCCCGTTGACAGACCAGCGGGTTTGTACCAACGCCCAGCTCCTTGGTGCTCATCTCGTGACATCTCCACACGATCTGGGGATGGGGTAGAGGAGATGCATGGGAATGAGGGGTAGCTTTCGAGAAAGCTGTTGTTCCCCGTGGAGGGAGCTAACCCGACAAGCCGCGTGCGCTCTCTTGTTGGAGACGCAGGACCGAGACTGGAGCTGAGTTTCCCGCCTGCGTGGCACCTACAAATATTTTGTCAGCCCGTTGAAACTTTAGTCTTCATCGTGTGTCCCTCTTACTCTTCTCTCTTCATCCCGTTCCGCAAAGATACCCAACTTCGTCCCTTCTCCTCCTTCGCGTCGCGCCCGCCGCCGCCGTCTTTGAATGCTCTCGTCTCTTCTTCCCGGCCGATTCAAACAAGACTCCCACAACATGTCTCCCACTTCCGTGAACGGGGGCGCTGGCTCCAACATCTCCTTCGTCGGTGCCATTGACCAGGGCACCACGAGTACCCGTTTCCTCATCTTCAACCCGCGCGGCGAAGTCATTGCGACTCACCAGCTTGAGTTCAAGCAGATCTACCCCAACCCGGGGTAAGTTGCGCACGCCCGCGCTAACTCAATTGGCTCGTTGGAGCTGCGCCGTGAATCAGAAAGCTAATGCGATCGCGACAGCTGGCATGAGCACGATCCCGAGGAGCTTGTTTCCTCGGTCGAGAAGTGCATTGACGGCGCTGTCCAAGCCTTCGAGACCCAGGGCCACTCCCGCGACCAGATCAAGGCTGTCGGTATCACCAACCAGAGAGAGACCACCGTCCTTTGGGACAGAACCACCGGCAAGGCCCTGTACAACGCCATCGTCTGGACCGATACCCGTACCAAGGACCTCGTCCGCCGCCTGAAGCAACGCCTCGGTGCCAGCGAGCTCACCCAGCGATGCGGTCTCCCTCTTTCCACATACCCCTCCGTGGGCAAGCTTCTTTGGCTGCTTGAGAATGTCCCGAGGTCAAGGATGCTTACGAGCGCGGAGTCCTGGCTTTCGGCACCATCGACACATGGTTGGTGTACAAGCTCAACGGCGGCATTGCCCGCGACGTCTACGTCTCGGATCCCTCCAACGCTGCCCGTACCATGTTCATGAACATTCACACTCTTCAGTACGACGAGGACCTCATTGACTGGTTCAGAATTGACCCCAAGAAGGTCAAGCTTGCCAAGATCGTCCGCTCCTCGGACCCCGAGGCCTACGGTTCTCTGCACAACACACTGTTGAGCGGCACAAAGATCACGGGCTGCTTGGGTGACCAGTCTGCTGCTCTGGTCGGACAGAAGGGTTTCACTGCCGGTCTCGCGAAGAACACCTATGGCACCGGTTGCTTCCTGCTCTACAACATCGGCCCTAAGCCCGTCATCTCCTCCCACGGTCTGTTGACGACGGTCGCCTTCGACTTTGGCCCTGGCAAGACCATGTACGCCCTCGAGGGTAGCATTGCCGTTGCCGGTTCTAGTGTCAAGTTCCTCGTCGACAACTTTGGGTTCATTGAGTCGTCCTCCAAGCTCGGCGCGCTCGCCGAGACCGTCGAGGACAACGGCGGATGCACCTTCGTCACTGCTTTCAGCGGTCTCTTCGCCCCGTATTGGATCGACGATGCCCGCGGTACCATCTTCGGCATCACTGCCTACACGCAGCGTGGTCACATTGCCCGCGCCACTCTCGAAGCCACTTGCTTCCAGACCAAGGCCATTCTGGACTCTATGGAGAAGGACAGCGGTGCGGCTCTGACCGAGCTTGCCGTCGACGGTGGCATGTGCAACTCCGATCTCGTCATGCAGGTAAGAACAGGAAAACACCCCCCGGCCGGACCATATCCGAATCTCGGGCGAAGATAACAAGCTAACCCATGTCACAGACCCAGTCCGACATCATTGGCATCCCTGTCAACCGCCCAGGCATGCGCGAAACCACGGCTCTTGGCGCGGCCATCGCGGCAGGCTTTGCTGTGGGCGTGTGGAAGAGCTTCGACGAATTGAAGGACGTCAACCTCGAGGGCCGCACCATCTTCAAGCCCGCCATCTCCGACGAGGAGGCTTCCGAGCGTTTCGGCCGTTGGGAAAAGGCCGTCCAGATGAGCAAGGGCTGGTCGAGCTAAGAGGTTTCCTCTGTTGCTGTGCTTTTTCACGTTCTGATGTCTTGTTCTTTTTCTTTCTTTCTTTCTTTCTTATTCGATATACCACATTCTGCTGTTTGGGAGGTCGAATCACGATGGCGTGCGCGCATGGACTTTTTGGCGCCACTTGGAGAGAAAAATCCGTTCTGTATCATAGGCAGTACGACGATATGACGCATTTTACCTCTGTCGAAATCCGCCTTTGTGTGTGTGCCCGGAAGCTGCTTCACCTTGCCCCGACCCTTGGTGCAATCTTCGCAAGACTGCCAAGTGGACAGTTTCAGGGAAGCCCGCAGTTGCATCTCCGTCTCGATGCCACTCCACGTGCGTATGTTCCTTGCAATCCGGATGATCGGAGGGTAAATCGTCTCCACGTCTCCATCCGTCCCGTTCAGACTGAGTCGCGAACACAACCACTACGGACTGCAAATGACTTCATCGGATAAGCTGAGCATGTCGTGCGGCCTTGTTCCGAACAAGACCCTCCAAGACAGAGCGTAGTGAAACGCCAACCACTTGATAGCTGGCGAATGGATCTAGGGCCTGCGGGAGAAGACATTATCGAAGCCACTGCCGTGCCCCCCACAGTTTGACGGTTGCGCCGCCCCATGGATGATCCTCGCGGGAGTAGGCTCAACAGGGGGGGGGAACGGCGAGGAGCGGGGAAGGGTTCGGAGTGGCCGGGGGTGCGGCATTCTTTGCCAAACAGAGGCTTGTCGGTTGCAAACTTGGAGACAAGATGAGGGGAAGAGAGGCGGCGCGGTTCCTGCATGTCGTGCTGTAGTCTTCTTGTAACCGCACCGTTACCTAGTCCGTTGTGGTGTCCATTTGTGCAAGTCTGGTGACAGACGGCTTCGGAGGTGGCTCTTCTTCTCGTAATCACCCCCCAAGGCGCCCCAAGGGTTCATCGTTGGACGCAACGATGTCCCCTCATCCGACCCGTCCGTCCCATACTTGCAGGCGGATGTGCTTGTGTGAGGGTTTTCCGGAAACCGGGAGTTTTGGGGCGCAAGTGGTTGGTGCGCAACGACGGCGCGTGGGGGAGTCTTTATTCGTGTAATTCCGTCGTCTTCCGTAGCTGTGTAGCGCACGCAGGCAGCCTGGCAGAAGTTGGCAGCAGTTGAGTAGTTATGTTGCTGCGCAAAGATGACCCAACTCTTACTGTGGACGAGAGTGGGCCGATAACTGGATCCTTCTTTTTTCCTTCGCATCCTTACAGCGCTTTTGTGTGTCGGGTGAAAACCCCGAGGCGTCCCGCGGCTCTCAGTCAGACTCAGACACACCAGTGTTTGCTGACAAAGTCGCTCATCGTGGTCTTGGCTCGCCGAACTTTTTCCACTTGGTCGACCAGCATTTTCGCCTCTCGCTGAAGATTCGGTGCTTGTTTCCCACTCTCCACTGTTCGACTTGCAGGCTGCACTCTGCAGCTTTGAGCACACAAGACGACACCGACTGACTGACACGAACACGTTGGCTGTCAGGCGCTCTGCTGGATTCGGCTGTCCACGTTTGACCCCCTTCCGCGACGCAGCCAACCACCGCGGACAAGGCCGGATATGACCCATGCGCCTCCAGGTGCTGCGGCGCATTCCTTTTCTGCAGCATCCTGGACCTAACCGGCTGAGGCAACTCACTGTTCTGCCGTCTGCTACTTGCTGCTGCTGCTGCACGTCCGCCTACTAGTGAAATGACCATTTTCTGACATCAAACTCGGCAAGGCTCCTCAAGGCTCCATCCAGAAGGGTCCTGATAAGAGCAACACCATCGCGGTCCGTCAAGTAAAAAGGGGAAATGTGGAGTTCCCACGACAATGGGACAAACATGCTAGACACGAATGCACGTCCGCAACAAATGGCCGAGGAGGAAGCGAACTCGGTGTTCAGCCACGACGAGGGCTCGAGTGGTGATGACACGACCAACAACGGCTCGGCCGGCGCACCGAGGAAGCGCAAGAGGGAGAAGCACCAAAAGACATCGTACGTTGCTTGCCGTTGATACTGTGACCCCCGAACTGAGATGAACGGACTTTGGCTGACCGAACTCCAGATGCGAGCTGTGCAAGGCGAGAAAGGTGAAGTGTGATCGTGCAGAGCCTGCATGCTCATGGTGTGCCCGACACAACCGAACCTGCGTCTATCTGGAAAGACAGAAACCGGGAAGTCGCATTGGGTTCAGTCTCGAACTCGAAGCCAAAGTCAACAGGCTCGATGCTCTTCTGCAGGCTCTTGGCCGTCGTGTAGAGGAGCACATCTCCAATGACCACGTCGCTACTGCGCCAGCTCTCTCGCCAGCCATCAGCAACCAGGCGCCCTCCCAACCCGAGGGGTTGCATCAGGATGTGAATGGCGTCAGCCCAGCCCCTGGCCTTCCTAGATCAGCACCTACGTTGAATGGCAGAACACCAGCCTACTCGAGCCCCTTCTGGCAGGGTGGCGATGCACAGGAAGCCCTTCAGAATGGTGATCGAACCTCCGTACAGGCCCTCCTGAACCTCTCGGCAAGCGAATCTTTTAACCAAGCAGGCGCATCACCCAGTGTTGCCGGGCCTCGTAAAGATGCATCCTCTGTTCAGACCGTGTCGGAGTTCCCACCACACGACATGCTCTATACGCTTGTCGACCTGTACTTCAAACATTGTAACACCTGGTGTCCTATTCTGGACCGCAAGACGACTTTCGGTGCCTTCTTTGGCTCGACATCTCTCAACGAAGCCGACCGGGTCCTGTTGCACGCGATTGTTGCAACAACCCTGAGGTTTCTGAAAGACACGCGACTGTCGCCCGAGATGCGGTCTCACTACCACGCGGTATCGAAACACCGGGTGCAGATATACGCGATGGAGAACGTCAGCATTGCGGCGCTGAGGGCCTTGGTCATCCTCTGCCTGGATGAGTTGGGAACCTCCAATGGACCCCGTGGCTGGAATATGCTTGCGCTCCTCGCGCAGAATGTGAGGCAGCTGGAACTCTGCGAAGAAAGCAGCGTGTACCTCACGGCCGAAGCGGAGGAAACACCACATACCGGTTCGATCCGTAGGGTTACGACGGGACGACCTGAATCTTGGATCGAAGATGAGGGCCGCCGGCGACTTTGCTGGATGGTGTACCTCCTCGATCGGTACGCAACGATTGCAACGACGACATTCGATTTCATGCTCGATGATAACAAGATGAAGCGCGGTCTGCCGTGTTCGTACGACCTGTTTTCCCGCAACGTTCCCGTCGAAACGAGGTCATGGAGCCCGTCGTCCGACCAGACTGGTAGCCCAGCCATAAACAAACCCGAAAACCTCGGCAGTTTCTCATATCATTGCGAGATCCTGCGAATCCTCAGCAAGGTCCACGACTTTCTCAAGACACCCATCAATGTAACATCGTCAGCCGAGATGGCTGTTTGGCGCAACACATACAGATCATTGGACGGCGCGCTCGACAGTTGGCTGCAAAGCCTGCCGAGCGAATACAGCAGAATATCGGCTCTGTGTCACTCCGATCCAGCAAGCCGCGTCGCCAACTGGTTTATGCTGCATAGCGCCTATGTCACGTCGGTCGTACGCCTGCATTCCTCTGCTGCGTACCCTACCGTAAGATCGCACATCTTCGTCCCATCGCACTATGCAATGCAAAGATGCTTGTCTGCTGTGCAAAGTCTGGGTGACATTGCGCAAGATGTGTTTGAGGCAAACGGTCTTGATCTTTTGGGCCCTCCTTTTGCATTTTCCCTGTGGGTAGCCGCAAGACTGCTACTCATCCACGCCGCAACTGTTGGTTGTCCTGTTGATCCAAAGATTGACTTCTTTATCGAAACCCTGCGTCATGTTGGGCAGTACTGGGAGGTAGCGAATAACTACGCCAAGATCCTCGCTCGAGTCGTACAACGCGGCCGTCAAGGCGACATGAGCTTCACCGCCATGAGAAAGCGAGTAACCCGAGTCCCCCGCCTGCTCCTGTCCCCTGCTAACAGTGTGTCTTCCAGGAGCGCCTACGATTTAGTCACGTTGACATCCTCCACGCGACGGTCCGGACTGGAGCCGACATCAACTCAAGTAACGTCTTTGAGCGAACTGGACAATATTGACGTTTTTGACTTTTTCAATTACCCCAAAATGCTGGAGCCGACAAGGGCGGCCAACGGCCAAACGAACCTGCTGCAGTCGCAGGCCATGAGCGGGTTGGGCGGCGATTCCATGAGGACTACAGGGCTGCCAGATCCAGAGTCGGATTGGCTTGGCTTCAACACTCCCTTCAACTGAGGCCGTGATGGCGTGGTTTGTTTTCCATTATTTCTTTGAGGGGCCGATGTCTCCAATTTTAGACACAAAAAACACACCGAAAGCGAAGCTGGCGCTAGGAGGGACTTGATGGATATTGTTACGGCGTTCGTGGGGCGTTGTACCTCATTGATGGATCTCGTGTGGCTTCGCGATACAGCCGCAAGGAAAGCCACGAGAACCGCCCAATTGAAATTGCTGATCCCCGCACAAGCTGACGAACGACGCTCCACTGTGACTGGCTGAGCCACTTATGAACGTCCGTGTCCGATGACGTTGAAACGCTCTTCTTGGTCCCCTCCATCACCTTCAACTCCAACTGTTCTCGCAACTTTGACGGACGTATCGGTTCGTGTGCTCAACCTAGACGACTTTTGTGAGATTTTACCTGTACATCTTTTGAACAATCATGGCGCCAAACCAAGGACTCGTGCACCTCAAGGAGTACGATATCAAGGACAGCAATGTCGAGCTCATCGGCACAGACATCGACCACCAGGTGAAGTACAAGTCCGCGGCCACTGAGCCAGCTTGGAATGAAGGCGGGGTCGGCCAATCGGCGGGACTGCACGTCTGGCGCATCGAGGATTTTGAGGTTAAGCCGTGGCCGAAGGAGAAGTACGGGCAGTTCATGGACGGTGACAGCTATATCGTGCTCCACTCGTACAAGGTCGGCAGCAAGGAGGACGCCGAAAAGCTAGGCCACGACATCTTCTTCTGGCTCGGTGCCCACACTTCGCAGGACGAGGCCGGCACCGCTGCGTACAAAACAGTGGAGCTCGACGAGTTCCTGCATGGTGCTGCGACGCAGCATCGCGAGCTGCAGTCGGCGCCGTCCGACGAGTTCCTAGAGCTGTTTCCTCGTATCTCAATCCGCTCGGGAGGCGTCAAATCCGGATTCCGTCATGTTGAGGACGAGGAGCCCAAGGAGGAGATCCTTACTCTGCTGCGCATCTTCAAGAACCCGTCTGTGGGCGCCAACGGAGTCGTGGTGCACGAAGTCGAGCCGACGTGGCAGAGCTTGGACGAGAGCGATGTGTTCGTCCTAGACACGGGCGACAAGATCTGGCAATGGCAGGGCAAGAGCTGCAGCCCGATGGAGAAGGCCAAGGCAGCGCAGGTGGTTAACGACATGACACTGGCCAAGCACATTGACGTCGAGGTTCTGGCGCAGGAAGAGTCGAGGTCCCGCGTCATCGTGACTCTTCTTGGGGCAGCGACGATACGCCTCAGTCCGGGTTTCAATGCCCCAGGCCTGTCCGGTCAGCGTCCAAGGCGCATGCGGGCGAGAGACCCCAGAAGCTCTTCCGACTCAGCGATGCCTCGGGCGAGCTCAGATTCGACATCGTCAAGGATGGCAGCAAGGCGGCTCTTGCGGACTTTGACGGGCAGGATGTCTTCTTGTTGGATGATGCGGGCCGGGCCGTCTGGGTATGGGAAGGACAGGGTGCCAGCAGGGGAGAGAAGGCGAACTGGCTCAGAGTTGCGCAGGCGTATATCCGCCAGCTGCAGGGAGGATCTGAGGCTGAAGAGGCCTATCTCACGCCGCTGGCCAAGGTGACGCAGGGTAATGAGAACCGGGCATTCTTGAAGGCTGTGCAAGTGTAAGGTGAAGGAGGTTTTTAGATGGCGGCAATGTCAGGCACTATCTGTAATCAGTTTGAGTCCACATGCTCGTGGCCGATGCTGTGCTGGAAACAGTTCTTCGCCGAAGAAATTGTGCTGGTCTCTCCGAGTCGATGGTCCAGATGTGACGCTTATACGTGAGGGCACAGATGTCGTGTAACTACAGGCTTTGATATGTACAGGCTCACGTTGAGCGAACGTTGGTAAGCGACAGAAGACGTAAAAATGCTCAGGAGGGGACTTGTGATAGTCGGGCCCAAATCCTCATTCGTCATGTTCATGGCAGAGAGACAGCGTAATGGTCATTTTGTGGCTGGGAGCAAAGAACCGGCAGAGGAAGTCGTGCTCCACCGCGCCTTCTTTCTGAGCATGACATGTGCTTGCCTACCTTACCTTAACTCAGGTGGAAAGAGGCAGGGGTGAGACCGGTCACCAGCGGCGGCAGGATCTCCCGACCAATGGTGCTTAGGGAGCCACACCAAACCAAGCAATCCTTCGGACAAGGACCGCCTCCGAAGTAATGGCCTAGCCCCAGCTCGACATTCTTCCTCATCCAAAAGCCATGCTTACAGCTCTGGGAGCAACCGGCAGTCATTGTGGCGTACGCCGCCTACTCGCATTACGCAGAGATGATAGTCCTCACAGCTAGCGTGAAGCCCATGTCAATGAAAAGAACATGGACTTTGGGCCTGGGAGATACGAGATGAATCTAGGTAAAGCAGCCAACATATCACCACGTGGATAGGTGCAAAGGCGTAGAAATAGAACCAGTGTGAGAATCAAGTATGATACATGTTGAGGCGAGTTACTGTTGTCATACGATAGCTCTCTTGGTGCTGAAAAGTCAACCTCGAAACACCTGCAGCCCCGGACGCAATGCCGCAAAACGGGCAAGCCAACAGAAGGCCTAGCCAATTCTTGATGTAGTCAAGGGCGGTTGCTTGCGTGTGATTCGGCTGCTACTGTCGACTACATGCGAGGCACTGCTCCCAATGTTGCCAGGGTTCTCGTTAGCTTCATCAAGATGGTGCGACTTGCATTGCACCCCGCCGTAAGCACATCATGACGGTAAACAGGGGTGCCAAGGCTGTTGGTAGTATATGCAAAGTCTGAACAGAGCTGGCCTATCGAGGCTTCGATGCAAACATCGGTTTGGAGCAAGTCAGCACCATGTTTGTGATTGTTCCATCTGGTAGTGGTGCATCTCCAGGTGCTGATCGTGGATCGTTCCGAGTCTGTTGGACCCTTGAATCATCTGGCTTACTCTTCTTTATGGGACTCATGAGAGAATGAGAGATTTCAGCTTGAGGCAAGATTGAGATGAAATGGCATTTTGCCGAGACTGCAGGATCCGGAGCCGGTAGAAACCCGGGTGCCGGATTTTGACCGGAGCTCGAGAGCCGGCTGGGTCAACCCGAGAAGCTTTTCGATCCAGACAGGAAACACGCATCGTGAAGCCGTGATTCTCATACCGCATATGAGATTAGCGCAGCAATCTTTCAAAACAGCGGCCTTCAAAATGAGCTGAACTTGACTTCAAGCTTCTCCTCACACGCCCTCGGCGTTGAGAATAATACACCGTTTTTCCGCCCGATTCCTTTGATGGTTGAAGTACGGGCAAGTGATCCTGGATACTGCAGCAGGCTGTCTCGACGAGATCCGACCAACTGTGGTCGGGCGAAGTGGGGAAGAACGAGTAGAGATTGGTTGGAAACCTGGCCTGCTCTTGCGCCGATAAGGACACCCAAAAAGGTGCAAGAATCATATGGCGTCCTGACCCATGTCTTCTTCGATTTCGCCTCGATGAGAACGGGCGTTGGCGATGTCGACGTGGTCCAATCGATGGACTCACGAGGTGTCGGTGAAAGCAAGTGGCGCCTCTGCCTCATGCAGAAGTGACGCGATGTGAGGCCTCCCCGCCTCACTTTCCCGCTTCACTTTCGCGTCGGGATCCGCCTTGTGAGGCCTCATGAGGCCTCATTCTGCCTGGTGTTTAGGCATCAATGGTTCGCCAAAGCCTGACAAGGCGTCCGACTTGCCTTGTCTTGACAAAATGGTTCGCACCTGGCCTGCTTGTGTCCGGGCATGGATGCAGCACAGCTGTGACCAGTTGTTCCCAGCTGCCATCAGTGGCACTGTTGATCGAGAACTGTGCTGCTCTTCGATGCCAAGAATGATGGATTCTTCAGGGAGCGGAAGAGAATGTCGAGTGGGATTTCTGGTTAATGGTGTTGGTACAGGAAAGAGGCATATACGATTCGGGAAGACAGGATAGAGTTATCCGTCGGATGAGTCCGGGCCCGCTCAAGACAACGGGGTTTGAGGGTAATGAAAGCCATCTTTGACGAGTGAAGATAACTTGGGTGAGGATAGATATTAAAGAGTTCGTTGCTCGTCGGGGAAGCCGAGAGAATGAGGAAGGAAGAAGAAGTGATGCCCCTTGAAAGGTGGTGGGATCGTGGTCTTTTAAGATCTGTCTTAGCAGGATTCGAGCCTTTTTAGAAAGAGTTAC
Source organism: Colletotrichum spaethianum (assembly GCF_022836535.1). Lineage (NCBI taxonomy): Eukaryota > Fungi > Ascomycota > Sordariomycetes > Glomerellales > Glomerellaceae > Colletotrichum > Colletotrichum spaethianum. The sequence continues at coordinate 643,107 of NW_026054780.1, read as the reverse complement.
GCTGCACTGCCCTGCAGTACCCCACTAGTGTCTGGGGGCTGCATATGCTCTTCGTATGTCCTCCAATAGTGTCTAGGGTGTGCATATGCTCGTCGTATGGCCCGTAGTTTCATTCCATGGTTGGCGGACTTCTCCACCTACTGACAGAACTTTGAGGGTTGTGATGGGACGGTATTGGGTAAAAGGAACCGGTAGGGCTGATTTATAAGGCGACAAAGACGGCAAATGAGTGGAAAATGCAAGGCGAACCATGCGGACCATATTACTGCATCCTTCTGGCCTGTTATACCTATACGGATGGTGGGTCTCAGATTATTCGAGCACGCAACAATTAGCGCCGGCTGCCTCGTCTTCATCTCTTAGCCAAACTTTGACCTGTTTATATGGATGGTCGATCTCAGATCATTCGAGCACGAAACATCAGCCAAAAACACCCACGGTGCGTGCCAGCAGAAGAAGTGACGTTCGGTCGTAGTACTCTGCAGACTTCTCGAGGTGCACAAAATCTTGCGGGTCTTGACACCCTCTTGGTTACGTCTACTTACCGAGACGTGGCATTTGGAGTTGCACAGTGGCTGGGCTGTCTCACACCCCCCGAATCTCATCCTGGTGAGCAAACACGCCTCACTTGTCGTTTCTCTTCGTCCTTCAAGTCATCTCGTGATGTTCCCACCACCCGTCGGTGGTAATGGCACATACGTGGCACGATTCAAATCGTCGAAATAATTATGCTCACTTCATAACGCCGGAAAAGGAATATGGTTTAAACTTTGATTCGTAGAATTACAGTGGTGCAAACTACAAATTACTGCGAGGCATCGCCGTGTATCCTCCGCCTCATGCTATTTATAAAAAGAAGGAATCTAGTTGTGGGCAGGAAAAACAAAAGTCTATGGGTTATAAAGAGTGTGTATCGTGTCATTAAATCGTGATAGGAAAAGAAAAAAAGAAATCCCAATAGAGTCACATTCAATCTCAAGCCTGGGGCGCGGCGGTGCGCTTGGGCATCTCCATGTTGATGCCGCGGAAGCGCAGACCGCGCTTCTTCTTGGACGAGGTGCTGGAGGTGCTGGAGCACCTGACGCCCTTGCCATGGCCCCCATCGTTGCTGGTGACTTTGTCGAGTACTCTGGCATTCAGGCCGACGGCGAGATCCTGGTGTACAACCTCGTCGTGAGCAACATCCAAATCACCACTCTTGGGGCACCAACCTACATCCGCATGGAAGACGCCAACATCGGCGTCTGGACCGCCGACACCGTTAACCAGGAAATTGCGCAGACTCGGGTACGTTTCCTACACTCTCCACCATAGTGATCTTGAAGCTGATGAACGCATCACAGTTTGTCGGATACACTTCGGACTCCTCCAACAACGTCAAACCCATCAAGATCTACGCCATCGAGTACGACCCCTGCACTGGCCAAGGCGTCGACCGCGAGATCGCCGGCGTGGCCGTCCCCAACACCGAGGCCCGCAACAAATTCGAGTACCGGATCAAGGCGACCCAGAGCGACCAGTACGCCCGCGAGTACCGCGTCGTTGCCGGGACCGGAACAGTGACGACCAAGAACGGCATCGTCGCGGGCCAGTACGTCATGCCCGTGTCCGAGTGGATCCAGCCCGAGGACAGCGTCCCCGGCCGCCCTCCTACCCCCCACGACTTCAGCAGCTACTCGTTCCTGACAAAGGGGCTGGGCCGTGATAGCGACAACCAGCTCTGGGGCCCGCTCACCCCGTTCCCCCAGACTGGCGTTACTGTCTACGACACCTCCAAGTGCGCGCCCGCCACCGGCACAGGCACGGGAACTGGCACCGGTACCGGCACCGGTACTGGCACCGGCACTGGCACCGGCACTGGCTCTGGAACCGGATCCGCGCCCGCCGCAGCCAGGTACAAGGACGTCGTGACCATGCCAACTCTCAACTGGGTCTCGTCCCAGAGCGGCACCCTCACCGTTGCCTGCCAGTCCAACAGCACCGACGACGCCGCTGTTGCGATGAAGGTTAGCTACGCCAACAAGGACGGCATCACCACCAACCTGACCATGACGTCTGGTGGCAAGGGTCTCTGGAACTTCCAGAGCAATAAGATCAAGCAACCAAACACTGGCTCGGTCATCTGCAAGAGGCTCTGTCTCTCGCTGATATGGCATTTGAGGCCCGTTCCGGTTGCTATTCCTCTTTTCGGCTTGATAGACCTGCCTTTGTTGTTTTTTCCTTTTCCTTTATGTGACTTAGACTCGCTGCACTATACCTATAGACTTAGACTACTGATGAATAACGATTATAACAACCAGCCAATCACTCCGTCTCATTGTGAGAAGACACAGTATTGAGTGTCAAATTGCTGCTTCAGAAGTCAGCAAAGCTGCTTGAATGCGAAGGCAGTACTTTCTGCTCTCAAGGTAACAACATCCCCTGACACACGTCTCCGGGGCCTGCTTGTCAACTTTGGCCCAGACCTGCCGGCACTTCTAGTCAAAGTGCCAATGCCAAGCCACATCAAATATGAGCCTGGCTTGCTGTCGTGTTGCATGGAAGGCAGGATAGCGCCAAGTCGTTGCGTGTTGGTGCAGGATGCTAGCGCGCGGTAGAAATGACGAGGAGGCCAACATGCGAAATTGGACCCTGACTCGCGTTCGCAGACCGAATGGACTATTGATTCTACCCCAGAAAGTATAGCATCGAGGTTGTGCATCTAGGTCGCATGTGGCGCCAAGTCGCGAGCTGGACTGAGCCGAAGGCATCGTCTTTGTCTAGCACAAACATGGCTGGTTAGGCGTCTCGCGGTCGCGCCGCCACGTGTTTTCGACTGTCAATGCAGGTCAAACACAAACGATTCGAAAAATTACTCTTGGAATTTCACGTAACAAAACCATCTCTACTGTAGTCAACGTCAAATTTTCAATGTGGTGCAGTAAGTGCAAGTTGTTAAGAACGTCCAGGATGCAATGCTTCACTGCAAGGGTTATTATTCCAACTAAAAAGCCGTCATAGAACAGCGTAAGGTCTTGTGGCATCCTACAGAACCAAGCCTTGGATTGCAGTCTTCTATTTTTCTCTTGGATGAGGTTGGTTTTACAGGTTTTTTTATAAAAAAAAAAAACTCAGCAGCTGGGAGCCTCGGATAAGCACGGTATTCTTCAGCCCCTATTAAGTCCACAGTATTGACTCGAGTCACATGTTCATTTGTCGCTATGCGAGCATTAGCAAACAGGGATCCGGCCATTCGGTATTCTGTCCGACCTTTTTCTTGCTTGAGTTATATCTTACTGGAAGTATTGTCCCTTGAAACCTGGGAGGATCTCCTGCCCCTCAGACGACTGGTAGGTGACACCCTTCTTCTGCTGCCATGTCTGCTTGAGGGTGGTGAACTCGCCCATTGTCGGGACGCGGTGACCCCCGGCCTCGAACTCGTTCTGAGTGAAGCCCCCGCGCTTCAGCACAGGTGAGTCGATGGTCTTGAGCACGAGGTCATTTTGAGGACGAGCGAAGTAAAGCAGACCCAGGCGGTCGACGTGACGCTGGTCCTTGGGCGGCACAGAGACCTGGTACCATAGTCAGCACAACGAGCCCACGAAGAATCCGGGTGCAAAGGCGAACTTACCCTGTGAACGGTCGACTTGACGTAACCTCCAGTCAGGAAGCTGAGGGCGTCGCAGGTGTTGACAGTCAGACTGCCATCAAGCGGCTTAGCCCACTTCCAGTTGCCAGTCTCATGGTCTCTAATCTGCAGCGCGGCTACCGGCTGGCGGAACAGAAGAGTGATGGTGCCCAGGTCGGTGTGTCCGCGAGACCACAAGCCGTCGTCGAGCTTTTCGATTTCCTCGGGGGTGAACTTGGAGTACTTCATGTAACGCAGGTGGGACTCGTCGTGCGTTTCCCACTTGTGTACCTTGGTAAAAAAGTCCTCGGGCAGCTCCAAGGCCAAAGCGATGAGGTGGTTCAAAGGGTCCAGCACCTTGTCATGCAAGTCCTGCGAGGGTCGTGAGCAAAAGCTTGTGAGTAATTGACGATAGCGGTGCTCTGAATACCTTGGCAAATCCCTCAATCTCTTCTTTGCGGTCTTCCAGCAGAGTGGGAAGGGGCTGTGTGATGTGTCCAGCCTTGGCTGATAGTTACATTCGTCAGTCGTGGGTCTCCATGTAGTATGCAGGTAGGTGGCGGCAGAACTTACTGGCCATGTTCCAGACTTCGGTCTTGTCCTTGATGCCGCCACTCAGGAACCGTCTGCCTGCAGGACGGTATCCGTTGTAGTCACCGGAATCCAAGTCCGGCTCATACTTGAGCTTCTCCTCTAGGGGAAGCTCGTAGAACTTTTGACCGAGAGCAAATTGTGTGTCAACAGCCTCTTGTGAGATGCCATAGTTGATGACATAGAAGAACCCCTTTGTGCGGATAGCCTCAATCAGAGTCTGGGCGAGCTCTTTGTTGCCCTCTGGTGTGCCATACTTGGCGAGGTCAATGGTTGGGACTGCAAGGGGTTCTTTTCTTAGCTCTAGACCCTTGGGATGGTTCGTGATTTCTCACTTGCGGCGAATACATACGGTCAGCCCAATCAAGATTCTCCTCCGTCTCGGGGACGTGGCTGTATTGGTACAACTGGGAAACAGCGGAGGGCATCTTGGGCGGTGAGACGGGGTATCTTTTCTGAGGTAGCAGATCTCTGTCGAAAGCTCACATTACCCAAGCCCCAGGGTTCCAAGCTCGCCATTTAACTATCAACCATGAACACTGCCCCGTGCGTCGCAATTCTGGACCTTACAAACCACACGTATTGAGCCGATACGGCACCTGTTTCTGCAACCCCCCATTAGCACCTTGGCCATCAAAAGACCAATGACAGCAAGCTGATTTTGTTTCATCGCTCTCCAGGATTGCACACTTGCAGCTTACCCCGCGGCCTCCATACGCAACGAGACCACTTTGTTTGGTTGAGACGCTTGGAGATGCGAGATCGCCGCATGTCATCATTTGATAACGGATGGCGCAATCCCCACCCCCGCCGTACGTCGTCGGCTTTCACATTACGGCGCCGGACATCCACGCCAGTGACAACTACAGCCGTCTCCAATCATTAGCCGGAAACTCGCTCCGTCGTACAACTCGACTGCCGGAAGATCACCGAGTTCGGCGGGACATGGACGTTGGTGTGCCTAGACTCGCGATCTCATTGCCGCATCGGAGACTATTGGCATTGGCGTTACCCGCTATCCCGCGTCTTCCCCCAGCACAATTGGATATTCGTCATTCCTGGCATGATGGCGAATAGTGGGTGGAAGTTCTGGGCGAATGCACGCGGTCGCGTGTCGGCGGGCGAGGCCCGGGGGAAAGCATATCGCGGACGATATGTCGCTTGACGCTGACAGAAGCAAGGGTGAAAAGTGGCGACTCCTCATAAACCTGTCAACATATTGGCGAAACTTGGGTAAAAATGAGATTTCGAAGGGTTTCCTCTTTCAGATAGACGTATATAACACCTCTCAAGCTGAAGTACCGGACGTGGATGCAATCTATCGGCCTGTGTTCGACAGTAACTTTTGCTAACAATGGGGGGCATTATACAATCAATGAGGAAGAGCAAGGTGGGGGCGGTGGTGATATCGGTGTTTGACTGGTATCGTAAGTACTTAGAAGTACCGGTCAAACCGAGGAGCGTGGCTGACATCAACAGCCTCTCACTATTCAACGGCGGAAAAAAGGTTGCTTAAGAAACTGGACCTCGCGATTCTCGTCTTCGGAAGTTTGAGCTGTAAGTCTCATGATTATGAAATCTAGATATGTAGAGTGGCTAACCCAATTGGCACTTACAGTCTTCTGTAGAGTCAGCATAAGTCAACATCAGCTCGCCAACAGTACAAGGCTAACCCACCAGTAGTTCCTCGGTCAGCAAAATATCACAAACGCATACGTCTCGGGAATGCGGGAAGACCTCAACGCATGGGGAAATGAGCTGAACTACTACGTCGTAGCTTGTAAGTTGTCTTTGTGTCAGCAGTTAACCATGGGTAACGCTGACTGATGGCTAGATAACACGGCCTACGTGATCGGACAAATCCCACTTATGACTCTTCAAACCAAAGCCAAGATGTATGGCCGTAGCCAACAGTACTCCGTGCTGTGAGACTCAAGATGCTAACGAGCTATAGTGCACCCTTCCTGCTTCCCTCGTTGCAAATTATCTGGGCAGTCATTGCATTTTCGCAGTCTGAGATCAAGTACAGCTGGCACCTGTACATTTTGCGTGCCATCACTGGCTTCTTAGAAGCTTCGTCCTTTGGAGGCACCCATCTCATTCGTGAGTCCTTTTCGAGAATTTGATTTGCATCTGATTGCTCTGCTAACTCGACGTCAGTTGGTAGTTGGTTCAAGAACGAAGAGCTCTTTAAGCGTGCCGGAGTTTGGTTCATGGGCAACTCCCTCGGCTCCATGTTTTCAGGGTATCTCCAGGCGGCAATTTTTCGCAATTTGAATGGAGTCCTTGGGCGTTCTGGATGGAGATGGCTCTTCATCGTACAAGGCATTATAACCTTGCCCATCTCCTTCCTAGGTTTTGCGTTTTGGCCTGGCTTGCCCACCTCGCCGAGGAGATGGTACTTCACCGCAGAAGATCATGCACTTGCTGTGAAGAGGATTCCGACTGTCGAGCAAGAGGGTATCACCTGGAAGACGTTCAAGTACACGCTCTCCCGCCCAATGTGGTGGATCTGTGTTCCTTGCTACATGTCAGTCAACAGTGTCATCAACCATGTGGCCTCCAATTCATATACTGATACTTCCCAGCTTCTTGTGTCAGGCGCATTACTGGACAGGCTACATGGCTTTATGGCTCCGCGCTGCTGGATACTCGATTGAATTGGTGAACATTCTGCCGACCTTCATTGACCTTTTGCGCGCTTTGTCTTCGTGGCTTGGAACGACATTGGCTGGTTGCTTGAGTCTTCGTGGACTCTGGTCCTTCCAGGCGGTAGGTGTCGAGTTGCGCTACACCCCTTGAGTGTTGATGCTGACGTAGTACAGTCCTTCGTTCTATTTGCATGCATCGTCTTGTCGGTATGGAATGTCCCTGACATCCTGAAGTTTTGCGCCTTCTACTTTGGAGGTTTCTCCGGCATGGCTTCCCCAATCCTGGTGAGTGGTTTCAACGTTCCAGACAGAGCGGAGAGTCATTTGTTAACAAGCTGTCAATAGTATTCCTGGCTCAACTCCACTCTCAAGGAGAACTACGGTGAACGGGGTCTCATCATTTCTTCTATGATGACCTTGGGTTTCTGCGGTCAGATCTGGGTTCCTTTATTCACTTTCCCGACAGTTGAAGCACCGCGGTATCCTCACGGATATCCTGCGGCCACCGTGTTCGAGGTGGCCATGTGGGCATTTTTGATGTTTGGCACATGGTACATGAAGAGGTGGAAGCTGAAGCATCCGGACCTGGAGACGAGGCTGGCGAATGAGTCTACCGCGCAAGAGGGCTCTTCGGTTCTGGGGTCCGACTCAGACAGGCTTGATGCAGAGGCTGGCGTTTCGGAAGATAAGGGCAAAGGCGAAGAAATGGTGGCAACACAATCCTTGACCCCCAAAACCCGAGTTCTTTTGCAAGGTCGGCAATAGAACAGCACACGGCGCATAAGCTCGCATTCTCCCACAGTCTGAGCATGGTGTATAGAGTATCAATTGAGTAATGCTTTATAAAGGTGGGTTATAACCTCGGCAAGAAATTTTAAGTCCTGACAATTGTGTGTGCTGTGTTCTTCCCATAGCACAGCGCGTCTTACTCTTCAGTGACCCTTTCTCCAGCAAGCAACGTCTCCTGGATACGCTGGGACGGAAGCCATCGTTCTGCTGGGATGAACCACCAAGAAAGAATAGCGAATATAGTCACGATTCCCATGATCACTGGTGCATAGTTGAGCGTCGATGCTTCCACGGGGAAAACGTAAGGCGAGAACAGCACAGCAACAACCCAACCATTCCAAAGAACAGCAATGGCTTGGAAGGGCTTACTCAAACGTCCCAGGCTCCATGCTGGTTTTGGAAATTTCTTCGGTGTCAAGAACAAGCGGCAAAGGCAGATGAGACCGTAAGCGGCGGCCGAAGGGACTCCAGCTGCTGATACGAGGGATGTAAAGGCCACAGACGACGGAAGAATAGTGCAGGTGATGACAGAAGCCACACCCCAAACAACCAAAACGGCGTTGCGCGGTTGGCCGTCGACAACTTTAGAGACCCAAGGTGACCATGGCAGAACGCCATCACGCGCCACCGCAAAGACCAGACGCGATGCAGCTAGGACGGCAATAGCGGTGTTCTGAGTTTCATTGTTAGCGTCATGTAGCAAGCCTTAGTCAAAACTCAATGTGAATACTCACAAACCAGAGCGCAACGATGCAAATGATGTTCATGAAGATGTGCCCTCCTTCTCCAAGGATAGCGGCGTACAACGGTACGAATGGTTGAGCACCGCCAAAAGAGAAAAGGGTGTCTGCGTCGGGCTGAAGACTGTTGTCTTAGTATCCATACTGTGGAATTTGTCTGTTTTAGATGCCGACTTACCACGCAGAACAAAAACAGTATCACGACGATGAAACCACCAATACCGCTGGTGACTGTGCTCCAGAAAATGCCCCTGGCAGCAGCAACACTGGCGTTCTTGGTCTCCTCGGCTACGTGTCCGGAGGCGTCGAAACCAATAAGAATGCCAGCCGTAGCAAGATACGAAAGACACCAGTTCCAGCCAGCCGGAGCGCCTGTTCCGTTGTATGTGGTTAGAAATGCATCGTGGGCGGACCGGAAGCCATAAATGCTCTTGCTAGTGGCGACAGGCAACCAGATCATGTTCAGAACGAAGTCAAGCAAAACAGAAGCGGTAGACAAGTAGAAAATCCACTTGAAGTAGCGTGCTGCAAGTTTGTTAGAGTTAATCAGTCTGTCATGCAACACCCATATTAGTACTTACGAGGCAAGAGATTCCAGATGGCGGCCAAAGCGAGCATCACTTCTGTAGCGATCCACTGGACGGCTCGGAACTTGACGCTTGAACTGTCTGAGGGGAAGTCAAGATTGAAGACTACGATTTCCTACAAGATTCTTAGATACGTGAAAACAAAGATCGGTTAGGAAGGTGGTTTACAGAAAGCATGTAGTTGACAGCGGATTGAGTGTTACCTATGAGAGTTAATTTAAAAAGTCTTGGGTAGGTACGATGAGAAGGAAATATTCATGACGTACTCGCACAGAATGTTGTCCAGGCAGTGGTGCTCCACCATGCAACGATGAAGCCAAAAAATCTGCCATAACGAGGCCCTCCAGCCTCAGCTGCCCATAGGTAGATGGATCCTGCGAGAGGGAGCGAAGAGCAGATCTCTGCAATTACGGCAGCAGTGATGAAAGTGAAGACACAAGTCACAAGAAAACTCGTCCTACATGGGCATTAGAAACAGTCTTATATGAAGATGCTCAATGTGAGAGCAAAAGATACCAGTATGCAAGATTGCCTCCTGCTGCTATGCCCGTAGAGAAGGTCACGCGGACACCGCCAATGAAATAGAGAGCAGCTGAAAGAAGTCAGATCCTGACTCAAAGAGCAACAGAGTCGGCGGAAATATTCCTACCAAATGTTGTCGAAAAGTTGTGAAAAGCGTTGAATGTCCTGTGCAAGACCTAGAGAAATGAGTTTGTCGGTTGCATCGCCGTACCAGCGTTACCGGCTTACCGGCTTGTAGCCTAGGTTTTCCTACACAATGCACAGTCAGCTAATTATCGTAACACTGCTTCAGTGATCTGCTTACCAATATTCGTGCATCCCGGGTGGACTCCTGCTCTTCGTCACTCCTAGAAGCTGTTGCGTCCTTCGCGTCCTTGGCGTCGCTTGTCTCTTGGCGACCTGTAGCCATCTTAGTAATATCTTGGTGCTGGTTCAAGCTGAACGAATTAGCAACGTCGCAGCAAGTGGATGTGGAAATGGAAGAGACGACGTCTTATGGAACAGTCATCGGGACAATCGGACGCCGTTGGAAATCTCTTTTAGTGGGTCGGACATGGTCGGCTTTTACAGGAGAAGAGTGAATCTCCAATGACCGACTTCTTTAGTTGCGTGATGTGGGACTGGTCGGATGACGGCATCGGTATTTAGTACGAAACGGCGTTAGCGGCACACTGTTGCCAGCAAACGAGATGACTCTAAAAGAGCTGTTAAAACCAGCGGACTAGAGAGCAGTGATATCACCAGACGAGGTGTATACAAAAATCATAGACGTGCCGCTTTTTCACTTATTGGTGGTAGCCTTGCACAAAATAATATTTATCATTCATGGAGTGTCTTTCAAGTTTGTCTATTGAACGGATGCAAAGAGATTCGAGCTTGCCTCCTCCAGATGGTGCATGTTTTTGAGTGCATTTTGAAAAAGTCTCATCAACCAATAGTACTAAAAGATAATTGCAGAATCACTCGGCGCACCCCTGACTTAAGCAATCAACGTAAGTAAGCGTCACGGAGTGAGTCACGGAGTGATCGCTCATTACGACATGGCTTAACCGAACTTTTGGGGGATACGCCTATCACGCAATCGACACTCAGAGAACGCAATCTTGTCATCTACATGTAATCAGTCAAGCGAGAAATCACCGATCTTAGGAACATGATAAAATATACCAATCTTATTTCGAACAGGTGACATAAATCAACAGAGTGGCTCGTCTCCGGCAACGATTGGGACTTGAGATTCATGTTGAAGTGGCTTGGTATTAATTGGCATGAACTGATACTGATTGTATCTCATTCAATCACCAAAACATAGACCATTTGCTCTTCTGATGGCTGTTCTGACTCTGACTTGTGTCGTTCTGCTATGCATAGTAGGGGTAGCACTTTTCAAGGTATTTTTCCTTCGAATATTGTAACATGTACGCACATCCAGACTCACATTTCAAAGGCCGTTACTCGAGCACGTGCATCTCCGTTGACTCAAATACCCAATGCTGGTTGGGGAGCAGGGTATTCCAGATTGATATGGGCCTTTCGAGAAGAATACCTCGGCAGCATCACCCTTACACTGCCAAAACTCCATGAGAAGCTAGGTACTGATTGACGTTATCTTTTTTACATACCACATTCTTAACTAATGGATAACAGGTCCCCTTGTACGCATCGGACCGAACGAGATCTCGTTCTATTCAATCGAATTATACGACCTGATTCACAAGGTCAACAGTGGATTTGTGAAAGATCCCCGGAACTATGGTGAATTCGTTCAAGATGGACACCCCGCATTATTTTCAATTACGTATGGCTAGTGATGTTTTCGCTCAGAGTAGTTAGTACTTGAGGCTGAAGCAGAACATGACAGGAACCCAGACGAGCATGCAAAAAGGCGCAGAATCCTTGGCCAACTATTTAGTCGCAGCAAAATTGGGAACCTTGAAGGACTTATGCTCCATCATGTCGACGAATTCGTCAAGGCAGTCGGCCAAAAGCAACAACCTCTCGACATTGGCACAGCTTGTCGCGCCCTTGAAGCTGACATCATCTGTAAGATTGCATAGCGCGTTTCTGACACGCATCGTCATTCATTGGCAACCTCATTGACAAGAATAGCGGAATTTTCATTCGGAGAACCCCTACATGCCATTTCTGTCTGGTCCAAAAGCTGTGAGGTTGCAATTGTTTCCAAAAATGATAAAAAAGCAACGTTTATGCCTCTAGTTAGTTTTTAACTATTAGAGTGAGCACTCGCTAATTATCTATAGCTTATGAACTTCCCGGTCTTATACGACCTTTGGCTGAGCCTTGAAGACCTCCTCTGCTATGTTGAAGGGTCAAAAATATCTTCCAGGGAAGGATTACAACAATACGATAAGGTCTACTACCATATGTTACAACCAGTTGATGAGGTACAAGCTGGCAACTAATAGTCTTGTGCATTCAGTGGACACACAACGCTTGGGTTAAGAACAAAGACCCCGACAATAAGTCACCGTTCCCGAACTTAATCAATGTTATGGTATCTGCTGGAGTACCAACACAGACCGCCCTATCCGAAGCCAAGGAAAACATTGGACCAGGAACAGACACAACATCTGCTTCACTGGCACACATTCTCTATGCTCTTTCACGGAATGCAACCTACCAGAACAAACTCTATCAAGATCTCAAAAGTCTTGGGTTCCCCACAGATATGAGTGCGTTAGAAAACGTTTCTCGGTTGAAAGCCTGTGTGAAAGAAGGTATTCGTTGGGCTGGGGCTGCGGCTGCGATGCTGCCCCGTGTCGTTCCTCAAGGCGGGGTCGAGTTATGTGGGAAGTTCATCCCCGAAGGAGTAGGTTTCCGAGTAGACTTTACAATTCTTGTGGTAAACTGATTGCCTTTTGTTTCAGACTGTCATTACCTCTTCCCCGATATGGTATCTTAGAGACAAGTATGCTTATCCGAATCCTGAGCTCTTCGACCCATATCGCTGGATCGACGAGAACGGTACAGTCACTACCAATAATGCACTGCGGGACAGATTCTACATTCCATTCTCCAAAGGATCTAATGTTTGCATTGGCAATCAGTAGGTATTTTGTGATGCTGATGAGAAACGACGAATGACTGACATGAGCTATTTCTAGCTTTTCTTATTTTGAGTTGTTTTTGAGCTTAGCTAAGATGGTAGAGAACTACGAGCTCGTTCATGTTGATAAGCATGGCGGACTAGAACAGGTGATTAGACCGAACAACTCGGACTGGCAACCAGTGCAGCTTCCTAATAGGAAGGAGTGGGTTGCAGCGGTAGTGACCGAACCACTGCTCATCAAAGCTGTCCCGAGAACGCACAGCTGACTTACCCACATATGGGGTGGTTTTGCTTGTATAGACATTAGGGGAAGATGTCAATTGGTTGTATGCCTGTCTGAAAAAGAAGCACCTCATCACATAATCCGAAACTGTTTGGTCTTGTCAATATTTTGGCCCCAGAAAGATCATCATGGCGGTGAATGCGGATGGACGGCATGTGCTACGAGATTACCTTTGTTATCGCGAGTATGGTACTGGGCATCTCTCTTTCTAGCAAGCTGTTCACATTAGCAGCCTTCATGTAATTCTGGCCAATAAATGGCAACCGTCAACCTAAACTTTGACGATTCCTCCTCCGATTAGTTGCGATCGCACGGGAAAATAGAAGAGGCAGCTTTCCATTAGACGGTGTTGGAGCCGTTGAGTTATAACCAATGATTCTTGTGAGCACTTTGCTCTCTGGGTCTAACCTGGGTTGTGCATGCTTCATCAGCCTTTTCTCCATTTGTGCGGCCAAGGATGAGGTGGCGATGTCGACTCAACCTATTGCCCAAGGTAGAATCGAGAAAGACAATGGGTCGATTAAATCTCTGCACCTGAAATTGCAAATCGAGGTCTTACTAAATAAAAAACTTGCTGTATTTCTAAAATGGTATACACTCCACTGTAATGACCCAAGCATCGGTTGTAAAATGAATTATAGAAAGTTGGAAATTGCAAAGTCACCGGTATGATCATCCAATGGGCACCCCTGAGTGAGCGGACGACTGGTTGTCTTAGACGCTCTAACCGTATGGGGAATGATGTTGTTGAGTTTGCCGGTATGACATTAGACCAAGGTGGAGAGGTAAATGACGCGACTCAAATTTGACGGACGTGTTTCATTTGTCGGCGGAGCCGCTTCGTCACGCCGCTCATGCCTAGAGCTCAATAATCTTATTTATTAAGCCCTCAAGTGGCCGCATCGGTTGCTAGCAGCCTGAAATATTATTCAGACCTCGCAACATCCTTGGACATCTCGCCACCAAGATGGCAACTGAACAGAGACCCCTTAGCGAACGTAGCGCCAAAGGGCCCCATGACAGCGACGCGACAGAGACGACTCCGTTGTTGATTGTCAACGACGTCGCCCCGACCGCCGACCCCGATGTAGCCAAGGCGACCACCCTCGACGATCCAGACCAGCAACTTGATGACCCCGAAGACAAATCATTGCCGGTCTGGCAGATCTTCCTACTGTGCTATGCCCGGCTAGTGGAGCCCATGGCTTTCTTCTCCATCTTCCCGTTCGTCAACCAAATGGCCCAGGAGAACGGCAACCTCGCGGAAGCGGACGTCGGTTTCTACAGCGGCCTCATCGAGTCGTTGTTCTCCCTTACCCAGGCCATTGTCATGATCTCCTGGGGCAAGCTGTCTGATCGTATCGGCCGCAAGCCCGTTCTCGTCTTCTCGCTATTCGGTGTCACGCTCGCCACCTCTATCTTCGGTATGGCTCAGACAATTTGGCAGATGATCCTGTTTAGGTGTCTGGCCGGCGTGTTTGGTGGCACTATCGTTACAATGCGCACCATGATTGCGGAACATAGCACCCCCAAAACTCAAGCCAGAGCTTTCAGCTGGTTTGCTTTCAGCGGCAACCTCGGCCTTTTCTTCGGTCCACTTCTGGGCGGTGTTCTTGCCGATCCCGCGCGCCAGTACCCAGGAGTCTTCAAGAGTCAATTCTTCCTTGACTATCCTTACGCATTGCCAAGCTTCGTTGTTGGCTTCATCGGCTTAACAGCGGCTCTTACCAGTCTTTTCTTCGTTGAGGAAACACTTAAGAAAGAGCCTCACGGCGAAGATGACAACGGATCGGTGGCACCCAAGAAGCCACACTCTATTAAGAAGCTCGTCAAGTCCAAAGGCGTCGGCATCGTTCTCTACGTCTATGGGCATCTCATGCTGCTCGCATTCGCATATACGGCCATAGCTCCTGTTATGTGGTACACGCCCGTCAAGCTTGGCGGCTATGGATTCCCTCCCTTGCACATGTCAATTTTGATGTCTATCAACGGCATTGCACAGGCATTGTGGCTCCTGGTTATCTTCCCGCCCTTGCAACATCGCATTGGGACTAACGGCGTCCTGCGTGTCTGTTCATACGCCTATCCCTTCTTCTACCTTATTTCTCCGCTCGGCAATCTCATCCTCAAAGCCAGCGTCGACAGCCCCAAGCTGATTACATTTTTCTGGATTTTCGTGCCCGTCGGTCTTGCCATCGGCTGTGGCGTAAGCATGTCCTTTACTGGCATACAGTTGGCGCTTAACGATGTGTCGCCCAGCCCCCAGGTTCTTGGAACGCTTAATGCTTTGGCGTTAACTGGCGCTAGCGTTCTCAGAGCCTTCGACCCGGCCTTGTTTGCGAGCCTCTTTGCTATTGGAGTGCGGACTCAGTACCTCTGGGGCTACGCAATTTGGTTTCTCATGGTTGCGCTTGCGGTTGGCTTGATCTTTGCTGTGAGGAAAATCCCCGAGATCGACAACCTGAAGAAGGTTAGGGAGCAAGAGCGGGCTGAACAAGACCAATAGACTTTCTAAAGCCTGCACTCACTATGCTCGGGCAACAAAATTTTGTACAACACTTCCCAAATTACTTGTCATCAAATATTGAATGACGTGGGCAGTGTATCAAGAACTCTAGAAGATGAGCTGCACAATAGAATCACGAATTAGATTTACAACCGTGTTATCGGAGACAGCTTCTTCCTGGATGTGGTGCTTGATATGTCACTTGTAAGCATCCAATGCCCATGCCATTGCCTTTCCCAATCTCCTAGCATCATAAAGACCCAGGCGCAAACGCTACGGTCTGCAGTTACCACCAAGAAACAATTGTATGACACAATCAACCTTCAACTTACCGACGGGACGAGATGTGAGATGTTTGAAGCCCTTTTATCTCAAAATAGAGGCATATGAATCAAGCAACAAACACTCTTCTTTTAGAACTCTCGGGCATTGCTCATTCAAAGCTTGGATCTTCACGATGAGAGGAGACGGCAAGAACAAGCTAAATGGGCCGGTGTTGGAAAGATAGATGGCCTGCTGGATTGTACAACAGCCAGTGTGCAGAACGCGAGTGCGAAGAGTTCGTACGACGACTCAGTGGGACACATCAGAAAATCCACCTTAAATGCACGGGCGGGGAATCGACCAAACAAGCCCTTCGACTGCATGCACCCTTTGCTGTTTTAACTGGGGTGTAACTACTGTAATTGTAGAAGTGCAGCAAGCAAGTGATCCATTTCATTTGCCACTTGCCCTTTTTCTGTTTTCTTTCTTTTTTTGGTCCCGCGGGAATATTGGCGCTCTAGTGAGTGATCTTCTGTAGCCGAGTTATCATGTTCTTAACTTGCCAAAGCAATGTTGCAAGCCCTTATGACTACGGCCGTACCCGCAGAATAAGCAAAATACTCTGTATTTGTCAAATGGAGTATGCTCCGCAGAAATTGATTGAAGGGATCTCTGTGAAGATGACATACAGGGTATGGACTGATTAATTAAAGGAACTCTGCACAGCATGCTTCACAGACCCTAGCAGGTCAGCCTGGTCCGCATCTTGCCGCGAACCCCCTGCTTCAAGAACCATGATGCTGCTGTTCAACCTGCTTGTTGCCCTCAAAAACAAGAAGAAAAATATACACCGCTTAGTTTGTGAAACTGCCTCCATTCTGTGATACTCAAACGTTGCAGGGACTGAGGTTTGGGAACGAAATTTTTTTTTGGCATAATACGGTTGACTAAAGTTACACATCCATAAATAAATAAAGGAAAAGTATTTCGGTAGTCTTTAAGCGTCCATTGTTTTACATTCCTGACTTTCTCTTGCTGTTGAACTCGGGAATCATAGACTCTGGTTCCACTGGCTCCGTAGTTATTTCAACCTCACGATGCTGCCAGATCCTGTTGTCCGAGTGAGGGTATTCCGACGGACTATTCTGCTTTGTAAGTTTTTTTCCGTGATAACGCTCCCTCGCCGTCACAATCTGGTCGTCTTCTGAGAAATTGGCTCTTGCGGGACTCCTGATCGTTACGCTGACGGTGTTCTGAGGCGCGAGTTCCACGTCGTTTGAGCTTCGTGAGCTGCGGTCATCGTCACCTCCGCCCATTGTCCTGAGTCCGATACCATACTTGGCCTCTTCGCGGTAGTTGGATTTGTTGGTAGATTCGGAGAGCTTTGACCAGTCTTTGGAGCCGTCTCTGGCGTGCGAGGCGTTTCCGGACCGCTGACCGCCGCCGATGGTCACACCTGCTGACCTATTCGCCGATTTTTTATTCGAAGATGTGCCGTAAGCGTATCTTTCCAAGCCACTTCGTTGAGCTGATTCGAGCAGTCCTTTCCAAAGGACTCGAACGATGGGACCCTATACTTCCATATTAGTTCTGTTCTCGTGACAGCGATGTTTTGACATTGACTAACCAGAGTCGGTAAACAAGCTGACACTATGCCACTGCTTATCTCAATGATGTTCCATGCGAGACCCTGCGCCAGTGAATCTTGAGGTGTGTTAGTGCAACTCTCTAATAGTAGGTTCTGTAGTGGTCACTTACACGGTACGTCATTTTTCGTATACAGCAGGAAAATCCGGAAGCGATAGACACTGCAAAAAACGACATAACTTCCAAGCAAAAAGGTGAAAAGAACCAAGATACGCTGAGCGCGGTTCATCTGAAGTTTCAAGACATGGGGAATTGGTAGATAAAGAATGGCGATATCAACGATGATGCTCGGTACAGCAATGCACAACTGTGTCAAGAACAGATTGATGCAGGTACCCGGTTTCCAGGGCTCCCATAACGTGTTTAACGGGAGACATTGTATCGAGGCAGCGATGACACAGGCGAGCGTCCAAAGAGATGTTAAGCTCCCGCAGATCCAGGCTCCTTTCCGAACCTCACGCATCGGGAAGATGCGAAGGTAGAGAAGCAGCAGCGCAACCTTGTACATATTGACGCCGTTGACATACAATATCTCAGCACCGACCATGGTCTAGAGATAAGAAGTCAGCTGGTGTCGCCATATGACAGTGACCAACTATGGTCAAGGAAGGTTAAAGCATACCCTGTCGAGGAATTGCAACTGTTCAAGCGTAAGGCGGCCCGAATGCAACCCGATGCCGCCATCAACCACTACATCCAATATTAACAATGCTCGGTACAATCATGGCGGATACACTGACATATCAGGTTCATAATCATGTTTCCGAGTAAAAGAAACAACGCAGCCAACATCGTATAGTCATCGATCAGGTATTTCGCACCCTGGAGATGGCGTGCGGTAAATCGCAAACCAACAATAAAAGCGGCAAAGATGGTGAAGGCGATTGTAATGGCTCGAACATATGATCGTAGATCCTCAGACAGATTCTGGTCCTCGGCGAACCCGGCCAGCTTCTTCAGGTAATCCCGCTTGGCTTCCTCGATTGTCGGGTCGTCGTACGGGTAGTTTACCATGGTGGCTGCCATGGCTGGTGGCTAGCTGGCCACGCAGGCTCCTTCTCGAACAAGGAAGTCGGGAGAGCAGGTCGTTAATTTTTCTGGAGGGGTTTCCAAGCAGCGGACATAAGGGACTTGAGGTGAGAGTTCCACCCGGGGACAGAGCATCATTTTATTCTGAACAACTTTGGGCAATGTTGGGCACGTTACTTGCCGGAGTTCCTTGCACAATTATCTCCAGAAAAACACGTGCATCGACCCATTGTTAAGCATGCAGTTAATCAGATCTCAAAACCGTGCGTTGTGACGGGACCACAGTTCCATCGTTTAAGACTGTCCATCGCTTTTGTCCTTCGACATGTCTTGTTTGATCAACCCACTCAACCCAGTTGTAGTGTAACTAGGACCCCGGCTGGGGATACTACATACATACATAGTAGTAGTACCATATTAGTTAGACGTGCTCGGTAGGAACGATGTGTGGATCTGTCTCCGTGGCCTGAAGGAAAGCAGAGAATAGGGGAATAAATCCGGTCAGATCCCGAGGAAGCCACCAGCTTTGTCAATCTTTGTCAGTTTCGAGCATGATACCCTTGAGGGTGTATCAGACGTTTGTGGATTCCGGACAGGGTGAAGTCGTAAGTGAGCTGGGAGTACTTTTGCTTTTAGTCTTAGCCCCTAATGCTGTCGGCCCAAGCCCCGCAGTTGCCGGCCGGCGATTATCTCAAAGGGACTAAGAAGAGAGAAAACTATCCCGGTGCACGGTTCCCTCTGGCTGTGTCGTCTTGAGAACCGTTGGAGCTAGTTGACCACTAGCTGGGGAGCAACCTCCACTCACCTCTTCCAGAATCGCCCCTGACTGCCAACTGCTGAGACACGCCTGCCGTCTTCCTTTTATAGCCAGGGATATCCTTGTTGACATGGGGAATACACAGATCGTCGCTGAGTGCACGGCAATTGTGGCGTCTCTTCTGTGCAGCATGCCGGGAGCGAGTTACTGAAGATGCGGAAGGCGGAGGGGGGCCATGTCGAGTCAGCAACCCTGCAATCTGATGTGGAGCAGAGGTAGTGGACCAACAGTCCTCTCTATGCGTCATTATCGTCAAATGTTCGGGGCCATCAATACATTAAGGATTCGCGTTCCTTCGGGCATGGGGGCAGGTCAAATCTATGGGAAGGTACATTTCGGACCCTAGGTGACTGCCGAAGTGTCATGGGAACATCGATGCAAGCGGCTTCGGAGACTTAAGCAAGCTACTTAGCGAGATGTTTAACCTCTGGTATTGGACAAACAGAGTATGGTGTAGAACCACGACACAGCAAAAGAAGCACACAATATGTAATGGATCGCCTTAAAACTGCAAGGTACCATTCTACACAGTTAGACTCTACACTTCAGCTCCACTAGATCGAGTCGCGTAGTTGCTTGCGCCATGATGTGCTTCTTCGTGACCCCAGCCTCAAATGGCCCCTTTTTCGTAACTGGGGTCCCGCGCCAGTCCACCGCCAATGTTGGGTCGCTTGTGGATATCTTCGGGGGACCGCGGATCAAGCACTAACGGATAGAGGCCTCGTGGCAATGTCCGACATTGGTTCCGTGCCTGGCATCTATCCCGCTGTCATATACGTATCCTTCCTGATGCGGAGGCTGTCATTTCGGAGATGTTGCTCGCTGAGGACGCACGTGTATGCTTCGGTATCTGTAGACAGTAGTACTTTAGAGCGGACACTTGCCTCTCATGTTGCTATCACAGCACACGCCAGCCTTTCTTTTTCCGAGTCCCGTGCCAAGTCTGCAGCAAACTCAGCTCTACTCTTCCTTCTTTTGTCAATCTCTGACACAGCCCAAGCTCGCAACCTTTGTGGTTCTCCAGTCTTGACGTCACATCTCAAAATGAAGCCCTCCGTTCTCATTGTCCCCGGCGCTTGGCAGCTGCCCACGGCCTTCCAGCCTTTCGCAAACGAGCTGGCCAGTGCCGACTTCAGCACGTCTATCGTCTCGCTACCCACCGTCGGAGGCACCACTACCCCACTGGCCACTCTGTCTGACGATGTTAACGCCGTGCGCACCGAGCTCGACAAGCTCGTTGCCAACGGCAAGGAGGTCGTCATCTATTCCCACTCTTACGGCGGTGTTGTTGCTAGCAACGCTGTCGAGGGCTACGACGTCGCTACCCGCTCGGCTGCTGGCGCCTCCGGCGGTGTTGTGAGCATTGTTTATGCCAGTGCCTTCATGCTCCCCAAGGGCTCCAGCTTGCTTGACCTTCTTGGCGGTCAACCTCTTCCATGGATGATTGTTGAGGTACGTAACCCCTTGCTCCGGTAAATTGTAAAGTGAGATACAGACAACGCTGACAATTTTACAGAGTGACCGTGTCGTCGGGAACGCGACTATGCTTCCTGAGGTTGGCTTCAATGACCTACCGGCCGCGGAGCAAGAGAAATGGGCGACGGAGATGACCTGGACCTCTCTCAGCGCCTTCATCACGCCTTCCAGCTACGAGCCGTGGAATAACGGCATCGACTGCGCTTACCTATATGCTACTCTGGACAACGCTCTGCCCCTCAGCTACCAGCAAGGCATGTCTGCCGTCCTACCCGAGGGGTCAAAGACCGAGAGTGAGCCCAGCGGTCACTGTGCTCACCTTAGCCGGCCAGCAAACGTAACCTCTATTTTGAGCAGGTGGTACTCCGGCAACTAAGTGCCGGGTGACAGGCAAGGAGGAAGGCAATTGCTAGCGTTGTAATAGACAGGCGAATGAGCAGATATAAATGAGTTAAATAATACAATCAATAATCACGATCAATCGATGCGACGCTATCAGTTGAGTGGTGGGTATTCTGAAATTCCTACTTAAATGGGATACGCATTGTAGCATTTGCAACGGCAGGGCGATGTCCAAGTAAGCTCGGGAATATTAAAATTTGATCGGCTAGACAATGGAGTTGCCGTCTTCTTCAGCATCTGGAAAAGGGGGCCTGGTCTTGACAGCCCCAACGCCAATCGAGACATCAAGGTAAGGCCTGCTTTTTCGATCGCACGTTCACGAATTGTGGTACTGATATGAGTAACCTTATGTTAAAACAACATATAAATGGCCTATAATGGCCGTTCTTAGGGGGGAATAGTTGGATCTTGTTGTATGGCTCAGATTAAAAACCAGCAGGCCAGATCCATGTCATTTTGTTTCCAAGAGCAGATTTTCTTGTTGACAGCACTGAAACGCGACAGGGACATCCTTGCCTTAGAAACACTCGTATTACTCAGACTAGGAAAACAGCGAATAGGACCCCATACCGATATAGCAGATGGCACAGACAGCAAAAATTGCCAGTCAGCCCCGTGTACTGTCCTGATTTCCTGAGAGATGATTTGTCACCGCTTCCAAGACCCCTTTTTTTACATGGACGCGCTCTAACCTCATTGGAACTCCAACGGCAAAATCGGTACACGTCCATTAAGCATTAGCAAAAGAGTAGAAGAGTAAAAGAGCAAGAGAGTAAAAAAGAGAATAGAAAGGGAAAAGTAGAGATGAGCCTTTTGTATTTTGATTCAGCCGAGCATTCTCCGAAGCCTTGTTTACCAAGGCATTTGAAGCTCGTTATTACCAATCAAGTATCCGGTGTGTGCTGATCGATGATCAGTGTAGTCCTCTACTACTATCACGTTGGCAGCACCGGGCCCGAATGCAGGAACGGCGCCGATTGCAGTCTCCTCGGCAGAATAACCAGCAAACATCTGCTCTGTAGTCAGGTTTCTCATGCTGTCCGTGATGCTATCTGTGCTTCAAATCCTGCTCTTGCACTCGACTGCTTCAGTAATTCTAAATCACCTCCCAGCTGCGGTTGAGAAGTTGAGCGCGGAAAATCGTGGATGGTTGCGTTCTGGAGGATGAAGCCATTAGCAATCGGATCCGAGGCAAACGCAAATGAATGACAGTCTGCCATACCATCCCCAGTGGACTCGCCGAACACAGTGATACAGCTGACATCTCCACCGAAACTCTCGGCGTTCCTTCGGATCCACTCCATGGCCACTCTCATGTCGAGTAAGCCTAGATGGAATGCTGAGGCGGGATTGCCAGGGAACCCGAAGATACCGAGACGGTAACTGCAAAGAGGTTTATAGACTTGGATGCTTACTTGACAGGCATTAACACGACCTTTGTTGTATCGTGCAGCAATGAGTTCATCTTCATATTGAGGTTCCCCTAGAAGCTAGAGCTTCCTGACATGCCAAATCAGTCAGCCATACACTTTTTGTGCGCACATTGGTGCTTACCAAAAGAAAAGACGCCACCATGGAACCAGACCATGATATCTTTCCTGCGCTCTCTGATTTGGGGCTTGGCCCAAAGATTGATAGATAGACAATCCTCGCTTTGAGGGTAATCGGCAGTAACAGCTTGCATGCAACCAACCGCCTGAGTGGCCACGCATCAGATTAACACCTTAAAGTATCTTGCCAGCTCTTATGGCGAAGCAGACACATTCTTTCACCCTAGTCTTAGCAGACAGGGTAGCAGTTGCTGAAAAGTTTACTCCTGTCTGACTTTGAAATACGAAAGATGACACCTATGCTTCACACCCGTTAGTGCTGTCAGCTTTCGAGCGAAGAAATGACACATGTCGAGCCCAAAGCCTCCCTGGCTGAAAAGCTTCCGGATGAATACAGGTCAGCGTAGTTGGTGTGAAACATGGTTAGTGATGGACTGACAGCTGTAGACGAGCTCTCGTCGAGCCTTCAATAACCACATTAAGTAGCTCGAGTGATTAAGTACTTGAATTAAGACCGGTTTTCGGTTATCCGAGATCACCTGCTTGTTCCTGAGATGCTACCTGAGCGCATTGGGCGAAAATTCATGCTAAAATTACTATTGACCAACCTATCCCTGATTCACGGCGGACACTGAAAACGCTTATACTTACACCCAAGGCTTCACGCGTTGATTAACGGATGTCTTCCTCTTGTACCAATTGTGGCCAAACAGCAGGATATTAATTAGTTCACCCTTGCAACGGTCATCCGGATACATGATTACCTATGGTCCTCTCATGGCCATTGCCTCTCCCTGCACCATTACTCATTACAAGATGATCCTGCGATGTATACGCCCCTGCTTGCCTGCTTCTGTCGAACTGATACTATGGGAAGAATCGTCACCTATGCTCCCTATATCTGGTCGACGGCACTGATCTTTGTTTTGGAGAGGACCGGTTTCCGCTGCCTCCTTAGCCTTCTTAGCCTGGCGGGATTCGCGATACCTCTTCTTCACGTCGCCTTTCATTTTCTCAACGCTCTTTTCGAGCTTTTTCAATATGCTGCCGCTGGTCGTCAGATCCTGCTTACATTCTTTGAACCATAAAAACAGTTCGTAGATCCCAAATTTGACAATGAACCAGGTTTCGATGTACTTGTAACTGGACCAGAGCACAGTACGTGGGTAGGCCCAGAAGGCGAAGAGGAATGAGACAAGGATGACGCTAGCGGAGATCGGGACTGGGGGAATGGCTATTAGCAGTCTGACATGAAAGGTAGTAGTTGGTTACTTACACATGTAGTTCGCTTGGTCACGGAAAGACATGTTGGTGTCACCAATGTCACTATTGTTCATGCCAAAGACGCTAGACATGAACGATAAAGGGAGCTGTACCGGTTAGACTTTGAAACAACAAAGTCATGGTAATTGAGAGCCAGAAGACACGCATGGTTGGGAAAGGGAGATATCTTGTGAGAGGGTGGGCTTACGAAGATAATAGTGACGATTGTAAAGATCATGACGGATCTCCCCTGACGAACACTTTCGTCCGCTTGTCGTACGGACTGCCACGCCTGTAAGATACTAGCTTGCTGTTGTTTGAGATCCAAAAGGTCTTTAATCTACAACGAATCGAGTTAGTCTATATTATATCTGCTGCCAGGTCTCGGGCACCCTTACCCCTTGTGACGTACTCTCCGCACTCTTGCGAAGTCCCTCAAGCTCGGTAATTCTATCTCCGACGTCTGAGATCAAGTCGTAAGCCTGTTTACGGAACCATGTGAATTGATCCTTTTCCCTCTCTAACTTCTGTTAGTCCTCTTTGCCTACGGACTTCCTGTTGCTGACTTTACCTGGAGAATACTCGCCTCCCTTTGGCGTTGACTTCGAACGTACGTAATCTCGCTCCCCGTCAGGGCTCAACGTTTCGTCTCGCCAGGCACCGCTTGGGTCGAAGATGTTCTCGACATTCTTCACAAACCTTTTGATCACTTCCTTCTGTTTGTTGTTGACATGAATCATAATATCCAGCTCATCGATGATGTCTTTGATCTCTCGCTGAAGTTTACCCTCCGGATGGATGTTAAGGAGCGGGGCGTGGAGATGTGCGGTGTCCTCGTACTTGGATTTGGAGTTGTAGATCTTCGAAGCCCTCTCTGTCCAGTGCCATAGGTGCTGGAATGACATCGTCTGCTTGTTTTGCTGCCATGAAAGTCAGTATATCATATATCCTCTTTTAGGATTTGCTAAGGGCAACCTACCAAACTTCCGATTGACTCTGCGAAAATGTCCATGACCTGAGGATATCGATCCTTCAAAGCGTTAATTAGTCGGTAGGCGTTTCTCTAGCCAGATCCTTAGGCTTACCCGCATCTTAGTTCGATCAAAAAACGTATTCGAACATTCATCCAGAATGATCAGAGCCACATCAAAGACTGATCGAATCTGATTCTTGCGCGCGTTCTTGATCCTGGTTCGAATTGTCTTGTGCACCCCGGACGGGTCCGACTTGTTCGTCCCATACCGTTTCGGGAAGCTGGTGATAATGGTCTGCCTGTCCAGGATCCACATCCACAACTGATCAACCATGACGATCTGTGATACCTTCTGAATTTCGCCCTTGCAATGGTCGCATCCGGTCTTGTCTGTCTTGTCCCAATGGCCATCCCATTGGTAGCAGCCTATACTACTTTCCGAGTCGCTTCTGTTTCCATCCTCAATAGACTTCAACTTTTGACGGTCGAGGAGCCGACCTAGGGGTTTTCTAGATGCTTTTTGCTCTTCTTTTCTTTGCATTCTTTGCCTTGACTATTGCGTAATTTATGCATATTTCTATCGTCCATCATGGTACCGCGGTAGACTACCTGGTCTCTGTCCCGGGTTTTGGTCGTCTTCAGCGTCCAGTAGTAGGACTGATCGAGCGTCCGTCGAGGGTGCAGTGGCGGATCATGGTGAAGGTACTCCTCTACAAGCTGCTGGTCTCGATGCATCGAAATTGCTTCGTAGAGCCTTGCTGCGTCAAGGAGAAACTGACCCAGTTCGTTCTTCGATTTGACCCGCCCGTGTTTATCGAAGTGTAGCTTTGCGACGGGCCAGCCCTTCCGACCGTCCTTGTCATACTCGTATTCGATACGGTCTCCTCGAATGAGAGCATTCGCGGACTCGGGAAAGTCGCTAGGATGAGATGCGTTCGGTATTCCACTTGAAATTCTTCTCAAAGCGTCTTGAATGATCTTGTCGTGACTCGAGTCCAACTTTTTAGGGTGCTGGATGGGGGGCAGGCTGGATTTGAGTAGCGCCGGTCTCCCATCAAACTCATAAGTACGTTTGTCAACTCTTTTTAGCTTGTCTTCGGTTTGGTTTCTCTCGCGTTTTTCGCGGCTTCTTTCAGTCGCATTCTGAATCATCTTGGCCATCTTCTCGCGCTTGCGGTCCTCTTCCCAATGAAGGAAGGGCATCTGTATTTGATGCAATATGCCCGTCATCAGTCCATTGTCTCCTTGGATTTACGTCTAGCTTAAAGTATGGCCTGGCTTGACTTACAAAGAGAACAATATTATCTGGGTCATCTTCTGACTCCCAGATCTCTAAGTTGTGGGTTTAGTCTATGTTTAGAAAACAATGATGCTGGTCGAGTGATGCAAGCAAATCTTCGATCGCGCAAGAATCGTCGAAACTGCAATGCTTTCGAACTCGGACCACCAGAGTGTACAAAGGGATCTGATAGTGCGAATTCAAACCATATATTACTAGGAAAAAAACTGGCTTACTTGAAGAGATTCTCTCGCAAATTGCTCGCATGTGGCGAGCGTGCACTAGGGTCCGTTGACCGCCATGTTGTTGCCCCCTCCAGTATTCAGGTCGTAATACCATGTGACTATGAGTCTTCAATTGAGAACTTTGGTATATCTCTTCGAGGTTGGGGGACTCCTCGTCGAAATATCGCGCGATGGCGTGCTGTTGAGGAGTTAGAGACCACGTTCACAAAGTCAGGTGAGGACGTGACAAGTTCGCTTACTTCTATCCACTAAACGAACTTGCATTAGCAAAACTTCTAATATTTTATGTGAGACCACTTACCTCCATGTTGTTGTATGGGATGTGAAAGTAGCGCACCCTCTGTTCGTCTGTGTGCCGTTCCCGATGGAGAATCACATCTTTCCGCGGCTTCTGTGGCTTTTTATCCAACAGATTTTGAAGATTTATCCTCTGATCAGGGAAGCGGCCTTTGAAACGATAGTCCGAAGCGTCCTCGTTCACCGGTTCTAGGTACTTTTCCGATCCTTGAGATGGACCTAAGAAGGGTTGGGAAGTCGAGTTCTGCTGTGGCAGTTCTGGTTCCTGGGGCTTCAAGACCTTCCATTGGATGACGTATCCGTTGACATCTCGCTCTAGCTGGTATGAAGTGTTCTTGTCTTCTCCAAACGCATACTCCACGTCTGTGTGGTCTTTCTTGATGATGTTTTGGATCTCCTCCCGCTCTATGTTTGTGGCATTGCTGTCGTCGTTTATTTGCTCTAAACCTTCGTTTTCGTTTCTAGTACTTTGGAGGCCGGTGCTTAAGTTCCTGCTCTGTTTCCACTTACGGACAGATTTGATCCCATCCTTGTATGTGTCTGAATTTTTCCACTCTTTGTGGCTGCGAGAAACTGAGCTAACCAAGTCGCAACTGCCAGTCTCGTCTTGCGTCCTGCAAAAAGAACATTTGACCCCAGCGAGCGCCTTGCGCAGGACGCCTGTCCTTTTGTACTGAGACTCGATCTTGATAGCAAGACCTTTGATCTTTTCGTCAACTCTTTTTCTCGCCATCTCTTCCCGTTGAGCGTCGGGCATTTCTCGCTTTTGATGCTTTAGTTTGTTGATTTCGACATCGTATTCATGATCCCACAAGAGTTTGTTCTTGTTTTTGTCGAGAAAACCGGACCGTTCAGATATTTCGATGCATCCAAAATAGTGTTCTGTCAAATCTCTGATGGCCCACACATTTTCTTCAGTTGGTCCATGTGGCTCTGCAGACAGACAAGTTGGAGAAGTGCCGCGATCCCCCATGTTGCTGGCTTTTGGTGAGAGAGAAGCGTGAAGAGAAGAATAAGAGGAGCAGCCAATTCCTAAAGGTTTTATATCAACAATCTCCCATCGGCACAGAAACTCCTTGCGTCAAAAAGAATCAACGGCGGTGGGGGCCAGAACAAGGCTCGGGGGCACTTCGCAGTTTCTTTCTTATCCTTGACCAGATTGGTCAATGGGTGGTCAGACAGACAGCATGAAGGCTGGTCAATTGCTGCACATGCTAGTCATAACCGCTGGTGGCTCTTCAGCTCCGTTACGCTGCTACCTTACGATCTTTCACAAGCACGGGGAAGACGCCCATCGGGTCAATTGCCCAGGGAGCGAGAATGGCCAGATTTAGCAATCCTGCATCATGGTTGGAACGAAGGGCGGCCCAAAAGGTACACAAGTATTTGCCTTACGAGTACTGTACCCGAGCCTTCAGCCTCACCACACTAGAATCTCCAGTGCAATCTGACTCAAAACATAGCTTCTCTTTTCTTCACAAGCTGGATGGATGCTTCTACCGAAGAAAAGAGGACTACAGGTATTGCTGAGGTAGGTGGACTTCAACTGCATCCATATCCGATAACAGTTGCAGGACCTAAACCGAAAAGGCTCCAAGGCCTGCACAATATTGCTCTCGAGAGGCAACAGCCTTCCGAAGGATCCATAGTACTATGGCTGCGCCTGAACGAGGTCAGCTTGCGGCCGGCGGCAGCCAAAGACGGAACAACCTCCGCCAGTAATCGACCAAATTGGACGAGCTAAAGATTGCCCCTTGGCCCCCAACCTCTCCGCTGACACTATCCAGTCAATGGCCTCCGAACCGTACAGCCTGATGTTGACTGCATTTCAGTCTTCAATACCCGACTGTTTTCTCAGAACAAGCACGCAGAACGTCATCTCACCCCAGCGACGACCTTTGATACGGAACAGGCTGTCAGACACAAGCATTCGATCTTCTGTCGCATTGAATCGCTCTCGGATACCGAGCCAGGTTGTGTGATGCTTGTTATTGATCAAATTCCACAGCAGCGTCAACATCCGGAGATGGATACAATTCATAATGGCCGGTTGGCCCAATGGCAAGGCGTCTGACTACGACTCACAGTGAAATCAGGAGATTCTGGGTTCGACCCCCAGGCTGGTCAAATTTTTTGCATTTTCCGCCGGGTTGTCATTCTTATCCACTCTTCATTACTTTTTAGCCTTGTTGGTGGGCGTGTGGGTGCGGACCCGATGAGGCACATCGTCCGGAGTGCCAGGGCTGATTCATCCTGGCCCGGCTAGGAATAGCGGGTCCCTGCCCGCGCGTGTCTTCCGGCGGCGACGTGAGCAGGTTGTTGATGCACATAGTAAGACGTTGACAAATATACAGGTCCACTTAGCTTCTGGTAGTTGCCTTTTGCGATATTTAGGAAATGATAACACGCACCCGAGGTCTTCTCGGCATTTGAAGTCGGCTTAAAGTTAAAGTAATAAGCATTCTCCCTGTGCGTGTAACTCTCAATATCCGTCTGTAGCTTTGTGATAGGAAACTCAAAGTCAGACGTCATTAGTTGACCACATTATGCCTTCAAGGTAGGTGGTTCAGTCATTGGGATGAACGTTGTGGAAACTTTCTAGATTTGAAACCTAAAAGACTACTCTAACGAGAACGAGGCCATATGGGGTTGTCTTCCCTGATGACAAGTGCTCCTTCGGTCTCCGAAGCTATCCTTTGCCCTCTGTCGTCTTCTTCGTCTCAATCCATGCCATGCGGCATGAAAACGGCTGGGTCTAGTCCCCGGAGCTAGGTTTCGCAGGGAGGGGAATGAAGACTCCTAGGTATGGAGCTGACAGTTACTTCTGATTAGGACCTCAATCGCAGACAAGGGGCTTGTATATAGGATTTGACAGTCATCAAAACGGAGTCGAAATGTCACAACTCGTCCCGACAGGCCCAAACGACTTCATAACCCAGCATATCTTCGCCTGGTTCCTCACGGCAGGTCTCTCTGTCTGCGCTGTCCTCTACAACGGACACTCTGCCTCCCAATTCCGCAAAACCAGCTTCTCGTACCTTCCGAGCTTGGAGTTTCTCTGGTGCCAGACATCATGACCCTAAGCGACTTTGATTCTTTCCTCATTTCTGATCCGTTGTTCGACATCGTGCTTCACACCGCCTCCCCTCCACTTTCGGAAGGGCTACTGTGACACTGAATTTCTGGGCCCTGCCCTCATAGGCTTGATGGAGATACTATACGGCATCAAACGGGTAGCACTTCCCACAAAAAGCATTGTCGTTGGCGGCGAAGATGCTTGGTTTGGAGTACAGCAAGCTGGAAGATGCTATAGTTAATACATCAACGCATAGTATTCATTTGGAGAAGCTTGCCGAGAAGGCCGAATGACGACTGTAACCGTGGAACTGGCCTAGTTTCATGAGTCGACGGAGAAACGAAGATACGGCGTTGTCATATATTGGGATTGCGTCTTTGTCTGACGACATAGAACACAACCTCAATCCTTTGAAAACTGAAGACTTTGGGTGTAACAATACGACAACAAGCCCTGCTTGCCCATTTCACCTCCATGGCCGCTGTCCTTCATCCCTGCAAAGTAGCCACCGGGGTTTGGCAGCTCCGGCACGTTGATCGCAACCGTGCCTGCCTCGAGCTTTCTGGCTATACTCTCGGCTCGGCCTACGTCTCTGCAATAAACCGACGCCCCGAGGCCGGCGTTTCTGAGGTTGGCGCGCCGGATCACGTCCTCTTCGTCCGTCCAAGTGACGATCGGTACGATGGGGCCTGGATTTACGGTCAGTTTACTCGTCTCAACAAATACATTCCATCTGCCGTGTCAAACATGGGTTGGACGAACCAAACTGTTCCTCTTGCACAAGAATCGAGTCCTCTGGCGGCTTCGTAACGATGGTCGGCGGTACCCAAAAGCCCTTGGAGTCCAGGGGAGCTCGGCCGCAATGATGTTGAAACCATTCTTTTTGTAGTGCTCGGCAATGTCCCTGACGGTGTCATACTGCGTCTTATTCGAGACCGGGCCGAACAGGCTGGGCGAGTCGGCGTCGTTGTTGATTGCGAAGGACTTCTTCACCTCACTGGAGAACTTATCGAGGAAACCGTCATATATCGATTCATGAACGTAGATACGCTTTGTCGCCACACACATCTGGCCAGCGTTGAAGAAGCATCCTGTCGCAACCTGCCCCGCCACCTTGCCAATGTCAACATTGTCGGTTATGATGGCTGCGTCATTGCCAGCCAACTCCAGAGTCAAGCGTTTCAGTGTCTTTGCACAGTTGGCCATTACGCTTTTGCCGGTGGCAATGGTTCCCGTGAAGCTGATCTTTGCGATGCCTGGGTGAAGAGTCATGGCAACACCGAGGTCGGTGCCGCCGTTGACTACCTGGATGACACCGGGAGGAAGAACGTCGATGAGGAGTTCGACAGACTTCATGACGGAGTACGGCGTAAAAGGGGAGGGCTTAACAATGACGCAGTTGCCTGTAACTAGTGAGGATACCACTTTGATGTTTGACAAGATTAGGGGAAAGTTCCATGGGCAGATTGCGCCGACGACGCCCAGAGGGTGATGGGTGGCGACGATCTTAAGCTTGCCATCCTCGAAAGTGACCTCGTCTTCGAGATGGACCTTGGCTGTGGAGCATGAGTATGCTAAGAGCTCTCGGGGGATGTAAGGCAGGCGTACTGTAGTACATGGTCTGGCCACAGGTATTCCCGATTTCTATCTCGGCCATGAGCCTCTGAAGACAAGTCAGCACGATGTTTATCCCTAGTCAAACAGGACGCCCGAATTACCGATTTCCCAGTTTCCTTCATGACGATTTCCATCAGCTCCTCCTTGTGCGCGGTATAGACATCGACAATCTTGCGCAGGAAGTCGGCCCGCTCCTCTGTCGTGGTCTTGGACCACGCCTTGAGAGCTTTCTGGGCTGCAGTGATTGCATCCTCGAGATCTCGGACAGTAGCGATAGGAGCATCCCAGAGAGCCTCCTCGGTACGGGGATTGGTGCACTGATGGTGGCTGTCGCCGCCGCGTCGCTGGCCGTCAATGACGTTGAAAAATTTCATGTTTGACTGAGTGTAACGAGCATAGCCCACGAGATTGAGGAATAAAATAAAAAGTAGCAAAGACCTCCAAGGGCTCATTAGACACGTGCGGAGGGATGGCTTCTGACAAAGGCAAGCTCAGTTACACCCGTTGCGTCGCTCGCACGTCGGATCTCAAAGACATCACCGATAGACATGATTTCGACATGGACGAGTCCGGCGTCTCTGCCGAAATGCTAGGTTAAAATGAGGGGTTCTACCCAGTCGGCGATGTCAAGGCGTGTGAGGCGTTCCGGAACTGGTGCCGGCAAAATGGGTTGCATTGGATTAGGTTTGGCGGCAGTTGAGGTAGACAAAGATGATTCGGTGGGGGTCAGCAACAAGCAGCCATACCCTTCTTCTGCCCGGCGTCCCGGCAGCCTGGCAGCCTCAAGACGAGTAACGCAAGAGAAGCGTCGAGGGTTGGTAGCCGGGTCATCGCTGGGACGACCAATGGCTGACGGCTGATGACCAGTGCAGAGCTTCCACTGCGGTAGAAGTTCTCCGGAGCGCTACCGGGACAGTTTTCTCGGTGTCTTCCTGCATAAAGGTAAGTCTCGGTGAGCGCAAGATGCTGTCAACACCCCATCACATATGCAGCTCGCCGTCCAAGAATCCCCGGCTCAACAGTGATGTGGGCATTCTAGATAGCGAATCGCTGCGGAGCAAGTGCAGGGCCACTCGGCGCGGCTCACGGCTTCACTTGAAGAATCCGACAGTGTACATGTATAATGTAAGATGCATGGTGCCGGACTATCCGCAAGGAGATCGTCAAAAGACTGATGGACTCTGATGACTGGCCAGGAATGATGCAGAGTGGAAGGTGCCGACCATATGGAAACGGAGCCGGCCGATAGAGGGGCTGCTGTGCGGCAGGAGGCGCTGTGGGACAGCACAGGGCACCGGGTGCCCCTGGCAGATCGCTCTGCTGTGCTGCCTGGGCTGATGTAGTTGGTACCCTGGTGGCGGGAGAGCGCTAGAGAGAGGGGGAGGGGCCGATAGCGATAATGCACCCCACCAAAATCGCAGATGCAGATTGGACAAGGCCCGCTGATAAGCTCAAACCGGAGCCACTTGATTCGCGGGATCACAGAGACGTCCCGTCGCAAACCGCATTCTCGGTTGGGGCAGAGCAGCAGAGAGCAGAGAGCAGAGACACAGAGAATGGGCATACCTATGTTTTGTCTGACGGGAGACTCGCACACACACACACACATGCGTCCGCTAGAAACTGCAACAGCGGGCGAATAGGGACTTCTGGAACGTGGATGTAGCGCAGCATAGCACAGCGGCCCACCACATGATAAGGGGTCCTCACTGGCAACTTGTAGCTACTACCCCTACCTCGCCGGCATCTTCACCTCCAAAACCGTACCTTGCCTTAAGCAGTCTCGTCTTTCGCCTGTGTGTTTCTTTCCAACCATAAAGCTGCGGGGTTCTCTCAACTTTCCATCCCAGACACACCTGCTTTACTTTTTCCTCTCTCCTTTTTCCTCGTCTTGCGACTTGTAGAGCTTCAAGTTGCTTCGCACTTTTGTTTGTCTCTAGTCGCAGCGTAAAGGAGCTCAAGGCAACATGGCGCCCATCGCCGTCTCCCCCGAGCGGGACGTTGGGCCCTTGAACACGCTGACCACCGACTTTGACGACACCATCTGCTTCTATC
This sequence comes from Colletotrichum spaethianum, assembly GCF_022836535.1. Classification (NCBI taxonomy): domain Eukaryota; kingdom Fungi; phylum Ascomycota; class Sordariomycetes; order Glomerellales; family Glomerellaceae; genus Colletotrichum; species Colletotrichum spaethianum. The sequence goes on along the minus strand of NW_026054780.1, from coordinate 609,771 downwards.
TCAACGGAACTCGTGTTGTGCTCGACGAGGTGGACCCTGAAGTTACTCTGCTGGAGTACCTGCGTGGCATTGGTCTCACGGGGACCAAACTGTACGTCCACCACCTTATCGCTGTGAGCGAGCCTCCGCGTCGCATGCACTAACACCGCCCAGCGGATGTGGCGAAGGCGGTTGCGGCGCCTGCACCGTGGTCATCTCCCAGTTCAACCCGACGACGAAGCAAATCTACCACGCGAGTGTCAACGCCTGCCTGGCCCCGCTGGCCAGCGTCGACGGCAAGCATGTAATCACGATCGAGGGCATCGGCAACACAAAAGCACCACACCCCGCCCAAGAACGCGTGGCGAAGAGCAACGGCAGTCAGTGCGGTTTCTGCACTCCGGGCATCGTCATGAGCTTGTATGCCTTGCTGCGCAACAACCAAGCGCCGTCCGAAGAGGATATCGAGGAGGCTTTCGACGGCAACCTCTGCAGATGTACGGGATACAAGCCCATACTCGAAGCAGCGCAGACCTTTAGCGTCGAGAGGGGATGTGGCAAGGCACGGACGAACGGTGGCTCGGGCTGCTGTATGGAAAACGGTGACGGCGAGAAGAAGGCGGGCGGGTGCTGCATGGACAAGGCCAACGTTGACGACCAGCCCATCAAGAGGTTCACGCCACCAGGTTTCATCGAGTACAACCCCGATACCGAATTGATCTTCCCTCCGGCCTTGAAGAAGCACGAAATGAAGCCGTTGGCCTTCGGCAACAAGAGGAAGAAGTGGTACAGACCAGTCACCCTCGAGCAGTTGCTCGACATCAAGAGCGTATACCCCTCGGCCAAGATCATCGGTGGCAGCACCGAAACCCAGATTGAGATCAAGTTCAAAGCACAACAGTACCCCGTATCCGTCTTTGTAGGAGACATTGCAGAGCTGCGGCAGTACGAGTTCAAGGATGATCATTTGGAGATTGGTGGAAACGTGGTGCTGACGGACCTGGAACACATCAGTAAAGAGGCCACGCGGCATTACGGCGATGCACGGGGCCAAGTCTTTGAGGGCATCTATAAGCAGCTGAAGTATTTCGCCGGAAGGCAGATTCGCAACGTCGGCACACCAGCTGGCAACCTTGTCACAGCTTCGCCAATCTCGGATTTAAACCCCGTTCTTTGGGCTGCCAACGCCGTTTTGGTGGCCAAGTCCCAGAGCCAGGAGACGGAAATCCCCATGTCACAGTTCTTCACTGGATACCGAAGGACAGCGCTCCCGCAAGATGCCATCATCGCCTCCATCAGGATACCTGTGACGGCCGCCAAGAATGAGTTCTTTAGAGCCTACAAGCAGGCCAAGAGGAAAGATGACGACATTGCCATTGTGACGGGCGCTTTACGGATCAAGGTCGACGACGACGGTGTCATCACAGAATGCAACCTCATCTACGGTGGCATGGCTGCCATGACTGTCGCCGCAAAAAACACGATGGAGTACCTGGTGGGCAAGCGCATTGACGAGTTGGAGACGCTGGAAGGAGCGATGAACGCCCTCGGAACCGACTTTGACTTGCAATTCAGCGTCCCGGGAGGCATGGCTTCGTACCGGAAGGCCCTAGCGTTCAGTTTCTTCTACCGCTTCTATCACGACGTAATCACTAACCTGGGCGGACAAAGTCAACACGTTGATACTGAGGCGATTGACGAACTCGAGAGAGGTATCTCTGGCGGAACTGAAGATGATGGCGCGGCTGCTGCGTACGAACAGGAGACCGTGGGCAAGTCCAAGAGTCACGTTGCCGCGCTGAAGCAGGTAACCGGTGAGGCACAGTACATTGACGACATTCCCGTGATGAAGAACGAGCTGCACGGCTGCTTCGTGCTGTCCACCAAGGCCCACGCAAAGATCAAGTCAATCGACTACTCGCCTGCTCTCGACATGCCGGGCGTCGTCGACTACATCGACAAGGATGATGTCGACACCCCTGAGCAGAACCGCTGGGGCGCCCCTCACTTCGATGAGCTCTTCTTCGCCGAAGGCGAGGTGTTCACTGCTGGTCAGCCAATTGCCATGATACTCGCCACTTCAGCATCTAGAGCTGCCGAGGCCGCACGTGCGGTCAAGGTCGAGTATGAGGAACTGCCGTCTATCCTTACAATCGAGGAGGCCATTGAGAAAGACAGCTTCCACAACTACTACCGAGAGCTCAAGAACGGAGACACTGAGGAGGCATTCAAGAACTGTGATTACGTGTTCACTGGTACGGCGCGGATGGGTGGGCAGGAGCACTTCTATCTCGAGACTCAGGCTTCGTTGGTTGTTCCAAAGCCTGAAGATGGAGAGATGGAGGTGTTTGCCAGCACCCAAAACGCCAATGAGACGTAGGTCAACTCCCTCAACCTCTAAGCTTTGTGCTAACCCTTCATAGGCAAGTGTTTGTTGCTCGCATGACCGGTGTCCAAGCCAACAAAGTCGTTGTCCGCGTCAAGAGACTCGGCGGTGGCTTCGGTGGCAAGGAGACCAGATCAATTCAGCTCAGCGCCCCGCTCGCGCTTGCGGCCAAGAAGACGAAGCGTCCCTGCCGTTATATGTTGACCAGAGAAGAGGACATGGTCACCTCGGGCCAGCGTCATCCGTTCTTGGGCAGATGGAAGGTTGGCGTGAACAAGGACGGCAAGATCCAAGCGCTGGATCTTGACGTGTTCAATAATGCCGGCTGGACCTTCGACCTAAGTGCGGCTGTCTGCGAGCGAGCGATGTCGCACTCGGACGGTTGCTACAAGATCCCGAACGTCTTCATCCGCGGACGCTTATGCAAGACCAACACAATGTCAAACACGGCATTCCGAGGCTTCGGCGGTCCTCAAGGCATGTTCATTGCCGAGACATACATGGAGGAGGTCGCAGACCGATTGGGCATGCCGGTCGAGAAATTGCGTGAGATCAACTTCTACAAGCCGCTGGAGCCGACACACTTCAACCAACCCCTGACCGACTGGCATGTGCCATTGATGTACGAGCAGGTTCAGAAGGAGGCCAAATACGAGCAGCGAAGAGAGCTCATCAAGCGCTTCAACGACGACAACAAGTGGCGCAAGCGCGGTCTCTCCATCATCCCGACAAAGTTTGGTATCTCGTTCACGGCTCTGTTCCTCAACCAGGCGGGCGCCCTCGTGCACATCTACCACGACGGATCCGTCCTCGTGGCTCACGGTGGTACGGAGATGGGCCAAGGCCTGCACACCAAGATGACGCAGATCGCCGCACAAGCTCTCCAGGTGCCGTTGGATAACGTTTTCATCTCCGAAACGGCCACCAACACGGTAGCCAACGCCTCGGCGACAGCGGCATCCGCCTCGTCAGACCTCAATGGCTACGCCATCTACAATGCATGTGCGCAGCTCAATGAGCGCCTGGCACCGTACCGGGAGAAGCTCGGGCCGGCTGCGACGATGAAAGACCTGGCACATGCCGCCTATTTTGATCGTGTGAACCTCTCAGCGCAAGGCTTCTACAAGACGCCAGAGATTGGGTACTCATGGGACGAGAACCGAGGCAAGATGTTCTTCTACTTCACGCAGGGCGTCACCGCCGCCGAGGTCGAGATCGACACCCTGACGGGGACCTGGACTTGCATCCGCGCAGACATCAAAATGGACGTCGGCCAGTCCATCAATCCAGCGCTCGACTACGGCCAGATCCAGGGCGCCTTCGTGCAGGGCCTCGGCCTGTTCACCATGGAAGAGTCGCTCTGGCTCCGCAACGGGCCGATGGCGGGCAACCTCTTCACGCGAGGACCCGGGGCGTACAAGATCCCCGGGTTCCGCGATATCCCACAAGAGTTCAACGTCACGCTTCTCAAGGACGTGGAGTGGAAAGACCTGCGGACAATCCAGCGATCACGGGGCGTGGGCGAGCCGCCGCTGTTCATGGGCAGCGCAGTCTTTTTCGCGATCCGTGATGCACTGAAGGCGTCAAGACGGCAGTACGGGGTTGAGGCGACGGTCGGAGAGGACCGGGTGGGCGACGGCCTGCTGAGACTGGAGAGCCCGGCAACACCCGAGCGAATCCGACTTAGCTGCGAGGACCCAATTATGAGAAGGGCAAGGGTGCTGCCGAAGGAGGGGGAGAAGAGCTTTTTTGTAGCCATTTAGAAACAGACACCAAGGGTGAGAGAACCCAGGTTGCGTGAAGGAGTTTAACGAGGTTTTTTTTTTTCATGACAATAGGCGGGCTTTTGAAGTGATGGTTACGATACACGTTGAAACTCGTTGTTACCCATGTTGGGTATTCAGCTCATCAATGATCGATCTAGCACACAAAGAGACAGTTGGCAATGGCGTTATTTTAGTCTGTGCAGGATTTACACGTCGTATGCCGGGAACAGCAACGCATCACACGATCTCCCATCGCGTCCCCAAATCGCCAAGTCTTCCTCCGTAGGCAAAAAGATGGGATGGTGAGGGGTTGGTTCGGGGTCGACCGAGGCGGCGCTAGATGGAGTTCTCTCCCAGTCCGACACGTTCGCATTGCGGACCAAGCTTTACCGAGTCAAGACCGGGGAGGAGAGGAAAAGCTGAAAGGTGAAAAAACACTTGGGCCGAACGGACGGGCTGTGGTTTCATGCTGGCATTACATTGCATCCTGCAAGCTTTTCGAGTGTTAGGTGAGGGGAGTTAGGGAAGCCCAGGCTAGGGAGCGAGTCACGGCTAGACATCAGACGAGGACCACTTGATGCCTGTCAGTGTGGAAAAGCCAAGAAATGCCCCATCAGGGTCGGGTTCTTTGCTGGGAGACTTTGGGCCTGTTGGACGCTCATCAACCCCCGGAACAGCCCACATGGAGCGTTGTCGGTGCGTAACTACGGGTCGCGGACTCTGCATTGCGACGGTGGTAGTCTTCATCGGTCCGTAGGGCAGAAGGGAACCTGCATTTTGACGTATGTCTGTGCTGTGCAGCGCGTTTGGCCTGTGGTGGTCATGATATCACGGCCCGAGGCGCGATGTGAGAAGCATGAGGTTGTATTAAGATTAAGGGAAGGGGGAGGTGAGGACCTGCTTTGCGGTTCACCGAGGTTATCGAGGACGACTCGGATGAAAAGGCGGGGGAAATCTTGTGTAATTCTCATGTCCTCGGGCGTCTTCCGACACCTGGGGAGGGTTGGATCAAGATTACTGGCTTAGATCCCAGTTTGGCGGCTTTGCCCAGCGGCGGCGCTCAGCTTTACCGAGCCACGGGTAAGCAGCAGCGAGGCCGAGTCAATGCGTCGTATCGTTATGTCGAGACGAGTTGTGGTGGGGGCGGGTTGCAAGAATTTTCCCCGACGGCCATTTTCATGTCACAATTCGGCTCAAGTGACGGTGTGAGTGGTGAATGCGATTGATGAGTGAATGAATGGATAAGTGAGTTAGCCGGGCGAACGAGTAACTGCATACATAGTACCATAGTTAGGCCAAGCGGCGGACCAAGACTAAAGACCAACAAATCCAAGGTGACGAGGAACCAACCCCATCATCCCCGCAGCGTATAGGTACCAATAACACAGACCGGCCTTGACCTTGGACCGATCTTACAGTCTGGGTCAACGGGCCAGTCCCGTCGTGGTGTTCCTAGGTGTGCCAACCCACTTCCCATCGTGATTCGCCATCCGTCCGTTTTTGTCTGTTCTCCCGTTTCTACGAAGCTTTTCTAAAAACATATCCCTTCGCTCTGTCCAACTCTCCCGTCCCCTTGGGACCGATCAGCATTCAATCGCACATCTAGCGCAAGACCTCGGCGCACATTGCCGCGCGAGTCTCAAAGCCACATACAACCACCACCACCACTAACCAGCCACCCTACGCACTGGTTCGAAAACCCCTTCGACCTTCCCGCGGCCCCTCGCCTCGCTCGAGCCGAACGACACACCGAACGAGACATACAACCCGGAAAAGATTGACGTTGCGATCCGCGACGTCCCGTGCCCAGCAAACACCAGGGCTGCCAGCGAAGAGACGAAAACACACCTACGACAGCAAGCATAGCCGAATCTAGCCCGGCGGCTGCCCGCACGCGACAACTCCGTCCTCCCCTCCCGCGGCGCCTGCAAAAGCCCGCGACGCCGCAAAGTTGCCCAGACCGCGAAGCTCGACCACGAGCAACCCTCCCCCGTGTCAAATGATCTGCGAACCCTCGTCTTTTGCGTAACCTTCGAGGTCCAATGGGAGCGGCTGCCCCATTGAGCTGATTCCGAACCCACCTAACACCTGCCAATCCACCACCTGCCCGCTCCGTCCAGCCCTCGCCATGCCAGAGAACGGCAAGGACGTCAAGTCCGAAGCGCAAGAGGACAAGGAGAAGCCTGAGAAGCCCGAGAACAATGGCGGCCATGCCCACTCGGCAAAGAGCCCCAAGAAGCGCCGTAAAGTGAATCACGGTACGTTGGGCTACACCCTTGCCATGCTGGACCCTTGGGTTGCTATCGGATCGCGACTACGGTAGCGGTAGCAAACCCCCAGGTTTCCCTTCACCTCGCAAGGTGGCGATTGCTAATGCCCTATTGCCTCCCAGCTTGCGTCTACTGCCGGCGATCTGTAAGTCAGATAGCCCTTACCCGACGAATCCGTTTGGCATTGCTCCCCCGGCTTTGCGCATGGCGTTGACACTATTGTCTGCCTGCTATGCTGCTGTGCGATGCTCTGCCAGACGCCGACCCTTGCCTGCATACAGGCTTGGCTTTGCCTCGCGCGGGAAGACCGCGAGGGGGGCAAACAAAAGCGAAGAGAGAAAACGATGGCTGACGGATAGTGTCTTGCCTGCTACATAGCATATGACATGCGATCTCGTATGTAAGATCTCTTTCTTCACACATCATTGGCGCGAATGAGCGGTGCCTTGCTTCTGCGTCGCCTGCCCCGCGTCAAGTCGGCTTCTCGGGAAGCCCCGCCCGCGCGCTCTCATCCCCCCTTGGCTCGTGCAACGCCCGCTGACCTGTTGTGCCCAGGAACGACCGTGTACGCGATGCATCAAGCGCAATATCGGCCACCTCTGCCACGACGAGCCGCGCGATCCCGACTCCAAGAAGGCCAAGAGCTCGCACGCCCCCTCCGCCGCTGACGAGTCCGAGACGACACAATCCGAGCTCGCGCGAGGCTCCATAGACCAATCCGCGGCCGGGTCCATGGGCCCGCCGCCTCCTTTCGACAGAAAATCGTCTGCTTTTGGCGCTGCCGTCTTGGGCCAGGGGAACCCGCTGCACCTCGTGTCACCGGGCTCTGTCTCTGGCATGCCGGGGAACGGCAGCAACATGAACCAATGTAGGTCCTGGCCCGCTCCTGTTCTACCCCTCTCCTTGGTGCGTCGTGCCTGGGTTCTCTGCCTTTCTCGCACGCGGCCGCGCTTCCCTTGAAAGAAGACGAAGAACAAGAAGAAGAAGAAAACAAACAAGCATCACCAGAGACACGAAAGCTAACGTGATGCGCCCGGGTGCAACAGTCGCTGGATTTTCCGACGCCTGGTTGACGGCCCAGAACCACTACCACGACATGCAGAGCTACCACCCCAACTACATGATCGCCCCTGAGGTCACGCATGAGTTCAACCTGCTGAACGACTTTTTGCAAACGAGCCTGCTCGATGACGGCGGCATTCTCTCCGACGAGTCCCAGAACAGCCCCGCGTTCAGCAGGACAGCGGGCGCCAACGACATGCTGCCGACCTTTGGAAACCACAACAACAGGGCCGGTGCCGCCGGCAACAGTGCGCTCTCGCAAATGCTGCCGCCGCAGAATCCCGAGCCGGGAAAGGCGATAGCGCGGCCCGGCAGCGTCATCCAAGGCGACAAGGACAAGGCGCGCGAGTACTACCTCCAGGCGGCCGACCCGTCAGGCAATGACACCCCCGAAGAGCGCATGGACCGTGTGCTCAAGGCCAAGTACGAAGCTGGGCTGCTGAAGCCGTTCAATTACGTCAAGGGATACGCGCGGCTCGGCACCTACCTGGACAGCCATATTGCGCCGTCATCGAAGCAGAAGATCCTACGAACCATTGACCGATTCCGACCCAAGTTCCGCGAAAAGGCGCAGGCTCTGACCGACATGGAGCTTCTCTATGTAGAGATGTGGTTTGAGAAGCAGCTCATGGAGTACGACCGTGTGTTTGCCAGTATGGCTGTCCCGGCGTGCTGCTGGAGGAGAACCGGCGAGATCTTCAGGGGCAATAATGAGATGGCGGAGCTCTTGCACGTCCCAGTCGAGAACCTGCGAGATGTATGTCTGAGTTTATCCGTGGTTGACTGGCCAAAGCTGACCTCACAACAGGGCAAGATCTCTCTACACGAGATACTGACGGAAGAGTCTCTCGTCCGGTACTGGGAAGAATTCGGAACCATCGCTTTCGACCCCGCCCACGACACGCTGCTCACGGCCTGCACGCTCAAGAACCCAGACGACAAGGCGACTGATCCGGTGGTACACTGCTGCTTTTCATTCATGATTCAACGAGACAATCACAAGATGTGAGTTTACCCCAAGTCTTGCCGTGAATGACACCGATGCTGACAGACGATACGCAGCCCCACCCTCATCATTGGCAATTTCTTGCCCAACGATCCTGCTCGGCCGTAATTTATTGCATTTCAAAGGTTGGGAACTTGGGGTCGGAGAAACCAAAAAGGGATCGGCGTCATTTGGATACCAGGGCATTGTTTTAGATTAATCGCATATTCGAGTCCACTCTCTGTGCTGTAGCATAAGAGAAACTCAGTACATATCACACGCAGTATTTGGGTCCGATCGGGTGCAGGAGCGGATGTGTCTCGGGCCTGCCGCAGTCTTTCGGACCGGCGGCCGGTGCTAGTCGCCCCACATTCGGCTCCCGGTGCTCGTGAGTAAGGAAGCATTGGCTTACGCCTTCCGTGGACGATTCGGCATCTGCCACTTTCGAATTTCATCGTTTACTTTCCCCGGTCATTCTTCTTCTACCTGATATGTCCGACTCGTCCCTTGATCGTATTGCACTCGCTTGCTGATCACTGCCCAAACGCCGTGACTATCGTGTTCAAATAACTTCTCCAATCTGGTGCTTTCCCGACCTCGCCCGGCAAAATGCCTCCTGTGGCTCACCCAGCGTCCCCTAGGGGTGCCCAACCCGACAAGATTGCATCGTTCACAAGTTCGTCCCGTGAGAGATGCATGCTCCGAAGGGCTAGCTAACGAGGATCCAGCCTTCTCGCAGAACCTCCTGAAGCGCCTACCGTCCGCCAATGACCCCCTCGCGATCGACGCACTGCTCGCCGAGCTGAAACCGCACCTAGAAACGATCATCAACTTCCACACAGCATCGAGGGCAAGGACACAGCGGGGCGAACTGGACAAGAAAGGGACCGAACTGTGGAACGTTTGCACCAGGCTACGCCGCAACGATGTCGCCGGCGTGCCACCGACAAAGAAGAAGCTTTTACTTCGGAGCAGAGTCTATGCGTTTTTCATGATCTCTGTTGCGAGAGGCGCCGTCTCTGGCGCGAAGCCGCAGATGGCGGATGCGGTGCACCTGACGAAACTGATGCTCAAGGCCGGGAGGATGTGCATTGGTCTGTTGTTATGTCAGAGGTCTTTACGAACTAGACAACTGACTATGGTGTAGACGACGATAGCATCACAACCAGTACGGGCACGATGAAGCTTGTCAATGCCATCTTCTCAAAAGGAGCGGGATACGTCACGGCACTGGGCGAGCTCCAGAAAACAATGCTTAGGCCTGACGACTTGATTGAGTGCAAACGTCTAGACACTGAATACTACATACTTCGCACGGCACTGGTAAGTTTTACACACCCAACAACGTACAGCATCTGACAGTTGACCGCCCAGGCCTGGAAGGAGGACAACCTCACCGTCGCCGAGTTCATGTACAATAAGGGCCACCTCCAGCCGCAATCTTTGGACCCAACCTCCGCCGAGAAAATGACCGAGGTTCTGTTTGAGATGGGCAAGGACCTCTCCAAGAGGGGTGATTTCCCCATGGCGGCGCGGTGGCTCGAACGAGGCTACAACACCATCAACGCCCAGGACCTGGGCCACCTCTCCCGCGACGCCATCGAGCTGCGTCTCGCCGTCTGCCAGGCCCTGGTCCACGCGCTGCTAGGAATGAACACGCAAGACTCTTCTCAAAGGGCGTTTGAGCTGGTCAACTACGTCGAGAACGAGATCGGCGACAAGCCCGTGGTGCTGCTCCTCCGGCTCGAGCTCCTGCAAAAGGCGCCAGCCGAAGTATTTGACGTCGAGGCCTATGCCAACATCCTGAGGCGTATGGTGCAGGCTTTCAACTTCTCCGAGGCCTACTTCAAGCTGCTCGTGCATCACGCGCGGAAACTGCACGACAAGAGCCCAACGCAGGCGACCAGTGTCGTGGATGGAATGCTCATGGGTGCAGTCGTCTCTTCAGGACGCGATGAATGGGTTGAGAGATTGGTGCTTCTGAGGATTTGGATGGAGATAAACCAGAGGGATAGTATGAAGGCCATCGAAGGGCTGACGGCTGTCTTGGAGGGGCTTCAGGATGACCTTGAGAAGCCTTTCGGGGCATCTACAGCGGTCGGGGCTTGGACAGTAAGTTGCCGATCTTTTTTAAGGTTAAGAAGTACTGACTTTCGACCAGCTACTATGGAAGAAGATCGAGGTCAACTACAACCAAGGCCACTTCGATTTCGCCGATGGTTGGTGCCAGATCGCGCTGCAGCCCCTTTTCCAGAACGGTGGACCTGCGAACTTGTCAAGGCTCGGCAGGTGCGTGTTACCCCTGACTATGACGCGGGTACGCTGACAACCGCAGGAAGCTCCTTCTCTGTGCCCTGGGGCGGAACGACACCGAGAGGGCGCGGCAAGTATTCCACAACATGTCGGAAGCAGCGCGAAACGAGCCGATGACGCGGTACCTAATGTACAAGGTCGCGCTCCGCTCAGCAGACCGCGAACTGGCAGCAGAGTGTGTTGAACGGATCGGGGTTGCGGCCGTACAAGAGCCCGACTTCCTCTACGCTTGCGTCTTGGAGGCGCAACAGGCGGGGGATAGGGTGTGCGCGATGCAGGCCATGAAACAGCTGGCCAATAGATTCGAGTTCAGCGAAGCATCTCCTATACACTTTCCTGCGCTTTTACGGTGCAACATCCGGCTTGCCGTGTCGATCATGGAGAGCGAGAAGGACGCTGTAAGACGCAAAGCGGCGGTGGAGGAGATTCTCGCGTTGTTTGAAACAGGTGAGGAACATCGCATGCTCACAACCAGGTTGTCGTGGTTAACAAGAACATAGCGTCCAAAGCAATCCATCGAAACCCAAAGGACAAGGACGGCAACCGCCTCTTCACGGTGAAGGAGCTCGATTGGTTTTGTCAGAACGCGTGCAACCTCGGCCTCAAGTATTCGGACAGCTGGGACGTGGAGCAGCTCGTCCGTCTGTACGACAGCTGCCTCGCCATCACGAAACACTACCCTCCAGACATCCCCGCCGAGGCAGCCAGCGACCTCGCATTCAGGACCATGTTCTGCCACTTCGTCGCCGCTGCCGCCCTCGTCTCTCTCGCCCGCGTCGAGGACAACGTCGAGCGGCAGCTACAGCACTACCTTGACACGCGGCGGCACGTCAAAGCGTACAACGACGCGCTGGAGGAGCGTATGAGCGGGCTGGACAAGAGGCTGAAGACCGACCTCGTCGCAAAGCTGGCAACGTTGATGGTGTTTGACTTTGAGGCGGCGATGGCGCTAAAGGAGCATGAGGTCCTCGGATACATTATCCGCACGGCAAAGACGTGCCGAGATGTGAATGCGCTCAAGGCCATGGGCGACATTGCTTTGCGCGGCAAACTTCCCGGCCAAGGTGTGTCTTCTTACTTGGGGTGTTTGTAATAAAGGCTTAACTGACGGACGACGCCACGACAGAGCTCTACTCCACGCTGGGCGTCATCGTCAATGAGATCTGGGAGCTCGAGAGGATCAAGGGCGACCGGCTGGCAAAGTACATCCGGTGCATGTTCCACGCCGTGCTGCCGCTCGACGCGGCGCTGGGGCAGAGGCTGATGAAGCAGGCCGTCGACGTGGCGAGGGATGCCCGCGGTGTTTGTGTACCCCTTGCCCCCTTTCCCCCTCTCTCACACAAAATCTTCGCTGCGCATTCTGCCAGAAAGTGGTCGCTGACTTGGCATCCGTACCCTAGGGCCAGCACCCGTTCCCGCCCGAGGAGCTCGAGTGGCTCGTAGCCATGTCCTTTAATCAGGCGGTCGACGCCTACAACGCCCGGCAGGACGACGAGTGCACCAAGTGGGCGGAACTGGCGATGAACCTGGCGCACTATGCCGACGACGGCGGCGCGCTGGAGGCCATGTTGCATGAGAACTGGGCGAAACTGAAGCTTTGAGTTGTCGTGGGCTGGTCGTTAGGAACTGACGTTGACACAGGGCGTTTCTCATTCATGGCGAAGCCAGCTTGGCTCTAGGTGGATACACGCAATGATAAGCAGGGTAGGCAAGTTTAATCAGCCCGGGGGCTTGGGCTGTCGAATGAATCAGAATGAGGAAAATAGTTGAGAAACTTGCATTTTTCTCTAGGCGCGGACCAGCCGGGTCGAAACGCATGGTGAAATCTCCGATGTTATATCATCATCCAGACCAGGTAGCTAGCAAATGTAACGCTAAACGTATCCGCCAACCTGTACACCCCCCTCACCCAGTTCCATAGTGGCCCAGCCTTTTACCGCCGCTGGCCGTCGTGTGCGTCGTGTCAATCGTTTATTACATACCGTATACAGCCGTCCTTGTGACAGCAGTCTGTAAAAGGTCTAGCAGATGGCATGGGTTTTGCCAGTCTTACCCTGTATGGAATGCTTTTCCTTCTGTAGGTCTAGGTTAGCCGACGTCTTGCCCTGTTCGCACCAGGGGATGGGGACGAACTCTGAACCTAGGGTGGTTGTGAGAGGCCTTTGAGCTGGTGAGGTGGTGCTTGTGGATGAAGTCCTGCTGCCTCTTGATGCTAGCATGGTCCATCTGATCGAGCAGGCCCATGCACAGCTTGATATCGGTGATGAGGGCGTCGCAGCGCGACTTGCTAAAGTCCTCGCGGACGACGACGCGAAGCATCTTGAGGTCGTTGGTCTTGGGCGCCATGGTGTAGGCGGGGACGACCCAGCCGCGGACGCGGAGCTGATGCGCCAGGGCAAACTCGTCGTAGGTGCGGTCCTCCTTTTCGGGCAGGCGGAAGGCCACAAGCGGGAGGCCCTCGCCGGCGCGCTTGGACATGATAATGAAGCCCAGGACCTCGAGGGACTGGGAGAGGTAGTCGGCGGTGCGGGTGAGGTTGGACATGATGGCGCGGTAGCCCTTCTTGCCGAGGCGGATGAGCTGGTAGTACTGGCCAATGACCTGAGAGGCACCCTTTGAGAAGTTGAGGGTGAAGGAGGCCTGGTCAGCGCCAAGGTAGTTGATGTTGAAGACGAGCTCCTGGGGGAGGAACTCGGCGGAGCGCCAGACGACCCAACCGACGCCAGGGTAAACAAGGCCGTACTGCGGGTGTTAGTGAGGGCTGAGGTGGGGTCAAAGAGGGGGGTGTTCGTACCTTGTGGCCGGAGACGTTGATGGAAACGACGTTCTTCAGACGGAAATCCCACTCCAGGTCAGGAACGACAAAGGGGGCTACAAAGCCTCCGCTGGCAGCGTCAACGTGAATGGGAACGTCCAGGTTCTTCTCGAGCAGCAGGTCGTTGACAGCCTTGACATCCTCATACTCGCCAGTGTAGGTAGTGCCCAGAATAGCGCAAATACCAATGGTGTTCTCGTCAATGAGGTTGACCGTCTCCTCGGGGTCAATGACATAGCGGTCGGGCGCGCAGTAGACGAGCTTCTCCTCAACCTCGAAGTACCGGGCGGCCTTTTCCCAGCACACCTGAACGGCGCTGGACATGATGATGTTGGGGCGGTCGACGGGCTTGCCCTCGGCCTGACGCTTGTTCTTCCAACGCTTTTTCATGGCGAGAACGGCGAGCATGATGGCCTCGGAGGAGCCGACGCAGGAAGTACCGATAGCGCCAATGCCCTCGTCGGCGCTGCCGGGGGCGTGGAAGAGCTTGCCGATCATGGAGACGCAGCGGTTCTGGATATCGGCGGACTGAGGGTATTCCTCGTAGTCGATGAAGTTCTTGCTGAAGCTCTCGGTCTACGGGGTGGGTTCAACGTTAGATGGCTGGCTTGAAGCATTTTCACGGGCGTCTGTAATTTACCATGAGCTTCTCGGCTTCTTCCTCCTAGGATGGGTGTCAGCTGTGGGCGTCATTGCGTGAAGGTTTAAGTGAGGGGGAGACGGATGCTGCTCACCATGTAAGTTGTCACAAAGGAGGCGAGGCTATAATTGTAAGTCAGATGGGTGGTGGGCGAGAGCAACGCGGACGAGAGCCTACTTGAGCATGGGGTTACCGTCGAGGCTGAGCTCGTCCTTGATCATGCGGTAGGCGACCTCCTTGGGCATCTCATTCTCGGGCATCTCGCTCTTGGGCAGGTCCTGATTGGCGAAGCGGGAGCCGTAGACGCTGGTGGTGAAGCAGTCTTCCTCATCGGCAAGCTGGAGCTGAACCTTGCTGAGCTTCTGCTGGACCTCTTTGAGCTCGGTGGAGGTTGAGTCCTCGGAGGCAAAGCCCGAATCGGGGGGCGTGCTGACGGTTGCGAGGTGGACCATTTTGAACGAGACGAGTGTGGGTTTTCCGTTGACTGGGATATAGAGGATATGGGTGAGTGTGAGGAGAGGAGATTCAGTAACGAGGTGAAGGGCGGATGCAGGAGGGTGTTATATGAATTGGGAAAGCTGGGTGCCAGAGCAAAGCTGGAGTCTAGGAACAAGCGGGCGAGAGAGCAACGGAGGGGAAGAGAGAGAAGAGGAGAGGAGAGGAGAGTGGGGGCATTCACAGCAGCAAGAGGATCAGCATCTGCGATGCAGTACCTAACTCAACACGCAGCAGGGCGAAGCTAGGTCAAGGGGGGCGTGGGCATGGCAGCTACCTACTTTTCCCGGCGCAGCTTCTCCGACAGAACAAGGACAGCTCTGGGAGCCAGGAAGGAGCAAAGCCAATGGCAGCTGCAAGTGGGGTGACTGAGCGAGCTGCACCTCACACTCTGGATCCTGTACTGTACACGCACAGGAACACTGCCCACTGAATCCGGAAGGCGGGGCAAGGTGCGGTGTGGCCAGTACGTACCGTCCGAAGCTCGAAGCTACATCATCGACGTGAAGCCGTGCAGCGTCCTTGGCAGGCACTCGGCGGGAAGGTGGACTGAAGCTTCGGTACCTCCCGTGCATCCCCTCGAGTATCTGTACTTGAAGCCGAGTTGCTGAGCTGCCTGCTATGTACCTTCGGTAGTCGAGACACCTCCCTGACCGAGATGCTCGTTCCAAGCTCCGGGAACCAGAAAAGGTTGAAGGAAAGGGCAAGAAGCAAAATCAGCCAAATCGAATTCAACAGAAACCAGATAACTTTGGGATGCCCCGGCCGCCGACTCCGTTGCAAAAGCACGTGTTTGTCTTGCAGATGAACATTCGCAGTTTTCCCAAAGAGAGAAGGGCGGCCTCCCTTTGTCCATTGCCCCCTCCCTCGATGAGTCCACACACATCTCGACACAGCGCAAACCACAAACCCACCTCGGCTCCATCTCTGGCCAAGACACCAGAGAGCGACTCTTGACAGCTTTCCCCAGGTCCCAAGCCAACGCCCGATAAAAGCTTGGCACGGGTGACATTTCGGTTGGTCCACAAGAGGCGCCCACCTAAAGAGACCCCTAGCCCACACCTGGAACCTCCATGTTTCGTCCAATCGTCAGCCGTGCCGGTCTGCCGCCAGAGCACCACCCCCTGGCACCAGCGGAGACGGACTGGATTGGACCTGTTACTGTGGATGGTACTTAGGTAGGTAGTGACGGCAGACTTGGTCCTGGCCCTGGGACCCGGTCCTGGAGCTCCAACCCATCGCCCATCGCCCAAACAACAAACGTTCGTCACTGCCGGCTCCGTCGAGGATGCATGCTGCAGCAACACAGCGATTGGGCTCTGGATAAACCGGCTCGGATATCAATGCCTAGCACCCAGCACAGCCCGCACCAACTCACCAACCCAAAGTCTATGTAAAACGCATCAAACGGGGGCCTTACACGACGTCGCATGCGTCGATTCTCCCCGTCCACTGGAACACGCTGCCCGTATTTCCCTCAACCCTCGGCCCTCCCTCCCCAATGACATCACGACCGCCTGTTTTAATCCACGCGTGGCCAGAAATCACCTCAGCGATTCACCGTCCAGTCCCTGCCTCTCCCTTCCCTCCCTGGCCAAACATCCGGGAGGTGGAGGGGGGAAAACACCATGCCATTTCTTCACCGAGCAAATCCCACGCGCCTTAGCACGCTTGACCGCCAAGACATGTCGTCCAACCCTCAAAAGGGTCCAGACCCTGATTTTTTGGACTCAAGGTGGATCGACTGAAGAAAGTCCCGTCCTCGAGGAAACCCCCCACGGATCATCACCGCCGCCTCGCTCCCTGGCCTCCTTTCCGCACCCTGTGGCGCAGCCCCGCCAACAAGGCCACCGGCCGCCGACTGTGGTTCGACTTTGCCCTCATGCTCTTCCGCTCGTAAACTCGCTGAACGTCAACTCGACCGGCTCCCCGTGGAGATCAACTCACCTCTTTTTCCCCCTACGTAGAATTCCTACAACCTCAGTTTGGGTTGCCTCTGCCGGCTCGTCTTGCCTGTGACAACCAAATCATTGCGTCCACCTTTGCTTGTACATCGCCCACTTCCGTAAGGATGGGACGAAACTGCCGTGAACATCGGATTGTGACATCCTCTCTCCGCGGCCATCTCATGTTTAATGCATCACCAAGCAGTGGGATTCCATCTTGGTCCAACCTTGAGCTTCTGCCTGGGTAGTCGGGCCTGGCAGGCCCGGGTTGTCACAAAGTAGTGGCCATCCTGCCCCAAACGCTTGGCTTCATGTCAGACGGGTTCTTCGTCTATTCCAAGGCTACAGTCTTTCTAGCCTCTCTGATACTGCCTGGCCCCCAGTCACGAGGGACCTATGAATGTCTAATCAAACACAAGATGCAATGCTAGGTCACCCGAGATACTCCCAGGCGCAAGCTCTGATAGCCCTTCTTTCCCGGTCATCATCAATCAACCCTCGGTTACATCCATTGCGTCGCCCTTTGCCCTGGCCTTGGCGGCCGCAATCTTCTCGTCCTTCCACTTTTGAATCTTCTCCTTGAGCTCCGTGTGCGGGATCGCATCGTCCACCGTCATCGGCTGGCGCGTGAACGGATCCTTGGGGTCCGAAAGCAAGTGCTGTACGATAGTGCCGCGGTCGACAATGTGCTTCGACGGCAGGATGACGGGGTCCTTCATCAGATCGCCCATGATCGGGTCCTCAAACTCGGCGGGGATGTCGCCGAGGTCTAGTTCTGCCTGATCTGCGATCTGTTTCGACTCCTGGAACTTGGCCTTCAGGCTGTCAAACTGCTCAAGCTCGCTGGCATCCTTCATGCTCCGCTTCGACAGAATGAAACTAGCTTTGTCGAACACCTCCGGCTTGTACGAACGGCCGTCTGAAGCAACCGCGTCAATAAACGCCTGGGACGAGCCCAAGTTGAGGTAGATGTCGACAAAGTCCGACAGCAAGACTCGAGGTTGGAAGTGGTACTTTGACGGGTTGTTCACCTTGAGCTGGCCCATCTTAGGGCCCGCCAGCGTCTCCAGGTTGTAGTTGAGCATACTCGCCAGACGCTGCACGATTTCGGGCATGGTGAAGGCTGACGCTAGCGCGGATGTGAAGAGTTTCATCATCGCCAGCGTCTCGTTGGCAAGCTGCATGTATGAGCCGGCCTGGCCCTCCAGGGCTTGCAGCTCTTCCTGCTTTTTCTCTCTGTCCTGCGCCGAAAGACTGTTGCCGAACTCCAGTTCTTGCTGCAACGTGTGGATCTTGGGAAACTTTGTCAAGGCCTCGTCAAGCACGTAGGTGGCATCGTTGAGCAGCAGGTTGACGAATTGAACAAAAAATTGTCGGTTGACCCTATCATTTGTTAGATGTGTTTTCATCCTCTAGTTTGTCTACAACATTTGACGAGTGCATCAAGACTCTGAGGTGAGTTCGAAGAGAGGGGATGAGACTGGCGAAGGGAAGGGAAGGCAGCTATTGTCAGACTTACTTGCTCTCTCTTGTCAACTGCTGCTTGTAAATATCGTTGCCCCAGACGCACTTGATCACTTGGAATATCTCATAACGAATGTTGAATTTGTCGTAGAACTGAGTGTGTGCACCAGTCGATTCCGCCTCAATATAGAACTTCATGAGTGCGTGCAAGAGGTTATCATTTGCGAATTTTGATCCATAGAGCTGGTCGCCGAGGACTCCCTTCTTGAAATGCATGAACGGCCATGTTCCAGAGAACAGCAATGTAACGAGCGAGGATTTGAGGTAAGGATTCTTGATGTATTCGGATGAACGCAAGAACGCAATGCACAGCGCAATCATTTCGCTGCCAACAGCAGATGGCATAATCTGAGGGAGATAGCTTCGGCAGGTTAGCGATGCCTCTAATTTGATAGCGAACTTGAGGTGAGAGTTGTCTCTAGATAAGAGTAGTCCTGCAGTGAGAGTAGTCTCGAGGGTGCTATTGACATAAAAGTCCTCTCGACTTCGGGGGTGCAAGGTGGGTGCAACTTACCGATACACGAACTTGAAGTTGTCCACCACGTCCTGAAGTGCATACTCTGGAAGACACGCAAATGCTTCAGGCGCCTCAGCAGGCAGAGGAAGTTGAAGGTCCTTGTCAGGCGTATAGTTTGTTTGGCTAGCCAGGCGAAGCAGCCAAACAGCCACGTATCGCATGAAACGAAGCGACAGCTCTTGCATCTTCTCATCCAGAAACACGCCCTCGATGGCAAATTTCATCGCGATGGCCTTCTCCAGGACAGTAGTGTGTCTTTTGAGTGTCACCTCGAACATGGCAAGTTGTGCCGGTTGCTATAAGACACTGGTCAGATCCGAGATAGCGTGCACGACATCCGAATCGGGTCATGGTGGCCAGCAGAGGGAAAAGAAGAAGACTCACATTCTGAACCTTTGGCCGTTCGGCCTCCATAGCTGCCAGATGTTTCTCGTACCATTTAATATCACGCTCCAAGCTCTTGAGCTTCGAGTTCGTTGCCTCACTGCCGTAGTGATGCGCAGCCAGAGTCAAGAAGAAGACTTCAGTGATGAAGTTAGAATTGCCTTCGACCTTCTTGGAGTAGAATGCATCGGATGCCGACTGGTCAGCGTTGAGCTTCGTTTCCTCCTTGATGTCGACGCGGGGGTTGCGTCGAAAGTATTCCACTTCGATTCTGTCGACCTTTGAGAATGTGGTGTCCATAAAAGGCGAGCAGAAACGATCCAGGATGACGGTCAAGTTCATCATGAAGCCATCTGAGGACACCTCTTTGGGATCAACCTGAAGAGCCCTACGCTTGTGGTTGGTGTTAATTGCTGAAGCAAACCAGTCGAGGACCCGTGTCCGGGTATCAGTGTCTGCTCGGATGAAAGCATTGGCAATCGTAAAGAGTTCGTCCTGGTGAACTCGCAGAATAGCTCGCAGAGCGTCTTGGGAGGGCGCGGCCCGACTTCGATCCAAACCTCGCGGGTTGGGGAAATAGGTTAGCGTGACTTCGGACTGCAGCGGCGATATCCGGAAGAAGGGTCCCAAAATGGTATCTTTTTCAACCGCCGCGCCAGACTTCTGCGCCGTCATGAAGTTGGGGTGCTGTGAGAGAGCATTCAGCAAAGCTGGGAACTTGGTGTATGACATCAATGCCTGTAAGCAGCGTTAGCTCATGTAGCCAGGAACAGGTCAGAGAAGTTTATAGGCCAGAACAGTAGACACAAGGCCAAGGCATATAGGGATAGGAGAGGCGAGGATGGAAGTCAGAGGAAAGAAGAGGTGTCGACACCAAAAGGGCGAGATGGCGCCGGTAGCGCCAGTGGCAAGCAAGGAAGGACACTCACGTTTATATACGGCTTGTAGTCGCTCTCCATAGTCAAACCAGCCAGCTTTGTGCTGATGGAATACATGGCATCGGCGAAGACTGTGGGGAACTGATCATCCTCGGGGAACCTTTTCACAGCTTCTCGGAGGAAGTCCAAGCAAACTCCGTCATCCTGCTCATGTCCGCGGAGCAGGTACGATGCCAGGCTCTCGGGCTGTGACCGTCTGGAACTGTTGTAAGCTTGGTTGCAAACCATTCCGCGCGCCGGCGTGACTTACCCAAAGAGATCAGGTATCGTGAGGGCAAATAAGCAGTTGCTAACACACAGTCTTTTTGCTTCCTCCAGAACCTCCCGCTTCTCGGGCGTCTCCTTGACTATATTCGACCGAATGATACGCTTAAAGCAAGGAAGGAGGTAACCAAGAATAGGCTTTTCGGCAGGGACAGCAGTGACGGCTTCTAATAAGGCACTGTCAAGGACAGCGGTGGTAAGCTTCAGCGGTGACCCATTCTCCTTCAGCTCTTGGCTTGCCTCGGGCAAAAAGTTGAGCTTGTGGCCGTGGACATCGGTAATGCGGTCCGGATCAACAGTGACACGGAAGATGTGACTGAGTATTCTGTCCGAGAAGTCGTCCACCGATTCCTCAGTATTGGCCTTCTTCGCAGGGGCAGGCGCTGGGGCGCGGTCATCGACGTTGGAGGACCCTCGTTTCTGGGCGCCGCTCTCGGTTGTTGGCGACGCACCGGATGCGGATCTAACGCCGAGTTGGGTGAAGGGGTTCGCTGCGGCAGGCTTTGGGGTAGAGGAAGGTGTAATCTCTGCTGGAGATTTGCCCTTCCCTTCACTTGTCGTGGCTGCGGTCGAGGTCTCGGCATCGTTCTCTGGGTTTTGTGGACTGTCTTCCGGCTTCGGGGATCTGTTCGATGACCCAAGCTTGGCCAGTCGTCGAAGTCGGATCTAGGGCGCACATCGTCAGTACCGTAGACAAGGTAACAGGTTTTCTGGCAGCAACGATCTGATCGCTGTTTGCAAATTCCGTCATTGGCGTCATAGATGTCACTCTTGTAGGCCCTCTTCAGTAGCTTCATGCTCAGTGTCGCCGTCGTCGTCGTCGTCGCGGCTACCGCCGCCAACATGCCAGGACGGTGAAGAAGAATGGCGGCGACAGCTAACAAGATAGACGGCGATCTCAACGGCGACTAGAACCAAGGAAGGGGGGAATGAGGTAGCGAGGGGCTAGGCAGCTCTTACATCATTCATCTTCTTGGAGTCAGGCGCGTCCGGCGCCTGGCTATTCTCGTTGGGATCCATCGTGCCTGACCGTCGGTGTTCGATGGGCAGCTTGCGACAGGGTGTGTAGGGTGAAGTAGGGAGTTTGACGACAGCCTAGCTTCCTGGGACAAGGCTGAGAAATGCGACGGCGAGATCTCTAGAGTTGAGGTCGGCGTGCGTGCAGAGGTGGGATGGTCGGACGTTGACGTTCAGGGCCTCGCGGGTCAGCGCAGAGGTGTGAGGAAGGTAAGGTACAGGCAAGTTAGGCAAGGTACCACGGCTGGTAGCGGGGAACAGTGACGGGCACGCGGTGAAAGTGGGGCACGGGTGGAACTTAAAACCACTGCGATGTCTCTCCCCTGTTAAGTCCGACGCGTGGAGTCCCTCCGATTAGCGGACAACTCACAAGAAACCCCCAAAGTCCGCTCACTCAGAGGGTCGAAGACACCACGATTCGTTGATTAATAAGCTTTAGGGTCGCCTTCTCACCTCCCGTTTTTGAGATTCCAAGACATTCCACACCGAGATGACTGAGAATCAACGACTCATGAGTCTTACCTTCTATTAACGATAAATACGATCTCAGAGACAGCCTGTTTTCCCTTCCTTTATGCTTCTCGGGGTATTTATGATAGGGACTGTTATTGCTTCACTCGGGATGACAGTGACTGATGCCAATATTGCAGCCGAGGAGTTCTAGTTGCATGATGGCTGACTGTATGCTCATTTCATTCCATACTAAATGATATTGCCATAAAGATGGTGCCCAAGGACCCCTAAACCCCTTTGCTCAGTTCTGCACCCATTGATCATTGGACAGGTTCGGAAGAACAGACGAAAAGTAGGAGAGGCATCTGATGAAACGTACGTCATCGGAAGTGGCGATGAAATCCAGAGACAAAAGGATGGAGGTTTGGAGGGCAGACATTGTGAGTACACTGGATCTAAGTTTTCATCAAACAGATGGTGTGTCCGGAGTCAACCTCTGAACTCCTCAAGGTTGCTCATTGTTGCGAATGTGGTAGCGTCTGAATGCCAAGGGGTCTTTTGTGTCGAGTATCTTATACGATCAGCCATCTCAAGCACAGATGTAGATACTGCAAAGATACCCCGTTGTGTCATTTGACTAGACAAGAGCGAATCAATTTTTGTTTCAATGGGCGTCTTACTGAGTAGCAGACGGCCGCAAGGGTATTTCCGTGCCATTCCGTTTTGGACGTCGCGTTTCCGTTGTCCTTTGTCCCCAAACGCCAGAAAAATCGACAAGATTTACTAGTACACAGCCCCGCGGCCTGGGAGTGGTAAAAAACAAGGCCCAGGATCAGTGCCGTCCAGGAGGTGCCGTTTTGCCCGAGACCTGTAGTTTTATCGACCAGGCCATATGCTCGGGAAGTGTGTTTACCTCCTCGATGGCAGCTCTGATCATTGGGTCCATATAGAAATCATTAGATGCAAAGTCTCTTGAGCAGATTTGCAAGATGCTCGACCCAAAGAAAAAAAAAACAAGACATAGAAGGGCCCTCAAAGGCGAGGGATGCCGTTCGACCCGTCGCTCAGTCGCCGAGACGTTGAAGGGGCGGCTTCGCCATCGCTATCGGAGCTGCCGCGTGTCCGACTGGTGCTGCTGACACTGCGGTTGGCCAGGCGGCTACGCTCGACTTCCTCGCGGCTCTTGTTCATGAGCCAAGCCATGTGCATTTTCAGTATGCCTAGGTTGCTCCTGATCTCGGTGATCTGGTCCTTGATCGGCATGACCTGGTTCAAGACCATGACCGTCTGCCGCCCTTCTAGGTCGGTGAACTCCTTTTTGAGTTCCTCCATGCGGCGTTCCATATCCTCATAAATCGTCATAACAGCCTCGGTGGGCTTGAACTTTGGTCCTCCTTGGACATTGTTCAGGTTGAAGACATCGTCCCACGAGATGCAATCCCGTCGCTCGTCCTTCAGCTCCATAATCTGTCTTTCCTGCTCTTCCGTCTGCTTCTGCAGCCTCTCGATCTGCCTCTCTTGGACCCTGACCTTATCGCCCACGACGGCGACCACTCTAAAGATGCACTCGTCCTCGTGGGTACCAAGGACCTTGCGAAGAGCGTTGTAGACGCAACCGTAAGGGGAGTACCTGCAGAGAACCGATGCCTCTGGACAGCTGCTGTCACGGTGTTGGCTGACTTCAGACCGCTTAATCGCCTCACCGCAGTCGGTGCAGTTTGCTGTGTTCTTGGTGCACTTCTTGTTGATGTGATCCGCCATCGAGGCCGCTTCCATCTTGTCCTCGCAGTACTCGCATGTCTGCTCAAAATGCCAGCACTTGCCCGAGACTGCCAGCCACTGCTCCACTCTCTTATCGCAGGCCTTGTCAGGACAGTTGTGCAGCGTATACCTGCAGTTAATGGCGTGCTTGACGACTTCCTCGCGCTTCATTGTTTCACCACATCCTCGCTCGGTATTGGGGCACTCGACAACCAGACTATCGAGAATGTTGGTCAGGAGTCTCGAGGTCTTGCAGTCCCTGGCGCGGAATTTAGTCCGGTCGATGGGGCATGTATCGGACGTATGGAAATGGCGCTTGAGGCATTCGAGACAGAAGGTATGATCGCAGGGAGTGATGATGGGAGTAACAACGGGAAGCTTGCAAATGGGACAGAGCAGATTGTCGTCGGGTTCATCGGCATACGACAGAGCGGAGAAGTCGAGCAATTCCCTGACTTTGCTGGAGCTAATGGAATATCGCAACGCTTCCCGGGTAGCGAGTTCCTCGACGGGCCACTGAGTAGGTGTTCGTGCTGCTTGCCCAATATTAGCCAAGTGCCAAACGTCAGACTCTCGTTTCTTTGTGCCAAATACTCACGGGTCAGGGGAATGGGAACCCCCTCGACGGACCGCACGGCCTCCTCGACGATGTTGTGGACGAGATGTGTGATGGTCGAATCGTCGCCAGGGAAGCTTGGTTGCGCCATGATGGATGCTCTCTGGTTGTCGGCCTCTGGATGCAATAGGAATGATCATGAGATGTCCAGGAAGACCATGGTGTTTGAAGTAGCGGAGAGATAAACAGGTTGCTCGCAAGTATTGTAGGCGCGTTCCAGGCGGTGACGGGATGACGACGGTGTTTTCTTGTGGATATGATGGTGGTGCGCCAGATCGTGGTGTGGAGGTTTACGGTTGAGGCCCAATCCGAAGGGACGTACGTAGGTGGGAGGGAAACTCTGAAGGCAATCCCGTCCCCCGTCTCACGCTGTCGGCAGACAAACCTGAGCGACGGGGGAAAGTGACGTGACTCGAACCGAGGGTCCGATAAGCCGATAACGCTGGGGAAACGGCCACTAAAACACGGTGCTCGTGCCTTAGCACTGTGACACGACACAGTCCCCGCACATGGCATTGTCGGCCAAATTGCATGTGTTCCGTCGAGCCACTGCCTCTTTTTCTCTCTTCAACTCATCGAGAAATGCAGATACGCATGTGTGCAGCCATGACGTCGAGCAATGCCTCTATCCAGCCATCGCATTCTGAAAGATGCATTTCCAGACATTTACAATGACCGCATGGCCCACATCATCCGACAGCGCGATCGCACAGCACCAAACATGCCTTTCCTTTCACTACTCTCTACAGCTCCCCTCGTTTCCGGAATCGATGTGTCCTCCAAGCGGAACACATGAAGTCGCATCCAATGGTCAGTCAACACTACGTGTTCCGACGCAGGAACATGAAGCATTGCGACATTGGCCCTGAGAGTTGGATTTGTCGAGGCTTCACGGCATAGTCGCGCACTTTCCGGACAAGTGGACGAAACCGTCACACATTTCTCAATCGACAACACAGTTTCTTCAGCCAATAGTATGTCCGGCTCCTCGATGGACAATAATCACAGAAACCCAGGGCTACTCCCGCAACAAAGTTCGTGAAAAGCAGCCTTGGGGAGGAGTAGACCGTATTACCTGGGTTCATTGATGACCCATATCGAGACAATAGCCTCTTGCTCAATTGCCATAACTCTCTAGGCACAGTATCGTCGATCCCAGTCTTGCACCTCAGGCTCAAGGTTTCCCGTACCTGGCTGCCCCTACCTTTGTTGAGTCTGTCATCCATGCAAAGCACTACAATACGCCGGGAGGCTGGCACGGCTCTGCTCGCCCGTTCGGGACCCGTTCTTGTTCACATGCTGATGAGAATGTATGGATTTGATTTGAAGGCGGGAGCACTACCTATGTATGCTCTGTTGACAGCTCGGAGTTGGTCACCTAAAATACCGCCCATTATCTGGTCCTCGTGCACAATGCCACGACCACAGATCGACACGGTGGCTGACCTGGGACATAGAGATCATTCGATGGATCAGCACACAATCTAGGCAACTAAATTGGGCCTTGGTAAGCCTGTATCAAACATCTCAGCTACAGGCACCCAAACTAGACCTTGGCAGGCTCTGCTGGGTCTCCTCGCAGCCCGAACCGAGCTAGTCGTAAACGCGAATGGAGGACACCTGCCTGCATGACCTGCATCTACGACACGGATAGTCTGGGTCTTACGTGAGATTCGCCAATTCATTGCGCCAGGCCGCCTCTCGCATTGAAAACGAGACACCAAAGCTGTACTCTCCAATGTGTTTGGTTCCAGCTGCGCGCCAGCTAGCTCATACATCTCGTCGTCGCCAAGCTAACCTCGCGGCGCTAAATCATCGTAGTGTCATCCTCCTGCTCGATCCTGGACCCTGAACCCCAGCTGCAGCGCCTACTTGGTCTCGTTCCGCAACCTTTGACGGTACAGGTTACCATATGCACAACCAACACAGCGCTGCACCCAGGCGCCAATGCAAACCATTCTGTAGACTAACATTCATGCAAGTCGCGCGGTCCCGCCGAAGTCCAAACGGTCGTCACCGCCTTGTCCTCTTATTCGTTGCCTTGCGAAGCAATCAATATCCTGACCAGGTCACTCGGGGCTAGTCCTGCAAATCCCCGCCCCCAAACATCTCATTGCGTGGTATTACACGGGAGCTACCACAGGCGCGTCAGCCTTAGATGTCGGCGTCAAGAGCTGATGGCGAACGGGGTTGGGGAGCTGCTTGCGAAGTGAGGGGTGGTTGCTCGGCTTCCCATGCCGACGAGCTATTTAAACTGGCGATGTGTCGTTCCAAACCTCGAGTGAGTGGACGCTCGTTCATTCAGTCTCTCCTTGGTTGCGAGGCCGTCTTCCTAATTGGCTCAACCAAGCGTCTTCAATACCAGCTCTGCTAGGCCATCCGACCTCAACTCGCTCACTATGGCGACCTACGGAGACCCCCACCACCCTTGCCCCCTTCTGTACCATCCAACAAGCGCTCTAAGAAGGCTCCTCAAGAGCTTCTGTCCGACTTCTGGGACAAGTTCCATTCGAAGCATCCTGGGAAGGTTACATCCATCTTCCCCCGGTCCCTCTATGCCTCTCTGCTCCCCGACTTCCAGGCACGAGGCGCCTCGTCCACCCGCAATGCCCAAGAGTCCTACGAAGCCGCCGCCCGCGAGTGCCGGGACAAGGTGAAGCGCATCGTCCGCGAGTGTGATCGGACGAATGAGAAATACACCGACGCAGACTTCGATATCGAGCGTGATCCCTACAGCAACTGCCTCAACGGCCTAGTCCGCGATGGAGACTTTGGCCCTGGCGGCAGCGGCGGCGCGGCTGACGATGGTCCCAACGTCAGCAGCTGGGACGTCAAGAATAGCTTCGATACCCTAGCTGCCGCTCAGGTCTTGGGTCCCAACTCCACCATTCCTATCGACCCGACTGCGGTGAGCCGCTACCTCGCAAGCGATGACATTTGGAACCCCTTTGCCAATGCGGGAGATCGTTCGGGAGCGAGGGCCGGAGTGAAATCGGGCCCTGTCAAAGCCTCTAAGCGTCGAGGTGTCCGAGGAAGCGAATGGTATAACCCTGGTTCAATCCATCGTGTTGACTGGATCTTTGATTCGCCTCAATTTACCGTCAATGGCTACTCCTCCTCCGACATCAAGCAGGGGGCCAATGGAGATTGTTGGTGGCTCGCCGCCGTTGCCACAATTGCCCACCGCAAAGACCTCATGCAAAAGGTTTGCGTTGCGCGTGACGAAGAGTGCGGTGTTTACGGGTTTGTCTTCCAGCGTGACGGCGAGTGGATCTCGACTGTCATCGACGATAACCTCTACCTCAAGGAGTCCGATTTCGACTACTACGGCGATGTCTACGACGCCAGCGGCAAGAAGGCCCGGCTGCACCGTAAACGCAACCAAACTGGCTCCGATGCGCTGTACTTCGCCCGCTGCGAGGATCAGAACGAGACTTGGCTGCCATTGCTGGAGAAGGCCTACGCTAAGGTCCACGGTGACTACGAGGCCATCTCGGGCGGCTGGCCCGGCGAAGCGGTGGAGGACATGACGGGCGGTGTCACCTCGACCATTGCTACCAACCGAGTGCTGCGGAAAGAGAGGCTTTGGAAGGAGCTTGTCAACTCCGATGGCGAGTTCGTCTTTGCTCTGGCCGCCATGGGCACTGGCTGGGACTGGCAGAAGAGCGGTCTCGCACTAGGACACGCATACTCCATTCTACAGTCCCGAGAAGACGTAGACGAGGACGGAAAAAAGGTCCGTCTCGTGCAGATCAGGTATGCCCTCTCATGAACATTAAAGCTTGTTTTCATCCTAACGTGTCCATCGTTAGGAACCCCTGGGGCGAACGATCCGACGGTGGTGTCGGCGAGTGGAACGGCCCTTGGTCTGACGGCTCGAAGGAGTGGACACCATACTGGCTGAAGCGCCTCAACCACACTTTTGGCGACGATGGTGTCTTCTGGATGTCATATGAAGACATGCTATCGACATTCATGTACATCCACCGTACTCGTCTGTTCGACGAGAAGTGGACTGTCGTGCAGCAATGGACCTCGGCCAACATCTCTTGGGTCACAGGGTACCTTCAGACCAAGTTCGTCGTTGAAGTCAAGAAGTCGGGCATGGTCGTTATCGTGCTCACGCAGCTTGACGACCGGTACTTCCATGGCTTCGAAGGCCAATACTGGTTCGAACTACACTTCGTCCTGCAAAAGATCATCCCAGATGCCGCTGGCGCCAATGCCAAGGACGGCGAGAAGAGCAAAGAGGCCCCCGAGCCAGAGCAGATCTGTCGTGTCCGCCCCGTGCACAAGTGGGAGAACCGCTCCGTCAGCTGCGAAGTCGAGCTGGAGCCGGGCGTGTACGAGGTCCTCCCCAAGGTAACGGCTGCCCGCCACCACAACGGTGACGCTGCCAAACCCGTTGAGGAAGTTGTCAAGGAGTATGCGGAGCGTAACCCGCAAAAGCTGCGACAGGTTGGGCTTCAGTACGATATTGCACACGCCAAGGGCGGCGTGCGGGACGAGGACGAGCTGATTGAGAAGAAGAAGCTTGAGGCGAAGCAGAAGCAGGAAAGCAAGAAGGCCAAGAAGAAGAAGAAGCAGAGGAAGGCGCTCGGCGTCGCGGCCAAGGCACTTGAGGAATCGGCCAAGGTTGTATCAGACCTGGCAAACGAGGGGAAGAAGACCGAAGAGAGTAAGAGCGCGGCCAAGACGGAGACCAAGAAGGATGCTAGCCAAGCAAAGGAGAAGGAGAAGGATGGCGACTGGACCGAGGTCAAGGACTCTGACAAGGAGTCTACTGGCAGTAGCCAGAAGTCTCCTACCACGGACGATAAACCAGCCGGCGTCGCCGGTTCCAAGCCTGGCGATGGACCTGCGCCGGAACCCAAGCAGGACGACGACAAAAAAGCCAAGGACAAGGCAGAGGAGAAGAACGAAGAGAAGAAAAAAGACGCTCCCGCTGCCGAGGAGGCCAAGCCAGCCGAGGCGTCTGTCGTACCCGCGCCGGTCACCCAGGAAGCAGAGGTTTCCGCAGAGCCGCCGGTCGAGGAAGAGGAAGATTCGGATTCAGACTCGGACACGGAGACCGTCGTCGATGATGATGGCGAGGAGCTTACCGGCACGCCGTGGAACGCCGTCTGCGTGCTTGGGCTGCGGGTGTATGCTCAGGACGCCGAGGTGGCTATCAAGTTGGTCAAGCCGAGCGATGGAGAAGAAGCTTCGAGCTTGACTGTTGACGGAGAGGCCGCCGGGGCTACTGCTTAGGGGTTCATGATCATGATGTTATGATTGGTATGATTGTGATGGAAACGCAGGATATCTCTTCTCGTTAGTTACATAGTCGAAAGTCGAGATTGACATTTTGGAATATCAAGAATACCTCGCGTCTTGAGATGGCTCTCGGTGAATGTATCTCGGTAGTATTTCCAATGGTCACTTCACGGCCAGAATGGTATTCAAAATGATGCTAGTTGCATTGGTTACCTATATATTCATTTAAAAAAACACCTGTGACGGAGTGGCCATCGTAATGGCTCTGATGATGAACCACTTGAAGATGGCACCCAAGAAAAGACAACAAGTGCCTCTCTTCAAGAGAGATGGGTATAGGCCTTTACTGGTCCTCAAGCAAGACGGCCTGAGACCTACTACGGCAAGGGAATTCGGCTCTTGGCCTTATCGTCCCTTCATCCTCACTTCCTCTGAGCCTAGAGACAGTACGAGTTGTCGGCCAGGGTCGTCATCAACCATGATGGTTGTCATCTCAAGGCAGAGTCTATGAGTATGAATTTTCTGTCAACAGTCTCGTCCATGGCGGCTTTGGTAACCTTTCAGAAGACCGTCTGTCTGCTAGCCAACATCTGGAGATGAAATTTCAGGCAAACGCTCACCCGGTAGCCTGGACGGGGTCCAAGGGCTCTTTCTGAGTGGCAGAGTTTTGTTCCCAAGGAGATATACTCAAGGCATCGTCAGGGTTCTATGGAATGCAAGCAACGTTTGCACGGCCACCAAGACTGGTGTTACGATGGCATGCCAGTCTTTCTCATTGACCCTGAAACTACGATATACTTGAAATATTGCTTTTCAATTGTGAGTAGTAGAGTTGCCAGCTCAAGCCATAGTCGTAGCCAGTCTTCTCAACAAGATGAACAGTCATTCCCCCTTACCGGGCGACAGAAGACCTTCCGTAGTTTTTGCACAGATACTCAATTTACGTTAAGGGGCAGAGAACACGCGCAGCGGGAGTCAGAATGTACAACACCAAGGCTCTTTGGCATATGGAGTAAACACTCTTGCCTCGGGAAAATCAGGCTCGCGATGCTGGCTAGTATGCTCATCAAACGATGCGGGCGCAGTTTGATGAGCACACTCCCGGGAAATCACAGGCGAGAATCTTCAACAAGGTTGACGACCATTAAGTTTATTCTAAACAATATTCTACCGTTACACCTAATATCAAGACTGGAATGTAATGAATCTCGATTCTATACAAGAACCCAGAAAACGTGTCTGCTTGTCGAATCTTCAGCCAGCGCGATTTCCTCCTGGCCCACCAGCAAACGAGTAATCCTTGGTCAAAGGGCACCAAGTCGGTTGCTCAGGGGTGTAAGGGCTCTCGGCGTAAACAAACACACAGTGGTATCCATAGACAGGAGTCACCAAGGGCTTGGAATCTTGACTGTCTTCTGAGACTGGCTCCGGCGTGTCTCCGGTCAGATTCGCGGACGAATGTTACGAATAATGACCGGGAAAGGAGGACACAGGACGAAACAACGGTAGATTCTAAGCCTTCGAGTCCAACGTGCCGGTTTTCCCACGAAATAACACATGACACATGGTGAGTCGTCCATAAGCCTGCTTTGTAATGGCTTTGTATTCTTTTCAACTCCAACAAAAAATCGTCGCCGACCTCCAGGTATCTCCCTGGACATAGCAATCTGGTGTTTCCCCTTTTTTTCGAGGCTCTTCTAGTAGGTAACAAACAACACTGAACCCCCGTTGAGTGGGTTTCAACGCCAACAAGTCTCACATAGGGACTCTTCAAACAAAGGTCGTAGCACGACGTCAGTAACCACCAGAGAAAGGCGTCATGTCGACCTTGGCCCCCAAGCAAATCACGCCCCCACCCCGACGCCCATCGTCTAGCATCGATTCCCCTCCCAAAACTCGCTTGATAGTATTTTGCCGGCTGTCGATGGCCTACCCTAGGCCTTCACACCCTGGTGCTTGGTCACGACGCTCTCAATCTCCCTGATCAACTCCTCCTTCCTCCCGTCGGAACACCAGCTCCCCTCCACAGCCCCCGTCGCGATGCCTCTCCACTCGTCGACACTTAGCCCAAACGCCTCTTGCACCGCGCAGTAGTTCTCGAGGATGTATCCGCCAAAGTACGCCGGGTCATCGCTGTTGATGCTGAATCGCACGCCGTGGTTCAGGAACGTGCGGATGGGCATCTCCCGCATGTCCTTGACGCCTCGCAGCACGACGTTGGACACGGGGCACAGGCTCAGCAGCGTCTTCTTCTCCGCCAGCCTCGCCAGCAGGGCCCCATCCTCCGCCGAGCGCCGCCCGTGATCGATGCGCTCCACGTCCAGGTCGTCCAGCGCCGAAACAACGAACCCCGCCGGCCCTTCCTCCCCCACGTGCGCCGTGCGCCGGATCCCCGCCTTCCGGGCCGCGTCGTAGATGGATGCAAACATTTGGGGCGGGTATGGCGCCTCGCTGCTCGACATGCCCACGCCCGCGATCGTGCCGTCCTGGAAGTGGCCCGCCTCCTGGGCCTCGACGAACATGCGCATGCCGTCCTCGACGGGGCAGTGGCGCAGAAAGCACACAATGTACTCGACCGTCATGCCAAAGTCGGCCTCGGCGCGACGGCGAGCGCGCCGCAAGCCCTCGATGACGGTCTCGTAGGCGACACCCCGGCTCGTGTGCGCCTGCGGGTCGAAAAAGACCTCGGCGTGACGCACGTTTTGCGAGTGTGCCTTGGTGAAGTAGGCGTATCCCAGCTCCTCAAAGTCGGTCACCGTCAGGAGCACGGAGAAGCCGATAAAGTAGTAGTGCAAAAAGTCGTCCAGTGATGTGAAGTTGCGGTACCGCTCGTATAGCGAATCGACGCAAGCGAAGGCCGGATCCTTGTCGACGGGCAGGGTGATGTTGTTCTGTGCGGCGAGTTGGAACAGCAGCTCGGGCCCCAGGGAGCCCTCGATGTGAATGTGGTGCTCGCACTTGGGCAGATCAACCAGGAAATCGTGGAGGCCGTCCTTGCACATGTTGGGCCGCTATCCCTCTGTCTTTCGTGGGTGTGGGTGTGTGTGACTTGTCTGGGAGTCTGCGATGTGTGGAGGGATCGTGGTATCCAGCCTGGTTCAGGATGTGCGGGTGATGTGCGAGGATGCCAGATGGGAGATGGAGGTGCAGACAGAGATGTTTCAACTGAAAAAGTGTGCCCAAGTCTGTGGTCGTTTCTAATGTCTTTTGTCGTTCACGACAAAAATAGCTGTTGGGGAACTTCTAGAAGTTTTGAAGGAAGAACGCACGGCCTGGTATCTGCCACCAAAGTCTCTTCTTACCCTAGTGTGTCGTGTCATTGAAAATCTCTGTATCGGCTTGGAGACAAGTGAATCAGACAAGTTCCCCATATCGTTGGTTACGTGATCAACCCATTGCGTGTCGTCGGCGAGCGCCGTGCCTGGTAGATCGGCGGAACACGGCGAAGTGAGGATCGGTCTCGTTAGCCGCTAAACTAGCCGTGTCCGGCTTGCGACCGAAAATTTGTGGTTCGGCCAAAACTTTTTCGTCTGGTACGTCCAGTAAAGTCTCCAACGGAGCCGTCTGGTGGAATCAAAATGGGCGGTCATCATCGGCGCCGGAGAAACAACAAGTTAATTCAAAACGTCCAGCATAGGCCAGGGGCAGGCTCTCGTGCGGGCGACGTTGAGTATCAGGTCCCCTTGACCAAGAAACTTCCCACGCCACGGATTCGGGGAAAAGGGAAGCCTCGCTAGAACACTGAGCAAATCCTCTCCCGCAGCCGGCCCAGTTTTCCCGGCTCGCGACGCCCTGCGGCATTAAACGCACGACCAGCGTAGCCGTCGAACGACATGATGGTTTGAAGGATCCATGTTGAAGCGAGCTAAGAGTAACATCGACACGGGGGCAACACTGGACGAATATGACCTATGACGAAACAAGCCCTGCAAGATCAAGCTCTGCGCCCCGCTTGTCACACGGCGCTGATGTCGCCGTGAATCGGAGACACTGGGCTGGCAACACCGGCCGACAAGAACATCTCATAGATCATACCGTCTTCTTTCCAGCGCTGATGTCGGCAACGGACGGGCCGGCGGGACTGTTGCAACATGCTGGACAATAGGATGGATGCCTGAAGCCACAGCGCGCCAAAGGACGAAGAAGAAAACTTTGGGTCGAATGGGCCAAGCTTTGACAAAAGCCAAGAGGTTGTCCGTGAATAGCATCTTTCTTCAGACACCAGATGAGAATGGCCTGATGAGGCGAGACGGCCAGCCACACACACGCACACACTTTCAGGCTCAATTACGACAGCCCTAACACTTTGAAACTGACAGCAAGTCCCAACCAATGGCTGCCACAGACGATGCTCACTCCATCGGTCGGATAGCTTCAGCAGTTCTTCCGGGCAGCGGCCAGCACGGCTGGCTCTCTCGGAAGTTCTCCAACTGGTTCGCGCATCCAGTTAAACTGTGCGCTTGCTGGCTAGCCAGTTATTGGATCCCGCGTTTCCAAGCCTCGAGAATCGCAACAGCCCTCTCACCCCCCCCCCCCCCCCCCCCTCTTTGACACAAAGGGGCTTGTCGCTCCTCGTCCCGAATCCCAGACCTTGGAACATTGCTTTTTCTTGTCGCAGACAACAGTAGCGGCCAGGAGAGACTTGCCGATTCCCTGGGTATTGCTTACGGCGGAGCTGGAGAAGGAAGAGGGTGGCGCCGCTTCTTCCCAAGCCCAATGACGGAGCCCTTGTAGGGATGATCCCAGAGCCAGCCTCAACGTCGACTGGGCGTCTCGAGGGGGCCGATGACAGATCCCAGTGTTTGACTGAACTGCGGGGGAGGGACCAGGGAAGATGGGCGGGAGAGAAAAGCCCGCTGCCGACCGGGGTGGTCTCGGTGGTCAGATCGGTCGTCTCGTCGATGGGCCGGGCAAGCCAGCCGACGGCGTACCTGCTGACCCTTGGTTTTGAATTTAATTGCTTGTAGTATTGGGGCCGAAAGGATGATAGTGTACCATTCCCAGGTCATGGGCTCTGGGTTGATGTTGGATGACGGCCGAACGTGCCCCCTCGGCCAGTTGCTCCGAACCGTCGAGCCAAGTAAATATCCAAGTCTTGGTCCTTGGTATGCTTTGATTATCAGCCCCATCCATGCTGGCAAGGGCTGTCCCATGGCATCTGTGACGTGAACCGTCGCAACCACTGATCTCTGGGCGACCAGAAGCCTCCCGCCAGTCGTGCACGAAAGCTTATCGACAGGAATAGTCCCGGTGACCGCGTGCGGTGGTTGAACTGGCTAGACTGGGCACGTCGTCCCTCGTCCCTTGTGTCTTTTAAGCTTGTCATGGGCGTTTCCGCGCGTGCGCCCGCAGGCTTGTGCGCAACCACTTGCCCGTCGTTCAAGAGATATGATGAGCGCCGCCCCGTTCTAATTCTGTCTGTTTGAAGCTGGCAACCATCTTCCATGTCAGACTTTCCATCGTCGTACCTTATCCGAAGACTTGGGATACGACCACGAACTTTTTTGTTCCAAGATCGACGCGACGACCTCGGACCACGCGGCATTCAAGCTTCTCGTTGACGCACCCAAGCGTACTGGTTGTGTCCTCCCGGCGTCGCCCTTCCGCCGTGCCTGTATCGAAACTGTGGGTGAGAAGGCTGCTACTGTCCGCCCAGCCTCCATCCATGTAGGGCCCCTTCCTGCTGATAGGGACGTGGGATTCGCTAGAGTTACCAGGCCCAAACTCCTGCACCCTAGCAAGGGGCATTTCGGGCCTCGCCGTTCCATTCGGCTTGTTGACCGCCTGTTGAGTAGGCTGCTGTACAAGACCCTAATCACTCCACGCCTTTAGCTGGGTCAAGTCCCCTGACTTGGCACCTACGGTCCTTGTTCACCAACGTTATAGGCGAACACCCGAGCGAAGAGAGCTACGGCATCACTAAGTTCGTTCGTTGACTGGCTCCGGGGGCTGTCGTTATGGACTGGTCTCCCGCGTAAGAAGGGAGTAGCTGACGGCCGAGCTACGTGCATATCTTCCACGTAGGTTGCATTGGGCTGGAGTCGAGTGTAAGCGTTGTTGACATGGCAGTGGGCTGCCGCCGACGGCACTGTTAAGCGTGTGCTGTGACCACGGCCTTCTGCATCACACTGCATGTCGTCGGCCTAGTGGTGTACTGCAGCGGATTGAAGCTAGGCGATGCGATATTACCAGCACCCGTCCCTGTGTCCCTTGCTCTTACAGCCATATCACATGGCGCGTCAATCCGGGTGTGCATGTCCGGTAGCTTGATTGTTGGATAATGGCGCAGCTATAAGGAAGAACTGAGTCTATTTTGTATTGTCTGCACCGCGAAAGGAAAACTTGCGTGGGATTCGAGAATCCTGGTCACGGCCTTGGGCCATTTACTTACACTTTGTTCCTGTATGCGGGGTTGCATACCACACCTAACCTGTCTGGTTTGTTGTTGATCACGCTACCCAGCAGCTGTTCTCTCCCGGCGGAAATACCGAATGGCACCTTGAATCCAGAGTGTGGTCGATGGCGTTCCCGGGGCGCTGTGATTGACCGAGTCTGGGTTTGTCTGCAACTTGGGTTGCTGCAATGATGCTTGCAGTGTAACCTGCGATGCACATTGTCCGTTTCGGTGCTTTGAGGGGGGTGCTGCTGGGGGTCCGGAGCATGTGCCACTTTCGACCCAACTCCGTCGAGGGCCGGTGCCGGTGACGGGTGCTAGGCCAGGCCTCTCGGTTATCATCCAGTCGTATCCAGATGGGCTGGACCGATTGGCTTCGCCGATGGAACTTGGCCAATTCGTACGTATGAGCCGGCAAGGCCTCCCGAGCTCGTCAGGTACGCCAATCGAGCCTACAAAGTTCAGTATGCGGTTCGGTGGGGATGTGTGTTGACAAAAGCACGGCTTTCCCTGGCTTTCCTGTAACTCTGATATACTACGCCGTCCAACCAACCAAGGCCACGCTCAAGTCGAGAAACCCGTGAGGTGAATGGCCCATACTTCGTATATAGCGCAGCGGGACACATTTCCATACCAAGGTCTAAGGTTTGGCTATTAATACAAGCAAGTGCGGAGCCGATCGCATTCTTCCACGCATTCGGCATTCGGTTGTGATCAGATGCTTCGGCTCCACAGCTCCTTTGGGATAAAAGTCCTGGCTATAGCTTATGCTCTTAAGCTGCGGCACCGAAGAGCTAGGCACTGTCAAACTAGGGAGCGGAGGAAGAGGAGGCGTCTTGAAGGAGGGGTCATATCGTAAGGTACCATGGATGGAATCCAACGATTTCGAGTCGACAGGAGAAATCGTCGGTGGCGTGCACGATTGCGGACGTGCGACGGTGATGGCAACCCTATCGCCTCCAGTCCCCCATGGTAGTTATCGGGGCCCTGAGATTGCCGTCATGTTGCAACCCCTCCCGACATCGTCATTTCTCGGCCGCTGTGGGGTTCGCAGCCACCGTGGCCCTAGTCGAGTGACCCTTTCTGCCTTGCGCTTACCGATTCCAACGTGGCCATCTAATGGAGGAGGTGCCGTGGTGCACGACTCGGGGATCGCGTTACATTGCTGCAAACTGACTGCGCCGGCCGGTTTGCAACGAGTCGTGAAATGAACGGGTCCATCCTGATGCTCGGTTGTATTGCAATATGTGGTGCAGTCGCATCAGCCGGGTCACCACCTGTCACCGATCACCGATCTGCGCTTACGTCACGCAAGATTTTATCGAGGTTCGGAAAACTGGTCCCAAAGCGGGAGTCTGAGATATTTGGCGTGGTTGAACAGCTCCCGAGGATCATGTAGAGAGCTGTCGGGTTTCCGGGCTGTGCAGCCACTCGTTGTGATGATTACTTGCAGTGTCCCACACCTCTCCTTTCCTCACCCTCGGTTACTGCTTCAGTCTCCAGTGACAGCAACCTCCGCCTCAAGCAGTAATTGGCAGTCCCAAGAAGCCCTGCTCATGTCTGGCTGGACGCAAAAATCTTTCCAGGTGCCCCGCGTTGCGATGCGTGGGCCCAGACATTGCGTCAGCGTTGAGCCTGGTCTATTTGTCCATAGGACTAGTATCGCCGCTTGAGAGGAACAATGTCGATGTCTGCAATGGGGGTTTGAATCCATCTTAAGACGTCTCTTATCACTACCCTTTGATTTGCAATGGTTGATGCAGATCTGCGGAGTATCAAGCCTGACCATACCGCCGTCGGCCGGTGGTACGTACAGGCCGTAGGTTCGTAATCCTGTACCCGGACATGCGGAAAACGTCCCAACCCCATGGCGGATGCGTCCGGTATATAGCATACAATTTACTATGTAAACTCTGTTTTTTTGTTATAGGAAAAGGCAGTGCCCCCTCTACCTTGACAAGGGAGGTAGGTCTCTTGTATCGGAGGATTCGGCCACCAATGACCGTTGTATGGCTTGCCAAGGATGTTGCTTGGGCCACGCCGATTCTGGGTGCATTCACCACCACGCTGTGAGCAACCATGGCAGTCGAAGCAGCGAAGAAGCCAAGGGCGTCGGAACCTACTCTCGCCTCTGGTGGCTTTTCTAGCCGTGGGCATGATTAGCGTGTGCTTGCCCGCCGTGTGCCGTGGCACACAGAGTAACTGTACATTGCATGTTGTACATTGTATGTCACCCCGCCGGACGCATGGACTTCGGGAAGTGGGAAGCTGCATGGCAATGGCAGCGTACCCACCTCGTTAGTGGAGAGAGCTATTCTTGCTGAGAAATGGTTGCAAGGAATGCAGACGTAGTCGCGTGCGTGCGGCTGGACTCTCACCAGCAGAGGCCCTGGGCAACGCTACCTCTCTCCTCCTCCCAAGCTCCTCCTAGCTCACTGGTCGGCGCAATAGCGTACGGTGTACTGCGTGTCGCAGGAGCTCATGCTGACTTGTTGAGTCTTGGCAAGGACAGGGTTTCATGAACCTGGCGCAATCGACCTGTTCTCGACACACAGCAGCGGAGACGGAGCGTCCCAGCGCGGGAAGACGCGGTTTGCGAGATCAAATCTCGCGCAACCAAGATGGTATCCCCCAAAGGTCAGAAATTATGCTATTGGTCGCTTCGGCTGGCTTGCCGACGGCTGATAGACCGAGCAAATGTATAGGTGGCACGACGCATTAGTGGTGGCGGTAGACCGGGGAAGCAGAGAGGAAAGCATGGCATGGTGAGCATTCTGCCGAACCATACATAGTACCAGTATGCTCTGGTGTGATTGCCTCGAGGTTGTTCTGCTGCGGCAGGACCGATGCTACGCCAAGTGCGTGGCAGTCTGGCACATGTTCGGGAAAACAGACGCTGAACGTGGGAGACCTGGCGGGCTTGTCGGAGGAAATTTCGGCCCATCGGCAGCGATTTCGATGCATCATACGGGGGCGGCCTGCTAGACCCGCGGCCGTGGCATACAGAGATCAACAAACTGGTCATCTCGGGGCTTCTGCCGAATGGATGCGTCTGACCAGGCCGCTTGCTGCAAACACCTGTCCAGGGGTGGGTATTAGTCCGTATCGTAGCGCAAGTTTGATTGATGAAAGGCACGTTGAAGGCTGAAGAGGGCTTGGCCAGTGTCGTACAAAGGCGGGAACTCCACCGTTGCAAGTGTTATCCCGGGCATCTGGCCGAAGACGTCGACAGTTGAGCAGAAGATCTTTGCCTGCTTGCCAAGAGGCGTCCAGGGCATGCTCTACATAGGCAACGTGCGATTGGACTGTGGACTGTGGGCATGCCTCCGTTCGCACGTTCGTTGTCAACGGTTCAAGGCCAGGCCTGGCCATCTCTTGGCCCTGTCGTCCGAGGCGCTAGTGTTGAATACCCCCCCCCGCATAGTAGCATCTGTGCATGTTCTCTGTTAGGAAGTCGAAAACGGAGCTTGTGGGACATGATTCGGGGAAATTGGACGGTCGTTACACACTGAGAAAGTGATTTTTGACGGCGCCACTTTATGGACTTTTGGGGACATCCGGATGCTGCCGACTGATCAGAAGTCATGGAGGTAGGTGGAAACCCTTGAGTGGGCATAAAGTTGTCAACCTGCGGGCTCGGTACGTAACACTGCCACTAGCCCAGGAGTCGGTCGTCATCAAATTCCCCGGTTGGCATAACCCCTTTCACGGACTACGGAACATCCAACATGTGTTCACGTTATGCATCGCGCGCGCGTTCCCTACTTTGTGCCTGCGAAGGGAAACAGGCAGGGACTTGGAAGATGAGCATGGCTGGCGTGTTGGTGACTGAAGCTAGTATATCTTGACATCTGAATGCAGAGCTTAAGTCGTCCAAGAGCCCGCTTCAGGAGGGCGCGTGTCGCGTTTGCACTTTGCGAGGAGGGAGGCTCGGAGGACACGGATATCGGAGACGAGATTGGTTCGGCGGCGTGGGGCCGACGGCTCCTAGATCGGCAGAAGCTTGAAGCAAGCAGTAGGGGGCAGTGCGGAACGCGAGGTCCATGGCGATGTCGAAGCGGGTGCGTATGGATACATTGACTGGCGTTCAGTGGTTGGAATTAATTCCGGGCCGGGATTTTGGCGGCCTTCGGGGCTAGAGCTGGCCGCCGATGACCCCTTGCCAGCCGTGTGGGCTGTGATGGAGGTTGTCCGGACGTAGCCATGCCCTGCAAGATTGATGATAGGTATGCGGCTGGCAATTCCGTCGCAGAGATCAAGAACAGAGCATGCAGTTCGTCTTGGCCCCGGCAAGCTAAGTGATCGGGAAAGGACGCACGTGTTGTCTAGAATTACGACCGTTGGAGGAGTAGTGCCGACCCAATAATTAGGCATGCGTTGTTAATGGAAGGGCATGGTGCCATTCGACGGGACTGTCAGACACCAACCGCGGCCTCGGTGTCGTTGCATCCGCAAGAATACCTAGTGGTCTTGGATATGCCGGCAGTACAGGATGACGCGAACTGGGACTGTTCGAATGCGACGGACGAGTTGGGTATGCACGTCTCTGAGTCGCCGGCGCAGATCCCAGCTTCGACTCGAAAGCTTGGCAGCCCAGGTAACGAACGTGCGAGGCTGTGACAGGACGATATCAACGCAAGAAGAGCATCATGAACCGAGGGCGAGAGCACGGTCGACGCAGGAGACAAGGCAGAGAGCTGTTGCGTAGTGTACAGTATCGTGCGGGTTCGAGACCTGCAAGGCAAAGTCGCGGGTTGCAGATCATCTCTCAACAGCACAACAGGCCCCCTGCTTAGGGTTCGGATGGTTTGCCGGCATGCGTCGTAGCACATAGATTGCTTTGGGGTCGACGCCAAGAGAGTCGGCCTTCACCAGGGCAAAGCATGGGGTGCTGTTTTATCGAGGTCAACGGTTAACGACGGACTGCTGAATGTTCTGGCCACCATGTGCGTGGCGAGCGGCAGGCTAGATCCAAGTTCCTGGTTCTGGCTTGACTGGGTGTGGTGTACTATGTATGGACGCTAGGTGCCGCGGGTATGTAAGTGTACGTTGCGCCGGAAGTTTATCCGCCCAAGGAATCCGGAATCCGTGAGGCCACGAGCATTGATGGGCAGTGGTGTGATGTTGGAGGAGAGAGAATGGGAAAGTAGTCCGGTTGAGCATCGGGAACGGCAAGGGTCCATGGAGCAGATGCAACAGAAAAAAGGATTTGATGGAGACGACAACAAGGACCAGGATCAGGTGCCGAAGAAGGAAAGAACGAGTCCGAGGGATTCGGGACGGCAAGACAAGGTACGAAACTGTGGAGGTACGGAGGTACATCGGAGGATCTCCCTGTCAGGACAGAGGGGCCAACTCCCATCCTGGCCTAGCGGACAACGTAATCCTGAGGGTACGTACCGCTGCCCCGGTCCGATGAGGGACCTGCAGGTATGTACCTCGATACAACCTCCCTCCTCCCTCCTACATCCACTGCTGGCCCGAGATCAACATGGTTTCGCTCTTGTGCGGGATCTGGAGGCACGGAGTCCCTGACGGAAGATACCGTCGTATGAACAAGTGCAGGAGTAGGCGAGCGAGCGAGGGACTTCCTCCCGTCATGACGCGGGAGGAGGAGTCGCGCCAGCCCAGAGATTGGTTTCTACTGTGCATACACCTAGTACACTCACTACCTAGACGTCTGCTCTCCTGATCTGTTCTAGGAACCACGGAACTGTCGAGCGAAACTTTGCTTCCCCCCATTGCTGCTGCTGCTGCTGCTGCTGCTGCATAAGGCCCAGGAGATTAAGCAAGTGCCGTCTGCCGAGTTCCAATGGACCCAACCTGACCGCCGATCTCACAGTCAATCTCATTAACAGACGCCTCAGGTAGCCGGGAAGACGGCTACATACTTGGCTACCTACCTACATAATATGTGTCTACCATGTACGGTTGCTGACATGCAAGGAACATATCTCGCTCCGCGGCCATGACTCCGGGTGTACCCCGTACTCCGCACAGCGAGCAGTTTGCCGCATCGATTCGGCGCTCTATCCAAAAACAAAAACAAAAACAAGTAGATTGTTGTGTGGATGGTTTCAAAAGATGTTGTGCCGGCAGACATCATGAGGGCCTGCCCGATGCCGAGTCAGTCGAGTATGAGATTGGAACGAGAGAGAGGTGATGCTGTTTGGGAGCAACTTCTTCATGTACCTGTCAGCAGCACTTGGGCATCGAGGTACTCGCCATGGAAAAGCTCCAGGCCCTCCCTCTCTACCCCCAAAGACCAAAGACTCCAACGCAAGACTCCAACTCAACACCGAAGTTTGCTTCCTCGTAAACAGCCCCGCTTCTTCACTTTCCGTCCATGGTCTTGCATTTCCTGCCTTAGGCCCGCATTCTTTCGTTTTCTGTCATGGACTAAGGCAAGCAAGTCAGGGTGGCAGCAGACACCGCGGCCCGGGGAGGGCCTA
The DNA here is from genome assembly GCF_022836535.1 of Colletotrichum spaethianum. NCBI lineage: Eukaryota > Fungi > Ascomycota > Sordariomycetes > Glomerellales > Glomerellaceae > Colletotrichum > Colletotrichum spaethianum. Next base: position 567,538 of record NW_026054780.1, on the reverse strand, counting down.
AGGATCATCAGAGAGGGGGAAGGATGGCACCGGACACTTTCCACCTCGACGGGCCTGCTCTGGGCCCGCGCCGACTTGACCTGTGGTGCACTGCACTACTCTAGTACATAGTACACAGTGCATACCTAGTGTACTGAGTCCTGACTTGCTGGCCTGGTGCTTGTTAGCTTCTGGGACCTTTCCCCGTCTTAGTTCTGTCATTGAGCTGTCGATCTTGTCCATCTTCATCACACTTGCAGCAAACCTCCCTGCTCTTCAATCAACCCAATGCCGACCTGTTTCCGTCCGTGCAGAGAGAGCCCTTCTGCGCCGCCGCCGCCCTGAATGACTCCGGCCAATGCAGGCCAGTGCAAAACTGCTCCCATCCCCATTGCAACTCCAACAACAGCTTCCAACGGCCCATGAACCAGTCGACACCACTCCCGGCACAGCGCATGCCGTGCTATTCCTAGCTTGTTATGGTGGCAACCCTCCCACCCCACCCTACCACCACCTCCATCACCGTCGACGCCGACTCCATCGGTACAACCCTCTCCTGCCTCCTACCTAGCACCGTCATCGCTTGGGACCGAGGTGAATGATACTATGTACTTGAGCCCTGCTCGATCGACAGGGATCGCCTGACACTGAGAGAAGTGCTCTTGGTTTCCTTTGCCGCCTGATCCCGAGCTTACAACGAACGCTTCCCAGGAATATGTAGTTAGTATTGGCCGGCTGCTTAGAAAGCCCCTCAGGCAGAAAACTCTCCCGGCCAGACCAAAGCAGGGCATCAGATCAGACCTGGACAGCGCAAAACACAGCGGAACAGAACACAACACAGGAACAAGACTCTGAACCTTCCGCAAGCCCACCGACACACACACTTTCACTTGCTTCAGAGGCACGGCTTACAACCTGTTCCGTCCTTGTCCGCCAACCGTCTCTTGTTTGGGAATGGCCTGATCCCGCCTGGTTGATCAAAACAAGCAATACTAGATAAATTTTTCCATGTTGCTATTCTTGACACGCCCACAGCCAACTCAGCCTGGCGAGGCGAACCCTCTGACAGTCAGATGAGCTTGGCTTCCGCTCTACTTCCTCTGCATATGCGGGACATTCAGACTCTGGCTCTCAACCCTATTCCCCTCAGACGAACACTGATGAGCAGACATGCGCCTCATCCTGGATGCAAGCTCCCACCAAGGCCGGCAAACTAGCCACAAGAAGAAGCGTGCTGGAGACGCACTTGAAACCACCGTGGATGAACTAACTCTCTGAGAGCTCACATCATCACGGCATGCACATACACATGTCGTCTTGGTCGTTAACAGAAAGCCGGACACTATCTCACACTACTCTTCGTCCCGCGAAACAGGCTGTGCCACCTACACCACGCTCGACGCGCTACAGTCACACTCCAACACCAACAGCGACGGTGCCACGGCTCGATACCCTCCCGTGCAGCAGCTCAAGACTCGAGGTCGAAGCCTGGTCCCTGTCGGAGCCCTCAACCCCTGGCTCCGATGGGGTACGAGCACAGAGACATCGCCCCAATCCTTCTGGTTTTTGGCTCATCTCTCAACCCTCCTGGACTGGAGGCGTCGACAGTTTGCTTACATTTTTTTTCCCACCCACATCAGGGTGTCACGTCACCGCGGCTACAAGCGCCCATTACTGTTCGTCAACGACGGTGCACCACCCACCACCCACCACCCATCCACTCGACAAAAACCTTGCAACGACAGCCTCGGAAGCGGTGGCACTAAAGAAAGAAGCTTGAACTCCAAGGTCACTACGTACTGCTCAAGCCTGGCGTCGGTTACCTCGCTACCATCCACCAATTCCCCCCTGTGCGTTTGCACATCCTGGCCCTTCTTCTCCGCATACATCCGGGCGGAACTCAACGAACCCGCTGTGGAGGCCCGTTTGGTTTGCCGCCATCTCCCCGGTTGACATGGCCGGTAGAACGGCTGAGCTTCCCCCTCCCAATCTTGCTCGCTACTGCTCATTCTTTGTATCCAAGATGAGAATCGAGAATGTCTCACTGCTCGGGCCATGCCGCTATGGAAGCCACTGCCAACCATGATCCATCCTAACGAAGGCATTGGCCACTGCTGCAATGTGCATTCGACCTCTTTGCCTATCTCGACAATGTCTGCGAATCGTGGGCTGAAAGCACAACCCATTTCGCCTGGCTGCCTCCTATCTAGTCAAAGGCACGCAACAACGAAGTCATTGACAACAGCCGCCGCTCCCGACTAAGAACGGCCCATTTGCCAACGTCTTATCCTATCTCCGCCTGCCCTTCCCTTGACGTCCGTTCGCCTCAATCGCCACACAGCCTGGGTTCTTCCAATACTAGGGATGCGCGACATCACTGCACTTCAGGCAGAAAAACAGTGACAGGGGCCGCTGAGCTGCGTCGTTATCAGCCGTCACATCACTGAAAGCCTCAGGTTTTGCTTCGCCAGCTCGAGACTCCAAAAACCGCTCACCCCTGCCCGGGATCCTGCCCGTCCCGATTCCCCGCCGATATTTTTCCTTTGGGAACAGACGGGGACAGGAACAGACCCATCGAGGGCCCGGACCCTGGACAATGGAGTTCCCATCTTGACTCGAGTCTGTCTCCTCAAACTCTTAGCACTGCCTTGGTTGCTCCACGGCCCCAACATCCCAAGCATGTGGGCTAGGCCACCACGCAACGGGTGGGTTAACCGCTTCGAGCCTCGTCGATTCGTCGAGGCCATGGACCGCGGACACCTGCCGCAACGCCCACACTGCACCCCTAACCACTATGTACTATTGCTTTGAATGTGGTGCGGCAGACCAGCCCTTCTCCTCCAAGTTGCCCGGGCAGAAAAGTAGACAGGCAGACAGGCAAGCAAGCACCACACCACCACGGCCCACGCTGGCTGGTACTCTGTGGACAAGCACCTTTTAGTGTTAATCGTCTCGACGCCGCCTTGCTTTTACACATCGGACGGTCTCCGACGTCTTACATTGAGCAGAGTGCCCGCTGCTTGTCCCCTTCAGGAGCCCTCGCGTAGGCTGCATCTGGCTGTGCAAGCCACCTTGAGCTTGCGGGGTTGTTACCGACACTGACCTCCGCCTGCCACTTGTCACTTGCAGCAGGATGAACGTTGTTCGTTGTGCCAATTCATCCCACCAGCGTCCCCCTCGCCAGCCATGGCTTATTCTTAGCAGCGTCGTCTCTGACCTTCCTATTCCGACCCTCCTGGTGTGTTTGATCTGTTCCTTGATGGGTAGAAGACAGGACGATGGACCACTGCCACTTGCACTGAAGCTCACCCACGCGCTGTCACAAGGATACTCTTACCCTAGGCAATGCTGATCCGCCCCGCTCCGGCCTGCTGGTGTGAGGGATCGCTAACCCGTCAACTCTCGCACACTGTCACCGCTCTGATACCCTTCGCCTTTCTTGCCAAACGGGAGGGTTCGCTCATTTGGTGGTTGGTCTGTTTATTCCCACAAAGTTGGTGTTTTCTTGACTGTGCTTGACCTCTCTCTGGGCCACATAGCTTCGCGTCTCTTACCCAAACATCACAGCTACCGTGGCCGCCAGCCTGGCATCCTGTGGCAGTGCGTCCCCATCAGACTTGTTTTGTGTTGGCTTCGAAAGACGTATATCTACCCTACTATAGATACCTCTTCCTCTACGGCGTCGTCATTTTTGTACTCCTCAAATAGGGATCACGGCTGCTGCTCCCACCTTAGCACGTCCATATATCACATTCATCTTCATGCCCCTCTTCGTTCGCCCCTGATATCCCACAGCCCATGCTGGACAATCAAAGGGCCCAATCTTGTTATCCCAAATTCCATTTGGGTTTGCCAAGGTATACCCAGAAACTTGGCTCGAGTAGGTTGGATCGGCCACAACCACCGTCCTCGGAACGCCATCCGTTGTCATTGATAGCGGCCGTTGCCTGCCCCTCTGCGTGGACCTTGTACCCGAACGTCTCCGCCAACCTCGGAAACTCACAATTGTTCAACGACATATGGTACCTTGACAAACGAGTCGACTCCAGGCAACTGATCACCCCTGAAAAGGACCTGACGCCGAGGAGCGGATCACAGCTTCCTCAGCAGCGATTGCGCCTCAATTCTGGATCCTACATCTTTTCGAGACTGCCAGCTGCAACACTTCGGTTCTTCTGTCCACAGAACAATCTATCGGCACCATCACTGCCCGACCGCACTCCAGCAGGGGAACGTGGACAAGAGTCTTTAGAAAGGAAACCGATTTGTCGCCATACCACGGTTCCGTCGGCTTCGGGCCTGTCAAACTCGTCACATTTCACACTGCCACTGGCAGCACCAGACCCTTGCAACATCACGTCCGTTGCGTGGCCGGTGGACCAGCCGTGTTCTTTTGCGGCAACGTGCAGAGTCCCGCTCTCCTGCAAAGACACACACCCCCGGCCAATCTCAGCCCCTAGCCAACAGCCCGGAGAGGAGTCTCAAATCGGTCAACCGGTGCTGGACAAGCACGACAAGGCGACGCGAGGACCCCGGTTCAGGTGTCAAACTTTTTGTTCAGTACAGGGCCTCTGACGAAGCCATCCAACGCCACGCGTTTGAGGACGCTACCAGCAACGGCCGCTTGTGCTCATCTGCTGCCCTATTTGTACCAGTCCACCAACAGCTTTCGGAGAGATAGGACGCCAGTCGGGATTCCGGTTCTGCTACCCAGATATGCTTATTGCCCGTTGGCATCAGCAATAAACCCGACACGTGCCTGGCCGCTGCAGAACGCCGAGAACAAGCCGCGACACCAACGTGGAATACCACCTCGTGGCCCAAAACGCTTCGCCGTTTGTAAGCCGAAGCTATTGACTCTTGACTCAATCGAAAAAGCTCTTGATAGAAGACTGTCATCAAGCCAGGTATGTTGATCGTATGCTTCATTTCTCTTAGGTCTGCCCTTGGACCCGGAATATTTCCCGTCTTATTACAATGCGCATCCCCTAAACCCAGCTTTGCCGACTCGGTCTGAGAGTGTGTGCCGGCCAGCTAGGTCACACTTTGGCTTTCTGGTTGGCATTACCACGGACAGTACCTTATGCCATATTTTATGACGAGATCGGGACACAGTTGCATGGTCAGAGCCATGCTTGTCCCGACCACCAATCAATCCCATCGCGGCCAGTGCCAGCGAAGTCCCCCGAAGTTCATTGTTCGATAGCTCCTGGCGAATGGCTTAGTGGTTACCGTTCTCATCAAGCGCACGTCCACCGTCCGGGCGGGTTGTAGTCGGCTCGTCTATCGGCTGTCCAGTCGCTCCTCAAGTTCCAACCAAACATGCGCGGGTATGCAAAGGCAGAGCATGGCAAGGCGAGGAACTGTAAATAGAGATGGAGGCAGCCTGGACCAAAGCTGGGCCATCTGTACACTGCTGCAAAGATTGTTGGAAGGATTCTGGACGCACATCATGTCCTAAAATAGCCCCCTCATCAGCCCACAGCACCAGTGTGCCAATGACACGACCCGAAAGAATGCCAGTCGACTCCCATCAGCTACCACGAAGTCTCCTGCATCCGAGTGCAGAAACGGAAGAGCTTCATGTGCGGAGTCTGCAGCTGTTCTCTACAAAGTCAACCGAACCAACGACGGACGCACTGCGCCCAGCCACACTGCACACATGATACTTAGCGGATGTCTTCCCCAAAGCTGCCCTATTGTTCTTCCCGAGCCCGGCCAAGGGCTGCATGAGGATTTTGCTCTACAGTCTCTAGGCGCATACACGCTTCTCTGCTCTCTTTCGCAAAGCCAAGCCGAGCCTCTAGTGCGCGCTACCTTGAGTAGCATCCTCTCCTTTCCCGTGTTGACCCACCACTCGCAATATGCCCGATGAAGAGGAAGCTCGACGCGTGGCACCCCAAAGATCATGCTGTCAAGCCATACCCATCAGCCTGTGTCGACCCCCTTTTACACGAATCCCTGCTTCGAGGATGAGTATCATCACTTGTCGTTCCCCTGCTTCCTGCACGAGAAAGAGGTTGAGGAGAGCCACCCCGGCCGAGTCCAAGTGGGCTTGTTCGGCGGGAAACGCCAGTGAGTCGCGGCACAGCGACCTTATTTTCGAAGCTGTTGCCGATTCGCCATCACCCATCCTTGGTGTCGACTCTCGAGGGCAGGGATCATGGGGGGTTCCTGGTGACCTGTCCAAGGTTCCTGGGTTCCCTCGCTCTCTCGGACCAGGACCCTGGCATCCCAACAGCGCCCACTCTCCGTCGAAACACGTTAGTTACTTTGGGTGATGAGCACCTCCCACAGCCCTGCTTCCTTGGGCCCAGTGGGCGGCAGGGGTGCCGTCCAGCCCTCCTCCACTCTCCAGAGATAATATTTCCGATTCTGCTCGCGCGCGGAGAGCCCCGGATCCAGACCCAATGCCTCGACGGTACCGTACCGCAAACCATCGTCACTAAAACCCCGGCGGTATTGTACCCGTCGAGTGATAGGACAACCTAAGACCACCATACCTTGCCTTGCCTTGCCTTGCCTTAGCCTTCCTGGTCCGTCTTCCCTACCCACTTCCTCTTTACTCCGACTAGACGCCGCTTGCTAAGTAGTGGCAGTTCGTGCATTTCTCCCATCCCGCAAAGCCACACGGCTTGTCGTTTTTTACATCTCTCTACCCCCCGTCCGACCTGGATCTCGTGCCTGTTCCTCTCACTGTTCTTTGTTCAAGATACAAGTCGCTCTCTTGCCATCTGCTCCTTCCTGCTTGTTCAGCCTCCGGCTAGATCTTGTGGCAACACGCATACCAACGGCTATCTCGACGACTTTCGACGAGTCTCGCTAACCAAGCCGCTGCGCTGCGTAACAGACATCGTCTCGCAACCACAACATCAACATCAACAGCGGCAGTAGACAGCAGTACAGCTAAATTCATTTTTACTCGTTCTCTGTTATCCTGCAGTCAAGCCACCGTGTTCAGACAATCAAACCACTGGGCATTGAGGATCTCGGTGACTTGAAGTTACACAGAGCTGCAGCATAACGGATTCGCCTCAACACCGCCAAAGTAGAAAACATTGCGCTCACTGCCCGGACACCAAAGAGGAACGCATTCCGAGTGGACGAGACTCACGCTGTACACGCGGCAGTCTCTCTGTCTCTCTTCTTCGACTACGACCGCAGCTCGCACTCCAAAGATTGTCTGCGCCGAACCTCGTGCCTGGATTCTCGGCCAAGGATCTGACCACTCTAGCAAAACCAACCATCCCGAGATCTGGCCTATCCGCCTGTATGTTCGTGGAGCGACGCCTTCCCATTGTTCACCGTCTTGGGGAGCCTGTGGACACTCCTCTGAACCAGTCTCGTGAGTACTGGTCTCTCGAACAGCGCTCCGCCATGGCCGCATCGTCGCATAACCCGTATCCGCGATCTCCAAATCCTTCAACAAGGTCGTACGACTCATCTTCAGTCTCTTCTGCAACATCCCCAAGGCAGCCTGCCCAGTACATACCGAGAGGACTAATGAATACCGGGTCGAGGGCAACAGCGGCACCCCCGCCCCAGCCCATTGGCATCCCTCCTTTACCACCGGTCAACCAACACGCCTTCACTCCCTACACACCGGTGACTGCTGGCTCAATGATGGGCCGTGACTCCCTCCCCTCGGCCGACTCCGTGACCAGCACGCCAGGACCATCGACTGCATCGCTACCGCCAATCTCCCAGGCCCAGAAGAGAGCGTATAGACAGAGAAGGAAAGACCCCAGTTGCGACGCATGTCGGGAAAGAAAGGTCAAGTGCGACGCCACAGAGACGACGAGCTGTTCTGAATGCTCCAGCCGCAATGTCAAGTGCCAGTTCACAAAGGAGACCAACCGACGGATGTCTTCGATCAAGCAGGTGCAGGACCTTGAGAAACAGATGGAGCGCTTGAGGCGAGACAACAGCAACATGAGGCGGATGCTTCAGGAGAGGGACGGAGCGATGGACATCGACTCTGATGGCCTCGAGCAACTGCCCCTTCAGCTACCAGAGATTGGCACCGATCCCAAGCGGAGGAAACGACCAGCCCCTATTCACGACTTGGCACGGGCAAGGTCCAACATGCGCGTCTTCTCCCGGGGCATCTGGAAACCTCCTGCTCAATACCGCCAAGCGCCTTCGACCCCGTTGTTCGACCCCCAGAGGCCTGATCTACCCCCGAGACAGACAACTGACCAGCTCCTCCACACGTATTATGGCTCTGCCCATACGATGTTTCCCATTCTTCACTGGCAGACGTTCCAGACAGGAGTTGACGATCTGTACAGGATCGGAAGCACAAAGTCTGTGCAGCCCGCGTGGTTGTCGACCTTCTTCGCGGCCCTCGCGCTCGGAAGCCTTTTCAGCCAGGACCGCCACACTCATCGTGCCTACCGAGCAGCAGAACTGTTGGAAGTCGCTAGAGGTGTGATCGACCCGTGGAATAACGACTATGTGCTCGACAACGTACGCGCATTGGTACTCGTCACATTGTGCCTCAATGAGATGAATCAGAAGTCGGCTGCCTGGACGTGGCTCGGCTCCGCAGTCCGAGCTGGGCAAGACTTGGGACTGTACTCGGAATCCGGGCCTTGGCCCGTTGTCGAAGGGGAAATGCGCCGACGAGTTTGGTGGACGATATACATCCTCGACCGGAGTCTGGCACTCGACCTAGGGCGCCCGGTATTGATTGACGACTCTGACTGCGACGTCTCGCTTCCTGCCGGTGTCGATGACCATTACATCCACGAGGGGGGCATTATGGTGCCTCCTGGCCGCGAGCCCTTGAACCACTCTTTGCTGGCTTTGATCAACGTCATCAGGTCATACTCGTCTTTGATCAAGACGCTGGCCGCGCCAGTAGTAGCACCGACTAGGCTCGCAACCTTTGACCAGCACTTCGTAACCTGTCTACGAGCTTTTCCCCCGGTTTGCGACACCTCTAGCACGGGGCAGATCTCACCTCACCTCCTGACCCCATTTACATACCTCCTACACGCTCGTCTCGTATTACACCGCCACAACCTCGCACCAAGCTGCTCGCCCGATGTGCGGCTCGCCGCCATGGAGCAGTGTACTCATACGGCTCTTGAAACCGCCTCCCTCCTTTCGCGAGCGACCCCGAGCCTTGCAGACGGAGCTACCGCGCTTCTCACTACCCACATCTTCCGTTGCGCCCTCTTCCTCCTCCTGGCAGGATACTGGGACCACGCCACAACATGCTTGCGTGCGCTTGCGTCCATTGACAGCAATCGCGACGTCGCGATCCCATGCGGTCGATTCCTTGCCTTCTTTGTGTCCACTCTCGCAACCAAACGCAGTGAGTATGCGGCATTTGTCGCCCGAACGACACCCCCGAAGCCATTCGCTCCGCCTCCTCCGCCTCAAGGCCGCCCGGGCCCTACGCCGTTGCAAGAGGCGCTCCTGCAAGACGAAGAGCTTATTGCATACGTCAGCGCTGATCTGCAAGCGGCGCCGGAATCGGCTTGGATCTGGGCTGGTGGCGAGCGTGAGGCCATCTTGTCCCCGACCTCACCAGGCTCCATCACTGCCTCAGGCGGCGCCAGCAGTGGTCTGTTCAGCGTTGAACAACGAACTGGTCTCAGCGAGAACGAAATTAAGGAATGGGGAGGTTGGGAACGCCTCGAGGCAGCCATGCGGGGGCTGGCCTCTAGCAACACTGCGCCAACACCGACGTCTGCGACGTGGTCTACTCTTCCAGCCGGCATCAAGACCGAAGGCACACCGACACTGCCCAGTATGATGACTTCTGGTGAGGGAAGTAGCAACAACAGTCCGACCGCAAGCACCAAGGGCCGGCCCCAGGACAGGTTGAGCATTGCAAACATAATCTAGGGAGGGAATTGAGCCCCTTCAAGCGACTCAACTTGGCTCAACATGGGGCTGGCCTGTCATCGGAACCCCTTTGCTTGGTTCCCATGAGCTACACCACATACACATACACATACACACACACATTTGGATATTTGTCCATCACCCATAACCCAGGCAACAAATCATGACCGTTTACGAACGTCACGGAATGAATCCGGTTGACATAGCAAGCTACGATGGCTTTCCATGATGGTTTACGACCATCACAGCAGCTGGAGTCTAGCAGACTTCGTTGTACGATAATGTGTTGACAAATGGCTTAAGACACTGTCCCTGCTGTTTAGTTTCTCATTCGCCAATTTCTTTTCACAAATTTCCGCCTTTCTACATTTTCAACATTTTCCAATCGTTCTACAACTACCGAGCGGCGTCGCCATACAGGCCCCCTCACACCATTCGTTGAAACCTTAATATCTGCGCGGTTCAAAACGCACCAGAGCGTGCGTTTGGGAGGGGAGACCGGAGGTTAACCGATGTTTCTTTTTCTTTTGTTCACAGCCTGGTTCGCTGGAAGACCGGGCTTGGGTTCAAGGAGTTGCAAACATGACACAAAAAGCGGTTGATTTTCGATATGACGAGGCGGGGGGGGGCTGGGCTGGTTTGGTTTCATTTGGCGAAATGAAGGAGTTGTTACCGCCTCTTGAGGCTTTCTCGACAACCAAGTTCTTCCCTTGTGGACGCGACAGAGAGAGGTGGATGAGGAAGAGGCCGGGCCTTTTTCCCTCGGAGCAATACCCAGCAAAGAGGATGAATGGGCTGGATTCGGTCTTGAATGTTTGTTTTTTGTTGTTGTCCATATGGAAGAGGGATTTGCCATGTGTCGCTTCGTTTTCTTGTCTCTTTTGTAATTTATTCTTATTTGACTTTTACTCTTTCTTTGTATTGTTGACCAACGCTTGCGAAGGGTCCTGCACGGATACTGGAGAAAAGAGACGGGCATACATAACCTACCTCGGGGGGGGGGGGGTTCAAAGAGGACTTATGTACAAACAAAGCACGATTTGAGTCTGGGGTCCCGCCGAGGCGTGGAACTCGTGGGGCTTCTTTCCCCCAGATCACGATAAAATCTCTTTTCCAGGGCGTCAAAATTGTGAGAGTTGCCAGCCGACTTGGATGAATTGATCTGGGCAGAGTAGGTTTGTGAAGGGATCAGATCTGGAACACTCGCGGTATTCGACATTTCAACACGGCAGGTGACCATTTGACGACAGGTCCTATCGACCGATCAAATTTGCTGTTTTAACATGCTCAGCGATGCGTCTAATCACTACTTTTTCTTTTAGCGACATACTGAAATCTGAATCCAAGCACAGAGGGTCGCGGATGCAGTAAATCATGGCCTTCTGGTCAAAGTATGGCCAAAATCACAAGCTATACAATACACTACCAAAAGCGACCGAGTTGCCACAAAATCCAAGTGTCAAATGTTACTCTGAACACTCAATGACTTCAGCGAGTAGCCGCCGTGAGAAGGCCACCGACAGCGCTGTCTCATGACGGGCTCGGCGTCCCCCTGCTTCTCATGGTCATCCCTACAGTGGCAACAACTCAAATCAAGACCATCAGGCGCAGCTCAGAACGGGGTCTTTCCATGCTAGTTGGTCTCGCTGATCCCTACACCACGAACAGCTACCCGACGGCTTTCCAGTACCGAATGACGAGCTTTCCGCGAACCCGGTATCACGGAAGCCGTTCCTACCTGAGCCAAGCGCGATCAGGCCATTCGGCTGACTGACAAGAAAATTGGGTATCCGTACTTGAAGCGTGTGGGCTGTCACAGTCGTTCTCTGCCCCGAGTTATCTTGCTGCGTTCCCGCGTATCATGTGGCTTCACCGGGTGTTTCTCATCAGCAGCGGCGAGCTTGATCAGTTCCGTGGCTCAGCATCTGCGACAAGACGTAGGGTTTGGGTTTGACGACATAACTGACAGGCTCCTGGCATGTGGACTTGCCCAATGGAAAAGGGTCGGCAACGGCGGGGCAGCGCACCCAAGGATGCTGGATGGCGGGAACGGGGAGGGCACACAGTGCCCTCCCGTCCTCCTCTCACTTCCAGGTTGGAGGCTTAGATGTCCTGCAAGTCGTATACTGCTACATCTCACAAATGATGACACGATGAAATTGCGAACAGTACCATGATCCGGCTTGGTAGCCAGCATCACCCCTCCTCAGCTTGACTAGCGGCCGAGTCTCACTCTCGCACGGAACCGAAGACACATGCGTGTCATACCTGATACAAGGATGGCCAGGAACCCTTTTTCGAAGCCAAGTTTTTCTTTAATTTCTGTCTTTGGGATTTTGCTGGTGTGGTCATGTGTGGTGGTGGTGTGGACCATTGGCAAAACGTCCTTTGTGGGCTTGGGTCACAACATTGACACAAACTGTCAGCAACAACGTCTGGTCCTTGCCGTGTTGCCAGCATAGCCCTCCTGATCGGTTGAAGTTGCCCAGTCGTGTAGCCTTTCTTCTTCCTCCATTCAAGTTTCGGAGCATCAACTCAGCCCACGGAACCAACCACGCCCCTTTGTTTCTGTCTTCGACTCGGTTGGCCCCCTCCGCCCGAGTCGGCGGAGCCTCACCGTGCCGGAGAGAAACGAGCTTCATGACACCCCTCTCCCTGCTGTCTCGCGCACACACACATCTACATACACAGCCAAACCGAAGACCATCAGTTTTGAAATTCTTGACTCACGGGACCCTTGGTCGGGTGAAGAAAATCAAGTTCGCAGCTTGAATCAACTTGGGACCCTAGGCTTCTGCGTATTCTAGGATGGCTTCGCTTCCAATCCAGACCCGAACCCTGATGCGCAGTTTCTGAATCCCGAACAGGAACTTAGTGAGACTCCCTCATTGACAGTAAACTCTCTTGTGTATGGTACCGCAGTGTTGTTTGGATCCCTGGGTCTTGATCGACCACCCCCTCCCGGTGATCCTCTGCTTAGGTTTTGTGACTACGCTGGTATGAAGTGAATTTCGCCGCGGGGTAATAGTCATCTCTTTGGTGATGGCCTCGCGGATTTGGGCTCTCGGTTAATAGCGAATAGACCGCAAGAAACTTGAAAATACTTACATTTACCGTAATCCGTATAAGTGGAGCTTAGTTCTCCGGTATTTCCATTTGCGAGCCTCGGATTAACAGCTTGTCAGTCAGAATGGAACCATTACACAGGCTGGTGCTGAGTGTGCAAGGACGCTTGTGGCTTCGTGTGCAGTTTCTTGTCGACGCAATGGTGCCAGACGTGTTTGGTCAAGTGGCAGACAATTGGGTCTCAGTGACAGATAGACAAGCTTGTGCAGGCAGGCCTCACAAAGGAATCACCGCGAAGTCGGCTGGGAATAAATAGCACAGAGTAAGTAGATGATAGACTAACTCAACACACACAACATACTAGCCAGCAAGATTGTTGCCAAACAAAATGCATGGGAGAATGAAAAGAATGATTTGGAGCAAAAAGGGCAAAAAAGATAACCCGAAGAATGGCTATGCCAATCGCGGTGAGGATTTGAGCCTCACGCGGGGGTCGAACCCGCAACCTTGAGATTAAGAGTCTCACGCTCTACCGATTGAGCTAGCAAGGCGGGTTATTATTGGTTGTCTCGCCGACTAGCGTCTTGAGTATGTTACTGGAACTGCAGGCGGTGGATATGGTATATTTGCCCCACAATTCAAAAGAGAGTATGTAATAGTTTGTTCGAACAACTAACACACACTGGGCTCGGCGGAGGCAACAAGACACGACTCCTCAATATTCAAGAATATCTCACTTCGATCATGCGCTTGAGGTAAAATGGTATGGACTTTTGAGCCCAAGATTTCTTGTGTCCATCACGATCGCATATGAGGGCGTAAGTGCGCTTGCACGGTTGACATTTTGAATCTCACAAAGGCTTGTGCGTACCCAAAAAAGATTCTAACGACATTGACGTTCGATACATCACACGGTTATTCTCTGAAACTTAGCTTCCGACCAAGTCCTGCGGGATGTTGCAACGTAGCTTAAAAATGGCCTTGGCTTGTTTTAAGGCTCTTTACAATGCATCGCGATTTTGATTGTCGCGACTCTTCTCGATCCCACCGTAGACGAGGCCGTTATCCCTCTCAGGCCCTACAGCTAGCTCGAGTGGTCCCATGACCCAACAATCCGAGATCAGAATACGTCCTATGACGTTGATAGAATATGCCGGGCCATGATACGCTGTAACGGTCACAGATCACCATACATAATAGCTCCGACTTATCAAGCACCAGAGATACCCTCCTTGCAACGACGTACCGACGCATATCACACGCCTGTGCTATGGTCCTTAATCGCACGACAAATTGTTGGATAGGACCGTAAGACATTCAACTTCGTACGCACTGTCACCTGTTCCAGACGCGAGCAGCAACTAAGCGCCAAGTATCTGAGACTAACGGCATGTTGATTAAGCGAACTCCGATGATGAGTTTTAGAGACCGTCTGTCTGGTGGCAAGCTTAATCGCTCCTAACTACTAGGCACTCCCGCAGGGGAAGCAGATTTATGTTGACGTTATACAGACTTAGTTGTCTCTATCATGATAATGAGGCTGTCATGTTTCCCATTTGGTCATTTCTTCTTGTACAAACCTTTGTCGATTAAGGCGGCAACTCCCGAACGGACAACAACCCCAGCAAACGGATTCAAAGCCTTTGCGAACCCCTCAACAGCATCTGCTTGATGTTCTCTTATAAGCTTGAACATGAAACAGAGGCGCTGCAACTGTAAGAAACATTCAACACCTTAAAAGTCCTCTCCCCCGTGGATATCGTGGGGAGCACCGCGTGCTTCCTGTTGGCAGTCACACCAGGACGGTGTGTTCGACCGAATCCGTTTCCGCAGACGAGATAAATGGACGATTGAGCGACCTGGAGGCACTCTTGCGCGACGCCGAGGCCGGGTATCGTGATTGCTTGAAGAGCTTGTCATCCTGGACAGCCCTTTTTCTGAGAGGCGTGAAGAGGCTCTTGGAATACAGAATACTGCTTTCCCAGTATTGTTTTCTGTCAGTGGAGTTTTCAACCCAGAGTTTACTTGCTGAGATTCTGAAGATAATAGAATATAATATTTATGACAAGATCCTGCTTAGAAACACAAGACACACAAGTACTGGCTACCTGTCGAGCACGAGGCTCAGCCTAGAGCACGAATGCCGTTTCAGAAGGCTTCTTGGAGCAACTGCTTGACATATCACGTCCATGACAGTGAATGAACGTAGGAGACTTGGGAGTAGAATAGATATTTGTTAAAGTAAAATGCAGGCCATGTGTCTATACAGCTCGGTGCTACCCATCCTGTGTGTGTACAGCTTCGTTGACGAATCCAGTCTACAGACAATCTATAGCCACCCAGTAGGACCTCCACATGTGTACAACAAATTCATATACCCGAATATCTGGCTGCGTCCGAACCGTGACAGGAATTGATGGTCGCACAAGTACAACCCCATACCCCGATTACTCCTGACCTCCTACGCCTGTAAGCCCACCGGCGAGACCCTGCATCCTCCTGCCGAGCAAGTCGTCCGTACTCTTGAGCTTCACCAGACTCGCACCGGTGCTCTTGCTCGCGCCCCTGGCCCGCCCGTTCTTCTTCTTCCCGCTGCCCTCGCCCTTGTCAACGATTGACTCGCTTTCGTCCATCGCCTGTGGCTCCTTGGTCAACGTGTTCTTCCGGTTGGCCCGCGTCATGCTGATCTCCAAAGGACGATCCTCATCGCCGCTCGACTCGACACGGATGTGATGGCGTCCGTCGGAGTTGCCATTTGTGATGGGCCCGCCAGCTCTTCGGCGCCCACGGCTCTCGCGCTCCCGAACGGCGTCTGCGGAGGCAAAGATCTCTGTGATCCACTCCGCAGACCTCTCAAAGTGCTTCCACGCCGGCGGGTAGACCGTGGGGAACTGCAAGAATCCATGGGAGATACCAGGGATCAGCATCACCTCAGCGACATCCTTGGGGTTGAAGACGGGTTCCATCCCATCGCCAAAGTCGGAGCGCTCAGAGCGGGCTTGGTCGAACATGGACTCCTTCACCTTGCGCAGGCGTGCGGAAAAGATGACAGTGTCGTCGACGAGAGGGTCTCGCTCGCCTGTGAGGAAGTAGACCTTGGGGAAGCGGGCGAGGAGGGAATCTGGGGTCAGGACGGGGGAGAGGAGGTAGTCTTTGCTGAAGTCGGGGCGGTTGTGAGGGCCGATGTAGAGGATGATCATAGCGCGCATCATCTCAGGGGTAAGGACACGATCATTGAAGTATGAGATCATGGAGGACATGGCGAGGCGGGTTCGCAAAGGCTCGGAATGATGAGAAGTACTCTGCTTCCGTTTGACGTCTGCAGTCGAGAACTGCATGTCGGAAGGACCCTGCGGACCGCCATGTGAGTACTCGGGGTGAGGACTAGCGAGCGCCTGCTGCGATGCGATTTCGACCTCCTTGGTGGTCAACTCTGTGGATTGCTTGTTGGAACTGTCTTCCTCATCGTCGGTGTGGTGCGGTGTGCCGACCAGATCATTGTACTGCATGCTCTTTCTCCTGATGATGGGCTGGTTGGTGCTCCTCAACCTTCTATCCTTCATCAGCGACATCTGCTCGTCCGACATCCAGTTTCCAATGTTCATGTCGAGCGCCGGATAAAAAAGAACCAGGCCGTCAGGCAGCGGCAAGTCTCCGGTGCTCGAATATCGGCGCATAGGAACCGACGTTCGCTCGACGATCATCAGGGTTGTTGCGGTCGCCAAGTTGCCACCAGCACTATCGCCCGTCAAAACAACCTTGGGTGTCTCTCTCCCAGACATGCCGATGCATCTTCCCTTGCTGCGGATGAGGGTAGTGTACACGTCGAAACACTCGTTCAGAGCATAGGGATAAGGAAACTCGGGAGCCTTCTTGTAGTCCAAACTTAGGACGGGCATTCCGGTCTTGGACGCCCATGCAAACAACTTGTCGTCGTTGCACCGAGGATCCATAGCAACGAACCCACCACCAGGAATGTCCAGTACGATTCTGTTGTGACGCGCGAGATCCGTCAAGGGACCATCGAAGTAGAGCCAAGCCGACACGGGTTCCTTATAGTCACTTCCTGCAGGTCGCGGGATACGGATCGCGCGCGGCGGCCAGCGGGAGAAGCGGGGTCGCATAAGGCCCTGGAAGAAGCGCAAGTAGGGCGTCGTTCCCTTGTCCCAGGACACTCGCAGATGTTCGACAGTCAACATACCGCGCACCTTGCGCACCTTCTCATCGGCCTTCTCGGCGGCGAACATGTAGAAGACGGAGAAGACGATGCTGGCGAGGTCACGAAGCCATTTTGCGCGAATCTTCATGGCCGTCCAGAAGCCGGCGTCCAATGCAGTCAAGATCCATGTGGCCCGGAAGTAGGTGGCATCGTACATGTTGGCCATGGGCTCGGGGCTGGCGAGGCCGACGAGAGTGCTGAAGTGTCGGGCCGCGTAGAGATAAATCATGGTGATGACGACCGTCTGCCATGCTGTGAGGCGCTTCGTCGTGAGCTTGGAGAGGAAGCGGATTACGGGCGGGCCGTGGGGATGGCCTCTGCAGGAAACCCATGTCAACAAACTGTCGCGAAGAGGATAACACACCGTTTCGGACGTCGACGTACCTGAAAATGTATGCCGACCAGAAAGCCAGCACCGCCAGCACTTGGAGGCGGCGCGACTTGACCGACGGCCTTCCCAGGACGTGGTCGATCATGGCGACTGATGGAAGCTATGCTATGCGTCGACAGCAGCGAGAGCGGATCGTCGCAGAAGAGGAGAGTCGTTTGTTTGTAGATTCCGTCGCAAGACCATGGACCTGGACACCGAGGGCAGCCGAGGGGGGGCAAGGCAAGGCTGGCCAAGCAACAGCGCAAACCACGAGGCCGTGGCTGGGACGGAGCTGGCGTTGTAGTGGTCGACGGGACGGCGCAGCGCGAGTAATGCAATGGCTCAAGGCTAGAATCCCATAGCAAGGTGGCCGGGCTCGGGGAAGCGCTTGGCGAGGAAGAGCGGCGAGAAGCGGCTCGAGGTCACGGACCGTCACTCCGGTGCTCGGGTGATTCGAAATAGAAGCCGGAGGTGCTCCGACTGTTTGGAATCGTGCGAGTGGAAGGGAGGAAAAGAAGCTAGGAGCTAGTGGTCGGAACGGGGGATGCTGCCAGGGATGAATGAATGAATGAATGACGATGTTTCGGGACGGATTTGGCGGGATGGGAAGAGCTTTCAAAGAAGAGGACGGTATTAGGAGGAGAAGCGACCACGACGATGGAGGAGGAGGCTCCTCATGAAAGAGGGTCCCGAACCAGGGTACCGGCGGCACATGTTTCAATGTGAAAGCGTCGATTGCCTGGTGGCTCGGTTCAATTGCTGGCCTCTGGGGGTGAGATGGTGACGTTTGTTTGGGTGTCTTGGGGGCGCAGCTGACATGTGAAGAGGGCCCAGCGCCTCTCGGGTTCCCAGGTTCGAGTCGAACTCTCTCTCGCTCTGTCTTCGGGGGGGCGGGGGGGAAAGAGGAAAAGCGTGACCCGCACGGGGTAGAGGGGCACGGGGGCACGGGGGCACGGGGGCACTGCGGTCTCTGGCGCTAGTCCCGATTGGGTCGCACCCCGGATCCGACGCCGAGGATGGCCAATCACGTCGTGCCGGCTGTCGCTTCTAGCGCTCTCACGTCGCCCATCTCACCGCGGCCAGCTCCTGTTTCCCCGCTGTCGAACTCCACTGAAGGTTTGCTGCTGCAGGGCCCTCGATCGTTATGCTGGTAGGTATGGACCCCGGCGTTGGATCCGTTTCTCCAGGAACACTGGACACGCTCCTTGACACGCGCATGACGAGTCACGAGCGGTCGGCATCCCAAGGCCATACGGCTTTGTACGGGGGTTTGACCACGCCGGGCCCCGAGACATGGTTTTGGTCAACAGGAACACAAAAGTAGCCGAGTGAGGTGGACGGTTCGGCCACGGCTTCGCTGCGATATTGGCTTGACCCTTGAAGTCTAATAACCCCACAACGACTTGTTCCTCACGACATTGCGGCGAACACCAATTCATACCCTCGCACCTTCTCGCAATATCCTCAGCTCGTCTCGGCTTAGTCACAGTCTGTTTAAACCCCAATGTTTCTCCTGTTTTCTTCCATGCAGTCGGTTTTTTATTCTTCGTTTTATTTTGGTGGTCGTGGCCGGGCTACATTCCGCCGCTTACTTGTTAAATCGGTTTCTTTCTCAGTTTGCGTCATCTGGAAATCTCGATGCGAGCTTTGGGCGTATATTCGATGATGGATTCCCACTTGCGGTGTGTTAAAAGGGAGTCAGGACACGATCGGCCTTAAGGTAAAATTGTTTCAACGCGGGCTACAACGGAGCAACAGGCTAAGAAGGGTGGGCCAAATGTCTGGAGCCTGAACCAGTCTTGAGTGAACCTATACAGAAGTAGACACCTGGCAGCTAGCTATGTACAGCTCGGGGCATATTGCCTTGGTAGGGATGTAAGAGAGCTTTTCATTGATGTCATGGTAGACGAGAGGCTGCGCAGCACGATGCCCTCCCGGCCCATTTTCTCATAGAAACAGCACACGGCGCCGAACAGCTGCGCGTTGGTTGCCTCTCGTTCTGGCGACGGCGGTTCCTCTAGTCTTCCATCCGCCGGTCCTCCCCGGGCAAGCTTTGGTCGCCGTCATCCGAGGTGTGTTCGTCGTTGGTCGACGTCGGCTCCGGAAGGCTAGAGTCGGCCTCGCAGTAGTCCTAGCCTTTGTGCCCGTTGTGGATGTCAGCAACGTCCCCGTGATTCTCCTGCGCGTCGCCGCATATAAGGCAGCCAGTTCGGTCATCCCAGTACCACATGACGATGCTAACGATGTTGAAATAGGAACGAAAATGTAATATGTTAAGGTGAGAACTAGGTTTGCAGTGGACAGCACTTTCCATTGGAATGCTAGATAACAAGTGATTGACTCCGACCACGCCGACCAACGCTTCATAACCCGTTGTCGCCTCGTCGACAACCAACAGCAAGCTTCCTGAGGGTATCATTCATACCCTGCACGCGCCGAACCTCACCCCATTGGTTACCATTGCTCTTCTAAAGCGAACATACACTGTCGTAAAATTTAAAAGACAAGCACCGATTGTCATTAGCATTTGCCCGGACGACAGGAATGGCGTAGCTGAAGATGTTGCAGAAGTATTGGCCGTAGTCAACACCAAGTTGGTAGGATTGGCAATTCGGGTTTGCGTGACAGTGATCCGAGCACTGCTTGTCGCTCGTAATATCGATCTCATCAATCAAGCCGTAGCCAAAATGGCAGTCGCGTGTGCCCTGGCAGGCGGCTTGGTAGATGTTGATGCGCCCAGCGCCGCCGCAAGTGTCGAAGCGGTTGCCGGCGCAGGACATATCGCAGCCGCTGGAGGCGGGGCTGTTGCCATTATCGATGGTATTCCCACAGAAACACTCTGAGCCATACTCAAGACCGGCGAATTGCTGTGGTGGATGGATTAGCTCCTGTCAGACGAACAAAGGCAATGGGGACGCCGGTGTGTCCAGGAACAAAGACGGAGGCTGAGAGAGAGGGATCACTAACATATCCAAGGCCGGCGCATTGAGAGACACACTGGGCAGCGCTGAACTTGTCAAAGCTGGGGATCTTGTAAGAGAGACTGCGGCTTGAAGGGCTGTCGGTATAACAGCCCAAAGCAACCCAGTTGTCGGGAATGACACTGGGGCCACCCGTCTGAGGCTTGGAGCTCTTGTAGATATTGATGGCAGCCCGACCACCACAGTATTGGGTCTTATCGGCGGTACAGGCCATGTTGCAGGATTTGGCCGCGATAGGGGCGCCGCCGTTCTGGATGCTAGAGCCGCAGAAGCACTCCTTGCCGAATTCGAGGCCAGCATACTGGAATCCTTGGTTGGCACAAGCCGTCGTGCAGTCGCTGACTCTCACGTTACCGGGGAGGCTTATGCTGGTAGTCAGGGTGCGGGCTGAGGCATGGTCGGAATAGCATCCAAGCGAAGTGAAGTCTCCAGAAGCAGCCAGGATAGCAGGCGCCGCATCGCCGTTGGTGAAGACGTTGATGCGCCCACCGTTACCGCAGACTTCGTCACTGTTGCCGGCACACGGCTTGCTGCAATCGGTCTCAGGCGATTTGTCGGCAGAGGTATCGAGCAAGTAGCCACAGTAACATTCTCTGCCCCATTCGACACCAGCCATACCTACAGACGATGAGGGCAAGCTCGATGTGATTTGAGGTGTCGGAGTACTTACTATATCCCTTTCCGTCGCAGTATGCGATACACTTCTCCTG
Organism: Colletotrichum spaethianum; assembly: GCF_022836535.1. Classification (NCBI taxonomy): domain Eukaryota; kingdom Fungi; phylum Ascomycota; class Sordariomycetes; order Glomerellales; family Glomerellaceae; genus Colletotrichum; species Colletotrichum spaethianum. The sequence goes on along the minus strand of NW_026054780.1, from coordinate 546,355 downwards.
CGACATGTCGTCTCCATGGTAGCTGTCGCCGTCTAGGACTCTGCCCGATGTGGTATCGGTGAAACTGCAAACATCGTCAGCTGGCATCATTGACGACAACGCGCTCTTGGCGGCCATTATTGGACTTACCATCCCATATAGGTCCATGGTGAAGCTAGAGTATCGCAAATACCGTTCGTAGAGCGCTTCTGTACGTCGCGTTGGACAGAAGTGCCACGACCAACCAGCTCGACAGACCGCTTGGTAGTTGCATTGGTGGCTGCATTCTCGGGTGCAATGGGGTTGATCGCACCAGGCCGGGAAGACGCTGCAGAGGCAATAGTGACGAGCGTGAAGCTCACGAGAGACAGAGCCGAGTAGGCGTGCATGGTTGTAGAATTGTGGGTGGTTTGACTTCGTGAATGAGTATGAAATGATGATGAGAAGGATGATGAGCAAATGCACATCGAGGCTGGAGATGAGGAGTATTAATACTGATTTTGCTTTCCTCGTGAAAAACATTTAGACACAAGAACTGCCCTCGAGCCACTTGGCGCTATTCCGTAGCGTTCCGTGATATCTTTCAGCTCACTCAAGTCCTCAGAAGCTATAAGCAACAGGGCATCAACATCACGTCTAGAGCTCGCCAAGCTGAAAACCTCGTGGTCTGACAGTGGCACGAGCCGCTGCGGGATGCATGAGAAGTCACTTTGTCAACAAAGACTAGTGCAAGTTAGCGGATGTTTTGCTCGCTTAAAAAATGGTCGTGGAGCTTGGGAATAGTGCCAGTTACGTCTAGCATTGTTGGCAAGGTATAAACCTCAACGGCGTTTCTTTGGACGGGCCTTTCACAGGAAATCGCCCCGGGCTTGACCGCCTGAAACCCACGTTATATGACACCAGTACTAGAAGAGGAATGGCCCCCGTTCGTTAGGCCTCAGCTTTCAGCCGACGAACCAACCTCTCGGAGAAAGGGTCCGCCCTCTTGGTAACGGAGTAATCCTTCTTCTTCTTAGAGGTAGTTCTGTGCTTTGTTATTGGATTTGACCCACACGTGCATCGCCTGATTTGACTAACTCTAGGGACCGTTGTCACCTCGACTCGAGGCTACGTAGACCTGGCCTTTCAGCCACCAATTTCCCCAGGTTTTGTGGCTGCAATAGTCGCAAAAACCGCTCGAATGCCCCACTTCGTGATCTAAACGGACGGATATCACAAAAGCTTGGTTATCAGCCTCACCAGCTCGGAACGCTCATAGCGTACCTGGGATTTATGGTAAATTCCGAGAAGATAGCTCCACGAATAAAGTAAACAAACTAGCTGGATTCTGGCTCTGTATCCCTCGTCCTCTGTAAACGACGCTTCTCGTATTGGAACATCAATTTGTATTGAAGTCTTGAGATGCTTATTTCATTGCGTTTTTGCTGAAAGGAACTGCAAACCATGCTGACTCGGTGGCTCTTTGACTGCTTCCATGGGTCTGGGCGGTTGGAAGCCCGGTCCTATACATAATGCCAAGAGAAACTTCCTCGAGGTGTATGGATGTCATAGAATCAACACTCTACTCAAAGAAGCATATAATGGGGAATTAGGCCTCAAGAGACCAATATGTGTTTCACGCAGCGCAGCCACCAGTTGATGTGCCTTGGCTACTTATCGTACAAGATAGTCTGCAAATGTGATCGGTTCAACGTTTAATCAGCAATGTTACTTCGGTACTGACATGGGGTTCCACATCCGCTTACCTACCCAGCAATGCTCCCAGGCCCTCAGTAATCACTGGATACTCAAGGCTTACGAAGTTTCTTCGATTACTTGGATGAAGCCGACGCACTTAAAACGTAGTATCCGCCACGATAAAGCGACTCAGAAGAACATTGGCCCGTGCCACGATCAAGATCTGGCTGTCATCTAGTTTCCCAACGCCGAGATATAGACAAGTCTTGATCCAGAGACCACACCCAACTCATGAGCGACACTAGACATGGAATCCTATCAGTAAGAGCCGTTGGACCTTGAGTACAAGTCATTCAGACTTCTGATTCTCCATCCAGGGGCTAGCGGGGAGGTATCATGTGACATCTTCCAAGCAAGTCTTGAGCCAGGAAATATCGTTCCCTATGAGGCATTATCATACGCCTGGGGAAGCAACGATTTGTCAGAGTCGATCACGGCCAATCGAAAGAAACTATCTGTCACCAAGAGCCTTTTCCATGCCTTGAATTATCTGCGTCATGATGAAGGCAGAATATTGTGGGTCGATGCGGTTTGCATTGATCAAGGTAACATTGCGGAGCGAGGACACCAAGTGAAGATGCCTGCATATCTTGCTGCGACAATTTCGAGAAAGCCGAGCAACCGACCCCCGAGACATGGTCTATGCCATGCTTGGAATCGCCTCGGACGTGGCGCAATGCGATCCTGAGGGGCTACTGTTACCGGATTATTTCAAGAGTGAGACCCAGCTCGTCCGAGACCTGCAAAACTTTCTCTTTTTTGGCGACTTTGAACACCAGATGGGTCATTTCAACGACATGAAGACATTCCTTGCAGCGCTGCCTGAATTGACGGATATGGCGTTCAGTAAAGCCATTGCTGACGGCCGGATGGACGATGTAAAAACACTTGTTGAAAAAGACCAACAGTTTGAGATACCATCCGACCTACTTGTGGGTCTTGGTGATGAGAAGATGCGTTCGGTGGTTCGGGACCTGTCTCAGCTAAAAAGCTCCAACCTCACTTTGAGTGAAAGCTTTCGTGACTCAGCCTTCAAACGGTGTGGACTGGAGACGGTCAAACATTTGTTGGACCTTGGTGGAGGAAACCTACAAATCACAGAGACACTTGCTACCACCTTTAGAAATCCAGCTGGAAATCGTATAGCCAGAAAATTGTGGGGAAGTTTATTCGGCAAAGAGAGTGCCATACCAGTCACACAGGGAGGACTTGCCGAAATGGCAGCGTTCTGTGATGCGGAGATGATGAGGATGGTCATTGAGCGTCAGAAAGAGGTGTACTTCATCACATCGAGAGTATCTCTCATGACATTGTTGAACGAGAAACACGGAAAGGACATTATTACGATGTTACTTATGTGGAAAGACGATTGGGTTCAGGTTAGTGAGGATGGCTTGCTAAAGATACTCGAGTACAACGACGCAGACATTGTGGGGTTGCTTCGTTGGCGCGGTCTGCGTCGTGTCACAGTAACTGGTGTTGGCACGAATCACTCAGATTTAGGGGCCAGCTAGGTTTTGACGGTGAGTTTTGACGAGAACACCTCCATCTTTCGAAGAGTGGCGGAAGAGGTTCGTCAAAGACTGCGTGAGTCTCGGGAGGGTTTCATCGAAGCTGAAATGGTATACATCGACAGGCCAAACATCATAGTAGGATCCTAACAGCTAGTGTACAAATCATCAACAGAGTAAGCATTCTTTTTGTTTATTCCCAAGTGCTAGCGTTTCAGGGCAAGAGAGGTTTCAACATAGCCTTGTTTTCACCCTGGTGATAGGTGATTAGTGATATTGGTAGATAACTTGGAGGATATGGAGTGGCCCTTGGGTAAGCGTGTTCTGTTTCATTCTATGCACAAAGCATAGTAGTCAGCACGAGTTCGCAGCTTGGTACACCATAGTACTATGAAGTTGGAACCTCGATTTGAAGTTTGAGTTGCTATTTGCCAACAAACATGCTACTTTGGAAAGCCAATAGTTATAGCTGTGTGCCTCATTTTGGAGAAACTGATGGTTGTTTAAGCAACTCGCCTGGTAGAGGAGAGCACCTAAATTCACGATACTGGATAAGTAGTGACTTTGGCTGAGTAGAGGTGTTTGTTGTAAGCGCGCAAGGTGTTTTGAGACTCGGCAAGTTCGTCCGAGCACGGCCGAGATCGGAGCGGAATCGCCGAGCCAAATTTACGCACGGCCGGGGAGAGTGGGCCTGCCCCTCCATGAACCGGAGAGCGGCGCGGCTTATCGATAGCGAGATTGTCGAGTCACCTCCGTCGATCCATGCGTGAACGGCCCAAATTTTAACCAGGAACTTTTCTCTCCAACACCACCATTATTTACCGCGGAGCTTTGTTTGTTCTTTCAAGATACCATAATGGCGTTCCGTGCTCCTCTACGACTGCAATTGGCAAATTGCAAGCCATGCCTGGCCGTTACCTCACGCATCAACACCCGTGCGCTCTCCTCTGCGACAGCCGCTGCCTCGAGCCTCCCGGAGGACGTGAAGAGCAACATCACAGTCAGTGTCCCCAAGATCCCACAGCTTGAGTCACCGTGGTGCTAACACATTTGTATTACAGACTCAGGCCTCTGTGCCAAACCCGGACCCGACCGAAGACTCGGCGAGCGCTGCCCTCGTCCGCGAACATGCGCCGTACATGGTTGCCACCTACGCCCGCCCGCCGCCGGTATTCGTAAAGGGCCAGGGATCTGTGCTCTGGGACGTTGAGAACAGGCAATACCTCGATTTCACCGCTGGCATCGCTGTAAATGCTTTGGGACACTGCGACCCCGAGCTGACCAAGCTCATGACCGAGCAGGTGGGTAACGCCGAGGTGCCGCGAGCCATTTTCACCGTACTGACAAGACGTCACATCACAGGGAAGCACCCTCATGCACGCCTCGAACCTCTACTACAACCCCTGGACCGGCGCCCTTTCCAAGCTGCTGGTCGAGAAGACCCGCGAGGCGGGCGCCATGCACGATGTCAACTCGGTCTTCGTCTGCAACTCGGGCTCCGAGGCCAACGAGGCCGCCATCAAGTTCGCCAGGAAGGCCGCCAAGGTCAGCCAGCCGTCGGGCGACAAGTACGAGGTTGTTTCGTTCAACAACGCTTTCCATGGCCGGACGATGGGCAGCTTGTCCGCCACCCACAACCCCAAGTACCAGGAGCCCTTTGCGCCGATGCTGCCCGGTTTTAAGCTCGGCGCATTCAACGACGTTGCGGCCATCAACGACGTCGTCACGGACAAGACCTGCGGAGTCATTGTTGAGCCCATCCAGGGCGAGGGTGGTGTCACGCCCGCGACGGATGAGTTTTTGATCGCTCTGGCCAAGCGCTGCCGCGAAGTCGGCGCCGTCCTGATCTACGATGAGATCCAGTGCGGTCTGTCCCGTACCGGTACCTTCTGGGCGCACACCCACCTGCCCAAGGAGGCCCACCCGGATATCATCACCACCGCGAAGGCGCTGGGCAACGGCTTCCCCATCGGTGCCACCATTGTCAACCACAACGTCTCGGAGAAGATCAAGGTGGGCGACCACGGTACCACTTTCGGCGGTAACCCTCTCGCCTGCCGCTTGGCTCACAACATCGTCTCCCGCCTCGCCGACCCCGGCTTGCAGAAGGCCGTTGCCGCCAAGGCCGAAATCTTCAAGACTCGCTTCGACTCCCTGCGCAAGCGTTTCCCCGACTTGATCAAGGAGGTTCGCGGACGTGGTCTTATCCTCGGTCTCCAGCTCACCCAGGACCCCTCACCCATCGTCAAGGCTGCCCGTGAGCGTGGTCTGCTGATCATCACCGCCGGCACCAACACTCTGCGTTTTGTGCCTCCCTTGACTATCACGGAGCAGGAGATCAAGCAGGGTTTGGATATCCTGGAAGAGGCTATCTCTGTCACCCACTCATGAATACCTCTCAAGTGACAAGACTCGACCAATGTAATTAATCGTTTGGCACCGGCGTTTAAAACCCTTACGAAAAGTAGACTTAGATTCCAAGAACGCAAGCAGCGAAGCGTTTCAAATATCCACCGATGGCAGGACCAGTTTAGGCTAGCGATGGTGTCTCTGAACGTAACCATTTCGAAATGGTTTTCACTGAATATCAAGTAACATGTGTCATTAAGTGAACTGTTCAAACTGTGCATGTCCATCAGTCTGGCATGTGTTTGTATTGGCTGCAAACCAAATATCACAAGAAGACGGAAAATGTGGAGGCAGCACACATGGTTTGCACCTGCGTCCGCTCTCTCAACTTGTCCCTGCGTAGATATTCGTCTAACTGCCTCCAGCTCCGAGACTCAGTTGTGAATTGTCCTTTTATCAAACCAACCCGTTCACTTAAACTCTTACAGCTTCTATTTCTTGTCTCCTTAAACCAAACCACGCCTGGCCTTGAATCAGGACCTGTTCACAAGTGCAAAAGACAGCAAATCCCAAACGATTAACTCAACTCGAACCACGTAACAGAAAACAGAGCTGCAATTCACTCCAGTACGGCAATGGCGATGATGCTTCAGGGACATTTAAGCAGCCATCCGACCCTAGGAACAGAGTTCGTGTTGACAACGTCTCAAGATCCAGTACAATAATCTCGAAACGGAGCAAGACAAGCGCACTTTCAGCGAGCTTCTCGGATAATCTATAGACCCACATCTCAGTCGTGCACTCGTCTTCGCCAACAGCAATCAAGTCCACGAACGTTGTACTAAGGTTGCGATACCGATCATTCTATTGGACGGTCCAGGACAGGTACTAAGGGCGTAAAACAAGATAACCCAGTCCTGCAAATCCCTTGAACCAAAAGTTTGTATCATGATCGCCATAGTGGACCGCCGAGGTCTTGTGTAAGAGGATTTCTTCTGACTGCACCCAGAAGCGGAGGGTCTTGATCTTTGAAGTTGACGAAGATTCAGTCTGCAAGACTACGGCTCCAGAAATATGAACTGATATTCGAGCATGTAGTATGCATCGATAGGAACATGTGATGGATTAGCCATTTTTAAGTGACCTGGAGATTTTCGAAATCTTCCCATTATTTTGTGTACGGCTGTCCCAAAAAACGGGATGACGGTATTCCGAGATGTTTCTCCCTCGGCAGGACCGATGACGTGACCGCCAAATTTGGAAAGTGGATATTGGCTAAACCACTCTAGCGTGCTGCGGGACTGTTTTCCCCGGACAGTCCATCTCCGGCACATCCCCCACATTCACGATGGCTCTTCCCTGCCCTTGACCAGTATCACAAGCCAGAGAATAAAGATGGAGAAATACTTTTAAAAAAATCGATGGAGACGAAATAAAAAGTCAGCTAGTTTGAAATTAAAGAGTACGTTCCAGAAAAGGCAGGATCCGGTCCGATGGGTTATGTTTGATTTTCAACAATGAAGGCACCCTCGCGACCTTTCCTCAACCGCCCAGTCGCCTGTCCCTATATTGCTAAGACCTAGAATTCCAACTAGTTACAAAAGATTTTGTTCAGAATTTGGAACAAAAAAAATGTTCTAGTTTAGTTTCGTCCGTCGAGCATCAACTCATTCCACTCGATTTCCTAGAAACCCCTCCTGCACACCCACTCTCAGCATCATCCACATATCGCTCAGCACCCCTGAAGTACCGTGGCTGAACCCTCTCTGAGGTCAACCCAGCACTACCCGATTCCATCGGCATTCAGTGTAGAGAATTAATCCCCCCCTCCCGTTGGTTCATTGTGAGAACCCCGTCTCCAGTACTTTGGATTCCGGCAATCATACGCTACTCTGCCTTACACTCGAACTCCTTATCAGCATTATTTGAACGGGGAGATAACGATGGCCTTCAACTAATATCCATTGAGAGCCCAGTAAAACAATCAGACACATGGCATAAACAAAATGATATTACTCAGGTCTTAATCCACTTGCCGAACTCGCCTTGTTGACAGTATGCCAAGCCGACGCACCGGTACCGAGGCAACATCGTGTCCGATTTGGGTCATCCCTCCGAATGTCCATCGATTAAGAAAGTCTGGATCGATTAGAAAATTTCCTCGTCGAGTTTGGACAGAACGAGCCGAAAACTCCAGACGAGTCTTGGCGGACGGCCAGACGGAAGGCTCTCAAAATCCGACGGCTGAGGATTTCTTCCTCAAGCCCAACGACGAAACGCACGTCAGCAGTCAACCTCGCCCTCGGGTGTGAGGATTGCTCCGATCTTTCAGAAGACAAGAACTTTGCCTGGTCGAGACGACAAGAAAGGGAAGAACAACATCAGACCAGAACAAAGCGCTGTCAGAAACCTGCCACGTCTCCCCTTGACCAAGAACCAACGGATATTTCTACTTCAGTCCACCAGCGCGAATCTCCCATCCTATCTTATGCCTCCCCGAGCCCGCCAAAACAAGATACGCCAGTCCGTACGTTGACAGGGGGGGAAAAGCTTCGGAATCAACTCGGTGCCCCTACCTTCCGCCGTTGCGCACAAACCGCCCGGTGTTTCGGGTCGTTCCCATGCAACAGATCAGACCAGCCTCATCCATGAAACGCTCCCAGCCAATCGCAACCATTTCAATCTGACAACCTGGGTCCGATGTCTGTTTCTCTCTGTCCTACTGATGGGGAGCTCCATCGGCCTGCTGCCCCCCAAAGACGTAGTAGTCATCGTTGACAAGCTTCAAATGGTCCCGGTTCTTGGCACAGCTAAGCTTGCGGCTAGCCTTCGAGTCCGTCGCTGATCAGTCAGTCAACTTCAGTCCCAGAAGACATCATCCCTAACCCCGTCTAGTGTTGGTGGCATCAGGCTGACCCCCCACGTGCAGTTCCCTGTATCTATGATCCGCCCCCTTTCCTCATCGGGATGAGGTTGCGGTACCTGAAGCCGTTGTGCTGCAGGATTAGAAAACAATCCGTACGCGAGGAATGAAGCTTATTTTTCGTTGTCTCGTGGGCCGTTCCTGGGGTCGAGGTCGAGACCCCGAGCCCGCTATAAGAATGCAACCGTCACCTCTCTCCCCATCCAATGTCATGACGAAGAGCTTTAAAGTTGTTGACCCGACTTCCACTTGCAATCATAGCTGTCAGCGAATCCTTAGTAATAGTCCCCGTACGGCACATAAAATAATCGTCATCATATCGACAAGATGCACCGCTCAACAGCAGCCTTTCTCCTCGCCCTGCTGGGCACAGTGTCCGCCTCCCCCGTCGCGATCCAGCCTCGTCAGGCCGACTTCTCGGGGAACCAGCAGGACGGTCTTAATGGCGAGTGCAAGTCCATGATCGTCATCTTCGCCCGCGGCACCACGGAGGGCGGCAACGTCGGCACCCTCGCCGGCCCGCCCTTCTTCCAGGCCCTTGCGACCCAGGTCGGCGGCAACCTTGCTGTCCAGGGAGTCGAGTATCCGGCCGACATCCCAGGATTCCTGGCTGGAGGCGACGCCAACGGCTCGCAGATGATGGCCACGCTCACTCAGCAGGCCATCACCAACTGCCCCAACTCGGCAGTCATCATGTCCGGGTACTCTCAGGGCGGACAGCTGGTACACAATGGTGCTGCAATGATGTCAGCAGACTCGGTGGCCAAGGTTGCCGGCGTCGTCATCTTCGGCGACCCACGTAAGTCTCGCTCCTGCTTCTCCGTGAGTCCTCAAATCTAACAGCTCAACAGTCAACGGCCAGCCCGTCCAGGGCGTTCCCGCCGCCAAGACCAAGGTCATCTGCCATAACGGCGACAACATCTGCGAGGGCGGCAACCAAATTCGCCGGGCTCACTTGACGTACCGCGACAACGCCGACGAGGCCGCTCAGTTCGCCGCATCCTTGATGCCGGCTGCCGCTTAAGCGCCCAGTAGCCTTCTTAGAGTTGACCTCGGAGGCTTTCTCTTGTGTACATATATTCCGTAATTACTTTTGTGTAGATACCTACACGCAAAGTTGCACTGTGTAGCACCTGATGGTACAGATGTAGTAATGTTGGTTGAGCTTGCCCCCGGTCTGGCTGCGCGGGAGGTTTGCGTTCATCGTCATTGGCATAGCTTAGCATTTGCGTAGCCATATCATAAGATCTAGACAAGACGTTTCAGTCTGAAAAAAATCTCAGCTGGTTTTTGGAAAAGGCAGCGCAGGCACCTCGCTTTGCCCTCGACGAAACAAAGCCTTTCTGCGGTGTAAATCCCTTCCTGAAACTCTAAACATCGTAATGAAGCTTCACCTTGCCTGTTCGACACCCACTGTTGACCTCAGATCGACTCATGCAGGCCAAAAGCAAACTTTTGAAAAGAAATCCCATGATTCGCGTTTCGAACCGCATATTCCTGGTCGCTCACCTCCAAAAAGAAAGACGGTCCATAGCCTTGGTCTGCTTGAGCTGCGCTGCTTGGTGGACTAGCTCGTGATTCCGTTGTCATCTCGCGAGCCCATGGCCGGAAGGCTTTCACTTATTCTATAAACATTAGCCACGAGGAACAAGAATTCAAGACAGGGAATTTTGCAAACTTTTGAGAGTTCGACGGAGATGTGCTGGACTCAGTTGGGTCTGAGTGGAAGCGTGCAAGATAATGGGCGTAAACCACCACCTTGTGCTGGCTTGTCGAGGCGTACCCGTCAACAGGGAAAGACCGTCACACATTGGCCCCCTTGACTAAAAGAGTCAGATACTCATCCGAATCTGCAAGTCTCTTCCTCCATCACGAGTTCGGAGCAGACCCGCCAGCCTTCTCCGGCCTCACAATAGCAACACACTCCCACGCTCTCCCCCCAGCCGCCTCCATCCTCTCCTCCCCCCAAACCTCAATTTCTCTCGCAAACCCCTCAAATGCGCCCCGGAAATCACCCCAGTCCATCCTCGGTCCGATATACATCACCGTTTCCGCGCTCCCCTCCCTCGAAAACGCCGCCATGTACTCCCTCACCAACGATACCTGCTTCGGATACACAAACATCCACGCCTTCGCCTCCTTCGCGAGCAGATCGAGCGCCCAGGTGCCCGGGACGGTACGGTGTGATGCGTGGTACCTGTTCGGGCTGGGCGCGATTTCGACACTGACTAGATTGAGCGCGTACGGCGATGCAAGGGAGTGCAGGAGCCCCTCGACGAGGCCGGTGCCGCTGCCTATTGAGAGAGTCAGGTGCGGTGAGGGCGGAAGCTGAGCGTGCAGGTCTCGGAGAAGAGGGAGGGAAAGGCTCAGACAGGAGTCTGGGAGGGTTTGGGGCTCGTTGGTGAGCTGTGGGAGAGGATGAGGGATGAAGGTGAGTGATGGCTCCTCATCTTGCGGAAAATCCTCGTAGGCGCCACAGGTGACATCTTCATCAGTTGTGCCTATTTTGTCTATCATATCGCGCCCATGTGCTGCGCTGATGGCTGTATCGGTGATTTGGTATGCGTGAGAGACTTGTACGGAGGTGAGCCGGAGTGCGAGGTCAGTGAGCGGCGTTTTTCGATGCTGGCACCGGCCCCACATTCATCATTGATCCACCGAACATCCCGGGGCGCACCTTCGGACGTAATTGTCTTGGACGGATCCCTGGGTCTTTCGCGCCATCAACACATGAGAATAGAGGACCGGTATCGTTTCAATAATGTTACAATCACGTTGTATTCCATTGAAGAACAAGCTAATGCGACAAGCTCCAGAGACCAACCCAGTCCAACTCCAAGTCGCGGCTAGACTCGCAGAATGATGCCCTCCAAAGACCATGCACCCAGAACCGTAGTCACTAACCCAGTTTACAACCGTAAATTTACAATCCTCTTCTCTTGCGGTCACTTGCAACCCCCGCTCTAGACGGCGCTGTAACCGCCCCGGCTGCCGCTGCCGTTGACAGTGCTGAGCACGCTGCGGGTCCAGTCCTTGACCAAGTAGGGAATATCGCGGATCGTGTCTCCGTGCGGCAGAAGATCCCAGCCCCTGGCACCGTATCTGTTGTAGTTCAGCCAGGAGCCGAATATGAGGTACGCCGCAATGCCGAGGAAAGCCCTACAGATTTCAAGGGTTAACTGCTGCTGCTGAGCCATACACAATGTGTCGAGCTGACTTACAGAACAATGAACCAGGTGAAAAAGCCCCAGTGGCTGCTCGTGTCACCACTGCCACCTTCGCTGGGCGGCTTGTCGAAAGCATCCTCGCAGGCAAACTTGGTGTGCCAGGTTAACCTCAGGACGTCCATATCGTTCTTCTCGTTCGGGCCGTAGCTATTCCAAATCAGGGCGGTGTTGTTCCCCATAATCTGCGTCTCATCTGGCGAGCGCCCATCCTCTTCGCCATCCTTGCCATCCTTGCCATCCTTGTCCTCCTCGCGTGCTCGGAATTGGTTGCCGTCGTATTGGTCTTCGGGTCTAACCTCGCCTTCAAGGCCCGACTTCTCGCGGTCGCAGATGAATTCGATGATGGCCTTCTGGTTTCTCCCGCTTCTGCCCAGTGGATAAGAGCCACCGTTGAGGATGATTCGGACGCCTTCCTTCTTCGCATCAGAGTTCGAGTCGCTCGACTTGAGCCGCTCGGGCTTGGCGTCCAAGGCCCTTCCGCCATGGTCGCCTAGCTCGCCAGCAATAGGTATCACCTTTTCGACCTCGCCTTTATCGTCCTGGCCCGGGTGGATAGTACGCTCGATGGCACACACTGTTCAAAAATGTTAGCTTTGCCGGAGCTCAAGCAAGCTGGCTCTTGGCACATCACGGAAGCCTTACCTCTCGTGAAGCTAGGACATTGCTCGTCTTTCTTGACATCTCCCTTTCGCTTGAGAGGAGCGCAGATATCGACAGTGTAGGACGTGTTCGTGAAAGTGGGAGGATGCCATCTGCTGGTCACAACGCTGTGCGGCCCTCCTAGTTCACCGAGGTTGAAGGAGACACCGTCCACCAAGATGTGCTTGCAGTCCAACATCGAGACCGCTGGCAGCGGAGACATCAGCAGCGCCAGAAGGAAGGCTGCCTCTGTCCGTTGGAGCCCAGGGAGATGCATCGCGAGAGCGTAAGCCAATTGTCCGGATTGCTTCGACGGAGTTCAGCGAGTCGGCGAAACGGAGTCGCGCGCGCGTGGGACAGCTCTGCTGGAAGATGCAACTCGAGACTAAAGTTCAGCAAGCTACAAGGTTGAATGACTAAAAGGGGGAGTGAAGAAGATGTGCAGCTCAGCACGTAAGAGGGTGGCTCTACAAGCTGGATAGGTAACACAATTTGGCGAGAGGTCACGGCGTGTGGTTCTGTGGCTTGGTGCTTAAAAGGCTGGGTAGGGGTAGTGGAGTCGACAGGATGGATGACCTCGCTGGCTGATGTGATGCGACTGCCAACAGGGACGACGGACCTGACCGTTTGGGTCAGACGGCAATTTAGCTCGTTGCATCATCGTCATGCCGAAGATCTAGCGAATCACGTGCTTCGACTCTGTATTAGGCAATTGGGCCCCCCGGGTACGGCAGCAAGACAGATACTGCTGATGTAAGCATCGCCAGCTTCGGACAAAATAAAACACTCCAACACACTTACTCTGTAAGCGCGGCCAAAATGTGTATTGAATTCCTTATTTGATACATCAAGTGATACATTAAAGTCGCTTCTCCAGACACACCAGGAGGTCCTGGAGTGTATGCACATTTCCATTCTCCACCTTCTCCCACTCCATGAACCGTTAAAAAAGCAATTGCCGTCCATCCCCAACCGCACCTTGAAGGATAAGGTAGATGCGCCTTCGTAGGGGTATATAAGATCATGCAAGATCAAGACCAGCCAATCCATCCGTGGACTTCCCAGACGCCAAAAGTGAAAAAGGACGCTCAAACCGGACCCTCACCATTGCCGGTTCACCATTCCATCTACCCGCCTCATCTCCATTTTCAACATAACCCGAGAGGCGAAAGCATGTACTACGGTGACGATGCATACACCTCATTATCAAGGGTCCGGGATCACCCTACATCCCGTGAGGACCCATCATACCACCCATTCCTTGCATCTGCTGCTGCTGCTGCTGTTGCTGAAGCTGCTGTTGCTGCATCACCTGATGGGCTCTCCTCTGCGCAAGAACGCTCTGGATCTGGTTCTTAGCCTCCATCATGCAGTTCCTCTTGAACGCCTCCATCTGCTCAGGCGGAATGTTCTCGACTGCGCCGCCCCACTTGGCCGCGAGGTTGGCGATCTGCTTGTTATAAATTGCTTGTCCCTGGATTTTGACCTGATTGGTGAGGGCATTGTTGTTGTTCATCGCCTGTTGCTGCTGCATCTGCATCATGGCCTGCATGTTCATGTTTTGACCGTTCATCATGTTCTGACCACCGCCCATCTGGCGCTGCATTGGGTTGCCCATTTGCGCCTGGAGTTGTGCCTGGAGTTGGGCCTGCATCTGTGGCGTCATTTGACCGCCGTTCATTTGGTTGGCGCCCATCTGGCTAAGTTGCTGAGCGTACCGCTGCGCGAGTTGCTGGTTCATCATGTTGCTCATGTTGCCCATGTTTCCGCGCTGTTGCTGCTGCTGCTGCTGAAGCATCATTCTATGCTGCATCTGTTGCTGCAGGAATTGCTGCTGCTGTTGCGGCGTCATCTGTTGCGGGTTCATGTTGCCATTCATCATGTTACCCATGCCGTTCTGCATAGCTGCTGCCATTTGCTGTTGCTGTATGGCCCGCTGCTGTTGCGCAACCTGCGCTGCGATTAGGTTGGGGTTATGCACAGGTTGTGGCATGGATCCCGGAGTGCCCATCATCATATGCTGACCCATTTGAGAGTTCGAGGCCATCATGTTGGGCGGCGGGCTGGCCTGGTTCATCCGAGGTGTAGCCGCCACTGCCGGACGAGAACCAGGTGTTCCCTGCATTGTAGGTGTTCCGTGATGCATGCGGGGAGTGCCGGCCTGATGGCTCTGCTGGCTTGCGCGAGCAGACATGCTGTGCGACATCGGAACGCCGCCAACGTTGGCTGGGTGGCCAGGAACTGCGGATGGTGGGCGTGGAGGGCTGTTGGCCATTTGCGAGTTGGACTGCTGCATGGGCACTGCGCCGGGCATGGGGGACGACATGCTGTGCGGCGTTCCTTGGCGAACAACGGGCGAAGACACAGCAGGCTGAGATGCTTGAGAGAAGCGAGCCTGGGCCGGTACGGCGCTTGCAACGCCACTGGATGTGCCATTGGGCATAGGACCATTCGCCTGTTGCTGCTGTGCCATGTTTGCCGCGGCATTCTGGTTGTTCTGGGCAGCCTGGCTCGCAGCGGCTTGTGCAGCCATAGCCCGTCTCTGCTGTTCTCTCTGCTGCTGCTCTTGACGAGCCTTGAGTTCCTGGGCCATTTGATGTTCGCGCCGCACTTTCTCCGCTTCTGCTTGTCTTTGAGCCGCAATGACGGCTTGCTGCTCCTGCATCTGCTTCTGCTTCTCCTGTGCGAGTTTCCGCTCGGCCTCGGCCGCCTTGACCTTCTCCTGTTCTTTCCTCTCGTCATGCTCTCTCTTGATATCGGCAATGACCTTGAAGCGCTCGAACCTCGGCTCAAAGGTAGACACAACAGCTGGGCCTTCCTTGTCGGCCCCGTTGCCTCCACCTTGTGCGCCATTGGTGCTGGAAGAGAGCCGTTCGTCCAAGATGAGCATATATCTCTCCTGATCTGCCGCAGCCGCTTCGTCGGCTGCCATCTCCGCCACGGTCCTCTTCCTGGTTTTAGGCTGAGGAGGCGAATCCGAGTGCTTGGGATGCGCCAGGACGTCCAGAAGGGCAATTGTCTCTTCCGCATCCCTAGTCGGCTCCAAGAACAGAGGGGCGTTAGTCGCAAGGAGGATTTGGGACTCTGCTATATGAATATTGCTTGCATCGAGCTCCATGCGTTCGCGCTTCTGTTTCTTGGCAGGAGGAGGCATGCTACCCGCAGTAGGAGTAGGTGGGACCATTGATATTGGCGTCGAAGGAGGCGCAGTCCCATCGACATTCCCACGGGTATCAACCGCACCGCGGGGAGTCGTAGCTTTGATCAGAAGGTCTGCTTGCAAACTTTCCGGCGTAGGATGCAAAACCACCGTGAAGGTCTTTGGCTTTGAGGGGGCTCTACTTTTTTGCCCTTCACCTGGCAAGCTGGGAGCTGGCATGCTTTGTTTGTCTTTTTCCTCCGCCGTCTTAGGCTTCGTATCCTCTTGCGTGGCAGATGCAGCATCTGGATGGGCCCCTGACGACTCTTTCGGATAAGGCACATACGGCGAAGGCACGATGTATGGGTTATGGTTGTGGATAGAGGAAGGTACGACTTTGCTCGATGCTGACGTAGGTCGCTGAACGTCTTTGGATTGTGCCACCGATTTGTGGTCATGCACCTGAACGATCAGGCAGCCCTCATAGAAAGGTACGCCGGACTGTGAAAAGTATTCGAGGAGATCGTGGGGGACCGTCCGCATGCGTAGGTGCTCCAGAAAGAGCCGCATCGGAGATTTGTATGGGAAGATGCCATCCTGCTGGTCGAATCGGAAATGGGTCGGGTGCATATGTACAACCAATGATGGGGGGTTGCCTGAGTACTTCTTCAGGATGTATTCATCCGTTACAACTATCATGTGTCAGCAACAATGCTCATCATAGGACTCGAGGAGGCTCGAGAAGTGACTGACTGTATGGCGGCGGCTCCACAGCTTGGGCAGAGGCCATATCAGCCGCGAGAGATGCTGACCGCAATCCTACGCTGTTCCTCGAGATGCGACTGGCTTGAGTCGACGGCTCGCGGCGCGTGCGATTAGCGGGTCGCGCTGATTGTGGGTTCGCGCCATTCGTCGTCGCGGAGTTTGGGGGCTTCTTAGTCGACATCGAAGGCGAGGGTGATGATCGGATTGAGCTTGCTCCGTTGGTTTGGATGCCGGGGGGTACGGGGCGCTTGATTTTGGACGCGACAGAAGGCGGCTGGACCGCTGTCACGACCGGCGCCATGATCGCCGGAGGGAGCGGCTACCGGTCCGCAGCAGGCCAAAGAAGTTGTCGCGACGTTGTAATCCCACTGTCGAATGATGCCCAGACGCGTGTTACAGAGCAATCATTTGAAGGAGATATTCACCTCGTCGATCGCGATGGGGGTTCCGGGGGTAGACGAGGTGGATGATTCGCGTTGACAAATCGGGTGACGTCGGCGTGGAGAAGGGTACTCTGGGTCGAAAACACAGTCGCGGATGTCGGAATAGCGAAGCGAGAGGCCGAAAAAAGAAGATAAAATCGAAAGAAGAGCGTAGAAAAGATGCACGACAGCTCAGAGGGATGGAATTCCAAGCGTGTGGGGTTGGGATGTAGTCAGGCTTCCGCGTGAGAGAGGCTCCAAGGAGGAACCGCCGCAAGTCTCCGAGACGGGGTCGCGGGCGTGGAGGATAGGCTACGGAGCCTCAGGCAAAACCCCGGGTGCACGGGCCTACTGTGCAAGTACAGTGCATAAACTGTACTCTCCGCTCCGGGGACCCGGATGGAAAGCCATGCAATACCTCAGTGCTTTCTGGCGACAGATTGTGCATCGACAAAAGCTTTGTATCGAAACCAGTCTACTCGCCAATGGGTCTTGTTTGTTTTGTTAGAACATTAATAAGTGTGCCCTCACAAATCCAGTCTAAACCGTCAAGGCAATTTACTAGTGAAAGAGGTCATTCCGCGTCATAGTAGTCAATTACCTTCCTCATGAAACCATCACATGATATCTCGTGGTATATACAGTCCAAGCAAAGCACACAATTCCATATCCATCAGGGCCTCCGAGTATACGTAGGAAATTTCACGGATTCCCAGACCTTCATTTGTACAACGGAGATCGTATTTACTCCTTGCCCTGGACACGGCGGGCCCAGTCGTCGTGGACCCTCATGCCGTCAACAACAACCACGCCCCTGCCCCGCCCAACACGGTCCGTTCGCTGCCACCACTTCTCTTCCTTGTCGGGCCTCTCGGCTTCCGACTCGCTGTCAGCGAGGCCACCATGGCCACTTTCTGCGCCGACAACCAGGATGATGTCGTGACGCAGCCAAGTCTGCAGGTTGGAGACTACACTGCCGTTCTCACCCGCCAGACTCTCCTGAAGATAGATAATCTCAGGTTGCAAATGACGGAGGATGTGGTTGTGGCCGTTGGGCGTGGTGAAGGGCATGACCATAGTCTCCTTCTCAACCAAAGCCAGTGCCTGGGAGTAAACGGCGTTGAATGCAGGGTTGTTAGATGAAGCGTGCATCAACGGACTCTTTGACGACTCCTCGCCAGGCGTCTGGGCTTGGTGGTGCTCAATGTTAGAGAACGACGAGCTCAACGAAGGTGGCGGAAGGTTACTCGTAGATTCACCAGTAGTCTCCTTAAGACCCGGCGCATAGATCAACACGAAGAGTTTAATGTTGTTAAAATCATTGTAGCGCGGGATATGCGACAAGATGGACTGCACAATGGTCAGATATGCGTGGGACGACGGCTACAATGGGTAGGAATAATGAACGTACAGCATGTTCATGGAACCCATCCTCGTCAAAATCATCTGCATGGCTATCGGCAGACACGACAACAGCGACTGTCCTCCGCCGTTTGCTCGGGTCCCTAGGCCCGGATGTTCGTTCCTTTCTGGCGTCTGCCTCCTCAGACCAGGTCTCATGGTCGGCGTACGCGTTCTTGTCCTCCTCGCGGATAGCTGCAAGGGCACGGCCGGCAACAGCGCCAGCCGCAGCGACGCCTGCGGTGACGGTCTTTCCAGCGGACTCAAAGAACTGCTGTGGGCTGGGTGTACGCCTCAATGCGCCCGACATGCGCGCGCCCCATCCATCACCCGCTGGGTCTCGAGATCCGTCGGCGGTGCCATATGTTTCGGTCCCCACATTGCTCGGGGGGGCTTCGGTCCCCGGGCAGTGCCGTATGCGGGATTGTCGCCATAGTCGGCATTGTCGTAGTCGAGGTCGGGGTACTGTTCGCTCTCGGGAGTTTCGTCCTCATCTTTGCGCTGACTCCAAACCCAAGCTGCCAGACCGACTGTCGCAACAGTCACAGTGACTGCAAGCGGCACCCAATGGCTCCATACGCCGCGTCTCCGAGAGTGTTGATCATTGGGCCACGACATTTAGTTGGATGTGGTCATTGCACTAAGGGCTATGGCCCAGGTGTAGGTGTATCGGCTTGAGGTTGGTAGCGGCTTCGAGCTTCTGGGGAGCTTTCCGACGATAACTGGGACTTTTGAGCAAGTAACGATATCGGAATGCAATGTAAAGTTACCAAGTTGCCAACGGGGGCAGATTCAGACGTTTTCGCGTCGAGATTTGTATCAAAGAGGTTGACAACAGGTAGAAAATCGCAATCGGGGAGCGGGCTGGAGATCACCCACTTGTCGCGAGCTCGGGTGGCTGGTCCTAGGTAGACAGACATCAACATGGGGATGACAAGGAGCTACGGCCCAGGGGGTCTTCCCGAGGTTGACCGTGCTTGCCATTGGTTGCCGGGCCAAAAAACCTCCCGCCTACACCAAGTCCCTACACTACAGACGAACTGGCGGACCGAGGATGTGCCGATCATCACGTGCATCACCCCACCATAGATGCCGAACGTCAACAGTGGGTCCAGCCAGCCCGCCGAGGGGCGCATTTTTGGGCGATGACTCCCTCGGCGCGCCCGTCAAATATCAAAAAATAACTACCGAGACGGGCCTGGGAACTGCACGGCGCAAACAGAGCAAGTCTACGTCACAACACTTTAGTAGGAGCCTCCTTCTCCTAGCGCATAAACCTTGACTGGTATACAGCAATTCCACGTCTCGGAATAGTCGTCAACAGCCTCTCGACGTAGACGCAACACCCCACCAACGCATCTCAAGATGCCCCACGCTGTGTCGATGCCCTCACCAGGGCTCCAGGCTTTGGTCCTTTGCGGTCCGGGATCTTCCTTTCCGACCTTCACCTCCAACCCTGATGAGAACCCAAAGGCCCTTTTGCCGATTGCCAACCGACCTATGGTCTGGTACCCTGTCGACTTCTGCTACCGTATGGGCATTACAAGTAAGTGGCTGCGGCCGGTCTCGCTCGGTTAGAGGCAGGCTCATATGAGTCTAACTGCTTGTTTCTTGGTAAAAGTTCCCTCGACTGACCATCCTAGACATCACTCTCATCTGCCCCGCCTCTGCAGAGGAAGCTATCACTACTGCCCTGAACACCAATCCGTACTTGACAGCACTTCCTCTTCCCAGACCAGACATTCTCGCTCCCAAAGACCTGGACCAGACCACAGGCACGGCTGAGATCCTTCGTCTTCCCGAGGTCAGGGAACTCATCACTTCCGACTTTGTCGTCCTTCCCTGCGATCTCATCTGCGAAATTGCCGGCGAGAAGCTGCTGCAAGCATGGATGGTCAAGGGTGCTAGCATGTCGGATCTTCTCGACGCACCAAAATTCTCAGCAAGCAACTCAAACTCGTTCAGCGGTGGGCTGGGTGTATGGTACGAGACAAAAACTGCAACACCCGTCAAAGGAGAGGAGACGGACTTCATTGCTGTTACCCCCTCGGCCCCATCCCCGTCTCGCCTCCCAAGGGGTCATTGCTGCCGCATCTGTCCAATCTCGTCTACTCAATGCCCACGGACTCCCTCAAGGACCTTACTGAAGAGAGAAAAGGCCTTCCCATCCGTCACGGTCTCATGAGACGCCACCCCCGGTTGAGGATGCTCACAACACACCGAGACGCTCATCTGTACATCTTGCCAAGATGGATCATGGACTTTGTTGAGAAGAACGATCGATTGGAGAACATCGGCGAGGACGTTATTGGTTGGTGGGCCAAGGCTGGCTGGCAAACTGGTCTCGCGGAGAAGCTCCATCTGGACGAGGTCCTGCGCAAGGATGACGAGAACGACGACGACGATTCCCTGCAGGAGAGCACAACATCACCTCAGGATGAAGACCCCGAAGAACTTCGGCCCCACAGAGGCACCGAAGACAGCAGACATGCTGACTCCCGGGACTCTGACGACGCGAAGACTTACGGAACGGAGATGAAGGTGCCTCCGATGCTGGCCTATGTGCATCCGTCGCAGCCCGACGCGCCAATGGTCAGGCGTGTGGACACTGCTCAGCTTCTTTTGAACGTGTCATTACAGCTTGCCAAGATACCGTCAGTGGAGGAAACCGGCAGCGATGCGGCGTCCCCTTTTGCACATGCCAAAAAGGTGGCATACCCGGAAGGCGTCAAGGGCCGTACAACCATCTCAAAGGCCGACAGTCTTGTTGGTGAGAACGTCACGGTGGAAGAAAAGGTAGCTATCAAGGAGTCTGTCGTTGGTGCCGGCTGTCAGCTCAATGAGGGAGCCAAGCTGTCCCAGTGCTTGCTGATGGAGGGAGCCGTGGTCGGCAAGAACTGCAAGCTCACAAGATGCATCCTCGGCAAGAGGTGTGTCATCGGAGATAACTCGATCCTGACAAACGTCGAGGTGCAAGAGAACTTGCTTGTTGAAGCCAAGAGTAAGTCTAGTCCCATTTGTTCAACTATGCCCATTGCTAACCGCGCCATAGCTGAGGAGAAGGACACAAAGCTGATGAGCTCCGATGGTTTGGAGGCTACCGAAGAGGAGATGCAGGGAGTACTGGAAGACATGGATAACGAGATCATGGCCCAGAACGAGGAGGCGGTAGAATAAGACTCCGAGTCTAGTCAAGAAAGTTTCACAGTGCTTCGCAACGGGGCACATTAGCTGAACCTTTTTTTTTCCTTCCATGATGCTCTATCGTGTGCTGACCGCGGCCCCTTCTAGAATGCTATGGACGCTACCTGGTTCGAGATAAAAGCAATGCCAGGGTAAGTGTGGAACGATGTGTCGGTACTAGCCACCACCGACAACGGGCCACTGCTCGCTAGATTCAGACCGAATGGTGTTACGGCGAGAAAGAGATATGGTGATGGCAATACGAAATGCTCGCGAGACCCAGCCGCAGACGACCGCCAGTATATTCGAGCCATGGTATACGATAGTGGAACTCTATTGATGCTCCATTGGGACAATGGACGGGCCCGCCAGCAGTTGTACCGGGGAAGTTGGATGGCATCCGGTAGGCATGCATAGGAATGACCATGGTGGGCTGGACACTGCGGAGAGAACGGAACGAGAATTATCTCGACAAGTGGAACTTGCAAGGTCCTCGACATTCCTGACATACCATGCGAACCCAGGCTTACACTTCTTATCAGGGCCACATTTGATTAGCACCGGCCTGATCGGGATCTATGGGACTCAAGGCGTGCTGCTCAGCGCGAACCCATTCGTCGTACGTCGCGGTCTGCTCCAATGTATATGGGCGAGGCAGCTTGGCAGTAGACATCTGGCCGGGGCAGATCTTTGGGACCACATTAGGAGGCTGGCAATATATTGCCCCGAACCACAGTAGGTTTCCCAAGAGTCCTTAGGCCGATTGCCCAAACCACGATATGCCCCCCTCCCCCGCCCCGGAGATCTCTTTTCAACGCTTCAGGAGGATGGACATTGAAGGAATCCCTTGATCTTCTTACCCGGCCCATGAAGGATGAGCTATTTGCCATCGCCTCTATGATGCACGCCAGGGGCAAGAAAGACGTGGGGATGAGCTCTGCAGAAACAGCCCACACGTTCTGTCAGGGGCGAACCAAACCTGCAAGGATGATCATCAATATTTGTGCCACTGAGAGGCCCGAAGAGAGACATACAGCATAGGGGATACTTCAGTCGGAGCGGGGCGTAGCGTGCGTATCCCATTCGACACCAGCATCGGGGCATTTGGCTTGCAGGTGGCAGATGTGAGCTGTCACAAATCGTGCAAACACTGTTATTCCGTACGTCCCAGGCTGACGGGTAATGGGTTATTGTCGTCCGATATTCCCTTGCTCCCTCGGGACAGATGGGTCAAGGGGCAGGGCACCCATCCGGTCCATGAAGGGCCGGCCGACGTATCATGGGGATTTAGTTCGCAATCTGAATCGCGAGTGTTGTCGTACAGAGATCGAATGAGTCCAGACTAACGGTGTTCAAGCCGAACGAGCGCCATGAACCAAACACAAGAAAGGAGGCGTTCAGGGGAGCAGCCAAGCAAGCGAGTGAGTGACGGGGGGGAGAGGGGCAAAAGGTAAACCCCACCCAGCTTTGGTCAGGAACGCGGTTACGCGGGCCCACGATGGTAAGACCGTACTAAATGGCTCGCGCGAGAGTTGTTGCGTTCCTCGTGGGTAGCCGTGGCAAAGCAAGAAAGCTTCGTGGGAGAGAGTGTGTGAGAGAGAGCAAGAGAGGTTCTATCCACGCGTCGCGTTGGGGGCGGGCGTTTCTCAGACATAACAAGGCTAAAAGAGGCGTATTGTCAGCATTCCGCTCGCGTGTTCCAAGCAGAGGAAAAGTAAGAAAACCTCTACTCGGCGTGCAGGCCTCACACACGATCTCTCTTGCATGGGGGGAGGGGAGAAAAAAAGACATTGGTCTCGCTCAGCATGCGCCTTGGAGGGCCCACGAAGCAAGCAGGCCAACAATCCCGCGAACCCCGACGGCAGCGGAAGCTGTGGGAAAAGTCAGTTCGTGGGACCGGTAGCGCCGTGTCACCTTTTCGTTTTTGGCGTTGGGCTACTGGCCGACAGCTCTAGGCTTAGCTTGGTGGCCGCCACCTCGTTCAAGGGGGAGCGCGGGAAATGGGCACTAACGTTGAGGGTTGAATCATGGCATCTTAACAGAAGGTGAAAGAGAGATGCGTGCATGGTGGCACTTTGTGATGCGGCATCTTCTGGCGCAGAAACACAGGTGTCAAAGGTGAGTTCGCATGCTGTCATGTACTACGTGAGAGCAACGTCGGTGTCTCTCTGTGGCAACCAAGTCAGGCAATGGACATGGGTTGGCTGGTGTGACGACGATGGTGATCATCGTCGACCGTTGAGTCCCACGCCGCCTGCGGCGGCAGAGCGTTGTGCGGGATGAACAATGGGAAGCATGCGGACGAGATTCGTCCAAAATAAGCCCTTGAAACTCTAACTTTGTCTTCGTCTGAACTGAGGCATCGGGTCTATCAGAGAGACTGGCACAGACGGGGGGACCCTGCGAGGCCAGGGAGCTTGAGCCAGCATCGGGCACGAATAGCACTTCCGGTCCGTCAGCCCATCGGCCCATTAGGGAAGTTGGGGAGGGATGAAGGCAATTCTCGACCAGAGTCTATTATGGGGTCTATTGCAACAATGGTTCCCATCACGGAGCGGGTTAGCGAGGTAGGTACAGAAGCAGAAGTAGTTCCGGCCCCGTTCTCCACGGCCGCCACGGTTCGTGATGTGCAAAACTTCGCAAGCTGGACGGAGCATTTGGCGGCAGGGGAGCTCGGGGCTTTTGGTGAATCTTGACTACTGCAAGTGTGAAGAAAGGGAGGTTGATCCGGTACTGGGGACATGGGTACAGCCCTGCCCGCCTGAGGAGCGTCTCGGCTTCGGCAAGTTCGTCGTCGATCATAGATTGGCTGGGGGCTTGCAGCTCGACAGGGGCAGCGGGAAGTGGGTAATATGGTTATGGTGATGGACTCATTCTGTGCGTGCTTCAGTAGGTATCCTCCCGACACACACACACACACTCTCTCTCTCTGTGTGTGTGTGTGTGTATGTGTGCATGTGTGTGTATGCCGCCAGTGATTGGAACTGACGTATGGGGGACGGATGTTTGAGCGGAGCTGCCTCCTCAGACGCCTGCAGAGACACAGACGTCCAGCTCCGAACACACAGACGAGAGGCGGCAGTGCACGGATTCAGCAGCCTGAGTCGGCCTGGGGGAGGCTTTTTGGCTGGACGGATCCCTTCCTTACAGGCGCGCCAAGCAGTACATGCGATAGACGCGGCTTTTCGGGTCCTAGCTGAGCTAACTATACCGGTAGCGTTGTGCTTTTCTCTCGTCAAACCCGAGTCCACAACCCCTCCCCATTTCCTACGGATATCCCGTCAGTATTAGTATCGCGTTCGGGAGTCTAGGGCCGGAGTGAGAGACGGGATGCAGGGTCCCCTAAGCACCGGAGGCTAAGGCTGGCCGGCAGGACATAGCTCGTCCCAGCAATCGGACAAGTTGCAGCGCTTTTGCAGTGCCTTTGCAGCAGCCTTCTGCGCCAGCGTCAAAGGCGCATCGATGGGGCGTAGACAACCCCCGAGAGGTTATCAGGCATGGGCAGCGTGAGGGTGATGGTCGACATGGGTTCTGATCGAATACGTAGCACCAGGCAGCTCCGATGATAGAGGAGGGTGTGTTGACTGATGAACCGTCGTTCCCTTGTCAGTGATCTGGGAGGGGGAGTGAGAGTGTCAAGTCAAGAGAACCAAGAGAGTCTAAACATGGCACTGATGGGTCCAATGGCGTCCGAACAGGGCCCCGCTTTTTCTTTCAAGACGCGCTTGTTGAACGCCCCCTTGTCCATGAGGTAGGTACTGTACCTTGAGATGGGCGGCCAGGGTCTCTCTCATTGTGTCGAGGGTCTGAATGGGGGGGGTGTGTGTTTGTGAAAAGGGCCGTGGATGACCTAAGCAGCCCCCAAAGAAGCTCCTCCGAATGAAGAGGAACAGGTACATGAGTTGGAAACCAATGAGGCAACGGATCAACGGCAAGCATAATCGGCGGGATTCTGCCCATTGGCTGATCTGGCTGGCCAAGAGTCTCTGGGGAGGAGAAGGGGGCCTGGGACGCACGTTATTTTTTTCCTCTTGCGTTCCCTTCGGGTGCTCCTCTCCTCTTTCTCTCGCAAGTCGATTCTTCTTGGATTCTGATTGTTCAATGGCAACTCGGTCACCTATTCTCAGCTCATCGTATTGCATCGCATCGACCAAGTGTGCCCGCTGAGCAATGACTCGAGTCTTGCAGGCCGAACCAGAACTTCCATCGCTCTAGCATCCACCCTCCCTCTCCCTCTCTACCATTCTTCTGCCCGGTGGCCAGTGGCCTTGAGGCTTTTCTTCCACACACATTCCGGCCCATCTTGCTCATTTGGTCTTCTCGCAGTTCTAGTCCCCGGCTGGCCCCCGGCTGCTCGAGTCCGTCTCCTTCAGAGTTGCTCGACCTTTGCTTTTTGCACATCTCTCATCTGCGTCTGCATCGTCCCTGTTTCAGCGCCTTACAACTTGAGAGAATAACGAGATTTGAGCCACTAGCCATGCGCCCCCCCCTCTTCCAGTGAGATGTGCATGCCTTAGTTACGTCAGTTGGGCCTTCTTCGACTTCACCGTGCGAGGTGCGTCGGCCATGGGTGGACGGACTTGACCGGGGTTCGCACCGCCGGACTGTTGTTTTTTTTTTGCTTTTCGCTCTCGTCCTGCGGCCGGATCTCTTCAGACCCTTGTCACATCTCGCCTTCTGCACTGTGTCTCAAATGCATCATCCATCCGCCTCTTGGAGGGGAGACGTGGGAAGAGAGCCGATTGTTGTTCACAGGTAGAATGGCTTTGCACCGTGAGAGGGGAGTGGAAGGAGGCCTGTGCCTGATGTCTCACACCGTACGTATCAAAGCTATCAGTATTCCATTCCATGACGGGCGTGTCTCCATTCCGCAAGGTTACACACATTCATACAGACAGGCAGAACAGACGCAGAGAGACACGCACAGCAGCAGCAGCAGCCCGGTAGGTCTGGGTACCTCTGCATCCACGCTCTTGCTCGACCTCCCGTTCCCCTCTGTCGTCGGTCTTCGAACCCCACCACCACCACCTCTACTACTGCAGTTGTCTTCGCGCTGTCATGTAGCTAGTTAGATCGTCCACATTGGGGGGACGCGTTATTCTCTCATATCTGACGATGAAGCTTCCGGCCTCCCTGCTTCTTTTGGGCTCACCAGTGCCAGTCTACTGCCTGTCTCGCTGGCTCGGACGTCCAATTCTGGCAGAGGAGGAGACTTGGAGGACGACTCCCGAGTGCATGCCCCAACCCCTTGTCGTGCATCGCCTTCGTACCTCACCACCAACTCACGATCCACGGTAGGCCCCCAAGCGGTTCATGCAGGTACTCTTTCTTCTTCTTCGAGCGCCCCCCAGCTCTCCGAGTTTCCAGGTGCCTGGCAAGTCCAGTCCCCTCGGCCGTGAACCCTAGTCAACCCCTGTCAACAGTTGACTCGACCAGCACGACTCCCCCTCCCCGACAAGGGTAGAGCCCACGCCAACTGCAAACCCAAGATAGAGTACGACTGAGCTTCTGTGTCTGGGCTTGACGAATGGTTACCGGGTCGTCATCCAATCGCAGCAGCTGCAACTTGAACCCTGCCTGCTGCTCCAGGTTTGGACTCTGGCTTTCTCAACCAAAGACTGCGCACACAGGCATAGCCCTGGCTGCGTGCCTCTTTCCTCGCTTATGATCCCAGCTCGAGCAAGCGAGAGAAACCGAGAGAGGAACTGGCTCGAGCGTCCAGATGCCCAGCTAACGCCGCCCAGAGCACCGTACCTGGTTCAGCTTATCCTTTGATCTGACACCTATATGTACGTGGGTCACGTTCATGGACCGGGCGATCGTCTCATTGTTTCTCAGGGACGACGAAACAGACTGGACCGACCTGGACTGGACCCTCCCACGACCAAGAAACACTCTTTTGCTCTGGACCCTCTTTCTCGCTCGAGTCCCTGTCTCCATCTTCTCCCATAGATCGGTGGATCCCGTAGGAGATTAGAGCCTCTTTGCCTCCCTCCTCCACGTCCATTCTTTCCAACCCACACACCCCCCGGTGGCTCTCTCTCCCTCCCACAATCCACTCCACCTCCACTATCACGTACTCAGACCTCGATACATTCCTATCTGGGGCTCTCTGTCTCTCCAGCTGGTGTATTGATGACACTATTTCCCCGTTTTGTGAGGATAGACTTGTCCATCGCTCGTTAGGGGCGTCATCTTCATCTCCGTCCCACTCCGTCCCACGATATAATACTGCCTGAGCTGCTCATCTGTGGAACGCTTCCATTATCCCATCATTCTTCATCCTACTTTTAACCGGACAACTCGCTCCCTCTTCTGACGACCACGCCCTCTCAACAGCGAGTAAGCAACAACAATCAACAACACTCACAATGATGTCGCACCAGCACCTCTGGCAACAGGAGCAGGACCACTCCATTGAAAGCATCATGGACTCCTTTGCTCCGGAAACCAGCTTCAACTTTGATGGTTCCGTGAGCTGCGGGACCACAACACCAAGCTTCTCGGCCGCCTCGTCCGTCTACGACCCTAACGGCCCCTTCACTCCTCGTTCAGGCCGTTCAACACCCCATGACCACCACTCCAACATTGACTTCGACTCTTCCTTCTCCTCTCAGAGCTCCTTCTCCTTCGACCATGGCGCATCACAAGACCACAAGGGCTACTTCCACAAGCCCGAGAAGGTCGAGATCCAGATGCCCATGCAGTTTTCATCCAACGATTCCCTCACCCCGTCGCGGAGACAGAGCTCAGGGTATGGCATGGAGCACCTCGACTACAACACGATGCTTCATGTCACCCTCAACTCCCACTGTATGCCCGGCATGTCCTCGCCTCACCACCACCAACATCAGCAGCAACAACAGCAGCATCATCATCACCACCACCATCATGCCGAGCAATACTCCCTTCCCCAAGACCTCAGCTCGTCACCCTTCGTGATGCCCACACCTCACCGCGCTCTCCACAGCTCTACCCCCAGCAACGGCAACATCTGGCCCTGCAGCAGCGAAAGCCCCATCATGATGTTCGGCAACGAGTCCACGCCCTCAACCTCTCCTCTTCACTCCATCACCACCAACGTCAAGCGGGAGACCACACATTCCCCTTCGCCCCTGCACTCATCGCCCTCGGCCGCCGCGTACCGCCAGGACCCTAGGCGCAAGCTCTTTGCCGAGGTCCAGCGCAAGACCCTGGCCCTTCAAAAGAACCAGAACGACATGGAAGCACTGAGGCAACTCAGATCGATCCAGGTCAACCAGGACGGGTCTGTCCTTGACTGCGGCTCAGTGAAGGTGCGCCATGTCGCGCCGAGGCGGGAGAGGTGCACATACCCCGACTGCACCAAGACTTTCAAGAGGAAAGAGCACCTCAAGCGTCACTTCAAGGCGTAAGTCATCTACAAGGGCCCTTTGGTTGACTTGCACATATATTCTAACATCCTATGCAGGACCCACGAGAAGGAGGTCGAGCTGTACACGTGCCCTGCCACGAACTGCAACCACGTCTTCAAGGAACGCCGCGACAACTTCGTCTCCCACCTGCTCCTTCACAAGCAGGGTAAGAGCAGCAGGACTCCCTACAACGAGAAGGCCGCCAAGCTGTACGACGAGATGTGCCTGCAGAGCAAGAGCCGCAAGCGCGTCAAGACCAGCACCAGCTCGAGTCCCAGCAGCAGCACCAGCAACAAGAACTGAAGTGGCCTGCTGCTGCTTCCTGCGTCCGCTGGCTGTCTGAGACAATAAAATCGGGGGGTCGAATATCAAATCAGACGCGGCACAGACGCTGGGTTTCCGGCCGAGAGGGAGGGGCGACGCCAACTCGGGGACCCTGACCCGGTGGATGAGCTGCCCTATGGCCTGCTCGTTTTCCAAGACACTCCCAACGCGCGCACGCCACTCGGCATGGGAGAGAACTTGGACGATCCCTGCACCGGGCCTCTTTCTTCTCCTCCTCCACCCTGGCCTGGTTGACCAGAACCCAGCAAGCATCGGCGAAAAGCAGACCCCCGAAACTGTTTCTTCCAAACCTGTAATAATTCCCGCCGTTGCACGAAAAAAAAAAAAGACAATTCGGCGTACATCGGCAAACTGTTTGCATTCTCACTACCATTCGCTTCTCTGTTTTGTCTTTATTGGATCTTGGGGACGGTGCCTCTGCTTATTATCAGAGACAAAATGCTCCAACATGGTGGTGTGGCCTCCAGTCCTCTGTTCTCCCCGTTTGCAACAACTGTCACTTGCATTTCTTACGATTGCCCCTGGGAAAGGAAAAAAAGGAACCATCCAAACCACACACACACTCACACACAAACGAAGATTTACATATTCTTAACGATTGCAATTCCAAACATGAATAGGGATGATCCGAGCCAAAAGGCGGGAGTGGAGGAGGATACCAAAGGGGGCTCGTTGCGAACGGATCAAGGAGAGGCCAACTGTCTTAGTGTACCTTTACCCGTCCGCGGGGGCGAGTGTTCAAGGATCAACGGCGAAAATTTGGGGCTATGGGTTGGACAAATGTTTGTACCGGATCACCAGGGGCGGGCAGGCCGAGAAAGACCATATTGGGATGAGATAGATTGTTACTACTGCCGCCTCGAAAAGGGAGCAAAGCTGCCAGAATCCAAAAGGGCCCCATGACGAATCCAGTCATGTGGTCGCTGTTCATACCAAAAGCTGAAGTTCTCCGGGCGCCTGGCGTCTATCACATGTCGTCTGCATGAGCTGACAATCTGTTGGGGAATTATCACCTCACATTCACTTTTCAGCTGCCTCACGCAGACTCGCCAGGCCGAGTTCAGCCATGCCTTGCCCATCAGTTCACATATGCCCGCCTGTTGGTTTGATAAGCGATGAGCCCGAACAAGCTCTCTTGATGTGCAACGTTTTTTCTGGGGGAGGGTGGCATCGCGGCCTTGGCGGCGTTGCGTTCTTTGGAGAATCGCGCACACTGCCAACCTGAGCTCAGCTGAAGTGAACTCTTGTCCCTTCCTCGTCTCGGCAGGTGAGGCTGCCGATCACCCTCCGTCCTCGGCGCAAGCGTGGTGACCCGAGCGGGACGGACCCCACTCCAAGCCCCCGACTACCGCGCGTAAAAAGCCAGGCAGGGCCAGTTGAGCAGGGCCCTAGGGCGGATGTCTTAGATTCAGCGCAGTCTCCGTGAAGCACCCCATGCAAAGAGCACGTCAAAAAAACCTAGCAGGACAAGGCAGTTGGACAGGCAGTCCGGCGAACTTTGCTGTATGTAGTTCCACCACCTGGCCCTGGTCCTGCTCACGGCATGGGACAATATTGAGGTCGGGTGGATGAATGGGACGATGGACACGAGTCGACGGTGGGATAGGGGGAGGTGCCGGGGGGAGCAAACGGCGCGGGCGGTACAGGCCGTCCAGGGCCAATTTTTTGTTTCTTGCTGCGAAGTTTCCCCCCACCCCCTCCAAGATACCTAGTTTACAAGCTTCCGTCATCAGGGGAAACGTTTCCCGCACAAATCGGGAGTATTGACGGATAGGAGGACGGGTGAGGAAGCGGCAGGGGGCGACGACTCTGGAATCTAGGGGGGCCTTCTTGACAGGTCTGATTAGTGATGATGGCATGGCAGGGGGTCCTGGGATCAGGGGCAGGGGTGAGAGGGCGGGGCGGGGGAGTGACGAGGAACAGCAGGGCCAGGAGCCGATAGGCACGGTCGTTGGTGAAAAGTAGACAGGACATGACAGCAGAAGAGTGCCGCAGCAGCAAGAGAGCAAATTCTCCGTCGGGCATGTTCCAGGCCGTTTTGGTGTGGCCGGCAATGGCGCACAGCCAGATGTTGCGTAACTGCAGATGCATCTTGGGGGAGGGCATTCAGTGAGCTGCGGCTTTGCTCTATTTGATTGGCAATGGCAAGAGAGACGGGCCGAAGGCGCCTGCATGACATGAAAGACAGCAGCAGCGGTGATTCAAAAAGAGCTGTGTCGCAATGTTGTGCGATGAGAGCCTAGGAAGAGGAGATGCACCTCTCGAGCGAGTGAGACCCGACGATCGAGCGTTACGGGCGTAAGGTACGTCTGGTTGACGATATCTTGACTTGAGCTTGACTGACGTTTCGCCGGAGATGTAATTCCCGTACTACGCTTCATCCCATGCTGGCAAAGGTTCGAAGGGTCGGTCGTCGGCTGATGCGCAACTGGGGCCCGGTGCAGCGATGGAGTGGTAGCGCAGCATGGTAGCCACGTTTATTGGACGGGGTCTGAGCGTCGAAGCGTCGGTCCTGAGGCTTTTGCGCGACGACCCTGTCAGGTCGTGGATCTTGACCGTATTCCTGGGACGAGGCGGGGGGGGGAGAGGGGTTCGCCATTCACCTGAGGGGAACCCCCAAGGGGGTCAGATTCTATCCTGTCCGGCGGGTTGATTGCGAAGCGATGCTACATAGTACTGAAGACAGTGATAAATGTCCGCTGTGGGCGGCTGTGCTGCAGCAAGCACCCTGCAAGACACGGATATTTGTCAGGTTTGGTGGAGGGCCTGCAGCTGGTCAGATGCGGCCAGCTGCGGTATCTGCGGCGTGCTGCAGCTAGCCCTCGTGCAGGGTGCTACGGTGAGCCAAACACAGGCACATCAAAGGGCAAGGAATCGGGGGAGTACGAGATCATGTAGCCGCCCTTGATCTCGGTGCCCCTTGTCGCCGAGGAAACACGCCGAGTTTCTCTGGTTCGGTATCATCGCTCATTTCCGGAGAGAATCCACGTGGAAGCAACATGGCCTACAAGAACGGTACCTGTAGATGTTCCCCATGTCCGTTGGAAAGGGCTAGCCAGCCAAGGGTCCCGGATAGCATGGCTGTAGGCAGGCACCAGCCCGGCAAGGAATCTTGGTGCTCAGAAGTACCCACCGCCAGCGCTTGGAAGCAGTGATGCCATGTCGTGTCGGAACACATTGGAGAGCTATAGTTTTGTTCCGTGGCTGGGGCTTGCGGATCTTGTCAAATGGCCGTCAATGACGATTGCTAGGACGGTTTTCTGGACTGATGAACGGGTAAATCGGGGGTGCTGTGGCGGACACCAATGAAGCTTGTTCGGGGCAGCGGGCTGGAAGCTGGATGTCAGAAAAATGAGTAGACAAATGGAGGTGGGGGATAGAAGGGAAAAAAATTACAACGGCCATACGGGGCATGGGTGAGGGAAGCCGTTAGATGCGCCGTGCGCCGCTGTGGAGCGAAGCCGGGCTGACGGCCGGTCGCGAGGAGTCGGCGCTCGGGAGGCGGGGCGGGATTGGCCAAAACTACACTAACTAACCCAAAGGTAAGGTAAACGAGCAGCGGAGTGGAGGATGACGGGTAGGCCCGGGGGCCCTGCGCCGAATCGTTAGTGCCGGGTGGCTGGCCAAAAGACCCTTGCCGCCGTGGGTTTTGAGTTTTTTCGGACGCTCCGCATTTCGTGATCTGTCAGTATGACTTGGTCGAGCAGAACTCGCGCTATCGAAGTCAATATCTGCCCTCGCTACCTCGGGAACCACAAGACTGGTGAGGTGGAAATCCATAGTACGCGTTCGCCGGTGGCGGGTAGGTAGGTATGGCGGACCTGCCAAGTTGCATTCCGCTCCCTAGCAGAGCGGCACAGCGGGAAGTCTCCTGAGGTACGTACCTACCGTCCGAGGCTTCACCTTCACCTTGCAAGTGCCCCCCCCCTTGTGCCCCCCCTTCCCGCCCTGCACGTGCTTAGGTAATCAGGTAATTTGGCTTCAGCATCTCCCCCCCCCCCTTCTCTCCCTCTCCCTCTCTCTCGCGTGCGCGCGCTAAAACAATCGGCCAATTCTCCCGACCTCCCCGGATTCCAGTCGTCGGATTGTACGGTACCCAGGGTGTGCTTCCTCCTCCCTTTATTGTTGACTGCGCTCGTTTTCGCATTGGCATCCATACAATGTCTACGTAGTAGTGTCCGTCCAGAGCATTGCTGACGTCAGCCAGCGGCCGGCCGATCAATCTCAACGTCGAGGCACGAGCACGAGGCGGCAGCCGCAGCCACAAAATCGCTGCTCGCTTGGTCAGTGAATGCTGCTGATCGTCACCAACAGCTGGAGAACCAGCGCCTGCTGCCACTGTCATCGGGCGCTCCCATGCCGCCCACGTGCTACGCCTTCTGATTGCCCGCCTCCGCCGCTTCAGTTGATTCGGCGTTGGATTGCTTGGACATCTGCCGAAAGGGCATTCTTGGCCAATCCTCGACAATGTCAGGCTGTAAGGCTTCGCCTTCGACTTCATTCCTGCATCGATTTTTTTGCGTCGCTGGCATCATTCGATAATTACCACCATCGTTCAGTCTGGATCCTGCTACATTGTCTGTCGGCTGGAACGGGGCTGCATCATCCTCATTTCTTCCACTGACTATCCCACGATTCTCACGCCACTTGCTTTTTTCGCCTCAATCTCGCCGGCGCCACGCATACCTTTTGACTTCTCAGCTCACGGCGCTTGCCGTCAGCGATACCTCACTTTCAGAGTGCAGCACCCGTTTGATCGCCAATTGACTGCATCGTCCGCGTGATCGGCCCCGGGCTTTATTCTAGGAACAAACGTCCCACTGTTTGTTTGTCCACATCGTCGCTGCGTCGGCCGTCGACAGATTCCCCAGATCGGCAGAATAGACGACAAACTGTTTCATCGTCTGCTGCCCACTCGTGCATGAATGATTTGGAACCTGGGCCCTTCACGCAACTCGCATTGGAGGGGCAAACAAAGACATCCGTCGCCAGCATGGCCGCGCTACCATCATATCAGGATGCCGTCAGCAGACTCGACTGGCTTGGACTTGTCGCACCATACGTCGAGGACAAGGACCTTGTCAATCTTTGTTCTGTGAATAGACGCTTCTACGCCGTCTTTGCATCCCGCCTCTGGAACGACCCGTTGGTCGCCGTTCGACGCTTAGGACTGGATCCTAGCAACGGTATGTGTGTCTCAGGCCACACCTGTCAACTATCGCTAACTACCGCTGCTGTTTCCCTAAGTTAAGACTTGGAGTGGTACCTCGCATTTGTCTTTGATCGCATGCACTGCATGCGGCAGTCGACCCTGGCTCTGATCACCACTCTTGACTTTCGCGACTTCGCCAAAGACACTGCCCATTTTTCGTCTGATAATAGCACCAGGACAATACCTGAGACTTTGCGAAGATTGCCCACAATACTACCGAATCTGAGGTGCCTTCTCTTGGACGGCCACGTCGAGGCAGATCCTGCCTTTCTGACTGCCACCCCGCCGTCCGGAGCAGAATCTACGCCCTCTGACCATGGCCAAAGTTTGTCGGTCCTTAGTGTTGCGTACTGCCAAACACAGCTGCCCAATGGCTTTTTCTTGTCGGACAGGGTCCAGCACCTGGTGTATCTCGACGTTTCTGGCCTGCCTGGTTCACTGCAGCCGCTTGTAGTGGCAGCCCACGGACGTCGCCATTTGAGCCGCCTAAAGATCCTCAAAGCGAGGCGTCGAGAGATCAACGACGCACTTGCTCTAGCCCTGTTCAAAGCATTCAGGAGTTCGTTGTGGAGTCTGGATGTTTGCGAAAATAACATCACAGACGGCATTCTCGATCAGTTTGCTGCACTCTGCTTCAATAGTCCGTCTTTGAGGTCTCAGTCCCGATTCGTGACTGAGGGCAAACTTGTCTTTGACGGCCAAGGCAATGACACCTACGGGAAGTTCGTGTCCATCCAAGAATCTGACTGGAGCGGAGCCTTCAGCCATCCGGAACGGCACTTTGTGGATGCCCCCGCCTACTGTGCCGATGCAAGTCGGGTTCTGCAGGAGGACGAGGCATTCCGAGCCAATGGCCGAACCCCATTGAAGAGAGACAGCGCAGACTCTGTTAAGGCCGCAATTGCGGGGAGCATAGATCGGACAGTGCCTGACTGGCTCGACGTGCCCTATCTCGACGTCTGCACTGCACCTGCGGGGATCACGCATCTGCATATCTCAGACAACTGTGTCACTTCATCAGGCTTGGAGAGGCTGATACGCAGTTCACAAGGCCAACTGGAAGAGCTATCTTGCGATTCTCCGTTGTTTCAGCCAACCCATCGTTCTGCTGCCAAGCATCATGTCCCATGGCCTGCCAACCTGAAGCTGCGTGGTGCTCTGGGTTGTGCACACGTATTCCGTCCCGCTTTTTCGTCCAACCTCAGGGTCCTGCGCATTCATCATTCACTGGTAACTCAAATACCGACACTCGAGGCTAACGGTCTGTCAACCATGGCACGCCTCTGGCTAGCTGAGACAACCATCAGGGAACGATCCGAGAGTGCTTTCCCCCCAGCTTTCGAGCCGGACATGAACCCGCGACTGACGTCCTTGACTTTGACCAAGATCCCGCGGCGCTCGATTGGGCCTTTGATCGACAAGCTTCTGCAATTTGTCAAGCTCATGGGGCTACAAGAGTGCGCGATACAAGAAACGGCTCACTTGTTGTCTCGGCGTGGTCCTTTATTGCTTCGCGGGCTGCGTCATCTTCGCCTCGAATTTGAGGCCGACCCGATCGAGGATCCCACAGGGTTGTCAACTGTGGAAGACCTTGATGCCGAAGGGCTCATGAACATGGACGAAGGCGAGAGCTTCAGTTTCTTTGGAGATGAGCGTCCCCAGTCTCGCACGTACGCCGGGCGCGCCACGAAAAAGCAAGCAACAGAAAATGATGGGTCTGCTGTGCTACCACCAAAGGTCGTTGCAGACCGCTTAACAGGGTTTCCTCATAACGAGGCTGATGCAGAGTGCATGCGTTATAGTGATACTTGGGGCGAGCGGCAAGTCGACCGGGGCGTGTGGATCGGAACCGGTATCCTAGGCGCCAACCACGCCATCAATGAGTACATGAAGCTGGTGATGCACTCATCGCTGAGAAGCAGAGTCGGACCCGCGACCCCAGCTCACGTAAAAGCAGGTGTTCCAGAGGGCGCTCTCATCTTCCAGGCGGCGTGGGACGCCATTGTCATGCCGCTAGAATTGAAACCGCCTAGAACGACGGAACTTCATGGAATGCGGGACGTTCTAGAGGCAATCAAGGAGTTTCGCGTCAACACGAAGGCGGATTACGAGGCCGCAAAAAGGGAGGCCGTTGAGGGCATGGCAGAGCCCACAAGGCGGCAGCATTTCTTCTGGACCGGGAGGCTTGAGGTTTCCACCCAGCAGAGCATGGCACACTATCGAGCGCCCAATTATTGGCGATAGGTACCTTTTACTTTCACTTGTCACTTCAAAGTACTTGCGCGTCGTCTCAGTCCTATGTGCAGCAGACCTGAGATTTGGTCATTTGTGATATATACCTGTTCTGAAATAACTATAGACAGTGGAAGGCGTGAAAGGGGGAGGTTTGAGACAGTGCCCATATCCCGCACGTCTGTCTCAGTATTGAAAGCTGCGCCCACAAAGAATACCATTGCCATCTAGATCACAGCCGACTCAGGAAAGAGAGGCGGTGTAAGCAGTCGTGGTGAACTTGGCGTTGGAGCCGACAAAGGGCTCGGTGCCGGCGCCGATGCTTTGGAGGATCTGGGACGAGGGCAGGCCCTGGCTATTGACGAGGTAGGTGATGAAGGCCTTGAGGTCGCCGCTAAAGTTCTGTACGTTGCTAGGGGCGACGAAGCTGAAGACGGTCATCTGCCCGTTGACGCCCTTGTAGAGGTTCCAGGTGCGGCCGGCGACGGTCGGCGTGGCAATGGTGCTGCCGGTGGCGCTAATGGGGCCCGCGCCGCCGAGGGCGCCCAGCCAGATCATGATCTCGTACTGAGCAGACCCGGAGGCCGTGGAAGAGGTGAAAAGGTCGTAGGCAACGTTGGCGACGATGCCGGTTCCGGTGTAACTAGGGCGTGTTAGTGCTATTCCAACCCAGACGCAAGAAGAGGGAGCGCGAGAGACGGGGGCGCAAAAAGACGTTACCTCCAGGTCCAGGTCGAGGGGATGCTGCCGATGGCGCTGAGAGCCTTCTTGCTGACACTGACGACGGCGTTGGCGTACGACTTGACATTGTACTGGCCGCCAGACCAGGACCAGGTGGTGGACCACTGCAGGTTGCTGCCGGAGAGGCCTGTCAAGGTCGTACACTGACTGCCCGTGCCAGAAGACGCGCCCCAGAGGTTGTTGTAGACGGTGTAGGTGCCAGTAACGGCGGATCCCCACTGGTCGCAGAAGGTGGTGGCTCGCTTTTCGATCGTCGGCGTCGGCGTAGCAAAGGCCAGCGCGGGGATGGCGAGAACGGCCGAGAACTTCATGATGATAGGATGGGGTGGAGAACCGCACAGGTACTGAAACTGGGCCGAATATTGAACAAGATGAACGAGCTTGATTTAAAGGGCTACTGGGATAGAAAAGCTCATGGGGGCAAGCTGTGGTGATTGTGGACAACATTTATATACGCTCCATATGTGGTGATTGCGAAGAGATTGTGTGTTCTAATTGAGTTTCTTGGCCCGCGTCTCGATAATCTGCCTTTCTCCAATATTCATCTATTCTTCCCCAACGTCCCTAGTCACGCCGGGAAGCTTGCTGTCAAGGCAGCGGTCGACTTGGGAACCTCGATATATCCGCACGAATAATCTCCCCAATATACCGACTCCCTGGGCCTCCTTTCCCTAACCGCTTCGGAAGGTGAGGTCACGAGAACCGTTCCCCTGGAAGCTTCAGGGGGCAGCTTCCGGCCAGGATGACGATGATCATACCCTGACTCGATATAAGCTTCCAAGGTAGCATTGAGCTAAGCTCAGGTGCCGAGCCTTCATTGGCGGCTCCAGAGATGTGATGGTGTGCCCCAGCGAGATGCAACCTGTTCGGGAGTTTGGGGAACCACGAATCAGGAGAACCCGGCTATTGGGATGGCCGGGGTTGTGGATGAGATGGCGAGTTGCGGTGAAGTTTCTTGGGACGTCCAAGATGAAATTCAGCCAAGGCATCAGTCACCTTGCGATAGGAATCAAGTGAAGCGGAAGAGTATGGAAACACAAGAAATATTTATTCGCCCTCTACACTTTTGTAAAGGACACTTTGGAATTAAATG
This sequence comes from Colletotrichum spaethianum, assembly GCF_022836535.1. Classification (NCBI taxonomy): domain Eukaryota; kingdom Fungi; phylum Ascomycota; class Sordariomycetes; order Glomerellales; family Glomerellaceae; genus Colletotrichum; species Colletotrichum spaethianum. Next base: position 508,063 of record NW_026054780.1, on the reverse strand, counting down.
AGCATTGAAACTAGCAAAATGCTACCGTCCCTGCTCTTGCGACTTTGACGTGACCTAGAACCCAGAGAAACCCATCCAACAGTAAATGCCGGCATCATGTATCATCTCGGAACCCCCGGTATGGCCTTCAACGCACGAGGTTCGAAGAGACATCGTGCATTCGGACAGAGACTGCCGGAAAATGCGGGGTTGACTGCCGCTTCCGCTTCCGGGAGAAGCCCCGATGTCAGGCGAAGAGGCAAGTGGAGTAGACGGGCGGGATTCCGAAACGGTGATTGGCGGAAATCAATCGGGTGTCAATTTACTGGAAACGAGCCCTCGTCGTGAGCCTCCGCACGTTGTTACGCTTTGGCCCAGGTGTCGTCTTCTATTATTTCCTTTCTTGCAGACTTTCGACTACGGACGTGCATGATGGAAGCGACTGCAGAGATGTTCCTTGAGTTGAGTATTTTCAATTTGCTCCGGGGGTTGTGTGCGAATTAGCACCGCTACATGATGCACTCTGGCCTTCTCAAAGGACGATCGGTCTTGAGGGGGGTGTATGTGTTGTGGACTGGCCACTTCGCATCCTACAATGGAAACAGCATCGCAAGGATTGTACAATCGAATCGAATTTAGCCAACTTTGTCGCAGTGGCGACCGGTTTCCAGCGGCCTCTGACGCCATCACATCAGCGGCCAGGCTTACTGGAACGTGATGCAAAGCCTACGAAAGAAACTCTGCCATGCCCAGCACGCCGCACAATGGAACAAGGCCGTTGTTCTTGTCCTTTTAGTTTTGATGTCGAGATGTCGCCAAGCACAACTCGGCGCTGTTGCTCCTACAGATCATTTGGGCCCGAACTCATTTATCTGTCCAGGACGGAGAACCTCTACCGTGTGTACTCAGTCAACTGGGCCCTCATATTAATGTTCTCTAACCTACTCTGTTCACTTTTTTCACCTTTTACCCAATGATAAGTCTGGGATCTGCCGGCGAGCTGTCCCTATTGGGGCCCAGTTGACCGAGTAAATACGGTATGGCAGAGTTGTAGGCCTGGCTTACCCTCCCTTATCATCACATGCGAGTCGGCCAAGGACAACAGAGCTGCCATCGGTCACCGAGTGGACGTTGACGTCATTTCTTGCAAATAAGCGTGCACAGTTGTTACTGCCCCCTTAGGGAACCGTATACTCCCCCTGGTTAAATCCTGAAGAGAATATTTTCAACCATTGTAACGGAAGACACCAAAAAAAAAAAAAAAAAACCCACCATGTTATCTTGTTATTATTGATCAGAAAACACTCGCAACGCCGTCGTTGAAACGCCACGGAGGAGCCCTATCGTGGCGTTGCCGCGCTGGAGTTCAGCTGCTTCTAGCCCTGAGCCTTAGGAAATGGGGAAGAAGGTTTGGAGGACCAATGGCTCTCTCGTGGCTGCGTGTGAGAAAAACCAAAACCCTCGAAAGAGTGATTACGAGAAGTGACAGAGTTTCTCTGCCTAGTCTCGTGGAAACCTCGCGGTGTTTGGTTTTTCCCAAGATTTCAGCCAAGCCTCGCAGAGCAAGCCCTCTGGGGAACGTGGTGTGCCCTTTGTCAAGTTTTGGTTTTTCTTCGTATCTGCAAAGTTGCCTCGCGTGGCTCAGCGGGTTTAACGGATATGAGATGTGAGAGGTCGGAGGCTGCCATCGCTAGCTCACGAGGCGGTTAATTAGGTTGAATTGTGCCATTGTTACACGTCCCCCAAGGAGCGCCTCACTAGAGCTCGGAGACGACGCGTCTGGCTCAGATGAGAGACCGGGGCCAAGGTGATGGTCCTTGCCTCCTCTCCCACGAATCTGGGAAGATCTGCCCCTTGATCCTGGAAAATGTCTTGGCCGTCTACCTGGCTTTTGCTTACCTTGGGGTTCGCGGACGTGCGTCGTGCCTGACCCAGTGGAGACGCGTCGCGTCGGGATGGCCATGATTGCAATGTTGTTGATGGTCGGGAGGAGGGGTGTGTCGACGCTTAGCGGCAGGTTCAACTAAGTAGCGTAGCCGACAGAATGGGCTCAACTCTAATTCGATAACGTTGCTTATTCTCACCTGGGAGGCCCTGAGAGGCGTGCGCAGCAAGTACTATACAAGATGGGCTTGTCTCAGGATAACGACACTGGAAGAGGGTTGGTTTAACGGGCAGGGGATAAGTTCCGGGCCCGAGGAATGGAATTTGAGTTGTTTTCAATCCCTGAGGGCAACTCAACACCGTGCTGTCTCATCTGTCCTACATTCCCGATCCGAAGGAGAACAGGGGAAGCCTGAAAGAGGGCGTACCAGTTCCACGTGTTCGGGACCGCGATTCATGACGCAGAGCTGGGGTTGTGTATGCGCCGAAGGAGGCTCTGAGAGAGGAAAGAAAAGGGTGGTGTAGGTGAGGTCGCACTGTAGCAGGGGTTGCAAGAGACAGACTGAGACACTTGGCGCGCGCCGGCCGGTACGGCTTTCGTGGCTTATCTAGGTCCAGAACCTGATCTTGGCAACCCTCGATGGAACGGGCACCTATCGTGGAATGGAGACGGGTAAATCACACGGATGCGTCCAAGTGGCTTGGCCTTCACAATGGGTTAGTCCTGACTTCTTCGTCGGACTGTTGGCCATTGTCGGCGTTGCAATTGAGGTCAAGACATGAACGGGTCGGCGTGTGTCGGATGAGGCACTTAGAGGGCTTACTACAACAATTGTTTGGCTTGTTTTTGTTGTTCTCAAACGCGCTAGACGGGCCTTCTAGAGGCGGCCACGCGTCTCTATCGAGGCTGTATGCGAGTAGCAATAGTCAACGGCCGCTGCTATGCCCTCGGTACGTGTGGAATTATGATGTTTGCGACCCTGGTGGTTTTAGTTGATATCGATCTCGTGGTTTGCCGAATCCTAGAACCAAAATCACTTCAAATCTTAGGTACATTTCCCCTAGGAGAATAACGCTGACAGTCAACTGAGGCTTGTTAATCATGATTTGTGGCGTCCTTTCTCATGTGTGGCATTTCGCCATCGCATTATGGGGTCCGTTTCGCATGTGGGCTGGCTGACGGGCGTAACAAACTATCGTCCAGAATCTGCCATATGCATGTCTCTGCCACATCTGCAGCTTAGCAATTCGGGACAGGTGTAATTACGTTTTGGTAGTTAGCTCGCAAGATTTCCCCCTCCAACTCGCCTAGAGATGAGGCTGTGGATCCTGACGCTAGGGTATGCAGGAAGATGGGATCCGGGGAATGCAGGCTGGTCTTCTTTAGGGAAAAGACGGCCCCGATTGAGGAAGACTTTTGTCCCTCGACCTCGGCCTTGGGTCTTGGAATCTGCGACAGCTCGGCTTTTCATGAGTGACTACTGGTTCAGCACCCGACCAGCTCATGTCAAGGACCTTGCAGCCTAAGATTATCGTACAACATGCGGGAAGAGGGTGAAGGAAGATGTCTCTTAATATTTGCGTTTGATGCATTAGCGTCCCGGAGCTGAAAGATACAGCAGCCGCGGGGCTCAGCAGGGGGCAAGGCGATCGAGATCCCGATGACGACGGAAAGATGTCCTAGTATCCAAGTTTTTGTGAGCGGCTGAGGATCCGAATCGCCTTGTACAATGGATCACGTCGCCATACCGATAGCTGTCGCTCCTGGCCGTTCAGAAACTAGATTTGAGGCTGGCGTCAGCCGTTTCATCGGCTTGAGCTTGCAAACTTGGCCCAGAGCTTCATGTTGTGTAACATGAGGTCTCTATCAATGCTTTTTCTGCTTGTCAGTCGGCATTGGCAGCCATCTTGGCGAACTGTTGTTTTGTTGATCACAGAGGATCCTCGATTGTGAGATGAAACTGGCTATGTGGTTTTGCTCCGGTTATCTTGTCTGTCTTTTTTAGCTGGTATCGTCAAGCCATCCATACTTCTCTGCAAAATTCTCATTCCAACAGATTCTAGAGAAACTCGGTGACATAACAAGGACACATAAAATGACAAATGGGAGTGATGAACCTGGCTCGAAGATTAATTATTCTGAACTATCCACGTCACTATCAACGTACTTCCCTTTGGAACTTGGACCATGTAGACAGGCAGGCCGTGAGGTACTTCAGATAGCCACAGGACGTTCCAGCCTCAAGATCGGGTGCTAGTTGTTCCCGACTTGGGGAATTCGTTCTGATGACCAACCAATACTCTGTTGGTCGTCGTATTGAGTCTGATATCCAGCCTATTCCAGTCAGCTAATGTCGAGTCCGTCTATGTCAAGAAACGGTGGATTATCCCTCGACGCATAGCCCTGGCAAGCACATGTTGAATGCTTTCATGTAATATATACCCCATTTAATGTCTGTTACTGGGTGGATTCCCGTAATCTCTATGTAGGTTTTCGTAATCAGCTTCCCCTATGACGTGGTCATTCATCGCTACATAGCCACGTGATTGTTGAGAAACCAAAGGACGAGAAGCAGCACCATCATATTTTCCTCGCTGTCTAAGGTCCAGGAGTTATAAGGACTACAGCATGATATGGTCACATTAATGAATATAGAGTGATGACTGAACAAGCCTTGATAATACATTCCGATGCCAATGTTCATGACCTGACGCTTCTCTTCTCTCGGTGGTAGCTTTTCCTGATCCTGTCACGACTCTGGACGGTGCGGGAATGATAGATCTGAGCACGAATCCAAACCCAATTTCACGGCGTGGCATTGCCCCAAGACTTGAACGGTGGCATCGGCGGAAACGACGCCGTACATGTTGGCCTTAAGTGATGTGGTGTTGACGACAGAATCAACCACAGATGTGCGGTCAGTAATCATAAAAGGAGTGCCAAGAGCATTTTCAGCAGTCACGGGGCTGGTTCAGATGAAAAAGGTAACAGTTTACACTGTGAAATGTGAAGTTAGAATGGCTGAATGTAAATAATGCTGTTGAGTTCGATGCCGAAGTATTTAAATACTTAAAGCTTCAAATAAAGATCTGACATGCGTTCGAGAGCGAATAAGACATTAAAAATAGCCTGTTAATCCTTGAATTATAAGTAAAAAATGGTTGAGATTCCATTGATCGCCACCTTATATCTAAATCCGCGGTTGCTTCGTTAGGAAATCATTCAGCTCGACAGCCATCGGTTTATTTCAGAACTGCGCCACAGGTAAGCAGACCTATTGCTGTATAGATGGTATTATAGTTATTCAAGACCTTCAACTAGTGTCTCGTTGCCGTCTCTTTAACGGTCTCACCCAATAACGTTTGAGAGAGCAGACCGTATCCCAGTGCATGTTAAGATCGAGCTGTTGAAAAGATTTGACTGACTGCTCTTGTCTCCAACCTCGAATGAGTAGGGGGCAGTAGCGGGATACATCAGAAGTGATGGATACATCACATCGAGTTACTGAGTCGCAGTTTTAGATGCAATGCCAAGTTGGCTTAGGCAGACAAATGGGTTAGTAGATAGAAAGATTGGATTTCTTGGAGAAAATATCGTTTGGCTTGCTTATATGGAAAGCCAAGCTGATGCTGTACATTGGAACACATAAGCGATTGGGGAATCTTGAAGGAAATTGGTGAAACTTTGCCCACGTAAATGAAGCTGTATTATGATGTTGCAAACTATGGCATCTTCCGAAAAGGAAGTTCCTAGTTGTTCTACAGGGGTTTGATTGATAACACATTTTTCCTTGCCGTATGGCCCTGAAGAATACAACAGGCGAAGACCCTACCCAGGTGACGGGGATTAGAGCTGCTGAAGATGGAGAAATTAATGAGGAACTAAAAAAATGCACCTTAGATTTTCCAACAAGAGGATGACGAGACGGAGATATATAGTTAAGGACATCGGATTTTCATGACATCAGACTAATGTGCCAACAATGTGTTATCTGTTCAAGAGGCATGGCTTAGTTCGTACTGCCTCATATAGATACATGATAGAAGCTTGTTAAGCAATGGGGCCGTAGAAGCTGAATCTTCCGTTGGGGTCGTACTTCGTCTTCAAAGACTTGAGACGGTCCTGGCGCCACTGCTCACTACCGTACCAACCCGTTGGAGACTCATCACCGAAAGCGTAGTTCAGGTAAACATGCTGCTCGGTGCGTCCAGTGCCCTCATGAATAATGTCGCGAAGTTGGTTGCCCAGCGTGGCGGCCTGCTGGTCAAGTTCCGTACCGTTGGGGGTGTAGGTGATGAGAGGGGCGAAGAGAAGGTTGTCATCACGGTAAGCAAAGGCCGTTGAGTCGTGATCAATAGCTCGCACGCCATCGACTGAGTAGCCTTCAAACATGAAGAGCGAGTTGTTAAAAGGTGAGTCGCCCTTGATGGAGGACGCGAAGAGGTCATATGCCTTGCGTTGAGACTCGATGTTGTATGACTGAGTGTAGATGGGGAAACGAGGGTTATTTCCGCCAACCTTCTGGCAAGGAATAGAATCAAGAGCGATACCAGTCCACGCCGCGAGATCAAGGTAGGTTCCGGACTCCGGGGTTGATGAGATAGGGCCAATGTCGTGGAAAGGTTGGGTGTAAATGGGGTCAACGGTGGTAACGCCCTCTTGAATGATCCAGAACAAAATGACCGGCTTAACGATTATGATTAGTAACACTTACGAGGTTTGTTTCAGCTGAAAATGCACTCACGTTCTCGGGGTCAACATCAGGGTTGTTGAGCCAGTATGACCAGTTGACAACATCAACAGCTTGAGTACCGTTCTTGACAAGGTGCTCGTTGGCAGCTTCATAGACTTCTTCAACTTTGTCCCCGCTAAAGATGAGAGTGTCGACCGCCCAATCGCGGTGCTCGATGTCGTAAATCTTGACGTTAACCGATGTCACGATACCGAAGTTGTGACCGGCACCCTTGACGGCCCACCAGAGATCAGACGTCTCGTTAATGGTCTGCAGGGTGCCATCGGCTAGTACAATGTTCATGGACACAAACTGGTCAGCGACGAGGCCATGACGGCCCTGAAGCCATCCATGGCCACCTCCCAGAGCAGGGCCCAAAGTGCTGACGCATTCACATGTTCCCGTTACTGTAGAATTTGTCAACACCATAGGGCGCACCAGGTGTTGAGTCAAAGCGTTCTGGCTTACCTGTCTGCTTCCCGGTTGCCCATAGTGCGTCGGTGACATTTTTGGACATGGTGCCACCGGCAATCTTGGCAGTTTTACCATCCGCAGATACTTCAACGCCGCTCAGCTGGTTAATGTATATTTCGATGCCACTGTCCATTCTCCCAAGGGTTGTAATAGCGCCGTGCACGCCATTGTATGCCAGGAAGGGAAGGCCCTGTTCGTTGGCAAATTTGACCTACACCGCGGTTAGTTAGCAGCTCGACTTGTAATCTGAAGAATGTAAACTACTTACAATCTCGACGACGTCATTCTCAGTGCCAGGAACAACAACGAGGTTAGGCTTGGGTGCATCGAGGTTGGACCACCGAACGGAGGCCTCGACGAATTCAGCAGTGCCCGGCTCAAAGATCTTTGCGGTAGGCGAGAGTCTCTGTCCAAGCTCAGCTGTGTCTCTGCGGCAGATGCCTCCAAGCATTTGACGAGCGACGGGCACGTTGAGGCATGCAGAAGTGATCGCCCATGCAGCTACAGCTGTGAGAATTTCCATCCTGAATCGATGCATCTTGGCAGGGAACGGGGACAAAACAGACAGGCAGCCGGATTGGCAAAAGATAAACTCTCGGATGTAAGGATACAACTGTTTCACCAAGTCGGGCCAGATGTCACCCAGATCTCTTCGGGAAGTTTGAAAGGAATGTGATTGCAGAGAACGGCCAGACCTGGTGGACGATCGCGGCTAATACCATGCTCATTGTCAACGAGCAGGGAATCAACCGTTATTTATTGCATGTAGTACCGTCAGTGGTGGCAAGGAGCTAACTTTGCCGAGCGCAACGCAGCTTGCATTTTTTAATTTCGGTTCTTTGGTCGGGACTCACCCTGACGTGGTATTGGCATGCAGGAGGCCCTGCCTATTCATCACTAAACCATCACCGGGCCAGATCGAAGTAGTTAAGCCCCCTTTATCCTTGCCAACATGCACAAACATAGTCCAACTCTCTCGGAGATAGCTCCTGCAAGTCGTCCAAGCCCGTCCGGCTTTTGGCTGAGGACTGATCCCCGCATGTCCTCGTAACGAAGCCTCGTGAACTTCGGAAGATTCTTCTGGTTGCCCCCTTCCCTGCCTAGTTACGTGCGTGCACATACATATATTCCTTTATTTTTCTCAAGCAAGCCGCATACATGCGATTGCTATGCTTCCAATTACCACCGACATCACAGCGGGTCCCGAAGTGAGCCCGAAGGGAGGAGCCTATCTCGAGGCGAAGAATATCATTCCTTCCGGCCCCCTCGCGGATAACTCCTGCAATCGAGTGCACGTCTTGCGCGGTCCGTACCTTGTAATCCAACGGCTGCTAACTTGTCTACTGCCAAGCTTCCAGTTCATGGATAAACCTCCGAGGGCTACGCTACGCTACCCCAAGGCCACAGTTCTAAGCGTAGCAGGGGCTTGAAGATATTTCCCCACTGCTTGCCCATCCTTCTCTCTTGCAGCACATTCTCAATGGCTGCCGCAGAACTTGATGTCCTCTGATGCTCAGCTGTGTGGGGCTTGCAGTGGTGCAGTTACTTGATGCGGTATGCTGAACGAGCAGAGAGATTTCTAAGGTGACGAGTTGTTGCACCTGTAGCCGAATAGCATCACCCAATGCACAAATGGCAGCTGAGTGGAAGGCTACTGTTGGAGACGAAGCTCCAAGCGGACTGAAAGCAGCACGCTAGAGTGCGCACCGGAAGTATCAGTGCCGGGAGTCTACGCCTCCTAGATGCATTTCCTGGAAGCTTTGCCTCTCGGGCTATTCTGACCTGTCATTCTGTCAATCAGGCCAATGTTTCTGGTTGTAATTATTGTCTTATTATTTTTCTTCCCCCTCCAGGCGTTCGTTCGGGCATGACCGTCTCATCACAGGTTTTTGGAGCGAAGGGTTCGATTGCTCGAGATTTCAGGGCAACGCAACAAACATCTGTTTCCAACCCTGGTGGGCCAGGCATTAGTTCTCGTACCACAGACTGGACCAGTCGCCCCGCCTCCTCATCACATCACCCGAGGTATCCTCAATACCTTACTTTATCGTAAAGAAAGGGAAGCATTGGGTGGGGTTGCTCAGCACCGGGGAATCATCCGCGCCCGCTCGGACCTCGTCCAGGGTTCGAAAAGTTGCGCATTCCAAGTTGGGCAAGGTCCCGTCCCAGTTTTTGTCATCCTGTACTAGAGCTTGGCAGTGGAGGAAGTCTCCATCAACTGACTAGACATATATATGGCTTACGCATGAACTGTGGTAGAGGGAGTCGAGTTCCAAACTTGCTTGCAATAGTGCGTTTTTAAACACGTCTGCTCCGGACTGTGGTTGATTAGAGAACTGACACACAAATAAGTGGCGTGGATGCAGGTGGGAAACCCCCTACGATTGATAGTATGGGAAACTTTGATCCGATCCGGATCCATCCTCGTTATGCATCGCGTAACAATTTGTAGACCCCCGGAAAAACGGAAGGAACGCCAATCGCCAAGAATATTAAGAAGAATCTGACGCAATAGGAAAGGTACGTGAGTGTAACATCGTCCTACCTGTACGTTGCCTCCGCTGGTCAGCATCGCGTAGTGTTCTCCAGAAATGGATCTCGTCCGACGAACATGTTCAAGAATCTTGAACCCTTACAGCTGCTCCTTGACTGTTCTGCTGCTCCCCTGACACAGTTCTTGGTTCGTGGTGTTGCACCTCGGAGATGGGCTCATGCAAACTGAAGCCGCATGGGCCCCTGTTCATATACCAGAATCATCTTTTGATGCTGAGGGCAATATCTCCCCCTTGAGCACGTTATAGTTGTTGCAAACTTGGTCTCTAACTTGCACTTTTAGGCCTGTGATTACGATTTTAATGGCTGGTCTCTGGGGCTTGGGCAGCAGCACTAGCCTGTCGGCCTTGATTGAGACATCTAGACTTTTGTGTCAAACTAATCTGTTTACTTTAAGCTTTGCGTGATACGCACCCTATATGTATCGATGAAATCCCCAAGAGCCTAAAGCCATTTCTTCTGGCCGTTCTTGGAACTCTCGCCTGCCCTCACTCGCTGCTGCCGCCCCGACCCAAGGTAACCAGAGCCGACATTGTCCAAGTGTTAATGTCCGATAGTTATCCCATGGACCCGGCCGCGCAAGCCGTCGCCGCTGCAGCTAGTCGCCAGTTCACAATCGAGGCATGGACATTGTACGGAGTTGGCGTTGTCGTGACCATATTTCGGACATACGCTCGAGCGAAGGCCGTAGGATTCCGGAATTTCCGGGCTGACGATTATCTTGTGTGGGTTGCGCTTGTATGTGTCCCACACGATCCAATTGAACCCTATGATCAATGCTGATCCCAATCCACACAGCTGTTCTATACGGTTCAATCTACACTGGCACATAGCGTTGGCAGCATTGCCCACGGACTTGCCAACAATGGTATGTCTGATGAAGAACGGGCGGCTTTGTCTCCTGACGACCCAGAATTTGGATTGAGGTAAGCAATTCTACGTAATATCTCCTCGCAAACACTTACTGAGATTTCGCAGAGTCATTGGTTCAAAAATCCAAGTTGCTGGGTGGACGACCTACTCTGCACTCATCTGGCTGCTGAAATTGTCGATGTTGGTCTTTTACCTCCGTCTTACAGTGAGCAATACCCCAATCACGGAAGCGCCTTTGGTTAAGAACTGACATCTCAGTAGGAAGGTCTGGGCCGACGGTATCGCATGCGCATCTGGATCGGCTTCGGTCTCGTTCTCGCAACTTCCTTCGCTTCTATCGGTGTGGTATTTCTGTCATGCATACCCTTCGACAAGTACTGGCAGATCAACCCAAACCCCGGAAGTATGGTTTTTGTGCCTAAAGCCTCTGTTTGATTGTTTCTAACAACTGATTATCTAGATTTCTGCCAAGCCGCCGTTTCCTTACCCATCATTTGGACTTCCTTCGCCGCAAACGTTTCGACCGACATCTATTTGATACTGATTCCTATTCCTCTATTGTGGGAGTCTACTTTACGCCTTGTGAAGAAGATCGCATCGACTGTCGTATTTGGTGCAGGCATCTTCGTCTTAGTCTGTGCAACTCTAAAGAGCGTATTTGTTCTCGTTGTATGTTGTACCCTGAGTCATTGTCTTTAAACTCTGAGCTAAAAACCGGTATGCGCTCAGGATCCCGTCAACGGCGCTCAACTTGCAGGCACATGGGGCACACGCGAGACATTTGTTGCGGTAGTCACGACAAACCTACCCATGATTTTCCCGTTGATCAGAACATGGCTCAAGCCCCTGTGGCCCAGCGTTTTGCGATCTTCCAAAACTTCCAAAAAGGCCTACAGAACACCAAGCGGCTTCCGAACAATAGGAGGCGGTAACGTGGATTCGCGTAGCCGAGATCGCCGGACTGGTCCACCGCACGTCAACCCGGTCGCCTCCAATTCAACCTTCACCGAAAGCGAAGAGCGAATCATGAAAGATGTCAAGTTACAAGATCTTAACAGCTCTCCGTCAATCACTTTTGGAAAACAGTCACCGAATACGATCATAGTGTCCAATGAGATCGAGGTCACCACCGAGGACAGAACTAGTCAGTTTGGTGAGCAGCGCCCTCGACGTGTACACGATGCTTGGTAGCAATGGACCGTTGAAAAGTCGGTCGACTTCAATCGACTATTTCCTTTTTCCAGCCAATGCCGGTTTCGTATCTCAAGCCTGTTATCTTTTCTGAAGGTGATTATCGAAATGTAGCATATCTAACCATGTTGTATAGCTGAGCGTCATGCAAAAAGCTGGCTTGACTGTTGAGTCAAGTGAAAGTATCAACTTAATTCTCAATACGCGAAACAAGGTTTCTTGAGAGTATGATCGTTCGATGCAGTCAGAAAAACCATTTGCATGGTTCCTCCAGCACATTCTCGGAGGTCTCCAATGTTTATGTAATGAGTTTAAAGAGACAATCACTCTCCAGAATGAAGCCTAAAATGAGATGTGAAAAAACAAAAGACTTGGATAAGCTAACCCTACACTATACCGGCAGTATGAGGATATATGTTAATCATTGAGGCTTGCGTAGCAAGAAGTTTGGCGGTGCAGGACGTCACAATCCGGGGATCGTCCATCGCCACAACTAAGTCAGAAGTAAGCTTTCGAGGTCAATCGTATTCACACAGCTATTTGGGAATCTTCTTGAGTATGCATGCACGATTTGACTGCTGCGGGCCACTGGAATACTAACGAGTCTTATGTGTTCGTCGTGCCACGAGTGTAGGTTTCATTCGGACTGATAACACTTTGCCTAACCAGATTGAAACTGCACCAAACTTTACATTCGTCAATTGACATCTGGGTAAGCATATCTCGGTGCAAACACTAAGATGATTATAAACTACTAGGCGGTCATTCGCCGCCTCTAACATTGCACATAGCTTCAAAGATTGAAGATCCACTTTTGGGTCTTCAGCGTGCAGATTGCCGATCATGTAGTGGTTGGTAAGCTGGCTCCCCAGCCAATCGATAACTCACTCTAGAGCACGATGTCGGTATACCATGCCCGTTAGTGTAACGTAAGACACGCCTACTCGTCATCGTGGTCGCAATCATTGCACTCAAAGACGCTATTCAATGGGGGTTTGGCCGATTGAGCTTCGCAAAAGGGATTAGAGCGCCAAGAGCTTTTTAACGAACACCCAAGTAGCATTGACCTGATGAACATGCATGAGAAAAACGTGGCCTCTTTAACTCACACAGTTGGCCTGTGATGGGAAAAGAGCGACGTTGATGTCACATCACTGATGTAGTTTATTTCATTTCAAATAGGCAATAATCAACAGAAGGCCGAACTGGCTATTCGGTGTATATAGAACGTATCGCCGGCCAGCATGCTCTTGCTGGTTGGATTGAGAAGCTCATGCCCCAAATCACAATGTTGGCTTTCAAGACCTTTGTAGCCGGCCTTTTATTGGCTCACACAACTCAAGCCAGCTTCGACGGGAACTTGAATTATCACAGTCCATCTCATCGTCACCCAAGACTTGGAGTTGACGTGTCAACCGTTCAGAGGCGCTCATGGAAACGAAACAATGTCGCATACACCCCAGATCAGCTTCAATTCACTCATGGGGTCGCTTCGGGAGATCCATGGCCCAACAGTGTGATTCTCTGGGCACGCATCGCACCTTCAAGCGAGTCTGACAGCAGTAACGTGGTTGTCAATGGAACAGCACCTGTGTACAACCATGAGACAGAGCGATACATTAAGGCTGATCCGAACCCAATCTGTGTCGACTGGGAGATCTTTGAAGGAAAGCCGTCTAATGGCAGCACGGGTATCAATTCAACTCAATCGTCAGTTGTTGCTCATGGAAAGGCGTACACAACATCTGATATTGACTATACCGTGAAGGTGAGTGACTATCATAACTGACTAGGGCGTGATACTTAGCGTTCACTGACTCAAATGATACTCCAGGTTGAGGCGACTGGACTCCAGCCGTTAACGATCTACTATTATCAATTTAGTGTCTGCGACTCCAACAAGAAAAGCCCTATTGGCAGAACTAAGACATCCCCAACCGCGGATGACGATGTCACCAATCTCAGCTTTGCTGTCTTGCAGTAACTACCGTGTGTGAAGCACCTTCCCTTACAAAACACATGTCACTAATCAGCATCCCCCAGCCAACGGGTACTTCAATGCATATGGCAATGCTGCCAGAAAGGATCAGCATGACTATGTTCTTCACCTCGGAGACTATATCTACGAGACAGGGAAAGAAGGTGAACGTGGAACAGCTCCCTCAGGCACTATTTTCACCCTTCAAGACTACCGAACACGGCATGGACAGGTGCGTCATTTCCACGGTAACCAAATCGTCTCTTCCCACCCTCCTCTCCCTCCTTACTTGGTATTGGTTGAATGTTGAACATGAATACAGCACCGAGCCGATCCTGACCTCCAGCTCCTCGCAAACGATTTTGCTTGGATTGCCACCTGGGATGACCACGGTAAGTGAAGCTTCCTGCTCCGGTTGCAAGCTCAGATCTGACTTTAGTCTAGAGTTCGCCAACAATGGCTACAGAGATGGTTTCAGTGGCCTTAACAACACAGAGGAGTCGTTTCTCAACGATGGGCCGCAAGTCAGCGTCGATTCTCGCAAGGCTAATGCCGTAAGAGCCTATTTTGAGTGGATGCCCATCCGGTGAGTATTCTACTCTTCCCTTTATTCGGGTCGCTTTTAGAGTAACGAAAAAGATCAGACAGACCGATCTCGACGATGGTCTTAGAGTTTGGAGATCATTCAAAATGGGAAAGCTGTTAGATCTCATCATACTCGACACCAGAAATTACGATCGAAGCATCACGTCGCTTGGTAAGTTCAGATACGTTGGGTGCTGGTAGAGCATCCCCAACATGACTGAATGCTAACATTTGTATAGGATGGAATGACGAATACATTGATCTCATCCGTGATGATCCCAGCCGCACTCTAATGGGCTCTCGTCAAGAGAATTGGTTCTACAGGTCTTTAAGCGAGTCAAACGAGCGTGGTGCGACTTGGCGTCTCGTCGGAAACCAAATCATTTTTTCTCGCATTGTGGAGAGTGATGACGGCATACTCAGCGGAGATAATTGGAATGTGAGTTCAATCTTCTACCATCTTCCGACTTTACTGGCTCGTAGGTGTTCGTAATGATACTAAGTATGACTACAGGGATACATTGCCAACCGAAACCGCACATTGCAGCATCTGTACGACCACAATATCGGCAACAACATCTTCCTTGCGGGAGATAGTCACCAGAATTGGGTAAGCAATTTTCCAAGGCTGAAAGCCCGTAGGTCCTATCATGGAACAAATTAGTGACTGGTAGTCTAGGTTTCGGATCTTGCATGGCTCGGAGTGAAGGATTACGATAATACGAGCGGAGCTGGAGGCATTGGCGTGGAGTTTGCTGGTACGGCTGTCAGCTCAACCGGCACTCGCGGCTCTATCGAGCCTACGGTTGGCAACTACTCTCGTGCAAGAATTGCCCAGAATAAAGAGTTGATGTGGCAGGAGGGCTACTACCGCGGATACTTCACTCTCGAAGTAACGCCCGAGACAGTTTCTGCCCACTTTTTTGGTGAGTGATTGCAAAGTCAACGATTGCTTCCGTGGTCACACGGCTAATCTGACGCCACGACAGGCTCCCCGTCGGTTGCCTCGAGGAACTCTTGGGACATTCCACTGGCAAATTTCACAATAGTGTCTGGCGAGAACCATGTGAAAAGACCCATCGCAGGTGGTCTAGTTGAATCAGGTGCATTGAGATTTGGGGAGGTGAAGCATACCAATCTGAGCTTGAACACTGAGACGCGTGAGTGGGATGTGGTTGGTTATGAGCAAATGTACCTATGAAGCACTGGTGGAAACACCTTTTCGAAGGGAGGAAGCTTCGATCTTGGATCGAAGTAGAGTTAGCGGGTATGCAGTAGATGCATTTGTTTATACTCAATATATTCAACCCTGAAAAACTATCTTCACGAACAAAGTCCGAACACTTTCGTTTTGCTAGGGTTTGGCCAGCTTGCCTAGGTAACCGATGATATTTTACAGTCAGCTTACCCACATCATGAGACGACAGCCTGGCCTACCGTCGTCCATACACCAGCATATGCCCAACAAGCGCATGATGCGGAGTACCGAAATGATCATTCCCGCGGAATCAGTAGGTTTCGGGGCCGGTTTGCACATATCTTGAATAAGCTTAGAGGTGCTGCGTTCGCTGACAAACTCATGATGGCATGGATCTTGTAGTGTCGATATGCAGCATCCCTTGTCGTATGCCCTGACCAATCATCCCGCTTCCTCAGTCCTCGGCGCCGAAATGGCGGGTCTCTGGACCTTACAGCAATTCGGTCAGCAATTATATCAGGCAGAGTGAGGAGACTTAATAGCACCTTCATGTTGTAGTTCGACACTCCTCTATGATTTCCCAATAGCTTTCTCTTCAAGGAAACAGGAACATTTAACCACCGTCATTACGTTTCAAAATGAGCGCTACCACTACACTCCACCGACGCATTGTCTTGTCGAACCTACCCCTCAATCCTGCTGATGGATCAAGCAACACTGAGCCCGCAGTTGAAGTCTTTGAAGATGAGTTGAAGACAGAAAGCCTTTTCGGAGGCTTTGTGCAGAGAACAGCGGTTGGTACTATCTCAACTGTTCCCGCCAACAACGAAGGAACGTCAGTAATTACGAGCTCGAGAGTCTCACGCGAACCAATGTTGACTTTTGACAGAGGGTTTCTACCATTTTATGGGGTACCCGGAAGTGGCATTGTTTTGCCGGGAGGTATTAATATGTACTTCTTAGATCTGGCCCCAGGAGCTACAACACCGATGGTTAGTGTAGATTCCTTCCCTCACTTTTCTTATTTTCGCCCCAGCCATAAACTCTTCCTAATGAATAACAAACTACGTGGCATGTGTGTAATTCTAACAAATGGTATTCAGCACCGAACCGTATCGGTTGACTATGTCATCGTCAACCAGGGAGCGCCTACGTTGATCACGCCAAAGACGGCTTTCCAAGTTGCCAACGAGAAGGGAAATTACGAGACTGTCGAAACCTTGCTTCAATCTGGTGATGTTGCTGTTCAGCGTGGAGCCATGCATTCGTACGTTTTATTGGCCCTAGTTATCATGCCTCTATTTGATTCGATTCTTTGTGCTGACAAGAATGCTATTTTGAAAGATGGGCAAACAGAACTGGCTCTTGGGTTCGGATGGTAGGTGTAGTTATAGCTGCAAAGCCTTCGGAGGTGGTTACTGGTGGAACTCACATAGAGCTGGGCGAAAGATGGCTTCAATGATGGTTCGGATAGGTTCTCATACCTATTGCCGACTACGTGCAGTCATTTCGCATCATAGATCTGGGAGAATCTTTTGTAACTACGCGCAACGGGCAATATTTAGTTCTTTTTCACGTCACAAAGAGTTACTCAAGACATTCTTCATACGCAACTTCTTTTGTTAACCGGTAACAATAATTTCCTATGTGATTTTGCTCATTCGAGCTGTGTCAGACAATGGAAGCCGAGCGCTCACTATTTGCCTCAATGCGACTGTAGCTCCGCTCACCGACATGTGTGTGTAGTCAGCAGTAAAAACTGCTACCAGGCCAATCCCAAGGAGACGGTCTAGACCTTCGCAACCGAAAGCAAAAAAGCGCCGGACTACTGCGGCCTGTCCAGTCCATCTGCGGTATGACGTCAGGAGTCCCCTGTCAATCCTGAATTCAAGGCAGTAGAAGCCTCAGATTCCGCCATTCGACGCCAGTCCCAACAGACTGGTGGCTGAGCGTCCATGGAATCCTGTTAGCACTGCGCCATTTCCGGATTCGGGGTTCTTCTTATCGCAGGGACGTGTGCGCTTTTCAAATGGACTGGTGTCGGGCGACATCGCGCAAGGGCCGGAATGCTGCGATCCGCTCGTCTGATTTGCTGCTTGTCGCCGCGTCAACCTCTGAAGCTTAACCCAATCCTGGGAATTGGTAACCGCGATGGCTCGTGAGATTTGCTGATGGGGTAGCAGCAAAGGACGTGCACTTTCCTTGCGGTGGTGAATATGATATATCCCGCGGAAGGCGTCTTTTTCTCTCCCGACGTGTTTCCATCTTGCTCTCGATTCCATTCTTTCAAATACCCATTCGCCCAAAGTTCTTCTCTTTACCCCTCCTCAACCCCTCATTCTCATCCCCTTTTCCCAGGCCCAATCGTCCGTCGGCCGCCACGACTCAATCGCCCATCATGGGAGACCAGGAGCCGACCCCCGAGAACCACACGATGATGCAGGGCTTCGAGTGGTACGTCCCTGCCGATCAGAAACACTGGAAGAGATTGGAGAAGCACGTTCCGCAGCTCAAGAGGTTTGGCATCGACAACATTTGGATTCCCCCAGCGTGAGTGCCATCTATCGATTGAGTGCCACACCGATCGGTCGGCTGATGCTTAATCCTAGATGCAAGGGCTCGTCCAAGACAGGAAATGGTTATGACATCTATGATCTGTATGTCCTCAGGCATTTTCCCCTCGAAAGGCCAAGCTGACTTCCAAGGTACGATCTGGGTGAGTTCGACCAGAAGGGCTCCGTCGGAACCAAATGGGGAACCAAGGAAGAGCTTCTGAAGCTCGCGCACACCGCCAAGGACAACGAAGTTGGCCTGTACTGGGACGCCGTCCTCAACCACAAATTCGCAGCTGATCGCAAGGAGAAGTGCCTCGCTGCCGAGGTCGACCCTGAGGACCGCACCAAGTTTGTCACCGACAAGTACGAGATCGATGCTTGGGTCGGATATGACTTCCCCGGCCGCAAAGGCAAGTATAGTGAAATGAAGTACCACTGGTATCATTTCAGCGGCGTGGATTACAATGCCAGGAATGAGAAGACTGCCATCTACAAGATCTTGGGCGACAAGGGTGACCAGCAGTGGGCGGACAGCGTCGACAATGAGAAGGGCAACTAGTAAGTATTCAGACCCAGCCCTTAGACGTCTCATCGAAGCTTACGCGCTTTTAGTGATTTCTTGATGGGTTCTGATCTTGACTACGATCACCCCGAGGTTGTAAAGGACGTGCTAGATTGGGGCAAGTGGTTGGCCAAGGAAGTGCCACTCAAGGGAATTCGATTTGACGCAATCAAGCACTATAGTGAGGACTTCCTGCGTCAATTCATTACCGAGCTGGATAAGGAGTATGGCAAGGGATGGTTCTTCGTTGGCGAATTCTGGAAGGACAGCCTCGACGACATGTCCGAGTACCTGGCGCGGATGGGCAGGCGATTCACACTCTTTGACGCACCTCTGGTCTATAACTTCAGCAAGATCAGCAAGGGTAACGCAGCCGACATGAGAAAGGTTTTCGATGGAACTCTTGTTCAAAAGGAGCCAGTCAACGCTGTGGTATGTCATCACCTCTCTCTAATGACCTGATACAACCTAACGTCACCAGACACTGGTCATGAACCACGATACCCAACCGTACCAGGCTCTGGAGGCTCCCATTGAGGGCTGGTTCAAGCCCATTGCGTATGCTCTCATCCTTCTCCGAACGGAAGGCTACCCCTGCGTCTGGTATGGCGACATCTATGGCATCAAGGGAGAGCACCCCTTTCCACCGTCATGCGGAGGCGCTGTGCCCAAGATGACACTCGCGAGGAAGCTGTACGCCTACGGCAAGCAGGCCGATTACTTTGACTACGCGACGTGCCTTGGTTGGGTCAAGTACGGAACTTGGGATCGTCCCTTTGGATGCGCCGTCGTTGTCAGCAACGCCGGTCCTGGATCTAAGCGCATGCACGTTGGTGAGATGCATGCTGGTGAGGTGTGGACTGATGTCCTCGGGTGGAATGACCGGGAAGTCACCATTGGCGATGACGGCTTTGGCGAGTTTGTATGCTCCGGCACGTCCGTGAGCATCTTCGTAAACAGGGAGGCGGACGGTAGGGAGAAATTCAACCAGGAATTGTAAGCACCAATCAACCCCTCCACCCCGAAAAGCAATTTTATAACTAACTTACGACAGCGACTCCAACATCTACGAGGAGTAGGTCAGATTATGATTTACAAATTACTCGCTGCCACTGAAACCAAGGGAACCCAGGCACCGCAGAAAGACTGATCATAACCGTAGAAAACATGTACTACGTATAGATGATTCAATCCAGCCACCCCTAATAACCTCTGAGATGAATAAAAGCACTGATCTGCTATATAGTCTTTGTAATTTAGATTAGAACTATGTGACATCTACGCCCTCAATGAACACATACTGCGGCGATCAGCCTTTTTATTTATTTATTTATTTATTTATTTAATTTTTTAAGAAGCTCAGTCCACGATGCCAAGAAGTTGGGCATCTACGGCCCCACAAGAACCTTTTGACGCAACTGACAAAGGTGTTGAGCTATAACAAGATCCACCATCACCGGCGAGAGTGCTAGGAGCTCGAGCCTATGTGTTATCTTTGGTACGCCAAGCTGTAGCAAAGCCGACCGGGCCGGGCGGCTGTGGGTCTAGCCAGTCCGGCCCGGCTGTGGCCCCACTGCTGCGACACCGGACTTTGTGCGTTTGTAGTAAGACACTAGCATGCTTTACAGCTATTATTACATGCATCTGAATAGCCTGATTCTCCATGGAATATGTTTAGGATGAATACATCAAGATGAGTGCTTGGTTTCTAGAATGCCAACATGTAGTTATTGTTGAGTCACTAACAGATGTTGCGAATAATTGTCTTACTCATACAACCGGAACCACCGCTCTTTGAATGAAGAGACTGGCAATTTTCTTAGCTGGTAAAATACAAACCTGCATGGACTTGGGCGAAGTGACGATGAGTGTATGGAGAGTTGCAAGGAGCTTCCCTTCTTTTTTTCCCGCAAGCCTGATTGTGTCTCCATTCAATGCAAATATTTAATCCCCTCTGCCCGGTTCAAGGAACGCTCAAGCTTGACCTCCATCGGCGACAAACATCCAGATACTGTCCCTCGCTGATGTACTTGTGCATCCCCGAAGCCAAACAACCAATCCCCGCAACGTGACAAGTCGAGACCCCTTATCGCCGATAGGGACCCGGCCCCCCACGTCATATCCCCGCCGTAGGGCCATGGGCCAAATTCAGCAAGTAAATGCGGAGTAGCTACGCGGCGTTCCAATTGGAAGCTCGCTCCGGCCGTCCCATCGTCGCCTTTCGATGAAGCAGTAGAAAATGAGCTTCTTCTTTCTACTTACTCTTCTGCCTTCTCGCAAACTTGCGAACTTCAAGTTGCTGAATGCTTCTCTCTCTTCTTCTCTACTCCCGAATACTCCTTTTGCCCGCCTTCGATTCAAAACAGCGTCATTCACAGTGACCCCGCGTCTGTTCACATCTACCCCTCACAAATCTCGATCCCGGACCACCGTCAGTATGTCCGACCTTTCCGTTGAGCTGACGGCTCCCAATGGAGTCAAGTACACCCAACCGACTGGTCTTTTCATCAACAACGAGTTTGTCAAGTCTGCGAAGGGCGAGACAATTGAATCGATAGACCCAGCGTGGGTGATACCATATCCGATCCCCGAGGATAGGCTGACATCTGAACCATAGCACTGAGGAGAAGATCGCTTCTGTCCAGGCCGCAGAGGAGGAAGACATTGACAAGGCCGTCAAAGCCGCGTATGCTGCACTGAGACATGAGTCCTGGAAGGGGATCTCGGCAACAGATCGTGGGGCCATGATGTACAAGCTCGCCGACTTGATAGAGCAACACAAGGAGACTCTCGCAACCATTGACGCATGGGACAACGGTACAACTTTACGACTTTTCTCGTCAGCCCAAGAAGCTTACTGACAAAAAACAGGCAAGACGTACAACGACGCCCTTGACATTGACCTGGCGGAGTGCGTCACCGTCATCCGCTACTATGCGGGCTGGGCCGACAAGACTTACGGCCAGACGATCAGCACTATCCCTCAAAAGTTTGCATACACGATTCGCCAGCCCATTGGAGTGGTCGCTCAAGTGCAAGTAGCCTCTCCTAATACGAGGACCGGGAATGGATACTGACCTATCTCAGGATTCCTTGGAATTTCCCGTTGTCCATGGCGACATGGAAACTTGGCCCTGCGCTCGCCTGTGGAAACACCGTCGTGCTCAAGGCCGCTGAGCAGACCCCTCTCAGCATCCTCTTTCTTGGGACCCTCATCAAGGAGGCAGGCTTCCCGCCCGGCGTGGTCAATTTCGTCAACGGTCACGGCCGCGTTGCAGGTAGAGCGTTAGTGGGCCATCCTCTAGTCGACAAGGTTGCCTTCACCGGCAGCACGGCGACAGCCAGAGTCATTATGAGTGAGGCGGCCAAGACGCTCAAGAACATCACCCTCGAGACTGGCGGCAAGTCCCCCTTGCTTGTCTTTGGTGACGCGGATCTCGAACAGGCCGTCAAATGGTCACACATGGGAATCATGTCAAACCAGGGTCAAATCTGCACTGCGACGTCAAGAATATTGGTCCAGGAGTCCGTGTATGATGAGTTCATCCCCAAGTTCCTCGAGACGCTCAATACCGTCAGCAAGGTCGGGAGCCAATGGGATAAGGACACTTTTCAAGGGCCTCAAGTGTCCAAGGTCCAGTACGAACGCGTGCTGGAATACATTGACATCGGAAAGAAGGAGGGCGCCAAGCTCGCTGCCGGCGGGGAGCCCCTGAACATTGGCGGCAAGGGCAAGGGATTCTTCGTTGCGCCCACGGTCTTCACTAACGTCACCACCAAGATGCGTGTGTGGGGTGAGGAGATCTTTGGTCCCGTTGTGGTCATTGCCAGCTTCAAGACTGAGGAGGACGCTATCAACTTGGCCAACGACAGCCAGTACGGACTCGGCGCCGCTGTCTTTACGCAAAATATCGAGCGTGCCCACCGTGTGGCTTCGGAGATCGAGTCTGGTATGGTGTGGATAAACAGCACCCAAGACAGTGATCCGCGCGTGCCATTTGGCGGCGTTAAGCAAAGTGGTATTGGCAGAGAGTTGGGCGAGGCAGGTCTGGAGGCATACAGCCAAATCAAGGCTGTCCACGTCAACATGGGCACAAAGTTGTAGTTTCTATACCAATAGCTGTTGTTTTAATGACCAAAAACTTTAAGGCGTGTCGTATTATCAAGTGATTTAACGGGAAAATGACCAGATTGTATCTGCCGGGCAGGAGCTTCAACTTTGTTCCTTACACTTTCCTGATCCCAGCACTATCTAACCGGCTAACGTTACCCCTACTCCCATCTCTTGACACCGGTAACGCCACTGTGATTCTCTTCGGTATCACTGCTTTCATCTGAATATACTCTCCGGCACGCCTGAAACAACGTCAAATTGTCCACAGTCTTCCAGTCTGGCCCGAAAGTGATGGCATCTCGGCTTTCATCCCTCCAATAACATTCTCAATCTCTTTAAGCGCATTACTAATATCAGCAAAGCACGGTCTAACAGAGGCACAAGTCTTATCGATGTACATAAATCTGGTTAATTCTGTAAGGCGGCAACAGCTTGTTCGATCTTGGATATGCCGAAAAAAGCTCACTGACGCTACTAGACGTCGCTCGTTCGTCTTTGTTCCAAGCGATATCTTTGCGGAAGCGACTAGATACTATCAAAACCGCCATCTGGCTTGCACAATATGTCATTTGGGGAATTTCTCTCTACTTTGCCAGAGTCCTAGAAGGATTTCGAAAGGGCTTTCCATCAAGTCTCTCTCCCCCAAGGAAAACCTCCCACTCGATAGGCAATCTGCACGACATGCTCGAGATCTGACTTGAGCTACCGGTGGAAGTGAATTGAATCAAGGTCCATTCTCGACATCTCAGGAAAGACATGACGCCACACCGTGGTGACCTCACTCAGGATAGATGACAGAGGGGATATCAAATGTCCGGTGAATAGTCGTGATCTCAGCTGGCAGCGAATGATGGCAGCTTCCATGAGGCTTATTGGCACCTGAGCCTTCATGAACGTAGTGAATGTACTGATTCCTGGAATGACCTCGGTCAAGTTCCGTGTGCTGATCCTTGAACGAATGACACTGCTCGAATACAAACCATGGCGACAACTGATCAATGAACCGAATTGACCGAGTTCGTTACGTCGCTTACTCAAAGAAGGTGGCCCTCCGAGGCTTCGAACAAGCTAGTCAAAGCTACCGTATGTAGTTTTGTAGGATGCATTGCGCCGAATCTATGGCCAGAAACCGCTAGTGGGAGACTGGCCTTTGGTACTTGGCAGATGGAATATTCAGTCCGAGAGTCTCGCTGGGTGGGGTTTAACGAATGAAGAGAATCTCCTCAACGAACTTGACCATCCCTGCCCTAGCGTCTCCCACCCCGCACCCGGAATTTCCGGTTCATAAGACACACAATGCCTAAGGTGGGTTTGTCGAGCTCGCCACACAAACCTGGGGTATTTCCACCTGAGAAACGTCTAAATAGACTTGTAACTAATCCTGCTCGAACTGAGCTTTGAACGTGAGTGGGGCCGTTGTCATGTTCCGCTGTCAGGCAAAGCAAACTTGGTCTTTCCACACAGATATCTATAGCTCCGGTCAGTCACTCACCTTAATCACAGTCTAGGAGACTGCCTCTCGTGTACGCCGCTTGCCGGGCTACGTCGAGCGTTGGACTTTTACGACAGCATGAATGCAAGCTTCGATACCGTGGCTTGCGGCGATCGTCATTATGAACGAATCAAGGGACTACCTACCAGCCTTCTCGGTGATGTCGGGGTAAAGATGCAGCTTGACCTGGGGTCTGGGGCCCCAGATTCTAGATACAACAGAACAAGGAGGGATAGGCTGCATACAAAAGCTACGCTGCCCCACTGGATGATACCTCGATCCGATTCATTGGACAAACAGGGGATCTGTCTCTCGGTATTATACGTTCTGGTAATCCGTTACTGTGGTTTTGATCCTTTATCGGGCGCCTATTTCAATCCAATCTTCCCTCTGTGCCTTGCCCACGATAAACATTTGACATCGGTATTCGAAGCATTCTTCTTCGTAAACGACTGTGTCTCTAAACACCGCAGTCATGGGACGCCTTACGACAGTGTTCTCAGGCGTCTTCCTTGCTATAGGGGGTTTCCTCTTCGGCTATGACTCCGGTATCATCACCTCCACTATTGCCCTCGACACATTCGAGGCGTACTTCAGTGATCCATCGGACACCGTTGCCGGGGGTATCGTGTCAGCTTTCCAGGGTGGTGCCATCCTTGGTACTGTCTTCAACATGTTATTCGCCAACAAGATGGGTCGTCGTCATACCATTTTCGTTGGATCCGTCATCTCATGTCTCGGATCGGCTCTGCAGGCTGGCGCAGTCAACATGACCATGTTGATCATTGGTCGCTTCATCGGTGGTGCGGCCGTCGGCATGGTCACCTCGACGATTCCGATGTACGCCTCTGAGTTATCAGAAGCTAAATACCGTGGAACTCTCTCTGGTTTGCTGCAATGGATGCTGAGTTGGGGTTTTCTGGTCGCGCAATGGCTGGGATACGGATGCTCCTTTTCCAAGTCCCAATTCTCCTGTAAGCCTGCCCTGCTTTCTGCCCAGTTCCTCCATGTTTGGCTGCATTCTTAGACTTCCGCCTAGCAATCGAAGATTTTTGTCTGATCGATATGCAGGGCGTTTCCCTCTCGCTTTCCAAGCCATCCCTGGTGTTATCCTCGTTGCCGGCGTTTACTTCCTCCAAGAGTCTCCTCGATGGCTGATGGAACGAGACCGACACGACGATGCCCGCCGTTCCCTCGGTAAGCTCAGAAGCGGTTTAGACGAAGAAACGATCAATCTCGAATTCCGAGAAATCCGAGATGTCATCCTTGCCGATCGTGCTCTCGGCAACATCTCGTGGAAGTCTATAATTACCAAGCCATCATGGCGCAAGCGCCTTATTCTGGGCTGTGGCGTGCAGGCGCTCGGGCCGCTGAGTGGAATCAATGTCATTAACTATTACGGTCCTCGAATCTATGAAATCTTGGGTATCGGCACCCAGACATCGTTGATGATCATCGGCATCAGCGGTGCATTGTCAATCGTATACTGCACTATTGGATTGTGGCTACTAGACCGCATCGGCAGAGTCAAGCCCCTGATTGTCTCCGCAGCCGGTATGGGTGCTGCCCTGTTGGTCAACGCTGTCCAAGCTCAATATCTGAATGAATACAACGCCAACCAGTTGCGAAGCATGGTTGCCATGAACTTCGTCTTCAGCATGTTCTATACACCTCTAGGAATTATCAGCTGGGTCTATCCTGCTGAAATTTTCCCTGTCGAAGTCAGAGCACTTGGAAACGCCATTACCACCTTCACAAACTGGACCGTGAACCTCATCTTCGCCCAGATCTCACCGGAGGCATTGACAGCCATCGGCTTCCGGTATTTCTACGTTTTTTTCGTTCTCAATCTTATCGGAATGTTGTGCTACATATTCTTTTATCCGGAGACCAAGGGGCGGACGCTTGAGCAGATGGATGAACTTTTTGGAGACCAACTGGTACCTCACGCTATGCAAGACTCGGTTGGTGCCGCCGCGGCTGTGTCGAAGGACAAGAAATTAGTAGAGCAACTCGATCATGTTTAGCTTCTACAATGCTGAGGATGGCGAGAGGGCAATGCATCCCTTCAACACAGCAATGTTTGACGCCTATTACGTATGGGTGGAATGTCATTGGGGTTACGATATAGGCCAGTCTTCGATGGAGGGATCATGTCGAAGGAGGAGGTGCCTTAAAAAGACAACCGCTTCAATGATGCGCAGTGGCTAACTTAATAAAACTGACCATAATTAAAGTTTGTACCTGCATTTGTACGCTAACACCAGGTTTTGTCTTTCAAGTCCTTGTGCGATCTCTAGGGCGTAGGTAGACGTTAAGGGTTCCCTTGTGCCACAATAAGTACACCTCACCGCGTTCATCCCAGTCTTTCGATCATTTAGTCAACTCCGTTTTGAAATTCAAAATGATACGGGCCATGATGAGTCTCATCTCTACATACGCAAGGCTATAGGCCAGTCTGTGGTTAGTAATCCGTCCATATATTCCAACCAACCCATGAAGGTGACTCACTTTCTGCCAACTAAATTACGCGGGCCATACAAAAACGACTGAAAGATATCTTTCTAACCGCCGATACGTCGAGGGTCCCCCACATGCGTTGGTCCCGTTAATTCCAAGAAAGAGAAAGGAAGTAACGGGAGAAAAAGAAGCAGAGGCTGGGAAGGGGATTTGAAGCATTGGGATGTGAAAATGTTTTCAAGCTTGTAGAGGGAAACATAGCATGTATCAGACCATCTCTTAGGCACGCTGAAATACTTGAAGCGTCATGCAGAATATCCGAAATAGTAATAAAGAGACACGCGGCAATTATTTATTTGCTGAACTTTTGGTCGGCTGTGGGTTCTGTTATCCACAAGACAGTCTATTGAGAGTCTCGCGGCCAAACATTACGTGTCTCAGAAGCCTAAGCATCGAGCGCTTCTAGATGCTATGTATCCAGGCCTTGATGGGCAGACTCATGGGAAGCTTACGCGGACTATAGGGAGTTCTTTAACTTCACTCTACTTCAAGAGGCTTTATAGGTCAAAAGAATTTGAGAAGATACTGCCGGCTGCATCGAGGTGTATTTGAAAAGAGCTCATTGACGACCATGGTGACACACTTAGAGAGCACTCAATAATTCTGAGGAGAAATTTGACTGTGAGGCTGTGATAAGAATGTGGTGTAAGAAGTGGTTAACAATTATCACTGTATTGTACTTTGGTCCTAAACATCAGAATAAGACTACACAACAGTGAATCGAAGAAGTAAAGAATAACGTAGTAGATATGGCCGTTAGAGACAATGGATGCATTTCTTCATTGTTATTTTACTCACTTTATAGAACCTTGTCACAAAAATGGTTGATCACTCAATCTCGGAAGTTGGGATACTACCGGGGACACTAGAAAGTACAGGGACGGCATCAGAGAATAGGGAAGGGGATTGGGAAAGTGAGGGAAGGTGCTGAGAATGAAGAAGAAGAGATCTTGCTAGTCAATTACTTAATGTCTTTTCTTCTCTAATCTTTGAACTCTTCACCTTTTTGCTCTTCCCACTTTCTCTTTTAGACAGCCTTGTGTGCCATCTTTGCGTCTCACCTTTCTTCCAGCAACCTTCACCTTCTGGACGTTGCTTCGAGGAATAACGTCTCTTTCTTCGTACCATCCTCTTCCTTTACTATTTTATCTTTCTTCTTTTTCTGTCGCTCAACAAACCATTCCATCGTCAAGCATTCGCTTAGGTTAAGCCTATGTTGGCAGTCATGGATTTCGACGATGACGACTCGCTCTTTGGCTCGCCGCAATTTTCGCCAAGGGCACAACCCTCTAGGGACACTGCCGGTGCTCCGAGAGATTTGAATCCCCTCTGTCTCCCCGGTATGAACGTTGGCTCACTGTCACTAACTCCACAGGTGAATTCCACAGACTTTGATGTGGCGCAGGGTCAAAGAGGCATACCGACTTCACTTCAAAGCCCTTACCGGACACTTTCACAGGCCTCAAACCCAAGAAACGTCAGCACGTCCACCAGATTACGTCCTTTTGCGAGTCAACAAGCCTCAAAGGAGTCAAATGGAGTTGAGCTATCAACATACGTTTCGCCGACATTGGAGGCTCTCAGGAACCCCACAGGCCCCGTTCGTCTCTTTCCGACTCTTCCTAATGACCCATTATCCGCCCGTATTGCTTTACCAGCCATTTCGACTTCGCCCTCTTTGCCAATTAACGGTTCTTTTCAGCCACCTTTGTCCTTTAACACCCCTCAAATTGCCTTGTCAAGCTCACCACACGACATGACATCCTTCGATGATAGCTTCACTGCGTCAAACACAGCCACCCAAGGCTCCAAGAAGTGCACCAAGTGTAACAAAGACAGGCTGCTTTCAGATTACGAA
Organism: Colletotrichum spaethianum; assembly: GCF_022836535.1. NCBI lineage: Eukaryota > Fungi > Ascomycota > Sordariomycetes > Glomerellales > Glomerellaceae > Colletotrichum > Colletotrichum spaethianum. The sequence continues at coordinate 479,514 of NW_026054780.1, read as the reverse complement.
TACATGAGCCCCATGGGACAACAGCAGTCTCGTGTTCAGTGCGTTAGCTGTCGAGAGAAGAGAAGAGCCTCAACGGCGCGTAGCAAAATGAAGAAGGAGGAGACCGTAGCCCAGGCACGGCTCCGAGCGCAACACCAAGAGGCACAAGACCGACAGCAGCAACAGCAAACGATCGGAACTTTCCATGAACAATCTTCTCGCTTAAACAACCTTCAGTCACTTCATAGTGCTACAACGACGGCGTTCTCTCCTAGCCCAGGTCGGAACGTTGAGTTGGTAGCCAAGAGCTCTTTTATGCGAGATCCAGCTGAGCAGTCGTCTATTCAATCATCTCATATGACCCCTCTGAACCTTCAACATGAGTTGCCCAATTCTCTTGGTGTAAGTGTTATTGTTTAGTGCTGTTACTTTAAGTATACTGACAGATTCCAGTTCGAAGGACCCTGTCCTGCTACAAACCTTGCCTCTTCAAGTCTTTCTCCATCGATGGCTCAGGCCTTATCTAGATCGCCTTTTGCTATTTATCCTTATGACCCACAGGTTGTCCAAGATCATAATGTAAGGTTGTCGGATTTTCCCTTCCTACTAGCGTACTGACTGGTTTGCGCAGACTCTTGAGTCAGACTTGTCGAATTTCGTCCATCTCACCTCTTTGCCCCTACCATCACCCAGCTCCGTCTTGCCACCGGATCTGCGCATCGAGGACAACATTTCTCATGAACAACAGCGGCAGATGGACCATTGCACTCATCACAACCTTGTCACTGTCAAAACCCTCCCTGTGACCCTCAACGAGGCGGAGATGCAGCTCCTCATTGACCAAGAGATGGAGAGATTCCATTTGAGTAGTGGAAAGTGTCACTGGATGAGGGATCAGGATGAGGCAACTTTGCAGCAATGTTGGCGAAAGCGAGAGGCGGCGATTGTTCTCGGACTCGTTGAGGTGCCCCCGCCCAACTTGCAGTCAAAAATTGGGATTATACGCTCAGAGGGCTCACATGATTTCCTGCCAGGCGGTAATGATGATGTTTATCCTTACAATTGAGACAAAGGCAGGATTTTTTCTGACAGAAGACGACGCAAGCAAGTCTTTGTTGTATGCAGGAAGGCAACTCAAGAGTTTGGGTGAACCCATAGTTACCGAGCCCTCTCCAAAATGAATTGCTTCAGTTATCGTATATGCTCTCGCAGCATCAGGAAACACAGTTGAGTTATGAAAAAGAAAACCTCGCAGGAGAATAGTATTCAGTTGAACTGGAGGACTTCGCCCTAGAATCTTGTGAATATAGCAAATTGTCTCATCATTGGGGCAGACGTTTCAGCATTCAATACTATCTACTAAAAAAGCCATTTGAGGAATTTAAGAATGGGCAGAGAGCTATAACTCATCATGAAGGATTGATTCATGACACCATTATGCTGTGTCTCTCTTTGTCCTGGTGCAGGTTGACTTGGGAGGCGCTGTTTTTTACAGAAGACACTGCTCCAACTTGTGTGTGGATTACGGGTGGACACAAAGCATTTCGAGATTTGACGTTTAGGTTATCATCGTTAGATCGTTCAGCCAGCGGAAAATAATCGACATAGGCTTAGACGCTGCATCCACTTTTCCAGCCACTGTATTAGGGGCTAATTAATGGGAACCTGGAGAGTTATCAAACAAAGGCATGCAGATGTTTGCGACAAGCGCCATGTACAATCCTCCCAATTGAGCGATGATTCATTCTAACAATCCTTAAATGCGGTGTTTTGGCCTATGTCCTAGGGCGTTTGTGGTTGGCCAGCCTTCATGATGTCACCATTATTCGCGTGTGTCAACAACGTCATTTCGTATACGTGCCATGCGCCAAAGATGACGCGTATAGGCATCACCGATCCTATAAAGGTCCGGACCAGGAACCTCTTTGAAGTCTACCTCTTCATCACAGAATACACAATGAATAGAATTGCTATCAGACAAACCAAATTATTCGTTGCGTCAGCATCCAGAGTCAGAACCATGTCGTCCCAAAACCCCATCCACAACACCGCCGAGACCCTCGGTCAGAAGAAGGACACCAATCCCGCGAAGCCTAGTGTAATCTCTTCCGAGGGCGCCATTGGCAAGCAGTTCAACCCCGATGGCAACGTTGGTCAGATTGGTAAGTGTAACCAGAAAATGGCTGCTAGAACTTTGACTAATTGTTGTTAGGCGAGGCCGTTGGTGGACCCTTCTCGAAGGATGGTGCGATCGGAAGCCAATTCGATGCCAGCAAGGGTGGCATTGCTGGCACCGTAGAAAAGGCGGTTGACGGACCCAGGAACCCAGCGAAGAAATAGATTTTCCAATCTCAACGGAGGAAAGAGCTATCAACATTTGACCTTATATTGTAATAATAGAATTTCAAATGGGCTAATAATCCATTGAGAACTCTCCGCATATGGCTTCTTTCGTTATTTGTACGCCCATGTGAACTGTATATACGTCTCGGTCCGACTCTTTCCCCCACGTCACTATAGTGGTTATAGATTTTGGAAGAATCTACATATTTATGATTGATACCGAACAAATTTCATCGAGTCGGGATTGCCCTATCATGGTTGGTGATTGGACCTCCATTTCATCAAGACACTAAGTGTACTCTAAGTTTTATTATCTTATATATTGTTGTTTAATTTTATATAGTAAAGATATATGCCATGGATAATATTCCTCGAGGACGAGTCCGTTGAGCACGCTGTGTTGACTAGTCTTCATTATAAGGCCCTGATATACGTGGTATTGCATGTGCGAGGATAAGAAAGATGGTATGGAATACGGATCGTGTTATTTAGAAACAGATAGGAAATATTTTTGAATAAGACGCTTGTTCAGGCTGTCTTTCGTTATTATGTCACGCTCGTGGTATGCTTGAATTGCTATGGGGCTGTCGAGCGACTATTCTACTGTTTCAAACACAAGTTTGTTGAGTTAAACGTTTAATCTGATGCTTGGATCACTAGCATAAGTTGGAGTGAGCTCCGTGGTTTGGACTGCGAACATCATAAGCTTGACATCACGACTCAACTCATAATCTCATTCAAGTTTCTATGAGCACGTCTTGAGCGTCTTCAATTGTTGAGCAAGCTGATCTCAACTCGCCCAGAGAACAATAAAACAATGTGTTAGTAACAATGTTATCCTTGCTTGGTTCTGCTGAATTAGATGACGCTATCAAGTGTTGACTACATTGTGAGAATTAGGAACGGCCTTTTCAGGTGATCCTCTAGTTCTCTCGCATCTTTGCTTCCCCTTTGAGAATGTCTCTTACGAGAATGTCCGAAGCACAGTGTGTTGTGCCCTCGAAGATCTCATCAATCTCTTCTAATGTTTTACCTTCCGTGGCCGGAAAATAAAAGTACATGATGGGCAGCTCAAACAGGATGTTCCAAAACGCTGTGATCAAATAGAACCCCCAGTCGGACCATTCCATCGCATACGGGATGGCAAATGTATTCAAAAATGCCGTCCCGTAGACGAATCCGTTGTAGAGACCCAATCCGTTGCCTCTCATTGAGTAGGACAGAACCTCCACAGGATACAGAGTTGCCAGTGGTGTCCAGACCAGTGAGTATGCACCCATAAAAAGGAATATCATCGAAACTTGAGCTGCTGAACTTGAAAATGTCGGGTCGCCACTATACTGCTTTGTCAAAACTGCAACAAGAATGAGAAGACAAGATATGAAAGCCGTATCGACGACTGTAATGTGAACATTAGTGGGAACCCAAAGTAAGGCATCATACAGGGCCTTTTTCAGCTAAGTGCATAGATGAGGACTTACTAAAGCTTCTCCTTCGTCCCATTCTATCTGCAAAAAAAGAACCCACAGTAGAGGTGATCATGTTGAAGACACTCAGTCCAATGTTAATACCTAATTGAGTCTGAGTGTCTTGAATACCGGCGCCAGTAAGGACATTGCCAAGGTAATAGCTAATGATGTTGTTACCGCTCACTTGGCAAAAGACTATGAGAGCGATTAAGAGTCAGCTTGAACAGGCTAGAAGAGAAGTGGTGAACAGGGAGATCATACTAGCGACGGCAATGGTAATGCCAATCCGCCATCGGTTTGGCCTGGTATTGAACAAGGATATGTAGTCGGTTTTCTGGACTGTCTTCTCGTGGTCTAGCGTCTGACGGATCTCGTCATACTCGGCTTTAACCACCAGAGACTCTGAATCACCGTTGCCGTGATATTTGACCAGCATGGCGAGCGCCTCCTCGTGACGGTCTTGGTAAACCAGCCACCGAGGACTTTCGGGAATGAATGGCAGGGGGGCGATGCACAAGACAGATGGAAGTAGTTGGAGCTTTTGGTGGCAATCGAGTTAGAATGACATCAGATCAGGAGGTATTCCACTGTCCGAGCGTTCACTCACCAGGGACGGTATGCGCCACGACCAAGTTGAATCAATGAATTGGCTCCCGTAGGTAATACCAGCAGCTATGAGACTGCCAACGTACCAACATGCGGCATAAATTCCGGTAAGCATGACCCGATCCTTGGGGTGCGCGACCTCTGAGATGTATCTAGTTTCAATCAATTAGTGTCGTCGATCGACAAAGGAGTTGGTCGGTTACATACGCAGGGGCAGCAGTTGCACCGGTCGTCACAGAGAAACCCACAAGCATCCTCCCAATGCAAAACATAGCCTCATGAACAGCCACACCCTGGATGATGGCTCCAACTATTGCAATGATTGCAGTGATGGCGATTCCCCATTTACGGCCAAACCTGTCACTAATCGGTCCGGCAAACGGCATTGCGATGACTGACCCAGCAAAAACGATGGCTACATTGAGTGCGACTAGCGCGGTATTGAGGTTAAAGTACTCGGTGTACGATGGCAATATCTGGAGGCCGTTCTTTGTTTTGTCAACCCCTCGCTCATGGTTAGCTGAGACTGTGTGGGAAAAGCGCGCACCATCATTGAGGAATCATATCCCACAGTAGCCGAGTTGGCTGTCGCGACGAAACAGCATGCCGCAAGCAAGTAAGTGTTATGACGAGATGGCCTTTCTGTTGCCGCCTCTAGCGTATCAGGGTGGTTTGTTTTTGGCATAGTGAGAAAATAGGTAACGACGTCGAAAGGGTGTCAAATAGCTATTGCATGCCAGCAATATCATGTAAAATGGCTCCAGAAAGTTGGAACCCTTTGATAAGATATACACCTCCTCAGGCGACTGATATCAGTGATATCAGTAATACCAAAGGCCTGTCCGGGATGGTGATCCCACGTGGCAGGGTTTTGCAGGGTAGCACGTCGGTGTTCGTATCTTTTCGATAGGTTGCATTCTGGAGAGGCCTTGGGTTGAATCGAGTTAGCCGATCATACCCACGAGGTATTCCAGACATCTTATTCCCGGATCATCATGACTGTAGTCAGCTATTTGCAGTAGTCTTAATTGCAATGGGGCCTTCCTAGGGATGTTTCGCGGGGATTGTGGTGTGCACTACTAGTGACTACTTGTTTGACTTCGCTTGACCAAATACGAGGAAGACCAAGAACTCGGGTTCTTGATTGCAACTGCAATGTGGAGGAGTGCCTCCTGATAACATAAGATATGCAATTCACCAAAAAGTGGATGCTGTCGTCTCTTATTCGTTACGTACAGGCATCCATTCTCTGACCCAGCCGATAGCAAGGTAGCAGGGCGGGCGGGGTATGTCCGAAGAACAAAGGTATGATCCTCAACTGGCGGATTATGGTCTTTCGTTTGCATTGAGGTGCCTTAAATTTGAGCGAGAATTCTTTTGTGGTCAATCAATCTCGCCTGCCATTGAAGTTAAGTGTGGTGGCCAATTTCACCTCACAGCAATGGAGATGGCAGAATCCACGATACGTCAACTGCTCGAGCAACTCACACTCGAGGAAAAGGTTTCACTACTCGCTGGCTCAGACGTTTGGCATACGCAGGATATTCCCAAATATGGAATTGGGTCCATAAAGGTTAGCTCTGACCCCAACACTGTCGTCTTAAGGGAGAAATAGTGCATTGCATCTCAAACCTTCATTTGATACAACACAGACTGACAAGTGCGTAGACAACGGATGGGCCTTCGGGTGCCCGAGGGAAATTCAGCGTTGATGGCACGAAGGCAGCTTTTGTTCCGGGACCAATGTGCCAAGCAGCCACGTGGTCCAAACATCAATTGAGGGATCTGGGTCGCTTGCTCTGTAGAGAGGCGAAAACCAAATCTGCCCACGTCGTACTCGCACCTACAATTTGCTGTGCTCGCAACCCCTTGGGCGGCCGTAACTTCGAATGCTTTGGCGAAGACCCCTTTCTGGCTGGTTCCCTTGCGGTGGAGTACATAACAGGAGTACAGGAAGATGGGAAAGTTGCAGCGACACCAAAGCATTTGTAGGTTTCCTCTGGCAATGTTATTGATTGCACGGGGTTGGCTAGCTTCAGTGAACTGGAGGCATATGGCTAACACTTCTGCTTCACAGCGTAGCTAACGAGCAGGAGCACGAGAGATTCAGTGTTGACGCGCAGGTCCCCGAGCGAGCGTTACGCGAGATTTACCTTAGACCATTCGAAATGGTAATCCGGGCCTCCTGCCCTCCTGAATGCCTCATGACAGCGTACAACTCAATTAATGGCAAGCATGCTGATATGAACAACTGGTTGATCGAAGAAATCCTCCGCAAGCAATGGGGCTTTCAAGGTCTTGTGATGAGCGACTGGGGCGGCACAAATTCAACCCTAGAGAGTCTCCTTGCTGGCACGGACCTTGAGATGCCAGGACCACCCGAACGGCGAGGCCAAAAGCTCCTAGAATCTTTATATGCAGATACACCAGATGTCAAGAAGGCACTGTCCGCAATCGACACTTCGGTCGCTCGGGTTTTGCGACTGGCTGGAAAACATGGGCTCCTAGGATTGACGCCCGAAGCAGCTTGCCGTACGCGGAATTCCCCAGAGGTTTCATCAACCACGGCCCAGGATGTACGGTTGATGCGTGAAATCGCGGCAAACGGTATTGTCTTACTGAAAAACAACGCAAAGGCTTTGCCGCTATGCGTGTCAGACTTGGATGGGAAGCAAGTCGCCTTCATCGGGCCCAACGCTTTGGTAGGCACGCCGGGAGGCGGTGGTTCCGCCAGTATGAACCCTCAATATCTTAGTCATCCTATGTCTTCTTTCCAGACGGCAGCGGCTGAGCTTGGCAGTAAGGTCGAGGTAAAATACGCCATTGGTACCGTCGCGCACAAATGGCTACCTCTGCTTTCGAAATCACATTGGTCAGCATCTGGTCAGGATGCGACCCAGTCAGAAAACTCCCTGATCCGAATCGACTTTTACAAGAGTTCGAGTCCGGAAGGGGCCATCGAAGAGACACAGTATCGAGACAGCTCGTCAATCGACCTCTGCGACAGCGCCCCAAAGGCGTTCCAGGTTGACCCGGTGCCTCCTTACTCCTTCCGGGTGACCTCGGTTCTGACACCTCATTCAAGCGGTACACATTGCTTCAGCGTCAGCAGCGTTGGTGATGCGACACTCCGAGTTGACGATGAGCTTGTTGTCGACAACCGAAACTGGACACAACACGGGGAGACGTTCTACTCTTTCGGAAGCGCCGAGCTCACAGGGAAGAAGTACCTTGAGGCAGGAAAACCATACCTCGTTTGTGTGGAAGGCTGTGTTCGGAAAGAGCCTCGGCCAGATCAGGCTTTCTCGTCAGTTAATCACGTCTTTGCCACGCATCCTTCTGTGCGTCTAGGTTACGAAGAAGAGCTTCCCGAGCGCGAAGCGCTCATACAGGAAGCTGTCACGCTGGCCGATGAGAGTGAAGCTTCTGTGGTTGTTCTCGGTTTGACTGATGAATGGGAGAGCGAGGGTTATGACCGACAGTCAATGGCCTTACCTGGGGGGCAAGATAGCCTTGTGGATGCTCTATTACGCAAGGTGAAGCGTCCTGAGAGGCTCATCTTCGTCAATCAGTCTGGGTCGCCAGTGGAATTGCCCTGGATTGATCGTGCGTCAACCTTCGTGCAAGCTTGGTATGGCGGCCAAGAAGCAGGAAACGCACTGGCAGATATTCTCTTGGGCACCATTAACCCCTCTGGCAGATTGCCCATCACCTGGCCCAAAGCATACTCCGATCTTCCGTTTGCCCATGACCCGGAGTCATGGCCAGGCGTGAACGGAACCGTCAAGTACAAGGAGGACTACCAGGTTGGATATCGTTGGTACAGCCACCATGCAAAAACGCAGCCTCAATGGTGGTTTGGTTGTGGGCAAAGCTATACCAATTTTGAGCAAAACATTACGTCCATTAGCTGCGCTGACACTGGCAGCTGGACAGTTGAGGTGTCAGTTGTGAACGTTGGAAACTGTGATGGTGCCGACGTCGTCCAGCTCTATCAGTGGCCAGCGGCAGATGAGGAGGAAGTCATGCTTGTCAGTTTTGCTAAGACTACGGTCATGAAGCCACAAGAGTCGCTACATCTAGCTTTAGAAGTCAACAAGCGTGATGCAGCTCGGTGGGTAGAGGACAGATGGGTCATTGCTCCAGGAGAGTATGTGTTTGGGCTTGGCATTGGAGCTATGGAGAGAGACGGAAGAACTTGGAAACTGTATCAAGATATGGCAGAGTGGCCAGCTGCCAACGACATGCAGTGAGTTGGTGGCCGGACTAAGCGAGGAGAGGTTGGGTTCGGGCTAGCCTCCAAAGTCTTGTTACAGACGGTGCAGCCAATTTTGATTACTTATTGTCTGCTGAGCCGCGTTCTTGCGATTAGAAGAAAACAAAATCGAATCAAGAGATGGAATCACTGATAAGATCCAGAATTAGTCCAAGTCTGAGACCTCCGAAAGGCTGTACCTCATGAGCTTCAATTGGAGAGATCAACACAAGCTCCAGAAAAGGAAACATCCCCAGAATAGAACGGCGTTACGACGCAGATCTAGTCTGTGATCAACTGCAGTCTGAGAGAAGCCAGTCAGCTTACTGAGTAGGATGGCAATGCATAGTAAATGCGGAAAAGGTCGGGATCTAAGGTGTAACGCGAGGCATATCAGAAGGCAAGGCAGAGAGACAACGACTCTTTAGCTTCGATAATCCCAACCCTATCACCTTTAGTGACCATTGCATTGACTCGGACTCCTAGCTGTTTGCTCGATTGATGATGACTTTCCGGCTTAGCGTCTTGGCTAGTGGCAGTGTATCAATAAGATATAACAACTCGTTTTAGTATAAGCTTTGGTCGAAGCTTTGAATTTCTCACAACCACTAGGGTTCTCCTTGTGACGCATGAATATGTGCTTTTCATCTTATTGATTGCATTCGGTGCCTCGACAACCTTGAGACGCCAAACTGTACTCGCTTACTTGCTCTCAGCACTCGCCTCATACCGACGTCGATGGTTTAAGCTCTCGAAATGACGACGCATCACCCGAGGAGTTCGGAACCCATAGCCATGGTAGGTAGGTAATCTTGCAATGTTTTGCGGCGCCACAAGCCGATCGATCTAAGTTAACGAGGAACTTTGGCCTGTCAGTATCACATACTAGGCTATCAAGACAGTATGTATTCTCAGGCACCCACACACACACACCTGCACTAGCTTCGCCAGGCCGCCGTCGAACCTGCCAAACAGGATCGATCATGTGAGGCAGCTCTCTCTTAAAAAGAACATCAACTTCCCCAAGGCGGAATAGATGCCGATCAATAAGGCGCGGCAGCCCGCGTGGTAGCCTGCAGCCTCAAGCACTGCACGGCGCATCCGAATATCCTGTCCGTACCCTGCACCAAGAAACCCAAGCGTCCAATCGAATCCGCATTTGTTCGTATTTGATAGACCCGATTTTCTGTCAGCCGAGACCTGTATACGTGGAATACGTTGCACGCGTTGCTTACAAGCCAAGAGAAACAGAATTTAGCCCAATCGCCCCGAATCTGTCCGAGACATCCATGTCGCAATCCAAGACCTAAGTCCCTTCTCACCACCGGTTCCCCCAACTCTTTTTAACACCTCCAAATTCAATCGCACACCGAACCTTGAGCGACACGGAGCGAACAGCAGAAATATAATGCGGGGAGGGGCACCAGGTGGACTTGGCGCCGGTAAGCGGGATGATGTGCTCGCCACGCTGCACCATAGTGCCTACGTATGCCGGCCGAATCCTACCAGCGTGCATATACTGTCTTGGCCTTGTCTACCACCTTGCTCTGTGAGCTTTTCCAGCTTCCGCTCCCTCTCATGTCCGTCTGATGTTTCCATCTTGTTTCGGCCTCCCAAGTTGGTATCCGGTAAAAGTATGTTATCCGTCCCACCGTTTGGATGACGAGCAACTTACTTTCCGTTAGGGTCGTATTTTAAGTAAAGCTAGCCTCACGCCGGCTCGAATCCCTAGCAGGGGAAAAAGAGGAGAGATGCTCATCCCGCATCAGCGCTGGTACGTAACGCTAGCACTGATCCTGGTCAGCGAAATGTCTTGACATACGTCGCTCCCTCCGTCCTTTTGAGCGCGTCGGGGGTTTCAATGCGACATGGTGCCTGTCTCTCATCAGTCCCGCCTTCCAAGGTTGCAGCTGTGTCTCTTCCCACGCAGCCACGCAAACGCTCCTCGGAATCAAGATTCCAGGCGCAACTGGGTGATCTGCAGAGAATACAAGCCCAGCCCCTCTTCGCCCGCGATCCATGGAGCCCGCTCCTCCATCATCTGTCCGTCCACCCGTCAGCCCGTCTCGATCACGGCAAGCCAAGCAGCTTTACAGCACGCAGATGCAGCTTCCCCTCCCCCAGGTTTTTCCCCACATGTTTACTTTATGCCCAGAAACGAACAACAACAACGCCAAAACGTTCAGCCCCTCCATTCCCTATCCGCCAAGCAAGCCCACGGGACGCCTCGCCTCCGCCCGGCCTGACAACTCGCGGTGGAATGACGCATGATGATGCCTAACCAAGAGTTGGATTGACTTAGACTTAGAATGCCTTGCAATTAGACGAGACAAGATAGTCCGAGTCGGCTCCATTCATCTCAACGGGCAAGACTCGCCAACACGTCCGGGTATATGAGGCCTTGTAGCTCCCCTCAATCCAAATGACATGTGAATAGCTGGTGTTCTTGGTCAGGCCCATCAAAAGTTGTCTGGATATCACCGTGGTAGCTCACTTGACTCTGTTTTGCCATTTGTTGTCTTGTCACCTTTTGTTCTCGAGGATCAGCCATACGATGCAGCTCACCCTGACGCTCCTAACGCTCGTCGCAGGAGCTTCGGCCGCGCCACTTAAGGGCATCGACCGCGCGACTATTCAGGATGAATACGACTTCATCATCGCAGGCGGTATGTCGCATCATCTTTATGTTGCGGGCTCATGATGGAAAGACTAACAACCACCCAGGCGGCACGGCCGGCCTCGTCCTCGCAAACCGCCTCTCCGAGTCCGGCAAGCAGCGGGTCCTAGTTCTCGAAGCGGGGCCGAAACCCGAGGTTGTATCGGCCTACAAGCCGCCCGGCGGCAACCAGTTCCTTGCCGGCACCGCCATTGACTGGTCCTTCTACACTACCCCGCAAGAGCATCTCAACGATCGTATCCTCCGCTACCACCGCGGAAGATGCCTCGGCGGCAGCAGTGTGACCAATGGATTATACTACGGCCGCGGCAGCGCCTCCGTGTACGATGACTGGGTCAGGGTCGGCAACCCTGGATGGGGGTGGAAAGATGTCTATCCGCTGTTCGTAAAGGTAACATGCTTCTTCTCTCCTCACCGAGCATGACATTTGCGACGAAGCAGTTGACTAATTAACTCAGGGTACGCACTTCAACCCCCCAGACGACCACGAAGTAAAAGGCTTCGACGTCTCCTACAAGACCCACGACCCCTCCGCCTATGCCGACGGGCCCCTTCAGCTCGGCTTCCAGGGATACGTCCCGCCCTCGGGCGTCGGCTTCATTGAGGCTGCCGCCGAGGCCTTGCAGATCCCCATCGTCAACGACCATAACACGGGCAACAGCACGGGGGTCAAGCAGGGAACTGGCCACCTCGATTCGAAACTTTTGCGCAGTTCCAGCTATGACGGCTACCTCAAGCAGGCCCTCGGCCGCAAGAATCTGGACGTGCTGTACTTCGCACCCGTGTGGAAGATCAACTTTGACAAGTCCGGGGAGAAGCCCCGCGCCGAGGGAGTCGCGTTCATGGACCATCCTACAGGTGTTGTTCATGAGGTCAAGACAAAGAAGGAGGTCATTATCAGCGCGGGTGCTTTCAACTCGCCCCAGTTGTTGATGGTTTCTGTAAGTGTTCGGTGCCTCAGTGTGAGTGCGAGATGAACCTGACCAAAGACGCAGGGAATCGGTCCCTCCGCCCAACTCAAGGAGTTTGCTATCGACCCCGTCCACATCAACGAGAACGTCGGCCAGCAGTACGCCCCCCCTTTTCTATCTTAGGTTTTCCTTTCACTAATCAAACACCAAAGCCTCAATGACCACTCCGTCTTCAGCATTATGGCAACCTCGACCCCTGAGTTCTCCACTTCGGACATGGCCGTGACGTACTCGGCCCTGCGCGAGGCTCAGAACGAATTCTATACGAACATGACGGGCCAGTACTCGGCGCCCTCGGGTATCACGAACGCCTTCCAGAAGCTCTCCGAGGACGAACTTAAGAAGATTGGCGCAGGCGACGTCGTCACCGCGGGGCTCGCGAATCAGTCACACATTGAGTATCTCTTCGAGAGTGTCTTTTACCCCAGCGGCCCCACGCCGTACTACACGCCTCGCAGCAACGAGACGTACATCTCCCTCACGGCGTCGAGCATGGTGGCGCTATCAAGAGGCAACGTCACGCTACGGTCAAACTCTATGGCTGAATTCCCCAAGATCAACCCTAACGTAAGTCCTTCACCACTTCTCTCCTCTCGTGCGTTTCTCTCTACTTCTCCAATGAGAAAACGACTACAAAGGCACAAAGGCTAACGTCCGTACAGTACTATGCCCACCCCGCCGACAGAAAAATCGCCGTCGCCTCCTTCAAGTACCTTCGCAAGATTCTCTCGCACCCGCGCATGTCCCAGTTCACCGTTGGCCCGAACCACGGCGAAGTCTCACCCGGCGCGACGGTAACCGAGGACAACGAGGACGCCATTCTCGCCTACGTCCGCGCCAACACGATCCCCAACTGGCACGCCTCGGGCACGAACCAGATGCTTCCCGAGGCGGACGGCGGCGTCGTGGACCCCAGGCTGCTCGTGTACGGTGTCGATGGGCTACGGGTCGTGGACTGCAGCATCATCCCCGTCCTGCCGGATGTCAACATCGTCGGGTCTGTCTTCATGATTGGGGAGAAGGGTGCTACTATGATCCGGGAGGATTGGGAAGATTATGAATGATCTAACGATGTATATAATGGAGTATTGCCTTTTGTGTTAGCAACATGTTAATAACACCGAAGGGTATCCATCGATACACAACTTGCCGTTCGACGGCGTTGAGATCCATCCATGGCTTATTTGGTCGCTGCTCGTCCTTGAGCTTCAATCTGGTAGTTTGCCATCATCAGCTCTCGCCTGGTCACGCAATGACAGTCAGCATTCTGAGCCGCTATTTACAGAGTTTCAATATCAAACTAACCATACGCTGGGCAATCCTTGTAGCACATTATCGATCCTGCATCTCCACTCTGCCATCTCAACTCTCCTAACTCCCCGCGGATGCTATCCAGCTGATTCAGATTCAGAAGGCAAGAGACAGAGAACCTCCAATTCAATGGTGGCAGACTGAATCAAACCAAACCAGGTTAATGGAGTATCACCAGCACCAGCAGCACCCGCTATACGTCCCATCACACACCACTTGTGTGGAGACCCGTAGTAGCAAATGTAAGCAACAAGATAAAAACAAACAAACAAAAGCATTCGGAGGCCTCCATTATATTGTACTGAGCTCGCTAGTATGATAGTCAGCGGACAATGGAGTTTCAGATAGTTGTGCGGTTCTGTGACCCGTCCATATACCCCATCTGGCCGCTCCGGAACGTGGGGATCGCTCGGGAACATCCATCCCATCCAACAAAATCAGCCCGTGCAAGATCGGAATATCTTGGAAGAGATCCTCCATAAACCGAGCCATAGCCGCCACGTTTCATAAAAGAGACTATGGTAAATGGATGGTGATTGGCGTCGGTGGAGATTTCGGAAGATGCCACGCGACATTTTGTGCCTCATCTTGTTGTATGGGCCCATTAAACACCAACATGAGACAGGTTAGAGAATCGAGCAGGCATCATAAATACGGGGAGAACGATAGTGGTCACGATGAGAATGAATGATGGAAAGTTTGCGAGTTTTTATGAATTCCTTGTTGTATTCTTCAGATCGAGATGCGAGAGCGCCCAATCCATCTAGTACACGATGCCCATGGCAGCCCGTGATCCCACCTCTTTCTCGCCAATGTTAACAATCATCAATCGTACCGAACCAGCTGTCCATATAGAATTCTTTTCATCCACCACAACACAAAATAAAATAAATAGATGCCTATCCCGGTTTGGGTGTAGTTGATCCCCATGTGAATCCCAACGCCTAGTCCCAGATATCAAGCTAGTATGCACAGAAATGGTGTAACGAACATAATGCCCGTAATAATGGCGCTAAAATGAAAGTGGAATAGAGAGCGTGAAAATTAGAGAACCAGCGACTCTAATCTTGCGAGGATTGGCTCCAGGCTGGCTGCGATGCGTTGCACCTTGGCCATGGCCACACAGGCGTTCTGTTCCTCTTCTGAAGCATCAACCAGTTCGTAGCGGGCAAGGACCTTCTCGGTCTCGACGCCACCGAAGATGGCGACGTGGGAGAAGACTTCAGTGTCCAATTCGATAGGGCCCTCAGAAGCAGGAGCAGAAGAGTGGTAAAGGGCGAACTCGGGGTCGTTCTCGAACTCGTCATCGAAGACCTCCTCCTCGACGAGGGCTTGAGACTGGACCTCGGGAGCAAGAACCTTAGGGGCCTCAATGGTGGGAAGCTCAATCTTCTCGTCGTCCGACTCAAACTGCTCACCAACAAAGTTGGAAGACTTGCCAGAGAGAACGTTGGTATCAATGGTGACAGGGACATCAGGAGTCTCGAGAACAGCGAAGACCTGGGGTTGGAAGTTGTAGGCATCGTTATCAATGTTGAGCATGGAGAAATCCATGTTCTGCTCCGGGAGCATGGCCACACCAATCTGTTGCTGCTGGCTCTGGTTGGCGTAGGGGTTGATGTCCTTTGGGATTTGGCGCTGCTCGGTTTGCCTCTCGACCTTGACAGGAGCGGCAGCCTGGGGAGCAGCCTGAGGGTTGGTGCTCAGGTGATCAAGGAAGTTGGAGAAGGAGGGCGAGGCAAGAAGCATACGGGTAAGATCCTGCAGACGCTTGTTCTCATCCTGGAGGGCGCGGTTGTGGGCACGCAGGTCGCCGTTCTCAGAAACCTTGTTGGCAATCTCGGCCTCGAGCTGAGTGATGTACTCTGCAAAATGGTCAGCAAATGGTTCTGTAAAGCTATCGAGCATTGGACTTACCCTTTCTACGAGAGCGGAAGGCGCGAGCGGAAACCTTATTGCGGAGCTGGCGACGCTCCTTGCTGCTAAGCTTCTTGCCCTCCTCGCTGGCCAGAAGTCTCTCATCCTCGTCCATGTCCTCCTCATCCTTCTTGGTTCGGGGAAGGTTCATGAGAGGAGTGGGGCTGTCGCCCTCTTGAGCGGGCTTAGCACGCATCGAGTTGAGGAGCTGAGTGATCTTCTGTTCGACGATGGGGTCGGTGGGTTGCTGGCTCTTGGTGCGCGGCTTGTGACCCATATGCTGCTGGCGCTGCTGCTGCTGCTGGATGATTTGTTGTTGTTGCCTCTGCTGGGCCTGGGCCTTGGCGAGGGCAGCCTGAGAGTGCATGCCAGGCCAGAGTCTGCCGACATTGCTCTGCTGCGACGGGACAACTGGCGACTCCTGACCGGCGATGGCCGAGGGGTTGACAGTGGGGTTGGGGAAGAAGTACTGAGAGTCCGGGGGAGAGTCGAACTCCATGTCCATGTCAAGACCGGCGGAGTTCTGCGAGGGAGAGGTGTTGAAATCGAAAAGGTCGTTCTCGGGGCTCAACCCACCGCCAAGATATTCCATGCCGTAGCCGCTGTTGTAGCCGCTGATATGGGGGTTGATCTCATTCACGGCCAGGGTGCTCGCCAGTGCGCCTGGCACGATGCCGGTCTGCTGCTTGTAGAGGTCGTACTGGTGGCTCGGGCCAGTAAGGGGTTGTGATGCCGAGGGCAGAGTCGGGGTCGCGACAGTGCTCACCGACGGACGGGTGAAGGTGTTCTTTGCGGTAGCGGTAGGAGAGAGCGAGGGAGACTGGTATGACATGTTGTCGTACTCGCTAAAGTCAAGGAGGGCGTCGATGTTATCGACGTTCTGATTCGAGGTCGTCATTGTCGTCGAATGGAAGGGTTCGATCCCTCAGGTATCGAGATATGTATGATGGTGGATTCAGGTCCGCACCAGGTCTATGGCGAACCCGTGTTGCTGTTGGTGATACCCCGAGAATGACAGGGTGGGAGTCTCTTTAATGTGTATCGGTTGGTAGTACGCGACTCGATGGATGAGGCTCGTGACGATGGATGCCAATGCCCGAAGTTGATGTTTTGTTTGGTGGTTTGGTTGTCTGGAGGAGAAGGAAGGAATCGAAGAGGGTTGAAGATGGTGGGTGTTGACGGAGAAAAAAGAGAAAAAGGGAGCAGGAACCAGAAATGGATTTTGGCGGGAGGTTTGGGGGGGGGCTAGGCGATGGATGTATGGGAAGCGTAACAGAAAGGGAGCAGAGCACGGGGATTCCGTTTCTTGAATGATTTGGGTGCCTGGTCCTCGGAGGAGCAGGGGGCAGAAAGGCGGGCCAAGCGGACTCTGGGCGGGCTGAGCAGGGATACTGTTCTCTGGGAAGGAGGGACGCCGAGGGAAGCAAACTAGCAGCCTCTAGCAGACCAGAGCAGGAAGGGGGGAGGGAGGGTGAGGGACGCCAGGAGGGAAAGAGGGACGCGTAAGCCCGGTGGACGACGATACCCGATTGGGACTAGCGCGGGGATATGAGAGAGACGGGGCCGGGTGTCCTTGGCCGATGGGGCCCGAAGAAGGTGCACTGGTGCGTGGTGTGTGTGTGTGTGTTCCTTCCCTCTCACTCTTTTCTGTCCCAGCAGCAGGCGCAGGTAGAGCAGGACTACAGGTGCGACACGGCGGTAGGCAGGAGGTAGATACTGTACAGTAGGTATCCGTAGCGGTAGAGGATGTAGGGACTTTGGAGGGCTGGCGCAATCCACGACCACTAGGCACTAAGTCGTCCCGTACGTACTTTCCTGCTGCAGCGCACACGAAGAAGGTACACGTCTGCGGCCTGAAGATGACGACGCCAGCTGCCCTTTTGGGTCGAGCTGCCCGCTTCGTCGTCGCCTACCCAGGGAAGTGAGGGTCCTTTTGGGTTCTTTTCACGCCGTTGCGGTCACTTTTGGCGCTGTGCAATTCGGCAAGGCCTCGTCACCGGCCAGATAGCGACCGCTTGTTTTGATATGAATTGACGACCTGCCGCCGCCAACGAGTGCAATGGCGCGATGTCGCTGTTTCGAAATGCTACTGTCGAAATGCTGCTGACGACGATGCCCACGACGCCGCTTATTGAAGAGTTTTCCCCCACTCTCCCTCATCTCTTTTGTTTCCTCTCTTTTGATTTGGGTTCGATATACGCAAGCAACAACGACGAGAATGGTAACACTGTAAGCCTGGCGTTTCCTCTATCGAGTTTCTCCGTGAAGAATCAGAAGGAACCTCTTGGCCGAGGCTTGTCGAGATGATTGCTGATGCTGCGGAATCCGGACACGAGTGGGATGCCGACGTGAGCGAATCCCATTCTACCTTAGGTATACGATGGTACAAACGGGCGCTGACCCGAACTGAATTCACTGCCCGACAGAGGCAGGCAGCGGAGAGTTGTGAGCGTGCGGTGCCCTTCGCTCGCTCCCCTGTTCGCTTTCGCTTGCGACGACGAAAATGAAACCCCTCGTACCCGGTACTCGATGACTAGCCCATAGCTACATGTAGACAGATGTACTGATACCGTGAGAAGTGAGATGGGGTGGCTGTTCCAGTTGGCGCGCTCTCCCCTGGACTACTCATTACTTCAGGCGGGGGTTGATTCATGTAAGCACCAAGCTTCCCTCGCTCTTCCCACCATCAACAAATGAGAGCTCGTTGTTTGGGTTGCTCGAAAGAAGGTTGTTTATCCGTGTGCTCAGCCTCAATGACTGAACCCCAAGTGGTTCATGATCGTCAATCTGTCCCAAGCTTCTCTCTCAGCTGCTCGAGGTGGGCTTGGAGTCTGGCGATATGCAAACGGTAGCCCCCAATCCCACACTCTTCGTACAGCCAGAACAGCCTGTAGCACTTCAGCGTTCTCTCGACACCATTCGATACTTCTCAACGCATCGTTTGCTTCCCGTTCCGGACGTCTGTTACCGCCTCTCGGCCTCTCGGCCTTCCCCTAGAAGCACTCGACACACTCTCGACTTCACCTAGAGTCAGGACACTTAGTACGGCAAAGATCTTTGACTTGAGGCTCCCGACCTCTGCCCACATCACGAAAGGGTCCCCTCCGAAAAAGCTCAGCTTAACTTACTCTCGCTTCAAAGAGGGTCGGTGTGGCCATGCGCTGACACAGGACCATTCCGTTCCTGCCGCCGCTTCAACACTTTCAGCTGCCCCCAAAGCCGAAGCAGTGCCCCGTCCGTACTTCTACAGCATTGACGACGGAAGAGAACAAGAAAAACAGAGTTTTGAGCCAGGGAGCCAGACCGAGCAGGGGGATACCTCTTCCTCTCACCCCGGGATGCACAGAGTCAAGCATCTCGTTCGCGGACGGCCTCGGTCATCGAGGCGGCCAGTAGCCAGATCCCCCGTTCAGGGGTTGCCCCGTTCGGTCTGGAAATGCCGCCATTCATTCCTGTGGAGGCCGCAGGAAGATGATGATTTCCGTTCCCTGACCCTGCCGCGATAAGTCATGCACTGCCACCACGAGATATCACTATCGAAGTCATCAAATCACCCGTCAAATTTGGTTCTCTGCTCGTCTTCCGGGCTGTGCCGCCGACACACCTGAGCGAGCCCATAGGAAGAACGTGGGGACAAGAGGTGGCTTAGATGAGCGACTCGGGTATTGTTTATCTGCCATCAACTGTCTAGTAGCCTTTGCTGGCGCCAACATAAACAAACCAACAACACTAAACGGAAACATCGGTAGGGCGAGATTAGACTTTTGGCTCTTTGCTGCTACATCACCAGTTCTGCCGAAGTTCGCACCCACCACTGCGATGCGGAATATTTCAATCGAAAACAGCCGCTCCGCGATTCTGCTCTTGATTAGGCTGATGCATGTTGGAAATTGAGCTTGTAACGGCCCCCAGGGTTGGAGCGGTAACATGTTCCTCGCTATCTCGCCTACCCTTGACGAGGGATTGCGAGTCCAGACCGTGAGCCGTCCGTCCACTTGTGCGCTCCAGCAGCGTGCTCCAGAAAGTCTGTCCGTTCAAGTCTCCAGATGAATTTCAGACCGCAAAACTGGGCCGAAAACTCGACACTGGTGCGGCGATGCTTTGCTGACAAGTTGAGGATGTGAAGCCGACCCCGGCGCCGTGTCGGCATTCTCCCACCATTTTGTCTGCTCCACCAAGTCTGCTCCACCAAGTCTGAGTACAACTAGGTATCTCGGTCTCTGGCGACCTAGGCCATTGATCGGATCAACCCCACCGGTCCCGAACGTCCTCCCACATTCCCGAACAGCCAGTTTTTCGCCTCTTCGCACCCGTGGTGGAAGCAGAAGCCACTTAGCGACCGGGCGCTCAGCCGTCCAGGCGGGGGCTTCCGGGTAAGCTTACATAACTGGCTTGACTCTTCCGCTAGTAGTCCACTTTTATGCCGAGATCAGCATTATAGGAGCCGACGCCCCAGCAAAGTATGAACCATGACGTTGTGACCGTGATCAAAAATAGAAACTGTGCGCCTTGTTTCACATGCGGTACACAAGTCCAGTCTCCGGACCAGAGAGAATTCAGAACGCCAGAACACCAGAACGCCTTGCCAACCCCAGGAGACCCCATTCCCGATTCCCCGGCACACCCTTGCTGGTCCGTCCTTAAAGCCCATTGGGGAACCATCGCCGAGCCATGAAATGCGAAAATATCGATAGGGCTTCCGTGAAATAGGGGTTCATCATCGTGAAGCATCAATCCTATTCCGCGACTGCCACTCAACGGCGAAGAGCCGCGTGATGGCCTGTCCCCATTCCACCCGTTCCACCCATGTCATCAGCCCCTCCACTGATTCTCGCGGGAATGGCATCGGTTTGATCGCCTACATCAGCGCATCACTAGGACATCGAGGAGCGATTTGACAGGCAAATCCGGCAGGGCCAACGCACTTGCATCATAAGTTCTAAAACACCAGCTTCCGGGGTCCAGCTATCGGGACTAAAGACTATGACCCCTACGATTCCCCCCTCATCACGAAGCTGAGCGCCTGAACCCGATCATCCTCAATCTTATCAGAAATGGTATATCCCCTCGAACCCGAAGACAAAGTTTCAAAACAGAGTCTTGCTCTTTCCACTCCAGAACCTCCAAAGACGATGCTTGCCCTTTCCCATATTCATCGGGACCGCTCAATACAGCCCGAGACCGGCTACGTTATCCCACATTCCAACGCTTCGGCATTCTCTGATTCATGTGTTGTTGTTGTTCTAACCGGAGGAAGTATTGAAGCAAGATACTATGGTAAGACATGGTGAGCGTAAGATTAGTGGCTGATGGGTAGCATTCCGTCCCAGGCCCACCATCCGCGGAGGGGCTCAGCTAGGCCAACGCAGCGGAAATATCTGTTCACCACTCGGTTCAATCAATATGCTAGTGGTCCATCTCAGTTCAGGGTTAGCTTCGAAGTCACGCATTTGATGCTTGTCGCAACAGGGTGAGGGCCACTTCCATGGCGCGTGAGCCACTGCAAAATCAATAAAGTCGAACTCTGGTTAAAGCCCATAGGGATGCTTGGCTTTGAGGCTCGATCCTCATTGAGGACGGGAAACAGTGCCACTAGTGTGCCGGAGCTCGCACCGCATGATATGTCACGCTCGGCATTGGGACCGCGGTGACAGTGCCGGTACTCGTTCATTGGCTGCTAAGCGTCTTGGCCGGTAGGCATATGTCAGGAAACGACATCCGACTCATCCAATAACATCATACAAAGCCACACCCGTCGGACGACTTATGTCACGTGATGTGGCAGTGCAGCTTCACTCTGCATCAAAGAGTAGATGATCTTCGCCAGTGTGTTGCCACAAGAAAAAAGCAGGAAATAGTTGGCAGGTTTTAGCAGAGACATTGTAGAGCAAAGTCCACCTATCAGGCTTAGATACCCTGAAGATCAAATGCGACCAAGACGTCCACGACCAGGTTATTCTGATACTTTGCCTGTCGCGCTATTGAGAAGCAAGGTCATCGGCCACACAAGTACAAGCCACAGGTCATAGTGACGAGATGGCGGTCCGCATAGCCACAAGCCATCCACATTGTGGCGCTCGGTCCTCTCATGCGCCACAATAGTTGGGAGTCACATCCGGCCTCTAACATGCCCGCTCGAACGTCTGAACGGGATGAAGAGACGTCAACGGAACCCGTCGGGAGACCTGATGCCCCGAGAGACAACCCCATTCGATCCCGGTCCTTTCCGCGCTGATTCTCCGTCATCCGAACCTCACCTACCTCAGCATCCTTCACACACGCTTGAGAGTTTGCCGAGGGTAAGGGACAGGCTCCCTCATGAGCCACACGTAAAATATGCCTAGCACCATAGGAGGAGTCTGTGCCAAGAGCCGACCTCATGATTCCAGCTCGGATTTCTGATACGAGTGATGCGAATGAATTAGACTTCCCGAGATTTAGTCAGAACATTATGCCGCTGGCACATGCACTTTAAAGCTCGCCACCTCGCAACCAGAGCCATGAGGGAATGGCTCCCTGGCGGTCTGAGGTATACGCCAAAAACCTTGCAGAAGTTCCAGACCAACGGGACGACCTGCTTCCGTCTGAACGGGGGTGCAGAACGAAACACTACTACGTGTGTCGGAATAGTCTTCGGATTGGTTGAGAGACAATACAGTTTGGGTGCGCCGATGGGCTGGCACGGCTGAGTTGGGTCCAAGGAGGTTCGATGAAGGGGGATGAGGCTGGTGAGTTTGGATCGTAGTCATGATTTCTGCCGATGTTGAGCAGCTACCACCGGTAGTTGTGGAATCGTGGTTGTTACTGGGGCACCTCGGTAGAGATGAAGCTGCAAAAACTGTGCGTCACTGCATGTTGAGAAATCTTCGGAGCCCAAGCACTACTCATCCGATAGCCCGGACGTACAACCCTAGTCATTCCTAAGGCTTCAAACAGACTTTCCGGGGATGGTAGCCTTGACTAAGCGGAACAAAGAGCGTAGCAAAGGTCAACGGACAGATCCAGACGGTGATTTTTACTGAATGTCTAGTGATCAGAGGGTTCCCGCAGCCTCGCTCTAGCGCTAATGTCTACCTGCCCTGGCGTCTGGTGGTAGACGAATGACGAGACTTTATTCATATCCTGCAGTTCGCGTGTGATAAATCAGATGGTATGCGATTGAGGTTTGGACGTTGTTTGCGTTGAGGGCGTAGCTCTCTCGATATTATTCTCTCATCCGCTTCCGACCTGACCAAATACCCATTACCTTCAATAGGAAGAATAGAACGAGAGGATTCCTCGCTGTCTTTTCGTCAGTACCATGCAAGTTGAATGAATCAGTTGAAGTTGCCGAGTGCTTTTACCAGATACTTGTACACAATATATCCTTTTGTTATTGAACTCCGAGTATTCATTTTTCCAAGCCCATAGAATTCAGGCAAAGCGTGACTTATTGACACGATTAATTAATGCGACGATTGTAAGGCATACCGCAGTTCCGAAACTATGTACCTCTGCATCTACTTCGTGCTACCAAATCGTCACCCGAGCACCCATGTGGCATCACCGCTCACTAAATAGTGATCTCATTCTTCAGAAGAACGCTGGTGGCGTCAGAGTCCTTTTCGGGCCCTTCATCTTTGACAGCGTCGAAGTTCTCCCAGTCGCTCATACCTTCCCGACAAGACTGGATGTACTGAGGGACCCCACCGACGTATACCAGCTGCTCCTTCTTTTTGCCCGGAATATTGGCGCCGATGTACCACGACGAGTCACATATGCGAAAGAGTGTCGCCTCGTGGATAGCCAGAATGGTTTTCTTCCAGTGTTCCTCGGCCGACTGTCGTGGCTCAATGAATCTTACCTTCTCCTTCCGTAGTTTGGCCAGGAAGTCGGCTATGATCTCGATCTGTTGCTCGATAAACGGGGGCGCGTTGGTCAAAGCCGTAGAAGCTACACCCGTCTTTTGTAAGCTTCTGGTGAATACTGAACAAGGGGGCTTTATAGCGGAAACTTACCTTGTGGCCCATATATCATAAACATGTTAGGACACCCCCGAGCCATGAGGCCTAGATATGTCCAGACGCCGTCCTTCCACCTTTCCTTCAAATCAACGCCGTCTTTGCCACGTAGCCCCATGCTGGTCAATGCACCAGTCATGCTATCATACCCTGTCGCAAGTACGATGATATCATGCTCTCTCTCCCTCCCATTCTCCGTCATGATTCCTCGTGCAGTCCAATCGCGGATCCTTGTCTTCTTCACATCCACTATCTCAACGTTGTCTTGGTCGAGACACTCATAATAGTCCTGCTCCAGACTGCTTCTCTTGGTCGATATAGGAAACGGTTGCTTGTCAGGAACAAGGATGGCTCTCTTCTCCGGATTTCGAATCCTCGCCCGTGTTTTCTTGGCCCAGAAGTCATAAATCAAGTGGTTCGACTCCTCGTCCAACAAAAAGTCTGTGTACTGGCCCGTCTGGAAGTTGAACCCACCCCGTTGCCACAACTCCTCCCACAACGCTTCCCTTTCCTCGGGCGTTGTCTCTGCCGTTGATTTGGGGTTGTAGTCATACGGGATTCCTGGATTGATTTCTCTTGCTGCCGTGAACAAGTGTCCATAGATGGCCTTCAGGGTGCGCTGTTCAAGCTCCGACATCGCACGTTGTTGCATCGGGACCGCTATGTTGATGTTGCGGACGTACACCGTCAACTCTACGCCAGGCTGCTTCGCGATCTCTTGCACGCATTGCACACCCGTCGCTCCGGCCCCAATAATAGCAACTCGTTTATTCCGAAAGTCGATGCCGGATTTAGGCCAGGCTGCAGAGTGCACCACGGTGCCTCTGAAGGACTCTTTGCCGGGGAAATGAGGCTCGTACCGCTTCATCGAGCTGCCGGTCGCCGGGATCAGGAAACGCGACGTAATGGTTCGACCAGTGTTCGTTTTAACGATCCACCTCGCCGTCTCGGTATCAAAATCCGCGCCTACGACGACGGTGTTGTAGCTTACGTCTTTGGAGATGTCGAGGGCTTTGTCGATGTGTCGAAAGTAACTCTTAAGCTCCTCATGTCCAGGGAACCGCTCCGTCCACGTCCAGTCCTTCCAGGCTTCCCTGACAGACAGCTGGTAATAAGGCGCTTCCGAATCAACTCGCGCGCCAGGGTAGCTGTTCCAGTGCCAAACACCTCCAAGTGCAGACCCGGCTTCCACAATGTGCGCCGAGAAGCCCTGCTTGCGCAAGTGGTGAAGCGCGTAGCATCCACTAAAGCCCCCGCCTATAATCAACACTTCGAAGTCCATGTTTGTGTCTGAAGCGCCATTGCTAAGACCTTTGCCATTGAGGCGGCCGTTATCAAGGTGGTCGATGGAGCCCATCGTCGCACAACTCATTTGGGAACCTTGAATGGGCACGGATTGAGTCAGAATCCGACACAAAAGAGTCAGGCAAACGCCAAAAAGTGAGCGAAATGGGAAGTCTCCGACTCAATCTGGGAGATCCGTCGTTTTTAAGGGTTGGTGGACCAGTGGCCAAGAAGATCAGACGGCGGTCTAGTTCCATGGTGAAGAGGGGATGAAGCTGATGTGCGGCATAGTCCCTCGGCATCTCTAGCGGCAAAAAGTCCTCTCTGGAACGTTCGCCCTCGGTTGTTTGTTTGAATTTGGCAACTTACTGAAAACCACTCATTGGTTCGGAGCGATGGGCCATATCTTCTAGCGATTGATGCATCGTACGACGTGTTGGACTGCAGGACGTGGGCTTGAAACGCTTTCTCCCATGCCAGTAACCTTGTGTACGTTGCACCGAGCGGGTCAGATGGACCCCAATCATCGCGGGGAAGAGCGGCGTTATTTCCGAATACGCTTGCTATGCATTTATATTGGCAAGAACCAGTGCCAATGAATGCTTGCGTAGTGGGATGAAGATCAGGCTGTTGACTGTTAGCTGCTTTGGACTGTGTCACAGGGGTGGACAGAAAGTCCCCGGAGACATGTAGTGGCGTATAGAAGGCAACTGAGTAGACATTGGTGTATACCATAGCGAAGTAGCTAATCATAGAAGCCAAAAACCCAAGGCTTGAGTGAGGTGACATTCTTGTCCCTCGGCAGAGCAAACGAGACGTACGCGGGGTCAATAAAGTGGTAGCCAGCACCTTTTGCTTCCTTCCCGAGGGTACTTGATGTGGATACTGTAGATCTCGTTGCACATGAATGATGCAATCGATATCCATAAGAATGCAACAGGGATAGTCGTCGGCCCATAAGTGGACCGGATTTGGGACCGCCTGTTGCGAGCTGGTCCTTGGCCGGCAGGAGATCAAATGATCTAAAACCACTGGCCAGCAATGGTCCGCAGCAAAATCATTCTGTAAAGACATATTGAAGGGCTCTTATCCGCCCAAAACTAGAGTTCAGATAACGCACAGAGCTTAAGGCCGCTACACGTGGCTCTTACGGCTTTCGAATAAGGAGATTGACGACTCAGGCCTGAATTCAACAGTATTTCGGTCTGTTCGGCAGACACCAAACCCAGAACAATAAGAATTGTCATGGAGGACCATACGGATATATTGAGGGTTTCTGTCGAGACGGTAAGTCTGTCGAGAAACTATTCTAGGCTTGGATAGGATCAGGAATACTAATCGAGCTCTCCCTGATAGAAGGCAACTAGTATATGTAGCAAATGGCAGCAGGCAATGATGATCAAGCTTTAATGGCGTGGATCGCCTCATTTGTTTGTCGTCTTGTCGTCACGCAAGTATGCTGATGGTCTTCCGGCGGACCCCCGGCTTTAATGACTTTTGTTACATTGAGGATGACTAGCTGAACTGACTGCTTATACTAAACGGTTGAATTTATATAGAGGTGCCTTTCGGAGAGCTTGCGTTCTTCTGGTCATCGCTTCCCGAATGGTCACCGTTCGGTAGTGCCTGAATCTCGCGGGTTGCGGCGGCCGTCTCGAATTCATCGACAATCATCGAGCCATATTTCGCAAGAGAATCCTTGTCCACCTGAGACATGAAGTCAGTCACCCCATCTGTAAGCACTGAAGCTTTTGTAACGTACCTTGATAACAAGTGCCATAAAGCCGAGAACAACGACAGAGCACACAATCATGACGATCGCGCCCTTCTTCCAATACGGTGACTCATCAGCAGCGTAGAACACGATACCCCAAAATGTGTACAGCGTTGTGGCACCAATATTCATGGCATAAATTGTTACACTTCGAACGGCCTCATCACCGCTACGCTGAAGGATGATGCTTGCCCAGCCGAAGATCAGGGGGTTGACCATATACGAAGAGCCCGAAAGGTAAAATGCAAACATCGTGCCGGCGAATGAGAGGGTTGGGACAAGCAGCATCGCGGCGCAGACGATCTGGATGATGCATACCAGCACAACCATTGGAATGCGGGTGCCGGTAGCATCCATGTGCCAGGCGGCAAGGATGTTGGTCACAATGCCTACCGCTTGAACTCCCAGGGGATATGTGTTGATTTGGCTCTGGGTGAAGTGCTCGGCATAGTATTTGAGCCAGAGGATGAAATTGCCCTGAACTACCCAGGCCTCGAGGGTGGCGCAGATGGGCGACCAGAGCACCAAGATCCAACTGCGTTTCGGTCAGCCGTCTTGCTCGGCAAGAAAGGAGTGACGAAATGGATTACAAGGTAGGCATAAGCACGAGGCGCTTCAGTAAAGAAAAGGGGCTAACGCTGTGCGAGTTTTTGATGACCGGAGGTAATCTTCCGACTGCTAACTTCTTCTCGGAGTCGCTGAGATATCGTGCGCTGGTGTTCTCAGGAATATCGGGGAAATAGAAGAATCCGAATAAAGCGATGGGCAGAGTGATGATGCCATCTGCGAGTTGTCAGTGGTTTTCAGTTTCGAAATCCAATAATGGAGGTCTTACCAATGATGAAGACCCATTGCCAGCCCCCGAGACCAGCCAAACCACCTAGGCCTTTGTAAATGGCGGCCATCATCACACCGGCGAACATGGTGCCAACTTGACCGGAGGCGGTGAAAATAGCAGTGCGCTTCGAAATTTCTTGGGGCTTGTACCATGATCCCATGATGTAAATGGCTCCCGAATAGGTGCTGGCCTCCGCCAATCCAAGAAAGAAGCGGACGACGCAGAGTTGAGCTGTCGTCTTGACGGCCGCACTAACCATGGTCAGGAAAGCCCAAACCAGCACCATACTTGGCAACCAAATTCTTGGGCGGACGATCTGGAGACCAATGATGATGCCATGGGGGATCTGGCCGACGACCATGCTGTGTTGCGTGTCAGAAAAGGGGTCCGTGAAGCAATTTCTCTGTCCAAATCTCACCCCGCAGTAGTCACCGATAAGACTGTGTTGTAATCATGGCCCTTCATATGCAGGGCCTCTCGAAGGCCAGCAACCTAGCGCAAACTTATTAGTTTTTATTTTATTTTAAATTCTATTTTCAAATGAGCATTGTTGACAGGTGGCATTACATATGCGTTAGCAAAAGCGGCACGATCTGTAAAATACAGTTAGCCAGCGGCTCAAGGCCCTTTGCAAGATCCATGCAGCACCTACCCAGGTAGTTGAAGAAATAGCTTAGGCAGCAATAAGTCTGCAGTAGTTAGTTGGACTGAGCCATGTTTATGCATAGTTGAGCTGCGCACCAAGATAAAAAAGTCTGAACGAAACTATTAGTTTGAAGAGGCGCAAACAATTGGGGAGAGTAGCGTGAAGTTGATGGCATACCTATTTTCTGGACAAGTCGCCTTTCTTCTTTTGACTTTGCCTCATCGCCAAGGAAGAAGACTTTCGAAACAAAGACAGTCAGCCAAGGTTTGTGTAGGGGTGACGTGGGATCCTCAATTCATTCAACCTACCTTTGACCTTGTTACCAGCTGAACTGTTTTCGGTCGCCATGTTGTCGGGATACCGAGCCTTTCTTTCGTGACTCTAGGATGTAGCGGAAGAGTTCCCGCTCAGCCTTGAAAGAACTAAAAAGATCTGATAAGAACAATAATGAAGTCGACTTTCAACATTCTTGAATGTCTTTTGACGGGATTATCTATGTGATTCCGAAAGGTTTTCCCTGCAGCTCTGATCAAATAAAACCTTGCATTAAACCGTTCGAGGGTCGTTGTAACCGTTGTACGAGTTAGAATTGTTCCATAGAAGTTGCTGAACCGGCAAAATGGACCTGACGTCTATGTGCAAGCGAAAAATTATCTGTCTCAATCGTAAAAAATTTGGAAATTACGTTGAGGAAGAGAAGGATGCGCGAGAGAGAACCTTGATGTCCTCTTATCCCAGTCATTCTCGCCGGCGGCCCCGTCTCGTCCTTCTGTTCTGTGGTTCAGTCGTGCTAGCGGTCTCCACTGAGTGACATGACAGGACCTCTCTCATCAAATGAAACAATTGGGATTTGAGCGAGAAAGAGGCGGGGGAAGTCTTGGCGCATCTGATAGAGAAACCACTTGCCCGGAAAGTTGGAAGCAAATTGCCGCAGGCCACACCTTCGGCCGCGTGCGCTATCGCTAGTTGCTGGCCTATCCGTCCTCACAATGTATGCATGTGATGAGTATTAGTTAGAGAGCACAGTAAGTCTTGCCTGCTAATTTGGCAGCTAGAGCTGTGTTAAGTCTAACGAGGAACCAAAACATAGTCCGAACTGAGCTGGAGTCAATTTAGCCACTCGGCCGGCCCATAAACATCGCTTCAAACTTTTAGGCACGCCGATCGTTTAAATGTTGCTCAAACTGTAACAGAATACTTACGAGTCAATTAGCTCACAAGTGAACTCATCGTGACTGGACTTTAATAGCAATTGCCAATTTATTTATCGGACTGACCTGCCAGGTTGCGCAACTTAAATGGAGTCCACGCACCTAATTCTCTGCAGTCCTGTTCTGTGCTGCAGCAATGGCCTCCTGCTTTTTCTTCTCATAAATGGGTTTAACCTTTCCCTCCAACGCCTCTTTGCAGAAATTCTCGAATGAGTTGCCCATCAAGTCGGGATATAGGTCTTTGCCAATTTGGTAACCTAGGTAGCGGGCGTACTCGGGTATATTGTCCCCTCGGAGACCCCACGACTTCTGATATTGTGTGACCGAGAGCTTATGGATGTTGGCCTTATCGCCTTTGGCCTCTTCCAGCCGACTCTCGATTTCATCCGCCGATAACTAGGCAATAATAATTTCATCAATCGAATTCAAATCCTTTGATAGCTTGCGATAGACTGCGGAAGCTTACGTATTTTCTCTGAATCTTCTCCCCGCTCAATTTTTCGAACAAGTTGTAGACGTCATTCTGAGACCAGAGCTCTGTGTATGCGAAGACTTTGTGGTTCAGGGTGCGAGGATCCGCGACAATGCGCGCGACATACTTGCCTATATCTCTGAGGTCTGTCATTCCGGAAAGCACAGTCCCGTCACCCGCGATCCAGTCTTCAAATGGACTCGCGAATGCGTCAATCTTGCCTGATGGAAGGCGCGGCAGGCTAATTTGATACCACCAGCCGACATCGATGGCTGTGTACGGTAAATACAAGGTCTGAACATGGTTCAACACATCCTCTTTCTGGCCCGTAGATGTTAGTCAATCAATGCTAAGTCATGTATTGAGTGTGTTGCTGCAGTCTTACTTGGTCGCGGAACCATAACATTCCTCTGCTCGGCATCACCGTCCCAAAGAAACAAGGCACAAACCGCGTCACACCTGCTTTCTTGGCGGCATTGGCGAGTGGAATTTGATCTAGCAACCTGTCCGCGACAATGGCCGAGATGACAACATCATGACCTACTAGCTGTTGCGTAATCTCATATTCGGGGCCGCTGAGGTCAGTTGCGAATACTACAACGCCTTTCTCTTTCAGGCTTTCGACTTCGGGCTTCTGGAGCGAACTCGGTCGGATGAGGGCCGTTATTTCCTATCAAGTATTTGTTATTACAGACACGGAATATTCGACGTCTTCAGAGAGCACTAAGGTTGTGGTTCTAACATATTTAAGGTCCGTTGAGGCGAGCAAGCCGTTCACAATGGATGTTCCGGTCTCTCCGGTTGCGCCGACAAGTGCGACCTTCATGGCTGACTTGAGTGGTGTGATAAAATGGAAGCGCAGACCTAAAAGCGTGTAACAGAACTGTTAGACTCGGAATCTGGCAACTGAGTGGTTCACTTGGTATTGATGAGGTCGAATGTGCAGTTTACTTATGCTTCATGCTTTGTAGCCCATCCGTTCCGAGGTATGGCCCCCAGCCCAAACTCAACGAGACCATTCGCCGCCATAAACAAGGATGAGATCATTGCTGGCCCCTTTCCCCATACAGTACTAGGATCGAACATTTAAAGTCCGCAAAAAGCGGGGGCAGTCGTGCGGACTGGCCCACGCTGGTGCAGCGGAGTTTTGCTGTGAGGGAGGGGAAGTGAATCATCCACGCACTCGCGTCAACGCCGGGGCACTTTATGAGTCCGCTCGGTTTCGGCTTCGGTTTCTGGGCAAGATTGAAGACCCTCAACTCTGAGCTTGAGGGATGTATATAGTGACCAGTTCAACACATGCTGACGGGATTTCACAGGGAATGAAGTTGAAATATTAACGAGTGCGTAGGTGAAGCTGAGGATAGTCTGACTGCTTAGGTTCTTGTTGGTCCCCTCTAACCCTCTGGCTTAAAGCCTTAACCGTCCGAGCTCTTGTTCCACCCCCATCGAGTGTTCTTACTAAAATGGTCATTATGCTTGCCGGTCTGCCTTGCGCTCTGTTTTTCTGTACCCAGTAGAGAATTGCTAGAAAGCTCTTTGCATGGCATTTCGATCGGCAAAAAGGGAACTTGGCGCCATTGCGTGGAATCTGCGTTCGGAGCTTCTTCGGGTCGTCACCCTCTAGCCAATAGGTTGAGCTAGGTGATTCTCGCCGCTTTTGCTCACCTTCCACGATAACCAGGGTGAGGCCAGGGTGAGGCCAGGGTGAGGCCAGGGAGAGGCCAGGGAGAGGTTAGGATGAGGTCAAAAAGATGTCAAGGTAAGGCCAAGGTAAAACCAAAGTAATCTACATAGATCGGAACCGCCAAAAAAAAGCTCCATAGAAATCTAGGACAAGCTTAATAAAACAGAGCAATCCTAATAAAGTGGCATGCCAATGCAATCCCATAGTGACGTTAACCAGTAACTACTAAAATACTATCTCGCAATCCGAGTTTTTACGAATAACTTCCTTGCAAAGCTAGCTCACAGACCTCACAGTTAACACAATATAAAAAGAGTACAATCACAGTTAAGATCTTAGCTACAACTAGCACTCATGTGGTTACATATCTCCCCACAATGCCACCATTTCGTGCATAAGTTATCTCCACAGCCCTGTATTCTTAACAACCTCTCCAAACCGAGTAGTAGATATACACGGGCTCTAGAAAGTCAGTCTAAGAATCCCTAGTCTTCAAAGAGGGTGATGTCTTTTACAGAGTTTTGATTAAGAGTGTACGACAGAAGTTGTGTCGCAAACAAGGTGACACATACGCTCAATTAACTCCAAGTACACTTAAATGTCTAGCTCAGAGAGAGGCCTTTACATCACGAGATCATAAGCACCGAAAATACCAATGCCTGCAAAACCACAACGACTAACATATCCTGGGACAAAACATTTTCAACCCCAATGCCAAACACGGGCCATTGAAAATACAACGGAGACTCGACTTCACAAGCGAACCAGAGATTACAAAAGCGCCGCTTCATCATGGTCCTCCTGTGCCACTGTCTCTGCTTCATCGTCAAGCTCATAAGTTGCAATTTTCTATTAGCGCTTAAGCTACAATAGGCTAGGACATATTAAGAATAGCCCTAATCAAAACAATAATAAAATGTTGAAGTTAGCACCGGCGGGGCTCGCCAAGACCCAAGACTATGGAAAAAGGACTGGTTGCAAAGCATCCAAGTACCAGGGGAGTCAAGACTCTGCCAGTGTTTCACGTTTTTATTAAAGACACCATTGATCTACGATTCTTTCTTCACATAATAAGATGAGTGGGCTCTCCAGAAGCAGACCTCGGGCGTATCACCAATGATGTGTAAGGATATTGCTTGTACAAAGGATATGAGAGCAGCCAAATCACAACCATCGTATTTCAACTTAGCAAGTTAGCAGCTCGACATCTTTACCAGAGAGGTCATGGCCTAAGGGGCGTTCTACCATTACGGAAGCGTAATCCGAACATGAGGAAAAATCTTGGCTCAACTGGAAGGTTAGGGCTCATCATGAATGGACGTCCACATCTGATCTTAAGTTCTTTCGAGTCAGTGGTAGACTTGCCGCGTTCTCGGAGTCCGAGATGAAGGAATCCACGAAATCTGCGAGTGAGTATAATGGAAGGCGATGTTTGAGCGGCGTCGCAAAAACGACGCCGTTTAATTACGGACAGTAATTAACGCTACATATCCCTCGTGACAAGTGGCTTATTAGAATTATTGAAGGGAGAATACTTGTGTACGTGGGAGATATGGGAGCGACTATACCAATAAACCGTGTCACCTGGCGTCTTTGTGATAAGTTCCAATTCCTTCACACTCACGGCACAATATATCAACGTTACTTCTTCATTGCAACCATTAGAGACTAGCCTAAAGTTTCTGTCAAAGTGGAAAGTTATTGTTGCGATGCCGGGCATCGCCGTAGCTATCGAAATTAGTGGGTTATCTCCGATAACCCACGGGCCACTCGGCGCGGATGAATCCTCGGTTATTCCTCGGGTAATCCACCGCCGAATCGCCGCATATCCCTTGCCTTTCAACCAGGAAACCCACGATAGTTGCTCTTCTTCTTTACGCATAATGGAGACTAATGCACCCCTATTATCCCGTCACTACGCCTATCGATACGTACGGTTAACCGTATCACCCACCTGTGATACCAACAGGTATGTTTATTCCGATCAATGAATATCGAGTGTGGGATTACAGCCAACGCCGCATCTTATGGGATTGAGCATGTGTGATGAACCGGCAGCGTCTGTCACAAAGAGTGTAAAGTAGTTGTCCTATTAAGAAACTATGTATGAGACGACTTCGGGTAAAAATACCCAAATGAGATGGTCCGTGCATATGGACGCCACATCTAAAGCGGCCACAGCTGGTATCAGCCACACGAAGCTATTCCCAGCTTCACGACAGCATGGAATGAAGCAACTCAATCAGATGAAGTGCGGATATTGCAAATATAACGCAAATGATTAAAATCCCGGCAAAGTCATGCTAACATAAAATATCATCTATTCACCAGTTGTCACGACCGGTTTTGTTACATATCAGCTGCTGTACCTTCCTGAGACCGCTTGCTGATAAGATAATCATACGACGAGACCTGTGTAGTACCTTAGTAGAAGAAGAGTATGACTGCTAAAAAACCCAGGACTGGCTGTTTGCACAAATATGTTGGTTTGACACTTTAACGCACAGTAGATTGTTACTTTAATAGTGGGAGTATCTCTGCGGATATAGAATGTAATCAAGGACGCAGGCGGAAATGGACATTGTGTATGGACTTAGCTGCAGTCGGAGTAGAAGCGAACGGAGGAATCATGTAAGAACAGAAAAAAGGAGCCTTATACGGCTTAGCCCGGGTGTAACAATCCCTTTGTGTACATATGGTTGTGGATAGTAATGATAGCTGCTGTGAACCTGGAGGGCTGCTTTACATGGATCATCAACTCATTCTAACCTGTCTCTGAGATATTAAAAGGAGAAGTAGACTGGATTTGTAGACAAAATGTTCCCGAGTTGGGTTTTCAGTCATCTCCGAGTCATCTCATCTGCACACAACGGAGACTAAGGTATGAGGCATCTATTGGCTGTGCTTGACTGCGGTTATCATCAGAAGATAACTGTCAGGCTATAAGATCCCAGATACAGTCCTAAGACGACGAGTTAACAATCCGTCAACCCAGAAATGATCAACACAGCGAAATCCAGCCAAAGAAGCTTCGAGCAATCGAGGGTTCGCAGACAATCAACGACGTCCACAGATTTATGGTCCTCACTTTGGAATTTGTTTGTAGATATCTTTCGACATCTCGCATTACCTTTCGCAGACTTCTTGAAGGCTTCTGCGCTTCAATACAGACGGCCATGACACTGCGGCCCACACTGGGCCTCCCTCCCCGCGCAAGATGCGTCAACGACTAAGGTTTGAGCACACTTATGTCCATCAGTTATGTATTACAGGGTGTAGGAGACTACTTGTAGATTGAAACACCTCGTGTACGAGGTAGGTAGTAAGCTGCTTTGAGTTGCAGGGTTTGATTTACTGTGTGCCTAGGTTCCCCTCTTCGTAGGATTTATGTGGATTGGAACCACTTAATTAGATTAAACTAGTCTCTGTAATAAGCTGAATGAATGTGATTTTGGACTGACTGTCTATGCAGGTCTTGGGGGCAGAAACTGCGGGGTTCGATTTTAGGCTAACAATCCATCATCCGCAATGTCACATCGTATGCGTCTAGGCAGACACAAAAGAGATCCTACGGAAATTCCCTCGGCGTAAGCGCTATGGGTGACCAAAACGGCAGGTATTCTGAGCTTGCTGACCGAAGGATTGATGCCAAGAAGCGATCAGATGAGAAGCATGTCTTAGAGAAGAGGACCCCACGAGCTTGCCTTGTTCGTTAAGCGCTTGCCAGAATGCACGCACAAATTAATAG
This sequence comes from Colletotrichum spaethianum, assembly GCF_022836535.1. Lineage (NCBI taxonomy): Eukaryota > Fungi > Ascomycota > Sordariomycetes > Glomerellales > Glomerellaceae > Colletotrichum > Colletotrichum spaethianum. The sequence continues at coordinate 444,326 of NW_026054780.1, read as the reverse complement.
TAGTTGGGATTGATGATTGTGATCTAAGAAAGATCAATCTTAAGGGAATTGGACCAAGGCACAAGTATGGCCCAGGAAAAGAATATCGGAATCTGGCGCGTGTAATTGTTACATAAGAGAAAAGTTTCCGCGAGTTGTAAAGAAAAATCAATGTATAAGAGAAAAGGCCCCGCGAGCTGTAAAGAAACTTTGGTTCCGGCAGTATTAGTGGGGCTCTTAACTATCGCCGACAAATGCTTGCAATACCACTAACCATGGCTAGCCAGCATCTGACGCCCTATCTGGGAGGTTGTAGGACAGCACACAAGCGACCCCAGCATAACAATGCCGCTAAGGTATCAACGACTCTCTCACTTTTTCAGGATAAGAGAGGTCGTAGGATAAGCAACCTGGTCAGGAAATAGTATAAAGCCAGTTGCTTCCTCCTCCAGGACGGTTCTGTTTGCTTCCTCAATCACCACCAGCTCCTCCCTCTCGTTTCCAACTTAGCAGCATTGTACCAAACACCACCACTGCACGTATCTAATATGTACTTCTCCGCGCTCCTTCTGACCCTTGCAGCTACTGCGTCGGCCATCGATGTCAGGGCTTACACTAGCAGTGGCTGCGACGGGGGCTGGGTAGGCTGCGCGAACATCAATCCCAACGTATGCTGCGTGTTTAGCAACTCAGCAAGCAGCGGCAGGTTGAGCATTTCTGTGAACGCTGTGCGTGAACCCTCTTTCCTTTTGCTTAAAGACCTCTCAGAACTAACAGGTGTCAACAGATCCCAAGCAGCTGGCGCATCCGCGGCGAGGCTAACACGGGCGGTGGCTGCTCATTTCTCGCGAACCAGCAAGACTCGAACGGCAACACAGACATATGCATGTCGTACTCGTCGCGCGGCGACCGCACAGGGGGCAGCTACTGGTTTGTCGGCCGCAAGCGCGCCGACGACGAGTCGTGCCCCGCCGAGCAGCCAGGTAGCGGAAAATGCGAAGCCAGCGTTAAGCCCGACACGCTTGGCCTTGCGGATGGCACTAAGTACAGCATAATCGGCCTGACGGATGAGAAGGTCCAGGAGTTGGTGAGTTTTGGCTGCAGCCCTAGAAAAGAGATAATGACATGTATGGCACCTGGACTGGATGCTGACTTGCTTCCCCCGCTTGAAGGAGAACATTGCCAACACTGGCGCTAGTGCCGACGCCGTGCCCGCCGAGTTCCAGATCCTGCGCCGCTAGATCGAGGCTCGAACCCATACGCAAGGTCCCTGATAAGGGCATGTCTCGGAACAGGAAGTTTAGATCAAACAAGGACGGGCTGGAAGTACAGCAGCGGCGTTCTAGAGTGCGTGCTTGTGATAACGCAGATATCTAAACACTGTATAGTTAGCAACTATATAACTAGCTATAGCAAATTAAGCTTGCTTAACCTTAACAATGAACAAGAGTCAAGTTTATTGTAACCACCACGTAAGAAAAAGTGGGTTCACCAGAGGTATAAGTAAGGGTCTTCATTAGTCTTTGTTGGCTGCTGGCCTTCTGTAGCGAATGCTTGATTTAGAGACTAATTAATACCGCTATACGATTAACATTGTGTAATTTGTTCCCTTTATTGTGTTTTTGCATTTGCATTTCTTTTTTCCCAGCAACAGTTCAAAGAGCCAACGCGGTCTCTTAAAGATATGAGACGGCTAAAATAGCTTTAAGGTTCATCGACAGACAATATTTCTAGACACAGAAGGTGACAGATAATACTAGACAGCGACAAATAACCAGACTGAGCCAGGCAAAACTGAGCTGTCATGAGAGGGACTGAATCCGACTGGGGTTAAGTGCATACTGATTCGCTAGCGCCTATATCGGCAAAATGCGCGGGTTACCTTTCTGACGCTCGCTGTCGCATCTTGTTGAGTGGAGTGTACCCCGGTGTAGTGTAAAACCTCTTGCCTAAGGTTTTTCGTAGCTGCTTGGTGTATGTGTGTATTATTGGGCTAGGCACTACAGGTGAAAACAATAGGTATGATATGGTGTATGCGGCGTTATTTTTATAAGAATTTTGTTTCCTTAGCTCGGTAGCACCTAAGTATCTTCGATGACGCTCTAATTACTAGCGATGTTAGTGGCTGTGTATCGCTGCGAAGTGCAATATTTGATTGACTAGGAACTCTGTTTGAAAACAGTTGTAACTAACGAGTTACGGGCTGGTAGAGCGCAGGACAAAATATTGCTAGGTTAAGTAACTCTAAAAACTGATAATCTTGATTACGACAGTCGCGTATGTACGAGGGGGCAATTTTCACACTAGCTCACCCTCGCTCACCTTCGGTCTCACCCTTAAAGTAGCGTCACTGTGTGAGTCTCGAGGGGCTTTGAACGCAGGATCCGTAGAATAAGGTGCCATTCCGTGGAACCTTCGTTTGGAGCTTTCTCCACTTGTCACTGTCTACATGTAACCAAAGTGGTAAGCCCGGTGACGCTCGCCTCTATTGTTCAGATTTCACGATAACCTAAGTGAGGCCAGGATAAGGCCAGGGCGAGGCTGGGGTGATCTAAATGGCTCAAAGTCCCGAAAAGGAAGATCTCTAGGCACCTAAGATAAGGATCCTATAGCAAAGCAGTCCTAACAAGTTAACAGACCAGTAGTCTCTCTCAATCAAATCAACCGGTACTTGTGATTCTCAATCACATTTTTTCCAGAAGACTTCCTTGCTAAGCCAGATAACAGCACTCATCAATTAAGCAACTAGAGAGAACATAATCACAGTCAAGATCTCGATTACCATTAACATTCCAAACAGTTCGATATGTCCTCGTGATGCCATTATTCGGCACATGAATTGTCTTCACAGTTTGATCTTCTCGGAAGCTACTGAAGAGCAATTAGACGGTAAAAATAGGCTCAGAAAACCCATTATTAGTGTTGTTGTATCAACATGTTTATCAAACTGCCGGCGCAGGGTGAAGAAGGCGGTGCCCCTCGTTGTAATTTACCCAGGTGTCAACATTAGACACATCTAAACTCAGGCGCACTAGCTTTATCTTCAGCCCTACTTGATGCGCAAAAGACTTTCCGCATCTGAGCACCCGCTTCGCTCAGGTGATCCCCGAGTAAGTTGCGCCGAAAATATGTTGGGGGGCTCTGTCCACGTGTTAATAGAATACAGACCAAGTGTCACTTTATGTATTTACAGCAGATTATAACGGTGCTCAGCGGTCGTATACAATCACTTACTAGAGGGAAATACATTGGGGTTTTGAAAGGAGCACTTTATTAGAATTATGCATTTCGTGTGAGTTGTTGTTTTAGCCCCCCATAAGCGGTCTAGTACAGTTCACCCTGTATAGAAAACTGTCACAGTGCATATAACCCAATACAGTAGCACCTCTGTTAGAATTATATATAACACCCAGCATATATGCCGCTTTTACCACTTGACCGAAACAACGAATCTTCAGTGGCAGACTAGCTTAGCGGAAAGTCTCCCGATACTTGGTGTTGCATATACACAACGTCGGGCTGTAACTGCTCATGCCGTTCAGGCATATTGCTGGATTGCGTATCTTTCATGTTGACCTCGTAAAAGATCATTGTGTATTCCCTGGAATTGACGATTCATAATGGTCGTTGCTCTGTCTACGAGAAGAGTCATCGCACAACAAATGCGGCAGTAGTAATGTAATCGTTAGCATATGCGATTCGTAGAAAATCTAGCTTGAAGCATACGTACGTGTGACATTTTCGGCTAGCTGGAGGATCTTGACTTTTAGTACCGTGACAGGGCTATGAATGCACTTTCCCCCGTAAAACTTGAATATCAGTACAAACCTGACAAATCTGACACAGCTCTTTCCAGCACGTCAGAAGGCTTTCCCGACTGTTCGAGGATTCAAAAGAACATAATGAACAACAATAAGGATAGCTTTAGGGTAGAAGCCGACATAGCCGGAGGACATGCTATAGTAACCGACGAGCCGCCCTCTTCCCGGGCTCTCGCCAAAGCCGCGGAGCTCCAGGTCCTAAGTAGATATGACAAGCCGTATCCTTTCAGGAGCCTCTACAGTGGAGTCGACTCACCTTCAAGAGTCGTTATTGTCTTCATAAAACACTTATTCTGCGGAGTAAGCCAATCAATCAATAGCATGGTTATTGCCAAGGTAATATTAGCCACCGCAGGCATGTCAATCCTATATCCACGCTCTATCATGCACTATTACGCCAAAAACTATATCTTCATATCGCATTTCTATAACCTTTGTTCTCGTGGGATGCGGAGATGCTGAGCTCATAGACGAGCACATCAAGGTAACAGATTGCCGATACCCGATATGTACGGACCCCACAGGAAAGCTCTTCGATGCACTGGAAATGGTGAGAACGGGTGCTGTAGAAAGCAGAACCGCTTAACCTCCGCAGAGGTGGCTCTCCCACTTCGTCAAGGGAGTGTATGACGGTTTGAGTACTTCGATGAGGACAACATCGAGACGTCGGAGGAGTAACTTGCCCTCGGGGAAGACAATGAAGGCCGGAGATCCGATGCGAGTGGGAGGAGAGTTTGGGTTCGAAGAGCGCGAGAGGATGAAGGTTATGACATGGTGTCACGGAATGGGAAATCATCATGACCGTACTGAAGTTGCAGACCTTTGTGGAATACTGGGGTTAAATATCTAGAGAAGTTAAGTCGGCTGCGTGGATTTCTAATTCAAAATGATCTTTCAAGGCATTGATGCATATTCAGTAGAATATAGACCAGAGATCGTATGATAGTGATTTGACGAGAACAATTCTTGGATCGTGTTCCCAAGGTAACCAGATATTGACCAGGAGATCCTCCAAATCAGTTAAAAGACCAAGGAGCTATTCGATGAATCCAGCGTTCAGCGTGTGCACTTACTCCATCGGTCCGGCCGGCTCAGACAAAATAAAACCCACTTGAATATCAGACTGTCGAACTTGCTGCTTAATGCTGTCAACATCGAAGGTGCCATCTTCTCCTAAACAATAGAAATTCATGGGGAGTGCCTTCACGGGTGTTCTCTTAATGAATGGGTGCATTCCTGATACAATACACACTTCCAAAATACTATTATATAGATTTGACTGTTAAAAATCAGACTATCTATGGCTTCCGTTCGTTGCGGGATAAGTTACTTGTAGAGCACTGAACTCGGTGCTAAATGGCGTGGGCCACGCACTTTCTGGCATTCCTTCCTTATCTTAAACAGCAACTATAACGATTTGTATCTCAATTTTGCTATACAAGAAATTTTTTAGAGAAGATATATAACTTTTATGTTGGAATAACAGCACCAGCTGGTTATACGACACGCACGACTCAGGGACACACATCATGGCAGAGGGCACAGACTGGATATTCGGCTCTTGGTTAACTATTGAGGGGATCAAAAGTATATTTATGCTGAACTAACTCAGGGACATACAAGATCATATACCTTGTATACAAAAAGCTAAGTCTTATAGTTAAGAAGATAATTATAGAAAATATATCTTTAGTTTACTTTAACTTTAACTTAAGTATAATTATATAAATAGGTTCTTTTAAGAAAAAAGAATCTATTTAATATTAATTAGTAGTTACTTAGTAATCTATATAATTACTTTATATAATTACAAATTAGTAAAAATAAAAAAATAAGACAGGCTTTATAGCTAGGCTACTAAGTAGTCTTATACTTTATATAAGGCAAGAAATCCTTAAAGATATCTAAGGGGTTATACTAAAAAGTCTCTTATACTAAAAAGCTTTAATTTTACTTATTATTACTTATTAAGCTAAACTAAGTAAATAAAATAAAAATAACTTTTACTTTATTATTATATAAAATAAATTCTTATTATTATTTACTAAGCTAAATTAAATAAAAATCTTTATTATACTATATATAAAGTATAAAGTGTATATTATAGTATTAAATAAACTAATTTTAACGTTATATAATATAAAATAACTACTAAATATAATATAGTTTTTTAAAAAGATCTAAAAAATAATTATTAAAGCTAATATAATAATATTAATAAATACCTACTAATATATAAAGAAATAAGTATAAAAAATAAAATCCTATTATATATATAAAAAAAGACTATAAATCCTAAACGCTAAAGAAATCTAGTTAATATTATATAAGTATTATCTAAAAAAAAGATAACTATATATATTATATATATTAATATAGAAATACTTTATTTTAAGTAATTAAAAAAAAACTTAATAATATTACTATATAAAGATTTTAATAAATAGTTTACTTTTTAATAAAAAAAGGTCTATTATACGTTTAAGGTAAAGTTTATATAACTTATTAAGCTAAAGGGATTTTAATTACTACTAATAAAAAATATAAATTAATAGCTAATTAAATTTATTAAAGAAATTAAAAAAAAGTTTAATAAGTAAAAAGAATAGCTTTTTACTTATATAGTATTTATACTAAGTTATATAATTATAATAACTTAAATACTTATTTAAAACTTTAAATTAACTTTACTTTAAAATATAGCTAAACTAATAATAGAGCTAATTAAGCTTTTATATAATATATAAATAACTTAAATATTAATTATATAAGAGTAGTTATAATTAGCTTTAAGAAATATACCTCTTAAAACAAAATTTATATAAGAGGTTAAGAGTTTTTTATAAATCTAAGGTTATATAACACTTTTATATTAAAAAAATAGTATTTATAACCTACTACTAAAATAAATAATCTAAAATAAATTATATAAACTAACTATAATTTTAATCTTTTAAAAAAGATAAAGAAAAAACAAGAATTATATAAGTAAATTATATAATATCTTATATAATAAAGCAAAAGTCTTTATTAGTTTTTATTAATACCTTAAGATTACTAAAGACTAATACTATATAGTATTTCCTAATATCTTAGCTAATTATATAAAAGAGTTTTATCTCTATTATATTAAACTAATAAGAAAATAAGATAAGATATATAATATATTAGAAATATACTTTAACACTAACATTAACTATACTTTTTATTAAACAAATTAAATAAGTTTATCTTTTATATAAGTTAAATAAGACAATCTAAACAAGAATCTAATAAACATATTAGAAATACTCTTAGATAAAATACCCCTTATACAGTAAGCACTTAGCCTAGGTTTTTAAAAAAAGATTATACTTTATATATAAGTCACCTAAGTATATAGAGGTATACTAGAGCTAAAAACTACTTTAAGTAATCTTAAAGTATATTATATATATAAATAATTCTTTTTTAGTCTAAGAGCATTACTATAAGTTATTTTAAATAGAAAATCTATATTATATAATATTAACTTTGTAAATAGAAGGTACTCTAATAATAAGAGTTACTTATAACTATTATATAATAAACTATTAAATAACAAAGGATCTTTTTAATAACCTTAGAAAAGTTAACCTTTATTATAACCTAGGTTTAATTATATAATATTTAAAAAAAGATATTTTATATATAAAAAGGAGAGTTATTAGTCTATAAATTATTTAAATAAAGAATATAATTATATAAAAGACTAATACCTTTAGGTATATAATATACTTAAATAAGAACTATAAAAAGATTTTACTTTATATTTTCTTAACTTTAAAAGAAAAAACCTAGTAAATAAATTATATAATAAAGAGAAAGAATTTATAAGAGATAAAAAGACATTAGCTTTCCTAATATCTTCTTTATTCTTTTATTATATAACAAAAAAGGATATCTTTTTATTACTAAAGACATTAAAAGCTTATTAATTCTTATTATATAATCCTTATATTTTATTATATTAAAAGGAACTATAAAATATAAAAGCAATAAAGTTCTTTATTATAAAGAAACTTTAAGTCCTTATATACCTATAAGAGAACCCTTATATAGTAATATCCTAGGGACCAGGATTAATAAACGTATAATTTAAGGCAAGTAACTTAATTATATTAGTTAATACTATAGAAATAGAGAATTAGCTTAGAAAGGTTATATATTATATTTTTAATACTTTTACTTTATTCTTATTTTTATTATATAATATAAATAAGTTAAGTATATATTTTAATAATATTAATAATATAATTATATAATAAAATAAAAAACCTATCCTAGTTATATAAAAATAAGGTTATTTATTCTTTAACCTTAGTTATATAGAGGCTAGTATATTCTTTATAAAAGAACAACTCTAAAGGCTTTATAGACAATTTAAATATCCTTATATAAACTATCTTTATTACTTCTTAAAAAAGGCTAAGTATTATAATATTAATATTAATATTTTAAAAAAAGTCTAGAAGTTTTATTATTATTATTAATTATATAACTTAGTACTAAAGAGGTTTAAGTTTATACTTAAAGATAAAAGCTACTTTAACTATAAGATAATTATAAATGTTATATAACTAAGAGATAAGAACGCCTTATACGTTATTAATATAAAGATAAGCTTCTAAAGAGCTATCTTCTTAAAGTCCTTATCTATATAAAATATATAGAATATACTTTATAAGTACTAGATTAGTATATATATTAATCTACTAAACTATATTATATATAACCTAGGTATAAACTTTATATTATTAGAATTTAAGAATTATATTAATATTATAAGTATATTATATAAAGAAATACTAATAAAAGCCTATTAAGTAATAAATAAAATAAAAAGAGCTTATATTCTTTTAAGGTATATATATAATATCTTATATACTAAGCTTAAGCACAACATAAACAAAAAAACCATCCTCTAAATAGCTATAAAGGCATTAAATAACATAGCTAGTCTATATAGCATTATACCTATACTACTTATCTTTAGTATATATTTAAGGATTAACAAGGACTTACCTCTATTACTTAAAATCACTTTGTTACCCCTGCTGATAGACACAGGAGGTCTACCACTATATAAGGTAGACCTCCCACAGGGTCATTGAGGGAATCAACTTCTTTCACCTCCATCTTCTAGATCCTATCTTTGGTGAAGCAGGTTCACTACATTGACCGCAAGGTCTGTTAGACTATACGATAGATCTGACTGCTCCTTTGAAGGACTTGCTTTACCAGAGGAGTAATAAGTGGTAGCATAACCTCCCACTTTATTCCTTGGCTCTTGTTAAGAAACAAATTCGCTATATAAATCTCGTCTCCCGTCAAGGTAGACAACCAAGAAGTAAACCTCGGCTTAACAAAGGCAATAATATAATAACTTACCCTACACACCATTACACCAACACCAACATTAGGCACAGCTGACAATAAGACCTAAGGGACTGAAGTGCTACAGTCAAATCTGGAACCTTACAGATACACTTAAATACCTCTTATTAATTAAGCCAGCTATACCATTACTACTATAACAGTAGCAGTAGATACCTAGCTAAGCAAATCAAAAAGCAAAATTTTCGAACTGACCTCATGCTACAGGGCACAACTAACCCATGCCTATATCCAAGATATCTGCTATATACAGCGCTTTATCGAACAGAAGCCAGACAAACCATTAGTTTATGGTCTCTTAGACAGCTTTTGATGGAACTATACCTAACTATCTACAGTATCTTAGCGCGTTAACCCTAACGACAAACAATACGAGATCCTCTTTTTTGACAACAAAGCCTATATCTCACCGTCATACTTTCCTAAGTAGGATCTTAAAAGAGAAATTAAGAGGCACCTACAAACAGCAAGGCAGATTGTTTGGCTTGCACACCAAGACAGGCTCCTTGGAGACGAAGACGTAGTTAGCGACATGTCTTTAATTTTAGAGGACCAGGGTGGCCTAAGTAACTGGCCTGGGACTATTATTGCGGCCATGGATCACGAGGCAAGCAACCTGCTGCAAGGACGGCACTGAACCCCCTTTCAGCTAAAAAACTTGGCCCTACTGCTATTTCCAATGACCAGGGATATGTCAGGATCATCAGGGGACAGGGCAAGGTCTTCACTGCATCTAACACCCTTGATTAGCGCCAACCTTATATAAGAACTAATAAGCAAGGCAGAAGATCACCAGACCTTCACCTGCCTAGGTAGCCCCCCACTGGCAACAACAAAGGAACCCTAGGATATGCTGGGGTCAACCTATATGGTCCAGCAGACCAAGACCTCAGACGCTACACTTACACAGCTTATCAGCAAGTTCACTAATATTCTTTGCAATATATAGTCAAACATACTAACCCTAGCGACAATAACATCATCCTCACAAGTAACCACTTAGGCGTAGAAATTAATAGAGTGTAGAATCTTCTAGCTTAACGCCCCATACAATAAATTCCCTGAAGGAGGGGTATTCTTTGACGGAAAACAGGTCTATTACTACAACATGAACCTCTGGATACAGTCAGTCACAACAGAGGCTATGACAGAATCTACAAGGAACACTTTATGCCAAGGGCTATTTAAACTTCTGTGGGGAGCTGCTATTATCTGGTATTAAGAATAACTCTCTACTGTTAAGCAAGTTATACTTACTCTTAGTCTTAATAACTGGTTTATGGCCTTAAAGAAAGTCTTTGGTTTATGTCCAAGTGCTGCTAAAGATTGGTTTGACATACACTTATACATAGCCCAGGATAACCTTGACGGGAAACTAATCAGGACCTTCGCTACAACAGCCTTTGCTTACGCCAGAGCATAGGGAGACGTTACTAACCTTTAACTGCTTATTCGTTTCAGATTAACATTACATTTATATCTATACCTACTATATCCAGAGCCACGGGAAAGCGACATAATTAACGTATACCTCGTCAAGGCTAAGGAAAAACAGCAGGTACTCTGAGATGTGCTTAAAGAGGAAATAAAGCTAGTAACCTATTTTTTAGACCTAGGCCTAGTAAGTCAAGAAGAGAATAGCAGAGGGGATGATAAGAGCATATATTATGGAGATAGGGCTAAATACTAACTATATGACTATAAGACATAGCCATAGAGATAACAAGCAAGGCTGTGGGAAAGGTAGGAATACTTAGGGCAGTAAGAATTCAGGAAGGATTATAGCTAACCCTGACGCTAAAGATACTCGTTGCTAGGTATACAGGATCGGCTACTATACCGACCTATACGCTAAGAGTAACAATTCAGTAACCAGGACCAGCAGTAACCCCCTCCCTACTACTCTCACTAGACATAATGGCCATAGAAACTATACGTTAAGGATGTAGGCATGGGCGTTAGCGCTTACTGGGTCAAGAGTATGATCTACAAGGACGACCTAGATGCTAAGGAGGTTACTAGTAACCTGATAAGTCAAGGATATTGGGTTGGAGATGAAGGCAAGGATGGAGAAGATAACGATGATCCTCCAAAATCAGTAATGAACTTTGTCGAATCATACACTACAGGAAACAAACCAACAAGTTCAACGCACACAACTCCTTTGCTGGTAGTGCCCTTGGTGTCAGAAAAAGCCTTACTCTACTACTAAACGCTAAAAGCAGTGGGGGCATCTATCACATGGCCTGAGATCGTCTGATTGTGGAGGCTAACCCACGACCAGATATCCTTAATGACCCAATAGTAGCAACATATATGAGGCTTAGCATCACATCAGACCTAGGGAAACAAACAACAGAAGTATACCTTGACACAGGGAGTGCAGCAACCCTTGTGGACTGCGCCTAGATTACCACGTTTACGCAGAACACAAAGTAGGATCATAATCACCAGCGCATACTAAATGGAGTCAGGGTAGGCGTCCAAGTCAAAGGAAAAGTCTCCTTTGATTTCTATATCCCTAGCACCATAGCTAACAATCTCATGGATGGACACTTCTATGTAGAAGCTAAGGTTATCAACCACTTAGCCCCAAGACTGTTGTTAGGCATACCATTTTATATCAAACATAGAGTCAAGATTGACTTTGTATTTTTGCAAGTTACCTTCCGATCTACATGTAACCTCATAGTGCTAGTCCAGATTATACGACGGCCAACACTGGTTAGACGTCAAGTCCAAGCTATACACCAGGTTGCTATACTGCTAGGTTAAGAAGTCTTTTTTATAGTTGACTTTAATGACCTCTTATTGCCATAGATAAAAGAACTACAGGATCCCAAAGACATATACTACTTTTACTCTGTAAAACCTAGCATACTAGATGCTATATTATCATAAGATACACTAAAACGCCTTATTATAAGAAATAATAGCCCTAGCACCCTTATCATTCACTTAAGAGAACACTTAGGGACTATTACTAATGGAGAAGCATAAGCTGACGTGTGTTACGTTGGATAGGCTAATACAGCGTGCCTGCTACAAGACCCGTCAGGGAACCTGCTGAGTGTCCCTGAACCAGGTAAACAAGCAAAAAGCAATTCCCCGGGAGCCCAACCAACAACAGAGAGGCCTAACCTGTACACAATCCTTGACTACAGAGTATCAAAACCAGCAAATATCCTATGTTAAACGTCTAGCCAGGGAGTCTCTGTTGTAGCAGGTAGCTCTTGATGGGCAAAGGTATATGCTGGAATCCTGGATAAATTTGACGTATGGCAAGACAGGGGTGTTGTCCTAATGAAAGATGAGGACTGAATGTGAGTTGACTTAGTGGAAGGATGGTAAAACCAGAAGACGCTGGTGTAGCTATACCCCCTAGGGTATGCAGATAAAGCTTTCCTTGATAACTATCACGATAAACTTTATAAGGCTAGAAAGATGAGCTGGATAAGACAACTAGCCTTAATTGCTTGCTTAACTTTCGTTGTAAATTGCGTGGTAGACAGTAAGCCTAAAGCATAACCAGTTATAGACCTCAGGCCACTTAACAAGGTCACTATACCCAACATATACCCTCTTCTAGACCAAGACAACATTATTAGCACTATATAAGGTAAATCTAGAATCATAGTCCTAGATACTACAGGTTTTTTCCATTAACTACCTATCTATTTAGCCTACTAAGACAAAATGGTTGTTATCTCTCTTAGGGGGCTCAAGAAGTCCTATGTTATCCTTATGGGCTTTAAGAATACGTCTACGTTTGCGCAGAGATATATAGACTAACTATTCTATAAGTATTAGGAGTTTGTGAAGGTATATATTAATGATATTGTTATTTTTAGTAACAATAATAAAGACTATGCTAAATATCTCGAGATTGTTCTTAAAATTATTAAAAAAAACTGCCTCTATTTATTAGCAATAAAGTCATTTGTAGAATACTTTAGCGTTAAATTCCTTGGTTACGTCATTAATGGCAGCAGAATTGCTTGCATAGATGACCGTATTACAGCATTTAAGAAAATCAAGTTTCTGTTGTTAATAGTGGCCCTAGAAACCTACTTAGGTATGGTAGGCTGGCTTAAGGAAAGTATTTCCTGGTTTAACGTTATATCTACCCTGCTATAGAACAGAAAAAAACTTCTTTTCACTAGAATAAGGTTAGAAGAAAAACTTTAAGCTACCCTTAACTAAACTACCTAACAAAAACAGGTATAGAAAGCCACGTTTAAAGGCATTAATGCTGAACACGCTACATTTAACATACTCCAGGACAACCTTTGCTACTAGGCTTTCAGATTTCACCATGACCTATACTAAGCCCTCTTTTTCAAGATTGATACCTATTAAAGTACCTTTAGCCTTTTCATCTTCTAGCTAGATATTAACTGGGATGAGACTAAGATCCTTGGCCGTAATATCCCTGTCAAGCATGTCTGTCTTGTCCTCTTCCTGTCTAGAGCCACCTTAAAGGCCAAGAAGGCCTATAGGGCTATAAAAGCAGAAGTCACAGTAGTTATCTGGGTTGTCTGTAAGCTCTGCAAAATGGTCCAGTCCAACAGCTCGCTAGTTAATATCCTTACAGACCACACAGTAACAGCAGGCATAGTAACACACACCTTGCTTAAAATGATGAACCTTAACAAAGCTAACCTAAAACTTGTGATAGTAGTAATTTACTTGTTATAATTTGAATTCTATATTATTTATATCCTAGGCAAACTTAATGTTATACTAGACGTATTGTTATAGTTACTTACGTTTAAGGGTGATCACTTTAAGGCTAAAACTAGTATAAAAGACGAATTAATAGACATTATAGTAGTAGTATACTATGCAGAGAATAAGATAGTTATTGACTAAGGGACTAGGGTCACTATGCTAGGAATCACAGATGATTTTAGAAGTAAGCTTAGACAAGGATACTAATAGGACAAAAAATACTGAAGGATTCTATTGTAACAGTAAGCAGCAGCTAGGAAAAACAAGAAATATGTCACTCCTGACATAGCCTAATGCAGGGACAGGGTCTTGCTGTGGGCTATTGACCATAGTCTTCTTTACCATATAGAAACAACAGGACGACAGTGACTCTGTATCCTAATCAGCTGTGAGCAGGAAGTACTATGACTTACTTATAACAACAAACACCACTTTAGGGAAGATAGGATGACCTATGAGCTCAAAGGCCTTCTTATTAGACAAAAGCAGGCAAAAGTTTCTAGCTACATTAAATACTGTCCTACTTGTTAGGAATACCAGAAATCAAGAAGAAAAACGCTAGGGGAATTACAGCCTATCCCAGTCTATATGACCCCTTTCCACATTATCACTATTAACTTTATTACCAATATGCTTAACATGCCGTTAGCAGGTACCTTCTAGTTAATACCAAATTGACCTAGGCTAGATATATTATATATAGTCTCTTGTCTATTTAGTAAACAGACATTACTAATCACAAGGTACATAACATATATGGCAGCAGATTAGGTAGTGGTTTTGGCTCAGATACTTCTTTTTATAAACTGGGGATTACTATAATAAATTATATCTGACCAAGATCTAAAATTCACTTCTATCATCTGGCAGAACATATTCACTGCTCTAAACGTTAAACTCCTCCTTTCTATGTCATACTACGTACAAACTAATAGCATAAACGAGAGAAAAAACCAGACAATAGAAATCGCAATCTGATTTCATACTACTATGACGCCAGATGTGCCTTAGACAAGGATACTCCTAGCTCTACAATTCAACCTTAATAACACTCTAGTATTCTCCATAGGATGCTTGCCTAATGAGGTAGTGATGGGATTTAGGCCAAGATTAGTAATCACACTGGTTACTAGCATAGAAGACAAGGGCACCTAGACCAGTATTAAAGTCCTTTGCTGTTTATACCAGGAAGAGGCTATCAGGTCAATTGACATCACAGGAGTAATAGCAAAAGATAGATATGACAAAAAGCATGATCTAGTTGATTTTCGATAAGGGGACATGGTTTACCTTTGCCTAGGAAAGGGATACCATTTGCCTGGGCATCTTAAGCGGAAATGGTCAGCAGAGCAAGCTGGTCCCTTCAAGATAGTTAAGATAAAAGGCGTTCTGGCTACTAAACTTGACTTCCTGGCTATATGGCGGGTTCACCTAGTAGTCTTGGTGGCATAACTCTGGAAACCAGCCTAGGAAAAAGATCCTTTTCAACAAGGAAGCACTTAGCCATAGCTAGTGGCAGTTAACAGTACAAGCAGAGAAGACATCTGGGAACTGGACAGGATTATCACACAACATATCCATTAGCTATGTAACTAACTTTGCGTTGAATTCCTTGTTAGATAGAAAGGCTTCACTGCCAAGGACAATAGCTGGGTCTTATGCCTAGAACTGATTAGAATGGCCCAAGAACTCGTGGATAAGTTTAAATCAGCCTATCTGATTAACTAAATAGCTAAGTATAGTAGAAGGAATATCTTAAGGCTTGACGGGGAAATCGTTACCGATATACCTACAAAATCTTAGATTGAAGTGATTATCCCTGGGCAGACAACTTATGAGTTACCCTAAGATATCCAGAGATAGTAGCAAGCTTCACAGGACCAACGGACACTGATAGACCTCCTGCACAGCAAGAAAGGAAATCTTTGGATGTACCTACCTTGTCAAGAGGGCAGAGCAAGAAAGGAAGGTGCAATAGGCGTGGGCGTAGGCCGCTAGCACCTATATCAGCTAATAGAATATTGCTTACCTCAACCTCACCTTTTCTTCTCTCTTCAGCCTCATAAATTTTTTTTTTGTTTTTTTTGTTTTTTAGATAGTTATTATCCCTATTAGATCCATTGATAACACTATTACTCTACGTAGTAACTTTAGTAGTAACCTTTTCCTTACCTTTTTGTTTTAATATTTTTACCTTAATAACAACAGACTTACCTTTCTTCCTGACACATTTACTGCTAAACCTAATAATAATTACCTAAGCCAAGGACAGCGGCAACGCCATCATTAAGCCTCTTTTTCTCACGCCTATTACTGATGCCCCTGGCGATGAGGCTGCTTGGCTGGCACCTGACAAAAACAACAACTTGACTGGCATCTCGATTTTTGGTGACCCTGCTGTTGGCAGAGGAGGTAACATCATGGACACTGGTGGAAGTCATGACGTGAACAAACTTTTTGAAGGCACCAATACTTCCTTTAGCCTAAAGGAGAGCCTTATTAGCCTTGGCAATAGAGACGACAATGGAGCTGATAACGTAGCCTCCCTGAGCAATGAGAATGACAGCTCTGACGACAACAGAGATGGCGACTCCAACGAGGAGGACAGTGACAATAAGTTTATCCAGATGGTCAACACTCCTACCCCTGCCTATGATGAAGCTGGTAGAAGTAACCGCTATAGCAGGGCTAGCAATTACTATTGTTTCCTTGAGGATGCTATCTTTGCCCTTGACAGAGAGATGGCTGCTACCTCTGATGATAAGCTTTGTAAGGAGGTACTCGTTATTTTTAATGAGTTCTTTAAGAAAAAATCCAAGCAAGAGAATAGTAACGCCTCATTTGTCACGAATAACGTTGTCCATGGTATTAAGGAAGCCTGTCAGAGAGCCTGGGATGCTAAGATGACTGGCGTATTAGGTTGGTTGGCAAAGCTACTATCTCACGCGCAGGTTCTGGCAGTACGTATGTTGCACAAGAACAGATATCTTGTTAAGTCTATTGGCAGATGCTTTGCTGAACTGCAGAGGTCAAGCCTAGCACAAGTCAGGGACACTAGATTCACCAGCAGGGCTACTGGCAGCACACCTGCCATTGAGACACTTCTCTAATAAAAAGAGGGGGTTATTACCTAGTAAGGCAAAGTTAAAGCTAAATTCAAGGACCTTATTGTAACCTATGATAAGGCTATTAACCAGCTTTACGTTAAAATTAAGGCCAAAAAAGACAATAATATCGCTTAGAATAATATAATTAACTAGTTGCATAGTGAACTTGCTGCCGAAGTTCATTGCAAGGTCTTAATTTTTACTAAGCTTGCCGCAAAATTCGAGGAGTTTAACGTAATGTTTAACAAGCTTAATGCTATTGACTATAAGACTAATATAGTGGTAGACCGGCTTTTAATTTAGGAGAATCAAAATAGCTATACTACTAACCCTGCTAACTCCCATGGCAAGGCTACCACTGGGGGCAGTAAGTTAAGCAGAAACGTAACTGGTAGTCGCAGCAACGGCAACCCTTGCCCGCCTGACGTTGAACCTCACGCCTTCAGCGCCAAGGGCGTTGCTAAAGCCCAGAAGGCCACTAACCCCTATGCCAAGGCCACCAAGAAACGTAACGCTCCTGGCGCTATGACCAGCACCCCCACCAAGAAGGCGCGCACTAACAAGGGCAAGGGAACAAATAGGCTGCTAGGGGATATGGATCTGTGAGGAATGGCGGAGGAAACGGGAGATATGACGGATTATACGGGAAGGCTGACACTAAGCGGGGTCCGGGACTTATGATCTTTATTGGAATTCATGGCATTAGGGCCATAGTAATAGATAGAGGATAGAAACGGATTTACTGATAGGATTAGCAAAGAAGAAGGTAGGTATAGCGATATTTTAGCTAGACTATATAGACAATGACCCTGTAAGATATTACCGGCACAGCAATATCTTAAGGCGGGGGGGGTATATGTTACCCCTGCTGATAGACACGGGAGGTCTACCACTATATAAGGTAGACCTCCCATAGGGTCATTAAGGGAATCAACTTCTTTCACCTTCATCTTCTAGATCCTATCTTTAGTGAAGCAGGTTCACTACATCAACCGCAAGGTCTGTCAGACTACACAATAGATCTGACCGCTCCTCTAAAGGACTTGCCCTACCAGAGGGGTAACACACTTAAAGAGCAAAAATAATCTAAAAAACAATAAAAATACTTTAAAGTATTTATATAAAAGTAAAGATTAATTATATAATTAACACTAGAAATAACTTTAACCTCTAGAGTATACTATTACTACTAATCTAAAGTAAGGTTTTAGTATAGAAAAAAAACAAGAGATAAACTAGACTATATAAAGTCCAGGCTATAAAAGGCTATATAGTAACAATTAAGATAATTAATAGTCCTATATAGTTTTATATAACATATATCAAACTATACTATTAAGATATAGTATAATTAGATTTAGATATTATATAACTTATTCCTTAGAAATAACTAAATAAAAAAAAAAGGCTAAAAAAAGGCTAAAAAAGGGCTATATAATAATTACTATATACTAATTAAGTATTTCTATCTTAAAAAAAAAAAGACTATAAAAAGTTAATAGAAAAGTTATAGCTTAACGTATATGCATAGCGAGTCGCCCATCATAGCGAGCCGCCCACTTTTCCTTAATTCTACACTCTTCACCTTCACAACAACCTTCCTCTACGTACGACCATGAGTTCCTCTTCAAATGAAAGTCGCATTATCCTTGCAATTGAAGCTATTAAAAAGGACCCAAAACTATCCGTTCGAAAAGCAGCTTCTATCTATAAGGTCCCGAGAACTACACTTCGCGACCGACGCGCTGGACTTCTACCACGACGCGAAACTCGTACGAATTCAATGAAGATGACTCAGGTGGAAGAAACTGTGATTCTTGAACGAGTTATTGACCTGATCGATCGAGGATTTCCACCGCGACTTGACGACGTACGAGATATGGCCGATTGTCTCCTTGACGAACGTGACGCGACGCGTGTCGGACCGCGATGGGCAGAGAACTTCGTACGACGCCAACCACAACTAAAGACGCGTTTTCGACGTAGAATCGACTATCAGAGGGCATTGGCTGAAGATCCTGCAATTGTGCAGGCCTGGTTTGCCCTCGTACGAAACACAATCGCGAAGTACGGAATACACGATGACGATGTCTACAATTTTGATGAGACGGGCTTCTTGATGGGAATGCTGTCGCACGCAAAGGTTATTACAACCTCTGACCGCCGTGGAAGGCCTCGTACGAAGCAGCCTGGCAATCGCGAATGGGTTTCTGTCATTCAGGGCGTATGTGCAGATGGCTGGGCGCTGCCTCCATACGTCATTGTTAAGGGCAAATATCACCTACTCTCATGGTATACCAATGGCCAATTCCCACCCGAATGGCGCGTCCACCCTAGCGAAAATGGATGGACTACAAATGAGATTGGCCTAGATTGGCTAAAACATTTTGAAAAGTGCACAAAGTCTCGCACGAAGGGTGTTAAACGGCTCCTAATCCTTGATGGCCACAACAGCCACAAATCCACCAAGTTTGACGATTACTGCAAGGAACACGGCATTATTGCTCTTTGCATGCCTCCGCATTCATCGCACGAGCTTCAGCCTCTTGATGTTGGCTGTTTTAGTCCGCTGAAGGCTTCATATGGCAAGGAAATCGAGAAGATGATGCGGATGCAGATTACGCACATTACTAAGGATGATTTCTTTCCTGCCTTCAAGGCAGCCTTTTTTACTTCAATAAGCAAAGAAAACGTACAAGCTGGTTTTAGACAGGCTGGCCTTGTACCATTCGACCCAGAAGCAGTTCTTTCCCGCCTGGATTTCAAGCCAAAGACGCCAACACCATCCAACTCATGCCCAAGCAGCCAGGGCTCCTGGGACCCAAAGACACCAACCACAGCACATGACGCCGTACGAAGCTCTGCTTCACTTAAGAAAAGAATCACTAGTCATCAAGATAGCTCACCAACTCATTTGTACGAGGTTGTTGATTTGCAAGCTAAAGGTATTAGCAAGTTAGCACACAAACTAGCTCTTGTTGAAGCCGAGTGCCGCGGGCTTCGTACGGCAAATGAGATACTAAGTAAGCGCCGGAGAGCTAAGAAAACCCAACTACGTCTTGGAGGGTCACTTAATACAGCTGAAGCTGAGGCAATACGGGTAGAAAAGGGGGTTGTTGATGCTGGAGGCGAAAACATGCGTCAAGAGGGTGCTCGTACGGAGGGGGGTGAATCGCGCGGGCGGCGATGTGGTAACTGCGGAAAGACTGGACATAATGTACGAACATGTCAGGTAGTTTGGGAGACCTCTGAAGAAGAGGCTGATGAGTAGTTTCAATTGATTTCGTACGATGTGGCTTAATTGACTTACACAAATGGCTGGAGGGTAGTGAAAGGTGGGCGGCTCGCTATGATGGGCGACTCGCTATGCATATACGTTAAGTACTTTATATAAAAAGTTAAACTAAATAAAAATAAATAACCTTATTAACTAAGGAGTTTTTATTTTTATACTATATAATCTAAAAAAGCATAACTATTTTTATATTTATAAGATATAAATAATATAAAAGATTAAGAACTTATTATCTAAGCTATATAAGAAGTTAAGACTTATTATATAAAGGTATAAGGACTAGGAGAAAGAAGAACTCTTAACCTAGGTACCTACTATCTAATAAATAAGCTAAAGGCTTATACTTACAATTAGACCTACCCTTATATAAAACTATAAATACAAAAAAGAACTTAGAGACATAACTTAGGTATATATATAATTAGATAATCGTTTAACTAGGACAATTATTATATAACTACCTAAGGAGTTAAAAGATAAATACCTTAAGAATATACTTCTCTATATCTTAAAACTACTATATAACCTAGTAAAGTTAAGCCTATACTAGTATAAAACCTATTCTAAGTATTATAAGAAAGATCTAAAGATAATAAAGTTAATATATAATCTATACTTACTATATATAATAGAAGGACTAGATACCTTTAGGATTATAGCTATATAGACAAATAATACACTTAGCTTTACTATACTTACTTTTTCTTAGAAAAAAAAAGAAAAGCTAAGAAAAAAAGGACTTTATATAAAACTAAAGACTACCTTATTACTTAATAATAAAATTAACTTTAATAAAAGAAAAATTTAATTATATAATAACTATATTACTTTTACTTAAAAAGGCTAAATAAAACACCTAAAACTTATTAATTTTAATATATATAATATATATTAGTAGTATATTTCTTAAAGGGTAAAAGAAGTATACCTTATATCTATTTATTAACTAAAGGTATTATATAACTTATTAACTATAGCTTAAACTAAGGAACCTAATAAGAAGAATATTAAAGCTTTAAATATATAACTTTAGTAGTAAATTAATAACTCTATATAAAGTCTTGTATATATTCTTCTTAATCTCTATTATATAAAAATATATATCTTTATAGATAAATTATTTATAAATAACTTAGATTTATTATTATAACTTAGATTTATTATTATACTAGCTAAAAAAATAGCTTATATAATAATAGACTTTTAGATTAAAAGAAATATTATATACTAGAGTTTAATAAAATATAAGAGAATTATATAAAGTATACTTATAAGTAAGTTATATAAGATAACTATAAGATTTAATAATAAGATATCTCTTAGTATAATACTTACTAAGATCCTTTATATATTATAACTTCTAAGGATTCTAGTTATTATCTATTTAGACTTATAATCTCTATATAAGTACCTTATATAATTAAGTATAATAGATAAAAAGAGGCTTATAATTAATATTATAAGTCTATATAAGTTATATAAAAAGAAAAAGATTTTAGAAGTAAAATAGATTAATAGAAAAAATAACCTTATTAATACTTTTACTAAGAAATCACTAAATTTAGTACTTAAATAATTAATTATAATAAATATATTAAAGATTTAAATTAAAGTATATATTAAAAAATTAAAAGAAAATACTTAATAATTAATTTATATAACTTTACTACTATATATTATTAATTATCTAAAAATAAGGTATAACCTTAAAAAGATATCTAATATACTTAACTACTACTAATTTTAATCTTAATATTAGATTATACTTCTATTATATCTATAACCTTTTTAAATTACTATATTATATAATTTATTTAATTATTATATAAGATTTTAAGAAAAAGAAGTTATATAATTACTTTTTGTTAATAACTATAAGGCTAGCAGAAGTGCTAAGAAAGCGACTACCCTTGCTAATGTTCTTGCTAAGCTTATTACTAAGCGTATAAGGCTTATAAGCATTAATAACGTTAAGAGCCTTGTAGTTGCTAAGGCTACTGTTGTTATCATCGTTATCATTATTGCCCAGGTTATTAGACAAATCAACATCTTGACTATAGTGGGTACAGTAAGCGCTATGCGACTACTAGACGCACTTGGCGCAGGTATTACCCTGAAAGGTAGGAATACAGGTATATTAGCGGAAGCGCAGGGAGTTAATAGTTACGTATTTATTGCTATAAACAATAGCTATATAACTATAAGACTAAACTAAGACTACAAGAAAGTAGTCTTAGCAGTAGATAATACTGGTAATAAACTGCTAGACAGAAGTGTTACTAGTGATATAGATCTTAATATTACGTAATAGTATGTTAATAATAAGATACTCCTTATTTTATAGTTAAGGTTAATATATAAAGATAAAGTAAAAATAAAAGTAATATATATTAATAGCTAAAGCTAATAAAAAAGCATAATTATTAATGTTACTAGTTAAAAGATAAAGCTAATAACTACTAAATATATTAGTATATATACTAATATTACTAAAAATTAAACTACTAGTAGTAATAAAAAATATAATAAATTAATTATATAAGGTATTATTAATAAATTAATAAAAAGAAATATATAAAAAGAAATCTTATATATAAGTAGTTATTATTAAAGTTAATTAAAGAAAAAAAGAAAAATTATTATTAATTAATTATATAAAAAAATAATATATATAAAGGATAAAAAAAAAATAAAAAAAAAATAAATAAAAAAAGTTTTAAATACTTAAAGTTATTATATAAAAAAAAAAAAATTATATTAATAGTAAAAGTAGAAATAAAATTAATAAGGAAAAAAAGAACTTTATTAATATATAACTTACCTATTTAACTAAGTAAAAAGAGAATAGATAGTTGCTTAGAGTTTTAATATTAGTGATTTATTATATAATGTAAGTAGCTTAACTTATAGGGTTATATAATAAGGTTATTAATATCATAATTAGTGTAACCTGATTAGATACTACAGGGAGTCATATAGTTATAAAAGAAAAAGTTGTGAGTGTTAGAATAACAGCACTAGCTGGTTATACGACACACACAACTCAAGGACACACATCATAGCAAAGGGCATAGACTAGATATTCGGCTCTCGGTTAACCATTAAGGGGATCAAAAGTATATTCATGCTGAACTGACTTAGGGACATACAAGATCATATACCTTATGTACAAAAAGCCAAGTCTTGTAGTTAAGAAGATAATCACGGAAAATATATCTTTGGTTCACCTTAACTTTAACCCGAGTACAATCGTACAAACGGGTTCTCTCAGGAAGAGAGAATCCATTCAACATTTTAAGTATAAAGCTACTTTAGCTAAGAGAAGGTTGTCGTTAAACAGGGTGTTCTTGGCACTAAGATGGGAACAGTTTGTTGTTTGATGCGTATCGATCTAAGTTGTAGCGCTTGGTGTGAAAAGTGGACAGGAATATTACTTGTTCGTGAGGTAAGAGAATGACTATTTCCGGGAATTTATAGGAATCATGTTATTTTCTTTAGACTATACTCTGAGCCAGGAGAAAGTTCACTAGTATACATCCTTTACATCTATTTCGCGCACTGCAAAGCAGACATCCGTTACTTTCAAAGTGAATGATAAGATTCGACCATATGATCTCATATCATTCTTAACTCGTTCATCAGTAGCTTTAACAGCTAGTAGTTTCAAGCGGTCGTCGTGTTGTACCCGATTCCTAACCCAACCGGACAGTTTGGCATGCTAGCTTGCCATGCCGCATTGTTCTTTGCGAACTCTGGCAAATACGAGTTGGTCGTGAATGACTGAAACTGGTCAGCTTTTTGTATCCTGCAAGAGAGCGATTCGAAGTAAAATCTTGTCACAGTAGGCAGCAAGAGCAATAATATCTTCAGCCTTTACACCGTTTGTGCCATCTGCAATTGAGCCTTGGGATGCGAGCTTCAAGACTGTAGTTGCCACTAAAAGAAAGTCACGTTTGGTCCACTCACACTTGGTAGGTAGTAGGAAACATCGTCGGAGGTATAATTCACTCCTAGAGAGCGCAAAACCGAAACCACTGAACCTGCGACGTAGTCAAGGAAGATTAGGTCGACCTTGGTTTCGTCCGAAAGCGACCCGTCGTCAGGGAAACTGCCATTAGCCTGGAAAAAGTCGGGGTAATTATATGTCGGTATCTCGCTGTGAACGGTGTCGTCTCCGTCGGTGCCGAAATCGTCACTCGTGGTGTAACCTGGGGTGATGGTCTGTCGACGGACAATGCGACCCCCGGCGTAAGAACGCTTCGAGAAATGATCATTCGTCACAGGCGGGTCGATACAGCTCTCCACGGTCGACAAGGCTGGGTTCACCTGACTGAATCCCAACGAGCTGGCAGTCAGAGAGCGCTTTCTCTTCGAGGGATAATTCCCTGACTCCAAACCATCGGTCACCTGGCGGGCGAAGGACCAGGCGACATCAGGGATGTACTGGAACCCGTCGGTGAACGGGGAGACGATGAATGATGAGTCGTAGTCGAACGGTCCCTGAGCAAGGTCGAAACGGATGTGCCCAGTATTGGCGATGATAACTCTCGGTGTCGATGCTCTTTCCTCAGTAACAATTGTGTCTGCGAGAGCTGCGGTTGTTAAAGAGAAGATGGATGCATTTGACATGAAAGGTGCACAGTCGATGCACCAAGTCTGAGGCGCACAGCCATACAGAGAGGTTAGATTCAGCTTCTTGCGGGTTGCAGTGATATTCTGGGACACGCTAAGTCCCTTGGATGTGTTGAATGCCTTGCCCTGGCTACCAACTGCATGGTATTCGAATGTCAGAGTGTTCCTGAGAATGCTGTCAGCTAGCTACACATCCAATGCCTGGTTTATCTTACCAGTCCAGGTAGCGGCGAAAATAGGTGATAGAAGAATCGCCAGTAGACAATGGAAGGCTAGAAGAAGCAGTCTTCGTTGCCACACTGATCGCCTTTTGAGAAGGATGAGCCACGCCCTTGGGATACAGCACGCCCTTGTAGTTGCTGGACTGGACACCAGTCATAGACAGCCAGCCTACAGTCTCGCAATACCTTCCAGATTCAAGACCAGTGGACTTATCGTCATATACTGCAAAGTCGCGGATGTGAGTGTGACCTCCGAAAAACTGGACAGGTGTGTCGGGTTTGATTGCCCTAATTGCGTCAAAAACGGTCTTAAGGGTGCTGCTGCTTTGCGTCTGCCGGACGGGATTGTGACCGATGACCAGGAAGAGGTCAATCGGCTCCATATAGTTGACGGCATTGAGAAACCAGGGCTGTGTGACCATGGTGGCGGCCTTGGTGACAACCGAAACATTGGAGTTGCCGGTGAAATCGAAAAGGACGCCGAAAGCCATGATTCTAAGGCCTGGGAAAAAAATTATTTGAGCCAAAGTCTTGGACAAAGAGCGCATATATACTCGTAAAGCATACCTTTCGGGGTAGTGAAGTATCTGTACTGCTTGCCAATGTATTCGAGCACTCCAGTGCTGGGATTGCGGATCTGTACATTGCTCGTCAAGTATCTATCGCCGTAGACCTTGGCAAACTGGTTGAAGGTCTCATATGCGATGGTGGACAAATACAACTCGTGGTTTCCAATGGCCATTACATCGTAATCGATATTCTCGAAAATGGGGTTTGATAGCTGGCCATTGACACCGGTACCGTTCGCATAGGACGAAACACCGGTAGCATCGCTGAGTCCAGCGCCATCATGCAAATCCTGGCTTGATCAGTATGGTCGGATTGAAGAAGAGTTCCGGGCGATCGTACCCCAGTGTCAACCACCAACAAATCAACATCCAGGTCATGGGCTTTCTGACGCATGTGCTTGACGAAGCTCACAAAATCACCCCAATCGGCGCCATAGTTCTGCTCTCGGATATGGCCTTCAAGCCTACGCAGTTGAGTCTAATTAGTATGGAAGCCTCCGGAAATGAAAAGGGGGCCTGACCATCCGTGAGTATCTGCATCACTTCTTGTCAGCATAAACTTGTGACGTTACTCGACCGTTGTACAGGTTAGGAATACCAGTGGTGTGAAGAAAGTTCAGTTGACCCCATGATAGAGGCCCACGAGGTTCGTCCACGGCTGCTTGAGCATCAGGTTGCGCACGGCGGACATTTCGGGTCAATACGACGTCCCGCTCGGGGTGCTCGCAGCTTTCGCAAGCCAGGGCGGCTGGGGTGCCAAAAGCGAGGGCAAGCAAAGCCAATGAGCAGTTTCCGAGACGCATCTTGAGGCAATTGGGAATACTGGCCAAGGAAACGACTGATGCAGCGGTCGGACAGCTGTGACCCTACCACCAGCAAATACAAGCGGCTTCCGTGCATACTGCCAAGCTTTTAAAGAGACGCGTTCCCGCGTAACCAAGCCTTTTCTGCACATGGTCTTCTTCTCACTACCGCGCTGACGCGGCAAATCATATCCGTGAGCGAACAAAATTGCATCACTATCTTGCTATTGACCAAAGAACAAGATTGCCCCAGCACGTGGGAGGGCTCAACATGCATGACCATTAAGACCGAGCTTCCCTTTGTTGTCTAGCGTGACCGTTATCCGCCCCCATCGAAATTTGAGGACCCGCAGCAGATCTTATATATTTGCCGGTATAGCCGATGTTGTCCAGTCAGCGGCTACGATTGAGCCCCGGGATACTACCATTGGAAGCTTTTTGGGGCAGGTCTCAATGCCTAGCTGAAGTAAGCGGAGCTGATCCTACTGCTGAAGAAGCAAAACGTGCGTTGAATTGATGCGCAAAGTCTGGAATCCTAAAAGTGCAGCCAAACCAGGTAGTTGGTTCGGCAGAGAGCCGCCCCCATGAACCAATTATCGCAGCAGGCACTCACCCCTCTACCAGCCTAAACATTTCGATACAAGACTCTGAAATCAAATGTTCAGAGACGATCCCAGCGGTTGTCGCAGGCAGAAGGTGACAAAACGCATTATGATTGATGCATCGTGATTCGGACACTCCACTGTGTAAAAAAGAGGTTTTGATGGGCGTCACAGTACCCATCGAGTGTTGGAACACGGCCACAAGCCTCTCCGCCTGTACGAGGTAATGTTACCAGGTCAACTGGAAAGGAAAAAAACAGCCACTCTTGTGAATCTTGATTTGGAAAGAATTGCGGGATAAATTTTGTAGTTGGTTTTATTTTTCTACTCTTACAATACCCTGATTTCAGCATTGGAACTGCACACATTTTACCGACCCCAATAATATCGCAAACCTGTCAATGGAACAAACTTTAGCTACTGTCCACGTTTGCGATGGGGTTGAACGACCAGTCCGCCACCTGACTCATCAAAAGTTTCGCCAAAGTTGACCAAAGTCCTGAAGTCGAGAAACACATAGCAAGTTGAATGAACATGCCATCGTGCGGTTGTGGGCCTCATTTGACAAGTACGAGATTCCTAAAGTCGCGACGCCGCTGCGAAGTGCCTGAATCGTGGTGCGAGGGTACTGTCGTGCTTCTTCACCTATACGAGTCGCCTCTGCGTCTAGGGATGCTCGACTTTGGTCTGCTGTCCGACGGGACACTACCTAATATACCCGCTTCCATTTCACTACCGGCTCCAAGTCTCCATCGTTTAGCTTTCACCGACGCAGAGATTGATCAAGCGGGACCGCGTGCATCCGCGGCTGTTCTCTGCATCGAGAGTTGAGGCCTGGAGATCTTCAGCGAGATCCTTGCCCTCGACGCTACGGAATACGAGACCAATGCGCCGTGCACCTTCAATTCTGTCATGGGCATCGTGGGTATCTTTTTCTGGGCCAAAGTCCGCTAGGAGACAGCCTTTTCAGCGTTCAACTATCCCATCTCGCGCGTCATCGTTGTAGCGGCGCCTTCCCTGTTGAGTCTTATCGGACGCAAGGACTTGCATGCGACGAGCATATGCCAGTAGGCGTCAGCACATTTGGCCGTCAGCCTCATGCTGATAGCGACGTGGCCGATGATGGAAAGCCAATCGTGACGTGAGCCGATAGGCGAATTCCTGCGGATATGATTGCCTACCAGACATATAATGACGGTGATGCTGGAAACTCTCCAAAAAGGTACAGCTCAGGGGAGACAATGCTATTCCCGCCGATATTACAATTGACTGATAGTATTTGGCGCTTCTGTTCGAGTCGCGACGATCTGAGTAGACTCCGCGGTACTCACTGGCCACGACTCCTCCTGTCATGAATACGCTCGGCGCCCTTGTTGACCAGTGGCACGGGGTCGTTATGTTCGCCGGACCATCTATAGTCTAGTACGGTGACACCCCAGCCAGTGCTAGCGGCGCCCTGGGAGGCAGTCTCGTTTGCGCCCCGGCTCCATAGGTGTGGTTCCACCACGTCTCTCGTCGTCTACCATTTGCGACGTAACCCTGGCATTCTTCAAGATCGCAGTCTAGTTCTACATGCGCCTACATGAACCAGGGCTGTTTCTATGACTGTCGTGATTGGGACATGGCCCACACAACCGTCTTGTGTGTTTAGTGCGTGCGGACAACTTGTATTATAATCCCGCCTAGGCCTAAGCGCGCCGCGACCGTGTTAGCCGGGTCGAGGAGCAGCGCCAGGGCGAATCGAACACCGCTCGCCTTTTCTCTATTAGAAGAGCTTGGACTTTTATCTACGAGCGCATCGAAATATTTGCACTCATAAGTCTAGACTGGACAGCAGACTATGGAACACCCCAGGCAACGCACTCAACACTTCTCATGATTCGTTCAGAGGTTGGGCGTAAACTAAACACCAAATCTGGTCTTGGCGCCCCTTGCAATATGGAGCTGGCGTTCGGCACTTTGTTCTCCACTGTCGAAGTTGAGGCTCTGTACGAAGCTCACCTCAGCTTCGTTATGACGAAGGAATGGACTTCGGATGATGGGTTTAAGCTGAGTAGTTATTTAATTATCAAACCGCGTCCAGCTGTCGATATAAGGCATGAGGGTCCAAAAACTGGCAAATACGTCAAGAGTTTGGGTGTTGTAGACGTGTACAGGCGGATGAACTTCTAGTTCAATCCAAGCGTCGAGGCGATCAACACATTTTCCCAGCAGGTCCTCGACACTATCAGGCTCGAGAAGTCCCTCGTGTCAAATGCTCCTAGCCTACGCCCATGGGGTGAGGCATGCTAAGGAGCCTGGCAATGCGCGGACTAAATCCTGGCTGACCCTGCACTGTTGCACGTACATCAGTCAGTTGGATTCACCTGTATCAGTGTAGAGCTTGGTGCACCGTCGCTTGGTTGAGATGTTCTGAACAGCTCTTAGCAATTTTTCGCTGACTAACAATCTCCGTCTTTCCAATCAGCGGCCCAGACCTACCTACTCCAGCTGCCTTGCCTCGAGAGTGAGCTGATTTGACGCGATAAAAAGTCGGTAATCGAACGATGGGAGAGAAGAGTCAAGAACCCGGCAGAATCCAGAACCGACGTCGCCTGACAGGTTGAAGCGTTCCGTTGCCAATCACGAAGGATGGATCCGTCAGCGAGCAGCGACCGGAATTTCAACCTTTTGGTATTGGCCAAAGATCAGCCCCATACGTTCCCAGCAGCTAGCCAGTCACAGACATCAACCCAGCCCGCGCCATGTCCCCTTTCGGAATCACCCCGCATGCTCTCACGGACTCCCCCGCATTTCGGCTGCCAGGCGTGGGAATTACACTTACCCATACCACCACCACCTCCTGGTTCCGGGTCTTTGTTTCTCCCGTAGGTGGACGAGGCGTGCAAAGGGAGCTGTGGCGGGGGAGACTGGGAAGGTCGACCGCGGGGCACATTGAGCGAGGCGCGAAAGTTTACCCCGTAACCCCAAGGGACGGTTACCCCTAGTCAAATTGCCGAACTCTGATGCCGCACTCGATGCCGCACATTGTTGCCGTATCTACGGTGGTCATACGATTCATGCCCACAATTCATGGCTCGTGGCCCCTAGATCCGGAGCTCGGAATGCGTACTTAATGTCAGGGTCCTCCTCTTCGTTCGCATCTAGTGTTCTCACTCTTGTATTTTTGATCTCCAAGTGCTCTCCCTGCTTCTCGTCTCAATCGCAGCGTCTTACTCCTGTAACTTCAACAAGATACCCTGAGCCCAATCATTTCCATAAATCTCCCCTTGAAACATTCTCACAATGGCCACGAACGGAACGAACGGCGCCAACGGAGTCGACGGCAAGAAGAGCAAATTCGACCCCAACTTCACACAACATGTCATCGACCTCATGAGCCCCGAGACGAAGCCCAGACACAGACAGGTCCTCGGCTCTTTGATCAAGCACCTGCACGACTTCTGCAGAGACGTTGAGCTCACACAAGAGGAATGGGTCCTCGGTGTCAACTACATCAACTCTATTGGCCAGGCCTACCAGAAGAACCGCAATGAGGCATGGAGAGTCTGTGACATTCTGGGCATTGAGTCGTGAGTTACGCCCCCCAGCCTCACCTCCCTCCCCCAAATCGACAATCGTTACCCCGCGCCGCTCTGCCGGTAGCAGCACTCTTTTTGTGATCACCCGACCAATGGCTAATATTTTATCCCCCGCATTCAGTCTCGTCGATGAGATCAACCACACTGTCGAAACCGACTCTGGCGTCGCCCCCACATCCTCGACAATCCTTGGACCCTTCTGGTCCCCCGAAACCCCCTTCCGCGACCTTGGCGCCTCCGTCGTCCAAAACATGCCCAAGGATGGCCAGCTCACTTTCTTCCACGGTGTCATCAAGGACGCTGAGACGGGCAAGGGCATCCCAGGAGCCGTCTTCGACATGTGGCAGGCCAGCACCAATGGCAAGTACGACGTTTTCGACCTTGAAAACCAGACGCGCCACAACCTCCGCGGGAAGTTCAAGACGGACGAGGAGGGCAAGTTCTGGTTCTACTGCCTCAAGCCGACCGAGTACGCCATTGACACCTCCGGCCCCTCGGCCGAGCTGCTCCGTCTCATGGGCCGCCATCCCTACCGACCCGCGCACATCCACATCATGGTCACCCACCCGGACTTCATCGGCGTCACGGCTCAACTCTACCCTAACGACGACCCCTACCTGGAGACCGACACCGCCTGCGCCGTCAAGCCTGACCTGCTGCTCGACTTCAAGCCTGTTGAAAACGAGCCCAAGGGCGCCACTCTCGACGTCGAGTACAACGTTCGCCTAGTGTCCAAGAAGTACAAGCCGGATTCCAAGATGCTCATGGAGAACGCCAACCAGAACAAATTCTAGGCTGTCTTTGGCATAAGATTTGTTCCGTCATTTTTTGTTACACTCAGCGATGAGGAATTTTGTGTATACAGCAGCTGGGGATAATGGTTTGGGGGCGCATCTCACTCCGCAAACCGGAGGTTTCTGTTTTCCGTGTATCACGCATTGCAGGCATGCAACGCACTACGAATGGCGTCAGTGCAAAAATGTGGCCCATAGAAGGCCCAGTTTTCTCCGCACGAATTAGAAATTGATATCTGTCCAAGTTGATTCGGTAGAAAATCGCGGTACTTTGGTGACTGGATGAACCCCGCGTGTCTTTTGTTCTTTGTCCTCACTCCACTTCCGGGTTTGCTGAATGAATCTGATTTGCGCAGATGAAGCGAAATGCACGACTTGGCGATGGCCTTGAGTCTCGGTTTCTCTCCTGGTTACTGCCATTTCGAGCGTTACCAGTGCCATCTTGGAAGGTTGTGTTATTCTCGAAGAGAGAAGGGTGAACTACTTGGCCAAGAATCTCTGATGGTCTCTGCGTCCTCGAGGTTCTCCTCCCCCTCCCCCACTTGCTGGGTTCCTTCGGAAATCCTCGGCTAGGCACTTTCTCATTCTCTAGGGACGATTCTTTTCCCGACTCGAAATGCCGTTGGGGACTGGACAAGGTGGGACATGCGTAGTGGGTCGCGATCGGCACTGAGAAGCGGCTTTGGGACTCATGGTATTTCTAGAAGCCAGAGAATGATGGTTGGGTCATGCAGAACCATGCCATCCGAGATGCACTGCTCTGTATTGTACCTTACTATGGTGTGATGGGTAAGTTTTTTATCCCCCTATTGTACCGACCCACTTGGTGCAACCCCCTGCGCCGCTGATGGCTGACCTAATCCAGATAGCATTACTGTCTCTATGGCCTACCCTAGTATTTTGTATGCATCCCATTAGCCTTGATCACTGCCTCACAGCGATCTGGCATCGAGACTAATAGGTCATACAAAAAGTCATCTGGCAAGGCGTCCCAGGCCTCCTTTACCCATACCCGCAGCTGATCTCGAGAAGGCTTCTCGATATGCCCATACTTCTCCTCAAGATAGTCCTTCATCCAGTTCCAGCACATCTCAATAGGATTTAAGTCTAGCGAATAAGGGGGCCACTCCATAATAGTTACGCCCCTATCCTTGAAGTCTTGGATTGTTGCTTGTGCTGTATGGCTTGGGGCCCCGTCTTACATAAGGATAAGGTTATCTCTATATTGTTGATAGTATAGTCGAATCTAGCCGTCAATAATAGGGACAGTATGCTGCTAATAGGCCTCAGCTGTTATTGTGCCCCAGTCCTTCTCCCAGAGCACGCCAGGCCCCTTCTGGGAGCCCGAGAAGCAGCCCCAAAACATCCAGCCCTGCCTGCGTTGATGCTTCTCGATAATGCAAGTTGGATCCCATTCCTCTCCTTGCCGGCGAGTAACGTACTGCTTCCGATGATGCCCGCCTGTCATCCAGGTCTCGTCCGTCCATAAGACAGTCCTCCATTTCTCGAGTGTCCAGTTGACATGCTCTTGAGCCCAGCTGAGGCGCTATTAGCAACTTACTTTGGAGATTAGTGGTTTCTTTTAGGCGACTCTTCGATAAAAGCCTAGGCAGCAGAGGGTTAACCGGATCGCGTATACTCCAAAGCAAACGTTAAAGAGAGTAATA
The DNA here is from genome assembly GCF_022836535.1 of Colletotrichum spaethianum. Lineage (NCBI taxonomy): Eukaryota > Fungi > Ascomycota > Sordariomycetes > Glomerellales > Glomerellaceae > Colletotrichum > Colletotrichum spaethianum. The sequence continues at coordinate 411,109 of NW_026054780.1, read as the reverse complement.
GATAATTACAGAAAGGTTACTCGACGTCCTATCTTTAATGAGGTTACGTACTCAACGAGAAGGGTTTCTTAATGTGTATTAAGCTCTCGTAGGCAGCCAGAGCGGGCACTAACAGCTGCAGACTTAGCCCGTATCGCATGCTTGACTTAGCCTACTGTAAAGCCAGTCTGACGAGCAATTACTATAGAGCCTAGACTAGCGTCTATATACAGCGTACGTATACGTATACGGTCTTGCTCAGTCAAGTGCTTTGTATGGATATCTTTCGGCCGGCGGTCCATGATGGGTGGCGATGGTGTAGTTTGGCTGGTATCCTTGATGAGGGGAAAAATCAGCAGTTGGGAAGAAAAGTACCCAAATGTTGCCTAAGCCCAGATTAGTATGGTCTGACCATTGATGTGGACCCGAGGTACCCGACAGGGGTAAAAAACTTTGGCCTGACACCATAGTACATTTGCCACCTAGGATGGCTACAGATATTATGCATGGATGTGCTGGTCCTTCGGGATGCGGGCGCTAGAGGTGCGTAGAAAGCATGCAATTTCCCCCCATCAATACATCTTTGGGGGTGAAATGACCACCCAGCAAGTCGCAAATGTTTTCATTGTATGCCAAGAGCTTCTCGAGTCCCAGATTTGGTTTTTTTTCTCGCCTAAGCAGTAATCTTTTCAGGACTGATCCCTTTGGAAACCCACATGTAAACACATGAACATAAGCCCCAAATACGGGTGATTTGAGCCGGCACATATACAACTCAGTGGTACGGAACAAGAAATGTACTGAAGTCTGTGGATGCCATACTCCAGAAGGAAGCGGAATTTGTTCCCATCTATTCTAAGCTGATGCCCCACAGGCGCCTGCTTCAAACTTGAGAACCACACAATCTGGCTGTAAATGTTTCCTTCCGACTCGACTACTGCCAGGCTGAGGTCGCATCTCAGCTGGACCAGCACGCTCGTTACGTGAGACCTCCCTGCTACTTCCATGATACCTTGTAAAACCTAATAATCTAGCTCATACCTTAATTGAGGGCAGATTATCATCGTGTAGCTCTTCGCGGCCATCACGAAGACTTACCAATCCCAAGCCTGCCTCATACTTGGAAACTCTTTGCTTATAGATCAATGAGTATTATCCCAACCGGGGTTTTTTTTTTTTTTCAATCGTATCGGAAAAGGTTCAAATATTAATCCTATGGGCTACTTTGCGAGGAATTCTAAGTACTGGCTGGCCTTACTTTCTTCTCATTTTTGCGGTTATGGCCTACGCGACGCTTTGTAAATGAATTTAGGCTTGATTGTCTTGGTCACCAAGATAGTTCAGCTTTGAGTTGATACAGTCAAGTCTGTTTGGGCAATCAAGATCACCTCAACGTTTTGCTCCGAGTGGCCCAAGTTAATCAACAAAAATGAGGATTAACTGTGGTTGACTTGGAGTTGTCCCAAAGCTTGACATGGTGAGGTTCCTTACCAATCAAAGCGTTGTAATCACACAGAAGATCATCCTCGAGCCACTTGGTGATTCAATTAGACCGAATCAACAAAGGGCTCGATCTTACGAACCGAAATCGTCAAGGAGGATTGTTCTCGGATTCTAGCCAAGCGAGTCGAGCAATGACTCAACCGGCGAAACCTGTCGATTAAAATGGAGTCTTACACCCAATTTACTAGGTAAACATGTACTCTCAAGATGAGCAATGGTCCAATCAGGTTTGCATCCGCCCGTGACCCCTGTGAGGTGAGAATAGGTGTCACCTCTCAAAAAACTCAATTAATCTAACTACTAACCCAGGCGTGGAGAATGGGGGACCTAACCTGCATTAATAAGCCGTTTTCACTGTGCGTTCCGGTCTCCAAGCGGGGTTTAGCTGTGTCATATGTGATTATCGAGCGGTGACGTAGGTGACATTTGTAAGCGCGACTACCTACTATGCAGGGAGTTTTCATCTAATGCTTCTTTTCTAAAGGGATATTATCTTCAGGTGGTTTAAAGCACCTCTCGGTTCATCGGAATTATCACTTTTGAGAATCCATCAGTCTGCTCTTGAGCCAAGAACATTCGAAGACGACGTAGATATTAATCACCCCGAGACAAAACGGGACTTTGTGGCCCTATTACATTTCTAATTCAACTTAAGTTACAACAAAATGGGTCTCGAGGGGAAAACCGTCCTACTGGTTCGGATTGATTCCAAAATACTTTTTTCTACCTTACGTGCCTGAACTGACGTGTTTCAGACTGGTGCATCAATGGGCATTGGGGAGGCTATTGCCAATGCACTGGCTGCCAAAGGCGCAAACCTCGTACTTCTCGCACGTTCAAAGGTAAGCCCACTCAGATTCTTGAGTCGCAAATCGGAGAATTTGATTTGAATCACTTTGACTTCAACTAATACTGCCTAATTTTAGGACAGATTAGAAGTTGTAACTCAAAAGTTGTCAACTTCGTACCCTGGCACTAAGATCACCTACCGTGCCGCCGATGTTGGCAGTTTCGAGAATGTAGACAAAGCCATTGCTTCTGCGGTTGAGGAGATTGGTGAAATCAATATTCTCATCAACAATGTAAGGGCAGCTGCTTCAATCTAATGAATGTGCAGATTCTCTGTGCTGTTGAAGCCGCGAGGAAACCGACTAACCGCATTCCTTAGGCCGGTCTTGCCCTTGGAGCTCCCGCCAGGTTCAACGAACTGGAGATTGAGGATGTCATTACAATGTCCAACACTAATATCAACGGTACCATGTTTGTCACCCACTCAGTTCTCAACAGATCCATGATGAGGCAAAAGCCTGGCAAGGGCATCATTCTTAATGTCACTTCCACCACCGCGCTCGAAGCTCCGCCATTCCCGGGCGAAGCTGTATATCACGCTAGCAAAGCCTTCCAGGAAGGCTTCACAAACTCTCTTCGCAATGAACTAGCCGAGACCGATATCAAGGTCCTAGCGCTTAGGCCGGGTGTCGTCGCAACGCACTTCCACACCCAGCGTGTTGGATTCGATAAAGACCAGTATGGCTCCTTCGTTGAGGGTTACGAGTAAGTAGCACGGAATCCTCCAAAATAGATTAAGTGCTCTATATTGACATGAAGTAGCCCGCTTGTCGCAGAGGACGTCGCTCATGCCGCTCTTTACATGTTGGACCAGCCCGAAAAGATCTCTATCAAGGCTTTAGACGTTGTTCCCACGGGTTCGCAAACCTTTTGAAGTTCTTCTAGCTGCCACTAACCTGATATCTTCTTAGCCCAACGGTCGCTCAGCGTCTTCGATAGGACGTGGAACGAGCGCAGCCACTGACGTGCCTGAAAAGTCTACTCACTTTGTATTAAGAGAAGTCGTTTTGAGAGACTTGACATAGAATCTTGTTGTAGTCACATCGGGGCAAGGCTGGAGGTCTATGGCCCACGCGGGTGATGTGACTTTCTGATAGGGCACATTCCCGTTCAGAAATCCCGAAATCGTTCCATCAGAATGTCTAGAAGAGGGTCCAAGTCTTGGATTTCTGTAAAAATGCGAAGTCAAGGTAGCAGATCGTTGAACACGACTTGACAAAACCCCTATCGAGCTTTTCTATCATGTCTAGGTAGCAAGTAATGATGTGTCGTCTGGTAGCTCATCTATTTGGAGATCGGCTCAACCCGAACAATTCATGTAATTTATGATCCTGAATCGTATGCTCTTCAGTTGGTTTCAAGAGTGCACAACGGCCGCGACAACCATAACATCAATTCTTATTGCGCCCTGAGAGACGTTACCACTTTGACTCATTTAGGTTGGGTGTATCCCTCCTCAGCGTGGCGGATTTGACTGGGGAGACACCTTTTCTCCACATCACGATGAACCGTTGCGGGTGTCGGACGATATAGTTGTCCGAAGGTCCTTCGATCCTGTCACTTATAATCTCTGGTGAGCCGTCAAATCTGTTGTCTAGTTAGATAGTATTCTCTATTTGAAGCTTTTTAAAAGAGGCCTGAATTATCAATCTTTTTGTATCGCACCGCAGAGATGGAAGTTGCGTCTTGTTGTTTGGGACCTTTTGAGTGGGATGGCAAATCTACAGGCCGGACTGATAAACTTGCTGGCAAAGGCGCCTACACCACTAGCGATAATCCTGACGTGGCCATTCTCCTCGTCCATGACCTACTCGGCTGGACCTTTTCCAATGCACGTCTTCTCGCAGATCATTACGCCCACGAGGCCAATGCTGCAGTATACGTCCCCGACTTCTTCGGTGGCTGGGTCGTCGATTTTGAGCCCGTCCCTGCCGGTCGATTTCATGAAATTGACCTGGAAGACTTCCACAAAAGCAATGGTCGCAAGATTCGAGAGTCTGAGATCTTCAACTTCACAAGAGCACTGCGGAAAAACATAATAAGGTCGCAGCCGCGGAGTCCTGCTATGGAAGGTGGGCTGTGTTTCGACTAGGTGCGAAGGAGCACAATCCTCCATTGGATGATTGCATCACGGCTGGCTATCCAAACTTGTTGACTAAGGAGGATGTCAATGGTATCAAGGTTCCTGTACAAAACCTGGCCCCAGAAATTGGGTAGAAAAGCTTGTTGCCGGCCATTCCCGTTGTAAGCCAGCAAACTGGGACTGCCAGCGCTGATACTGGCGATAATGTCCCTGGTCGCAAGCGATTTAATCCGATCTGCGATGTCTGCTGGCGCGTCTAGCGCAGTGCGCTCTAGAGCCTTCAAGTACAGGGCTAAGCCAGCTACATGCGACGTAGACATTGACGTCCAAGACGACAGAGCTACTCCGGAAGGGGTAACCGAGCGTGGTCTGACGTCAACCCCAGGGGCAAAAACGTCAACCAAAGGTACAAAATTGGACCACATTTATGGAAACGGCACCGACAGTGAAGGCAGTTCGGGGCACTGGCAGGCGACCTCGTAGAAGCATCCCTTCCGTCGTTGCCAGCGCCAACAACGACAAGGATGCCCAGTGCTGTGGCAGCGTCGACGGCATTTTTCAGTGCGGTCGAAACAGCGGTAGCTATCTAGTGGAACGGGGCAGGGTTTCCTGCTCCCATTGAAGTGGTCCTTGCGTTTAGTTTGTTTGATTTCTTAGCCAAGCAGAGTCTGATCAGGGGTATAGAAACCTCCATGACACAGAGGGACTTAGATCAGACACGCACAATCAACACACACGGACGAGACTTTTCTGTGCCCAAGGGAACATCCTTTCTGTCTTTCGTGATGACCAACACCCTGATCACATCTACACAAGAACTTATGGATTCTCTACTTTATTCATCGTATCCCGGCTAAGCCTAATTAGGGCATATTTGACCTGATTAGGACAGCTGATTCGCGACTGGTTAAAGGCATCTTGCGTAGCTATAGGGGGAGGTTGTGGTTGTTCATCGCACCGCACCGCTCTCTATAGACCTGATCACCCTGCACACTTTCACTAGTCACTTTTGAGACCAACTTAAAGCTCGAAGATTGGAAACTTACCCAAAATCATATTGATAAATGAGCGTCCAGCTCTTCCCGGAGTATTGGTGATGTTTTGAACAGACCATTTGATAGCCTCAATGACTTTGGCTGTTGTGCCGTAAGCCAAGTCGTTTGTTTTTACGTCGACGATGGTCGCATTATTGGCGACACCGAAACTGAGCAATCCAATTATACCAGCAACATGAGTGCCAAGGCCAAATTCGTCTTCGAAACCGCTTTCTGGCCAGAAGTTGTATCCCTTGATCGCACGGCCCTGGAACTCGGGGGGAGAGATGCGAATACCTGATTAAAGGACGTACGCGAAAGTGTCTGTTCCTGCGCTTGTGTCATAGATATAAGTTTGATGCTCGATGACATCGCTGTGGAATCTGGTACGTGGTGAGATGCTGGCCAATCCCCAGGGTTGGTTACCAATCTCGGTGAGGACTGTAAGGGATACTTCGTGATCAGGTTCGATCGAGATGACCTAAGAGGGACAATGTTAGTTGAACCAGTTTCCCAATATGTCGTTTCACAACGGTGTATTCATACCTCGTGTTTGACTTCAATATCAGCCACCACCTCCTCATCGAACTCGCCAGTGTATGCATGGAAACTATCCATGCCAAAAGTTCGCTCGATGCCTGTTGTCTGGCGAAGCCCGAGACTTCGCTTGTGTGCGGTATTGACCCACTCAAGAATCCATTTGCCTTGAATTACTGTCAAGTTTTGCTCGGCTTGGGTGTACGGTGCAGCAATGCCTGGCTCCACAAGAGCTACAAGGCTGGTGCACAAAGCGCATGCAAGCTTGGCCAAGACCACCATAGCTGCAGTTCTACTAAAGTGTGACGATTAAAATAGGCGCATGTGCCAAGTTCTGAAGTGGCTCACATGCCGACATGCGGCCATTGTATGCCACGGTCGCCAATTGCACTGTAACAAGGTGGTGCTGTATTTACGGATTTTGCGGAAGGTCACTTCTACATTTGGTTACGAGAGAAATGCCAGTTTGCTTGGAATTCCGATTGATTGTGTTGATAACATCTGATAAGGAGGAAAGCGTGCATGAAAGTCACAAGGAGCAATGCAGGACTGAAACACATCCCCAAGTGATAAGATTTAACTTCTAGAAGAAAAGTCTGGAGTTCACAATTGATGGAAGAGCAAGCGGGCTGACCGAATACCGTAGGCATGACCATCAGTAGCAGCCAATATTATCGCAAAAACTTGTATTTCCATATGGTTAACGTTTAGATGCACCCCGGAAGCTTCTTATTATTGGTGTTATCTCTATATGAATCTGTCTGAAACCCTATAAGCGCAAGTGGGAAAGGAAGACTAATAACGAGAAGTTTTCAGTTGTTCTTATGGACCGGCACCACTACTTCAGTAAAGTAGGAATGTTCTCTAGCAGGTCGGTCCACAATCTGTTTCAGCATTGCCATCACCCGAATCGAAACCTTCAAGTTCCCTTGTGACCGTAGCAAATTGTTGCCTGGATCTTCGATTGATTTGAGAAGATAAAGTTAGACGAGAAAGTATGGCCTTCATGTTCGAGGATTTAGAACTATTTATGGCATTATCTGTGCAAATCACCACGGAACTTGACTTTGGACCCCACCATACAAGGCGATAGACTCTCTTGTTCTTTGGTGACAGATAGAGATAAGATCGGGAAGTATCCGACGACCATGACCATCCTTGGGCGGATGAGCTACCGATATTGGGCTTGTTATTTTGATTGGGCCACCACAATCCACACCAACATCCGTCTTGTTTCCTAACCTTCGGGCCCGACTCCCGGAGCAACAAGGATAAGCCTAGGTCCCGGCTATCAAAGGTTGGCCCCGGACGAGACATCCGAAGTATCCTTATCACTTGACGCCGAGTTTCGGACCATGGCAATTGAGACACTCGGCCAACAACATGAACCAATGATTGTTTTCAGCCGAAACAGTATCTCTCATCAAGCTAAGGTATTCAGGTAGTCAGTGAATATCGATTTATCTTTAATCTGCTTGACTGACCCGCTGATCTCGGATGTCTTGCCGACGAAGACAATGCTAGTATTACTACATATAAATAGCCTCGCGACGCATTGCGTAGGAAAAAGACATGTCATTCATGTTTCGAGCTGACTCTTGATTTGAGCAAAACGTTTTTGTCATTGACCAGCTATACGTGTAGGAACACCTTAATCTAGTAAACATGCAGAAAATCAAGCCTGTCGGTTGGGTAAGAACACCAGACGAATCTACCGACATCTCTAAGCCTAACCCGTGTATCAGTATGGCCTTGGTTCCATGGGTCTGCCCATGGCCCTCAACCTACATAAAAAGCTTCAATCATACGGAGCTAGCCTCATCTTCTCCAACCGCACCATATCAAAAGGAGTCGACTTGGAGAAAGCTGGAGCTCTACTAAAGAAAAACATAGTAGAGATAGCACAGGTGTGCGATGATGTTTTTACCATGGTAAGTTTAGGTGCTGAACTTGTTCTTGGAAACGTTGATCTTGACATGTTCTCTAACACTTCAGCCAGGTATCGACAGACGCCGCTCTCTTGTCGCTTGTCAAGGAGCTCCTGGCAAGTGGCATCGACCTCAAGGACAAAACCTTTGTTGATTGCTCCACAATCCATCCTGATACAGCGGCATCAGTGTCAGAAACTCTGCAAAATGCTGGCGCTATCTTTGTCGCTGCCCCAGTCTTCGGCGCGAGCCCAGTTGCTCAGGCCGGGAGGTTGATCTTCGCCATGGCTGGGCCTCAAACCACCATCGAGCGTCTTGAGCCGCTCATTGTCGATGTGATGGGACGAAAAGTCTTGAACATGGGAGAAGACATAAAGAAGTCCCCGATGCTGAAGGTGACAGGGTATGTATACTTTTCGAATCGGCTAAAGGGCCAAAGCAGGATTTGAAATTGTTCTCTAACATGCGAATGTAGAAACGTTCTTCTGGTGGTCTTCCTTGAGGCCATCGCTGAGACTCAGGTCCTAGCCGAGCAAAATGGTATTGGCACCGATGTCATGGAAGACCTAATCATTGAAAACTTTGGACCAGTTCTGGGCAGCTACTCGCGGAGACTGACCAGTGGTTCATGGGCTCCAAAGGAAGGTACAGCTGGGTTTCTAGTTTCGAATACGATAAAAGATGCAAAGCATGCATTGAGAGTGGCAAGTGACGTAGGAGTTAGGATGCCAGCACTAGAAATCGCAACCAACAACATGCTTAGCGCAAGAGCTTATGGTGGGGAGAATCTGGATGGTGCAGCACTTTATGGAACGCTGAGATCTCAGGCTGGGCTGACATTTTGGTCGGAGAACAGTCGCCAAGGGTAGTATGGCTATGATGAACCGTTAAGCATTTATAAAAGAAACAAACTATATCTTAAATGGCGCACATGCACCCTAGTTCCAGAATACCTAATGAAGTAACTTAGTCACCATAGTAGTTCCATTGATGTGTCAATGAATCAATCTTTTGCGTCTAAGCCTGACCAAACTTGCCGGACATTGTACCCAGGGTCCGTGAGGTCTTAATGTTGACATTCGTTGAACCTTTGCCGTGCCAGCGCCCCCGAAGATTCCAGGAAAAGGCAACCATGAGAGCAAAGCTTCGAGGAAATAGACTCAGCAAAGTCCACGAGACTACCAGTCTCGCTTTCAGATATGAATCTACATTCTTGGAGTGTTCAGGTATAATTATGTTTAGAAGCCGTGTGTGTCTGCTGGGCTCCCAAGCATGACTCTTACATACTCCTAGGATAAATAATGATTAGAGTCTCTAAGATGGTATTTGTGTAAGTATACGTGGGTTGATTTTCTTTTTCGACTTTCTTGATGAAGCGGGGGGTACCTGGAAGTCCGCGGAGCAGTGTTCGTTGACGTCTTAAATATCATTCTTTGTCCGTCATCGACCAGTGGCTGGCAGAATAAGAATTTCGAAGACTTTCTCCACAAATTATGCTCTTCGAACCAATGATGAATTTCAAATGAATTAATTGTCGCGCATGGGAGAATCGACTTTCACTTTTGGCCACACACTGAGGATTCAGCTGGCGACTCGCCATTCCATACCTGCCACGGTATTGTAGTCATGCCCCACGTAACAACAATAATGGCAAGGCGCAAAGCCCATCCACGATAATGGATGCATTCATCAGAACATGTTCTCTTTGTATCATGATCATAAGACAAGATTATGATCTCTACTAGTAAAATTCAGCTTTCTAATTGTAGATCGGCTATGGCGATGCAATCGCATCATCTAAGTCCCGACTAGTCATTATCAGTTATTGGTTCGCGTCCTACGACGTCAATAGCCGCCCAAGGTTGAACCATCTCGGCCCAGCATTGTGAGCCATGCTGGCCAGTTTCTTGTACGCGGCCCAATCACACAGTCCTTTTTGCAGTCTTCAAGTAAGTATGGTATGGTATAGTCGGTATAATTGTACTTACCCGTTGACCCAATACAAACTCTATGGAGGGTTTGTCATTTTTAGGACTCATTACGGGATCGGAACCAATAGCATCTATAAGCACGGGTTGTCGGCCCAGCAGAGATGCCAAGAAGCCATACCAAGCATACCAAGCAAACGCTGACCTATTGTCTGCGACCCTGCCAGTGGAATCTGGCTATCAAAACGATCACGTCTTTTTCATGGTACATCACATCATCGTTCCGCGCTCCTGTATACGGCACTTTTCTAGCCAATTTGGCTACGGTTTTAGAGATCGACTGGCTGGTTGTGAAAAGCGAAGATAGAGCACTGCCACGGCCAAGGAAGCACCAAGGATTTAGGCCGAGATAACGAATGGTGCCATCGGCCTGAACCAGCAACGATTGAGAATGCCGAGCAAGCAGATGTCTAACTTCAAGAAAAAGCTCCAAACTATTAGGGTTGCAAAATACTTGGCTGATTTTTACCCTAGCACCTGGAAGCAATCATCGGTCAACTTTCCGGTGTAATGGAGGAAGCTTCGTCTATACGGCATCGCAGCCGAAGTCGCTGGCTAGGCATGCAGCTGCCTTAGGAAATCACGTCAGGCTGGGCGAGAAATGACAGGATTTCTACTTCAGTTAAGAAGCAAGTCTCGCAGATTAGGAATGATTTTTCTTTTTTAAAAACGCTGCTCGTCCTCTTGGGCTCTGCTAAATTTCTTTTCTCAAGATTAAGCGGACATACATCAAAAATCCATTCTGTGAACTTTGAGACAATGTCAGAGAAGAAGGATATTGAGGCATCGACCTCGCCGCCGTCGGATTCGGATGGTAGGCAAGAGACCAGTGAAATCGTAAAAACCGAGCCAACAGACGAGGAACTCGAGCAGGCAAAGAACCGAATCCTCCGCGAGCAAGCCGAACTTCGAAAGCAAGATGCCCCAATCATCCCAATTCTCTCCTTTTTCAAGAAGAAGAGCGACTACGATCCCAATACCATCGCGACGCAGCCTTCGGTGTACGATAATCCTTCAACTGCGAGATTCTTCCAGCCGCATCCACGCTATGAGAATTTGCATCGCTTTGACCCGACCTTTCGTTGGACTTGGGGAGAAGAACTTCCCTTGATAACCAAGATGGACTTTCGGATAACTCTTTGGGCTTGCATTGGTATGTGAAAGTCTGATGATTCCTTTGAGGTCACTAACTTACATTTTTACAGCGTTTTTTGCTCTCGATCTTCCTCGTGGTAACCTCAGCCAGGCCAACTCGGCATCGTTTCTCCAAAACCTAGGTATGAACACGAACGATTACAACCTAGGAAACACCGTCTTCCAGATCTCGTTTTTGTGTGCCGAGTTGCCGTCCCAGATGATTAGCAAGAAACTTGGCCCTGATCGCTGGATCCCGTTCATCATGTGCTCTTGGAGTATTGTGTCTGGGTGTCAGTTCTGGCTGAGTGGGAGGACCTCGTTCCTTGTTTGCCGCTCGCTTTTAGGCATCCTTCAGGGAGGTTTCATCCCGGACATAGTGCTCTATCTCACGTATTTTTTCAAGTCTACAGAGCTACCCTTCCGATTGGCCATGTTCTGGACTGTTCGCCGAATTACGGATATTGTTGCACCATTGCTGGCCCTTGGAGTCCTTCGCATGGATGGCATCAGTGGCTACGAGGGCTGGAGATGGCTTTTCCTTATTGAAGGCATTATCACTTTATCTATCAGCATATGGTCATGGTTTGCCATGGCTGCTTCGCCAACGCAGACCAAGGCTTGGTGGCGGCCTCAGGGGTGGTTCAACGAGCAAGAAGAAAAGATCCTTGTCAACCGTATTCTCCGCGATGACCCTTCCAAATCCGATATGCACAACCGCCAGGCGATCACCCCCAAGCTTCTTCTCAAGTCACTGGCTGACTATGAGTTGTGGCCAATCTACATCTTTGGTCTGCTGTGGGAGATCCCAGCCGGTCCCCCTGACCAGTACCTTACTATAACGCTAAGAGAGCTAGGATTCAACACAAACGACACCAATCTACTGAGCATCCCTCCTCAATTCCTTGGTGCGATCTGTATGTTGATCATGACCTATATTTCTGAGATTTGGGATACAAGAGCTTTCTTTGGCGCGTTTACGCAATTGTGGTACCTGCCAAACTTGGTCGCCATGGCCGTGTTGCCATCGAACACTAGTCCTTGGGCACAATATGCTGTTGTCACTGTCCTTTTATCTTATCCCTCACGTAGGCTGCCCCCCGTTAAAACCTTACGGTTCGATGCATGAAGCTAATTTGATGGCTATAGCACATGCTATGCATGTTTCGTGGGCTTCTCGAAACTCTCACTCCGTTCGCACTCGAGCTGTATCAGCAGCTTTGTATAAGTAAGTAGTGTTCTATTCCTGGCAGACAACCTAGACCTAGGTAGCTGATTGCAGTCTAGCATGATGGTACAACTTGCTCGAGTTATATACTCCAACATCTACCGGGAAGACGACCGTCCTGAGTGTGAGTCCATTCCCCTATCGTTGGGATCAATCGATAGTCATCTGACGTGGCTCGAACTACTAGATCGTCGCGGTAACAGAGTACTCATTGGAATCTGCTGCATGAATATCTGCGTTTACCTCATTGCAAAGCTCTTTTACATGTGGTGCAATAAGAAGAGAGAGAAGGAGTGGAATACTATGACGGAAGAGGCGAGTTACTTTCTCACATGTTCCGCGAGATTTGTTCTAAGAGCTAATATAAGACTAGGAGAAAGTTCACTATCTCGAAACGACGAAGGACGAAGGCAGCAATCGGAAAGACATCCGATTCAAACACTAACTCAATCTAACCTATCGTTTCTTCCACTTGTGACTTTGCTGCTGGATATGTATAGTTTACTTCTGGCTTCGATAGCTAGCGCAAGTACGAAAGGATCCATTCTAGATTCTGTTACAGGCAGCACCACCATCTTGCTGCTCATCATCAGGACCCGTGTCAGATTTGCATTTTGTAAGAAACCTTTTATGTAATTAATTATATTTCATTCACCGACAAATTAAGTAAGCATGAGTGTCTCTCCAGTGCGGTCAACGACATTTCGCCATAGGCTAGTGACTCGACCACTAGCTGCTGGCCCTATTCTCCAAACTTCATACACTACTTGCGTTCCTGTTCTCACAGCCTTGATTCCATATACACCAACTTTATCATACCAGTTCCTGAACCGGTCTTGAAGGTTTTGGTCGAAGGTTTCCGTCGCTGCAATAAAAGCTGGCCAGAAGAGTGGTGCGGCGAGAACTTTTGTCTCGGATTTAATGGTCTCAATTGCTTCAATGCTTTGAAGAACCGCTTCAACATACAGCCGAAGATAGCGATGACTGAGGAGTCTAACGTTCTGAGAAAAGTATATTATCAGGGCATTGTGAAAGGACTTCGTCTGATGATAGATGATCTGAGAACTCGCATCGAGATGAGTATTCTGGCAGCGAGCCAGCTCCTCTTCCAGCGACCAGTCGAATATGATCCTCTCCACACTGTCGCATTTTCTTTGTAATTCTTCTGGAATGATAATTGAGCCACTCTTTTCTCTTGCGTCATCCACGTCATCGATGAGGTTGATGACCGTCTTAAGAAGAGACAAAAGGCTTTGGGGCACGCCATAGATGTATTCGTAAGTACACCTATCCACTTCATGCGCATGAGAGACGACGTCAGGTACAACTGTGAACTCGCGGTTGTCACACCTGCCAGGATTGTCGTTGATGATGTCCCTGCGTAGGTCAAGAGCACCGCATGGAATGAACTCATGAACCGATGAGTTTTGACACCTCCTTGCAGTACTCTCGTATATGACTCGTAGGTAGAAGTAGATACGATGGAGGGCTTGTACTTTTGCAGAATGTTTCTTCTTTTTGTTACCCATATGGCTGATTAGTTGAGCAGCTCCGTCCAAGTGAACGCGGCACGTGGCCGTTTCTCCTGACATGACCTGGAAATAAATGAGTAACGGGAACAAGCGATTATGAGCGAAGCCTACATTAATTGTAATCATCGACAACATCGTAGCGAGAAACTCCTTGTACTTGGGACGTTCGGAAGAGTAGAGGTCAATCTCGACTGCTTGCTTAAGCATTCCAATTGCCTTATATCGATACTGATTCGCCGCATAAACCCAACCGCCAGATGCGTCTCCACTGGCTTGAGCGACACCCACGTTGGAGAAGTGGAAAGCGCTGATTGAGAGCAGTGCATTCCTCAGCGCGTTTCGAATTCTTGATGTTCGTCCAGCAATACTTAATTCACCCGCGCCTTGGACGGCTCGAGGAAGATGGATGGTCTTCCAAGGACTCTTCGCGTTGTCAATGACACAGAATAGGCTGACAACTCTTTGCATATAATGATGCATGAGGAAGCGTTCCTGGCTTGGAAGCAGAGAAGGTGGCTGGTCGCACAATGCCAAGAAGGCACTTTCATCAAGACACTGAGAAGTTTTGTCCAAAGGTATTTCTTTTACGCCTCTTTCATCCTCCAGAAAGTCATCGACTTCAGCTGTGGTGGTCGTAGCGCGGCGTTCAGTTGGCTTGTTTGAGGCACTTTCTGTCACCTGTTGTATGTGTTCATGCAAGTTGCAAAGTTCCCAAGCTGCAGCCGCTTCAGAGCTTGAAGGCGACGGAAGATTGTGTGGAGCCGCAGATGTTTGTGTGCCCGGTGAAGAGCCTTGGCTGACTGGCATCGACAAAGAGATTGGAGTTGGCGACTCGATCTCGAGTGGTCCATCTGTAATGACGCCGTCGTCTGGCATGCATGACTCACGGCAATTGTCTTGTGTCTTAGTGGCTCTGAACACTCCGAAATTTTCAAGGGTAACACCAGAGTCCCAGTAGCATGATGATACTAAGCCACCAGGTTCTATAGAGTCGAGCAACCGCAGGATACCTTCAACCTGGCTCCATTTCAAGACCGATGGCGCAGGTACTATGATATCATCAGTCATCCAAACAAGGCCACAGGGATGTCTACAACTCACAAGGTGGAAGTTGGCGTCTAAATGACACAGCGCTCGACAGAGCACCCGTCTCTGCCAGGCCGGAGAGATTCGAGTCCAATGACAGGCTAGTAGCGGGAGGCAGCCATTGAAGGCGAACACCATATCCCTTGCAGTCCACTCCTTTCTCAATGCAATGGAGGCAGCGGGGCCTCGTCTCATCGCATTTCACTTTGCGCGAGCGGCATGTCCAACAGCCAGTGAATGTCTTGGTACGTTTGCGACCCAGATTGGATAAGTGGCTAGAAGGTACCATCGAGCTGTTCCATGCAGTCATTATCCAGCTAGTTTGTGATAAGTTGGCCTGTCCGGTTTGCGTGCGGATTGTCGAGAATTGGCAGTCGACAGCGAGAGAAGCATGTCAACGATCGACTGGGGATTTTGGGGATCCTGCTCGTACGGAGCCTACACGCGGTGGGTATCTGAAGATAAACGCGGGGAAAGACTGTGGGTGAATAGATACGCTTATCACGATATCTCTGCAGCAAGGTACTAGTCCCGCCACAACATGTGGAGCCGGCTACCCCATAGATAAGGAAACGGAAGGCGACAGCGAAAGGCCTAGACAGACAAACATATTCAGCCTTCATGACAGCAATGATCGGCATTGATGTCCAGCATTGGGGTGGGGTTTCATGTATAGCTAAGTGACATACTACAAGAGGGTTATGAGAAGGGGACATGGAGTGAATAGTAAAACAGCAACACGCCAACTGTTACATGACAAGTTTTGCTGCTTAGGGGGTCCTACACCAATCTTGTGAAATAATAGTCCCAGCACAGCACACAAAACCCCAAGAAGGCACCAATACCAAGTGATAATCGCACGTCATGGCAACCATCACCGCGAACCAGATCACTGTGCCGCCGATGGTTTTAGAGCCTGTTGATCCGACGCCACGGGAAAAATCAGGAGTTACAGCGCTTTCGACAGGCGGCTACGAGTTTCCTGGAATTCCAAGCATATCAGATCCATACAAGAAACGACAATGGCAGCTCGAGCACATGGCTGGTGCCTTTCGAGTTTTTGCCCGTAAGGGATTTACGGAAGGAACCAGCGGTCACATCAGTGTTAGAGACCCGGTGGACCCTACCACCTTCTGGATCAACCCGTGAGCTTTTCCGAAGTTTTGCTTGTGCGCTTTCAGTACTTTGACTCACGTCCTCGACAGGCTCGGGAAGCACTTTGGCATGCTTAAGGCTGTTGACATGGTTCAGATTGACGAGAACGGACAGGTAATTGGGGGAAACAAAACAGCGGTCAACGCAGCAGGATTCATGATCCATAGTGCCATTCACAAGGCTCGCCCAGATATACACGCAGCTTGTCACACGCATTCGCCAGCGGGCAAGGCCTGGTCTACGTTTGGAAAACCGCTGGACATCATCAATCAGGATACCTGCAATTTTTGGGGTACCCAAGCAGTGTACACGTCCTTTGGTGGCGTTGTTCTGGATTCGGAAGAGAGTGAAAGGGTCGTGAAGGCCCTGGGAGCTACGGGCCGTGTGATGGTTCTTCAAAATCATGGTCTGTTGACAACCGGAAGGACTGTGGATGAGGCAGCGTATCTTTTCACTCTAATGGAGAAGTCCTGTGAGGTTCAGATAATGGTTGAGAGTACAGGTTTGCCCAAGAATCTCATTGGCGGCAAGGAAGCAGAGCTCACAGCCAAAGTTAACGCTGATCCGGTACGTTCACTTGCATTGTGTTTAACGTCAGTCAATGCTTACCAGGCCCTTATAGGAGACACTGTACACCGAGTTCCAGCCCGATTTCGAGTATGAGATCTGGAAGTCGCGGGGAGAACTTCAGAAAGGAGAATGAGCGAATAGTACATGCAGCGCTCACAACACCACGGAACTTTCTCTATTGACTTCCAAGTAGCTGAAAGTTTCCACTCCTGAAAGTAAAAGCCCCCAGAAACAGCTTATACCAGATCGATCTATCAGGCCAGCTCCTTGTAGCTTAATTCCTCACGGTTTCTCCGTGAGAATTTTCTGATGAACGTCTTTCCAATTCTTTTCCAACTCTCCCTTAACAAGGCTCACTAAGAAACGAGAGCACTGGGCGTTGACCTTCTCCTCCAATTCAAGGCCGCCGCCGCTCGCGTTTTGGATCCTCCACCGCGTCTCCATTAAGACGTTGAGTGGGCAGTATATGCGGACAAAACTTCCATCCGGTGTGAAGGTAAATTCGTATTCGCTTACACTCTTCTTTTCCAGCATGCCTTTGGGCAACGCCTTCGGAAGGTGTGTCGGTACAGTGTCGGTAACTGTATAGCACTCGGTTGCGGCGATGGAATCAATATCTTCGGGAACTGTAGGGGTAATTTTGGGCGTTCTGGGGTTCCAGTGAGTCAAGTTTGGGTCGCTTTTGATATGATTCTCCGCATCATGAAGTCGCGACAAGGCGTCCTCGCGGGACATGTGCTTGGGGACAGGTGTGACATGCGTCAAAGTTATCGTCGTATTAAGCATGTTTTTTTGCTTCTTAATTCAAGATGTACAAGAGGCTTTCCGTCTAAGATCCTGCGTTATATGATAAATACTGCGCTGATTGTAAACACGCGATGATGGATAATGATAACAAAGTCGATATAGGGCGGACAGGCGCGGATCTGTATCAAATAACAATGCTAAATTCGTCTTGCAGATAAAGTTTGAGTGCTTATTGGATGAATGCAAATTCCCGTTTGCTTCCGATAGTACTGGCTTGTGTTTAACCAAAGTCAATTGCATCATGAGACATTTAACGTATCATGAGATTGCCCCGAGCTAGTTGCACTCATGCGCCCAACCTTCAGGTTTCTCTATGCCGTTCCCGCAATATGAAGCATCTGACGCTGCACTACTCGAAGTTATTCTTGATTAAGCCTTTGGCGGGCTACTGTCTCAAAGTCCGTAGGGACTTTCGTCTTCTTTTACCGTCCGCTTCCTGACCTCACTTCTGATCGGGGTTGCCTACTTGGTGATATGGCAACTGCATTAAATAGCTAATCTTTCTTATAACAAATGAAACACATGCGTGGAATGTGGGAATTTGGCTTACTACTGTGATTGTGTTTGTGTCTATGTTTAGATAAACCAGGAGTCTCATGTAAGCGCTATTGAAACATAGTTAGGTCACCCTGAAGCACCCCGAAGATTGTCTCAGTAATATATACGATAGTACTTGATTGTTTTGGTTTGGAATGACAATATGACTCGTGAATGATAGTATTATTACCTTTACTGGCTAAAGACGTGGCGCAACATCAGACTTCAGGCTCTCAACAACTTCTGCTGCAGCTCGTTCTCCGCTCCTCACAGCGCCTTCCATATAACCCTTCCACTCTCCTGCCGTTTCTGTGCCAGCAAAATGAAGACTTCCTACCGATTGTCTCAGTGCATCGGCGCCCAGGGTATCAAGGACTCCGGGTGGGAGAGACGTGCATGGGCAACCCCATCCAGAAAATTCATCGTCAACCCATTCGAAAAGAACCATACGTAGAAATTCTCCACGAATATTTTTCTTTCCAAATAGTTCACCAATCTGGGCAAGAAGATTATTCTCGCGTTCAGCAGTTGGCAGAGTTGCCCAAGCCTTGCCAGGCTCGCCGGCCATGAAACATGTCAGAACGAACTTTCCGTCAGCAGGACTACTCGTGTCGCGAATTACGGATGCCGGGCCGATGAAAGATTGTGCCAAACCACAGAAGCCCTTATAAATCCAGAACGGTGATCGGAATTCCATCATGGCTTTGGTGTAATAACCGTAGGTCTGGGATTCGACCCAGGCTATCTTCGCTTGCGGCAGGCTTGGAGTGAAGGACATCGTCTTGAGAACCGGACCAGGTACTGTCGTGATAACCTTTCTACCGTTGTAAAGGATCCCACTAGCTTCCAATCTCACAGATCGGTTTCCATCCTGGACGAGTGCTTGAACAGGGCTCGATAGGCGAACAGTCTCCTCTGGTAAGGACGACGCTAGTCCCTTGGAGAACAGCTGGGTGCCTTGGCGAACGCGCAAAAACTGTCCTCCATGTTTTCGATCTGAGCGCATTTGCAACAGGCCGCCGCCGGACTTGCAATAGTTGAGAAAGTAAAGTGCCGATATGTCTTTAGGCTCCTGGCCTAACATAGCTCTTGTCCACACTGTGGCTGTGGCCAACGCAGTGTCATTGGCACCTCGGGACTTCAAATACGCTTCGAATGTCAGCGAATCAAGGGTAGCATCTTTGGGTCTGAAAGTGTCCAGTGCTTGACAATCAGCTTCGACCATGTCGCGGATTTGGGCTAAGTGGTCGCGGGTTAACGCGTCGAACTGTTCGGATTTCATTAGTTATTGCACGATGGCATAAAGTTGTATGATAGACCCTGGGACGTACCATGGGCAACTCCCCATACGGAAAGGGAACACATTTGCCGTCGAATTCTTGGAGCACACAATTCCCGCTGGTATTTTGTTCAATCAACTCGGCGCCGTACTTTTTCGCCAGCTCGTACATTCTGCTCTGGTTGGTATCGTTGATCCAGGCTGCTCCGAGGTCGAACACTCCACTAGCACCCTCATTCTCCATCGGCTGGCTCCAGGTCTTGCCGCCCACACGGTCGCGGGCCTCTAAGACCACGCAAGTAAGGCCGGCGCTCTGTATTCTTTTAGCAGCCGAGAGGCCCGCGAGCCCCGCACCGATGATGACGACATCATAAGACTGTTGAACGGAGGGGATGATTCGTGGAATCGTAGAGACCTCCGGTAGAGCAACCACTGCGTTGATCTCGATCAACCAATTTGGAGCTGCCAGCTTCTGCACAGGAACAAGTGTCATTGCAGGACGGTGCTTCCCCAAGAACCGTTGAATGTGACGGGCATGTTGTCGCTTCGTAGCATCGTAGTCGACGATGTAGAGCGTAATACTTGCGATGTGCGATACAGTCGTTCCAGAGGCAATGATGACTTTTCGTAGGTTGAGCAAAGCCAGGTGAATTTGAGACTCGTAATTCGTGGGCACCTGCCCATCTTTCATAGCACCCGGCAAGCCGGAGACGTGTACGAGCGACCCAGTGCGGGTAATTGTTGCCGGGGCATAGTACGCTGGAGTCGTGGTTGATAAATCAACAGATTCAACAAGTCTATTCATCTTAACCGTATAGATATTCGATCGCGATGCAACAAAATGGCTAAAATAAAACAAGGAACCAAAGTTCAAACTTTGGAGCGATTCCTGAGCCTGAAAAGATGGTCTCTAGTCCACAGAGTATGCAACAGGACTGCCAAAGCTTCGACTACATTTCTAGTGACGAGATAAAAAAAAAGATGACAAACTTTCTGCAATGAATCCATTATGTGGCTTTCTCATATTGGGTATCCCCACGTTGTCGTCTTCATGAAACGTAGTCTGTCGTTATCTTTCAATTGATGCTGCTGGAAAAGGCATTTGACAGCGATGTTAAGCTCCACTCATGCTGGTCAATTTTAAACCCAATTTGGATACCTGGCTGCGCGTGCATTCGTCAGACCTTCGATCGCTTATCAAGCAGGTGACCCAGTCAGATCAACGGATCGCTCTTTGTCTCTTAGTTATCGGTTGTCGACAACCGAGGCTACAATAATTGCCCGCGGTCTTCTTATCTACAAATCTATCGAAACCAATCGTTGGAAACATCACTGATAGTCCAGCATCCTTCAATGATACATCATCTTGATGCGAGAGGCGGTTGATTTCCATTGTTGCCCACTATTTACCCACATCTCTCGACCAGTCACGCTGGAGTGTTTATTGTATTCACATTGGTCTGAGGACGAAAGTACATGACCCAATTGGCATTCCATGCCTTGCCCATGTGTTCCCTCTAGACCATCACATCATGACCCCTTGCATCGAACGGAGATGACACATCTGTCATTGGAACCAAGTGAGTGGTAGCCAGCGCAAATGAAAAGGCAGTTATTATATTCTTTGGAACGGGGTTCATAGCCTCAGTAGTCATGTTGAATGGTTATTACGGCACACAGGAAGTCAAAGCCAGCACGGTCTCAGGGTTAGATTTTCCATGCTATATAAAAACACATGTCTTTGCTGTATGATTGTATTGTCGAAGTTCTTATCCAACACAGAGATAGATTCTCTCTAGAACGTTTCCGCTACTATAATTCAGCCCATCACATAGCGAAGTCCTTCAATACCTCATCCACAAGCTTGGCGGCTTGGAGCACTTCTTCGTCATGAAAGTGTTTCCCGACCAGCTGTAAGCAGATTGGAATGCCGTGAAAAAGCTCCGCATCATCTTTCCAAACCTGAGATTAGCAAAGTCTGCTCGCCTTTGGATGGTTCACTACCAGTGAGTTAACTTACAAGCCTTCCATTCGTTCTCGTCCTGTTCATCTCTAGGTTTGTAAGCATTGTCTCTCAAGTCGACGGCTTTGTCAACTTTTAGCCCACTAGGGAGAATTGCCGCTGGCTGATCCAGAATATTCCAGATACTGGTGTATCCCCAATACTTGGCACCGCCCTGCAGCACACCAGCGCCTACATAAGCCGGACAAAGAATAAAATCTACCCCTTTCTGCTTCATCAGAGCGTGGTATTGCCTTCTATAAGTCTCCCTCTTATAGTTCAGATCCCAATTCTCCGCCACAGTGAGTGGCTCAGCCCTTGAAAATCCAAAGGCATGGTGCGTGAGGGGGAGTGTGGGTTCGCCACTCTCAGCAAACGTGTCGAGATATGGCTTCGGTCCCTGGGGAAAGTATAAAGCAGACTTCAAAAAGGGGTCAGCTGGTTCAAATGCGACTGTAATGTACCAAGTCCCCCAAGTTGACTCACAATAATCTCCCATCCACGGCCGTGATCGTAGGGCTCCCAGTCCACCACGTTGATGCCCGATTTTCTTAATTTTTCTGCCGCAGTTCGAAGAGCACGAAGAACAGGAGGGTGAGGTTTCACGCAACTGACTTAGTTAGCGCCCTAGAGTTCTCCAACGCAAGGCAGTATGACATACCCATCGTCAAGCAAGAGTCCAATTGTGATGTTCTTACCAACATTCACCTGCCTCCATGGCACTGGAACTAATGTTGTTTCAGTATCCCATGGCTCTGCTGCAAGCACTGCACTCATGAACAAGTCTAAATCCTTGACGCTTTGACCCAACGGCCCTACAACACCACGAATGCTTTCCTGGCCGGCAGTAATACCAAAATTCCCCAGATTAGGGACGCGTAAAGCAGTAGGCCGAAGCCCGTAGCAACCGTTGAAAGCAGCTGGTATGCGAATACTGCCGCCAATATCAGTACCAACACCAATGACAGAGCATTTTGCCCCAACAGATACCCCCTCGCCTCCCGATGACCCACCGGGAGAGCAAAGGAGGTTGTGTGGGTTCAGTGTCAGGCCGGTAATGTTGTTGTTACAATCCAAGTGCTGTAAGGGTCAGCACATGGTTACCGATACGAATGACATAGGCTCTATGTGATTGCTATAGCGCCTACATACCATAAGAGATTGAGGCTGATTTGTTCGGACATGTATCACAGCGCCAGCTTTCCTCAGAATCTGGATTGAGAGCGCATCGTCGTCTGGGATGTTTGTGATCTTCGACACAAACCCTGCGTGCGTAATGTGACCACCCATGCCAATATGTTCCTTGGATCAACGAATTAGTATCGATGACTGATGCTTAGAGTTACGTTTATAGTTAAGCTGACTTTGACCGAGATAGGGATACCATGGAGGGGCCCTGCTAGCCTCCCTGTGTTTTGGAAATGGGCATCAAGCTCATCTGCTTTTTTTAGTGCTTCCTCGGCTAATATTTCTGTAACAAAGTTGGTCTTGCAACAAAAAAAAACAAAGTTAGCATTACGGCCATTGATACATGGCTGTTAACCTACCAACTGGTGTATAATGGTTGTTCGTTTCAGGAATGCAGTGACAACCTGTCTGACAGTCCATTGACCGCTCTTATATTTTGTTTGCAAGGCAGCTGAATCTTGTTCTGTCATCCGTAGCTCTTCTTCTGTCAAGATTCCTGACTCATATGGAATGTTTTGGACATTCAGAAGAGTCTGTGATGGGAGTCGGTCTTCGGGAAGCAGATACTCCTTTGGTATGGACTTGCGCTGAATATCGACGCATCTCTGCGAAAGATCTTCCCAAGGCGTTGAAAAAGATACAATAGTCATTTTGTGGTCTTAGGGGAAGCAAAAAGGTTTCAAGCCAGTGAGTGCCCATAGATCATTCAGGCATGAGAACAACGTGCCTACAGCATTGGCGCAGGAAGCCTCTAATCAATCCTATGTAGTGGTCATTTTCACCTGATAGCGGCTCACCGTCGATAGCAGCTCTGATAGCGCTAGCTTCAAGCCTCTTTACCTATCGCTGTCAACTGCCAATTTGGTATAGGGTGGACTCCATACCAACACGTCTTTCCGTAACCTTGCACGAGGGGACTCCGCTCCAAGCAGGCGCGTCAAAATCGTTGGACCAGGGGATGTAAGGGTACCTAGATCAGTAACTACCTCCCCAAATCAGGGCAATCGTTCTCCTATCTTTATCTGGAGCTACAAATCTGTGCTTTAGGAAATGTCACATCCTGTTATCGCAAAACATGCGGCCGCTGCCCAACCGCAGCATGCAATCTGTTGGGGTCCAGGAAGTCTTATCAATGTGCCCCACAAACTGTTGTCACACCTAGTAATGTTTGCAGGGCGCATGGTATCCACTCACCGAGACAGTTGTACCGTGAGCCGTGCACAGATAGACATAGGTACTCAACTTGAATTGATGGGCTGTTAAAAGTCGGGAATGATCACATAGCTTGGTTGATCTGCGATGAGGCGCTGATAAGTAGCGGAAGGTGTTCACGCTCAAATATCAGCTTGAATTCCGACAACCCTTGTGAAAGTAAGAGTTGTAGTCAGCTCTGGATTTGACAATCAGTCATTGCAAACAGCACCTTTCTGCTGCAGAAACTCTTTTTCGAATCCATTCAAGTAAGTTGGGCTCATTCACCAAATCGGCAGTATGGAGAACGAGAATGCCCTTCCGCCGGGCACTTCAAGGCTCATTGACGTAGATGGTTCCGTCATCACCAAGCATGCTTCTGGGTCAGACGAGCAGGACATCGTTCTCATTCCTCGTCCATCTGATGATCCAGAAGACCCACTCAACTGGACAAAGCGAAGGAAATTGTTGGCAACTTCTTGCGTCGTTGTTTACACTGTAATGATCGCTATTCCCAGCAGTGCAGTTTACTCTGTTGTGACACCTATCAGAGCGGCAACCGGTCTATCCTTGGAAGACATCAATAACGGAACAGGAATCATGGCAAGTGATAAGACAACATACCCCACCAATCACCAATCCTAACTGTCTGATCATAGTTTCTGTTCTATGGGTGGGGATGTTTGATCTGGCAGCCGTTTGCACTCCAATATGGCAAACGACCAGCATATCTCGCGTCACTTGTGGCCAACATTGTACGTTATATAACCGGCCTTGTCACGGAGTTGTCACTCACAAAGATCGTTTTAGGCGATCCTGGCCACAGCGCCGATGTGTACGACAAAGAATACTTACTTGGCAAATCGAATCTTGCTAGGGCTTTTCGGAGCACCAGTCGAGTCTCTTTGCGAAATTTCAATCACAGACGTTGTGAGTTGTTGCTTGAGCCTAAAGACTGTGTATTCTGATTGAACACAAATAACTAACTGCAACATAGTGGTTTGCTCACCAACGACCCAAGTATCTCGCCTTGTACGGTTGGGGTCTATCGATGACAGGCAAGCTGGCACCCATGCTATCAGGCTTCATTAACGTCGGCATGGGCTGGAAGTGGACTTTGGTAAGCTCACCTCAAGATTTCATGTCGCTGTCAATGATTTAACCAACATTTGGTCATAGTGGTGGTGTGCCATTTTCAACGGCATTGCTTTCGTTTACTGTTTTCTATTTATGGAAGAGACAAACTACGACAGGCCAGCCAGACCGGTTACCGACAGTGCCGCCTTAGTCTGTGAAGCGAGCACCGCAGAGACCCAGAATTTCAACAAAGTGGATGAGAAAGACCGGAATAAGTCTGAAGAGCAAGACTCATCGAGTCACCACCCTATCGACAGCGAGACGGGGCAGATATTATACCCACGCAAGAGTTTCCTTCAGAAGCTCAGTATTAAGGACAAGCGCAGACCCAATCGCATGTTGGACATTGCGCTTGGTGGCCTGACCGGCTTCACATATCCATCGGTTGTTTATGCTGGGTATGACATGATGTTCTGCTTTTCTAGTAACGCGCTTGCTAATTCTCTCTTAGCCTTATGTAT
This sequence comes from Colletotrichum spaethianum, assembly GCF_022836535.1. Taxonomy (NCBI): domain Eukaryota; kingdom Fungi; phylum Ascomycota; class Sordariomycetes; order Glomerellales; family Glomerellaceae; genus Colletotrichum; species Colletotrichum spaethianum. The sequence continues at coordinate 385,901 of NW_026054780.1, read as the reverse complement.
GGCGCCAACAATTTAGTGTGGTCGGGTGTACAGAATGCGACGGCTGGAACTGTCTATACCACAATGTATGGATTCTCTACCGCCGGCGTCGCTGCTGCATATGCTGGTGGTCTTTTAGGAACTATGGTCGGGTACGTGTTTTGAAGTTGCGTCATTGAATCCAAGCACACAGCAGCTGACTTATATATCTCACATGCAGCGGTTATTACTGTGGAAAAGTCGGCCGAATTCTGACGCTTCGACTTGCACGCCGCAACCACGGCATTTCCGAGTCCGAACATTCGTTATAGCTGTTCTCAGCGTCAATGTTTCTCGTTCCGTTCAGCATGCTTTTGTACGGCCTCGGCGTGACCTATCACGTTCACTGGATAGGCCTCGTCATCTCTCAGTTCACTCTGGCGATCAACAACGCTCTATCTGTGGCGGGTTCACTTGGCTATGCCATTGCCTCGTATCCTCAACTCAGTGGTGAGATGATCACGACCTGTGTCATTATTCGCAATACTATGAGTTTTGCTATCAACTACGGCATTACTCCCTGGTTGAACCACATGGGATATCGTGACACCTACATCATTGTCGCAGTGATTGGGTTTGTCTGGAATGCCAGCATTTTCATTGTGACCAAATATGGCAGGCAGGTTAGGGAGAGGAGTGCAAAGAGGTATTGGCGACACGTAGCAAGGGCACATGCCAAGGGTTTAAGTCATTGAGTCCACCGATGGTAAGCCAAAGCCAATGACACGAAGAAAACTCTAGGTTCAACAACTCATCCGAAAAGACACCGATTGAATCATCTGTAGCGTATATTGAATCAGGCTTAGCGATAATGACAACATCATAGTTTTAAGTTGGTAATGAACCTCCCAAAGCATTAGGTTCCTAAAATATTAGACATTGAGACATGCCTAAATTAGATTTGTAGGTATCTTCTAACGAAGTTGAGAGTACAACTGCCGTCAGAATATTCTGTAAGTGCTTGAACCTAAGGTTTCTGATATTAAAGTACAAAAGGCGTTTTATACGTGCATGCCGACTTGTTTCAGACTAACTAATCCCTTCCGCATGTAACCCATAAAACATTTCTCTCCTGTGGATACTTAGAAGCGCTACGCTACTCATAGTCTCAAGCAACTCCCCTGACATTTGTTTTTGGTTGAACATCACCAAGACAGCCTTTGGCCTGTCTCAGCCTCCGCACCTGCTGGAATCCAGAAGACTATCCAGAACCGCTATCAAGTTTGAGCTCGCGGACTTTCTCAGGCGATTGATTCAACGGAACGATATTCTGACTCTTAACATATACTTTCGGTTGTTAAGTAAGTGTGATCTAATGTTATAGGTTGCTTGAGTTCTTGGAGTGAAAGAAGACAAGGATATTTGTTGAATGGATTCTCACTTCCTGAGAGAACCCGTGTGTACGATCGTACTCGGGTTAAAGTTAGGGGTGAACCAAAGATGTTGGAATAACAGCACTAGCTGGTTGTACGACATGCACGACTCAAGGACACACATCATGGCAGAGGGCACAGACTGGATATTCGGCCCTCGGTTATCCATTGAGGGGATCAAAAGTATATTCATGCCGAACTGACTCAGGGACGTACGAGATCATATATCTCGTGTACGAAAGCCAAGTCTTGTAGTTAGGAAGATAATCACGGAAAATATATCTTTGGTTCACCCTAACTTTTAACCCGAGTACAATCGTACAAACGGGTTCTCTCAGGAAGAGAGAATCCATTCAACAAAAAGATATATTTTCTGTGATTATCTCCCTAACTACAAGACTTGCTTTTCATACACAAGATATATGATCTCGTAAGTCTCTGAGTCAGTTCGGCATGAATATACTTTGATCCCTTCAATAGATAACCGAGGGCCGAATATCCAGTCTGTGCCCTCTGCCATGGTGTGTGTCCTTGAGTCGTGCGTGTCGTACAACCAGCTGGTGCTGTTATTCCAACAATATCGGTTATTTAGACTAGCTCCACAACTCGGTTCTCAGCGAGGGTTGTACGTTAAAGTGAACAAGGTTTACCCATTTCATAATAGCCAGTTCTCCTTGTTCTGATGCAGTGCTTTCACGTACCGTTTGCTGAAACTTCTGAAATCTTTTTATAACGGAGCGAGAAGTTGCTGCACATGCAGACTGTTCCGCTTGTGCACTCGACTGCAAAACTTGGTCCTCTGTCATGTTCTCATCGACTAAGCCACATTCTTGTTGTCTATAGACTTGCAAGGTTAGTTCGATGCAGTATTTTTGGGCGTCGCAACCATTGCACCAATTGAAGAATCGTCTGCGGTAGTTGATCTCCATATCGTTCGGCTTGTGCGGGAAAAGTGGATATAAGCAACTTTGAAGGTTGTAGATCAACAAATTTGAATCTGATGTCTCGGGTCAATACTGCCCGGGAGGAGGGACTACCCAATAGAAATAAGAGAGTGTATGTTCGCCTCAAAGAGGATGAGCCAGATTTCGCATTATCCCAAGCCAAGTCTAAGATCATGGGAATGGTTCAGAAGCTTACCCTCAAATCCGTCGCCGCCTTAGCCGGGTTTTCCGCACTTACACAGGCCAAAGATTATACGCCATTCGTTGACCCTTTTCTAGGCACCGAAGGCCCTACACCAGGATCTTCGTACCAAGGCGGCAATTTTTTCCCCGGTGCAACCGTGCCTTTTGGGGCAGCAAAAGTTGGACTGATACTACGAGATGGGACACTCGTTACCAGGCAAACTTAGGTTAAACTGTGGAGGGAAACGTCACCGCCATTTGTATGCTGCATGTCAGCGGAACTGGTGGTGCGCCCACTTATGGTTCGATTTCCCAGATGCCTCTTACATCGCTCGAGGGCATGAATCTGTTAGACAACATAACTTATATGTAGCCGAGAGTAGGGCATGATATTGCCGAGGTTGGGTACTACAAGACATCAATTGAAAGTGGTGTCAAGGCCGAGATGAGCGCTCATATGCACACCACAATAATTAAGTACGAGTTTCCTACCGATGGGGGCCGTCATGTCCTGGCTGATCTAAGTCATTACCTGCCTACTCGTGGCATAGAATCTCAATGGTACAGCAACGGGTCGACTAGAGCACAGACACAACGGCTCTTGGTACTCTGGATACGGTGACTACAGGGGAGGCTGGGCTTTGAGTGAGTTGCGGGAATTCCTACACATGTGTCATGACTAAAATATTTAGGTGGTGATTTCAAGGTGTACTTCTGCGGACAGCGTACCTGATAATGCGGCCCTCTTTTCTGGGATCTATACGGACCCATATTGGCCAAAAGTTACAGATGTCAAGCCATTCTTCATTTACGGTACGTCAATCCACGGGGGGTAGAGGGCTATCAATACGCCAACCGGTTTGGAGGCCTGTTTTCTTTCCCTTCAAACGTGTCTATCTTGGCGTCCAAAACAGTAAGTGAGACAAAGGCCTAGTGGAACGATGAAGTGCTCTCGAAGATCGACATCAAGACCCGAAACGCGACTCAACTAGAAATGTTTTATACTGGACTTTATCACGCACACCTAATGCCACCCGATCGCACTGGTGAGAACCCCCATTGGACATCGGACGAGCCCTATTACGATGATTTTTGTACCTTTTGGGATACTTTTCGCTGCACACATGCACTTGTGTCTCTGATTCTGCCTAACCAACAAGTCGATATGAGTAAGTCTAATCACGTCTAATAATCATACTATTGCTTTTTTCTAAGAGCACTCAGTTCGAGCCATGATCGACATTTGGCGACACGAGCGTTTCTTGCCTGAAGGTCGCAGCCACAACCACAACGGTCGAGTTCAAGACGGATCCAACTCTGACAATGTTCTCGCCGACGCTTACGCCAAAAGATCGACAAGAAAGGTTTCATCAATTGGACTGACGGTTATGCTGCCGTGCGCACCAATGCCGAAATCCAACCCTATCACAACTCTTACTTCAATGACCCGATTGGAAGTACCAAAGAAGGCAGAGGTGCCTTGGATGACTGGAAAAGGTATGATCGTATTTCTGTCAACTACGGCAGAAGTGTGAGCAAGACCGTGGAATATTCTCTGAACGACTTTGCTGTGTCAAAAATTGCGAAAGACGAAGCGCCCGAGGATGTCACAATTTACCTGAATCGTTCCACGTAAGACTTACTGTTTTCTTCGAAGACCTTATATATATTAACAAGAACAGTGGATGGCAAAAGATCTGGATGAAGGATGCTGCGACTTTAAACTTCACTGGCTTCCTTGCTCCGTCAGATACCAAAGGCTCGGTGCTCGAGGGTTACAATCCACTTGAGTGCCAAGAATGCGATTGGCAGGCTGTTTCATAAGAGGGAACTCCATGGGAGTACAGTTTTACTGTGCCTCACGATATGTCAACTTTAATATTCCTAATGGGTGGCCCCGTCGCATTCGAGCGCCGATTTGACATGAGCTTTGTTCCTGGTTTAGCAGAACAAGATCAGGGGAATAACGGCATTGGGAACATGATTTATAATCCGGGAAATGAGCCCAGCTTCATGACACTATTTCTCTACAACTACATCAGGCGCAAGCAGTGGAAAAGTGTGATGCGAAGTACGTTCGTCGTCGACAAATACTATCACGTCGGAGCGAGTGGCATACCCGGGAACGATGATGCTGGAGGCATGAGCAGCTGGCTGGTGTGGAACATGCTTGGCTTCTACCCAGTCGTCACTCAGCCGGCTGACCTAGTTCTGTCCCCTCGCTTCGAGGATATCCGCATCCGGCTCGGTGAGGTAGGCGGCATATTGTGTATTACCGCCATTGGGCTTGAAGAGGGCCTACATCCAAAGTCTTAAAGTGAATGGCAAGAAGTGGAACAAGAGCTATTTCACACATGAGGATATCCTGGGAGTCAACTACGAAGGAGGTTTGCTTGAGTTTGTAGTAGGTGCAGAGCCACAGCAATGGGACTCAGGTGGACTACCACCCAGCCCCGGTGCTTTGTAACTAGCGGTGTCATTCTGAATTACAGCTGCAGTATGGATGCTTCAGTGGATTGTTAGCATGTGGAAGAGTGTATATCTTTGATTGATCATGACTAATGTTGCAGTTGATAACACAGATTTATAAGTCAGGATACCCACTTTCGGATCACCCCCACATCCGGATCACACAAAATGCCGCATCTCTGCTCCCAGCCTCCTATTTATAACTATCGCAACTTTTACAACTATCATCTAAATAAGCTCCTTTTTTCACCTTATCTTTTTTTTGACCTTATGACCCAGTATACAGAGCATGAAGTTATCCAGGCGCAGGAAGCTGTTGCCAGCAGTATCAGCGTGCGCAAAGCAGCCCAGACCTATGGGATCCCATACACCACCCTTCAACGCCATCTAACTGGCGCGCAGTCTAGGGCAGCAGCTTTTTCTGACTTCCAGAGACTCTCTGTTAGTCAAGAAGCTAAGCTGGCCAGCTGGGTGCAGATCCAGGCTGATCTTGGGCTTGCGCCAACACATCAGCAAGTTAGAGAATTTGCTTAGCGTATCCTGAATGCGATAGGAGATACTTAGCCTCTAGGGAAGAGATGGGTGAATGCCTTTATACGAAGAAACTTATTTATTAAGGTCTAGAGAAGTTGATCTATTGATTCTAGACGTGTTAATAGGGTATCTACTGAGGTTATTAGGGACTAGTTCAGATATCTTGTGATCCCAGCTATATTAGCTGTCTAATTAGCTAACAGATATAACATGGATGAGACTGGTATCCTTGAGGGTTAAGGAGTAAATGGGCTGGTGCTAGGTAGGGCAGAGACTAAGTTTATGCAGAAAAAGTAGCCTGGATTGTGAGCCTGGGTATCTATTATTGAGTGCATTTTAGCTAAAGGCTTGGTATTATATCCTCTTGTGATATATAAGGGTAAGATAGTTGTTACGACCCAGGAAAGCGTTGGTTAACGTAACCACCTGGAACGAACCCACGAGGGACCAGGGGACATTCGGGCTCATGTATGCATGATCACGGCGCTTACGGGCAAGGGTCGGAACGGAAGAACTATGGACAGATCACGTGATGATAAGAAAGTGATCAAGAGATAAGGTGATCACTGGGAGCGATCACCAAGTGAGCAGCTCACCCCGGACCCACTCTAGTTGATCACCATCAACAGCATCACGATAGGGAGACATCAGTATATAGACAGGACTTGAGCCTGGGGCTCAAAGACTCTCCATAGCTCTTCAGCAATCAACTTCGTGATTCACTCTCTCATAAGTGACTCTTAGATTATCCTTCTGTTGTGAAGCTATAAAGCTATCTACGCCTAGACGTGCCTGACTGATCACCAGACACCAACAGACCAGCAAGATTACCAACAAGACTTACCTTACTGTTACCGAGTATCGACCTCAGCTGCCTATTAGCAGAAAACACCACTGTCGGATATCTGACCGTAACACTTTGATTGCTCCTGTTTAGTAAGTTGACCTTGATACTCACCAAACAGTAACGATGTCCTCCAAAGCCACCCCGACTTCATCTAGCGGATCCAAGGGAAAGGCGGTCGCACCCCCTAAACCCATGAGCTTGGACCAGGAAATGAAGGGCGCCGAATCCTCTAGCGACGAGGACGACAATGCTGAAATGGCCAAGCAACTCAAGAAGGCCCACAAGGACATCGCGGACATGCAACAGATGTTCAACAACAACGCGGCACTCCTTGACCAACTTCGGGCTGAGGTCCAGCAAACCAACAATCTCAGGGAAGAAGTTCGCACTCTCCGAGCTGCTGCCAACATCATCTCGACCCCAGTGGATGGGCGGGAAAAACTCAAGCTCAACTCCCCCACCACCTACGACGGGACCCCTGGAACGCTTAAAGGATTCTTGATACAGGTCAGGACCTACCAGACGTTTCACTCTGGCAACTTCCGTACGGAAACGGAGAGAATCATCCATGCAGGCACCTTCTTCAGAGGACGAGTCCTCTCTTGGTTCGAACCCTACCTAGAAGACTACCTGGACAGTGAGACGCTGGAGCACTGCAACCTAGAGACCCAGCAAATCTTTGGGAGCTTCGCAGGATTCGAGTACGCCTTGAAATCCTTATTCCAGGACCCAGACGAGAAACGACAAGCCGAGCGAGACTTGGCAAATCTCAAACAAACCAAGTCAGCCACCAACTACGCTGCAGAGTTCCGAAGAATCTGCGCACGACTTGATTACACCGACGACACCAAGATCTTCATGTTCTACCAAGGACTTAAGGAAGAAGTAAAAGACGAGCTATCCAAGCTCGACCGACCCAACGACTTCCTACAATACGTGGAAATCGCAGTCAGAATCGATACCAGGCTGTACGAACGGCGAAAGGAAAAAGGAGAAGCACGCCGCCCTCAGCCGAATACCAGCAAAAAGTATGTGCCGCAGGGACCTAGGAACTCGCAACCCAACTCGTACTGGCAGAACAACCAACAACACAGTAAGCCGAGCACCTCCTATGGGCAACACAGCGGACCCATGGACGTTGGTGCTGCAACCAGGAAGCCTCACCAGAACCACCGGGATCCGAAGGACTTCAAATGCTACAACTGCGAGAAGCCCGGCCACATAGCTAGAGACTGCAAACAACCTAAGCGACTCCAGAACCGACCCGTACCTGAAGGCACTAGGAAAGCCAACGTAGCAAGAAGGGAAGTTCCCCACGAACAAAGGAACTGGACCACCTGCTTCGACGACAACTGTTTAGTTCATCAAGAACTGAAAGAGCAAGCCGGATGGTACCCACAACAGCCCAAACCCAGAACTGTGGCAATCTCCCGACGAACCCAGAAAGGAGGCCACCCAGAACAAACCACGGTTCAGCAACTGGAGCAACGAAACCAACAGCTAATCACCAAGCTCATCCGAGCCAAGGAAGCTGCACAAAGCAAGGAAGACAACCCCTGTATGCCCGACACCCTGAAAGTCATCGAGGAACGACTCCAACTACGCATACAAGCCCAAGGGAACTTCCAGAAACAATGGGCACTCGAGGAGGACCTCGAGAACGCTCTCAAGGAGGAAAGGAGCATCAAACCTGGGAAGCCCACTAAGATAGTAGCCGTGGGACGGAAGCAACCACGACGACCCAGATTTTCTCCTCCAAAACTCGGGTTCAGGGAACCCACACCCCAGGAGTCGATTGAAGTACTTGGCGAGAAAACAAGCTCTGAAGAAGAACATGAGGAATCGCTTGATGAGTTCGAACCCTCGAGCAAGCTCGAAAGAAAGGCTGCCAAGCAACTCATGGATCTCAGAAGATCAAGCCAAACCTCTACGCAATCGACATCCTACAAGGATATTGAGAAGAAAACCAGGACGATTACATTCACACCATTCTCAGAAGAAGAAGAATCCTCTGACGAATCGGACCCTGGACGAGAAGTCTTCCGTGAAAGGGAAGCACAGCTCTACGAGGCCAACCAAAGCCCAACTCATTACGACCCGGACGAACCAATAGCTGCGCAAGCGAATGTCGACTTCAGCGACGACCCGATGGTCAAAAGGGCTTGGCCCACCAAAAAGGACTACCCTGAGTACCGACCACAGTACGAAAAGAATGAGGACGATCAAGAAGTCTGGTTCTATGGAACAGACGATACCGGAATCGACGGGAAACCAGTAGTATCCGTCCTAGAGGAACCTATATTCGGAGACCACGAGTACCTCGACCAAAAACACGCACGCCACACCGAAGTATTCTGGGCCGATTGCATCTACGACGAATGCCAGTTCCACCTCCAGGACAAGGAACTTAACGACTTCTTCCCTCGACGAAGGAAGCAGCAGCCGATTCCCATGATCTACCTCCACCACCAACTCGGCACATGGATAGTCAAGGAATTCAAAGCGAGCTGGTTACACATGCAACCCAGTCCGGAACACCCGGTTCTGTGCTACAACGGACTGATCAAACACTGGTCCAAATGCATGCACGACGAATGTATGATGCATTACGTAGGCAAAGCCAAAACCTGGAGAACCCAGATTAGGGAACAAACCCCCCCGAGATAAAACCGGTGGACATGAAGGGGAAGCAAGCCCACCGACACTACTCAAAAAACTAGGGACGCCAACTGCACAGGGACAGCAGAAGGCGACACTGAGGAAGTCCCTATACCTCGCCACGACGACAGACGCCTCACACCTGGTTCTGAGCGTCTACATCGAAGGACAGCCCACTCAGGTCGTAATTGACAGTGGAGCACAAGCAAACCTGATGTCACCACGACTGGTGAATCAACGAGGAATCACATGGAGATTCAAGGAGGAACCATACACCCTGCAAAACGTGGAAGGAGAAACAGTTGAGTACGGTGGAGGCACCATTGACAGAGAAACCGCGCAACTCTCTATGGTTACCCATGACCGTCAAGAACATCTGATCTTCGACATAGCACAAATAGGAGACATGGATGTCATCCTTGGAATCCCATGGTTACGACAACACAACCCGAGCATAGATTGGAGAACAGGCCAACTCCAATGGAGAGATTCGACTGCGAGGCAGCGTTGCAAGCCGCAACCCCCGAGTGAATCAAAGCGACACAGATACGTCGCATACGTCAAAAGAATCGAGCCCACGAAGGACGAACAATTCGAACAATTCATCAACGATCAACGAGAGGAAGAACGCCTCTCTCCGATCCCAGAACAATACCGCAAGTACACCAAACTCTTTGCTGAAGAATTGGAAACCGGCTTGCCTGAACATAGCTCGTACGATCACGAGATCCCGCTCAAAGAAGGAGCACACCCGAAGTTTCACAAAATCTACGGACTGAATGAAACGGAACGCGAGGCACTTGACAAATACCTCGAAGAAAACCTACGCAAAGGTTACATCCGACCATCGACATCCCCTGCAGGATACCCAATATTGTTTGTACCAAAGAAAAATGGCAAACTACGACTCTGCGTGGATTACCGACAACTCAACGATATTACAATCAAGAACTGCTACCCGCTACCTCTTATCTCAGAATTACGAGACCAGCTGTACCACGCCAAATGGTTCACAGCCATCGACCTCAAAGGAGCCTACAACCTGATCAGGATGAAGGAAGGCGAGGAGTGGAAGACTTGCTTCCGCACCAGGAAAGGCAACTTCGAGTATCTAGTCATGCCTTTCGGACTCACCAATGCACCCGCCACCTTCCAGACAATGATCAACCACGTCCTGAGAGAATTTATAGATGTGTTCGTTGTCGTCTACCTAGACGATATACTCATCTACTCTCGTACCCCCGAGGAACACGAGAAGCACGTTCACACCGTACTCCAACGACTACAAGAAGCCAAACTACTAGTCGAACCCGAAAAGAGCGTATTCCACAGTCAACGAGTCGACTTCTTAGGATTCACCATCACACCAGGAAAGATCCGGATGGAAAATGGAAAAATCGCGGCCGTCAAGGACTGGCCCCGACCTCAAAATGTCAAGGACATCCAATCCTTTTTGGGATTCGTCAACTTTTACCGACGATTCCTCAAAGGATATTCCGCCAAAATCAACCCCCTCATCAAGCTCACCAGAAAGGACGTACCCTTCGAATGGACCGAAGAACAAGAAAAAGCCTTCGAAGAAGTCAAGCAACAAGTTTGTTCCGAACCAGTTCTGATAATCCCAGACCCAAGAAAACCCTTCGAACTGGAAACCGACGCTTCAGACTACGCCATCGGTGGACAACTCGGCCAACGCGACGATGAAGGAAAGCTACACCCTTGCGCTTTCTTCTCTCGAAAACTTAGCGGAGCCGAGCTCAATTACCAAATCCACGACAAGGAACTCATGGCAATTATCGAAGCTTTCCAAGAATGGAAACCTCAGTTATCCGGGACCAAACATGAAGTCAAGGTCTACACCGACCATAAGAACCTCACTCACTTCACCACCTCTAAAGTCCTCAACAAACGACAGATCAGATGGTCTGAATTCCTGTCAGAATTCAACTTCAGAATCATCTACGTCAAAGGATCTGAGAACGGAAGAGCTGATGCCCTAAGCCGAAGACCGGACCACGAAACCCCGGTACCAGAAGAAACCCAAGTCATCCTCAAGGAGGACAAGAACGGTGACCTTGTCCCAGCACAGAAACTCATTATGATCGGTACCCGTGTCAATACCAGCACGACTGGCAGGATGACACCTGAACAGATCATGGAGATTCATAGTGCTAGGGCCCACGGACACCAAGGAGTTACCAAAACATTTAAACGAATTCGACAACATTACGACGCACGAGTCACTCGAGCAGAAGTGGCTTCAGCAATCAAGGATTGCGACATGTGCAAGAAAAGCAAAAATAGTCCACACAAACCATACGGACAATTGCAACCACTACCAGCGCCACCAGAAGCGTGGCACTCAATCTCTTTGGACTTTATCGTCAAACTCCCCAAGTCAAAAGAACCACTCACGAAAACCTACTATGACAGCATATTGGTCATTGTCGACCGACTCACGAAATACGCATACTTCATCCCGTACTTAGAGTCAAGCACGGCAGAAGACCTAGCGTACGCGTTTTTGAAATACATCGTCAGCAACCACGGATTGCCCAAGGAAATCGTATCCGATAGAGACAAACTGTTCACATCCAAGTTTTGGAAATCCCTGATTTCGCAACTAGGAGCTGATCACAAGCTATCGACCGCTTTTCACCCACAAACCGATGGACAAACCGAACGAATCAACCAGATACTGGAACAGTATCTACGATGTTATGTCAACTACGACCAAGACAATTGGGTACCATTGCTTCCAATGGCCCAATTCGCCTATAACAGTGCTATAGGAGAAAGCACACTGAACTCCCCATTCTACCTGAATTACGGATTCGAGCCTACGGCATATGGAGAACCTCGACAGGGACCACGAGCACTAAAGGCTGTGGCAGATTACAACAAATTACGAGAAATCCAAGAGAATGCCACCAAAGATCTCGAATTTGTCAGGGCACGAATGAAGAAATACGCCAACACATCAAGGGTTGAGGGACCAACCTTTGAAGAGGAAGATAGCGCGTATCTTCTGCGACGCAACATCAAAACGAAAAGACCAAGTGACAAATTGGACTACAAAAAACTTGGACCTTTCAAAATCATTCAGAAAATCTCAGACGTCAACTTCAAACTCGACTTACCAGACACAATGAAGATACATCCAGTTTTTCATATCGCACTGCTTGAACCAGCACCGCGAGGATCAAACACCAACGACTGCATCATCGTGGAACCAAACGAACCGGAGTACGAAGTCGAACGAATCATTGACGAGCGAGAGGAAAACGGAGAAACACAATATCTTATTAAATGGAAAGGATACGGACACGAGGACAATTCATGGGAGCCAGTCAAGAACCTCCAACACTCCCAGCAACTCCTTCAGGACTATCGCGAGTCCCAGAACCCTCAGCCACGAAACCCTCAACAGGCAGCTCACCGAAGGACTGCCAGGACGGATCGCTAGGATCAAAAGACTCAAGGAAGGACAGGTCAATTGCACCAAAACCACCACTAGCCTGTACCTCGTGAACCGCCTCAACCACCGGATCGACGGGCGAATCCGCAGGCCACTCAGCAGCGGCCTCACGACCCCTCTTGAAAATCATCCGTTTCTCTTTACGTAAACGATCGAGCCGGGCAAGAGACGCATCCATCTCCGCCTGCGCAAGACGGAACAGTTCTGCTTGCTTTCGCAGTAACTCCGCCTTCTGACGAAGCAACTCTTCCTCCTGCTCTTCAGCCTTATCCAGACGATCGGCTTCATTCAGCAAACGATCCACTACGATCATTAGAAAGCCACACACCTCGGAACCACGAAAAACACTCACATTCGCAAATCGCATTATCATCCCCATCACAAGAGCGACCCCGGCGAGTACACTCTTGACACTTCTGGAAACCCGCAAGCATCTTGCAACGGATCCCCTTGGAACGACACCAACTACACGGCATTTCGATTTCAATTCCGTGTTCACGAATCCTCAAGGAATCCGCGAGACGGCGCTTGGTGGAAGAAGCCTTGCCAGATTTAAGAGTGTCTGACTCTGCCGCATTAGTCACCAACGACATGGTGGAAGAAAGATGAGAATGAGATAAACCCAGGGACAGCCCGCGGCGGGAACCCACTTACCTATATAGGTCTAAGGGGCTAGACCTTTGGAGGGGAGACCTGATGTTACGACCCAGGAAAGCGTTGGTTAACGTAACCACCTGGAACGAACCCACGAGGGACCAGGGGACATTCGGGCTCATGTATGCATGATCACGGCGCTTACGGGCAAGGGTCGGAACGGAAGAACTATGGACAGATCACGTGATGATAAGAAAGTGATCAAGAGATAAGGTGATCACTGGGAGCGATCACCAAGTGAGCAGCTCACCCCGGACCCACTCTAGTTGATCACCATCAACAGCATCACGATAGGGAGACATCAGTATATAGACAGGACTTGAGCCTGGGGCTCAAAGACTCTCCATAGCTCTTCAGCAATCAACTTCGTGATTCACTCTCTCATAAGTGACTCTTAGATTATCCTTCTGTTGTGAAGCTATAAAGCTATCTACGCCTAGACGTGCCTGACTGATCACCAGACACCAACAGACCAGCAAGATTACCAACAAGACTTACCTTACTGTTACCGAGTATCGACCTCAGCTGCCTATTAGCAGAAAACACCACTGTCGGATATCTGACCGTAACAGCTGTGGCGGTGATCTTGAAGGCTGTTTGGTACTGGTTCTGCCAATTACCATCACTTGAACCAGGGAATCGATTCGATAAATCAACATCATGGTTTGGACCGTTAGATGCACGACTCAAAAGCCGCTCCGTCTCTGTCGCAACGTTGCCAGGAGGGTTTGCCGAGTAACATGCCATGTTGGGTCATACACTGTTTGATCGTAAAAACAACACAAGGTATTGCTCTTGTTAAAATATAGAGGACAAGTGAAACGATTTCGAAGAGAGGGCACAACTGCGTTCCGCAAGGTGATTATGTCAAAGTAAGTTGCCCTGCCTCAAGTGCAATAGTTAATTTTCCTGGTGTTTGGTAGAATATCCCAATCCGGATGGAGACGCGGGCAATCCGCAATGACGCCCCAGCGTTGACAGGGTTGTCGGAAAAGCCTCGGGCCCAACTATCAACCATTCCTATTTAGGAACATGTGCCAACCTTTGGACAGGGTCCTTGCACGTTTCCCCAATAGCGCCGATCGCATCCACGGGATATATCCCGGTAACGGGAAATGTGTCGGGACATGAAACCGGTGGAACTACTAAGGCAAGTTGGCTGACATCCGGCGGCTATTGAGACACTAAGCAACGCAACATTGTTCTTGTAGAGCCTGATGCATAGCCATACCTAATGGCCCCTTGTCGGTGGGGTGAATTCATGTTGGGGATAAATCTAGGAAGAAAACACCATTGTAATACCGGTGTCAGAAATTCTTTGGTTCGCTGCTTTTGTCGAAAGGACATACACTGTGTTCAAATGGAAACAAGTCATGTTGTCGCAGAGTAACCACTAGGGTAGGAAAAGACAACTGGTACGAAAGGGGTTGATTCTAAGTTATGCTTTGCTTATTTCAAGATGTCTTTCACTCGCTGTATGCGCGTTGAATATCAAAGTCAGAGACATTCTCCGTTTCCTATTGTTTACAATACTTCCAGTACCGATCAACACTCTTCTCCCTAATTTGGCGTCCCCATTTGATCATAGCCAAGTAAGACGAGATCTGTGCCAGCGCAGCAAAGGCAGCAACCAGAAAAGCATTCTGATACCCCATGTTCTCAACCCATGGTGTTATACTGCAAATTGAGTGAGAAACTGGAACAGTGCTGATTTTAAATTAAGACTCACCCGTAGCTTACGGCAAAACTCATTGTGTTTCTGATGAGGATGACCGTAACAATTGCGTCCTCGCCGAGCGCCTTATAACAGTCGATACAATAGCTGATAGAGAGCTGGCTACCAGCTGTGATAGCAGCCCCAAAGACACCCATGGCGAACACAAGACCAAACCAAGGAACTTCATGGGCGGCGCCAACACCCCATAGAAGAAGTGCTCCTGGAATACATACCAATAGGGTAGTGAAGAGCCAGAGCCGGAATTCGGGCTCCATGATGCCTTTGTTCCGACGGGCCTTCCAGATAACAAATCTGTCCCCAAAGAGGCCAGAGTACACTGTACTGTAAAAATTCGTTAGTAAACGACTTCAGTATGATTATGATGCTTTCTTACCCTATGCCGACACCTATCAGGCAGGATATATACGAAAGCCCAACGATGCTTGCTCGGAAGTTGTATGGTGAGCTAGAAAGGATGAGGGATGCGGTACCGTTCAAGACGTTGAAATAACAAACGACAGACCCGTACATGAATCCAGAGAAGACAATAGACGGAAACGAGAAGTAAAGGAAGGGCCGAATCACCATCTCTACCAGTGAAGCTTCGTGGTTGATATCGCTATGTCGGAACATCTTGATCTTGCCCAGATAAGTTTTTTTCGACGCCGGGTTCGTGTCTGGACCTGGCACGCTAAGAACTGGGGCTACCTTGTCCGAGTCAGAAGCGTCCTTTGACCCTTTCTCAAGTGACGACGGTGTGTCGTCTACTTGGTACGGCTCGGCGGTCAACACGTCCAAGCGTTGGTAATTGGTCTCTTCCATCAAGAAAAAGCAGATGATGAACCCAGCGCCACAAAATATAGCGCACCAGTACTGTTATTCTTATCAGTACCTGCAAACGAGCCACTGCAGGTGGTGTCTTGGTCGTATCCTGAAGTGGGTGAACTCACAAGAACCCATTCCCATCCTTTACCATCGTTGATGAAACCAGCGATGACAGGCGCCAAGAAGTTGCTTCCGACAAGAAAAAGAGCATAAAATCCCATGTATGTGCCCCTCTCGTGCGTAAACCACTATACTGTGATTTTAGCAACCGCAATATGAAGATAGCAGTCAACATGGCTGTGTGAATCCACATACTACATCGGCGATGGATATTTCACAAAGTGACTCGATTGGAGCACCGATGGCCCCCTGTAACACCTTGTTTGCTATCCAGTTACTGCTGGTGGTTGCGTATGGCGCCCAAAGCATGATGGCCTATAGCGTTTGCAGTCAGCTTTCCCGTTATTTCCAGCATTGTTTGGTGACTTGTGAAGAGTCAGAGGCATCCTACCATGCTTCCCAGCAACGTAAACAAGTAAACCGGCCGTTTGCCGAATTTCTGGGCCAGGGGCTGCCATATTAAGCATCCCCAGCCAAATGCCAGAAACATATATCCAGTGCCCGAATTCAAGTCACCGAGGGTCAGTCCGGTAGCATCAGAAATAGGTATAAGAACAGAGTATATAGCGGCCGAAGCAATACCTATAGCGAGACAATAGCTGAGAGACGAAAGCTAGTCAGCGACAAGTAGATGAGCCCTAACCGCTATACGAAGACTCACACGCAGATACAAGCTAACAGCAGATATTTTCTTCGGCGGCTCCAGTTTAACGGGTCGTCAGGGTCGTTTGACGGCGTGGGGATAAGGACGATATCGCGGCCGCCGCTCTCGGCATGACGCGAAGCCATTGTTCCTTCAAGGTCAACCAAATGAACGGTTCCCGGAATGAATCCGAGTATTGCGGCCGATGACGGCGCATTCGACATCATATTGACCGTAATTGATTAAAATCTATAGTTTTGAAAGTGAGAGCAATTTCAAGTGCTGCAGCATAGTAGAAGTGGCAAAGATTGACTGGCAAGAACGCTGCATATAAAGAGACAAAGCCACCACCTATTTTATCTTTGGTCTTCTTTGGTTCTCAGGCTGATAAGGATGACGCAGTTGATGCTTTCTATGCAGGCAGTGCACCACGTTTTGAGCGTTGCAAAATTCCTCCCATAGGTCCCGTATTAGGACCGAGAATCAAGTTGATTTACCTGCGAATCACGATAAAGCGAAGCAAGCGCAGGGTGGGAACATGCCTATCTGCGATGGTACTTCGGGGCTACCCATCGCTGGCCAATTGCATCCAATTGCGAGCATATCTGATTGATATGGGTCGGCCCTTCGCTCTGGGGTAATCTCCACATCACCAAGTTAGGGAAACATGAAGATAATGGGGTAACTACCAGTCGCATCGCCTCCCAAAACAAGGCCACACAGCTCTGCACGGTGGTGCTACGGACGGACGGCCTGGATAAGTGATATCATGAGCATTTCTAGTAGCACTATCGCCAGTACTCAATGCATGTCCACTGTCCAAGAGGCTATGTGGAGCGACCATCGTCCATCGTCCAATCTTCTGCTTTTACGAGAGTTCGCATCATCGGCTAATTACTGTTGATTGCCAGGAATCTGACGAATCATACGCATTTACGACTGTAAGATAGGGCAGTGTTGATCACAACTTTGATAAGACCCATGTGGATGATGTTTCCTGTGACAAGATTATCATCTTTCAATGGTGTTTATAACAGCCCAAGAAGATTTTATCTGAGGTTGCTATGATCGACAAAAAATGACAAGACAGCTTGCACTGGGTGGTCCAGCAGCACTGACGCAACTGTCGACTGTTTCGAGGCGGCTGTTTCCTTGGATGCCTTGGCTGATGAGGGGAAATGTCTCAAACGATAAGGCAGGCTGTCGTCAGAATGTCTCGGCGATAACATGTCATCCAAGCACATACTCTTCGATTTTTAGCATCGATGGCATTGAACGAAGGCCCCTTATGTCTCCGATAGTCTCTCTTATAGATAACTACCCCCAAGTCAGTTGAGCATCAACACAAGGCCCCCACATTTTGACTTATTCTACTGATCCTACTCCCTCAACCAGTTTGATTTACAAACCTTGATCATGGGCTCGCTAGCACCAGCTTCATGGGAGGCGAAGGCTGAGAAGTGCAGGAAGATTCTCAAAGACTCACTTAATCCTAATTGGCTTCTCTCTTCAGACGAGCTGCCCCCACCAAACCAACTGAATGTCGCCAGCTTCATCGACACTTGCAAGCTGCTAACGCCGCGAGAGCAAGAGATCACAGCATGCAGTGGCAAAGACCTCGTTAGCCAGATGGCTGAAGGGAAGTTCACTGCTGTGGAGACTGTAACAGCTTTCCTCAAGCGTGCTCATGTAGGCCATCAGCTTGTCAACTTTGCGACCGAGTTTCTGGTAGA
Organism: Colletotrichum spaethianum; assembly: GCF_022836535.1. Lineage (NCBI taxonomy): Eukaryota > Fungi > Ascomycota > Sordariomycetes > Glomerellales > Glomerellaceae > Colletotrichum > Colletotrichum spaethianum. Next base: position 367,705 of record NW_026054780.1, on the reverse strand, counting down.
TGACGCTCTGGCGGCCGCTGAAAAGCTGGACAAACATTTTAAAGAGACGGGAAGGGTCGTGGGTCCGTTGCACGGGTTGCCTATATCCATCAAGGAACATATTGGACTCAAGGGTCGCATATGTCACTCAGCTTACGTGGCTTGGACAGACAACGTTGCTCAGGAGGATGCTTTAGTGCTTCGTCTGGCTGCAAAAACCGGGGCTGTGTTCCACGTTCGTACGAACGTACCACAGAGTTGCATGGTAAGTCGAACTTACTTTGTTGTGTTGGAAGCAAAAGCGTGAACCATAGTCTAACTTCTGTCAATCTAGCATCTCGACTGCAGTAACCCCATCTATGGAACGACGGTTAACCCTTACAACCGAAACCTCACTTCAGGTGGCTCTAGTGGTGGCGAGGGCTCTTGTGTTGGACTTCGATGTTCAGTGTTGGGTCTTGGCACCGATATTGGAGGGTCTGTTCGTGCACCAGCCGCCTTTTGCGGCTCTTATGGTCTTCGTACGACCGCTTTGCGAAACCCTTATAAGGGTATATGTCTGCCAGGACTTGGACAAGAGAGTATTCGCTGTATCCTTGGTCCCTTGGCCAACAGTGTTGCAGACATTCAGCTTTTTGAAGATGCTGTTTTGAACCAAGAGCCGTGGGACGAGGAAACCTCACTAGTTCCTCTGCTTTGGAAAAAGATTGAACCGTATAAACCAGGACAGTTTACTGTTGGTGTTATCTGGGATGATGGGTAAGTGATCAGATACCTAACACGGCCACATTCGAGCTCTAACACCCTTGTCTGTAGTATGGTCCATCCTCACCCACCAGTTACCCGTGCTCTTGAATACGCAGCAAAGAAGTTGAAGGAAGCCGGCATCAAGGTCGTTGAATTTGAGCCATACAAGCACAGTGAAGGGGCCGAAATCATTGAGCTTCTTTACTTTCCTGACGCTGCTGCCACACAGAAAGAAGTCCTAGCACAAGGCGGCGAGCCGGTTGCGCCCCTCACGGATTGGGCATTTAACTATTCGAACCCGGAGCCGCTCTCGATTCGTGAAAACTGGGAGTTGAACCTTCGACGAGAAGCTTTCCGCGAAGAGTAGGAGATCCTTATTTCAGCACTCTAACTACTGCTTTGCTAACACGACTCGCTACACAGTTACCATCGTGTAATGAAGGAACGTGGTGTAGACTTTATTCTCTGCCCAGCTTACGTTGGAGCTGCAGCTAAGTGTGGTACTGCTCAGTATTGGCACTATACGACGATTTGGAATATTTTGGATCAACCTAGCATCACGTTTCCGACCGGTCTACACGTTGATTCTTCAGTTGATGTTGCAGACAAGGAATATAAACCGCGCTCGGCTACAGACGAAAGAGAATATAAGAAGTGTAAGTCTATCAAACTCTCAGCTCTTGAGAAGAGTTATCAATAACGTTTCCCCCATACCAATAGATATCCCAGAAGATTTTGTGGATGCACCTATTGCATTGCAACTTGCTGGAAAGCACTTTCGTGATGAAGAGACTGTGGCCGCGGTAGATTTAATTGCAAGGATTGTTCGGGGATAGTGCGGTTGTTAGTAGCCTGTGACTATCAAACAAAGTTTGGCTTTAGCTACCCAGAATGACAATCGCCCCGTATGAGTGTCCCTTTGACTGTCGAATGTATACATTCTTTTAACAGTCGGATCTGCCCTCTTCTCCTTCTTCTTCTTCTCCTCCAGTAATTACTGGCACAATGACATATTGTAGTTTGAGAAGTCCTGCGCATTATTCAGGCTTCTTGACTTATGGCGGCCATCAACACGGGCGCTAACACAGAAATAACCCCGAACTTACCAGGTTATGGCTTGTAGTTAATGAATGTTGCGCAGCAGGACCCCGCATCATGGCGTCCCAGATGTTGATAAGCCGACCCACTGGAGAGGTATATTATGAGGATATTACGCATGCGGGGTTCCGTAACAGGTATCTCTGATAACAGCGTGCTGGGCCTGGCCTCCTGTCACAAAGAAAGCGCATGTTGTCTCCTGCGGATACTTGTCGCCGGGGACTTTACAGTCAAACAGTCTCTATCAGCGTCTTGCCCTGGGAATCCACGTATCAGTACGATGACCAAGGCTAAGTTACGGACTAAGACGGGATGCTCTACCTGTAGGTATCCCGCTCACACACTTTCGGGGCCGTCGCTGTATGACGTCTTGCTAACCGCAACGTAGGCAGGAAGAGGAGAGTCAAATGCGGAGAAGAGAGACCACAGTGTCGCAATTGCATTGGATCTGTTCGACAATGTGTCTGGCCAACTCTGAATGAAATGTATGACCGTAGGCATCGGTCTCGTCGTTCTTTTTCGGACGAAAGTAGCTTGCCGTTACCTCCTTGGTGCAAAGATGGCTCCGCAATATTGCCACTGGTGGAAGTAAGACCAGCATCCGAGCTTGAGCAGGAGCTTACGCACCACTATCTCAACATCTTTCTCTCCGTCTTATTGCTTCCAACAGTAAGGGAAACCGACCTTGGGGGATACGGATCGCAAGTTATGAGCATGATGATGCAATCAGAAAGCGTTAGATGCGCCGTTTTTGCAGCGTGTGCTTCGAACAAGTATATGCTTCTCCGAGATCGACGATATCACGATGCTGCACTGGGCTACTACTTCCGAGCTGTGGAGCTGGTCAACCGTACACTTGATAAGCTCGGGTCATCAGGAAATGCTCCAGATGATCCCTGTTAACCAGTGTGGTATATCTATATCTCTATGATGTAAGTATATCTTCGTATACTTCGAGTTCTCTGCCCATTTAGTTGAAGAACCTAACGTAGTTTCAATTAGATGTGGGGGCCACCTGATAAGACTCTGGATGCAAGGAAGCACGTCGATGGAGCTGTGAGTCTGCTCAAGCTGCGATACGAGGACATGGGGTCGCCTATGTCAATGGCCCAGCCACTTCATCGGGTCAACACAGAAAGCGTGCTTTACCAAGCATTCCTCCTCTCTATGCGGAAGCCCTTCGCACCTAACTTCCACATGGACGCACAGTTTCTAGCCCGGTCGGAAAACGTACTTAACGCACAAAGCCTCCTGGACATCTTACCCGAAGACTCAAGTCCAGTCTTGGGCTTGCCCCTGCCTCTCTATCGCCTCATTACAGAATTGATCGACTTCCTAAACTCACCGAAATATCCCAGTTTTCAATTCCTCACCCAGCTGAAAGAGGAAATAGACACATGGGAAGGCTTAATTCTAATCAATGGCGAATTCGAAAACACCTTTTCGATGACGACTAGCTTTCATAAAGATGCTGTTGCTCTTTTCGTTCTCGGTGCGTCGCTTTTGCTAGATCATATCATCGAGATGTCTACATCAAATTCTTCCTCTGAGTTCGCATCCATCGGAGATCTTGTAGTTCGCGATAGGGTCTCAGAAAGTTCGAGACCGCCTCGATGGCAAGTAAAACGAGCGTTCGGCATTCTACGACGGCCGGCTGCGTACGAAACATGGACTCGATGCTTTCTTGGGGCTTGGCCGATGTTTATCTTGGGTTATTCTGTAACTTCAGCAGAAGACATTGCCCTGATTCGGCGTCTACTTGATCAAATGAGAGAAAAAATGGGATATGGAGAAATACAGAGAATTATCGATGATCTGGAAGCAGTATGGAGATGGCGGGCAGAAGGCAACAAAGAAGCTGATCCATCGTCATATCATGATGAAGATGAAAAGAAGAGGCTGTCATACTTCATTTAGCATCAGAGAATAAAAAAAGGCAAGGACAATAAATTAAATAAAAATAAGTGACTCTTCGAAATCATTCACAGAATCATTGAGGTAAGTCAGGATACCCACTTTCGGATCACCCCCACATCCGGATCGCACAAAAACGAAGCTATCGCAACACAACCACCCTTTTCAATTAACTATCGCCTAGGCCCAGATGCAACTATGATACAGCTTTCTGCTTCACTAGGGCAATCAGATGCGCTGGATTCATCTGTGCCACTTTCAGCTTCGCCAGCCTTGATCTAGGCTTGCCGTATATCGCTGATATTAGCAAACTTAGTATTAAGGTCAATTTTAACAGTCTTCCTCTTCCTTGCTATAGTATTATTAACTTAGGCCTATAAAAGCTATAATTGGTGCTAGGCAATAGCTAGCTAAAAGGACTACTCTTAGAAGCCTTTTTTGACCTTTCTAAATAATTAGCGTTATATAACAATACTTTAATCCATCTTGTTGAATAAGTCTAGTTAACTATTAAGATCCCTTATCTTCTTAGGCATAGACCACGCAACAGCAAATATAGCAGATGCCTATCCCTCTATACCCTAGGCATCCTGGGCATCTTAGATACCCTGGATACCTTAGGCAGCCTTATTAAGTGGTGTTATTGGTGCTTTTGCCTTAGGCAATAACAAGGAGCTTAAAAGAGGTTTAGATATATTAACAAGCTATAATCCTATACCTATCCAGCCACTTAGAATATTCTTTTTTATTAGCCTAAATAAGTATACCTACTAGTAACAAGATATAAAGTACCTTTTACCTACTATAGTTAAATTATTCTATTAGTTAAGGTTAAGCTAAAGCTTTTTGTAATAAGCTAACTTAACTAGGCTAAAAACTAATAGATCTAGTAACTAGAAGACATAGGAAGTATATAGTAGCAAGAATAACAAATAAACGTTATTAATATAGTATTACCACATAAATTCTATCGTTATATAGCTCCTATACCTATCCAAGACCAGCAATCTAGCCTAATCAGGCTAGAAGAAAGCAATTTATAGCAAAAAGACCTTTAGTAGCTACTTAACAATAGTCTTATTAGTTGTCTATCCATTCTCTATTACCATAAACTCCCATCCATCATAAGGGCCAAGATCTAGAGGAAACCACTACTACTAGACTATTGTTACGGTCAGATATCCGACAGTGGTGTTTTCTGCTAATAGGCAGCTGAGGTCGATACTCGGTAACAGTAAGGTAAGTCTTGTTGGTAATCTTGCTGGTCTGTTGGTGTCTGGTGATCAGTCAGGCACGTCTAGGCGTAGATAGCTTTATAGCTTCACAACAGAAGGATAATCTAAGAGTCACTTATGAGAGAGTGAATCACGAAGTTGATTGCTGAAGAGCTATGGAGAGTCTTTGAGCCCCAGGCTCAAGTCCTGTCTATATACTGATGTCTCCCTATCGTGATGCTGTTGATGGTGATCAACTAGAGTGGGTCCGGGGTGAGCTGCTCACTTGGTGATCGCTCCCAGTGATCACCTTATCTCTTGATCACTTTCTTATCATCACGTGATCTGTCCATAGTTCTTCCGTTCCGACCCTTGCCCGTAAGCGCCGTGATCATGCATACATGAGCCCGAATGTCCCCTGGTCCCTCGTGGGTTCGTTCCAGGTGGTTACGTTAACCAACGCTTTCCTGGGTCGTAACATCAGGTCTCCCCTCCAAAGGTCTAGCCCCTTAGACCTATATAGGTAAGTGGGTTCCCGCCGCGGGCTGTCCCTGGGTTTATCTCATTCTCATCTTTCTTCCACCATGTCGTTGGTGACTAATGCGGCAGAGTCAGACACTCTTAAATCTGGCAAGGCTTCTTCCACCAAGCGCCGTCTCGCGGATTCCTTGAGGATTCGTGAACACGGAATTGAAATCGAAATGCCGTGTAGTTGGTGTCGTTCCAAGGGGATCCGTTGCAAGATGCTTGCGGGTTTCCAGAAGTGTCAAGAGTGTACTCGCCGGGGTCGCTCTTGTGATGGGGATGATAATGCGATTTGCGAATGTGAGTGTTTTTCGTGGTTCCGAGGTGTGTGGCTTTCTAATGATCGTAGTGGATCGTTTGCTGAATGAAGCCGATCGTCTGGATAAGGCTGAAGAGCAGGAGGAAGAGTTGCTTCGTCAGAAGGCGGAGTTACTGCGAAAGCAAGCAGAACTGTTCCGTCTTGCGCAGGCGGAGATGGATGCGTCTCTTGCCCGGCTCGATCGTTTACGTAAAGAGAAACGGATGATTTTCAAGAGGGGTCGTGAGGCCGCTGCTGAGTGGCCTGCGGATTCGCCCGTCGATCCGGTGGTTGAGGCGGTTCACGAGGTACAGGCTAGTGGTGGTTTTGGTGCAATTGACCTGTCCTTCCTTGAGTCTTTTGATCCTAGCGATCCGTCCTGGCAGTCCTTCGGTGAGCTGCCTGTTGAGGGTTTCGTGGCTGAGGGTTCTGGGACTCGCGATAGTCCTGAAGGAGTTGCTGGGAGTGTTGGAGGTTCTTGACTGGCTCCCATGAATTGTCCTCGTGTCCGTATCCTTTCCATTTAATAAGATATTGTGTTTCTCCGTTTTCCTCTCGCTCGTCAATGATTCGTTCGACTTCGTACTCCGGTTCGTTTGGTTCCACGATGATGCAGTCGTTGGTGTTTGATCCTCGCGGTGCTGGTTCAAGCAGTGCGATATGAAAAACTGGATGTATCTTCATTGTGTCTGGTAAGTCGAGTTTGAAGTTGACGTCTGAGATTTTCTGAATGATTTTGAAAGGTCCAAGTTTTTTGTAGTCCAATTTGTCACTTGGTCTTTTCGTTTTGATGTTGCGTCGCAGAAGATACGCGCTATCTTCCTCTTCAAAGGTTGGTCCCTCAACCCTTGATGTGTTGGCGTATTTCTTCATTCGTGCCCTGACAAATTCGAGATCTTTGGTGGCATTCTCTTGGATTTCTCGTAATTTGTTGTAATCTGCCACAGCCTTTAGTGCTCGTGGTCCCTGTCGAGGTTCTCCATATGCCGTAGGCTCGAATCCGTAATTCAGGTAGAATGGGGAGTTCAGTGTGCTTTCTCCTATAGCACTGTTATAGGCGAATTGGGCCATTGGAAGCAATGGTACCCAATTGTCTTGGTCGTAGTTGACATAACATCGTAGATACTGTTCCAGTATCTGGTTGATTCGTTCGGTTTGTCCATCGGTTTGTGGGTGAAAAGCGGTCGATAGCTTGTGATCAGCTCCTAGTTGCGAAATCAGGGATTTCCAAAACTTGGATGTGAACAGTTTGTCTCTATCGGATACGATTTCCTTGGGCAATCCGTGGTTGCTGACGATGTATTTCAAAAACGCGTACGCTAGGTCTTCTGCCGTGCTTGACTCTAAGTACGGGATGAAGTATGCGTATTTCGTGAGTCGGTCGACAATGACCAATATGCTGTCATAGTAGGTTTTCGTGAGTGGTTCTTTTGACTTGGGGAGTTTGACGATAAAGTCCAAAGAGATTGAGTGCCACGCTTCTGGTGGCGCTGGTAGTGGTTGCAATTGTCCGTATGGTTTGTGTGGACTATTTTTGCTTTTCTTGCACATGTCGCAATCCTTGATTGCTGAAGCCACTTCTGCTCGAGTGACTCGTGCGTCGTAATGTTGTCGAATTCGTTTAAATGTTTTGGTAACTCCTTGGTGTCCGTGGGCCCTAGCACTATGAATCTCCATGATCTGTTCAGGTGTCATCCTGCCAGTCGTGCTGGTATTGACACGGGTACCGATCATAATGAGTTTCTGTGCTGGGACAAGGTCACCGTTCTTGTCCTCCTTGAGGATGACTTGGGTTTCTTCTGGTACCGGGGTTTCGTGGTCCGGTCTTCGGCTTAGGGCATCAGCTCTTCCGTTCTCAGATCCTTTGACGTAGATGATTCTGAAGTTGAATTCTGACAGGAATTCAGACCATCTGATCTGTCGTTTGTTGAGGACTTTAGAGGTGGTGAAGTGAGTGAGGTTCTTATGGTCGGTGTAGACCTTGACTTCATGTTTGGTCCCGGATAACTGAGGTTTCCATTCTTGGAAAGCTTCGATAATTGCCATGAGTTCCTTGTCGTGGATTTGGTAATTGAGCTCGGCTCCGCTAAGTTTTCGAGAGAAGAAAGCGCAAGGGTGTAGCTTTCCTTCATCGTCGCGTTGGCCGAGTTGTCCACCGATGGCGTAGTCTGAAGCGTCGGTTTCCAGTTCGAAGGGTTTTCTTGGGTCTGGGATTATCAGAACTGGTTCGGAACAAACTTGTTGCTTGACTTCTTCGAAGGCTTTTTCTTGTTCTTCGGTCCATTCGAAGGGTACGTCCTTTCTGGTGAGCTTGATGAGGGGGTTGATTTTGGCGGAATATCCTTTGAGGAATCGTCGGTAAAAGTTGACGAATCCCAAAAAGGATTGGATGTCCTTGACATTTTGAGGTCGGGGCCAGTCCTTGACGGCCGCGATTTTTCCATTTTCCATCCGGATCTTTCCTGGTGTGATGGTGAATCCTAAGAAGTCGACTCGTTGACTGTGGAATACGCTCTTTTCGGGTTCGACTAGTAGTTTGGCTTCTTGTAGTCGTTGGAGTACGGTGTGAACGTGCTTCTCGTGTTCCTCGGGGGTACGAGAGTAGATGAGTATATCGTCTAGGTAGACGACAACGAACACATCTATAAATTCTCTCAGGACGTGGTTGATCATTGTCTGGAAGGTGGCGGGTGCATTGGTGAGTCCGAAAGGCATGACTAGATACTCGAAGTTGCCTTTCCTGGTGCGGAAGCAAGTCTTCCACTCCTCGCCTTCCTTCATCCTGATCAGGTTGTAGGCTCCTTTGAGGTCGATGGCTGTGAACCATTTGGCGTGGTACAGCTGGTCTCGTAATTCTGAGATAAGAGGTAGCGGGTAGCAGTTCTTGATTGTAATATCGTTGAGTTGTCGGTAATCCACGCAGAGTCGTAGTTTGCCATTTTTCTTTGGTACAAACAATATTGGGTATCCTGCAGGGGATGTCGATGGTCGGATGTAACCTTTGCGTAGGTTTTCTTCGAGGTATTTGTCAAGTGCCTCGCGTTCCGTTTCATTCAGTCCGTAGATTTTGTGAAACTTCGGGTGTGCTCCTTCTTTGAGCGGGATCTCGTGATCGTACGAGCTATGTTCAGGCAAGCCGGTTTCCAATTCTTCAGCAAAGAGTTTGGTGTACTTGCGGTATTGTTCTGGGATCGGAGAGAGGCGTTCTTCCTCTCGTTGATCGTTGATGAATTGTTCGAATTGTTCGTCCTTCGTGGGCTCGATTCTTTTGACGTATGCGACGTATCTGTGTCGCTTTGATTCACTCGGGGGTTGCGGCTTGCAACGCTGCCTCGCAGTCGAATCTCTCCATTGGAGTTGGCCTGTTCTCCAATCTATGCTCGGGTTGTGTTGTCGTAACCATGGGATTCCAAGGATGACATCCATGTCTCCTATTTGTGCTATGTCGAAGATCAGATGTTCTTGACGGTCATGGGTAACCATAGAGAGTTGCGCGGTTTCTCTGTCAATGGTGCCTCCACCGTACTCAACTGTTTCTCCTTCCACGTTTTGCAGGGTGTATGGTTCCTCCTTGAATCTCCATGTGATTCCTCGTTGATTCACCAGTCGTGGTGACATCAGGTTTGCTTGTGCTCCACTGTCAATTACGACCTGAGTGGGCTGTCCTTCGATGTAGACGCTCAGAACCAGGTGTGAGGCGTCTGTCGTCGTGGCGAGGTATAGGGACTTCCTCAGTGTCGCCTTCTGCTGTCCCTGTGCAGTTGGCGTCCCTAGTTTTTTGAGTAGTGTCGGTGGGCTTGCTTCCCCTTCATGTCCACCGGTTTTATCTCGGGGGGGTTTGTTCCCTAATCTGGGTTCTCCAGGTTTTGGCTTTGCCTACGTAATGCATCATACATTCGTCGTGCATGCATTTGGACCAGTGTTTGATCAGTCCGTTGTAGCACAGAACCGGGTGTTCCGGACTGGGTTGCATGTGTAACCAGCTCGCTTTGAATTCCTTGACTATCCATGTGCCGAGTTGGTGGTGGAGGTAGATCATGGGAATCGGCTGCTGCTTCCTTCGTCGAGGGAAGAAGTCGTTAAGTTCCTTGTCCTGGAGGTGGAACTGGCATTCGTCGTAGATGCAATCGGCCCAGAATACTTCGGTGTGGCGTGCGTGTTTTTGGTCGAGGTACTCGTGGTCTCCGAATATAGGTTCCTCTAGGACGGATACTACTGGTTTCCCGTCGATTCCGGTATCGTCTGTTCCATAGAACCAGACTTCTTGATCGTCCTCATTCTTTTCGTACTGTGGTCGGTACTCAGGGTAGTCCTTTTTGGTGGGCCAAGCCCTTTTGACCATCGGGTCGTCGCTGAAGTCGACATTCGCTTGCGCAGCTATTGGTTCGTCCGGGTCGTAATGAGTTGGGCTTTGGTTGGCCTCGTAGAGCTGTGCTTCCCTTTCACGGAAGACTTCTCGTCCAGGGTCCGATTCGTCAGAGGATTCTTCTTCTTCTGAGAATGGTGTGAATGTAATCGTCCTGGTTTTCTTCTCAATATCCTTGTAGGATGTCGATTGCGTAGAGGTTTGGCTTGATCTTCTGAGATCCATGAGTTGCTTGGCAGCCTTTCTTTCGAGCTTGCTCGAGGGTTCGAACTCATCAAGCGATTCCTCATGTTCTTCTTCAGAGCTTGTTTTCTCGCCAAGTACTTCAATCGACTCCTGGGGTGTGGGTTCCCTGAACCCGAGTTTTGGAGGAGAAAATCTGGGTCGTCGTGGTTGCTTCCGTCCCACGGCTACTATCTTAGTGGGCTTCCCAGGTTTGATGCTCCTTTCCTCCTTGAGAGCGTTCTCGAGGTCCTCCTCGAGTGCCCATTGTTTCTGGAAGTTCCCTTGGGCTTGTATGCGTAGTTGGAGTCGTTCCTCGATGACTTTCAGGGTGTCGGGCATACAGGGGTTGTCTTCCTTGCTTTGTGCAGCTTCCTTGGCTCGGATGAGCTTGGTGATTAGCTGTTGGTTTCGTTGCTCCAGTTGCTGAACCGTGGTTTGTTCTGGGTGGCCTCCTTTCTGGGTTCGTCGGGAGATTGCCACAGTTCTGGGTTTGGGCTGTTGTGGGTACCATCCGGCTTGCTCTTTCAGTTCTTGATGAACTAAACAGTTGTCGTCGAAGCAGGTGGTCCAGTTCCTTTGTTCGTGGGGAACTTCCCTTCTTGCTACGTTGGCTTTCCTAGTGCCTTCAGGTACGGGTCGGTTCTGGAGTCGCTTAGGTTGTTTGCAGTCTCTAGCTATGTGGCCGGGCTTCTCGCAGTTGTAGCATTTGAAGTCCTTCGGATCCCGGTGGTTCTGGTGAGGCTTCCTGGTTGCAGCACCAACGTCCATGGGTCCGCTGTGTTGCCCATAGGAGGTGCTCGGCTTACTGTGTTGTTGGTTGTTCTGCCAGTACGAGTTGGGTTGCGAGTTCCTAGGTCCCTGCGGCACATACTTTTTGCTGGTATTCGGCTGAGGGCGGCGTGCTTCTCCTTTTTCCTTTCGCCGTTCGTACAGCCTGGTATCGATTCTGACTGCGATTTCCACGTATTGTAGGAAGTCGTTGGGTCGGTCGAGCTTGGATAGCTCGTCTTTTACTTCTTCCTTAAGTCCTTGGTAGAACATGAAGATCTTGGTGTCGTCGGTGTAATCAAGTCGTGCGCAGATTCTTCGGAACTCTGCAGCGTAGTTGGTGGCTGACTTGGTTTGTTTGAGATTTGCCAAGTCTCGCTCGGCTTGTCGTTTCTCGTCTGGGTCCTGGAATAAGGATTTCAAGGCGTACTCGAATCCTGCGAAGCTCCCAAAGATTTGCTGGGTCTCTAGGTTGCAGTGCTCCAGCGTCTCACTGTCCAGGTAGTCTTCTAGGTAGGGTTCGAACCAAGAGAGGACTCGTCCTCTGAAGAAGGTGCCTGCATGGATGATTCTCTCCGTTTCCGTACGGAAGTTGCCAGAGTGAAACGTCTGGTAGGTCCTGACCTGTATCAAGAATCCTTTAAGCGTTCCAGGGGTCCCGTCGTAGGTGGTGGGGGAGTTGAGCTTGAGTTTTTCCCGCCCATCCACTGGGGTCGAGATGATGTTGGCAGCAGCTCGGAGAGTGCGAACTTCTTCCCTGAGATTGTTGGTTTGCTGGACCTCAGCCCGAAGTTGGTCAAGGAGTGCCGCGTTGTTGTTGAACATCTGTTGCATGTCCGCGATGTCCTTGTGGGCCTTCTTGAGTTGCTTGGCCATTTCAGCATTGTCGTCCTCGTCGCTAGAGGATTCGGCGCCCTTCATTTCCTGGTCCAAGCTCATGGGTTTAGGGGGTGCGACCGCCTTTCCCTTGGATCCGCTAGATGAAGTCGGGGTGGCTTTGGAGGACATCGTTACTGTTTGGTGAGTATCAAGGTCAACTTACTAAACAGGAGCAATCAAAGTGTTACGGTCAGATATCCGACAGTGGTGTTTTCTGCTAATAGGCAGCTGAGGTCGATACTCGGTAACAGTAAGGTAAGTCTTGTTGGTAATCTTGCTGGTCTGTTGGTGTCTGGTGATCAGTCAGGCACGTCTAGGCGTAGATAGCTTTATAGCTTCACAACAGAAGGATAATCTAAGAGTCACTTATGAGAGAGTGAATCACGAAGTTGATTGCTGAAGAGCTATGGAGAGTCTTTGAGCCCCAGGCTCAAGTCCTGTCTATATACTGATGTCTCCCTATCGTGATGCTGTTGATGGTGATCAACTAGAGTGGGTCCGGGGTGAGCTGCTCACTTGGTGATCGCTCCCAGTGATCACCTTATCTCTTGATCACTTTCTTATCATCACGTGATCTGTCCATAGTTCTTCCGTTCCGACCCTTGCCCGTAAGCGCCGTGATCATGCATACATGAGCCCGAATGTCCCCTGGTCCCTCGTGGGTTCGTTCCAGGTGGTTACGTTAACCAACGCTTTCCTGGGTCGTAACAACAGCCTGGTCCTTCGTGGTGATGGGACTTTTTACATCTACAATCGGCGTTATAATCCCTCATCTCCAGGAAGACTATCAAGTCACTGACATTCATGTATCTGCGATTTTCCTTGTGGGTCCAATCGGCTACTGTTTCGCCTCATCACTGAGCAATCGGGTCCATCTTAGATTCGGGCAGAGAGGTATTGCCATCCTTGGACCCGCATGCCATGTCTTCTACGCGGTCACTGGCGCGCTTCATCCCTCCTTTCCAGTATTCTTCTTAGGTGTTGGCGCTGGCTCGTTTGGAACTGGGCTCTTAGACGGCTCTTGGTGCGCTTGGGTTGCCGGCCTAAAGAACGCAAATACATTGTCGGGAATATTGCACGGCTCATTCTCTGCGGGGGCCGCCATCTGTCCCTACATTGCTGGTCTGATGTTCTCGATGAGCAAGGGACTTTGGTATCAGTGGTTCTATATACTGGTAAGTTTTTTGTCTGTAATTGAATTATGAAGGGCAGCTGTCATATCCTAACTATATATTCAGTCATTGGTATCTGCCGTAGAACTCATTGTTCTGTGCTGGGCATTTAGATACGAGAGTTCGAACAAATATCATAAACACGATGTCGACTTGAATCGAATAAGTGTCAACGAAGTGGCCCAGCAGGAAGTTTTAAGGTACAGCGCCACTTGGGTCTATGCAGCATACCTCCTCGCAGACGTGGGTACCGAGAGCACAGTATCTGGCTGGGTCGTTGCGTTTATGTTGCGTATTCGGCATACTAGCACTTATGCATCGAGCATCTGCTCTTCAGGCTTTTGGGCGGGTATGGCAGTTGGCCGTTTAGCTTTGGGGGTTGTGACAGACAGACTCGGTGCCCGCCGGGCGGTCATACTATACCTTCTCCTTGCGCCTGTCTTTGCCGTACTGTTTGCGTTTGTCCATGTTTTGTGGGTATCAGTACTAACTATGTCATTTATTGGTTTCTTGATGGGCCCCTTGTTTCCTTCTTGCATCGTTCAGCTAGTTTGTGTTTTACCAAAAGGATTGCATGTTGGGGCTGTTTCTTTCGTAGCCTCGATAGGCCAAATTGGGGGGGCGATACTACCATATCTGCTGGGAGTTATTACGCAGTCGATGGGACTGTGGGTATTCCCATACATGCTTCTGGCCCAATTCTCTGCAATGCTTTTCTTTTGGTTACTGTCATTGAGACTTTTGAGAAAAGACGAGGCCGAAGAAGACGCAGAGGTTGCCCATCCCCGTCAAGACTGATCGACTGAATAACCTTTCCTAAAGCTTTGATAAGGGATAAGGAACTCGAAGGCCTCGATCACAATTGCAAAATGTTCGTCGGTTTTTGACTCTATGTCTACCGATTATATACACCTGCTGGTTGATTATCCCGTGACAAAGTTAATAAAGGATTTTCACAAAATCCTACCACAGTGGAAAAAAGATACATGTTGACCATGTTATGATAGGCCCTAGGTCTTTTTCTTTTGGCGACATAGGTACGGCGGTTTTGTCATTTGACTCTTCGAAAAACAATCATTGAAGGCTGATATCTCAGAAACAAGACCTGTACATCTTTTGGGTTAGCAGAATATCATGGTTCTTTGAACTGCTTCTTCTGATCGACCAAAATCCCGCTTTGGTACAGGCACCCCAAGACCCTGAGGGATGCTGAAAGAACTTGAACGGGTTAAAGCTTTATCAACTGAGCCTACCCGCGTGATGGATGCAGCAACAACGCTGCGTTCCCTCTTCTCAGCATAATTATGATCCTGAATACATACTAAGACGCAAATGAAATGTCATCATTTGCCAGCTGAACTTTCTGTATAGGGAAACAAATCCGCCAAACCCGCATTTATGATGCATTCTATATGCTAGCACCGTCGATAGGAGAATGGAAAGGGATGAAAACGACTCTAATAATGAGATACGGGGCCACTCAGAGACTCTATGGCGTGTCTTAAACACCTGGACCGTCTGTACTCAAATATAGATCCTGTGTCCAGCACGACCTAACTTAAAACTAAGCTCTGTCATCGTTGACAGTTGCCTCCCACGCTCTGGCGCCCTTTCTCGATCTGGTTCGTCCTCCAAGTCGAAATCTTCCGGTCTGGGCTGGGTTGTCCTATGGTCCCCGTCGTCAGTCTCTTAGTCGAATAATCTTCGCTTCGCGATATAACGGCAATGCCCCATGGGAGTCCCTCAGGGGATCAAACTTCTGATGGTACTCAGACAAAGCCCTGTTTCGTCCTGGTAATATCCTCTCCGCTCCAGTCACGGGACAAGGGAATGTCGTCACGCACATTATTGTTGCCTTCGATATCGATACGGGCAAGTTCCACCTCCACTGCTTTGGGTGTATCGGCACTCATACCGAACCAGCCGCCTCCAAGCATAGCAGCAGTAACGCCGAGCTGTGTGCCGAATAGAAGTACTAGCTTCGTTGCAAAAGAGCCCATGACTGGATCAAGACTCGAGATCCGGTTGAAGGCATAGGTTGTGGTGTAGGCCAGATGAATGAGCTGAAATGGTATGCCGACAACGGTTGCACGAAGCATACGCATAGCAGGTCGGCAGTTTGGACTTGATGAGGATCGGATTTTCTTGAAGGTGGGCCACATCCAGCCACAAACGCCGAACATGACGAACAACTGCATGCAGTTGCCTATCTGATTTAAATTCTCATTTATGACGCCGCCACTGGAGTGACTTGGAGCACCTCCATATGTCGCCATGCCAATGCCTGCGGTGTTGCAAAGATGTGTTACTCCCAAGATGATCTTTTCGGTCCAGCGTTTTGGCGAGCCAGGAAGCATGATGTTGCTGTACGGGCCAACATGTTAGGTGCTTGTTCTCCAAGAATAATGAACGTTCCCTTACGATTCATAAACAATGCCGATTAGAGTCAAAGACAGACAAGCCAAGCTACCCGCACTCGTCATAATGTTGAACTGGTTTGGGAGCAACGGTTTGTCTCTCTTGATGATTTGGTAAATATCGGCGATGAACCTCATGAAGAAATGGGAGACAAAGATAGGCCAGCAAACCATGCCTTTCTTTCCATGCTTCCAGGTAATCCAAATCGCAGGTGGGAAAAGGAGCCCGTAGATTGCTAGCTCGGCATAGGCGAGATTGACGACATCGCTGGAGACCGACGGGAAGCTTGGAACCGCATTTTCAGCCATATTGAGAAGGAATGAGTCGCGACTTGGTTCAACAATGTGGTTGGTTGGTTCGACGACGAGCTTGAACTGATCAGGTGGCTTGAATGATGATGAGCTAAAGGCAGGCGAGCAATTAACAACGACCAACTTGAGACTCCGAAGTATCTTGTTTGGACAGATGCAGCGCTTTAAAGCTTGAACAAGAGCGTCGCTGTGTAGACTGTTGATTCACGTATGATCCTGCATCGAGAGAAATCTATTAAAGAAATCCATATGTTAAGTTCGAGTCATTTGTCATGAAGTTTTAGTCTAAAACAAGGCCATGCTGCGCAATACAGGTAGATCATTGCAGTGATTGACAGCACAACCTTCGTGTTCAGTGTCGTACGCAGCCTATAGATGAGCCTATGCACAGCAACTCCAGATGACACAGCGAGACCGAGACCGAGACCGATTTTTTTGAACCGACGCCCCTGCAATATTACGCGGGACGGATAACCCCGAGTGGAGCATGGAGCCTTCAACACAGCCGGGGAGACCAAAAGAATGGCTACCAGCCGCATCTATCCGGGCCAACATGCAAGGGACTCCCCAGCACGAACTCGAGGAATCGTTGTTATTTGACAGCCATGTTGATGATAGTGCAGCAATGCGTTTCATGGGTAGGTGTCTCTCAGTCTGCCTCGTCTCGCGCGATCTGCCCTACGATGAACTAGCGGAGAATTTCGTTCATAACCACGCCACCCATGCAATCTAGGAGGAAATAGTCCATGCACTAAGTATCACCAATCCGCACACAGATGGGCAATCTTTGAAGTATTAGATCGACACTAGGGTTGCAAATACCGACGTGGACCAATCCAGGAGACCTTGTAAGGTGTAGCAACTATGGCAAACCTTACATCGAAACAGCTTGAAAGCTCGCTTTCGAGAAATGAACAGGGTTGGCATCGCATAAAGATGTGGCTCAGAGCAGCTTCCAATGCGTCGCCTTCTTATAACTAGACACAAGGCAGAATAAAGCCACAATGACATGTACTTACATTTTCGTGCTCATACCTATCACTCATCATAGAGAATGAAGTAACTAAGGACTAGGACTCTGTCACTATCGTGTTGGTGTCGGTCTTCTCGACCTAACTGGGAGAACATCTAGTCTTACTCGCTAGCAGTGTGTGCCATCGGTAACAATTTCTCAGGCCTCCTGAAAATTTGACCCAACCGTTGCTGAAGACAACGTAGAAGCTAGCAGGTTATCACACCAACTCTGGCTTACCTACATCTCGCCAACAACCTGTTAGGCAGGATCTACGTAGTTCGCCCTTGCTGTACATCACCATATCCTTTAAAATAGCAAAGATAAGTGGGTATCTAGTATTGATAAACTACGGAAGGGCACTCAGATGGTTGGTCGTCAAGGATGTCTCGCACGCGTCACATCTCGCTTTCGTGACGGTCTGTCTGTGGGGAATCAGGAAACGTTTGCGCTGTTACCAGGAACCACAGAAAAAGCAGTGATTAATATATGATTTCAACCTGAACTTTCTGTTGCCAGTCATTGACTGTGAGGGGCTCTCATAATACTTCCATGGGTAGCTGATAACTGCCTTGTAGGCCGTTTATCTTATCTTTGCTGAATCTGTCCTCCTTGTCTCGTGCTGGCTGGGACTCTTGTCTATAAGCTCCAAATAAAGAGGCTTCCTGTCGACTTTTAGTGCAAGGCTACCATTCCAGTGTTTGGAAAGGGCTACAAATTTGTGAGAAGACCATTGAAGACCTTCGAATACATCCATGACTGATGCAGGTAGCGTTCTGGGTTGTTTTGGATATAATTACTTAATGCAAAGATTCAGACAAAGCTACGCAGTTAAAAGAAACTCATTATCTACCAAAAGCTTCCAAAGGCATGAAATCGGTTTTACTTGGAAGCAACGTTCCTTTACGACCTTGAGGCAGTAGCTTCAAATTGTGTTGAGGACCTTATACCCATGATGTGTTCAAGAACAGGAGCTGACGTATCTCTGGGGAGTCAGAAGTTCGACAACGGTCTGGACCCGTAGATCTACAGCACCGGCTTAAACTCACTCACTGCCTGCCGACTTTTGGTACTTTATACATTGCAATGTGTGGCGAATCCGACTAAATTCTCCAGCATGCACAAATACCAACACTAGGGCTCCGTACACAGCTTGCGGTGCGTAGTTTCCAAGAAGTTCAAATATGTGAATAACAAAGTGGCACTTGGTCAGTCGCAGTCTTCACATCTTTGCCAGAAATCAAAAATGAGGACTACCCTGCTTTTCAAAAAATGCAGCATGACCAGGCGAATCGCTATGGCTCTTTGCGCAAAAATGAGCTCACAGATTGTGGTGCGGGACCCGTACTCCGGAACTTGGGAAGTCCCGGCTACCATCTAACAAAATGTTCTTTACCGAATTAATTTCTTCCCGTAGCCGTGTGTCACGTCAGAATACGTTCAAAGTTACAGACCGCTACAATCTGCATTTTGGAGGTTGATCAGTCGAGATGTTGACCCGCGGGCAGGAGAAGTCCAATGGGAAGCTATTCGTTGACCACTCCCAAACGTGCTGCAACAATTACTGAAACAGGCTTGAATAAGTGTATAGAAGGGCTGGTGGCGGCTGCAGTTGAACGACGTGATGAGGTGCGATTGTCCACCGCCCACCAACGGAACTTCCATGTGTCTACAAACAAGATTTGGTATCGCCGAGGGAAACGGCGGGGCACACGGCTAAAATCGGTTGGACCGACCTTCTCTTTTCATCATGTTCCCCTCAATCGACCGTTTCTTCTCGTCATGACTTCTTTCCACTACCCTAGTTTTCACGCTCACGGTCCTGATCTCCCCAAATCGAAGGCATTTGAGCCCCTGAAACTTCTGTATCGATATCAGATACCATGGAGAGCCTCGAAACTGATCCATCCCCGCAATTGGTCGCCGAAGAGGCTAGTGTATGCTTTGGGCAAAGTCACATCATACGACCACAATCTGAACACACTCACACTGCCATCATGTTACATGGACGCGGAAGCTGCGGTGAGGAGTTTGCCGAGGACTTCCTCGCATCAGTACTTTCGGACGGCTGCACTCTGAAAGATAAACTGCCTGGTTGGCGCTGGGTATTCCTTTCCTCAAAGGAACTATGGAGCACTGCTTTTCGAGAACACATGCCTGCTTGGTTCGAGGCACACTCTTTAACGGATCCTACCGTGCGGGAAGAGTTACAATTGAAAGGTCTCCGCGAATCGGTGGATTACATCTCGCAGGTTATGGAAGAGGAGGTGGAGCGACTTGGTGGTAACTGGAAAAGTCTAGTCCTTGGTGGAATCAGTCAGGGTGCTGCGGTTGGGATGTGGGCTTTGCTCTGCCAGCGAGATCGAGTAAAGGGATTAGGGGGGTTCTTCGCCGCCAGCACTTGGCTTCCTTTCGCGGCTGATGTCGAAGAAATCCTGGCTGATCAGAAGATGTCGTCTGAAAAGAGTCATCAGTCGAAAAACATGGGACCTAAGAATGAGGTTCTTAGCATGATATCAACCGTTGCTGGACAGCCCAGCCTAGGCACACTGGAACAGACTCCGGTCTTCATGGGCCACGGCATTGATGACGCATACGTGGACGTGGAATTGGGTCGGCAGGCAGCATATATCCTGACGCAAGGGGGATGGCGTGTTGAATGGAAAGAGTACGAAGGGGCAGAGGAGGAGGGGCACTGGTTCAAGGTGCCGGGTGAGATGGATGACATCTATCATTTCATCACAGCTAAAGTCGCGGCTAGGTAGTCATGCTCCGAGTAGCCAAGACGCTGTGAGTTGAATATCAGTGGCATCAAATCTTAAATTGAGGCGACGTACGTTTTGTCTTCTTCTTCATCCATGCCGCGGACCGATGAGAAGGTCCATTGCATAATCCGTTGGGAATTTCCCTATTACCTTTGTAGGAAGGTCGTCAAAGGTGAGCAGTCGAGCGAGGTGACTGCTTTTGAAAAACGAGGTGGGCTGTCATTCAGTGGAATCGGCGTTCGGAACTTACTCGTCTCGTTACTTGATAGAATAAGAACACCAGAAAAAGCAATAGACATGTGGTCACCCAAAACAACAAGGATTAAAAATTTGGTCATCAAAACCGGTTCAAGCTCTGCCCCTCATCGTCTGGCCATGCCTTTAGGCCCAAATATGGTCGCACAACCCACCAAGGTTACTAAGTTGAGGCGTCTCATTTATTCACACTAAAACTTGGGCAGTCGTTATTAGGCTTGAAATATATGACACCGTTGCACTCATCACTCGCCCACTGATCCTCATCTACTCGAATTCTTTGCCTTGCATCTTCATGCCGTCTGCAAACTACTTCGGCTTCGATACTGGCTTTTTTTCCATGATATTATATGGATATGTGCATGCCACATAATTGGAAATGAGGTATCTGGCGACCTCCCGATGCGCCGCAAAGGATATATACGGAGGTATCATCCATCTATTGGCAGCGTACTTGAGATGCATAACGATTTCAAGTCAGTTTGACAGCCTCGTATGCGGAAGAATGCAAATTGACCACTCTGTAACGGAAGATACGGTAAATTAACTTTTCCAACAGAAGGTTGGCTGGCAAAGGAAAAAGTTGGCCCTACCCCGCGGGAGTCGTCATGTTCCTAAGGAAATGATTAAACTTAATTTATATACTTTCCATATATTATAACAAAATGCTACAGTTCGCACCTAATTTCATACCTCATCTTTTTGTCAAGCGGATCATTGCTGTCCGGCTACAAACAAGTATTAACCGTTTCTCGTCTTATCCTTAGTCCCTCCTCACCCGTGTCGAGTTCGGCACCACCAAACAAGAAAATTCATTTCCACAGGTCATCTTCTGTACTAGTTCGCACCAAGCCGTTAATTTCGATGAGGTTCCAGCTATTTATTTCTGCTGTCTGGCCATTTCTGGCCGGCGCGAATGTGATAGATGAACCCACGGTTGACCTACCGTATGCCCGTTATCAGGGTATTTACAATTTGACATCCAATCTCAATATTTTCCGGGGGTATGTGATGTACAGACATTATGTTTCCTTCATTAGCTGAACTCCATCAGCATCCGCTACGCAGCTCCTCCAATAGGAAAGCTTCGATGGCAACCACCCCAAGAACCAGACGGCAGCAAGACGACTATCACGCCAGCCGTCTCCAACCCACCGCACTGTCCATGGTCTCGTCGTTCTCTACAGTACCCTAAGACGGCCGCTGAAGAGGATTCGCTAAGATCCTTCAACTTTACCGGTGATGAAGACTGTCTTTTTCTGAACGTTTTCGCGCCGGCTAACGCCAAAGACCTCCCCGTACTTGTATGGATTCATGGCGGCGGCTATAGTCTTGACGAGGCAGCGTCATTCGACTTTTCAACCCAGATTGGGACTAACAATAACAATTATCTTGCTGTTGTGATTCAATATCGCCTAGGCGCCTTTGGCTTTCTGTCATCAGCTGATATTGCGGCGAATGGGGTCAGTAATGCCGGGTTGCATGATATGATGTTCGCCCTCCGGTGGGTTCAGAAGCACATTTGTAATTTTGGTGGCGACTCGAACAAAGTGACGGTTGCAGGGCAGTCGGCGGGTGCTGGAGCGGCTCTATTGCTGGCTACCATGGACAAGACCGACGGGCTCTTTAGTGGCATAATTGCGAGCAGTCCATATATCACCACACAACCGTGAGTCACTCCGTTGCCATATGCCCTGCGGCATTACTTATATTAGTTTTGTTTTTGGCTAAACAAGCTCCACCAGTCTATTCGATGGATACACACCAACAAAAACCTACCAAATGCTAGCGGAGCGTGTAGGCTGCTCATCCTCTGGCAGATCCTTATCTCTATTTTCCTGTCTCCAGAACGTAGACTCAGTCTCTCTTCAAAATGCCAGCGACTGGGTGAGCATACAGGCTCGTTACGGCCAATGGGCATGGGGCCCAGTTATTGACGGGAAGCTCGTCAGGGATACTCCTTCAAAGCAACTTTCCCAAGGAGTTAAGGGATCTCGCTTGCTCACCGGCAACGTCGCAGACGAAGGCCCATATTTTATTCAGCAGAATATCACCACCCAGGTGGACTTTGTCTCATTCTTGCAGTCCAACTACCCCAAGCTAACCACTTCCAACATTACTCAGATACTGGGCACTTACACGCAGAAATTCGAAGGATTCCTCACGAGTAACTCAAAAGAGGCGAATAACACGGATCCGGGCTTTGCAACTAACGGTCGGAATCCTCCCTACGCTACGACTGTGTCCAACTACGCCACAGGCTGGCAGCAAGTAGCCAACAATTTCTACGCCGAGGCTACTGTCATATGTCCGTCGTATTGGCTTGCCGACGCATACGCAGCGAAAAAAGGAGGCCAAGCATGGCGTTACCAGTTCAGCGTACAACCCGCCTACCACGGTCTGGACGTGGGCTCCGGATCCGGCACCGATGTGCTTCTCGCCGACGTCAACACTCCCAATACGTCTATAATTTTACCTCTTCGGCGCGGATTGCAGATCGCTTGGGGTGACTTCATTGCCAATGGGGCGCCAACTCTACGTGGTTCTGGTTTAAATGTGACCGTCTGGCCGCAGTGGAGAACAGGGGGGGACGGAGTCGCTCAAATGCTGAATGCAAACATGACAGGAGGTGTGCCAATCGAGAAGGAATCTTCATTTGACGGCATGGTCAATTTGCAAATCACCAGCTATCTACCTGGTGACGCTGATGACCCACCTCTACAGGCCGTCTTAGACATTGTGGACGGCGATGTATGGGAGGATGGCCGAGGGGAACGATGCCGCATGCTATCCGCCCTAAGCTATTGGATTACTGAGTAGAACAACATCCTGTCAAGTAGCCGGGCCACATTTTACTCCCAAAATTGTGTTCGGAGATGAATGCAGCTTTCTGATCATGGTCTGTGACGATTTTCTTACGCCCACACTCAAGTTTTCTATAGACACACGGCATCAGGCTTCGGCAATGGTCCGAACACATCTTTGAGGCCCATTGACTCGCACCAGAAATCCCAAAGCTCACGAGTCGTATCCACACATTCAGGTAGTGGCCTAGGGGCGTGCATATCGATGATGATGAGACCTAAGACTGCGTCGCCTTCTTCGAGAATAATTCTAGAGCATTCGCAAATGTAAACGCATCCCGACGACCAACCGCCGAACCTGTACGGACTATGTGGCTGACGCTCGCGGATTGCGGCGAGGTAAAGAGGCGTGGCTTGCTCAATAGTACACGTGAATGCATTCGGCTCATCGGCCCAGGGTGAATGCATGCCGAAGTCGCAAATGTCTTTGGCTAGCTGCGGTAGCTGTAACAATGAGCTCACTGAGCCGGGCATGAGCCAGAGTGAGTTATTCTCTGGCGAAGGAGAACCCTGAATCACAAAGGCCTATACAGCGTACTTACCACCTTGAGAAGCGTCGAAGTTGGCGTCGTCAGCCGGTTGTTGGTAGTCCAAGGCAGCTTCCTTGCTAGTTGGTCTACCCGGCTTTGGGATCATTATTGCGTCATCGTCAACGGTGTTTTCCTGCCAATATCTTTCGTTCGAAAAGCAAGACGATGAATCACAATGGATGTGGCAGAAGCCCTGCTCCTCGCTAGAAAGCTTCTCTACTGGCGACTCTGTACCACTAGGTGTAGCGTTTAACGAGGCTTGAGTTTCTGACACTCCATTCCCAATGCTTTGTGTGGCGTTCTTGTTTCCAAAATCTTGTCGGATGTCAGCTACGGTAAGACAAGATCGAAATTTGGCAGCAGATATCTTGATGGCGTGCTCTGAGCGCAATTTCGAGGCCAAAATGATGTTCATAAGCCAATCAACGCCAAAGGTAGCTAGATCTGTGTTGTCATCGAGATCGGAAAGCGGCCAACCTATTTCGTCGGCGATCATTTGCAGCAACATCTCGGCTAAATCCTTCTCACGGGAACTTGTGACTGGAAGAGATGTGACTTTGGACTTTGGTTTATTTTGAGTGGTTGATTGAGTGGCGACTGGAGAAGTCGAAGACTTCGGTTTGTTCTGTGGGTGGCGAGAAAATTAGTTGTTAAGGAGCGATAAAAGTAGCTGCTGCTTCCTGAAGGCTTTTGATAGGCCCCTTCAATTCCCTGTGACCACGCGAGCGACGAAGAGTTACTCGCGAGCAGACCCTGTCTGAACAAAGTGGAACCAGCTTGCGGCCACAGAAAACATAAACATCGCCAAGAGCTCCGGTCTCGATGGGGTCAATGAAACAGTATACGTTTCCTTGTCAGAGATATGGTGCTCAAAGAGTATCTCACCGACAGCAACCACAATGAAAGCAGTGTCTTTGGGCCCTGCAGGATGTTCATTGAGCATATAGTGGATATACCGCTGGAACAGTTGATATATGACCGTTTTGCGAAGAGTGTGACCCTTGCCGGCCTTGGTGCACTTGATGAAAGATTCTACACGGGACAGTACCAGTGATGATGCTGTTGGGCCAACCTTCGCCAAAAGACCAGAGCTGCGCTCAAATTGATGAACCCTCCACCGAAATGCGCGCGCTCAGAGACATTTTCTAAATAGAAAGTACCCTTGACGCCCCTGGCATCACAAGCCGCGACAGTATGAACAACAGTATCACCAGATACCGAAGTGATGACAAGCGGTTTGCTCATCTCGAGCCCAGATAAGATGAGCGATGAGATGTCCAGCTTAGAGGTTAAATTCTGGTGCTTAAGTACCAAGTGTTCGGCAGCAAAGTAGGCCATCTCGCAGACAGTCGCTTCATGGAAGATAGGAGTGCCATCCACCATGTGATTCTGGGTAGCAGCTACCATCTCAGGGTGAGACAAGTGTAAGATGAATTCGGTAGTAACAACACCATCTGTGTCAGCGGCAGTCTAGCGAGTGAGGTAGTGCAAGTACGGATTTAGACACTTGGTACTTGGCACAAATCTGGTGCTGTCTTGAACGGTGGTTGGTGGGTTTCGCTGGCTCCTGATGCGCGTATGCCCTCCAATAATCCGCCAAGTCAAAAGAATACGGATGGAGACCCAAGAACCGAAGCTGAGACTCTTACTCCAGATGAAAGCTGTTCCAGTTGACGAGACACCCCCTGGTGTATGCCGTGGCCATCATGGATCCAAAAGTGGTCTGAATAAATCTTCTACGTCAAGCGGTCACTTTCTAGATGACGAAATCAGCCAATGGGACGCCAACTTCTTCGGCACTCCCGTAGCTGAGGCGGCAGCCATGGACCCCCAGCAGCGGTTGATGATGGAAGTAGCCTATGAAGCATTCGAGAACGCCGGCTTGACACCGCGGCAGTTCTCCGGAACCAAGACAGGCTGTTGGATGGGTGTTAACAGTAATGAGTGGCGAGAGGCTCTTTTCCGCGACCCTGAGTTTGCACTAATGAACACATGGACTAGGACTGGACCTGAGTACATATCCGGCCGAGTATCTTGGTACTCCAACTTGAGAGGTCCAAGCATAACTGTCAATATGGCTTGCTCGTCGAGTCTCGTCGCGCTAGCATCAGGCGAGACAGGCGATTCTGGCGGGCGAGTGTCCTATGGATATGGTTGGCGGTATCAATCTTATCTTCAACCCAGAGTACTGCCTTTACTACTCTAATCAAAATCTCCTCTCGGCTGGTAGAAAGTGTAAAACCTTTAACGCTGATGGAGATGGCTTCGGGCGCAGGAAAGGCGTCGGAGCCGTGGTTTGAAGCTCCTGAAGGATGCCTTACGCGACAGAGATGTGATCCGCGCCGTGCTGCGAGGTAGTGGTGTGGTAGGTATTCCACTAGACCCTTTACTCACGCACTATACCAGTTTTCTAATACTCCCATGCCAATTACTCAGGGACTAGGTGGTTGAACGAGTGTCATTACCCTGCCCAATGCCGATGCTCAAGCCGAGCTAAGTCGCGATACCTATAAATCTGAAAAAATGTCGACGGACCATACCATCTACTTAGAGGCTCATGGGACCGGTACTCGAGTGGTAAGGATTCCTGGTTAGATGTATGACGGCTAGGCTCTCACGAGCCAGCGCCACATGCAAAGGGTGTGACACTTAGTGAGCTAAGGTAACCAACAAAACGATTGCAGTGTGACCCCGCGGAGCTCGAGGCAATTTCCAAGGCTCTGGGTACCGACTCTCGGGAGAAGGAGCTTCTCGTTGGATCGGTCAAGACAAACATTGGCCACTCCGAGGCGGCGGCGGGCATAGCCGGCTTGATCAAGTGCATCTTAGTGCTTGAGAACTCCAAGATTCCTCCCACAATTGGCATCTGGAATCTCAATCCGCGAGTTCCTTCGAAACGATGGAATCTGCAGGTTGCGGATAGGTTAACGTCCTGGCCTAGTAACGATAAAATTTGGCGCATCAGTATCAGCTCCTTTGGGGCAAGTGGTACCATTGCTCACGTTGTACTTGACGGGAGTGAAGCTTATTGGGATGCGCATAACTAGGCTCTTGGGCTGAAAACCCTCACGAATGGACTGCCAAGTTTGGTCGAGAGCACTTCACAATTCTGGACAGTATCAGGCTATCACCCAGTAACAAGGAAATCGGAGCCACTTACAGCGTCTTTAATATTGAGCATATCCTTCGCAACAATCGTAGGCTGTCTACCCGGCTGTTGGATGGCGCTATGGACTTCGTGGCACGGAGCTTCGTCAAGGCGGTCAGTCCAGTACGGGAATATCCCATGTCCGAAGTACATGATGCCTTCAGGTTGATGCAGACAGTTGGTCATGTGGGAAAGACTGTTCTGGGGTGGACAGATGATGTGACAGTCCTAGCCAAGGCCCAGAAGCTCCCTGGCGGTGCTGCTACACTAGCCAGGTCGTATCTGCGGCTGTACCCCAACGCTACCTACCTGGGTAGATAGAGTTCAACATAAGAAAGACTAAGAAGTGTTTTCAAACCTGGACCAATTATGGCTCAAGTATAATACTACCATAGAGCAAACTTATTTCCAGGAAGCTTAACGGTACCCGAAAGAAAAGAAGTCGGATTGTCACGTTTTAAACGAGACAGTTGCATGATCCATCGCCCACTTTTCGGTCACAACTGCCCTAGACTGCCTCGTTAAGATATGTACTCCCTTGGTAATTCTATCATACTCTTATCGAATTTTCATGAGAATTATGCTGCCTTAAGTCCATGCTCTCTCTGAAGGTGATTATCCAAAAGAGCTACATAGTTTTGTTAAGTAACCATATGGGCTAAACAAACGGGAAACCTTCGGAAGACAGCTCGCGTGTTATGACTCGTTCCTATCCAACCATTCAGTAATCCCACCTTAGTTAGCGGGAATTATACATTGCCTTCACTATGGGTCAAGCCACCCAGGCTTTAATACAATGAACTTACCCTTTGCATGAGGAACGAGTTCGACTCAGGAAAAAATCAGAACGATTTTCTTAGCACATCGAAACTCTGCGTAAACGCAAGACGGAAAACAGCATCGCCATGACCTCTTCTCATCTCTGCCGTCTTCTTTGACCCTATCGATAGCTACTGCAGAACAAGAGTTGCACTCCTAAGGTATTGAACTTTGCGTTCGGGGCAGTCATCAGTCGGAGGGGAGAAGAAAAGCGATAGAAACAGCATTTATTGGTGTTTTCCAGAAACCAGAGAAACAGCAGGCGATTAAAGACCCGTTGGTGTTAGCTGTTTTAGCAAGTCAAGTGACTTGTTGTTTCATTTGACGGTACATCACTAAGTCCATTCAATTCTATTCGGAAGTGTCCATCGATCAAGTGGTGGGAGACCGAACTTCACTCAGAATCAGAATTGTCAATTGCATCTCTGCCGGTAAAACTTATCCAAAGACAATGATATTCTCCGTGCCTCCACTCTGACATTCGGTTCGCAGTCACCCTGCCAAGAGGATGTTCTAGCACTTGCAATTGTGAGATGATCCCGATGGTCTAGCCCCAAGTTCTATGAACTGCAGAAATAATTCGAGTGCCAAGCTAAAAAGAGCAGAAGGAAAAAGTGGAGAAAACGAAAAAGAAGCAGAGATAGAATAGTAAAGAACAGTAGGTAAGGTGGAACGATGAGTATAACGTTTGAGTTGAGGAGCAATTGCGACTCATCGCCGCCATTATCGCTGCAACATATGATGATTGCTCACTTTGCGGGTTGCAGCAGATAAACTCTGGACTCGATATTTATGCGTGGTATGGTCGCTATTCGCAATGAACATGATTTGAGATAAGTTTTACTGAGTGAAATGCTAGATAGACCAGATTAAAAGGCACAGCCGCAATTACCACCGCTGTAATTACAGTTGTTTGGTATATCACGACAACATAATCTCGATCCGAAGAACCACTAACCAACTCCAAGAACCTTCGTGCTCGCAAGTCAATCGATCGGCAACTTGGAATGGAGATCCTGAAGCGGAGACATATATGTAACCACTGTGAAAGGAATTCAATCGTATTTTTAGTATTTGTACCAGCAGGATTACTGAGTAGTAAGGGATGTACCTAGTAAGGAGGGTGGATCACATCCAGCGGCGATGAGGGATGGACACTTCTCGAGACAGAGTCCCCATCAGGTTTTGGTCTTCATTTGATTTTCTCAATTGAAACGATTAAACTCGAGCCTGTTGTTTGCAATAGCAGAATGAAGTCGAATAGCCCGACTGCTGCATACCATCTCCCTGCCCTTATGGGCATGATTCGTGCAGCTCATTTCATGGGAGCTTTGGTTCTCTCCATGGCAAATATGAGCGTTCAATGCCCCGGTGCCTTTGATTTTGGCCTCACATTCAACAACAGACACATTCACGACTACAATCATGACAGCCCAACCGTACCAGGAAACTAAAGGCGAACAAGACAAAACAGATGACTCGAGCGCCGTCCAAAAACAAGCGGGAATGGATATCGCAGACAGTAAAACGACTGGGATTAAAAATGAAGCACAGGAAGCGGAGAGCACCGATGCCGATGATGGCAATTTCCCAAAGCCTTTGGTGATTGCACTTTTGACAGCCGGGTTATGCTCAGTCACTTTCGCGACTTCCGTGGACAACACCATCTTAGGTATTTTGCGATTCTGTTCTGAGAGAAAGGGCACACCCCTTTGCATCTAGAAGGTTTTGCTAAAGCAAATATGAAGCAACGGCCATTCCACGTATCACGGAAGATTTCCACTCGCTTGACGACGTGAGCGGGTACCGAAGCGCTTATCTCGTCGCCTCAACCGCGCTGCAGCTGCCGCTAGGCAAAGTCTACACCATCTTCAACGTCAAATGGACATATCTCACA
Organism: Colletotrichum spaethianum; assembly: GCF_022836535.1. NCBI lineage: Eukaryota > Fungi > Ascomycota > Sordariomycetes > Glomerellales > Glomerellaceae > Colletotrichum > Colletotrichum spaethianum. The sequence goes on along the minus strand of NW_026054780.1, from coordinate 338,501 downwards.
GGATTGATCATCTTTGAAATCGGGTCAATAGTCTGCGCGCTAGCACCGAACTCGGGAGCACTGATCGCCGGTCGTACTGTTGCAGGTGTTGGTGGTGCCGCGCTTTATTCTGGCGCGATCAATATCTTGGGTTTGGCAGCACCATTACGGATGCGCCCCATTTTGTTTGCTGCGTTGAGTGGTATGCTTGCGGTAGCCTCCCTCATCGGGCCGCCGTTGGGCGGTTTTTTTACCGACACACCCACACTGACTTGGCGATGGTGTTTCTGGATCAACCTGCCACTGGGAGGAGTCGCCTTTTCTGTCATCTTGGGGGTGTTTCGCGTACCATCTGCTAGAAGGCTCGAAGACGATAGCCACTCCGATTCTGGACATCAAAAGCGTGGGAGTTCTTCTCAGTCAGGACCCAGCAGCGCGCCAAAGCTCTCCTTGCTACGAATTGTGGCCAAGTTTGTCCGCTGGGTACTTTCTTGGTGGTTCCGGCCGTTGTGAGTCTTTTGCTCGTTCTCCAATGGGGAGGCATTACGTACTCGTGGGGAGACGCCCGCGTCTGGGGCTGTTTGTTATCTTTTGGCCTCCTCACGATTGCGCTCTTTGTCTCCCAAATATGGCGCGGCGACAACGCAACAATACCACCTCGTGTGGTGTGCCAACGATACGTGCTCGCTGGCGCGATGCATAAAGCCTGTTCGTCTGCCGCCATGTTCACACACATCTTTTCTCTCCCCTTCTACTTCCAAGTTGTGCTAGGAACGACTGCAACAGGTTCAGGGATGCGCACCCTCCCGTACGTCGTGACCATGGCGGTGGTTGGAATCGTTGGCGGCATCGGGATGGCCCGCACTAACTCGCACAAGCCCTTGGCATGGGTAGGCGCAGCTATCTCCGTTGTCGGCTTAGGACTTCTCTACACTCTCGGGGTTGACTCGCAAGCCGCTACCTACATTGGTTTTCAAATACTCATAGGCATGGGCACAGGCATTGCGTGGCAAGTCCCTTTTGTTGCGATACAGAGAACCAGCGCCAAAGGGAAGAATCTGATACCTGAAAATATGCCCATCGCAAACGCTTTGATGGCCTTTTTCAACTCTCTTGGCGCATCCATTCGCATTTCTATCGCGCAGAACGTATTCGCTAGTTCGTTGCAGAGCCGTCTGGCAACAGTAACTGGCATTACAGCGATTCAGGTTGGCATTATCATGAACGATGGAACTGGTATTGGCTTGCGGGATCCCAATGTCTTGCCGCCCGAACTACTACTACCGGTGTTGGAGCAGTACAACTCTGCCATCGGCTCGACTTTCCTCGTGGCTACCGTCTTCGGTGGCCTTGGATTTATGGCTAGTCTATTTTATGATTAGCTCCCTTTCATCAGCAGGAAGCCCTTTTGGTTTCTTTTTTTCTCGGGTAAGTCTTTCTGTATTTTATCCTCTGCGGCCTAGTCTACTCAAACCAGACTCTGTTGGAGATGTTATGGTTTTCGCGTGTCCACGTAATTCAGTAGTTGAGTTGAATGATAGCTGACAGCTCGCGAAGATCCTAGCATAACGTCATTTCTGACTGGCACAACCACAGATTTATCAAAGAACTGGGCCAAACCAAGTCTGGTGGTCTCCTTGGGTACAAAGGTAACATGATGAGCACTGGACTAGGATGGGAAGGGAAATGTGGACCGTAACCATAGAAGCATTGCCCTAGCCAATTTCTCTCCATTGCTGATAGGAAAATGAAACGGCATTGCGGAGTATCGGCATATGAACCAACAAAAACAAAACAGTTGCCTACTTCGGCTTTGCGTGATGTGGTTCTCTTCCTTGTCTCTAGAGCTTCGTGACATTGTTGCTCCACCCGTCTATGATAAAATGCGCAGCTTTAGAGGGATAAGTGGCCAAGTTTGTGATGACACGATTTCAACTTCAACCACGCCATCCCAATAACCTCCAACCTAACACTTCGCACGAGGAGCGGTTTTCTTGAGCTGCGGGTCGGTACCAGGATAAAACTCGTCATCATCGTCGAAGGTGTATGCAATGGGCGTCGGACTTGCTCTGTAAGGCTTGGTTTGACGATTCGGCGGGGTCTTGGGTGCATCGAGACTGGCCGAGATACCGGCCGATATATCGGTCAAGTTGACGGGTTTGGATAGGCAGGAGGAGTTAGAAGGAGTGCGTTCGTTCTGACTGGTGTATTTGGTATAGATTTTCTGGCCAACTCTCTCAGACATGGGCCCGCAGTCAAGGTCGTAACCTGCATGCTGGAGAAGATGTGGGAGAACTGATCATAGTTAGGATGATGGGAGAATGCCGAGATGAGAAGGAGGGATTAATAATTCTTATCGTGCATAAGGCATGCCACAAGAGGAAGGACAGGGCTTGATGATGCAAGACTGGATGCTCAGGTGGTCGGAGCGAACCTAAGATGAAGTGAAGCGTACCTTGGGCGACCGTATTCGCGGCCTCGACAGCCTTGCTTTGATGGTAAGCTAAATCCTCTATGAAATGAGTGTTAGCGTTGTGTTGCGATCAAGCTGGTCAGATTGCACCATGTGAAGATCTCCCGATCGGTAATCGACGTGGCAGACGCGTGGGGGTGGAGGCGAACAAGTGGAATCGTGGGGGACGAAGCCATTTTGAGGAGACCGGCATTGGTACTGATAATGGAGACAGTGATACATACCAGGATCAGAAAGAGTCGCAGAGGAAGGAGTCGAGCCCGTGGGAGTGAAGGATCTGGCCGAAGGGTTTAGGTTTGGAATTTGAGCCTGCTGCTGGGAAGTAGAGGCACTCCCCTTGCTAGAGTCACTCCCCTTGCTAGAGTCAAGACCCATGGAAGACATATTTTCTTCTTTTCTTGCTCTCCCGCGGTCGCGACGAGCTTTACCCATTAAATCGGTTGTTGCAGAGTTGAAAGATTCCATGACCCGGTCTGTTATTGTCCGATAAAAGTGAAAGGTGAAGTCGAAGATCGAAGCGACTTTCGTGATGTGATTCAGTGACGTGGACGGAAGAGGAAGGTACGAGGCCGGGCGTAAAACTTAGCGCTTTGTTCTTGTGGAACGGACTTGTTTTTGTTCTCATATTGTATGTTGGTTACTTTATATTTTCTACCGTTGTAACTGATTACAATCTTTTCCCACCATCTTGCAGGTAAACTATCCCACAATCAGCTCACTTTTAGTCTTGAAGGTCAAACAGACAATGGAAGCATGTGGCGCTAGTTGTTGTTGCACTTAAACTGAACTATTTTCTTCTCTCTATTTCTTCATTTCTCATCCTCTATATGTTGTTGAACTGTATCCTGTAAATTGTTTGAAGCGATTAGTACGGGCGGCAATATCGACTCTCGTTGGACGGCAACGGTTCGTATCTTTTAGGTCGATCACAATCTAAATCTCACTACATAATACACATGATTGCTTTTTTTAACTATTCAAATCAATTCTTGTCTACCAGATTGTTGGTTGCCAAGAGGGGAAGACATCTCAGATGCAAAATTTGACACCCTAAGGTGTCCACTTTGTAACCGCAGAGAAGATAATAGCATGTCACTGCTAAGCACATAGTGTGGCTCCATACAGTGGGGGGTCAGAAGTGTGGAATCACCCCACCTTAAAGCGCGTCCTGACGCGTCTTCCTCTATGCATCGATTTTTTCCTTTCTCCCATAACTTCAGGAAATAGAGGCCAATTTACAAGCTTTTTCTTCTCATTTATCAGGAAATCGAAAGCCTAACGATGAGTTATCAAGAGATCAGCGGATCGCGATTGTGGCCTTTGTGCTAGCTGGCCGAAGTTACCGCAACGCGGCTGCGGTCTTCAACTGCTCCTATAAGGCAGTCGCCAACACACTTCAACGATACCGAGAGAGCCAATCTTTTGAGTCTGCGCCCCGAAAAGGCAGGCCGCCAAAACTTAATAGGCGGGAGAAAAGGGCAATTATCAGGTTTACTCGCCGTAACTTCCGGGTTACCTACTTAGAGCTTACTAAGTCTTAGAAAGGCCGAGTTAGCCTTAGTACTATTAAGCGGACTTTGCAAGGCACCAACTTTCGTAAATGGAGGGCTATAAAAAGGCTGTTTATTACTAGAGAAGCAGCATTAAAGAGGCTTGCTTTTGCTAGAGAATGGCTACAAAAAATCGAGGAGTTGATGATGGTACCCCTATCTCTAGACTTACCTCTCATATAGGCCTTCTTACTGATTTTCTTTTTATGTAGACCCAGTTCTCTAACGAGAGCTCATACCAGAATAACTCCTTATCGCCCTTGGCCTAGGTATTTAGATTCCCTTCTGAGCGCTAGGATAAGCAATTCATTAACCTAACAAGCCACGTTAAAGCAAACATCTCAATCATGGTGTAGGCAATGATATGGAAAGAGGGTCAGAGTAAGCTCATCTTTCTCGTAAGAGATACAACCACCCAGAGGCAAGGATATAGCTCTAATAGCTATATATCATGCCTAGAAGAAGGATATCTTCCTAACAGAGACGAAACGTGTCATTTTATGCATAATAACGCGCCTATACATAATGCTGTAAAGACCACAGATTGGATGCTTAACCAGGGGATCTCCTGGATAGACTGGCCCCCATACTCGCCAGATCTCAACCCGATTAAGCATTACTGGCGTATAATGAAGGATAACCTGCGAAGGCTATACCCAGAAGCATTTGACCTTAGGAAAAACAAGCTAGATATCAAAAGATTCAAGGAGCAATTACAGGCGGCGTAGGAGGCAATCCCACAAGAGAAGATACAGGCGTTAATCGAGTCATTGCCAAGGCGCTTGAAGGCAGTCGTAAAAGCACAGGGTTAGTATACACGATACTGACCGGTAAACTTAGGGCTTTAATTTGACTATAGTCTTGCCATATAATTCAAAAAGTTGATAGTTTTGTTGCTGGATGAAGTGATGGGGTGAAAATGCAGGTGGCTGGGTGAAGCGGGGGTGATTCCACACTTCTGACCCCCCACTGTATGAGTAACTCAACACGGCCATGGAACCATCAATATAATGCAAAACTAACGTAGCCTTGAAGAGAGCGAAATAACTGGGAGATGCTTCCTCGACAGGCGGGAAATAAGTGTAGTACAACACGCACTCGAGCTAATGTTGAGAAGACGTATGGAGATTATAGAAGAGACAGACCAGCATAGAGCTCGGACATTCTTCACCATTGTCAGCATCCGAGCGCCGTTCGAATCAAACCTAATGGAGCTAGCTCCGAAGCATGCCGTGCTGAGCTCTTGGAAATCCTTCCGATCTCGAAAATTGGATAAGCGGCCGACTTGGCAGTTTGCGGCCTTTTCTTCTTGCTACTCATCATGAATCCCTCGATGATTGAAGTGTTGGCAAAATGATCCCAGCCACCTCGAATTTTCCGACATTGGTTGGGCGTCGATACCCGGGGAAAGGTGGCAGGCGAATTGTAAGATCCTTCTGATCGGAATTGACTCGGAGAACGGCACACATCTCCGAAGACCAAGATCGCAACTTACTCCGTAGCAAGCTCGTCAACAATGTTGATACATGCTTGAAAAACCGCAGAACAAGCTTACGGACAAGCATCGAGGCCGTAGATCTCTCAATTGTTACTGTATTATGCACGGGCACCATGACTTCCCCATTGGTACCTTCAAAATCAGGTTTCAATTGAATCTCCCAGGTCCAGGGGCCCACAGTAGTAGTGCCTCTTATGCAGACAGCGGCAACGGCTCGGAGGACATGTCTCGTTGCGGCAACTGCAAAACGATCAACCGCTCTGCATCGTTTTCGCCCAGCCCATGTCACCTTTATTATGATGGAAGGGTCGAATTGCGTGAAGGTCTGCGAAAACCGGTTAGATGCTGGAGGAGGAGCGAGCTGGATGGTTTTACATCAGCATCTGTCATCCGTAAACAATAAGCGATTTGCGCCAAGGGTGATAGCAATGTTCCTCTCACACGTGACGGCTGGATTTAGGCACGAAGAAACCTGCGCCTTTTGATGGTTATATGATGTGCTTCCCATCTTGGTCGTCTCATAGGCCTCCGTATAGGTTGTCAGTCACTTTGGGTGGGTGACGTGAGGTTGCAGCGCCGGGGAGTGCTTCTGAACAAGGATTAGCTCTGCGTCGTAGTACAAACGGAATCGAGCTGTCCGCGTCTCAATCGTTCCCCCACGGTAGCCCGGCCCCAAGGTTGCACCGGGGACCGGGAGGGAGTGAGACGAGGTGAAGCTTGCCCAGCTGTGCCACCGGTTGCGGGGCCAGAAAATCACACCACTTGAATACACTTGTAGAGATTGATTAGATTGCGTTGCAGCCATCCTCAATCATCTCGATCTTGTCCACGGGAAAACCCTCAACATCCGGGGCTTGACACATCTTCGCTGGCACTTTCAGACGCTGGAGGTGTACGCCATAGCACAACCCGTTGGTCACAAGATGTCACTCAGAGCGACATGTAGTTGGGTAAGTGATATCTTTTCGAGATAACGACCCCTTAAGCTCTGGGGATCGATCCTCCGAGGCGACCCTGACCGAGCCGTCAAGCCGTGAAGATAGACCAGTGACTTGTGTCGGTAGCCAACAGGCAATGCAACGCTGCGCTGCCCCGTTCGCAGGTTCGTATTCCGTCGGCCAGGACTCCACAAGCTTGGCGTACAGAACACTCAATCGCAACGGCAGACCTCGACCCTGCCAACCGGTGTTGAATCATACTTCGCAGACCGGGCCGTAGGCGTTGGCCTGATGTCATTTGTGGACTTCATGTGAAGAATGACAGCAACGTCCAACCAAATCGAAGTGCTTGCGTCAAGCCCTTCCAGCAGCCACGATTCTCAAAACGGAACGTGCAGCGGTTGCAGAAATCTGCCCGGTTTGATGGCGGACTCGATGAGGGCATTCCCCAGTCGGCTGCGCAAGGGTTTCCGGGGGTTTCCTGTTTGAGAAAATCACGGCCAGACTCAACCGCAGCCTGACAAGGACATGGCTTCTCTCCAAAGACGTCGATGAGACCTTCTGAACGCGGAAAAGGCGTTTCGATATGTCAGTCTGAGAAATGAATTGTAGTTGTGTGGAGCTCAGAGTCTGCTGCCTGCGGAGAACTCACTCAATATCCTTGCAGATAAACTTGCTTGTGATGCAACTCGAGGCGGTCATACGTGGTGTTGAGGTGTTTTCTTCCTGCATCCGATCAAGGAAGGAGGACTAAAAGATTGTCGAAGTTTGGGGGAGAGAAGGTTGAGCACCATGGTCCGAGAAGGTCTGAATGGGTAATTATTTAAAGCCTAGACGACTCGCAATCTATTCAACACTTAGGGATCTCAGGAGCATTCATTCCTTCAATCAATTAGGATTTGGAATAGTCCGTTCTTTTTTTGGTACACATTTGGAATCTATCCTTGCGGCAATCTTTCCTGTTCTATTTCTGTCTCGCAAGTATGCAGAACAAAACGGCTCAAGACTCGGTGTCAACTCCGGTTGGGTCAGTCCCCCTCTCTTTCACCCAGGGCGCACGAATCAAGTCCAAGTTTTCCACCGTCACGGCCGCCTTTTATCATCATGCAGAGAGTCAACCAGACGTCACTGCAGCTCGTGACCTATCAGCACAGCAGGTTCGAGATATCACATATGGCGATCTTGCTCGTCGAGCCAACCAGCTGTCAAGAAAGCTGAAGAGTCTCGGGGTCCAACCTGGTGATCGAGTCCCGCTTGTTGTTAAGCGAGGCATCAACATGCTGGTTGGTATTGTTGCGATCCTCTCATGCGGAGCTCAATACGTGCCACTTGACGGTGGCGTAGTGCCTGACTCTACGCTGCGATTTGTTCTCGAACAAGCGGGCAGCAAGCACGTTTTGTGTCTAAAGTCAACTAAACACCGATTTGAGACACTCGGATACTCCTGCGAGGCCCTTATCATTGACGAATACATGGAAGAGATCAAAGACACTTCAGAGACTCTTCAGCATACTGACCTGGCTAAGCCGGAGCACGGATGCTATGTTATCTACACATCAGGTAAAGGGATTCTAGAAGTTACAAACAGCTTCAAGCGAGTAGAACAACTGATCAGGCCTTCAGGAACTACTGGCACACCCAAAGGAGTAGACGTCACCCACAGAAACGTGACTAACCTCGTGTGTCTTTCACCTGGCAACCTGGGAATCTCAACTGGGACACGCGTAGGTCAGGTATTGAACATCAGCTTCGACATGGGTAAGACATTGAGCCAAAACTTTAGATTCTTGTTACTGATTGATCCATAGCCGCATGGGAGATGCTTGGATGCCTCTGCAATGGAGGCACCCTCGTCCTCCGAGGTTCAAATTGGGAACCATGTCTGAGAGAGGCAAGTTCTAATCTCACAAGTGTACGAATACCCAGCAAGCTAGACTAACAGACTTTTCAGGCTCAGGTTTTGATCTGCACACCAAGTATCTTGGCAAAATACGATCCTCGAGAATACACCAATATCAGCGTTGTTACAACTGCCGGTGAACCGAGCTCTCAAAGGTAAGGTTCAGTGTGAATCAACGAAGTTGAACTTGGCCTGACCATTTATTTAGACTCGCCGACTTATGGGCCACGCACGCGACCTACTACAATTGCTGCGGACCAACAGAAACCACTATTGTCAACACCATGCACCTTCACCATCCAGGAGAGACATTAACAATCGGTAAGCCAACTCCTAATAATGAAGTCTATATCCTCGATTCCAATGGAAGGTCTCTTGGTATCGGTGAAGCTGGGGTGATGTGGGCCGGTGGTCATGGCATCTCTCGCGGCTACGTTTCTCTGCCGGAGAAGACCACTGAGAGATATAAGCCAAATCCTTTTATTAATGATGAGTAAGTACTTGAGAATACTCTGGTAATAGTTTCACTAAATTCTGCTAGGTCCTTGATGTACAACACCGGTGACCTCTGTCGCTGGAGACATGATGGCTCCATTGACATTCTCGGCCGAGTCGACGACCAGATCAAGATCAAAGTTAGTAAAGTTATCTTTCCTGTATCTGTTTACGCAATCTTACGCAAATAACAGGGCTTTCGAGTCGAGCTCGACGGTGTTGCTTCATCGATCAACACTTGTCCTGTTGTCTCTAAGGCCACGGCGCTCTTGATAGACAACGAGATCCATGGATTCATCACGCCCCGAAACTGTAACTTGAACGCCATTCAAGCCCACGTCAAAGCTCGTCAGCCTTACTATGCCGTCCCTACCAAGTTCCACTTCCTCGACACTATGCCTCTGACTTCTAATGGCAAGGTAGATAAGCGTGCCTTGCGAGACTTAATCACCAAGGCCGACAACAAAGCAGAGACGAGCATCGCCATCAAAGATATCGGCTCCAAGGAGTCGTTTTCTTCGGATACCAGTTCTTCCACTGCCGACCTCAAACCTGACTCCTCTGCTTCTAGCTTTACAGCGGTGGATGAGAAGCTCGACCTTGACCGAGACGTCCCTGCTAAGCTCTGGGCTCAGCCATTCCGCGGCTTCATGCACCGCATTGCTATCGTATATCGCCGCTTGTTCACCATCGTTGGCCTCTTAAATATCGCCGCGGTAATTGCGATTGTGTTTTGTGGCCTCCAGAGAAACTGGCTCAGCAATCTCACTGCTATCAATCTTGTTCTCGCCGTCCTCGTCCGCCAAGACTTCGTCATCAACGGCCTGTACACAATCACATGCAACGTACCCAAGTCCTGGCCTCTTGCCATCAGAAAGCGCTGCGCAAAAATTTACCATTTCGGAGGTGTTCACTCAGGCGCGGCTGTTTCCGCAGGCGCTTGGCTTCTCGCCACCAACATTAGTGATGAGGTCTGCCAACTCACGGAGTGTCCTACCTGGGGCTACCAGTCTATGGCCTCAAAAGTCATGTCTTGGATGCTCACCGGTTTGTTCACTATCACGATTGGACTCGCTTGGCCTTCTTTCCGAAAGGGGCATCATGATCTCTTCGAGAAAACACATCGATTCGTTGGCTGGACCATGCTTGGTCTGTTTTGGGTCCAGGTAGTACTTGGTGCCAACGATGGAAGAGCGGCGGGCATGTCCCTTGGCGCAGCTTGCATTCGAACTCCCGGCATATGGATGCTTGCCGTGGCAACCCTGAGCATTGCATCTTCTTGGATGTTCCTCAAAAAAGTTCCTGTCGAGGCTGAGGTTCTATCCAACCACGCTGTGAGGCTGCATTTCGGCTACGCTGTCCCCGTTAATGGCAGCTTCGTTAGACTTTCCCAACGACCACTCCTCGAGTGGCACTCGTTTGCCACCATCCCGGCCCTAACAAAGTGGGACATCACCCCAAGGGCTTCTCGTTAGTTGTCTCGAATGCCGGTGACTGGACTAAAAACTGCATTGAGAAGCCACCTACTCAAATTTGGGTGCGCGGTGTTCCCACCTGTGGCGTCATGCGTATTGCGACTTGCTTCAACAGCATTGTTGTGATCGCCACCGGTTCAGGTATCGGACCTCTACTTGGGCATATCCAGGATCAAAGCTGTGCAACTCAGTTGATCTGGTCTACCCCTAGACCCGAGCAAACCTTTGGCAAGCCGCTGCTTGATACCATTAAGTTGAAGATTCCGAACGCGGTGATTCATGATACCAAGACTATGGGTCGCCCGAACTTGGTCAAGATGGGCTACAACCTGGTGAAGAGCTTCCAAGCTGAAGCTGTCATCATCATCGCTAACGAAAAAATCACGAAGAAGGTGGTTTACGGGCTTGAGACACGTGGTGTTCCTGCTTACGGCGCTATTTGGGACTCCTAATATGTTGCGCATCTTTTCCTCTTAAAATTCTCGAGATTTTTAATGATGATTTTAAAGGCTTTTCGTTTGATTTTGTGTTGGGGGTGATGGAACAACTTCGTCGCGGTTTATTATCACTTATTTCAGTCCTTAACTTTTATGCTTCCCTTTTGATATTCACAGTCAGTGGTACTTAACTTAGGTAGCGTTTGAGAATGGATATTCAATCTGCAACAGCCTGTTGCTGCAGGCGACCCGAAAATCCGGCGTACCTGTTCACAGCACGACCACTTTCTTACCACGATCTAGGCATAAAGAGATTCCCCTCCCCCTTTCCCCCAAAGAACGAAATCTGTGCTAAAGACTCAGTGACATATTCTCACTCTGGGTTCCCGCTAGTAAACACTTGACTAAGCTGCCTTGGTCCTTCCAAAATCCAGCTTCTCCCATTTCATGAAACAGCCACTCAAGAATGCCAAAGCTCCCGCGGCCACAACAATAAATTGCATGTCCGCAATTACGCTCGCAACATCTTCCACGGCCAGTAGAATCACCTGGGGGTCTGCAGCTGCCCAAATCTTGGAATCTAGACCGGCCAAAGCTTCGCGAATGTCGTGTTCACTATAACCCAGTCCAGAAAGTGAAGTGTGTAGACGGCTGTATCCAAGATTTTGGAAGACGCAACCTGCCAAAGCTAGCGTGACCGAAATTCCACCGAGCTGCACCATGATAAAAAGGGCAGTAGCATCAAGGCGTCGATTCGCGGGTACGGTTTGGGTCAAGATGGCAACACCAGTCTGCCACATGCATCCGGTTCCAGCGCCTATGAGGGTGCTGACTCCCATTATTCGGCCCTCGGAGCTCTGGGACGTGAGCTGTGACTGGACCCCTGCGCCAATCATGGCCAAGGCGCCACCAACCACGTAGAACGGAGCGTATCTGCCAATTACGGGGATGAGGCCGGCCATTACAATGGTAAATACAATGAAGGTAAAGATGAAGGGTAGAAGTCGGACGGCAGCTTGGACTGGCTCTAGTCCCTTAGTGAAAGCAAGAAAAAGTGGAGTGTAATATAAAGTGATGCCGTAGCAGCTTCCAGCAGCGAATGTCCCTAGACAGATCAGAGAAGTCGTCTTGTTCTTGAAGAGGTCTGCGGGGATGTTCCGGTTTTCTTTGCTGGTGAAGACAGAGAAGTATTGTTGCAAGAAATAAGATGCGTAGATTACGCCGACAAAAACCCAGGCCAAAATGGTGGAGTGCGTAGACCAGTCCCATGTAGAACCGCTGAATATGAGAGCTGAGCACAACAGGACGAAGCCGGCCATGTGCAGAACCGCGCCAGTCCAGTCTATTGCAAGAAGCCCGCCAACTATAGGCACATTGGGTGCCACATGAATGGGGGCAACGCTACAAAGATGAGCACTCCGATGACGGCGAGAATCGGTAAGTTCAGGTACATGGCCTAGAATTGAGTTAGCCTACTAGAAACGCTTGCGAGGTAGCGAACGAGCTGCTACATACCCATCTCCAGGTGGCGTTCTGGTTTTCGGCAAAGGCACCACCAATAACAGGGCCCAAAGTAAGTCCGATAGCCCAGGACACCGCCATCAGACCTTGCAAACGGGGCAATTCTGCAGGCGTGGAAACGAATACATTGACGAGAAGAACCCTGTTTGGTAGTTTTTAGTTGGACCGAGCGAGGTGTCAACGAGGCTTGTGCTTATCACTTACAGCTGGTAGATACCAGCCCCTCCAATACCCGCAACAACACGACCGATAATGACCGAGTTTATGCCAGTAGCTGAGCCCGATACAGCGGCGCCAACCATGAAGATTGTTGTGTAGACAACGATTTGCCATTTAACGCTGCCAAGGACCGCAAGTTTGCGTACGAGCGGAACCAGGCATACTTGGGACGCAGTGTAACCCGTGGCGACCCATGGTAAAAGATGAACATTTCCGAATGCTTCATAAATCGGAGGTTGGATGTTCGCGATATTGCTGACGTCGTAACCTTGGAATTGACATTGATATGTCAGTTTACTGATCGCATGGTTGAGTCTGAAATGGGCTCTGAAACGTTGATCACTTACCCAGGAGCATACCGCCTAGGATAAAAGCTACTTGAACACACGGCCATCTCCATGATGACCAATCCTCTCTTGGGTGCCTTTTCTGGTCTGTACTTTTCCTGACCTCCTTGGTCTCGGGAAGGACACTTCCTGTGCCAGAGCTGCCATGTTCGACGTCACTGCCCGAGGTCGCCTTTGTATCGGTTTCCATCATTTTGAGTGAATATGCCGTTAACGAACTGTGAAGACAGGATAACACACAATAAAATAGGAGCCAGACAAAAGCTTCAATGACAAGAAAAGTTGCGAGACAGTGACGGGGGGTGCCAGATATAAGCAACGACTTCACTTGCGCTCCGCTGTCGGAGATTTGCCAGCCTGCTCATTCTTATCTTGCTTGTGGACGGCAGACACCCCTACGTCGCTGGAATTTGGCTGCCAATGCTTATGCAACGTGTTGCTTGCTTCGACCAGTAGCCCAGAGAGTCTAATCTGGCGCTTCTGTCCAACTACTAGGGTCAATAAACACTCAGTAGTATCGTTTGTCGATGGGGGCCAGCACTACTAAATCCGGGTGATGAATGCAACCAAATGTCCCAGATCTGGAAAGAAAGCCGCGGCTCGGGTGACAAGAACCAACGCGGAAACTAGGGTGATACATGATCTTGGCTGGCGCTGTGCCGCAATTCGTTGTGCTCGGAGGTGACACGTCCCTAGGATCTCAACTCGCCCATATTCGGGCGCATTGCCAACATATTCTCATCGCCCGGCTTGACTATTCGTAAAAGTCCTGAGCATATCCGTTTATGCCGTGCGTGCCAATAGAGCTTGAGGTGATGTAGAGAGGCTCTCACGTCAGCCGTAGAGGATCCGAATGACGGAATTTCAGCCGTGCAGAGTGCCAATAAGCTGCGGAAGGAAGTTTTTCTGCTCTTCTATAGCCGCTTTCGGTAAGATTGCTTCGTTAACGGCCGCATCTCCCCCATTTTCATCATGTTTGTCTGCATGTACCCTGGCTGGGCTGTCGGGCCGGCAGAACGAGGATGGATCCATGTAATCAGGTGCAGCACCCCAGCAAATGAGAGGATGAGACTAACGACGTTCTTCGTTTTGCTATCGCCGATCATCGACTTGTCAGCGGCAGAACAGACTTGGCAGCGGCAGGCAAGCCTGAACATCCATGATCCAGAGGTTGAACCAGTTCGTAATGGCAACGAAAGTTGACCAATCCTGATGAAGGCATGCGCCACGCTTGTATGGCGATGCAGACTAGCAAATCAAAAGATATAAGGAAATCAACACCATGGCATTATTGCGGTTGGGTTGAACAGAAAGGATGGTATTAATGAACCCTACATCTTATCGTAATTTCACGAGGCACAGAAGCTTCCGTCGTTGATTTGAAGTTAACTTCCAAACGGATTGTGATTTTATTACATCTAGAATGGCCATTGACTAATATGAGAATAACGATTGTTAAAGAGCTCAATTGCAGCTACAAGTTGATGATACAAGGACCAAAGCTTGCATTTGAGACTAACGGAATATCAAACTGATCGCAACATGGCAATATAGCTTTATACTAGAGAAGAATGATAAAGCTGGCAATGATTGACGGACTGTTGTGGGTATCTTCTACCTTGGTAGCGCGAACACAGAAGCACAAAGCTCGAGACAACCTGGAGATTGGTACTCTAGGGAAAAGTTGCCGATGCAGTCTTTCTCATTGCTAAGAATAACCAAACAAATACAAAAGCTTTGTGAAGATGGTTTATGACTACGCATCACCTCGCAGAAATATATCCTGCATTGTGTCGTCTCATAACTTTCTATGAGACAAAAGGAGCAAAGGAGAAAAAGAAATTCTCGGTGATTTGCCATCATGATGGGGTGACTACCTGCCTATTGATGTTCATCCGTTGACTTGCCTGCTGAATCGCAGTCCGATGGCGCTTAGGGTCGTCGTAGTCTGGGCGAAGCTGGTTCTACACAGGAATGTAAAGCCCAAAGAGGTTGAAGAAGCAAGAACTCTTCACTTATGTTGAGGCTTTGCGTGCATCAAGCTCCTGAGAGCATCTGACTGGATAGAACTCCAGAGCAAGAGCTTGGATCCGTTCTCCTGACGGAGCGTAGCTTATAGCATTGAGCTTGAGGATCAAAATCTCTGCAACCTAGATATTAGTACCATCAATGCCGATGTATTCAGCAAAAAATCCGTCGACACCGGCTCACGCGACTTCGGTGACTCTCTGGTCGCATGCTTGAAAGAGCCCCGGGGTCGACAGAACCAGGCTTAAGAGAACGACGCTTCCGCTAGCTTGGCGAATTATAGTAGGTGAATGACACGTAGATAGCATGCTAACATGAAGAACCCCCGACATGCGTGCTTCTCCAAACGAAAGCCTTGGAGGGGAGATATTTTTCCATTCATTAGAGAGATGTTGACGAGTATTGGCTGCATTTAGCGATGAAGTTGCCAATACTACGAGCCTATACAATTGACCAAGCAGGTAATTTCTCTCCATGACTTTGCAATGACTTACTAACATCGGAACAACTCCCCGGAAGAAGGCGAGAAGAATTAGAATCGCTGGATGTAAATAGAGCTTCTCTCAAACAATTCATGGACTTGTTTGTGCCTGATTTTCGGCTCGTGCTCTTTAGTTCAGGTGGTTCATCAGTTCCGGTGACCCACTATTTATCGGCTAGCATGTCTTGTGCGCCGACCGATTGCAACCAACCTCCCCATTCCTTACCATAAACACCATCTTCCGAAGAGATAACAAAAGATCTGGTTCCCGCGATCAAGTCAAGATTTAAAGTAGATCAAAAATTTGATTGTGCCCAGAGGCGGATTCGAACCGCCGTCAACACGGATCGTTGTATAGAAGAACCACAACGTATCATCCTAACCAACTAGACGATCTGGGCGACTAGGGCCTAAAACCCTTACTTGACGTTGTTGGCTGAGAAAAGCAACAAGAAGGTCACTTGGTTTCGCGCTCGACAATCGACCTCTCTTCCCATGGCTGTTTTTAGTTCGCTATTGGGATCTGTTATTTGTTTGGGTTTCGTCGGTCTATGCTCGCTCGGCTATGTCAATCCTGGCTTGGTTTCTGCTTGTTCAGCTGTAGGAGAATACATCTGCGAGAAGCACATTGTCTCTTGTGGCTGGCTTATGCAACAAGGACTGCCAGCTCGGCAGTGAGTAAAGCACGACTGAGGATATCACAGGCGTCTGAGGTCTCGATAAATTTGGCTACTAGATGGATGGAATGCAGTGCTCTTACCGACGGAAACTCAAATGGTACTAAGGTTCTCGACGTCGACGGACCAGCTTCGCGCAATTCATATCAACAAACAACACGTGAAAACATGCATTGTCGGCGACGCCTTGAAACTCGGTCTGCAACAAACAATCAGTTTGTTTCTTTCACCGTATTAGATACGACGTCAGGATACTTAGAGCTGGAGAACTTGATTAATTTTTGAAAAGGCTTCCAAAGAAGGATTTGTCCGCCCTAGGACAATGCTTTCAAGGCCAACTCCTTTTTCACATCGATCAGTTTATTATAGCAACGAACAGTGCACAATGTCGTGAATCTGAACCTCTCGAACAGCTGTTGGCTGACTACTCGAGCTTTCATGCTGTATATGAATGCGCTCATCTTACACCCTAGACAGCTCTCAAGTTGTTACAATCCATCCAGCTAAATCAGCTTCCACTAGCCAGCCTATCTCTTAACCAATCTTCTTCAATCTTCGCAACCCAGACCAACGCCATAAGACCGCTCTTACTACTGCATTCCATCCGGATTCTAAACAGATAGGAAGAACAAACAACCCATGGTCGACTTCGGAAACATGGGCAAGAAATCGGGTGATGATGTCAAAGGACGTGGCAAAGGACAACGCCTCTACCCGCCCCAGGATGACATCAGCACCCGAACTGCTCTTCTTTATAGGGGGATGGACCAAGTTGGGGTGACAGACCCATTTGTGGAATCCAATGTTGGAACCCAGGCGACCGGAGCAGCCCAGCAAAATCTGTTCGATACCTATCGCGCCACAAGAGCTGCGGCGGTAGCTGACCCGGTCTCCCTCTACCGGCAAGGTCGGTACATGCCTGCAGGAGCTGATTATTGCCCCATGCCAATCCCAGAATTCCTTCGCAGAGTGTCAGCGTACGCGCATGCTCAGCAGACGCGGGAAACTGTAGATTCTAAGAATCCAGGCACTTATCCGTCGTACGATGGTGCTCTCCAGCCGCCAAGGGCAAATATTCCTAACAACCTTCCTGGTATTAGAATGCAGGTATCTGGGGGTCATAGACACCCGAATATTGGACCTTTTCAACCTCATAGACCCACTCCTGTAGAACAACAGCGCTCCAATAATCCACAGAGCAACTCGGCAGTGGTCAGAGTGTGTCCACAGTGTAGGGAGGTTCCCCTCGGTTCCGGACCCATCGTGAACGATAAACCCACCTATCCTGTCTGTGAGAAGTGCCGCCAGGTCAATATCAGACAGCAAGTACTCCGAGGCATTGCAGCACAGGCTCTCATAGAGCTCAATCAGCGCGCCGTTGTCCAAGGCCCCGGGCACAACGACCAAGGAGATGACGTGAGAGGCCAATCTCGCAATGGACTCGGCTCCGTCCCCAAGACTCCTCAACAATTCCTCTGCCTACGATGCAAGAGACCAAATGTGCCTCTGGCCCCTGGCCGAAGACGTTGTACGGAGTGCATCTGCATTCTTATTGCCTTTGGCCCGGACGGCGACGAAGAGAATTTTAGTGCTTATGATAATCAACAGCCACAGAAGCAACAGGCAGCAGGACTGCGGTTGCAGCAACAGCCTCCATATGAGCTTTGGCACATGTGTGACGGTTGCTTCAAGAAGCCGGTTCCCCCCGGCGGAAGAAAATGCCCGGACTGTGTCGTCCGGCCTGCCTCAGACGACCGTACTGCGGATGTGTGCGTCATTTGCGAGCATAATCCCACTATCAAAGGTCAATCCTACTGCGACAAATGTGAAGTCGAGGGCACTCGCAATTTGTCGCAACCGTATTAAGCCATACCATGCAGTGAAATGCCTGTGCTAACTGTGCCGACAGGACTGCATAAAGTATGGACTATGCTGGGGCTGTCATATGGTTGATACTACCTCAAATGGCGCTGCATGTACAGGCAAGTCACTGCTCAGGGTAGGTTATTCAGGCTGAACGGAATGGAGGAGGATTTGTTGGCCTGGGAGAATCAGGCGAGATGCTTAGAGAACAGCAGCGTTAATGCGACCGAGCAGGATTTCTAACTTAAGACGGGTTCGAGCTGCTTTCTGTTGACTTAGTCTGAGCATGGGACAAGCTAGGTACCTGTACGTGAGGGTGGCTGGGGATAGTTGGGTGGCATGCGTGTTGTTGCCAGCATGGATAGATGCAAAGTGGTAGGTTATTGAAGTATTTGGAGCACACAATCACGACAACACGGCTCCTGGTTTATTAGAATGGGTTCGAGCTTTGTCAACAGACAGTCGGTGTTGGGATCCGACGCTCTCCATGGAAAGTTCCACTCTAGCAGGGGTCAAGGCATTCAACAGAAGTTAGACAAGTCATTTCAAAATGAGTGTTGTCCAAGTCCCAGTGCTAGGTTGTGTGGGAAATCGTACGTTGAAGCATATTTTGGCCAAATTTTTCTGAACGAACGGGTACGAGTTGACAAACATCGATCGCGAAGCTCGAATAGAACTTCCATGGAGAAACTGTATTGCTCTTCTTTTATCATGCTCAGAACCGCCACCGTCTTTGATTACATACGCTGCCGCCCCTTTTTGATCGAGGCAAGAAATGATGTACACCAATGCCACCCTTTACATTCCGTTCGCGCGTCTTCCACCACGTTTACTCCGATCAATATGACCCTGCAACACCTTGCGCGTCTGCACCAAACTCCTCTTGTTCTTGTGCTTGGCCTTGTTCAGCGTCATCAAGAAGTTCTTCTGGCGCGCCTTCTCCTTGTTCGTCGTGCTCTTGCCCTCAGCATCCTTCTTGGACCGGCGGATGGCCTGCGTCGACTTGTGCTCCTCGCGGCCTGGCTTGCCCTCCTTGGCCATAGCCACTCTCTCCTCCTTGGTAGTCTTGCGTAGCCTGGCCGGCGCCTCAATCTGCTCGGCAGTGAGACCATCGTCGGCGTGCCGGGCCAGAGCCTTCTCAATCTCCTTTTGACGCTTCGAGGAACGATTGCCCAACGTCTTGTTCAGGTTGGCTTCCATGCGCAACTCCTGGAGCTTCTGGAGGTCGGCAGGCGTGAGGATGGTGGTCGTAGCCAGCTTTTGTATCCTTTCGATCTCGGCGGCATTGTCCTCTTCGTCGTCCTCGGAGTCGGATCCGTCCTCTCCTGTCCTACGCTTCTTCGGTGCCGGCTCGTCATCTTCATCTTCTGAGTGACTGACGTTGATCCAACCACCCGAGTCATCGCTATCGTCAGAGTCGACTTCCCAGTCTTCAGACTTGTAGCCGTCTTCCTCCTCGTCTTCCTTATCGGAACCGTCCTCAGGAAGACCCTTGGCAGCACGCTTAAGCTTGCGCTGCTCCTCCTTCCACTTGGCCAGCAATTCAATGCCCTCAATACCTCCAACCTCCTCCTCTCCAAATCTCTTCGTCTTCATCTCGCCGCTCCTCAAACCCATGGACGCATCCTTGCCTCTGTCCTTCTTCATCAACATGTCCGCACCAACTTCTCTGTACAGTGACAAAAGACCCTTGGCAGCCATCATGGTTCCCTTGTCTTTGCTCTTTCGGTACTGGACAAGATCCTGCAGCAGCGTGTCGGTCATGGCTAGCGGCTGTCTTGCGCAGATCTCACGGATAGCGTTGAGGCCGGCGGCAGCAACTTCGGAGGCGGCGGCTTCTGACACAAACTCGTTGGCGATCTTCTGAATAAGAGGCTCAACCGCATCAGGGGGAACCAGGCTATGCGTTCCCTGGGCGAGCGAAGCCAGGTAAGAGGTAACAGACTCTTGACGAGGCGTGAGGAACTTGATGAACCACGAGTAGAGGCTGATGATGGTCAGCTTGTGGAGACCGACCAGTCGCGTCACCAGCTGTAAGACCAGAAGTTTGTTCTCGTGCGCCATCTTGGTCTTGGTGTTCTGCAAGTGCTTTGAGAAAACGTTCTCGGCGAAGCCTTGCGGGTCGTGCAGGAGATGGAACGCCGAGAAGTTAAGCGGGTGAGGCTTGGCCTTGCCGCGCTCCTGCTTGTGAATCTTGGCGACGGCCTTCTTGTAGGCGTTGGCCTGTTTCTTAGACTTCTTGTTGATGCCGATCTGATGTTTCATCTTCTGCAGGTCAATTGCCTCTTCGTCACTGCTGTCGTCCTCCAGCTCTTCCCGCTCCTTGTCTCCACCGAGGAAGAATCGCACAGCACCGATAACAACCTTCTCGTTGTCGGAAAGGGCGGCCTCCTTCATGACGTCTACGGTCTTCGCATCGGTCCAGATCTGACGCTTCCATAGCTCGCGCGTGAGCTTCACAGCCCAGATGGCCTTTGGCGAGGTGCGGTCGGCTGTGATGAGGTTGTAGAGAACGGTCTGGATCGTGCGGTTGAGGGGGTGATTCGTCGCCCTCGAATTCGCATTGCGCATCTCGGTAAGGATCTTCTGGAAGAGGAGCGTACGCAGCGTCTTGCTTGGCGATGAAACAAGAATCGGGAACAAGGTCGTCAGGAAGCTCGTCGAGTCGATCACCTCCTTCTTGCGCAAGAGCGCCAGACTTCCAACGATCTTCTCGCGCAGTTCGGGGTGCAGGACCTCATGGTGCTGCAGCAGGATCGCCTTCAGGTCGTCGGGGAACGCAACGGCGTGTTTTGGGTACAGGTCCACAGTGTGTGCGAGAAGATCGACGAGGTTATGGAAAGACTCGGTGTATTCTCTCGTCGCGGTCGTCGGCGAGACGAGGAAGACCTCGCGCTGACTCTCGTACTGTCCCCATTGCTGGAGGAAGTTCTCCTCGTAGGACTTAGGGTCGCGGCGGATTTTGTACTGCAGACTCGCACTGCGAAGGTTAGCAATTGACGTACACGGCAGGTTCAGACATTTCTTACAAGTCGACATCGACCTTCTCAAGGGCGGTGACCTTGCGCTTTCCCATGTTTGCTGTCTTCTTGGCTCGTGTCGGCGTGTATGGAGATGGCTAAGCGACGGCGGGGAGTTGCCCGTCAAAAAATCTCGAATGGAACTTTTTGCGTCTTATCGATATCTTATCGATAAGTTTATCGCTTTATCTAAGCACTTGTGGGTCTGACCGTGTGCTTTGACCGAGCCACACCGAGCTGCACTGTTGGGCGATCAGCGCAACGATGGACTTAACCTTAGTTTCCTTGGTTGCAGCCATAACGTTGTAACATTGTAAGAGGAGCCGGATTTTTTCTACTTTGCTCTGAATTTATTTGTTCTTTTGAGACAGTAAGACATTTGCTCCCAATGTCTAGTGTCAAGCTGATTTTGAGTGAGTTGAACAGACATCTAAAATAAAGCCATATGGCAATTTCACACAACGACCATCTCGATAATTGTAGAGGAGAAGCGCAGGAGAGATTTTGAGTCAAGATGCCCTCTCCCAGCGATAATCATATTGCGCGTGGGTGCGCTTAATAAGCTCAAGACCTTTGCCTAACATGGCCATCTTCTTTTCCACTTGGACCACAATATCAGGCGCTAAACGAACTCAGTTAACTTTTCATAACTGGAAATGTTGGCGAGACTCACCTTCTAAACATCCATGGAATGCTTCCTCTACATACATAGCTTCTACACTGCTCTCTGGCTTACCCTTTTCTTTCCGTTCTTTCTTAACTCGCTCCACGAACATCAACTGTTCCTGGACCAGGATGTCGATGGCAGCGACCACGAGCAACATATTCTCGGGCAATGTCTCCTCACTGGCTAAGCAAGGACTCATCCTTGGGTTGTCCATGTCCTTTGCCTTTGATGGTGCCGCGTATGAATCATAAAGTGGTTGTATGAACGACATTGGATCTGTCCTAGGAAAGCTCGCGGGGCGTGGCTTATCTTCTGGTCTGGGACGCAGATCGACCGGCGCGTAAAAGGTGATGGCGGCGCGAATGGCGAACTCCTTAGACGGTATCTGTTGACTCGCTGCCAGAACCAGATTGCCTCCCGCCGAGGCGCCCGAGGCCGTCATCAGTGTCGGATCCGCGCCAAACTCCTCTGCAGCATGCTGCCGAAGCCACGCAAGCGCTGCGTCAACGTCATCGATCGCAGCCGGGAAAGGATGTACAGGCGCGAAGCGGTAGCTCAGGCTGACGACAACCGCCCCTGTTTCTGCTGCGACGAGTGAGCAGAATGTAGCGCTTGCCTCCGGCATCCCTCCCACGAAGCCGCCCGCATGGCAGTCAACATGCAAGGGTCGCAGGCCCGTTCGACCGGTCCCTATACCGGGTTCCCAGAATAGAAGCGCACGGAGGCTGCGTCCAGGGTTAACAGGTATGTGAATAACAGTAAGGGGGGCGTCGGAAGAGGTTTGGAACCAAGACGAGGGAGTTTGTCAGGAAGACTATAGGTTGTAGGGCGAGGAGACGCCAGCGAAGGGACCAAGGGAGGTGGCGGCCGAAGAAGAGGGCGTCGAGGGTTGGCCCAACGAGGGCAAAAACAATGTCTTTGATTGTACGAAGCATGCTGATGACGAGGTAGTCATTCCGCTCCTATGCACTCGTGAGTCGTGAAACAGGCCGTCAGGCTCGCTCTATGGGATGAAGGTGTGGGACAGGTTCACGAGTACATTGTATGGAGCTACTGGAGTCACAAAACGTCACTTAATATATCGCACAAAATTGATCATTACGCTGCCAGTGGGCCGCGGAGTGTAAGGCGGCCCAACGTGAGACCGATCAGCTTAAAGTCAGCCGGCGGATGTCTTTAGGGATGACCCAGCCTCAGTAAACCATCGCCCTACCTACCTCCATATTCTTTACCCCTCAATCGCTGGCACGCAGGTAACGCGATCGAAGCGGGTCATCGCTGCACGTTTCGAAACATTTTCTGGGGAACGCTGGGCATGGACATGGGAGGGGGAACCGCTGTGTGGGTAACAGCGGAACAGAGTTCGGATGATGGGAAAAGATCGCAATCTCAGGCCCAGCGTCGTGGAACATCCGTCCGGCGAGGCATCCGGGACGGGGATGGAATCACGCAATCTGCGGGCGACTTAACGACTTGAGGCTTATTAGCCTTGGCTGAACGAAGAGGTAGGACATTCGGTTTAGGGTGTCTCCAAACGTTAAGTCGATATGAGATTTACTCGTGACAGTGGAAGGGGATCTTATTTATTGGGTTTTTTTCACCAAGACTCTTGACGCAACAAAGGGCTTGGTAGAAACCATGTGAGGACAGCATGAGACATGACAGCCGCGACTTTCGAACACTTCAGCCACGCCCTTGAATCGTCTGTTTCGTCTCAGCTGCTGGGCGTAAGGTTCCAGTTATCTACAGCGTTCTGCAAACACACTAACACAACTTCTTTCGAGCGGTAACCGGGTCCTGGGTTGCGCCAGTAAATGGCCTACTGAATGACAAGCGCATGATCCAGTCCGACGTCGAGCGTCAATATTGGTTCGAGCCAGTTCAAAGAGCGTCGACGAAATTAGTCTTAATTATTACATCTGAATGTGAATATCATAAACAGCGACAGACTAAATCCAGTCGTGTCTCCCATCAAGTCGGTCATGAACATTTTCCTTCGTGAATACGCGTACCCCAAACCACCAGGTCCGTTTCATCCCGTCTGCTTCTCAAGACAGCTGCTTTAGGGAGGCGAAGAGATGGAAATGCGAGGCCAGCGGAGTGAATGATCAAGTCCATTGAATTCATAGTCGAAGGGAGCTCATGATGATCCGAGGAAGCGAGGACTATTGTCCTTCCCATCCAATCTCTTCCGGCTTCACCATTGCCTCGTTCCCTCCCTCACCTAGCAGTGAGCCTCGAAAAGAAGATGAACGGCCTTTCTCATCCTTTTAACCCTTCCACCCCCACGTCTAGCAAGACGCTTACAAGTCTGTATGAACGTTAGCATGCCTTTTCCGCCAAAGTGGTGATGGCTTTCGAGACTTACCCTCGCAGTAGTCGACGGTGGTGGTGACGGTGACGGTGGGACGGGGAGCAGTGCTGGTGACAGCGGTGATGCCCCAGCAAGAGCAGGCAGAGGAGTACTCCGCAGCGTCGTCGCAGGAGGAGGCGTAGGCCGGGATGGCGGTGGGGAGCTCGGTGACCTGGCGGTTGGCGATCTGGCCGTCGCGGCGGAGGCGGGCAGGGGCAGCAGTGACGGTGATGGTGACGGTGCTAAGAGGGTTTGTTAGTTATAATCCCCAGCGTTGTTTCATTGTCCACCGAAGAAAAAGGGGGACGGAAGGGGTTGGCATACGTAGGGGAGGGGGTGACGGTGGCCTGGAGGAAGGACGAGCAGTCGGCCTTGCGGGAGGTGATGGGCAGGAGACCGTCGCGGGTACCGGTGACCTGACGGTTGCAGTTGTTGCCGGAGCACGCGCGCTTCTCCAGGACGGAGCCGAGAGCGAAGCTGACGAGGGAGAGGATGACGGCGGCCTTCATTTTGACGGTTTGGGTGAAGGGTCTTGCTGGGAGACGATCGACTGAGGTCCTAAGAGATGGATGGGGTTGATTGGAGGGATCTGGTAGGAAGTCGGTGGATGAGAGGAAAGGGGAAAAGGAGGGAGAGAAACGGTTACATGGAGGCGAAGGCACCGTGATATATAACCGCAAGATCTGGGATGGAACTAGACATGATGGATGGGGGGGACTGGGGGAGCGGGTAGACAGGCCATGCTCGCAGATGGACTAACACGGCGAGGGACGCAAGTTTGGTTCGGCTCGCAGCAGGACAATACGAACCGCAGCAACCAGAGGAGAGAGCGTAGCGGAGTTCACCCGCCCTTCTGGGCAACGCTCAAAAGAGGCGATGACAAGGCGGGTCATCGACCGGGCCTTGGGACAAACAGACAGGGGGTCAGGCAAAGGCAAAAAAGGCAGCATCGCGGGCGAAAACCCCATATTGAAGCCAGGCTCCCCGGCACGGTAACACCCTGTTCCTGAGAATCAGACAGGACCAGGGGGTGAAAGAGAGGAGGGCGGAAAGCGAGGACCGACTGCAGTGGTTCCAACCCATTCAGCCCATCCTTTTGCCTGGCGTACAATTCCCACCTATCAGCAGGCAGAGCGTCCGCATGAGGCAGGTTGGGAGAGTGTGTGGGCTGAAGGTGAACACCAGGAACGTGAACATGCGCATCGCAGGCGTAGCGTATCCGTAGGAAGGGTTGGCCCGCGGGTAGAGGTACCATTTGCCTCACGACTCGGGCCAAGGGTAACCTGTCATGGCAGGCACTCAGTCGAGAAACGCGTGCGCCCCTCTGTGGTTCTTGACCCTTGGCTGCTAGCGTCTAGGTAAACCATGAATTGATTTCCCACCCCCCTCGCCAACGCTATCTCGGCGGGGGTTCGTCCAATCCGGCCTAGCCTTCTGCTGGATACCGGGGATTCCTGAGAGACCCCAACCGAAAGAATGATGCTGTTTCTTCGCCGAGACAAAGGCGAGAGGCATTCTGGTTTGACGAAGTTTGGGCCGGAAGCAAGGGAGGTGCTTGAAGAGTGACTTGGGGCAAACAGCCTCCTATTATTGCTGGGTACAAGCCGGAGCCTATTGGAAGCTGTGCAACGCGCCGCCCAGCTCATCATGGCGTTTCTTTTTGTGGCATTTGTTCGTGCATGGAAATGCGATGTGGCTTTGTCTCAAGCTATTCTGGTGCTCCCGAGGAATTGAAGGCGTTCTCAGCTGTGTTCTCGATCGGAGGATGCGGAACGGTCAGGGTGCGGAAGCGATTGGTAGCGCTGCGCCGAGGCGTAACGGCACGGAAATGCCATCCCGCTGATGCTGATGCTCAAGCTTGAACGTGGGCTCTGGGTAAACACAACGCACACGATGACAGCGCAAGGGTTGAGCTATGCTTGGCCTGCAAGGATCGAAGGACGTATGCAACAAGAACGGTGAAGAGGAGGAGGGGAAGCCGACCAAAATCTTGGGACTGACGGAACAAACACGCGATTGAAAGCGGTCCTTCACCAACCCCCAGCACCATCTATCTCCAAAGACCCAAAGCAGGCATACGTAGTGCGGCCGGAGATGAAGTGTAGATCTGGGATCCCGTACCTCGCCTCGCCTCTCCCGGGTGTGGCAGGACGAGATTGAGGGGAACCACGGCCAAGGAGACAGCGCTCTGGTCACTGAACAGACGGCTGCCGGCAACTCGCTGCGCCGTGTCTTGAATGCGGGACAGCCTCACACACTCCCCTCCTTTCCAAATTCATCCGTCACGGCGTCGCGCTCGTGGTATTTACACCGAGACGCGGGCGCGGGGGAAAAGCGAGCCTGCGTAAGAGAAGAAGGAGAGGCGGCGGAAAGAAAAGGTACGACAATGCAGGCAAGGACATGGAAGTTGCAGGGACCAAATAGCTGTTGTTCTGTGACGACTCGAACATAGGAATAAGGAACAGGTTGGATGTGAGGGGCGCTCCGGCACCCAGTGGGGAGGAGAGAAGGTAGCACAAAAACAAAAACGATCAGAAGAAAAGCCTGAATTGGATAGGGATCGCTAGCTGGAGGGGAACTGCCAATTGGAATGCGTCGTCCAAGGGCCGCGCCGCCCACCTGCATAGGCGATGATGTTGTCGGTGATGATCCGATACGACCCTCGGTCGTGAACTCGCTTTGTCCCTGCTCATTGATTGATTCATTCTTTGACTGATTCGACGCTCATGGATAATACTCAAGTTGCGTATGTATTCTTTTGTTCTTGTTCAAGTGTCTCATAGTCTGAGCACATCGGAAAATTGTTTAGACTCTTGCAATGATGGGAGAGGGCTCCCATCATCTAAACCCTCACCCTGGCCAACTCTTGCTCAACCGTCTGGCCCGGGCGCCGCACGGAACAAAACTCTGACAGCAACTGGAGCCTGCCGGGGTACATTTATTGTTAATTTAAGCGACAGCCTAGATCTAATCTGCCCACAAGCCAACCTGACAGGTCCCTCCCCCAATGCTCCCCGATGGCCGGAGGGGCCGGGGGTACAGGGAGTTCCATGGATCTTTATGCTCATACCACCTACTATAGTATGTAAACTCTGGTGCTTCAGTGGCTAGGCCGGCGCTGAGAGAGAGCTATTGAAGCATCAGCGTCGCAAGCCGAGACCCATTGGGGACATACCCATGATACGAACACCCTCCAAATTGCCCCAGGCTGCGGTGCTACCTGTCCGGCCCAGAATAAAGGTTGGCAGGTCTTGCAGTGTAACCCTCACCATACGCCTTGGTTACCTCGTCCCCTAAGAGCGCAGATTATAGCACCATCGTATCGCCCGGGGGTTTGGGTTCGACTTAAGCAGACCATGTTATGACACAAGGCTTGTGCCCATCGCGCGCCTTTCCCGTGCCGGCGATGGAGACGGACTCGCTATCAGCGGACAATAGTCCAAGGAATCCCAACGGTCGACGCCTCAGGAATGCGGCGCCCGATTTCCATCGGCGGTGGCCGTTCCGGAAGGTCAAAAACGACTGCCAGGGCCGCTAATTCCCATCGATCTGCTTATCGGCCAGGCCCTCTCTCTCTCTTTCTCGCTGCTAAGACATGCGGGATGGCCCACTCGACCCGACCAGGGGAAGCCCCTCTCCCGGGATGATGCGCCACGCCCAATGCCAGGAGCCGCTTCGCCGAAAGAGGCAGCTCGAGATTGGGGCATGGCCAATGAGTGGTGGTTGGATCTTTTGTTGGACTAAGCTCAATTTCCACCGACCGGATTTGGGGGGCATCGAAAATCTTTCTTTGCAAGGAAGGGCAATTGTTCGTCAATTCACCTTCCTCCTGCGTTGCACGTGGCTGTCAACCGTCACGGCATATCAGTGTTGACCTCATTTTATATCCAAGACAATGACGCTTCCTCTATGCTCGGGCTGATGGCTTCGAAAGTTGGAATATCGATCCTCTGATCGCTGACCCTCGTCCTCCCCCGAGCCTGCCGAGCTCCCACGGCGCGTCTCGACAACACGTTTATCCACCTTGCCCTTTCCCCGGCCAACTCTCTCCATCAATAAGGCTAGTCCCTATCGGCGCATCACCCCCGTTTACAACCTTAGAGCAGAAACCCGCAGGTCCCCATCTCCGGTCGCCCGCCGAGCCAAAATTGACTCTTGCCAGCGTCAAAAGCCTTGTAAAGTAGGGCACGTGGAGGGCCAGGGAGCGCTTCCTCTTAGGGGGCCCTCGGTGAAGGCGACTTACAAAAGGTAGAAGCGTCACTTGGCGACGGAGGCACGTTGTTGCTATCGTGAACCTTAGCGCTCTGTTAACCTTGATCCCTGTTTCGCAAGGCCCACACAGAATCTTGGAAAGCTACTGAGGCGGGAATGCTTTGACAGTCGTTCAAAAGCTCTGCGAAGCGATTCTAGAATTCTGCTATCTCTACTCTTAACTGCCTCTTTCTCGCATTTCCTGTAGATCTTCTTCGTCAGGTCCAAAGAATATTATCCGCCGGTGTTATCTTGGCAAACAGCAACCGAGATATTGTATGCCATTCCCATCCACTCTTGAATGGTCAAATTCTTTGCCGTAAGCCAACTTGTCCCGGACTTTTACAGGATCAATTCCCGAGTGACGGTGCCGTGATACGATATTTGACTCAACCGAAGCGCATCGCTTATACAGTCTGCCGAAATGTCTAACCAGCACTTCTCAAGTCAAACGTCTCTGGAAGGCCGAACCAACTCTAGCTAACCACTGTGTTTCGCCCGCTATTCGTCTTCTATGGTTAGCGATCGTACGACTTGCACAAGACGCATCACTCTCCCCTCACCAACCAGACCATTTTACCCGGCCGGCCATATCTCTTCCCAAGCTTTCCCCCTCACTGACGTCCTTGGGGTGTATACCCGGGCAACAAATCTCCGCGAAGTAATCCCGCCCAGTTCTGCCACCGCAAACCCCAGTTGCCCTTGCCTTGCATTTCTCTCCCACCGCCTTTCCCCAGCCTCAGACCATAGAGTATGCGCCTCCCCCGCACTCGGCCAACAGGACGACCCGGGACCGCACGCGCGCTACGCTCCTTCGAGCCCGCATCTCGTCAACGAAGCTGATCGAGCCGGATCTGATTGACGGAGCAGTCTGTCCCGAGCGAGGCGCGCTCCAAAGCCCTCAGGCCCTCGTTGATGCGCTGTGCGAGTTCCCGAGGAGCCAGCAGGCTTTGATCTGCGGAAGAACTGCCCCCCCCTCCTTCTCCTCGTTTCCACGCCCGTTTCCCCACAGATGGGCTCGTGGTTCGTGAGGGGCAACTTGGGTAGGATTGTTTCTCCCGACGGATGGGAACCATGTAGCGCGGTCGCTTCGATCGACAGAGTGATGCGAGCGGATAAATGGCCCATCGTCAGCCAAGATTACCGTTTGCCAGGCACGAACTCATTCCAGCCGGCTCCCAGGCCGTTTGTTGAGATGAACCATCCGCAACGGAATGGCTCCCTCGAGCCGATGTTCCTGTCCTTGTTCGCCACGACGCCGCTCATGCGTCAGTGAGCCTGGACCTCTGCTCTCGTGAGACCCGGGTCCAACTTCGATTGGTTGCCCTTCTGAATTTGGTTGTGTGAATGCGAGTGAAGAATGATGGCAGTGGAGAGCTACAGGCAACCTTGGCCAAGACAGTTTATTGCACCCGACCTTTCTGCCTCTCGACTGCCGCTGACCTCCGCTCTCGCGAGGAAGTCCACCGAGATAACCTGAGAGCATGGCTAAAAGGGGAGGAGCAACAGCTTGCATTTACCCCATACCCCGCAAGTTAGAAGCGGACACCCAGACGGAAGAATCAAATAGCTTCTCTCAATGTTCGGGCCTGCAATTGTCCATCCTTTTGAGATTTTAGGATATTGGAGAACACCTCAGTCGTCTCCTAGTCACGGGATGATTCAGATCCTTTGGTCAAGCCTAGACAATGCTCCCAACGTTATAGAAGTCGTTGCCTCTCCCTCCCCTTCCATTATCGTGAACAAGATTCATCGCCTCACTCACAAGTTGAGCCCACCCATGCATGCGGTCATGAGGCACAACCGCGGTGAACACGTTATGGCACGATTCTCGAAAATGAAGAGGTAAAAAAAGGTATCATGTATCATAGCCGTACCTAGCAAAACCCATAAAGGCAAACGCCAGAACCTATGCCCGGCTCTCGGCTTTTTTCGCAGCGAGGAGCACATCGGCCAGTTCCCAAAGCCCCACGCCCGCCGGTAGAGTAACGCCTTGTGCATTTATCGTGTATACCAGCCAGCCTGCGCGACGTCCAGCCATCTTTCGGCCGACCCAACTTTTCCATCTAGTTGGTCATCCACTCCTGAGGCTCTTTGCGAGGAAACGAGAACCGCTATTCTCGACCTTCGCATCCTGGAAAAATGTGTGACGTCTGCCTCGACGACACCATGGCCGTGGGGATCCTTCCCGACTCCGGCTGTTGTAATACAGAGCGTCTTCAGAAGTCTTTCTCCAACCTCGCCGGCCTCAATCTTCGCGGTTCAGGTCAACGCTGTTCCGCCACCCGTGACTGGGCAGGCCTGCTCCCTTCCAAACCTTTGCGACTTTAGCAAAGTCTAGTGAAACCCTTCCATAACTTTGGTCGAGTAGCAAGCGTCCCCTTCAACTCTGATTGTGCCCAAGATGATTCAGCAGAGAGACAGTTCAGGATGATAGTCCCTCCTTCCCGACCGACGTTTGACCCGTCGCCCGATCCGAAGGACCATAATGTCCTATCACCTCCGTGTCTTCGCTCACGACGCTCAACCCACCAGCAGCCGAGCTGTCGCTTCTTCCTCTGCCACTACCGCCCTCACTACTCCTTCGACGCTGGTGCACGGCCGGCGGTCGACTCATACTCGAAAGGTTACTCGCCGACCGACGGCGTGCCTCAGCCACGGCATCAGGAACAGGCGTAGCTGCCAGCTCCGGGACATATGGTGTTGAGTCGAGCTCCTGAAACGGTGTCCTGGTGCCTCCGCTCCCGTGATCGCTGCTTGCCTCGCTGGCATTGCTCCAGTGGCGTAGGTGTGCGTAGGTACCCTGAGAATCTGTGCTCCCACGATGCAGTCCGATCCACGCGCTCGACCCCTGACTGGTGCGTTGGCTGCGGTCTGGCACATCAAAGTAGCCTCCAGTGTAGGCCGAGTCGTAGCTGGCATGCCGGTCTGAGCCTGAGCCCTGAGGGACTGCCTGGTATTCGCCGACGGAACCTGGCGTGCCCCGGCACGATGGCATAAAGTCGGTAGTTGTATCGGAGTCGTGCCTCCGGTGTGATGGTCGGGGAGACATCATCAGCGGGTCTACACTCATATCCTCCACCTCGGATGGCGTAGGCTTAAACTGGTACATGGACGGCCGCGATTTTGCGCCGGAGGATGTTCCGTTGTTGCTAGTTTCTACTGCCTGGACAACCTTATTGAGGTGACGGATGATGATCCAAGCTGCGACCAGGACGATGACGAGCAAGCCCACACCGCCAGACACGATTCCAGCGATCTGACCTGTCGTCAAGCCATCGTTTCCATTGTCGTTTCCTGATGTTGGCTGCTCCTTTGGCACTGTACTTGGGTAGTATTTGAAGACCACTTGATCTGGGTCGCTCATGTCCATAGTCGCTAGGGCTGTGGGGGCCGTCGTAGGTCTCGAGGGCGTGAGGACTGTCGTCGCAGTCACTGTTGTGGTTATGACTTGTGTGACATCGTTTGTTGTCGTCATCGTCGTAGTAACTGTGTATGTTGACGGGTCTGTCGAGTAACAGGCGCTCACTGCACATCCGAGACCATTGCGACAGCAGCCATAGCTTAAGCTGGCAGGGCATAAGTAGTAGCTTGCCGGGCACGACTGCGAGTATGCAACACCGGACGCCGCGACGCAGTTTCCACCTCGTTCGCACATGTACCCTTCCGGACAGCAGCCACCTGCGCCAGCAAAGTTAGCGACTACAAAAACCCGAGACGAAGCTGTATCCAGTTGACTCACCTCCCATTACTGCATCACACGCATAGTACCCGACCTTTCCCGCGCAAGTCTGCGGTGCGCTTGTCGTTGCATAACACGAATCTGTGGCACAAGCATAGCCTGACTGGCAACACCCTCCGTTCAGGCTCGATGCGCAAGCAGAATATCCCGTCGCACAGGTCGTGTCCCTCGGGTTCAAGCCTTGGAAAACCGTGACGTGCGCCTTTTCCAGTCGGTGTACCCCGTCTCGTCTCTTAAATTCCGCCCCGCTTGCTTTTCCCACAAGCCAGTCTAGCCCAAGGTAGAGTGCGCAAAGCGAGCAAGAAGCCAGCCCTTTCATTGTAGCGACGATCGACTGGATTGGCACGAGTGTCGCGCAGGATTACGAGATCTGCCGATCATCCAAGGGCCTCCGGATCAGCGAGCCGCACGATCGCCGAGTGATGAGGGCGAATTGCGTACAAGACAGTTGTAGAGTGGTGGTTTTGCAGATGAGTAGCGATATAATGAGCGTGTGAAACTCGGGGTTTTCTCACATCGACGCCGTTCCAGGGGACATCTGGGATGAAGATGGCTAGTTACGCTGGTGCCTTGAGGTGGGAGGAGGATCGAGATGGCCCAACTGCATGTATGTCTGGGAGGGCTGAGCGGGTGCACAGCACAGCAGCACCACCCACAGTCACACCCCACGAAGTCAGATTTGGCGACGGAGGGGCACAGCAATAGGGCTGAGATGCGAGGATCAAGAACGGATGACGGACATTGACTCGTGTTACCATATGTGAAGCATATATCGCGTAGTGTCGACCAAAGAGCGCAAGACCATGCTCAAGGTTGTGTCTCTTGTCTTCGTCCCTTCACGTATGATCGACCCGACAGTGGCTGGTTGCAGATGGGGATGGGAGAGAGGAGGGCGATCATGGACCGTTTGGGAGGGGAATGGACGGATCCCTAGTGTGCGAGTGCGGCCATGTGTGACGGGAGGGACATGCCTCGCATTTGGCCCATGGGTGCATCTTTGGGCCGATGGGATTTGTGAAGTGGCTTTCTATCTGACTGTCAGCGCTCAGCGGGGTAACTTTTCCACATTGGGGCGAATGAGCGATGAGGCTCTGCCAATGAGATGACAGCAAGCAAGGAACAACAGCCCCCGGGAGAGCCACGATGGCATTATGGAAGTCCAGCAGGATGGAGGGATTCTGAGATACCGGGCTGGATTTCGATGCTCTCGATCGCCGTGGCTGCTGGGTGCGCCGGGCACCACGGGGTGTCATAGTCGAGGAGCGAATCATGGCGGAGCAGGTGACGAGTCGGAAAGGCAATGGATGCAGTGATGCGGCACGGCGATGCCTGTCTTACCCACGAGAGTGGGCAATGCGTGGTGAGAGCGTCGAAGGCCACCAATGAGAGGTTGCGCGGGCTGCATGTCGACGACAAGGGCCAACGGGAGCGGCAGCTTGTAGGAAAGGCTGGGCAAGCAGCATGCAAAGCAGCGGCTTGGCGGCGGAGGGATGCGAATGGACATCAGGACGGCGGTGCGTAGATTTGGGAGACCCAAAGCCCTTGGCGTTGTTGTCTTTGGGGGCTGTATCCGTGGGAATGCGACACTGGACCAACATGAGCGCGTCTACAACCAACGGCATTGGGCGAGACTGGGTGCGGGCGACCAGTCAACAGCCCTCATCTTGTGTTATGCTCCAGACAGGACAGCGGCGGGTCGCTCGTACTTGAAATAGTGGTTGATCAAAAGACGTGGCCAGCATTTAGCGGAGCCGGAGGTCGCCAGAGTCACTCGGTACCGGTGCGGGCCCTGGAGCCGGACCTACGGCCGGACAAAGCCCGGCCGTAACCTGAGCAACATGAATCGGAAAATCTTGCTATGTCAGTAGCAGACATTGTACAGAACCCACGCAGAAGCCATCATGCTATCTACCTTTCATCTCGTGTGACGGAACCTCTGGGGCAGCCAGAAGGTGAGAAATGGCCACTTGGACAGTGAAGTCAGGTAGAGGGCTCTAGAGTTTTGTTGTTGATGGTCGCGGTATATTCCAGTGGATTTCCGCGATGCTCGAGTGTAGAATCGGAGATGGTTGATGATTCAGCCACTCCGCAGCCATTTTTCTTTGTCTTCATTTTGCAGTGGCTGGGTGTTGAAGACTTCTGTGCAGCGGCTGACCAACTCCGGCCCCTTGACGAACTATGGTTTGGATGAAGATACAGCAAAAGACGATGAAAATGAACCCCATGGGACCATCTGATAGAACCCATACAATTTTGCCATCAGTTGAAGCGCCGACTCTTCCTGTAAACGGTCGCCGGACACGATGAGCAGCGTGAATACCAGACGGTAAACCATTGTGCAGACTTGGACTCGGAGGACGGGCGAGACTTGCTGGGGAGCTACCATCATCAAAAGGAAGCATCGGTGTGAGTCTGAACAGGAAAATGGAGAGCCATCAACCTGAAGCCGATGAAATGCAACCGAGATCCAGTCGACAGATGAGCTGTCACGAATTGAGAGTGTCCCTCTTTGCGGAAATGAAGATGCAGGAAAGGGTTCTTGGCCGCAGTTGCGAGTGGAAGCATCGGTTACGTATCTGACTCTATTAATAAGTCAATTCACCTCAGGAAACGCAGCAGCGGACGTGGTGGTGATGAAGGGGAGCCTCAGGCAAAAACCAAACCTGTAGGCGAGGCAAGAGCCCAGGTGCAAGCATGCCTTCCTCTTCATGTTGCGTATGTTTGTGTTCTTCGAGTACGGTATCGCTCGCTCTTTCCTCGGGTGGGGGATCTTCCAGCGCCTGCACTACTGACCAGTCACGCCAGTCTTCCACGTTGGTGCAAGACATCAGACATCAGACATCAGCCGCGGAAAGAGCGACGCACTTGCGCCTGCAACCACTTCTCCAACCCAACACCACAGCGCTTTTCCTCATTTACGCCTCAGGCAGCCACCACCAGAGAGACACCATTGAGCCCCACAGCAATATCGAGGGAAGAAGTTTGCTCGGTGCTCATCTCGAACCTTCAAAAGCAATTGGACAGCGCCCACGACCGCACCCGACGGGAACCTTAGCTTGCAGTGGGGGGAGTTCTGGTCCCTTGAGGTTCTTTTGCGACCCGCTTTGCCTGCCCGTGCCACGGTGGTCCAGCTCCAGCGACCCCACCAAGGAGGCCACTCCCGCCGCCTGCCCGACGTTCCCTAGACCTTCACGCCCAAGACGACCCCCAGAAGAATATCGACAGGAGAGGGCCGAGAGGGCCGTGGGTAGCTCCGCTGATCAACTACCAAACGCGCTGCTTTGGGCGTCCTTCCCCGGATTTCTTTCTTCTTTTCTTTCCCCCCATTTCCCCCCTCTCTTCGCCCACGAGACTTCGATTCGGCGAGTGCTTGGGCTCGTATGCCTGACAGGACAGGACCAGGGGGCGGGGCTGCATCGAATTCTAAGAATGCAATACATTCGTGGCTTTGTCAAATCACACCATCAGAAAACGCCGAAGTATAGGTTGCTATCTCTTGCCCTCTCGCCACAAACCTGGTACTTCCGTATGGCACACGATACTGGCCACAATCCTTCCAGGCTGGCCGGCACCACAACGTGTCTTCCATAGCCAAAAAGACGGCAAACAGACCTTAGCAGGCGGGTACCATGGACTGTGATCACCGTTGCGTCCGCAACAGGGTGGCCGTCCATTAAACAGACGACTAGGTGCCTCTGACCGCTCCCCTCACCAACCTCTTGACCATACTATTGCCCTGGCGCTAGCGAGCGTCGTAGCCCGCAATCCCATCTTCCCTCAGTCATCTCACCGCCCACCATGAGCCATGTGGTAGCATCGGAGACACGGCGCCCGTATGCGTCGTCCAGACTTCAGCTGGAGAACATAATGGAAGAACTCGATATGGCCGCCATGGCCACGAGTGGTCCATTTCCAGGCACTCAGGCAGGCCACCCTATTACAGCTTGGACGGATCAGCGGTAGTCGAGAATGCGGGGAAAACCCCCTTCTCGACGTGGTGGCCTAGACCCTCACGATCATAGTTCCGTGCCAACTACCGCATACCAGAGAAACGACCTAGACCAGCGCACTCGAATTGTTCGAATCGTGCCGTCTCCAATGTGCCCCCTTCCGCCTCGGACTCTGAGGAAAGGATACAAGAAAGGAGGGAGACGTTGGTTACAAAAAGATCAAGCAGTGGCCATCTCGTTTTCGTTGGCAGACGGATGATACGATTTGCATCTCGGCTGCGTTGGTGGTGGGCCAGCAAAGTCAAGTGACGCGACTCATTGCTCATATCCAAATTAATTCCATGCAGCTGGATCTCTCGACATGGGCAGCACCGGAGGCGATTGAACCCCAGTTTGGTGTTGTGCAAGGCGGAGCCGTCGCCCGGCAAATTCAAAGGTTCTAAAGCGTCCGAACAGCTACGCATTTAGACTTTTCCCTGTCGCTGCAGGGTCCATCTCACAGGTACAGTATGTACTCTGGCATTTGGTTGTCTGTGCCAAAGATACAAATCAGACAGACGACCACTCACGTCAACAAGGAGACACGATGTCCCTAGCTTGCTACGAGGAATGCGGCACAAGACTGCAGTGCAGAGCCGTTCATTAGCCCGGAGCAGTTGTGGCAAATCCGGCGACTAGCCGTAGGTTAGAAGCAACAGCAGCGTCCACCTAGGATGGCGGTTAAGCTGGCTCTAGCTTTGGCTCTGGGTCGGGGATACGAATGACGCTATGCAACGCCACCTCCTCATTCTGTTCGGTTTCTTCTCCAGCTAGGTACTCTGCGGTGGTCATGTTTGTTGCCCTTCTGGCAGCTGGTGGCAAGCCGACGACGGTGAGAAGCAAGTCCCGGTAAGCGTGGGAGCAACCGCGATGGACTCGGACAACTGGCAGCATGTATCCGTCGTCCGGGGAAGAGAGCCAGCCCCGACACATGACCTACTGAACAGTCAATATTGAACAGGAATACCTTACCTTTCACCGTCCCAGCTTCAGCGTTGAATTCGCGACTGCCCAAGGACATCATCTCTCAACGGTGTGCTTGTTCGTCTACTTCTCGAAGGCTCCTCGGTCAGGATGGCATCCCCTCACGTACAACATTATCAAATAATTACCAACAGGCATCTCCCATGCCCTGTGCCCCCCCTTACTCCAACATGTGTCGGTACCTACAGCGCGGCACCCCTCAAGCAGGTCACACCTTACAGGCATTGCAGGGAACGCCCTCACGGTGACACACACACCTTTCCGCAGAACACCACCATCACTGCCGCCAACTTCAAAGAGGCACGCACCAGCGCACCACCATCAAAACTGGACTGGCGCAACCACGGACAAACGCTGCAGAGTGGCAGACATGTCGACCGAGAGATTGTGACGCCCATCTCCGCACCAGAGTCGCCGCTCTAACCCCGCAAATTTCTCCACCTTTCTGCTTTTAGCACTACTTAGCCTCCCAGGATCTCTTGGTCACGATGTGCGTGATGGTAGCGGCCTTGTCAGCATTGGGAAGGACTCCGTCGCCGGCTCTTGGGTCTTGGTACTCTGTCGGTACGCCAGCATGACATGGACTCGACCTTGACCTTGACCTTGGACGTTTTGGGATGCCTTTGTTGGAGAAAATCGCCAAATCGTCTGGCCCCCTTTGCCCTTTTACCTTTTTCTCGCTGTCTCGGTGCCTGCCTCCGTTGTTTCGACACTATTTATGAACAGCCTCTTGTCCGAGGGGCATTTCCTTGACTCGCATGAGTTCTGGTCCCCCTTCTCCTCTTCTCTCCAATTTTCCCCATATCCCGCCATTTGCTTCCGAGGCACCATCTCCAGTCTCCATCCCCCACGCCTTAGCAGAACGGACCAACTATACGAATCCGGCTTCACTCCAGCGCGTCAAATCCCGACCCCTGGTCTTCCAAGCTCGCGGCCCCGTCACAAAAAAAAAAGGGCGAGAACGACAAACCAAAGCAAGACGAGAGAAAAGCTTTCCTCCTCCCTCATTGATCTGCGTCTACTCTCGGCACAGACCGACAAACCCAGGCCGGTTATCGAGCAGAAGGACCGACAGAGTAGGAGAAAGAAGTCGACTAGGGAAAAGGAAACCGAGCAAACCTGCCTGCCACATACACTCTTCTCCAGTCTCCACGAGCTCCTCAACTCTCTGACCTTACCGTATTCCCCCTCATTTCCCACCAGCAGATCCAGGACCACCTTTCGCTGGCTTACTTACGCCCGCCACCCCCGACCGTCACACTGTGCTGCGGGACCCTCCGACATCGTGAAAGCCTGTCTTCGCTCGCATTCTAGACCAAGTAGCCTCGGTCCACACGCCTTTGCGTCTGGCATTTTTTCCTTCTCTCCGTGCGTGATGTAGGTGTCGGGCAACTTCGTCCCAAATACCACATCCTCTGAGAGAAATCACACCACGACGATCTTGACAAACCGTCATGCCTATGCCTGCTGCAGGTACCAGCTCGTGAGCATCATGTTGCTGTATACTAAACTCGCCCCGCCAAAGGCTCCCAAAAGACGATCCAGATCAGGTGAGTCTTACGATGGCCAATCCCTCTCCTCTCGGCCTCCGCTTTCCCTCGTTTGCCCCCCGCGAGTGCTTCGTCTCCTGCTTGGTTCGCTGCCCGTTCGCGCGTCGCTATTGCCGCCCGAATAGCTTCGTCATGTTGCCCCAGGTCTCGCTCCCCTTTGCCCCGTCATGTTACGCCTGCCACTACTGGTCGCATTCAATTCCATTTCTGACCTAAACTCGTTTGTCACATGCAGGATGCACATATTGGTGAGTGATCCCAAAGCAACCCCTCCAGAAACTGAGATGCGACGTTCTTACTGACACACTGGTACAGCAAAGAAAAGGTACGACCACGAACACTCTTTAAATCCATCCCTAAGCCACCTCCCGAGTCCCCCCCCCTTTCAAAGACTTCGAGGCTTCCCTAACGTATTTCCGTGCCCGCAGAAGAAGAAGTGCGATGAAGCCCGCCCGCAGTGCTCCCGATGCGCCGAGCGTGCTCAGGAATGCTCCTACGAGCCGGTCAAGCCTCGTCAACGCAAGAAGCGTGACTCGATCGCCGGGTTTGGCTCCGATACCGCCTCTCAAGTGAGCGGATCTGCCGTTATTCGACGTTATTCGGCCCCCGATGCCACCATGCGACGCTGGAAGGAGGAATCCCTGGACGACGAAGACGACGTGGCTGTGGAGGAGGCCATTTTGGAGGAGCCCGGAGAGAATGGCGACCCCCTCGTCTTTGACTTCAAGAAGATGTTCGCAATACACCACGACAAGGACGACGTTCCCCTAGTCTCCCCAGTTGACTCCGTCGCCTTCGATTTGTCGCTGGAAGATGCAGATGAAGAAGTCGTCCGTCGCGGCTCGGTGCAGCGCAACGCCATATCGCACATGGCCGTCACTCGGGCGCAGCGCCACCCGGACCTAGCCATGATCGCGCCCGTCCCCGTGGCGTCGCCACGCCTCGAGTTCCTGTTCCCGACGTTCTCCGAGTTTTCGGATCGGCCGAATCGGCGGGCATTGGTCGACCATTTCACCAACGTCATGTCGCATCTGATTGTGCTGCGAGAGACTGAGGCTGGAAACCCGTTCCAGCAGCTGGTCTTGCCGCTTTGTCACAGCAGTTCGACAGTGACGAATGCCATCTACGCGCTTGCGAGTGCGCATCTAGAGAACAGAGGCTGCGGACATGCTGAAGAGAAAGCCGTCTACTTCCACAATCAGGCCATTCAAGGCTTGGCCCGGTTGATCGAGCTTGGTGGGGAAGCGAACAAAAACGAGCTTCTAGCCACCATCATGTTGTTGGTATACTACGAAGTTGTGAGTATTTCCGCCCTCGGTCATGGAATGCAACGCAACTAACCAGCGACAAGCTTGTGCAACAAAACCGATCCAACATTGTCGATGGCCATCTAAAAGGCGCTATCGCAATCATGAATGGTGGCAGCGACAATTCCAACCCTACCACTGCCTTCCTTGAACGTGTATGTCTTCTTAGCTCTTTTGATACCAGCGATTCTTATCTGACAACATCTCAGGCGTTTCGCTTCTACGACGTTATCGCGGCGCTCTCTTTCGGCACGGCTCCCCTCTCCACGGCACCGGCAACAGGCTGCCTCATCCCTCTTCCGCCCCTTGGTTCCCCTACTTCGTCGCCCTCGGATCTGTCGATACGCTGCTCGGCTTTTCCACAACCCTGTGGCCCATCATTCATCGCCTCTCCAACCTTCTAGCGCTGAAGAATGAGCTGCAGACGGCTATTGCTAACGGCCAAATGACCAAGGTAGCTGTTCTCCGCAGCGAGTTTGAAACCACATCAGACGCCATCGAGCACGCTCTCAAGCAATGGCAGCCCAGCTTCCCTCCAGGGTTTTCGCCTGATACTATGGACGACGTGTCGTCAGACGAGTCAGAGCTGGCCGCCGAGCGCGCTCGCCTACACTCAATCCTCAACAACGCTCTGGCCTACCGCCACTCGGCTTTTGTGTATCTCTACCGCAGCATCTACGGTTACCCGCGACGCCATCATCTGGTGCAACACCACACGCACACTGCGCTACATCATTGCGCTGCAACAGTCAACCATGCTGGCCCGATGGCCGCTCTCCTATGGCCACTCTTTGTCGCGGCTTGTGAGGCCATCAACCCCAGCGACAGAGAATTGGCACGGCAGGCGTTTGTGGCGGTTGAGCGCAGACAGGGTATGACGAACATCCAGCGTGCCTGGACCATCGCGCAGGAGGTTTGGAGACGCGCAGACATGATTGACGACCACGCCACATATGAAGACCACGCCATCATGATGTCCACACCTAGCCAACGGCTTGGCAAGGGGGCTGACTTGTGGAGGCGTGTCAGCGAGGACATGGGCGTCACGATCGTCTTTGGTTGAGGTGACCACCTCCGCACGTCTCTAAGGGTGTACATACATGTGGAGAATTTGTCCTCAGTCGTATATAAAGAGGGATGAGATTGGATTTAATGAGCAAAGGCAGGCATGTCTGGCAAGGGGGAGGCTTACAAAAAGAAGGATCTTATCTAGGGGAACCCTCGGTGACAACGATGATGGGAAGGGGGGCGCTACCGGTGTCTTTTTTGAAGTTGGACACATGGGAATCAAATGCTAATGGGGGCCAGAGAGCGGTATGGTTGTTTTTGCTGGATCAGGAGTTTTTATCAGAGATTTTAGGATATCACCACCTTGTAGTAGGCGTTAATCAAAGTCCTCCCTGTTGGGTTGGTTGTATTTCGGATATTCGCTGTTTCACCAGCTTTGGAAATGTCTCTCTCAGCGACATGTTTACTCGCACTCCTCTCTAACGGTCAATCATCTACGTCACTGGTGGCATTAACCCAGCGGCTTCCCGTCGTTCCCGAGACTTCAAGTGGGCTGACGCGGACTTGGGATCTGGGGTAAAGCGGGCCCTCTTGGGTGAAGGCGTGTGGCCCGTTGTGGATGAAGCCGTACTTGACTGGCGCGCTTCAGAAACGCGTATGGGTGGAACATTGTATTACAGGAGAGAGAAAGAAGGTATTCGGTGTATATAGTACATAGGTAAGCTGGATCCATGCGAATGCTACGCCGAGGGTCTCTTGCGAGCCAAGATAAAATCCGGGGCAAGAGGAAGCCTAGATGATTGGCTTCGCAGATTGGGGGAGGAGAGCGTTGAGATACGACAGGTGCGTGTGGTCGGCGTGGCGGAGGCATTGTTCGCATCTCGCGTGGGACGGAAAGCTGCATGTTTCGGCTTGGTGCGTGAGACATTTCCGTTTGGGGGGTTTTCATTCCGGTGAGCCACGACGGATATTTACAACAAAGTTCTTTCACATAGCCATTAGTCGAAGTTTTCGTGGTTGTCGTCCTTCGACAATGAAGCTCAACCCGGTTACTGCCACGCATCGATGCTTGAATCAAACATTCGCAGAGCTACACGTGCGCGAGATGAAACAGGCCTCGAGTCTTCGTCCCGATTAAAAGCATATAGCTATAAGTGAGGCTGGTAGAGGTGGAGATGAATCTGAGGCAGTTGGGCGTTCCAACATTCCATCGTTAAAGGGGTTTCTAGTTTCTAGTGAAGCGACGATAACTCAACGGCAGGCCATGGAACCGGGCAAGTGTAACGGCCAAACACGAGGTGCCTTGGTAGTATTTGTTAGAGTCCTGTGCAACCTATGCAAAAGGGTCTATACTTGAGAGTTTCCATATCGCATTGGTTTACACCTTGATGACCACCCGGTGCTGCGGCTTCACTCATACCGCCCAACAATACAGAGGTACGGAGCGACGATTTTGCTGCGAAACAGGCTGAATGGACCCGGTTTTCCGCACCTCCGCTTGGGTTCCTCAGCATTGGGGAGTAAGGTACGTACCAAAGTGTCAGTACTGGTAGGTAAGGACAGGCAGTCGAAGGCAGGTACCGGTACCTTCCAGTGCACCTAACACGGCAGGTGGCGCAGTGTTTCTTTCCCATCGGATTGGATGGGATTTCAGAGTGTTCCTCCCATGTCGCCTCCTATGTAATGCTCCAATCCATGCTCGTCGCCTCCAACCCCCATTCCTTTTCTCCGTCTTCCCCGTCCTCCACCAAAATTTCCCCCAAATTCCAAGTCAACACCGCGCAGTCGCAACGAACCGAGCCGAACCAAACAACACAAAGCCGGATCCCCGCCCTTCGATGCAATGGCAGTCTAAGACAAGACGAGACAAGTGTAGAGGCACACAACGCACCATCGTCGTCGTCTGCGCCTCTCCCGACCGCCTATTATCCTACCTCACGCCTACGTCCTTCCCCCCACCTCTTTCGGGGTGCCCTCGCTCCTCAACTCCCATCGCTCGCTTGGCTCAGT
The DNA here is from genome assembly GCF_022836535.1 of Colletotrichum spaethianum. Classification (NCBI taxonomy): domain Eukaryota; kingdom Fungi; phylum Ascomycota; class Sordariomycetes; order Glomerellales; family Glomerellaceae; genus Colletotrichum; species Colletotrichum spaethianum. Next base: position 295,739 of record NW_026054780.1, on the reverse strand, counting down.
TTGGTTCGCGGAGCTCTCCCGCCAGTCTAGTCTCCCTTTTCCTCGCCTTTGTTGGTCGCCCGTTAGTTTTTCACACCCTTTTTTCCTTTTTCAACTCGGTATGAAACGGCCATATTCCTCCTTTACACGAACTGCAGCTTCGGATTCCCATCTTTCGTGACGGCTCCAGCCGCCATGTCCCACGTCGACCAAACGCGCAACTGACTTCCCGTCGCCCGATCCCTCAGCTGAAAGCCCAAGCCCTACCGCTGCATCTGGAGCTACAGCAGCTCGTCTCCACCGAACCCTCTCGCCCTCTGCACACCCAAGCTTTCCCCAAGCACCTAGAACTGTCCCCAAGAGCTACACCCCAGTTTACCTACCGCCAAAACTCCAGTCCCTGTGCCGGGAGAGACTTGCCATCTCCACAGGGGCCTGACGCGAGTTTTGGAGACCTGACGTGGACCACTCTGCGTTGCGTTGGGCCGGCTTGGTCTGATCTGGTCTATCCCTTTCAGTCAATCTCCGCCCACTGTAGCGCAGCATCATGCTGCGTCGCTGTTGAGAGGTTCCTTCACCTTGCGCGCCATGACCTCCATCATCGACGGAGCGACCCCCGCGCCAAAGCAGATCCGCTTCGTTCACAACCAAGGCCAACCACCATCCAAGAGACGTAGAATCAACGCCGCGTGAGTATTTCCACCTCTTCTTGGTCTTCTCCTCCGGTTCCTTTGAGTCCACGTGCTGTGTACGACCACAAAATCGTTCTTTGCCTGCAGAAACTAACCTGACTCGACCCGTTGCTAGCTGCCTGACTTGTCGCAAACGAAAGACGAGATGCGCCGGTGAGCGCCCCGTCTGCTCGACTTGCTCCAAAAACGGACACACCTGCTTGGGCTATAACGAAGCGATCGAGAAGAAAACTTCAGGTGGCGTTATCGCCACCCGGGATCCCCACCATGACCAAGACGACGACGACGACGACGACGACGACGACGAAAACGACCAAGAAGCTCGCGCTCGCGATGAAGAAGACCATGATGAAAGGCGGCATGGGAAGGGGAAAGACAGCGACCGGCGCTCCCCCGTCTCCAAAGTGGAAATTGATGATGCCCAAAGGACGACTTCCGACGTCGCTGCTGGTCATTCGCCGACCTTCCTGCGACGGTCGTCAGATCATAGCTTTCGTGACCAAGATCAAGCTTCTCGACATCGACGACTATCCCACCATCGCACAACGTCTTTCTCCGACGATGCTCGCAGTACGCATAGCCGCTCTCCTGTCTTGCACCATACAGAGCGCCATAGGGTCCCGTACTTTCGCTATTTCGGGCCAACGGCCATCGTGCCGGGCTACAAACAGATGGTTGTCTCCGTCCGGGACAGGAGGCGGAGCACAGGAGGCTCAGTCGGTGCTACGTCGCCAAGCTCCGGTTCCAGTGTGGTTCAGCCCATGGGCATGGCCCTCTCAGCTATGCCTCCACACGGCGACGAGGTTGCTACAGACGCGGAGCTGCCCGTATACGATGCCAACGACCCTGCGCCCGTCCACCCTCTAATTATACACCTAGTGAAGACCTTTTTCTTACACCTGGGCTGCAACTATCCCTTTTTGAAAGAGGAAAGGTTCGTTCGCATGGTCAGGGAAAAGAGGGTTGAACCAATTCTTGTCGATGCTGTATGTGCACTTGCTGCTCGGTTCTCCGACTCGGCACAACTTGGACATAGCAAGGCCGAGGAAGCGTCACACGCAGAGCAAGGCCAGCACTACGCCCAGAGAGCCAAGGCTGCGACAGTCGATACCTTCCCCTGCCCATCCGTAGGTGCTGTCCAAGCGCTCCTGATGATGGCCTACGAGGGTTTCGGTGCGGACCAGGACAGCGCTCTATGGATGTACTTGGGTCTCGCCATCCGCATGGCCGTAGACCTTGGCTTGCAGAAAATGGTGGGTGTGAGGTACCGAGGTGAAAGAGACCCTTGGTATACTCGTCATGGCGGCCAGGCAAGCAGTGATGGCGGAGCGGACGAAGAGCCACAAGAAGACGAAAATGGCCTCACTCATGAGGAGCAGCTCGAGGTCGAGCAGGAGCGCACCGATACATTCTGGGCTGTCTTCATCCTCGATAGGGTCATTTCTTCTGGCACTGGCAGACCCGTGACCATACGTGACGATGATTTTGAATTGGCTCTACCAGAGCCAACACTCGACCCGGCCTCGGGATGGCCCGCCCCTTTCCCCGTCTTCATCCAGATCATTCACCTTTACGGCCGCGTTTCTGACGTCTTGAATAACATCCGCAACGCCAAGGACATCACCCAGGAGAAGTGGACCAAATTGGCCCGCATGGAGCACGAGTTGACAAAGCTTTATCAAAAGCAGGATCCCCGGCTTCACTTCAGCGTCTCCAACTTCAAGACATATTTGAAGTTGGGTCAAGGGACCAACTTTATCCTTTTACACTTTTGGTTCCACGCGCTCATCATCATACTGCACCAACCCACTCTCTTGACACCTTTTGGCTCGTTGAGCCGCACTCACCAACTGCTACCCAACAGTCGTGAGCTGTCCATGTCCAGCGCCAAAACCATCGCTGATATCCTAGCCTTCGCTGAACTCATTGATCCAAAGAGTTTCATCGGTAATCCGTTCACGTCCCAGCCCATGTACATCGCCGCCTGCGCCTTTCTCATGGAATCCATTGCCAATGCTTCGAACCCTACATCGCGAGAGACATCTCCCCCGGCCGAGCTCAAGACGGAAGGCCAGAAGCAGAAGCCGTCGTCGCATGAACACAGGCCATCCACAAAACACTCCCTTTTGGCTTCCGCCGCCAACCAGAATTACTCCCGCTGTTACAAGTCTCTGCAACAGTTGCACAAGTATTGGGGCGGCGTTAAGTACATTCTCACGGCACTTGATCAAAAGTCCAAGGGCATCTGGGATTGCGAGACATACACCAACGAGGAATACGAAAGCACCAGATTGCCTCGCCGCGGTTCCATCGGCGGCCAATTCCCACTTCCTACCTCGCCCAATATGCCGCCTATCGCATGGTCTTTGACGGGCACGACGAACTCGCCCAACTCGAGCCTTACGCTCATGTATCAGAACATGCATGCCGGGACATCTAGCCACTACAACTTTGCACAGCCGCAGGCATCTAATGCCCCTACTTCTGCGCCTACGCCTCCCGGCAACATGATCTACGACCCGATCCGACAAAGTCTTCCAGAAGCAGCGCCTCACTCCATCTTCGCTACCGCCTATCCGCAACCGGTAATGTCTGCCATGCGCCACTCGTCCCGGCAGCACCCACACCAGCGGCCGTCAACGTCGTCGATGGATAGCCCACACGGGCAAGGGCGAGGACACATACGGTTTGATGGGATCCATGACGAGGAGACATCGTCTCCTGTAGGTAATGCTGGCTCGATGCTTACAGCGTCTTCTGCTCCACAGCAAACAGCATCTTTCACACCGTCGTCTCACAACTCGACCAATTACGAGCATCACATGATGCCATCCGCCTCTCCGTCTGGCAATATGCATGATGCAACATCGCAACAGCATCATAACGGACAGCATATTGCGTTCGACCCGACATATGCAAATGCAACCTACTCGTATCTCGGCCATGGCATGGGCCCTATCACGGATGTCATCACTTTCGAGAATCCGATTGACATAGGCGCGTTGGGCCTGCCGAATGAAATGATGCCGCCGTGGTTGGAGTACTTGCCTGGCGATGTCCTGGGTCTCTTTGAGAACAACGGCATGGACCCAGGCTCTTAGCTTGTTGCCATCTTACCCTGGCACCGAGCCAACCATCCGAGCCAGACATATATCTGCATTGCATTCCCTATTTGGCGAAGTGGGCATCGACTTCTTTACCACATACCTTCGGTTGGTATTCTGTTCCTTGTATTGGAAACTGTCTGTTCATTGCATACGGCCGTGATGGTGTTGGCGTGGGAAAAAAAGCGTTGCATTGCGGGTGATACCTGAGTCTTGTCTGACCGACATTATGATAACGACACGAAAACTGTTTTGGGGTGTTTATGGGAGCTGTTAGGGAAGCACATCTTATTACCTCCGTCATATTGTATATTATACTTGTTGAATAATTGTAACCCGTCGATACCAAGAACGGTCGACACCTTAGTGTTACCAATGTTGAAACAATGCACCTGACAGCTCACCCCAGTCTCGGGTGGTGAAGGAGCCAATCGACCGATTCTGCGATGTGGGCCTGACATGGAAGCCGTCGCGACCAAGCCGAGAAGACTGTTCAGAGATTTTGTCTTTTTCGAACTTCGAAATACACAATACGGGGAGCAACTGAGATACGAGGAACATACCAACGAGTCCTAAAGATCATGCCAGGGAGATGGCTGATCACGAGCTGTTACAACAACACAACAGTTCAAATCAAGCTTGTGCATTCAAGAAGACTGATAGGCATCAGTAACTGCTAACGAACAAGTCTGGGAAGGACTCGACGAGACCAGTCACAACAATGGAGGTTGAAGTCCTTACTAAACCTCTCAACGGTGATGAACCTGCCAATTACTACGGTCGTTGGGGAATGCTGCATCTCAAACAGCGAAAGCACCTCTGCCTAGCTCACGCGACTGCCATCTTCAATTGTTACCTCATTTAAGCTCCGGTCCGGGGGATGAAGTGGATTCGAGCGGGATCGGTGATTCGGAGCCGGATAAACCTTGGCGGCTGGGGTGGGTTACCCGGACAGCTTCCCGTCCCTGTACTTGTGAGAAAATGCGAGGTGGCTGGCGGATGGCGAATTTGAGTCATGATGGAGGGCAAGCCTGACGCAATTGCCGGAAAGGCTGGCAGCGAAGGAAGACGAGGGTGTTTCAGGGACGTAAGATGTACGAGAGACGACTGGAAGCCGTACTGCGGTTTTGCCAGGTCGTTCGGGAACGGTGATAGGATTGCTAACGTCCAAGCCTTCAACCTCGAAAGATTAGGTAACCGGCAAAGATCGCAGAGGTCGCCGACGATTTCGCGATGCCATCCTAGGCTGCGCTGACGACACTGACAGGCAAGCACATGGGCGAATGGAGCACGCTAAGTGGACGGGTGGATACCATTTTTGCGTGCTGTGACGGAAAACTTGGACTTTCGCGGGAAGACCGCCCGGCTAAACCTTGGCCGGCTCAGCGACGGTCCACGCAGAGATTTTTCCGAGAGACCGAACAAGAGCTCACCCCTGCCAGAATGAGGTACGTACTGAAGCAGCCTCAAGGAGGACGGGCTAGCAGCGCTGGAAAAAGAAGCAGGAGAATGGCTCGTGCACGCTGTGCAGATGCGCGGGTACCCGAGTAATCCCGAGCCAATCTGTTTGGCCGCAAAGGACAAGTTCTCAATTCGCGCCTGGGCGCCTTCTTGTCTCGGTTCCAGTTCGCTCCAGAGTTTCCCCCCAGCCGCGGCGCCGCTAAAAAAAAAGGCCTCACAGTTTTTCCCCCGGCCGTCTCCTTCCCCCGACAACAACAAAAAAAAGTTTCTCCCTTTTTTCCAACCTCCCATCCTCCAATCTTCACGAATCTCTTTGCGCGGTTCTTCGTGACAAGTCCTCCCCACTCAGCCTTTTGTCTTTTCATTCCGGTTCGATTCACACATCACACACAATGGCTTCCTCCGTGCCCTCCACCGGCTCGACCAAGGTCGACGCCGTCGTCGAGAAGGCTGCTGCCAGCGCCCCCGGCCAGCTCTCCGGCCTCGCCCTCTACTCCAGATTCGCCCTTGCTGGTGCCGTCTGCTGCTCCGTCACTCACGGTGCCCTCACCCCCGTCGATGTGTAGGTTCCATTCCACTTCCCCAATTGCGTGGTGTTGTTCGTCCCTGGTCGGTCCGCGGCGTTTTCACAAGCAATGAGGGACGAAAACCGCAATTACCGAGCGAGCTCCGGTCTACCGCGATGGGCGCGAACGACAACATCAACTCACAGACAAATACCATTGACACACTGCTAACAATGTCGACAGCGTTAAGACCAGAATCCAGCTTGACCCCGCCACCTACAACCGCGGCATGATCGGTGGTTTCCGCCAGGTCATCCAGCAGGAGGGTGCCGGCGCTCTGCTCACCGGTTTCGGCCCTACCGCCGCCGGATACTTCCTCCAGGGCTCCCTGAAGTTCGGAGGATACGAGTTCTTCAAGCAGCAGTCCATCAACCTGATTGGCTACGAGAACGCCGTCAACAACCGCACCACCGTCTACCTCGCCTCTTCCGCCGCCGCCGAGTTCTTCGCCGACATTGCGCTCTGCCCCCTTGAGGCCACCCGTATCCGTCTCGTCTCCGAGCCCACCTACGCCTCCGGCCTTATCTCCGGCTTCGGCAAGATGCTCAAGAACGAGGGTGTCGGCGCCTTCTACGCCGGATTCGGCCCCATTCTGTTCAAGCAGTAAGTCCCCACGACTCCGCAGGTGAATCTGTAAGAGCTCGAGAAAACTGACACGCGACCGCAGGATCCCCTACACCATGTCCAAGTTCGTCGTCTACGAGAAGGTCTCCGAGGCTATCTTCCGCAGATACCCCAAGCACACCCTCTCCGACGGCGCCCAGACCGCCGTCAACCTCGGCTCCGGTCTCATTGCCGGTTTCGCCGCCGCCATCGTCTCCCAGCCCGCCGACACCATGCTCTCCAAGATCAACAAGACCCAGGGTCTCCCCGGTGAAGGCACCACCTCCCGCCTCATCAAGATCGCCAAGGAGCTCGGCCTCCGCGGCTCCTACACCGGTATCGGTGCCCGTCTCTTCATGGTCGGTACCCTCACTGCCGGTCAGTTCGCCATCTACGGTGACCTCAAGAAGGCCCTCGGTGCCACCGGCGGTGTCGAGATCTCCAAATAAACGATGTGACGAACCGTGGAGCCGGAGAGACGTGGTGGTTGGTGAAGAAGAAGACTGGTGCTGGTTTCTGGATGAGGACGGTGATGATGTTTCCTCGTTCCCCCTTCACCCTGGATTCGGAGTTTTTGACCTCCGGGAATGATCACGGCGGGGACACATTTACGATATCCTCTCAGCAGCAACACAACATGCCGCCTGTGGCTGCTTCTTCTCCCGCATTAGACTTTTTTTTTGTACGACAAAAGAAGGGCTGAGGCGCAACGATTCGGCCTGGCAAGCTCCTTGTTTCATCTGTTTAGCAAGACTCTTTGGGGTGGGGACTTGGGAAATCTTTTCACCAATTGCCTATCATAGAAGCATAGAGCATGATAGACGAAAAGATGGCTGGCCCGCCGGAGGGTTGTATAATAGTCGCTTTGTAGTTTTGCAATCATAGATTGGGGGTTTGAACCTCGCACACATGCTGCCCAGACGGTGATTATGTCTATTACCAGAGTCTTCTGAGGCTGCTAATCTGAACAAACGCCATCTGCGCAATGTTGTTGGATGCTTTTTTCTAAAACTATCCAGAAAAGGACTAAACTATCACGGCCGCCAGGGGGCAATCTCATGAAAGCTACTTGAATTAACTTTGTCCGTCAAAGCGGCCCGGTCACTGTTCGTGCAGCCACAACGGGAGGGGACATGAGTATAGCAAGACCGGACGACTACATAGGACTCGGGCATCAGACTAGTCACCGACATTTTGATCCCCTGGAGACAGGATCTCCCAAAGCGTCCGGGCCCGTCAACGCTCCAACTGATTGGGAAAACTAAGAAATGACGTCAAGTATGCCACTGCGGGAGGACCGGTGTTGACTTCTTGGGACGGTGCTGTCAACCCAGCGCGGAAGTGCACAGAGGCCCTCCGGAACCCTGGAAGAGCGAAGAAGAGAAGTAAACATACGATACCGACGCGAGCCCATCCCCAGCCTTTTCGTTTTTCCAATCAATCGAAAAATCCGTTCGAGTCGAGGGCCGTCCAAGGTGGACTCGGTCGTCGTGGCTGCAACCGCTCCCGCGCAAACCATTGGGCAGCACGCCCAGAAAATGGCATGGTTGGGCGAGCGGGTCCGGCGATCAACCACAGCGCCCACTGGGCGAGCGGCGGCCCCACCCCTGACCACCCCCCCGTGTTTTGACCCGGCAACGGGAGTAAACAAACCAGTAGGTCCAGCCACTCCCGTCACTTGTCAATGCATGCAGGACGGTTGTCGACGCGGACGGGATGCAGCGACACCTCACCGCTGCCCAAGGGAAGCCCCTCCCAGAGAGAGAGAGACAGAGGGAAAACCCACTGTTTGACCGCCCACCAACCACCGCGAGACAACGAAGCACATATTAGCCGACGAGGTCTGTTAAGTCAATACTTGGCCGACTTTCCCGCGTCTCGATCAATTGCTCTTGCACTCGCCCAAGGCACTCCTTGTCTTTTGTTTCGGCCTTTGGAGTCTATTTGCATTTCGACTCCCTTCCACAGCCAGCAAGCAAGAAAGCAAAGCACCCCATTCAAAAAGCCCACGAACACCCGACGGTTGCTCCCTCGACCCGTCCCGAGCCGAGCATAAACATACTCTCGAACTATAGGGGTCCTCATTCCTCGCTGTCTCTTCCCCGACCCAACAGAGAAGAGGATCATCCATCTTAACCGTCCACCGCCCCCCAAGCCCGCTTTTTCCACTCTCGGGCGTGTTTGTCAGTCTGTCGAGGTCGACAGATGCCACGATCCGGGCCCAAACCCGAAGACCTCGATTTCGAGATCCATGTTGACCCGTCTTGCCTGAGCACCCCCGCGCACGAGACTGCCGAGCACGAACTCATGGACGACGACGTCCCTACCAAGCCTGAGGAGGAGAAGGTCCAGGAGGTCGAGGTGGAGGACACGAAGAACGATGTGAAGGACGAGGCTCCCGTGGCCGCAGAAGAGGTTACGGAGCCGGAGCCGAATGACACGAAGAAGGAAGACACAACGGCGCCCGAAACTGCCGAGGCAGTGGCTGAGGATGTGCCGGCCGAGGATGAGCAGAAGGACGACGATACAACTGCTCCTGAGCATGCTGCCGAGCCTGCTGCCGAAGCTGCTCCTGAGGAACCAGAGGAGACCAAGGCGGAGGAAGTAGAGCCCGCCTCTGAAGCCACAAATACCGCTGAAGACGAGGAGACAGAAGCGGAGGCAGAGGCCGCTCCAGCGGAAGAGGCCCACTCAGCTGCAGAGGGACCAGCAGACGAGGACAAGCCGGCTGCTGACGAAGCCACTGATGACACAATTCAAGACGAGCCTGAGCATGCAGAAACCCAATTGGAGAAAGATCTCTCGGAAGAGATCTCCGAGCTAGCGGTCGCGGATGACGCTAAGCTAGATGAGCCCGAGCCCGAGTCTGAGCCCGTGGCGGAGGTTACGTCTGTGGTTGAGGCTGAGAAGGAAGAACCTTCCCAAGCAGAGTCTGAGCTGCTGCCTGAAGATCAACCTCAAGAGGTGATTGAGGAAGACACAGCTCCGGAAGAACCCGAGCCTCAGGTCGAAGATGTCGACGAGGAAGAACCATCTCACCCCGAGCCCGAGGCTGAACCTGAGGTCGAGGTCGAGGTCGAGAAAGCAGCGACACCCGAGCCTGAGCCCGAGGCGGAGGTTGAAGCGGAAGTTGAGCGAGGAAGGTCACTCCAGCCGGCGGCTGAAATCACAACCAGTACGCTGGCAAAGGAGGTCGAAGAGACCCTCGCCATGCAAGCAGAGTCTGATGAGACGCCAGCGCCGGCCCCCACTGCCGACGAGGCAAAGGAGAACGATGATGAGCCCGCTGCGGTACAAGAAGCTAGCCGCTCTTCGTCTTCTCTCCGCCGCGCCTCTGGCCGCACCGAGGCTCTCATCCAAGCTGCCGCAAAGGAGGTTCTCCAACGACTCGAGGCCCAGACCATGGAGACCATCAGGAACAGATCACACTCTCGCCAGGACTCAACCGGATCCACCAACGCCGGAACCGAGTTGCACTACGACACTCGCTCGGAAGGCACCCGCCGCGGATCATACGCCACGGAATCACGGGCGAGTCGCCGCGAATCTTACAACACCCAGTCTCAGTCCAGCCGCCGTGAGTCGTACAACACTCGACCCCGCAGCAGCCGTCGCGAGAGTGAAATCCACCCTGCTACTGTACATGCCGAAGACGGCGCCGACAGCTCCTCTCAACACGGCGACTCGGATGTGTTCAGCGACCGCAGCCCGCGCAGCTCGTTGGGCTCCTTCGACGGCCACGTCGACCACCACAAGGACACGAGCAACCGCTCCTCCAAGCGGTCGTCGCGCATGTCCGACGTGTCCGTGTCCGAGATGTCCTACTACGACAAGGAGGAGTTCGTCCCCACCATCCGCGGCACGAACCGCATGCCCTTCCGCTCCCCCTCCGATGTTCGGGCACTGCAATACTCCTCCCCGGCCCCCTCAGTGACGGGCTCCTACTCCCCGCGCTCCAGTAAGCGCCCTCAGGTGCCGACCATCTCACGCCTCGGCAGCCCGACTGCCTCTGCGCAGTACACCACCAAGGGCCGCAAGACGCCCACCCGCTTCAACCCCAAGAAGGAGCCCGCCCCTCTCGTGCTGCTCCACGTCACTCTCCTCCCGCTCCGCTGGCAATGGGCCGAGATCCTCGAGCAGGCGTCGTCGGATGTCCTGTCCCCTGAGGCCAAGACCCTGCGCGAGGCCTGGCACCACCTCCACGACCGCGTCGCCGATACCGTCTGCGAGCGCGGCATTCTCCTCTCCCACCCGCAAGACGACTACGAGATCCTGGAAGAGCGTCTACTGGAGGCTCTCGATCTCCCCCTGCGCCGGAGGGCGCGTGTCCTTGAGTGCGGCCATTACATCGGCCCCTCCAACGAAATGACGCTCAGCGAGGACACCGATAGTGACGAGGAGGAGTATGATGAGGACTCGAGGAGGAGAAGCGCTCTGGTCAAGACACACTGGTGCCAGACCTGTCGCCACGACATCCGCTACGAGTCCCTCGGGCCCGGCAAGATCTTCCGCATCAAGGTGTACGCCAGCAACGGCCTTATGAGGACCGGCGCCTGGGCGGCTTGTTGGAAGGAGATGGAGCGCGTGGACGTCGAGATTGAGCCCATTGTCGAGTCGGCTGTCTTGGACGAGCTGGAGCGTCTCGCCATCTCCCAGTCGCAGCAGCTGCAGCTCGTCAAGCACGACCCGACGATTCTTGAGTCGACCGAAGGCAGGGATTTGCCTGAGGAGCACGGCATGTCCGACTTTGACCACACCATGCCGTCCATGGACCGCGACATGCACTCCCTGGACCGTGGCATTCCTGCTCTGGAGGAGCCTCCGCGTGAGGCGTCCCATCTGGAGGAGAACAACCTCCTCGAGCCAAAGTACATTGACCACGAGCCGCATATCCCGGTTTCTTCGCCTCCTCCGGCTGCGGAGGATATCCGGTCGCCCTCCGCCGAGCCCATGCCTCGTTACGACGAGAGCGAAGAGCGCCGCCTCCGCGACGAGGAGCGCATGCGCGAGATTTACGGCCACCCGCCGCCCGAGCCTCAACACCACGAGCCGGCCCCCGAGCCCCAGCCGGAGCCGCGTCACGAGTCCTTCTCGGCTCAGTCGCCGCCTCCGCCTCCGTCTCAGCCCGAGCCACAGCAGCATCAGTCCCCGCCCCCGCCTCAGGAGGCGTATCCTCCGCAGCAAGGGAGAGAGCAGGCTTTCCAGAACGCCGGGCTTGGCGAGCTGCTCCTCGAGGCGGCGCGGGTGTTTATGCAGGACAAGAAGAACCTGGCCATTGTGGTCATGAGTTTGCTTGTGCTGTTCATGGCTGTCAGGCCTGCGCCACGGGAGGTCAGGGACTGGGATGGCCAGTTTGTCGAGCATGTGGCGTCTGTCGCATCTGAGCCGCCGGTGTCGCCTCCTCTGATGGAGACTGTCCAGTCCGTGGTGGAGTCGGTCACGTCGTCTGAGGCTCCGGTGCAAGTGGTTGTTCAGTCTACCCCCCAAGTGGAAGTGGAGGCCCCCGCGGCGGAAGCTCTCGAGAGCCAGGAGATCCCGGTGGCTGAGGCCACTGCTTCTGTCTCGATTGTCGAGCCCGTTGAGAGCTCTACCTCAGTCACAGCTCAGACATCTGCTGTAGAAGAGGAAACCTCGCCGGCACAGTCGCCTTCTTCATCCTCTGAGGAAGTGGTGGCCCCTGCCCCTACCCCCGTCCACGAGACCATCACCACGAGGGAACTGGTTCGCATCATTGAGACTGTGACGGAGACGGTCAAGGCTGTTGTTACTGAGACGGAGGTCGTTCGAATCCAGGCTACGCCTAGCGTGGCGCCTAAGGCCCTCGTTGAGGAGACCGCTGCTCAGATCGAGGATAAAGTCGCCGAAACTGAAGAGGAGTCTCCTTTGGAGAGTACTGCACCTGCCGAGGAGCTTCTCGAAGACGCTACTGTCGAAGAGGCTCCGGCCACCGAGACGGCTCTGCCCACCGAGGAGCCCGTGGAGCAGGGAGAGGTGGAGGAAGATGATCACGATGAGCTCTGATTTAACGCTTGAACATATGGGAAGAAGACATGAAGTGAACGACGGGAAAAGACCAATGTAAGAGTCACAGAGATGTGGGAATGGTATCAATAAGTGTCATGATACCAGACGTCCGGTTCTTTACGCACAGCATTTGAACGATCGTTACAGCGAGCAAGCGAGCCTTCAAAAGAACACTTGCTTTCCAGTCGTTTGTTGCACAAAGTTGGCGATGAAAAGGATATACACAGCATGCGGAGGCGTTTGCACAAGATTGTGTTTTGAGTACTGTAGATAGATAACATGGACTCATTCATCTGCCTATGCAAGCTCGGTTCAATGCGACAGATTTTGTCAATGTCTACACATTAGTGTTAAAGCATCTGTGAATGTGAAGCCTTGTTCTTCAATGTTACTGAGGTGTTTTCGTATCTCCTAGTCAGCCCTTTGCCTAGCCCTTCCTTTGCCTCGTTCTTGACGATGTCCCTTCATTTATCCCATGCGTCGGGGGAATTTTTTCTTGTTCTTTTCTTCCGGTTTTTTTTTCAACAGAATTTCTCTCACCTCTTCTCAGTCTTGTTTTCGTTTCTTTTTCTTTTCTTAACTGATATGTGCGTCTTCTCTATTCAATTTCCTGCAACAGGCTTATGATAGGATAGCATCTCCTTAGTTTTTGAGAATCCTGTTTGCCATATAATGTGTAGCATCATGGGATAAATGAAAATGTGCTTCTGGAATGTCTACAGACTTGTGTCGAATAAAGTGCCTTTCAAACTTTCAAGACATTTCAACCACATAAAGCCACACGCATTCACATTGCTTTTGGTTTTTTGTTGTGAACATCCAACAGGTTGCAACCTAGTAGCAACGTGACGAGTAAAATGAATCAGGAAAAGATGGATAAATGAGAAACCCCTTGATCGCATTCTAATCCATCAGAAAAGCACGGTACACAAACGAAACAGAACGTACACCCCTGTCTATAGCTCTCTGTCTTGCAGACACGGTATATAAATCGCGTTATCAACCAAGAACATACTTTTAACAATTCCAATGACCGAAACCGTCTACCTAGAAGGGGAAGTTCTCCAGAGCCTCGTCCGAAAACACAAACCCCTGAGCCGGCGCCTCGGAGAAGAACTCATCATTGGAAACGTCATCTGTCCCCACGCCAAACCCAGCAGACATATCCTGGTAATCGCGCAGGAAATCCGCAATCATGAAGTGATGCTCCTTCTCAGCAAGCTCTATGGCTCTCTCAAAGCCCTTTGCTGGGTCTCCTGTGGCGCCGACACTGATCAAAAACCGCACCATGTCAAGCCGGCCGTGTTCAGCTGCGCCCTCGATTGCCGTTCGACCCTCTTCGACCGCAGGTCCGGCGTTGACATTAGCTCCTTGGTCGAGTAAAGTTTTGGCAATGGTTATATTGCCGCTAATGGCTGCGCCTTGTAATGCCGTTATTCCGCCTTTCTCTGCGGGAGATACATTGACATCCGCGCCGAATGACAGTAGGAGCTCGACGATTGCAGGTATGTTTTCATAGTTTGAACCGTATACCGCTGCTTGTAGAGCTGTTCGGCCGAATTCGCTGCCAGGTAGAGCATTGATGTCTGCTCCATGGCCGAGAAGCAGGCGAACAGCTTCCAAATTTCCAACTTCTGCAGCAACTTGCAACGGCGTCTTCCGGCCACAAGAAAATTCGTCTCTGTCCTCAATCCGTGCTCCTGCTTGCAGTGCTATCTCGAGGCACTCAACAACTGAATCGAGACCATTCCGAATAAGAAGATGCAGGACGATTCCATGACCACCATTCGGACGGTTGATAGGTGCGCCAAGAGCAAGCCAGCCTCGGAACTCGGACACCACATTGTCTTGAGAATCTTTTGGCCAATTGCGGTATCTGTATTTGCAATAAGAAAATGCTTCGAGGATAGTCATGCCGTTTTTCTTTGCGGGAGGAGCCTTGATATCTGCTTTGGCGCCTAAAAGGCACGTTGCGACAGGCTCATAGCCATGTTCAACAGCTGCTTGCAGAGCGGTACGGCCGCCATCGTCATCCGCGGGAACATTGACGTCCGCGCCTTGATCAAGTAGAAATTGTGTCAGAAGTAGGTTGTTTTTTGATGCTGCCTGCTGTAAAGCAGTCTTGCCCTTAGCTCCGTGAAGATCAATAGGGGCCCCGAGGTCTAGGAGAAGGTCGCATCCAGCCAGGTCTTCATACAAAGCGGCAAGTTCTAGTGCAGAAGCTCCGAGGGTATCTGACTGATGTTTTTTGAAGAGGCTTTGAATGAGTGATGCGTCCGAACTCCAGTCGTCCAGATAATGACTCAATTTCGATAATAAACTCTCATCTACGCAGGCGCCGGCTTTGAATAAAAGATAAGCAATGCTACTGTCGACCTCGTAGTCAACAGCCAGTTGTAATGGAGTAGTTGTGAGTAATTGAGGATCCAAATCCCCGAAGACCTGGCTCCCAGCTCGACAACTTTTCGCATTGGGATCTATCCCACGTTGAAGCAGTGTTCTCACAGCCAGATCATTATTCAACTTGACGGCTTGACACAGAACAACCTCCAGTGATTTTTCTTGGACGATGTTTTGTTTTAGCAGTATTTTTGAGAGTGCCTGGCTGCCTGACGCTGCGGCATCGACGACGCGGCTCAACAGTTTCCTGTGCCGGTCGAGCATTTGAAGAAGCAGTGGAAATCTATTCAGTTTGAATTTTCGTTGTTCATGTGTCAAAACCACAATTATTTCTTCAAAGTCCTTGCAGATGTGTGAGGGTATTTCGGCGCCTCTGGATAGGAGAAACTCCGCGCTTACATATCTTCTGACTTCCAATGCAAATCTAAGAGCCTCACAGATATCATCTTTGCTGAGTTTCCTACCTTTAGTAGGACCGAGCTCTAGAAAATATTCTATGATGAGAAGATTTTCAGCGTAGATAGCTTGTAACAATGGTGTGCCTTTGTGGTTGGTATTATGCTGATGGGGTTTCCTTCTAATTACCGCGATGGTGTCGAGCTCAGCACCACGTGCAATCAGTAATTCTGCAGCGTTAACTGAGTTTGGGCGACCGGCGATGGTATGGAGTAACAGTCCACAGACTTTCTTGGAAATTTGTACACTTTCATCTCTGTACAACCCTAAGATCCGCACTATGATCTGCATGAACGAATCCTCCTCGGATGGACTTGTAACTACTTGTGAGATGTGTTGTGAAAGTAGTCGTAGAGTTGCTTCGGCAAAAGAATTCGAAACCGCCGGACTTCTCTGCAGGTAGGCTGACAGTTGAGTCGTTATTTCCGCATGAATAATCCACCTGCAAAACGAGAGAAATTCTTTTGGTGCCATTGTGTTGTTGCAACAATGATGGATGGCAGCTGAGAGGAGTAAGTGAAGCAGTCGCTGATCAGTTTTGATGACAGAATCCATATCCATAACATCATGTGACGGCCTAGACGAATCGTTCCGATGAATGATTCCATCCGTCAGCGTTGACACCAGTTGTAGTATAACCGAAGTGGACTGCATCCCAATTGGGTGCGGAGAAGTATTGATTCGCCAATGCGGGTTTGTTGAACAGTTGCTGACCAGTTCCTGGAGACGGACCATATTGTTTTTGATGAATGAACTGCTGGCCTCCAGATTGTTGACAATTTTGCAAACGTCTAGTTTCTCAGTTAGGAAAACGATTGATCTACAAAGAATTTGTCTGGAAATACCTGGTAGAAGAAAAAATGTTGGCAGTGAGAGATTATCTGACCATAGAGAATGACCCGCTTTAGGGGAAATACGTGCAGAAGACAGGTTGAACGTGGAAGCACAGATGCGAGTAGAGTGACTTGGATTCTGCCATGTCATTTCATGTGGTGCCACAATTGAAATGTGTTCATTCTCCTGAATCAACCACGGGAAGCCTCGCTGTGTATCTGAATTGTTGACCATACACTCAAAGTCGGTTTGCAGCTCACCATAGAACGATGCTTCGGGAGCCATCAGCTTTGGCGTTCTCAAGTCAGCATTCTCCAGCTCGAAGTCGGGGATCTGCTCAGTGTGCTCGAGGATGTGTTGGTCCGTTTTCTCTTCGGTTGAAATAATCGTGTTTTCCGTGACGATGCTTGTAAAACGAGGACATCCGTTTTGGAGTCGAGTGATTCTTTGAGGGATTGGTGAGCGGATCTCTATGCGATGCTTGCCCACGGTGTCGATACCGAGGTCTGCGGCCGTATTAGTAACTTGTCATCCAGGTTCTAAGCGAAACGCGCACCTATTGAGACCTCATTGCCGGTTGAGCCCGGGCCTAGGGTCCCGCTATAACGACGCATCTCTCTCGCAATACGATCGGAATCAAGTTGTCGATTGTTGAGAAAGACAGCAGAATCTCTGCCATCCTCCTTCCTTTTTTGAATCAATCTCTTAACAGCCCTCCATTCTTGAGCCCGAAGCTTTTTCAAGCCTGAGTATTTCCGCTTAAACTGTCTGGTACTAAATGGTTGTCAATGTCTGCGAAATAAGCATAATAAAGAAGCTTGAAAACGCACGTGATCATTACGTTATGTTGGTCACGCATGATTTGGATCGTCTCCTCGATCGACTTGTCTTCGACCACGTACAAACGAGTGATCATGTTGGCCCATTTTGGCCAGTCGACAGACATCGTTGGTGGTATGCTGCAAGGTAGTTGAAACGCCGGATGACATGGAGAGACTTTGGGGTAACGCTGTATCCTTCCGGTATGAAAACTAGCTTAGTTGGTATTGTTCTTAAAACAGAAAGTGGCGAGCAGCAACGTAGCTAAGTATAAAACCGCCTTCTTTGATCAAGCTCATGAACATGGTACTTTTGCTCATGCATTGCCAAGCTTGAAAAACAACAGCCTTCTGACGGGGGACTTCTGCTACAGTGTGACAAACCAGGCGATTGGCCGCCTTCTGGGTGCGTAGTCCAGTGTCTCGCAGCGTTTGGGCATACATGCCTACTCTTGCATATGACAAGGCGAATGGAGGTGACAGCTATGAAGTAGCTACTGTTTGATTGGTGCCAAGCTGCCTTGTCCACTATGCAATATGCATGGGCTTTTTGTTTCCTCTGTGATCCACGAAGCAGCCTACTCGAGGCATCCAAACTTATTGGTTGCCTGAAATTCGCGTTGGCGGACTCCAAGCTCTCAACTTACCTAAGAGGTCGGTGACTGTTGGTTCCGACAGATAAGCATGCTTGTTCCTGACTTGTTCATATGTGACCTGCGCATCTATGCGTTCACCAACCGACCTCGATCTCTTTGACGACAGAAGCCTATGGGCTTGCCCAAGAACTTAACCAAGCGTCTGTCGTCTCCGCGTATCCATGATGGCTACGCGATGCATCTGTCATGTTGAGGCGTTTGGTCGTTAAGGATTCGTACAATTTAAAAGAATGTGGACCCGGCCGTATTTAGCTAACCACTCCTGCTTTGTTCTTTCAGTCATGTAATCATCAGCATATAGCCATTCTTATTTCCAAATTACAATTTCTGCAGTTGACCTGTCTTATGACCGAGCGAAAAGTGTAAACCTTGAGTTGGGTTCATAGTGACGGCTTGTTACTCATAATTTGCCAACGTATGGTCCATCAACTGTCCATCGTTTTCTTACCACTATACCTTCTCAGTCAGAAGCTGAACGGCGTTCTTACCACTGAGATCTTTGAAAGCCTTTGAAACATTTCAGGACTGTCCTGGGTTTTACCTCCACAGTACTTTAATGCCATCCGTAAGGCCAATACATTTCCCAAGCCGCCCTAGTCACATTTCTATAGGTCCATCTGCCTCCAAACGTTCTGTTGTATATCTCATTTTGCCCTATGCAGGGTCCTTTACTGACGCATTCGTAATTGAGACAGCTATTTCTCGTTCCTCTCAAAGTTAACAGAGTTCGTCACCTGCTTTCTACTGGGCAGAGGGAAAGGTGGAAGGTTCCGCTTACCGAGGGTATAACAGTTCAGTTGGCCATTCTGCTTGTTCTTGTGAGATCCTGCAGATGAAGACGCATATAATCTTTTGATCACAACCGTGAGCGACACTCAAAGAAGAAAAGTAGAAGCATCACGTAAGGGGTTCGAGAAAACTCTTCAGATCGATGAGATAGGGTTTCAAGCAAAACATGGGAAAATGCTCACGCATTTGACTAGGTCGTCTGACAATTGCCCATACTTATCGAAAAGTTCCTGGGTGCTGATGTCGCGCTGTTGAATGCTTGCCGAGTCGCTGGTCATCCTAATACGGTAGTCAGTCAAAATTTGTGCGATCACACCCTCTCGCCCATGGTTTCAAATACAAACTCACTGAGGTTTTAGGTGGCTGTCTGTCACGACCAGGAGTTCCGCTGCTGGCTCTACGCTGGGCTTCGTTGAGGCTTCGATGAGGAAGCTGGGCACTTCATGGTGGTCGATCAGAGTTTCTGGCGTTTCGTAGCTGATAGAATGAAGGCTGGTCGACAAGACAGGTGCGGTGGAGGTTTCTGTTAATACTAACACTTCGGCACGCTTGACGATGCGGGTAAATGTGGCTAGACTGCTCTCAGGGAAATGGTTATGATCATCACGTTTGGGCTGAAACGTCCTTTTTGCATCCAAGCGGCTGATACGTCCACTGTCACCATCAAATATGTTCCCCCTGATGGTGACCAAACTTGGCCACTCAACACCGTCTTGGTGATTGTGGTTGTCTATAACGCCGGCCGTCGCCGAGGCAAGAAAGAGTGCCATCTGGATCAAGAGCTCGCAAAGAAGCATGACGGCTTGGAATAAAGATAGAAGTGAACTGCAAGTCATGCCACAAACTTTAGCAGGATGGTGAGACTTAAGTGTAAAGTTGTATGATGGCGAAAAGAGAGACGGGGAAGAAGATTGGCAGTGGCTAGCCTATGCTTTCGCTAGGGAAACACAGGTGACTGGAAACGCAGTGTAACGTCTTCAAATTTATTTTTATACTTAATTTGCTTTCCTTTTCGCATATTTCGGGTGGTTGGCTGTAAAAGGCCCGTCCCAAAAATCTATTCAGTTAAGTAAAAATAACAGCCTCATAGAATTTTAAGGCGCCTCGCCCCCCAGATATTGATACTCAAGCTGGGACACAGCGGCGATCGATGCTTCTTTTTGAGATGGATGCCCTGGATCGGCGCAAAGCCATCCCTTACAAAGAAATCGAATATTGGAAGCGTCCTCTAAGACGAGTATGTAACTAAGTAGATAGAAACACATCAGCCTAATTTTGTTACAACTCACAAGTCTTGTCAGTCAGAAACGACAATGACTCAGTAACTTTATGACCATTCTTGAGAACCGATTGACCCCCTGTTGCATTCTTTGCATGCTCGTATTACAGTAGCTAGTATTAACTCTCGTTGTTGCTCTTTGAGTTAAAGAAGCATTTAACTGCCATTTCGTTCTTTGGAATTACATGTGGTCTTTTCCTAACCATCTGATAGTTTAGTTTTCCAATATCAAAGGAACCCGATACCGCTCTGAGGCTTATGTCCCCCAGCTTCGACTGATTCTAATCACTCAATGCAAGTTTCTTTGAAATTTCACAATAGGATATCGGCTCTTGACTAATGGTTGAATCCATTCATCGGCCATTTTCAATCTTACACCCATTCATGGCTTTGACACCATGCGCACATATTACCCTTGGGTAACCATGCAAACTATTCTTACAAAGGCAGATAGTCACTTCGGCTGAGATCAAAGGGTATATATCTCCCTCAGAAACACATCAAAAATTCTGGTATGGAGGCTGTCATGCAGGAATATAAGGGTCCTTACTCACAACTAACTCCTGATGGAATTATCCGCTACCGAGTTGCCGGCGTTGCCTAGAGAATTAATCTAGACCGTCAATCCAGCTAAAATCGGCTCACCAAGTTCATTCATGGTTTTAGTGTGCTGTACGACATAGAAAGATGCACATCTCTGCCATCCTCCTCACGCTGGCAACGGCTATCTCTGCTGCCCATGCACTCTGCTACGAAGGCGGCAGATCAGGCAAGTACGGCGAGTGGCTGAAGGGGAAAGACACCATCCTGGAAGAAGAACGCCTTAGCTTCGCATGCACATCTCTGGTCGGCCGGGGCGACGTGAAGTTCCATGCTTATGAGACAAGGAGTACATGTATGCAACAGGACCTGCGTACCAAATGGGACTTTACAATTAAGGTAAGTTGCCCCAAGGCTATTGTCAGCGCATGCAGTCGTCCTACCTTTCTTCTTCTTTCACCATTCGTATCTGAAGCTGACGAGCTGGCAGAGAGTGAGCGACCCGGGAGGTGACGGCACGGCTTCGATGACGATGGACAATTGCTTGGAATATCTGAGGCAGGAAGCATATGGCTGCGAATATGGCGGAAGAATTCAGAACTGGGACTGGGATATCACGTAAGTTCCGGAACAACTTCCTTTTTGAAGATTATGCGTGGCTAACGGATTCTCTGCTTGTGACTAGAGCTGATCCGAATTTCGGGAGCTGTATGGGCTAAACTGCCGGGGCTCTCTACACGAATGTCCTTGGCCGTGTTGTCCTTCTCATCTTTTACCAAGCTTCCGATGCTGAATATTACGTGGTTATAGACAGATATTGTCTTTTTGAAATCGAAGCCTGGCATCTTGATGCGATATAGCCAGGGAGCAGCAGGTATCACAAATCTGGTAACAACACCTAAGAGCCTCTACCGAGATAGGCTTGATATGCTAAACCTTGCAGGTAAATGATAGCAAGAATATACCACATCATCCTATGATAGAATCTGCAGTGATGGCTATGATATCAGGGTATAGCTGTCGCAGTCCTTCTGACAGATTGTGACTCAGACAAGTGTAGAGACAGTCTAGGTTATACCAAATGAAAATGAGCCAGGCCAGCTTCTTCAGGTTTGCACCGTTTCAATGGTAGCCTTGTCTCAGGCCCTCTCCTGTCTTTGACTTGGGTACCAGCGTCTGTTCAGCTTGCACGACACTTGAAAGAGGCCATGTAGTTTGTTGGCCCTGAAACACGTTCTGGGCTCACGGTTGCACAAGCTCTCTAACCGAATCTCTCGTTGTCCTCGGTGGCCACCCTGACAGCCAGGACGCACTTCACGTACAAGGGTACTTGTCAGGTAACCGAGACATCAAAGAGCTTTTGTTTCCTCTGTGAAAACAACACCAGGCGGGAAGTGGGCTGCCTGGTTCCGCGTGGAACGATGGAGCCGTTCGCTACCAAGGTTAGTCATACGTCAGAACCGCGGAATGTCTGACGGCATTGGCAGGTCAGGTGGTTCACCGGTCTATCAGGTCGGCTCCGCCAGACACGCTCACTGAGGACAAGAACTTGACGCGGGAAGATTAACCTCGCAGGCTCCGACCGATCCGGCTCTCAAGGTTGCTGGGACCGGGACATTGGGAAGACCATTCAATGCCCTCCGCTGTTTGGGTATACAGCATGAGGCTGGAGGACCACGCGTTGCGCGAGGACCATTGCGACTGGTGGATTGTGTTTGCAATGCGTCACATGTACATGCCATTATTACGAAGGTGCTCCATGACCTGAAGAAATTTCCTCGAGCTCCAGAGATGGATGATTTGTTTGCCAGATGAGGTTTCGTTCTAGACGACACGCCGAACGTGCTAGTCCGGCAACAACCCGACAGGGCCGGCCATCTACAGTCGTCAACGACACACGTGGCCTAGCATAGAGCGCTCGGCAGTGTCGAGGACCTGTCCGAGACCATGACCCATCTCGCCTCGGTGACCGTTTGGGTTGATCGAGATGCTCCCCCTCGGACTCTCCACAGGTCCCGAGACGCCTCAGCACCCGGCCATGAATCAGGATCCCTGAGGCCAATTCTCAAAAATCGATGGTCGAGGTGGGTAGGGAAACTGTATCGCTTGTCTGGCGGGTACCCAATGCGCAAAAGCAAGACCTGGATGGCAAACCGCTTGACATCACAAAGCTGCCGAGATGATGTAGCCCACCGGGCCACCGGTCCAGCTCACCTAGGTTCAGGGATCTCAAGCCCGGTGAGCCGGTTCCCGGGACATCAACCCAATATAATACGGCGGTGTGGATTCCGGAGGAGACCACATGGCGGATCTTCGGCCTCTCTTTGGACAGGAACCCAGAGAGGGTCAATGCAGCCCTGTGCGGTCGCCTAGAAGATCGTCCCATGTTTCCAGAACCAAGGGGTGTGAGCTGAGGAGGTTCCTCCCCCGTTACTAAGGGGAGACGCATGTGGCCGTATTATTGGGATAGAAGGTTCCACGGTAGAACAAACACTATTATCGGAAGACCTAAAGCTCCTTCGTGGTGCAGAGCCGGGTTGTGTCCCGGGTTTCAGAGTGATCGCCAGGAACATTTTAGATTCAGGAACGGTAGCGACGGTGAAGCAACTGCGCCACGCTGACAGTCCGGGGAAGGAGACAAGGTTTCCGGCAGAGCCTCAGGGGGAAGGGGACTAACTTGAGGTGTCATGGTGTTTGCACTCACAAGGGATGGCTCCCTCACGTGGGTGAGTGATAGGAGGCAGCCTAGGAGGCTTGGATGGCACAAACTGGCCAACCCTGGCCGAACAGCAAATGAGACAGATACCCCTAAGATGTAATGGTCTATAAGAAAAAAGCAAATTGCGAATCCAGGAGGCGCAGAAAAGGGATCCAGGACAGCCTTGAAGCAGGTCAAGGCCTTTCGATGGTGTCACGCCATGGGGTGTTAAGTGCGCCAAACAATACGCCAGAAGCACGCAATATTGTGTACAGCACGGCAGCAGTCACCTATCGACTGTCTGGAGCTCAGACAGACGACAGATCGGACCAAGGCAGACAATCGTTGGCGCGGCGTATGTGTAGGTGGGCTTCGACCCGGTCCACCAGCATCGAGGGCCGCGGGTCCCAGCAATCGAGCACACTGCATGCCATGCGAGCGCATGCATTGTATGGCCAGCGCTCTCACATATCCAAGGCAGAAAAAGTAAAGTTCTTGGAAAGCTCCAAGAGCTGTAGCTTCATCGGTCTTGGATTGACAACGGGGATCGGGAGGAGGAGCCAGGGTGGGCGATGGAGACGGTATGTCATCCGTGGGTTGGGCTGCTGTGAGGCGGTCTGACGAGCACGTTGTTGGATGATTGGCGACGAGGGGCCGGCCGGGGTTCGAGCATGCGAATTGAGAAGGGAGCTTGGCGCAAGCTTATTACTCCATAGTTCCAGAGATGGGAAAAGGAACCCCTTGAGCTCTGCAATAGCTATCATCTAGGTAAACACTTTGAGACGTGTCAGATCAGAAAAGGGAGTTACGTCTGGCTTAGACCGTGGATAGACGCACCGTCCCGTCTCGACTGCCTTTGGCGGGGAAACTATTCCGCAGACCAACGGAACAGGGAGGAGGATGTAACCGGGGCTTACAAACCTTGCTGAATCGACACGCAGCCAACCAAGACAATGGAAGAGGATATCAGTGATGAGACTGAACCGTTTGCGGCCTCGTTTTCAGCATGTTCCGTTCCGCCAAAGTGACCGATTTGTGTGGTTCCCAGGCATCATGTCGTGGAACATTTGCGGCAGTCATAACGCGAAATCGGGTCCGGCCAGCTATTTTTCATTTGGTTGCACCTGAATGGTCGAAGAGATGGCAACGTGTCGATGAGTTGGACATCCGAGCTGGCGGCTGCCTTTCTCATCGTGACAATTGGCGGCGTGGGTTCAGAGATGTGCCAACGACGCATATCCCCAGCAGACGTGCCGGCTAGTGCAACACACCCACTGGGGCAGAGCTTCCATCTATTCGCTCTGCGCGTATGACGGGTGGAACCATCCTGAGGCCATATCAGAAACAACCGGACAAACAAGCGAGAAGGAGCACAAGCAGCCCTGCAACTGCAACGCTAGCCAGTGGCCGTAGGGGTGGCCCGCTCCGGCAAGATGCGGCATCCTGGGGGAAACATTGAAAAGGGGGTCCGGCGAAAAGGACGACTGGCACTATTTCTGGCACTCGCCGAGTACGACTGACAGTCGGCTTGGGTGTGGGAGAGAGAGACACCGAGGATTTCCGCTATTGGGAGTGACAACCCATTGCTTTCGTCTGGCGGACAACTGCTATCGCGTCCAGGCATTCGTCCGATACATCAAATTCCAGCCGACGAGACAATGGAAACCGTCGGCTTTCGGACGGGCCTGTAAGAATTAGAGGAGCGACAACGTGCCCCCAGAAGAGTTTCGGGATCAACGGCCTGGCGCTTGGTCGCGTCGTCGGTGAAGGGAGGCACTGCCGGAGTGGCCAGTGGTGCTGGTTTTGTGTGGTGTCGGTGTACGGTGTGCTTTGCGGTCTGAGATGCTGCTACGCCGGGGGGAACGGGTCCGAGACGCTTGCAGTGTACTATGTATGTGCATTGTATCCATGGCCAATACGCAATGACGATGCTTACATCATGGCGGGAACCCCAGTTGTCGTACATACAGGACAGGCCGTCGGTCGGTCGGCTTGGGGCCAAGCTAGTGAGAGCGGCATTCTGGGGTTGTCCATTAGGTAATGGCAGTTCTCGTGACTAAAGACCTGAGACCTGGAAGAGAGGGCTGCGAGGACGTTGAGCGACGCTGGGAGAGAGGATCTACAAGGTAGGCCAGCAGGCAAGATGCAAGAAGTCATGGCCAGCCGGTTGGCGTTCCCAGTGGCTGGCCAGAGGGACCAAGGTTTGGGGTCCTTGCAAGTCGGGATACCTCCTGTGGTACCATAACCTCATACCGTACTATGGTACTTACTACCGTAGCATAGTAGACAGTACTCTGTAGCTTCTGGCTGGGGCATTTTTGGACTTCTCCAACCGTTTGGCGTTTGGCCCCAACAACCAAGGCGCGCTGGAGCCAAGGAACCAGCCTAGGGAGCGAGTTTCCGTGCTAGCAATGCCCTGGCATTGGTGAGGGCGGTCCAGGGCCCAACGGGCGACTGGGGCGATTGGAAGGCTCCGGGAGCCAAGTTAGCAGTCCCGTGGACGGCGTCACACCGTGCAAGCGGGGTTTGGACGAAAGGGCTGCTGGGTTGATACCGGCAGCCGCTGGGGTTGCGCAGGGGCGCCCGCAGCCGTGGGAACGAGAGCGACGGGGGAGGGGATGGACGGCCATGTTTCGATTTGCGCAAAGGCCGACCCGTCGAGAGGCGACGGTCATTGTCTGCGATGTGATGCGATGCAGCAGTGCGGTGCGGTGCGGTGCGGTGTGGAATAGTATGGTGCGCTGGCATGTGTGCGTGTCTGTCTGGTTGGTCGGTCGGTCGGCCAGGTGTTTGCTTTCTTACTTGCCTTCCTTCTTGCTGGCTGAGCCGTGTCTCGATAGGAGAGCTGGTGAGAGAAGCCGTGCGATCAACGAACGCGTGACTTTGAGTGCGAGTCTGAAGTTTGACTCGGCAAGGTCCAATGGCTCTCGATGGGTCGGGATGGCCTGAGCTGTGGCCACGGTGTTAGACCTGGAGGTGGTGCAGTTGTCAGATTGTCGAGGTGACGTCCGCTGCGCCGGCGCCGACGGAAGCAGATCCTAAATGTGTTTCCCTGTTTCTTTTTCTCCCACTCTGATGTTTTCCTCTCTTTCTCTTCATGATGCGTTTCGGACATGCCATGGGCCACAGCTTTCGGATGAAAATGGTAGGGAAACCTCGAGGACAACCGTACTGCGGCAGGAAAAGGAAGGGACGGAATCGGAGTTGATGATGATGCGATCGGTGACAGTGGCTCCTTCCCACGATTGTTTCCTCCCCCAGGTGCCACTACTTGCTACACGTGGGAGGGCACAAGTCCCTCGCCAAGCGTTTACCGAGGATAGGTACATCAGACATCTCTGTTGTTCCATCGTTATCCTCGGTACATGATGCGCCGCCCCATGGGCCCCCCAATAGCAGGTACCTCTCTTGGCTCCCAGTGGCTCCCTTCGACTGTCCCTATCAGCGCCGCTAGGCCCCTGTGTATCCCTGCTCGTTACACCCACTCCTCTCCACCAAGATACGCTTCCGCCTTTTTTTTTTTTTTTTTTTTTCAATTACCGTAGCGTCTGGCAGAAACTCGGCTCCACTGATAGGCCCAGTGAGAGAGTGAGAGAATCAAAGAGAGTGCCGAGTGCGCGCGGAAAGCAGCCCCAGCCCAACACTCCCTTCCCTCTGGATGCCCGGTTGCGATAATGATGATGATGATGATGATGATGATGATGATAATGATAAAAGACAGACACAGCACATGCTAGACGCGCACCGACAGGTATCTCTGCCCTGCGATTTGCCGCGCAGCCACATGCGGGCAGATTTAACCACCCAAAATTTGCCCCTCATTCACACTCGCACCACAGATCGCCCCCTCTCATCCATCCGTCTCAGTCAAGAGAGATTCAGAAGCTTGCGTGCCGTCTTGTCGTCCGTCGATCGTTTGCAGATACGTGCAACTGACGAGAATGGGAGCCCCAGCTAGTTCAACGGCATACCTGGTATCCATAGCACATACTCTTCTACATAGTGCTCTCTCGCTAGACGCACGCACGTACGCATCATCCACCGCCCACCGCGCAAAGTGAGAAACCCACACACAATGTGTGTACATAGCATTCGTGCCCACACAAATCCCACCGCCCACAGACGCAGATTCGCATCGCATGGCAGCGCATCGCATCGCATTGGCTGCCTTTCGTTCGCCTTTCCCGCGCACTTGTACATGGCAGTTGCTTTTCTTCCTACAGCACGCGAGGCCGTACCTACCGACTGCGAGATAGCTGCCCCGTGGCCGCAGCAATTTAAATCAGTCGGGGCTGCTTTTCCACCTCCCACACCCCTCGCCCTTCTCCTGGCGCACGCCTCCCACAGACACTCGAACCGAGCCTAACCTAAACTCGGGTGCCTGGTACCCTTACACTAGGCACGGTGTATCCCTCCCTCCCCTCTTCCACCCCCGGTCCCTATCAGCGAGGCCCGGTCACTCTCTCACAGGGCTCTGCGCGCTGCAGCGTGTCCAATCCTGAAGCCCACACCTCTCCCGGCCCGCCCACTTTCTCTCTTTCCTCCCACGCGTGTGTCGTGACGTCCCTTTCCCTTCCCCCAATTCTCCCACCTGGGTAAATCTCCCACCCACACACACATTCGCACACACTTCAGAGACGCAACCCACGCCGCTCTCTATCCCTACAATTCCCCCCTTTCCGCCCCAAAACAACCGGCGACCAATCCTTCAAATCGTCCTGAGTCTCGCCAGATGTTTCCCTCATGTCCAGCCCGCCTCGTAACGCCGAAAATGCCGCACCCGCGACCCTGGTGAGCCCCGCGCATTCGTCGTCGACGTCGTCGCCCACTCCTACCACCACAAACACCACCACTACTGCCCCCGTCTCCATTTCCAAGCCTTGCGAAAGTGACGGTCCGTCCGACCCAGCTGCCCCCGCGGCTGGTGCTGACGGGTCTGCCGCAGATCCTGGAGCTGGATCGGATGCTGCTGTTGCTGCCGCTGCCGCCCAGCTCCAGCAACAACAGCAACCGCCTCTGCCCTCATCCCTCCCGCCATCGCATCCAGACACCCCCCTAGCCCAAGCTGCAGATCTACCCCCTGCCACGGCCGCTGTCACCCAGTACCAGCAGGATGTCTCGAGCCATGTCGACCCGAATATTAAAAAGCCCCGAGGCCCTGCCGCCCTCCCGAGGCAGTCCGGTCCGTCCTTGCTAACCCAAGCACTCGCCTCAGCTCGCGGCATCCCTTCGAGAACACACTCTCACCAAGATCAACCATCCCAACCCCAGACCCAGTCGTCGACTCGCTCCTTGCCCTCTCCTACCGCCGAATTCGCCCCAAACAACCCCTCTGCCGCTGCTGGCCCGGATCCCCTCGCCGTCGACTCTCGCAATGTCCTCTCCCTTCCCGGCCATGGTGCCTCAGTAACTCCTCGAAGCGCCCCCCAGCCTGGACCTCTACCGCCTCTCGACCTTGCCGACTCGACCGACGCTGCCCAGTCCCCCGCCGCCGACATGGAGATTATGACATCCCCCACCTACGACATCTCTAGCTTCCAGGGTATCAGGGCAATGTTGCTGGACCACCGGGACTTTCTCAAGGGTACGCGATCGCGGGGCAGGGGGTCGTCGTTGGAGCGGCTTGACCCGGAGTCGAAAGTAACAGGACGCCCCCGCAAGACGCGCGCCCATTCACATTCCACCAGCCCGGAGGCATCTCTGACCACCTCCATCGCCCCCTTGGATCAGAAGCTACACCAGGACGTTGCCGTGCCAGAGGGACGACCTAAGAAATTGGAGCAGCGCTTCTCAGTCGGGCCGGAAAAGATATGGTCAATTGGGTCGAGTGAGGCCATTGACGGCCAGGAAGACGGCCAGGTTGAGAAGTCGGTCCATGAGGCCATGATTGGTGCCGAACCCAACGCCCGTAGTCGCAAGGCCAGCTACAGCCTCCGGTTTTTCCGCGAGGGATTGCCAAAGGAGGAGAAGACGCCTGGCCGCAGAAAGGACACCCGCCCCAAGGAGAAGCTCTCCCTGAGCCATGAGTCGCAAGAGCCGCTATTTTCAGACATTGCCATTGAGGATTTCGCCAAGGCTGCGAGCGCGCAGCCATCTCCGAGGATCCTCGACAAGAAGGACTGGTTGCCAAAGCAGCTGGAGAGGGTCAAGACCTTTCCTCTACAGTCGCCCCAGGCCGGTGAAACCCCTATCCTCACCGACTCGCCGACCCAAGATTACTTTGGCTTGAGAAAGGTCAACGGCGATATTTTCCACAAGGTGGACTCGGAGGATGCCAGACAAGCCGGTACCAAGGCCTCGTTCAAGCCCGAGGATTCCGAGGACCACGCTTCACCTCCTGCGGTTGAAGTGACCCAGGCAGACGAAACCCGGCGCCCGTCCGCCGACATCAGCGAACACGGTGAAAGCCATGAAGAGGGGGACGAGTCGAGCGAGGAGAAGATTTCTTCTGCCGTCTTCGTACCGCACCCCGGATTAGAAGAAGCCACCGAGCGCGAGCGGGATGTGGCGAAGCCAAGACAGACGGCAGGCTCCCGCACCACCTCCAGAGCGGAGGATTTCCATCCTTGGCTTGTCAAAGCCGATGAGCCCGAGCCCGAAGAGGAGCTGTCCCTGTCCCCCGACCAGCCTCCCGACACACCTTCGCACAAACCGAAGCCGAAGCGATTGCCTGTAGAGCATAATGTTGCTCTCCGCGAGGTCCAGCCTGGCACCGTCGATGACATTGCCATAGAAGAAGAGCAGGAGCCGCCGACGCCTAAACAAATCACTACACATCTAGATGAGCATACCCACCACCACCAAATCGAGCAAAAAGAGCCTCTCGAGGCTATTGAGCTCATTCCCTACAAGCATCAGGTTGGCGGTCACACCACGCTCTGGCGTTTCTCCAAGAGGGCTGTGTGCAAACAGCTCAACAACAGGGAGAACGAGTTTTATGAGAAAGTGGAGCAAGACCATCCGGACTTGCTGTCGTTTCTTCCTCGGTACATTGGTGTGTTAAACGTCACCTTTCACAAGCAGCCTCGGCGCAAGTCGACCCATAGGCGCGAGGACGCTCCCGTCTTGGAGCGCAGAAAGACTGGAGAAAGTGGTTTGGCAGTCTCAGGGTCGCCTTCCAAATCCAGCTCCAGCAATGGCAATTCAAACGGCGCATCCCAGGCCAACACGGAACACCGCAGAATAATCAGCCAGTCACTCTCCAACGCACCGGAGCCCATCCCCACTGTCACTTTTGACGATAACTGGCACATTTTGCCACGAAACCTGCTTCAACCGACGCCGCCCCCTACCGCCTTGCCGACCCGGGGCCGGAGTACATCACCCGTGGGCTTGCCTGACAACCCTGAGCAAAGCAAAATGGAGTCTCCTACAAGACCTAGCTTGGACGACAGGCACGCCAACAGCTGGGGAGCGACGACCGTCAACAAGCGGTTGCGCAACGAGGTGTTCAACGACGTCTTCTTGAAGCAGCCAATTCCTATCCACAAGCACCGTCGACCTCACCAAAAGTCGATGGCCTTCCGGAAGCAGCCCACCCTGCGACCAGCCAGCTCCGTTCCTGACCTTGTGCGCCGGCAAGACCCGTCTGCCCAAGAAGGTCACGCGCCCCTGCACTCCAGCCCGCTACGGCCAAGCAGTTCTTCGCCGCCCTTGACGGAAAGCATCCCGATGGAGCGCCCCGAGCGTCCTGGCCACGCAGAGGCAGTAGAAGCCGAGGACGGCGATGTCAAGGACGTGACTGGCACGAGTGCACCGGAACCTGAGACACTGGCGGACAAGATCATTGCGCAGAAGAAGAAGCGGCGGTACTCTGGAACAGGGCTCCGACGGAAGCCACGAACAGTCACAGAGTCTAGAGGGCATCTCAAGTACTGGGAGGAGGCGGACGACGCTGGCTATAGAGGCGAGGACGAAGGTGGGCAATCTCTTGTCACATCGCAAGTAAACTCGCCCATGATCGAAGCACCGAATACGAATGGTGCGGGTTCCCATGAAGGAGCTGAGGAACAACTGAGTCTTCCGGGCTCTGCCACAGATGCCCCTGAAACCGAAGCCTCAGCCGAGGTTGACCGTTCAACGTATGCCTCGACGGTGCCCTCTGAGGTGCCGAGTCCCACCCAAGAGTTCCGCAAGATCCCGCGACCCGTGAACCCCAAGGAAGCACAGACGCAGAGGGACTCTCGCGTGGAGTACTTTCTCTTGTTGGAGGACCTCACAGCAGGCATGAAGCGGCCATGCATCATGGACCTGAAAATGGGCACCAGACAGTACGGTGTCGATGCCACGCCCAAGAAGCAGAAGTCGCAGCAGGGCAAGTGCGCCAGGACAACATCTCGTGAACTTGGCGTGCGTGTGTGTGGGCTCCAGGTTTGGGATGTCAAGAGCCAGAGCTACGTCTTCAAGGACAAGTACTTTGGACGTGACCTCAAGGCTGGCCAAGAATTCCAGGATGCTCTGACACGATTCCTCTACGACGGCGTCGACTACGCCAGCATCCTGCGGCACATCCCGACCATCCTGCAGAAGCTAGACCATCTCGAGTCGATCGTCAAGACGCTAGACGGCTATCGCTTCTACGCCGCCAGTCTTCTCATGTTTTATGATGGCGACACGGCCACCGAGGGTAACGAATACGATACAGTCGTTGACGATTCTACGACTGACTTTGCAACCGACACGGAGGAGACGTCCGCGTTGCGCGAAAGGAGAAAGCAGAAGAAGAAGCGCGGCATCAACTTCAAGATTGCCGATTTTGCAAACAGCCTAACCAAGGGCGACCTGGCCGAGGGGAAGCCATGCCCGCCTCAGCATCCCAATGAGCCGGATCGTGGCTTTCTCCGAGGCCTTCGAACGTTGAGGAAGTATTTCCTCAAGATCCAGAAAGATACCCGGGCTGCCATGGGCCTGGACTGTCATGGACGGAGTAACAGAGTGGACGGTGATGATATCGACATTGACCATATCTCGGACGATGAGGGGTCTGTCAGCGTATGATGGGAGGACGTGTCTCTTTCTTCATGTTGATAATTTGGGATTATAATTCTGGATTGGGCTATGGTAGGCGTGGATGGACGGAACGGCGGAGTCAGGGACGGCATTTGACAACATACCCGGCATCGGTCTGGCGTCACAATACAGATTTCAAGGCAACTGAGATGTTTTGTATTTCACTTTCCTTCTCCCACGAGGCTTGTGTGGTGGCTGCCGCTGCAGACTGTGTCGTGTCTGACGTGAGTCCCGATGTTGGTTTATGGAGAGTATTGATGGGTGCCACTCGATTGGCGGGTGCAGATTGGACTAAAGAGCGACTGGAACGTTGGTTCGGATTGATGATCAAGGCGTTAGTTTTATTTTTGGGATTTAGGTTTAGTTAGATGTTAGACAAAATGACTATGTCCTAGATGTGCGCTCACTCCATTCCCCTGTTTCAACAATGCAGTGTCGGCGCGGGACACGGGCATCATACGTTTCCACGGTGCCGAGTACCGACCGGTCCGGCCCGGGCGTATTATGTAATCCTCCCCACGTCAACGGGGTAAACCACTGGGGGAGGCACAACTTACTTACATGTCGTTTCACCCAGGCCCGCACCGCAGTCGATCAGAGCTTCCGTTCCCTACTCCAATTCTTCTCCACCAGTTCAATCAATCACATCACCAGCTCGTTATCCATAATTCTCACGACTTGCTGATCGGTGGGGCCTGCACGACATGGGCTCGGTGCTCTCCGCCATCCGCTCCGCGGCCAAGACCGTCGGGGCGGTGGCCAAGCTCCTCCTGGACCTGAACAAGCAATACCAGGCCTTGCTGGCGAGGGTCAACGCAGCCCCGGGATTGCCGCACGAGAACCCTTCGAGCCCGTATTGGCTCGACGACCCGCCGTTCCCGGAGCTCGTGGACGTCCGCTCCGAGACGCTGCCGCGCGAGGCCGACGTCGTCGTCATCGGGAGCGGGATCACGGGCGTCGCCGTCGCGAGGGGGCTGTTCGCCGCCGCGCGGGGCGATGATGGCGGCATGCCAAGCGTCGTGGTGGTTGATGCGCGGTCGTTGTGCGCGGGCGCCACGGGGCGGAACGGAGGCCACGTGAAGGCGAGCCCGCACGAGCTGTTTCCCAAGCTGGCGCGGCATTTCGGAAAGGAGGGGGCGGCGCGGTTGACGCGGTTTACGCTGCGCACCGCGGAGGCTGTGTTAGAGGTTGGAGGGGCGGAGGGGAGGGAGGTCGCGGAGTGCCGGGGGGTTGAGACCGTCGACTTCTTCCTTGACGAGAAGGGGTATGAGGCTGGGAAGAAGGAGTTTGAGGAGTTGAGGACGTGGGTTCCAGAGGTCGAGATGGAGGTGCTGGGGCGGGAGAAGACTATTGAGAGGTTTGGGGTTGAACAGGGGCATGTTTTTGGAAGTTTGGTGTTCAGGGCCGGTGCGCTGTGGCCTTACCGGCTCGTTACTGCGGTGTGGAGGGGGCTGTTGGATGAGCATGGCGAGAAGCTGAGGCTGGAGACGAACACGGCCGTGGAGGAGGTCGTGTTGGATCCCGCGAGGGATGGGGAGAGGCCGTATGTTGTGAGGACGGAGAGGGGGAACATCCGGGCGAGGCATGTGGTCCACGCCACGAACGCGCACGCTGGGCAGTTCCTGACGGGGTTGAGGGGGAAGATGGCGGGCGTCAAGGCGCACATGACGGCGCAGCGGCCCGCTCCGTCGGCTCCTGGGCAGGGCCAGGGGGGTGACGGAGGTGAGGCTGGGTTCCAGTGGAAGGATGGAAGTAAACCGGGGAGCAGGTCATGGAGCATCATATATGGAGGAGGCATGTTCGACTACGTCACGCAGAGGCCGAACGGAGACGTCATGCTGGGCGGTGGGTTCGCGCGGAGTCTGGGGCAGGGGGTGGATATGGTTGGCGTCTGGGACGATTCCGGGACGGAAGGATTGACAATCGCGCACTTGTCGGGCGTCATGAAGGCTTTGTTTGGGGGAGGTGGGAGGGGGATGTGATCAGGGCTTGGAGTGGGATTCTGGGTGTCACGGGGGACATGGCGCCTTTTGTCGGGAGGGTTCCTGGGAGTTTGTCTGGGGTTAAGGGGAAGCTCGCCGGGTCCCGGGCGAAGAAGAGCGAGAAGAGGTTGAAGATGATGAAGGTTGATGAAGAGGAGGGGTGGAAGGGGGCTGGCGCCGGGGAGTGGGTCAGTGCTGGATACGGCGGCGACGGAATGGTGTGGGCGTGGCTCTGCGGAACGGCGCTGGCCGTCATGATTTCTGGCAAGGAGGGCGTTGCTCTGGAAAAGGGGGTCGGGTTTCCTGGGGGCAAGTTGGAGGAGTGGTTTCCCAAGGAGTTGCTGATCACGGAGGCGAGGGTGAAGAGGGCTGATATGAGCAACTTGGTGGATGAGATTTTGTAATGAAGATGGTGGTTCAAGTGAAATTTCGAAGAGGCTTTGGGTAACCGGAATTCGTTTGGCGTTGGTCCATTAGTAAACCAGGAAATTAGGAAAAATTATATGTGTAGTACAGGTCGATCATGGTTCAACTACCCATTTTCTAGTTGCTTTATCTCGGTCACGTAATAGCTCCGTATGTCGAGGTAGAACGCATGCTCCTTTACGGGCCAGTGCATGACGGTGATGCCCAGTTTCAAATTGGGCCCAAGGAGCCGACGCATTCTACGGATGCTCTCGGCTCGAGTGACAGAGATACTGAACCCGCAGACTCGGACGCCAGCCACTCGGACGCTGCATCATCACATAGAGACGACCCTGAGCTATTCAAAGTACGCAAGACTACCCCGGAAGACTTTCTATCTCGACTACCCTCATCCCTCAAAATCCTCCACATCGGCCGCATCACAGCCTGGTTTGCCATGTACAGAGACGCCCTCGCGCTAGCCGAGCAAGACCCGTTCCGGTTTCCTCAGATCTGGAAGGTGTCACTCGAAGTGCTTGAGGGCGTCGTCCCGCCTGAGGAAGAAATCCAGAGTCTAAACAGTGCCTTTAACTTATCCGGTATCACCTTGTATGTCTTGACTGTGCAGCGACAGGTGTCTTGGTCCTGTCGCGGAATGCTACCTCCCAGGCCTGGACAGGTAGCCACCGTTAGCGAGGTTGTCGCTTACACTGGGCTGGCCAAGGATGGAAACCAGGGGGCACAGTCATGGCCATCTGGCTAAAATTGTGAACTTACATGTAGTTTTCATGCTCCAAGGAAAAGATAATTGGCAGCACCAGACTGAGAACCTCAAACCTACAGCAATAAACACACCTGCAATAGACGTGTTGAATGGAGAAAGCGTGGACATTGAACAAGAGTTAAATCTATTGCAACTCAGCGAGCGCGTGACATTGTCCTGCATTTTCCCATTCTTCTTCCAGTAGCTTATGTCTTCCCACAGGACTTGCCCATGATGGATTGAACTTTGGGCGTGTTTTTTGGAGTAGGAGTTGCCCATATTATCCTTTCTCTTTCGTCGTCACATCGTTCTTCTTCTTGTTTAGCGTCGCGAAGTCCCCCTTTTTCGCGCCGACGCCGCCCAGCTCACCCATGCCCCGGAAATGGCATTGCTACTCCGCAACCCATCCAGTCTGGCATGGTTAGCAACTGGAACAAATTTCACTTTGTGGAAGAAGGCGTGAGCTGCGGCCAGCTTCTCAGCTCCCAGAACATCAACCTGGCAGACCTCTTCCGATGGAACCCGTCCGTCCGCAGCGACTGCTCCGGACTCTGGACCAACGACAAAGTCTTCGTTGGCATCATCGGTGGTGGGGGCGGCAACAGCACCCCCGTAACTACATCCAAGCCGACAACCACCACAAGCGCGGGAAACGGCATACAAACGCCCCTGCCTACGCAGCCTGGCATGATGAGCAACTGCAACAAGTTCCACTGCGTTTTGAGGGCAATACTTGCGACCAGATTATTAGCTATGGGAAAATCACCCTCGCCAACTTTGTCCGATGGAATACCGGCGTCGGGCCCGACTGTAGGAATATGTGGGCCAAGACTCATGTTTGTGTTGGCGTGTGATGCGGCGTCGGTGGAAATTTGGCCTTATGAGGGCTACGTACTTAGTTTTTGATGTACTAAGGTATGAAGCCATTGTAGAGCCCCTACGAAATATGAAGTAGGCGAACATATTCAGTGAATAATGTTCTTGAATAGTCAACTGTGTGAACTATGAGAATTTTGAATATGGCTTGAAGTGAAGACATCCGACATCCCTCTCAGACTTGCTCAAGGTCATATCGAATGTCCCCGTCATTGGCTCCACGATTCTCGAGTAAAATCTGGCCCATGATAGAGCTTACACCACTGGGACTGGCATATCATACGTTTATTACCATTAAATACTTATATGATCTGCTATGACGGACTGTCCTGTAAGACGCCTCGACACACACCAAACTCTGTAATTTGCTGACTTTCAACGTTTCTGGGGGAGTTAAAAATGCAGTGAAGTCCCGCCACTGATCGGTCTCTCCGTGACACATACAGCCTCAGTCCTGATGTGTTGCAGTGCACGTTGAGAACCCGGTTCGAGAAATCATCGGGAATCGGGCCAATCATTTTGCAATTGGCTGGCACTCGGTGAGCACAACGTAATGACCCAATTGCGGAATCAATGCGCTACGCCGGGAATATATGCGTCCATCAACTCGAGGATAAGATTCGGATAGAATTCAGCCATCGGACGGCGTGTTCTTAACTGGGCTGAGCATCCAAAAAGTCACCGCCTCAAAGCACCAAACCCAATCTCGCCCACAACTCGTCGTCGCTCCGTCCCGTTTCTTCGACTCCCCTAACCCACATCGAAGGATCGACAGAGTACCCGCTGTAACCATCCCCGAGAAGAACCCCTCCGCAGGGCCAGGGGATGGCCCCCCCTCCCCACCCGCAGTGACCAAAGACGATCGCGGAAGCACCTCTGGTTCGCTCCCAGCGGCTGCGGGGTAGCTGCGATGACGTCCACCCCTGTCCCAGTAAGCTTTCAGCACCTTCCCCTCCGCAGACCTGCCCCCGCTCGATACATAGTACAGCTGCCCGCGCCCCATCGTGGGCCCAGGGTTTCCGAAGCGTCCGCCGTCGCCCGGGGTTTGAACCACTTCGTTTTCGACTCTCCATTTTTGATTGTTGACCAAAAACCGGGCCGGCCGACCTGTCAAATCCCGCGGCCAACTTCAGAGTCACAGCTTATCTCCGACGAATACCTCTCGTCGCCAAGCCAAGGGTCTCGGGTAGCATCGCTTCAACGCCGGACGCAGGACCCCTAAATCCAGAGAACCGCCCCCCTTCGGATTCGCACTTGCATCCCTCGACGAAGCCATCAGCACAACCCAGCACCATTGCCACGCACTAAGCTCGCCGGCTCAAACCGCGACAATGCCTCCAATCCGTCTCGCGACGGCATCCCCCGCTACGGCCGCGACAACCGCCGCGACCCTGCACCAAATCTCCCTCCTAGCCGCCCGCGCCTCCACCCACGGCGCCGACCTCCTCCTCCTCCCGGAAGCCTACCTCGGCGCGGGCTACCCGCGCGGCGCCTCCTTCGGCTCCAAGATCGGCTCCCGCGCCCCCGAGGGCCGCGACGAGTTCCTGGCCTACTTCAACGCCGCCGTCGACCTCGGCGACACCGTGGGCGACGCCGGCGCCGGGGCAGGCGACAAGTGGGTGAGGAGGGAGTTGCCCGCGCAGCATGCCGCCGCCGAGGAGGGCAAGCCCAAGAGGGGCGACGGGTCGAGGGAGGAGCTGGAGAGGATCGCCGCGCAGACGGGCGTCTTCCTCGTCGTCGGCTGCATCGAGCGCGCCGGCGGCAGCCTGTACTGCGCCGTTGTCTACGTGTGCCCCAAGCTGGGCATGCTCGGGAAGCGGCGCAAGGTGATGCCCGTACGCACCAAACCCCCCTTGAACCCCCTTGGCTGAGAGAGAGAGAACCCGAGAACCGGCCCGCTGACAGGAACCCGCAGACCGCGACGGAGCGCCTCATCTGGGCCCAGGGCTCGCCCGCGACCCTGCGCGCCGTCTCCACGACCATCAAGGGCGTCCGCATCAACCTCGCCGCCGCCATCTGCTGGGAGAACTACATGCCCCTCCTCCGCCAGGCCCTCTACTCGCAAAACATCAACCTCTACCTCGCGCCCACGGCCGACGGCCGCGACACCTGGCTCCCGCTCATGCGCACCGTCGCCTGCGAGGGCCGCTGCTTCGTCGTCTCGTCCAACATGGCCGTCAGGCCGCCCTCGGCAAACGGGCAGCAGGCGAGCGGCAGCGGCGTCGAGGAGGACGGGGACCGGCCCGATGCCGCCGTGTACCCCCGCGCGCGCCGCAACTCGTGCCTCACGGAAGAGGGCTTCGAGATCGCGCTCCCCGAAACGGCCAAGCCCGCCAACGGCGCCGCAAACACCAGCCCGCGCCGCCGCCGCAAGTCCGTCATCGTTGAGGACGGCCACGAGATCGTCCTCCCGGGCGACGACGACGCGCCCGTCTCCGCCCCCGCGAACGGCACCAACGGCACCAAGACCGCAGCGAAGCAGCCGGCCCTCAAGTCCGCCGACTGGATCTCCCGCGGCGGCTCCTCCATCATCGGCCCCTTTGGCGACGTCCTGGCGGGCCCGCAGTGGGAGGACGACGAGGGCATCATCTACGCCGACGTCGACTTTGACGACTGCATCCGCGGCCGCCTCGACATCGACGTCGGCGGGAGCTACTCGCGCAACGACTCGTTCAAGTTCTCCGTCGACGGGCTGGATCTGGACCCCCTGCCTTACTGAGGTTGCTGACACATCTCATCTGGTCTGCCCGTGGCGACTGCGCCGCCTGTAAGTGCCGCGAGACTGACCTCTTGAGACAATGACAAAGTCTTGTGTGCACATCAAAGGAAAAAAAGTATTATAATCACTGGCGAGTACAAATTGTAGCTTCACTCGTAATGCATGTGTTTCCGCTCATGTTTGACTCACGACTAAACTGGCTGCGTATGAGCCCCGTGATGGAGATATCCGTAAACCCCTGATCCCGAATCCCTAACCTTCCCGATCCTCCCATGTGATGCCAGCCGAAACCCCATGCCCCAGGTTCATTAATGCAAGAAAACGGTCGTGAATAGAATTGGCGCATGACGTCTTTAGCGCTCCTCGTCATTCTTTGCCCGACTCGGGCCTTCACCCCTGTCCTCAGAGTCGTCCATTTCTGACGCCTCCCGAGGGCTGGTCAGCGGACTTGTCACGCCACCAATACTCCCACTGATGCTGTCTGCCCGACCGTGCCCCAAAAGTCCACTGCGGATGCTCGCCCCGTCTCCAGTGCCGCTCTGCTTCGCGTAAAAGCTATTCCGCTCGCCGGGAATAGCAGGGGCGACGCCCGTGGCCGAATAGATGCTGGTTCGTTCGGCGTTGGCGATGCGTGAACTGCTTTGATGGAGGCCCGGGGTGGTCGGCATGCCCGCGCCCTGATCGATGTTGGCGCTGAGGACGCTGAGAGGGAGACTTTCCCGGCTGCCGCCCCAGAGCGAAGAGGGGGCCAAGGCGCGGACCGAGGCGTCCGTATCGAGCGAACGACGACGGCGGCGTTGAGACGACGACGCCAAAGTGATGATGGACGCGTTGTCGGTGAGGAGGTTGTTGGCGGTTGCTGTGGTGTATGTTGTGGGATTACCAGGTCCCGCCGCCGCGGGACAAGGTGAGCGGGGATGGCGGAGGCGGGCGACGCAGTGGGAAACGGTTGGTTAAAGTGGATGGATTGGGTGTTGCCCTGTTGCGAGGTGTGATTGCTGCTGTTGGTCGGGTTCGTTGGCACATGGGTGCCTCCATTATTTGGTGCCATGGACTGAATTGTGGTCAGGGTCGTTGTCAGCGATCGCACAGAAGGCGCCGGCGACGAGAAGGTGCTGTCTCCCCCCCTACGAGACTCGACGCCCCCAATCGTCCGACTCGTTCCGGCAACCGAGGGAGCGCCGTGGGATGGGGCGACGACTGAGGGGGCTCCATCGTGGTCTGTTGATATCGTAGGGGCCATGGATCTTGCGCCGGTTGTGGGCGGGGCTCGGCCATCATCGGACGACATGCGAGAAGAGCGTTCGATGGAGGTTGCGCTGCCGCTGAGGGCGGTGGAGAATGAATATGAACTGGTCTCGACATCGACATCGGCGTGGCTGGCTGAGCCTACCCGGCCAGACTGGGGATAGGGATTGTTATTCTTGGAGGCTCGCAGCTTGGCGTGTAGTTTGGCCTGCTGGCGCTTGGAGCTGGGAAGGCGGACGCCGCCTCCATCGCTCGAGGAGGAACTCTTGAAGTTTGTGAGCTTCTTGACCCAGGTGGAGAAGGGACGACGCCTGCCTGCACGATCGGGGCGATCTAGCATTTTGTTAGTATTTCTGGGTGGTTAACCACGGTGGGCGAAACGATGCGGGCGAAATCTGCCAAGGAATCCCGTGACGGGCAAATAGAAGCGGTGGGAACGAAAATGCAGGCGACGAAGAAAAAGGCGGTTAGTTACCGTGCGGCTGCAGCGCGGCCTCGGTCGTAGCCATTCGGTAGCCTTGCGTTCCGGATGGACGTAGAGCAGGACTCGCTAGAATCAGTCGGTGGAAGTGTTGCCAGGCGTTATCTAGCTCAAGGTCGACGCAGCAG
Organism: Colletotrichum spaethianum; assembly: GCF_022836535.1. Taxonomy (NCBI): domain Eukaryota; kingdom Fungi; phylum Ascomycota; class Sordariomycetes; order Glomerellales; family Glomerellaceae; genus Colletotrichum; species Colletotrichum spaethianum. The sequence goes on along the minus strand of NW_026054780.1, from coordinate 255,229 downwards.
GAGAGAAGAATGTCGCGAGTCGTTGGGGCGGATTAAACGGGCGAGAGAAACGAAAACGAAGGGCGTTGAAGAGAACGTGGGGAAATAGGAGAAGAGGCACGCCGGTCGATGGAAGGTCGGATTCGGAGATGAAGGAGACGTGTCGGGAAAGTCGAAGGAATGTGAGCGAAATGCGGCGTTGGAATACGGCAGGAAGATCGGAGGGTGGTGTGTGACGGTGTGTGTGTGTGTGTCGTTTGTGGGACGGTAGAGGCAATGGGAATGGATATTGAAGGAGGGACGAGAGCGAGAGAATGGCAATGGAATTGGAAATGCAAGTGGAAGTGGAAAATGGGATGGGAAAGAGCCAAAGTGAATGGCGCTGAATGCCGCGGCGGAGCCCAAGGCGCCAGGACAAATTGGGACGATCGGGGAGGGACGAGGCCGCTGGGCGTGGAGCCTGGTGGACCTGAGAGAGCGCAGCCCCAGCCCACTGCTCAGCGTCCAGTGGCGCCTCCTCCCCAGGCGCAGCCCACCGTCGGTGCCCAGCCCAGCCCAGCCCAGCTTGGGTGCCACTGCAACTGCCATATCTGAGGTTCTCCGCCCTGTCAAGTACCTTATCTCACTGGTCTGTACGATGTACCCTGGGTAGCTTTGACCTGTCAAGTCCAGTCCAGGGCAGCAGCTAAGAAAGCTGCTGTCAATATCTACACCTATGTACACGAGGATCGATGCGTGTTGAATGATGCAACAGCTCGTGGCGGACAACTTCCGGAAAGAAGAGTGATGCTCGACTCCCAGACACGCCGGCTCACCCACGGGGACGGCCCCCCCGCCTTTGGACCGTCGATCAGCAAGGTCCCAGTGGCCCATCCCAAGCCAACTTTTTTGCGAATCTGGGAGTGTCTCTGGTTTAGTGCCGCCGGGTTGGAGACGCCCAACTGATCTCTGAAACTGGTGTGCATCGGTCGTCGCGGGTGGTCCACCTGTCTAACTCGACTCTACTTTGGTGGTTGTGTTCAACCCCCAATCTTATTCCAGCCATCCATGGGCTCTTCAGAAGAACTCGAGGTCCCAAGAAGAAAAAAGGGAGCCCGAGAACCCAAGTACGTTCGAGTGCCATTGACTGCACTCACCTGACAGAGGCAGACAGCACGACGGCTAGGGCTGGAGCTGGCCGAATTGAAGCACTAGCGGCCCGGCTGGGATCACTGCAAGGTCCCCCAGAAGGCGTGGACCCCTAAAGCCCATTCAAGCACTTCCAACTGGGTCTTGTTCGTTGCTTGCTTGCTTGCTTACCTACACAGTACTAGTGGGCGCGCGCCGCCGCCTTTGGTTTCCAAACAGGTTGCATTATGTCATCATCGCCGTCTGCGATGGGCAATTACCAGCCACGCACAGCAACAGCTGCCGTACACTCATCCGAGATGTGATGTCACGTTCCGTAGGCTGGGTCTGTTCCCCCGTAAAGGCATCTGCAGAAGATTGTAAAGTAGAGATCTTGTCTGATTGAAACTATCTGATTAAAACTGCCTGATTAGATAGTCGTTGTCTACTTGTCACAGTCACTATTTTGGGGAAAAGCAAGACTAGTCACATGTAAGACAGCGTTCAATGACTCGCAGCCACACTGTCCGACATCAGACGGCAGCTTGAGCATACGCACGGTGGTAGTGCATCTTGCTCAACTTCTTGTGGTCCTCCTCAATGGCGAAAGATAACAACTCGTCCCTATCTCATGATGCAGAGTGAAACCTACAGCATCGCATCACCTGTCACTCTTTGTACAGCACCATCAGGTTCTGTACGGAATGGGGAGACGCATCTCGGTCTTCACCACCGAACCCAACCACCTTTAATGGTTCGCAAGCCCTAGGTCAAAGCTCTCAGCTCACTTTCCAAGCACTTGCCAACTCCGGTCCCTGGCTGAAACTCTCGGGCTGACATGGCGCCTGTTTGTGTGACTGGAAAGGCAAGGTCAGCCATACTTGAGGCCTGGTCGGTGACCGCAGGTGCAGGTGCCCCTTCTTATCTAATCTTATCAAACTCTTATCGTCATTCTTGACGTCGCCCAGAATCTTACCGCACCTTCCCTGCCGCTACCCCCAGACATCGCAAGCGCTGGCAACAAGACACGAGCCATACTATATTTTCAAAGTCAACAACTACCAACATCCATGCGCATCGCCAGCCATCTTTGGCGGCCCATCCTGACGCGTCTCGAGATGGCCCTGCGATGTTCCAACCATCACCATGTCCATTAAGCCCCTGCCTGAGGACGTCATCCGCCGCATCAGATCCTCCGCCACCGTAACCTCTCTCAACGGTGTCGTCTGCGCCCTCATCAAGAACTCCCTGGATGCAGGCGCCACCAGGCTCAACATCACCGTCGACTACTCCCGTGGCAATTGCACGGCCGAGGATGATGGGCTAGGCATCTTGCCTCTAGAGTTTCGAGAGACTGGCGGACTGGGCAAACAGCACCGTGAGTTGGCCGGACCATGACACTGAGTCGACCCGCACCCACTGACACCCACTTAGACACATCAAGACACTCACCCGAACATGAGTGTTACGGCGCTAATGGAAACTTCCTCGCTTCGGTGGCTGCCCTGTCTCTCCTCACCATCACTTCTCACCACTACCTGCATAACTCACAAAGCTCACTCACCATTCATAACTCGCGAGTCTTGGCCCGCAACATCCCGGCCCTTCCAGAACAGCGCCTGCTCACCTTCAGCCATGGGACCCGTGTTACGGTTAGAGATCTGTTCGGCTCCATGGCTGTTCGAGTCAAGCAGAGAGCTGTAGCCTCAGAGAAAGCCGCCGTGGATAGGGAATGGGGTCGTCTGGTCCACGATGTCACTGCCCTCTTGTTGGCTTGGCCTTCGGACGTGGCCCTCTTCGTCCGAGACACCGTCAGCAACAACGAGACACGTTTTAGGCCCAACACGACCTCCAAGTCGGATTTGGTGACTCGTTCATCACGGATTCTGGCTCAGTCGGGCTGTGTGGATGGCCTGGACCAAGCACCCTGGACTCCCATCGGCGCGTCCGTGGGAAAGTTGAGCATTGAAGGATGCGTATCGTTGAGCCCAGTGGCCACCCGTCGAACTCAGTTCATAAGCTTCGGCGTTCACCCCGTGACCAATGAGCACGGGACGAACGTCTTGTACAACGAGGTCAACCGCGTCTTTATCAATTCCGGTTTTGCGATAGAGCAAGATGCGCCGATTTCCAGCGACTCGCCCCTTGCGGCGCTTCCAACATCGAGGGATCCTTCGGACAGAATTGCTCGCCCTAAACGTGGGTTAGATCGGTGGCCTATGTTCTATTTCCGCATCAGCTCGACTTCGCGGGCCCGGCCGCTTCTGGGCTCCTCCTTTGAGGATCTTCTTGGTGATCGGAACCGTACCCTTGCGGATATGATTGACCTACTGAAGCTGGTCTGTTACGAGTTCTTGAAAAAGCATCACTTTCGTCCACTTGAGGTCCAAACTTCTCTTCGCGGGTCTTCTAATCGCAAGCAGAGAGATGAACTTGGCACAGCACGCTCAAGACAAGATGGGAAGCGGTCGCGGACTGTCTCATTACCGCCCAGTCGTTCTAGTTCTGCCACGCCGATCTCGAGACCCGAATCTCCTTTCGATCTTTGGCAACGAGTGAAAGTCGGACGAGTACTGGAAGGCAAAGAGAAATCAGGCGCATCAACTCCCGTATCATATGATGGTTCCCGTGCAAGAACTGCGAACCCAGTGACAGATGAGCGCTCGGGAGAGCCCGAGACAATACAGCCCAGTTTGCGCTTCCTTGACGACTCAGGGAATCTGTTACGCAAACCTTTCGAGGATCTGGATACGGGATCTCCGCCGAATAGAACTGAACTAAAAGAAGACAGCTGCGTGCGCCCACTCGGTACCTCCAACGACAAGTATCCCCATTCACGACCTGAACGTTCGGGCCAGACGATGGAGGATGAACAAACCCCACCATTGGAGGTCTCCTTCAACGCAGCTCAAGCATCAAGCGCCATTGACGCGAAGCCTATTTCGACCTCCCAATTTTTCGGACCAGATAGCATTCGGTCACAACAGGGGCCCAGCGAATGGCTCAACGGACTGCTTTCTCGATGGGAAAACCCTGTCTTTCAACCCGCTAAGCCTGCCATATCTTGTCTGAACGATGCGTTGATTGGGGGGCCCAGTCGAGCAGCAATCCAATCACTGGACCTGGACGCCGGGTGCTCCCACGGAACCCACACGTCCAATATTAAACTGTCGGGGAAGATCTCCAAAGCTGCTTTGGTAGACGCAGAAGTGGTCTCTCAGGTTGACCAAAAGTTCATTTTGGTAAAACTTAGAAGAGATCAGGTTTCTGGCGACGATCGACCTAATTTGCAAGCCAACTCTGTGCTGGTTCTTGTTGACCAGCATGCTGCTGACGAGAGATGTCGACTTGAGGCTTTGATGCGTGACTACTTTTGTCCAGCGAGAGGGTCGAACCAGGTGGTTGCAAGAACCGAAACCCTCGAGAAGCCTTTGCAATTCGAGTTCTCGGCAAAGGAATGCAAATTGCTGCGCAAGTACTCCCATCACCTACACCGATGGGGTATCTTTTATGAGATAGATGACCCGGAGCCGAATCAGTGGCGACATAAGAGCAAACAGCTTTCCAAGGTGGACGTGATGAGTCTACCACCAAGCATCCTTGAGAGGTGCCGGTCAGAGCCGAGGTTACTCGCTGGCCTGCTTCGACAGGAGATATGGAAAGCAGAGGAAGAGGTCATACCGTCATCTCGACCCTTGTCCCTCGCCAACGAAGTTGACTGGGTATCTAACTTTCATGGCTGTCCTCAAGGAATTCTCGCCTTGCTCAATTCGAGATCCTGTCGCAGTAAGTTATCTCCGTCAGGGACTTGAAGGAACCTCAACTGACTTGGGTAGGTGCCATCATGTTCAATGATATTCTATCCAAGGATGAATGCGAGTCTCTTGTAGTCCGGCTCAGCCGTTGTTTCTTTCCTTTTCAATGTGCGCATGGAAGACCATCGATGGTGCCTCTGGTTGACATGCGAACGTTGAATATGAATCAGGAAATACAGCTGGGCAGTTTTGGCAGCCGGTTTAAACAATCCCGCTCGGCATAATAAAGAAGGCACTGTGATGATAGGCGTTGGGGATGCCAGTAGCTACTTTAAAAAAGATACCCTACAAGAATTCTGCAGCCATAGGATCAGGCTCCTCTCGGAGCCGCCGCTTATAGAGAATAATAATGTACATGTAGTTCAGATGAAGTCTTTGGCGTCTGAGTTGTATATGTGGCAGAAACATGAGCCAAATTGGGAACCAGATAGAGAACCTATTAAAACCGGCTTCAGAGATTATGTAACCATACCATAGTAATTAGACATTTCCGAAAGACGAAAGACCATGTATCCAGCATTACATAGTAAATATAGACGATGTGTGGCTGGTGCTCCTTACGCCACCTGTGGCGCACTACTGCAGCTCGAGGTGTTGCCTTGGGTGGGCCCCACATTGATCGGACAAGCAGCGGTCGCAACAGCGACGACAGCTCCAAGCTCCCCACAGCGGCGTCATTGGAGCGCGAAGCACCGACGTCAAACAACAACTACCACATCGCTGCGCACATCGTCGCCGATACCGCCCTTCCCACGACTTGCTGCCGCCAGGAGATGTAGCCATGGCCTTTCAGGTCCGTACGCGATATTGTTTTCCTCATCACCGGTTGCTGCCCAACGGCCCATACTAACTGTGTTCGCTGCAGTGGAAGGCATTCGACTTCTTCGACGTCAGCCAGGTCCGACTCGCCGACGAGGAGACGCGACTCTTCTTTGAGAGCAACGAGATCGCTAGTGTCTGCTCCGGCTCGGATAGTCTGTTTCTCGGCAGCTACGATGGATACGTTCGCATTGTCGGGTCGAGCTGGAAGGTGGTGAAGAGCTTCCAGGCTCATGAGGTTGGAACGATTACGCACATGCGCCAGATCGAGGGCACGAGTTTATTGGTTACGGTCGCTGTAGGTGGACTATCGGGTTGTTTGAATGCGGAGAACGGAACTGACGTTCGCACAGGAGGACTTGAGTAGCGAGCCGGTGCTGAAGATCTGGGCCCTGGACAAGCTGGTCAAGAAGACGAACATGCCGACCTGCCTGAGCACTTTGCAGATCAGCAACGGCAAGAAGCAGTTTCCCGTAAGATTTGCTTCGTAATGGAACGCCAGAGTATGTACTGACGTGTTGGCAACGCAGATTTCGGCCATCGACGTCCTCGACAACCTCACCCAAGTGGCAGTCGGCTTCGCCAACGGTACCGTGACCCTGATCCGAGGCGACTTGATCAACGACCTGGGCGCTAGACAAAGAACCGTACACGAGTCGGAAGAACCAGTTACGGGCGTCGAGTTAATGGCTGATTCCCAGGGCCTTACGACTCTGTTTATCTCCACAACAGCCCGGATATTGAAGTTGAGCATCTCAAAGAGGGGCCACAGCTCTCCCCCAAAGACTGTTGAGGATATGGGATGCCACGTCGACTGTATGACGGTCGACAAGAAGACTGGGGACGTAGTCGTGGCCAGAGAAGATGCCATCTACACCTACACGTTGGAAGGCAGAGGAGCACCGCGCGCGTACGAGTCGGCGAAACGGTTGGTGTCCATCTACCAGGACTACGTCGCCCTGATATGCCCGCCCTCGTCCTCCTCTACAGACAAACCTGATACCATGCGTCGGCGCTTTGGTGGCGGAGCCGCTGACGCTCTCTTCAACGCTTCCACCTTTGTCCTCCTTGAACCGGATCTCAGAGTTCTGGGGCACACACAGTCTCTGATTTCGCCCTTCAAGGCCATCTTTCAGATCTGGGGTGATCTCTTCATTCTCACGCAGGACGGCAAGGTCAACCGGTTCCATGAGAAGTCATTACAACAACGCCTCGAGATGTTGTACCAGCGCAACATGTTTCCCTTGGCTATCGAGCTGGCGCAAAAGTCGGGGATGGATGTTACGCAGCAGAGCGGCATCTTCCGACGCTTTGGTGATCACCTGTATCAGAAGGCGGACTACGACGGGGCAATGGTTCAATATATCAAGGCAATTGATACGACGGAGCCATCGCAGGTCATCAGAAAGGTAACATTTGCCAGAATGAGGACCCAAAGAAACCAAGACTAACTGGTATGCGCAGTTCCTTGATACCCAACGGATACACAACCTTATTCAGTACCTCGAACAACTACACGAGCACCGCAAAGCAACATCTGATCACACAACACTACTGCTCAACTGCTATGCCAAGCTCAAGGACATTGACAAGTTGGAAGCCTTCATCAAGTCACCTGGTGATTTGAAATTTGACCTTGAGACCGCAATCTCGATGTGTAGGCAAGGAGGCTACTACGATCAAGCGGCCTATCTCGCCAAGAAGCACGGTGAAATCGACCTGGTGGTGGACATTCTGATAGAGGATTCAAAATCATACGACGAGGCTCTTGATTTCATCTGGCATCAAGATCCCGATGTGGTGAGTCTCATTCCACCACGAACTGCTGGCAACGAGCTAACGTTCCCCAGGCGTACCCTTGCCTCAAGAAATATGCTAGAGTCCTGATCGAAAACTGCCCGAAAGATGCGACAACAGTGTTTGTCGACTACTACACGGGCAAATACCGACCGAGACTGCATTTCGTTCCAATCGAAGACAACGGAGAGACTGTTGCAGCTGGTGGTATGGTTGCTGGCGCAGCAAGCGCAGTCCAGAATCTCTCCAATTTCCTGCCCTTACCGTACATGAACACATCATCTCTCCAAAGCCCCGCAACACCAGGGAATGGAACCACAGCAATCAACGGCAATGCACAAATCATCATGAACCCCGACGATATTCCTGCACCAAAGTACACACCGCCGCCTCCAAGGACGGCGTTCTCCTCGTTCATAGACCACCCGGATGAGTTTATTGTTTTCCTGGAGGCGTGTTTGGAGGAGAAGGGTCTGAAGGAGAGCGACAGGACAGATCTGTATACCACATTGTTCGAGATGTACCTGCACAAGTCGAACGAGAAGAAGGGAGAACAGCACAGGGAAGAATGGGAGAACAAGGCCAAGAAGCTCATCGAGGGCGAGGACATTCCCATGGAGAGCTCCAACGTCCTGCTTCTATCACATCTGTCCGACTTCAAGGACGGCACAACGCTGGTCAAGGAGCAGTCTGGCCTCCTCTTCGACATTTTCCGGTCTTACACCTCGGCCAAGGATACCCGCGGAGCCATCAAGGCCCTCCGCAAATACGGGCCTGAGGAGCCACAGCTATACCCCGCCGCTCTGGCATACCTCACCTCGGACCCGCGGATCCTCGAGGAGGCGGGCTCGGAAGAGCTTTCTGCCGTTCTCAACAAGATCGACAAGGACGGCCTCATGGCGCCGCTGCAGGTCATCCAGACCCTCGTGGGCCAGTCGGGCTCGTCGGGCGGCGTCGCGACCATGGGCATGATCAAGCCCTACCTCCACGAGACGATTGAGCGCGAGCGCAAGGAGATTGCGGCCAACCGCCGGCGCATCTCGGCGTTCCGCAGCGAGACGGAGCAGAAGCGGGCGGAACTCGCCGATCTCGGCTCCAAGCCGGCCGTGTTCCAGTCGACGCGGTGCGCCGTCTGCACGGCGCCGCTCGACCTGCCGGCCGTGCACTTCCTCTGCAAGCACAGCTTCCACCAGCGGTGCCTGCGCGCCGAGGGCGAGTGCCCGCAGTGCGCCAACGACAACGCGACGATCCGCGCGCTGCGCAAGACGCAGATCGAGACGGCCGGCAAGCACGACCTGTTCAAGGCCGAGCTGGAGCGCAGCGAGGACCGGTTCGCTACCGTGGCCGAGTGGTTCGGCCGCGGCGTCATGGGCGCGCCTAGTGCCGATACGGCGTGAGCGAGGAGGGAGGGGAAGGGGGTAAGGCGAGGCCGGTTGCCGGCGGGGCTGTACGGGTTAGCGGGGAAGGGGTCTCTGGGAGGATGGACTTGGGAATGGGTGTGTATGTCGCAGATCCGGCGTTCGTCCCAACCGTCGGTCGACAACTAGGCCCGGTCGTAGTGGCGAAGATGACGGCGAAGACAACAGCGCTGGAAGACAGAGAGGCCGAAACTAGTCGTTTGCATCGCGTAATAATGCCAGCTCCATCCGGGCTGCTTGACCCAAACGGACCCTGTGAGAATGGAAGGAGGACAAAAGAAATTTAAAAAAAAAATTGCCAACATCCCTCTCTGCGCATGCCTCGTCGGTCGTTACTCGACCAAAAGGATGGCTAGCTTCCGCTCCGTCCAGTGACGTGGATTGCAGTAGCACGGGCGAGGAGGGGGGGAGGCGGAGAGCAAGCTAGTCGTGAGTTTGACCGCCCCTTGGGCCGTCGTCGAGGCCCGACGCCATCGAGGGGCGCCTGGGTCCCAGAGATCCGGCTTGGCGTCCATCCCATCGCGGTATGCGGCCCGGGGTTAACTCCGAACGAGGGGAGGGGGGGGAGGCGGCCTCGATGGTGTGTCGTGGGCCCCAATGGACAAAGGTGCGGGCGGGCAAAGGGGTTGTCCGTCTCTCCCTCTCTCTCTCTCGCGCGCGCGCAGGCGTCAAGGAGCTAGCGGAATCCAATCAATCCCACGGCCCCGACGAGAGTCTAGTCGCAGCAGCACGTGACGAGGCAGCAACATCACGGCTCGATGCAGGGACGTAGTAGTCAAGGCAGGCAGGCATGCAAGACAAAGGGTGTGTTTTGCTTTCTATTTGGTAGACGAAGATGAGTCCTTCTCACTTTTCCCGTCGTCGCTGGTTCGCGGGGGGATATTTACATGCAGGAAAAAGATGGAAAAAAAAAAGAGACCTCTCTGCTCTCCACGAAGCATCCACGAAAAAGCGCCGTCGCTCCGGGAGTATGACGCAAAATGATTATCATCCACCATTACAAAGCAGAATGCCCTCCCGAAACCTCGCTCTTGATGCTTGATTTTGACAAACTTCTGGGGTGTTGGGGTTTCCAACCCCGATGAATGAGAAACTAAAATCGCCCGTTTGCCCTTCATACTCCGCTTCCCCAGTCAAAAGACATATGAAATATCTGGGGGAATTTTTTAATGCAATGCATCATCCTCTGTCCCTTTCGCCGAAAATCGTCCTCCATCCGGTCCCAAGGCCAACTCGTCTCCTAATGGGCAGTGTCCACCGGCCGTCTTGGCTCACCTGCCGAGTCCCCGTTCATCTGTCCATTCGTGTCTGCGTGTAGTCGTCTCTTTCTGCTCGGATGAATCCCCCGCAGTTCACGTAGCGGGTACGCGCAACTCCCCAAGAGTAGACAGGTGGCGCATGTAGAAATCAAGAGCGCTTTGGTGATGTGAAGGCTATGTCGTGGTCGCTATTGTCCAGGTTCCTTGGCAAGGCGCTTGCGACGATCCGCACACAAACCTGCCAAATGTGCCGTCACATTTGACCAATTCTGCTCTCTCTGGTGCACTTCGGCTCTCACCAAATGAAGTCCTTCTCTAAGGGGAAATGAAACGCGCTTGAGAAATGTCCACGAGGCAAAGTTGCCGATGAAAACATGCAATCGGGTTGCAAACTGCTCTTTGAACATGCTTCAGTTGAGGAATGGGGGGAACGTCCAAAGAACCGGGTCTGGTTGGAAATCTCAAAAACCCGCCGGCTATACATATATATAAATGCTATGTTGGGAAGCCGTCTGGGAGCCATTATACAGTTTGGAAATGTGTATTTCGAATTGAGTGTTTGCAGTAATGTACTCGTCGTGCATCCTCACGACGTTCAATCGGCATAGGTAATGACCTCTTCGCCATGAATGACAACCTTCTTAGCCGTCTCGGTGCTGGCGATGCTGGCATTGGTGTCGCGCCGTCTCGCGCCGAAGGGGATTCGCTCGACGTGGGCATTTGTCGACTTCTTCTTCTTCGACTTTGCCATCAACAGGCCCTCGTCGCTGTCGCTGTCATCGTCGTCGTCCTCTTGTGGGCGGAGTTCGGGAGTGCGGTGGATCGAAGGTGGGGTCCTGTAGACTGGGCTGTGTGTGATGCGCAGCGGTATCGAGCCGGAATCGAATGAAGCGTTGTGTTTCTCAAACCGCTCCTGTTGCTCGTACTGCTCCAGTGGGAAGCCGGCCATTGGTTCCTTGACGAGGGCCGGAGGAGTAAGTGAGTCCGTGGTTTCCAGCAGAGCCGGCTTCTTGTTGGCAACAGCAGGCTCTACAGGCTCGGCATCGAGGTCGGCGGAAACCGAGCTGGAGCCACTCAGGAGTGCAGGCAGTGAAGGATCCGACTGGAAGGCGAGCATCTCATCCTTGGAGGGATGGGTGGTAGACGAGATCGGACTGTTCATGTCGCTGGGGCTTGTGAGTGGAGAAGCCAAACCACCGATGGATGCCGACCGCGAGGACTGCCTCGTTTCCATCGTATCCTCACGAGAAGGAGGCGGCGGCGTAGCGAAGAACTCATCGTCGGGCGACCCAGGACAAGGGACTTCTGTCGGGTCAATGACCGCAATGTCCGATCTGACATCATCCAAAGCCTGCTGAGCAAGTTGGTGCTGGTACTCTTCGATGTGCTTACGGTGCTGCTCAACTTTCGCACGCGCAAATGATTCCGGCGTGGATGTGTTGTACTTCCGCGGAGGCGGCGTCCTAGCCTCCGGCACGTCGCGCACGTTTTCGATCCTGTGGGCCGTCTGGGGTCTCTCCTCCAAGTCGGTGGTGGCTCGCTGGTTCTCGTAGATGTTCGAATCCGACTGTGGTTGGCCATGCTGATAACCGGTAACAGACCGCGCAGAGAAAAAGAGCGGCGAAGCCAAACCGTTACTGGCCTGCTTCGCTTTGCCCAAATCGACGGACCGCATAGCCCGGGGTCTTCCGGGGTGGCTAGGCATCCGGTGCAGGGTGCCGGGGACGCTTGCGGTCGTCACACTTACTTGTGCGGGAGCGCGTTTGTCTTGCTCCCTAAAGACTCCCCGCTCGGCCGAGCGTGCCCGTAAAGCCTCCTCTGTTAGAGCATCATATCCGCGCGTTTGTCGCATTTCCTTGAGTGGATCGGCAAGTGTCTTGTCCGCAAAAGGCGTCGGAGGCACTGTCTTAACCTCGGGCAAATTCGCCGTCAGGGTCAGAAAGCTGTTGCCGTTGCCGTTGGAGGGGCTCTGTGAATATCGGTACGACGGCTTGTAAAGTGACGCAGTGCCAGGTATCGTAGACTGGTCCGACGGCGAAGCTGTGCCGCTATTCGTTCTAGACTCGTTGCTGTACTGAAGGGCATGCAACAGAGCAGCTCCTGTGGGTTGGGCGATAGCGGTCGCGAGAGGATCGTATGGAGACTCGTACGGGGACGCGGTCTGACTGTGGACCAGTGGGTGTTCAGAGTTAAAGGCAAAGTCCTTGACGTTGGAGAAATAGTCTTCGCTCTTCAAACTTTTCCGACGGGCTTCTCTCGAGTGTGGTGTGGCAGGCACATTGTACATGCTGTCCCCAGCCGAGCTGGCGGCGCTGCTGGCAGCCCTCCGCCGAGACCGACTATCGCTTCGATCGCCTAAAGGGTGCATCAACTTTCCAACGGCCTTCTTCACTGTAGATCGTGCTCGCTCCAAGAAAGCAATGGGAACGACGGCGTGGGCAGTCTCCTTGTCGTTGACCTGCACACGCCTACCCTGGGATGGCCGCGCTGGATCCGTGTCGTCAATCCAGGTGATGGGGTTCGGGATGCCCTGCACGACCCATGGGTGTCTCTTGATATCCCGCAGACGGATTCGCTTCTCCGGGTTCTTGGTGAACATCTGGCGCAGGAGGTCGTACAGGAGGTTATCAATGTCCTCGTAGGCCAGCTCGTTGTCGTCTCTGTAAGGCGGCACGTTATGCCGCTTGAATAGAGACTCCGAGTTTGGAGGCGTGGACGGATCCACGGGCTTGAGACGTTTGCGCGGGATGAAGACTTCCTCGGTCGCGATCTTGCGGAACATTTGCCATTCGTCTTCGGCTTGGAAAGGAATCCTGGCGTAGATCAGGCAGTAAAGTGTGACGCCGAGCGACCAGATGTCAATCATTTCGGAGATTTTTGGTTGTTCCATGCGGTCGGCGTCTGTGTAGCACAGCTCAGGTGCGAAGAATGCTGGCGTGCCGACGGTCTTAGCCAGCTCGAGATCATCGTCGAAATCCTGGGCTTCCGACTCTGAGACTGTCTCATCATCGGGCTCACCATCTCGAATGGGGCGACCAAAGTACGAAACACCGAAATCGGAAATCTTGACTCGGTGGTCTTTCGTCCAAAGTAGGTTGGCGGGCTTGATGTCTCTGTGCACGACACCTTGGTAGTGCAGATATTCCAGGCCCAAGACAGTGTCTCGGAAGGTGGTCCTCGCCTGCTCGATGGTGAAGCAAGGAACGTAAGAAAAGTCTTCAGCAAAGGGGTCGTGCATCCGAGAATTCCAGTCGACCGAGGACATGTGCGAGATGATGGAATCAGCCATACTGGGCGAACGGCCCCGCAGCGCAGCGTCTTCCATGTAGGCGCCGTACATGGTTCCGTCCAGTGCAGTTGCGGAACCTGGGTTGCTATGCAGAGGGCCCGGCGTTTCCATGTCGTCGGTCTCGATAATGGCTTCCTGGTCATAGACGGCGGCGTCGCTGATCGACTTGACCGATTGCGATCGTGACGGTGCTCTCGACGTGGCTCGCGATGCCTGCAGGGAACTCGGCTGGGAACTTTCGCCCGTGGGGTGGACCAAGTTGCCCAAGTCGTCTCTAGATGGGACACGAGACTGGGACCCATAGCTAGCATCGTCAGACGCGCCGTGTTCGATGCTCCAGAAGTCGTGCATTCCCATGTTTGCTCGGGACATCTTCGCACGCTTCAACTCCCTCAGAGCTATGCGCCTCTCCATGATCAGGTTGTACTGTTCCTCCTCGGGCGTCGGTGGCTCGCCACGGGCTTCTCTCTCGATGCGACGACGCTCGTGGTGGCAGATGTGAGGGAGTCCCTTCTTTCTCCAGACGACCTCGCCCAATTCGACGTGTTCGAGAATCAAGTAAATCTTTTTCAGTTCCGGGTCGTCGATAATCTCGAGTAGCGATACGACATTCGGGTGTCTCATCTTTTTGAGGATGGCGATCTCCCTCATGGTCTTTTCCTGGGGGGACATGGCCATAACCTTGCCGAGTCGACGCTTTTTGGAGTACCGCGGAATGATCTTGATGGCCACATTTTCGCCGGTCTCGAGGTTTCGGGCTAGCTTGACCTTTCCGTGCATGCCCCTGCCGATTTCTTCGATGACCTCATACTGGTTGATAAGTTTGCGGCCGGTGATGCTATCGGAATCGATCAGGGCTTTGTGTGTCCTATCGGGTTGGCACGGTTAGCTTATCGGACTGTACTGTGCTCCCCTGGTCGCGGGGTCCACGATCCATGGCCCCCCCGTCGGTGAACCGGGCCAAACGTCGCCAAGACACTGCGCCAGCACAGAACAACGTCGCCCAACAACCACGACGAATGGGAGGGGGCACTCACTCTCTAACTTTGTGATTTTGCAGTGGGTGTAGGTATGGGCTGCTCGTCTCGACGTTCGGGGTGTTGGAGTCGGACGAGGCGTGAACCGGGAAGTTCATCTTCGGGCGCGGGTTCGAGGGGCTGAAGAGGCCTGGCGAGGTCATCGGGGTGCTAGCGGAAGACCTCAGAGGCAGCATGTTGGAAGTGGGCGAGACGAGGGCCTGCAAGTGAGGGAGGTGAGGGTTCCTCGGGTGAGGAGGAGGGTTCTGTGGTTCCATAGTTTGCGTGGAAGGGCTGAGGGTCTACTGGTCGGTCAAGTCTCAGTCGGCGATTCGACATGCTGAGGTGCGTGAGAGGACGTAGAACGAGGCTCGCACGGCGGCCAAAGAAGAGAAACACAGCGGTGGTTCGAGGGTTTAAGTGGCCATGATCGTGTCGTAGGCAGACTCGGATGGTAGTGTACGACGGGATGGGTTGGGTGGAGAGCGCGAGAGGCTCAGATCGACGTAGGGACCGAAGAAGTAGGTTGCAGAGGGAAGGTTTGGTCCGAAAGCGAAAGGCTGTGGTTGTACGGAGGAGCAGGTCAGTTGGCAGTTTGTAGTTGGCAGATGCGCGGTTGGCAGTATTTGTGATGCGTGCGTGCGTGCGTCAAACGAGTCGTCGGAAGTTTAGAGTGGGCGTTGGCAGAAGGAAGACAAGAGCCGCGGAGGGCAACGACGGAGGTGACGGGAGGCGAGGTGAGGTATGGGCGAGGCGATGTGAAGTCAAAAAAGGACGGAGGAGAAGACGGGAGACTGGACCCAGGAGGTTTGAAGGTTGGCAAGCACCAGGTACTTCCGGGGGGTGATGGGACTAAAAGACGAGGGGAGGGACAAGACGAGGGATCTCAGTCTTTTTTGGTGTGGGCGTGTGTGGGCGGGTGTGGATGATGGATGGTGGGTGGTGGGTAATGGGTAGTGGGTGCGAGTGCCAGGCAAGGTTGGGAAAATGGGGAGGGGAGGGGAGGGGAGGGTACGGTACGGTACGGTAGGAGGAGGGGGGCAGCAAGAGGCAATAGTGCACACAGTACGAGGGCTGGTAGCGCCAAGCCAGACAGCGAAGGGGAAGAGTGCTGGCTGGTTGGTTGGATGTGACTGGTTTGACCGCGTGTGTGCGCGGGAGACGAGGAGGAACAGTCCGGGGTCGGGGGGATCTGACACTCGCACTTTGGGCTGACTGGGCCGGCTTGCTAGCTCTGCGCCCCTAGTAGGTCTATGCTATCCGTAGATTGTGAGAACCAGCGTATTCCTACTGCTTCCTGCTTCTGCTTCTGCTGCTGCCGCTGCTATGATGAACAACGGTCGTGTGTTGGTGATGTGCGTGGTCGAATTGGGAACGGGGTCGCTTTATTTTTGGGGGAGGGGGCGGAAACGCGAGGGAAGGGGGAAAAGAAAATGATAGGAGTAGAGGTTGTAGCGGCCGGCGCGCGAGAGTGGACATTCACACACGTTCATCAGCAAGACGGTGAGAGGAAGAGTGAGTGAGGCACAACAGAGGCTCCAACGAGTTCGAGGAGAAAGAGGTCAAGACTCAGGACACTGTGGGACTGGGACGGGACACTGGACGAGGATGATGGATGCACCTCTAATGGGGACGCAAAATGGAGGGGACCGGGACAGAAGCGGGCAGGAAGGAGGGACCCGGCACTGCTTTCCTGTGTCGACTGTGTCTATTGTGCAGTGGCTATTGCTGCTGCTGCTGCTGCTGCGCTGCCGCTGTGCTGCTGCAAAAGCAGGCGAAGGCGAAAGGCGACAGGCCGTACCTCTGTACATACATACACAGTTACATAGTACCCAGGCCGTAGGCTAGGCGCGCCGCCCGCAGTGGGCAGTTGCATCCGCCCAAGAGCCAAGAGCCAAGACCAAGGGCTGTCGCTTTATTTTATCTATTTCATCGTGTTTGCTTTCTTTTCTTCCTCTCGCACGTCTTACTTTCCCACAGGCCAAGACGCAGAATTGAGACGGGATGACGGGAGCCGTCGAAAAAAGAAAAAAGCAAAGGGTCGGGGAAGAAGGGGGGCGCCCGCATACCAACAGTGCAGGCGCATTACACAGGGGCCACAGTATCTGCAATCTGCGTCTGGACGGGGTCACCGATCCCCTGATTGGCTTCGATAGAGGCTGCAGTTATCTAAAGCGGACCGCTTCCTGCATTGGGCTGGTCGCTTGTGTCGGTGTGAGGTGAGTGGATATCCGCACAGGTTCGACGCCGGAGATTCCACCTCTGCGTCTCTTATCGGCCAGCATTAGTGTCCAAAAATGGACGGGCTCTAAGAAAATCCACACCCGGTCGCACGGAGCCAGCGACTGCCGCACGGTCCAATGGCACGTTCGCTGGTGCATCTCGACATGGGAAGGAAGGCACGTTCGTTTCCACGTTCCAAAGTTCAAAGTACCGTGCTCGTCGACGACTCTGTCCACACACACACTCTCTCTCTCTTTCTCCCCCCTCGAGACGGGCACCTTGAGGCATTTCACCTTGAGGCATTCCATTTGGGGCTCGTCCAAGTTGTTGAGGTGCAATTGATATTTGACACAATGGCTCTCGTATGGGAATGACTACAGTACAGCACTGTCCAATGTGTTGACGGCGGATAAAAAGTACGTACATTCCAATTTCTGAATGCCACCCACCAGAGCAACCTCATGCTGCAGGCGCCATGCAGCAATGTCTGTTTCTCGTCAAGTCTGTGTCTCTCGCTCTCCCTCACCCTCATCCCATCTCATTATCACAAGCAATTAGTTGCTCTCATTATCACCTCCTCTCAGCTGGGCTCTCCCAACAACGGCCTGGCCGTCGCTCTACGTCGTTCCGTCCGCCGTCTGTTTGGGGCCACCTAGCTACGTACTATCGGTGCATATGCGAACGTAGCCGCTCCCATGTATTTCGCGTGGCGCCCTAAAATGGCAAAAGCACAAAAAAAAAAGTCTAAGCAGCCGGCCCAGGACTGACAGGTTTGCTCCGGCTCAACTGGGACAAACTATGCAGAGCGAGCAAAGGGTGTGGCAGCCGCCAACAAACACATGGAGCTTGCAATTCACACGCTCCCATCCCATCCCATCCTCCCTGGGTGTAGTAACATCCATTTCCTGCTTTCTTGAAGCACTGGCCCCATCTACGACCTCATGCGGTACTCTACCTGCGGACGAGGGGCCCTGTTGCGTCCGCAATGCTGTTCAGCGTTTCCGAGTTTCTGGCCCTGTAGAGTTCTTCAATCCATTCATCTCGATCACCCCGATTGAGCACGTCCAGAAATCAGGAAACAAACCCCTGGAATGAGGTACGAATGGGCCCCGGCAGCCTCACATGCTTCGCACCACGTCGTTGCATCCCCATCTTATTGACCTCTGGCCTGCTGCAACGAATGGGTACCGTGCTCCGGTTTCTGAAGCGTTGGGCCTTGCAATCGCCGCCAAAAGAGACAACTCGCAACCCTGAGAACAGGTTGTGATGTCTTCGCCAAGCCCCAGGCGAAGCAGCAGAGCAGTGGGCTGGTGGAGCGGCACGGACTACATAGTACGTCTTGTCTTTGCCGACGGTGCAGGGGCGTGGAGGGGCAGAGAGGGAGACGAACGACAGGGATGGCCGCTGTTGGGCCAGTGCTGCGGCTGCAAAGGTGAACAGGTCGACAGGTTCTCTCTGCTTGGCGAAAACGCTCATCATTCTCGCGCCCACGTTTCGCACTCATCCCCCTCCAAAAAATAATAATAAAACAGGTACGTATCGCCCGTCGTCCGCGCTACTGACCGCAGATAAGGTACGTATCGACAGTGGATCGCTAGAACGGGACCAGGGCAGGGACAAGGACAGCAGCAACGGAGAAAGAGAAGGAGAGACTTCCGCCCAGGTACCTTACCTTATCGCGCCATGATCTGCAACTCGTCATTGGCCCGATGGAGCCTCTCACCTTTTTTTGTGACAGGCGCCGACGACGGGGCACGTACCTGGTTTTCCCTCACCTCCGGCTTGTTTCTTGTCATGCCTTAGGGAGGTTCCTTCCACGCCATCGGCGAATCGCTGCTGCTGTGTACCAACACAGCCAACATCCCTTGTTGTTGATGTTGCTCTCCATTTCCTTAGGAAAACGGCACCGTGGGCGTTCCAAAACACCCAGCTGCTTGGGAAATACGGCCCGAGTCAAATGTTGGGCCGCCTGCCGTCCCAGAACTTCTGATTAGCTCGATGTACCGCATGCGCGGGCACGCTCCTACAGAATCGGCTCCTCCTCCAAGGCGTCGACCAGAGTCAACTCCATGCTGCTACGAGACACGCAAATGCCATTGTTAGCAGTGACGGCGCCAGTCGAACAAAGAACGGCCCATGATCGACCTACACTGCATGCACCTCTTCGCGTATGGTGCGTGTCTCGCGCGTTTTTTTCTCCCCCTTCTACTGTCTTTGCCATGTCTTTACGTCTGACTCTGACCCTTTGAACTGCCCATGACTTACAACAACACTCTGGGACACAGGTTTCCACATCTTGTCCCACACATTCAACACTTTACGGGACACGGACGCAAACATACCATACATAGGACATGACCAACGGCCCAACCTGCCCGATCTTTGACCCGACTCCGGGCAATCGGGACCTCATCACAGCTGTTTGGTGGCAATGGGCTTGCCAACTCAGGCTTCGGATACCTCGCGTTGCTTCCCAACTCGGCGTCTGCCCGGCTTTCAGGTCGCCATCGCCAGTCGCGTGCTGTCATTGATCCATGTCCATTGAACCCAGCTCCCGCCGACGCCGCCCTACCAACAACGTGCCGTGCGTTCCCACCATTTCCCGCACTCTTCTCCACCTCGTCCATCCGGCTACGCATTCGGCACAGTCGATTCGCTGGGCGTCTCGTAGCGGCGGCGACGGCGGCCGGGCGGCGGCGACTACCCACTCGTCCAAGGACCAGGTCTACCATACGCTACCACACCCACCCACCGTGTACCGCCACGAGCAAGACCAGATCGTGGTCGATGACCTACCCTCCCGTGTGGATGGCGCGGAGACTCGACAGATCCAAGTCCAGACCTCCTGACATTCTTCTTGGGCTGATGCGTCCGCAGGCCTCGAACGCTCTGCCACCTCGCGACATACAAGAGCATGCACATGGAACCGGGCTTTTGACAAACGACCAGTGACGACAGGCGACAGTGAAACTCTGATAACGCCACGGACCGGCAGCAAAGAGAAGCCAAAAATAAAATGAAAATGAAAGGGCACAAGCCTGCATCTCGCCATAGAGCAGCCGTTCGTTGCGACCACGTAAACACTGTTTTGCAGAACTGCTCTTCGGCACTGGTCCAATTTCCCTCTTCGGCGCATGTTTGCTCCTCGCTAGCTCTGAACAGCTGCAACGTACACAGCGCGACTGAAAAGACACATGCGACACTGGCTAGCTGCTGGCCTGGTCGACGGTATGGCCATTGGGAGGTGCAGGGCGCTTTCTGCACTACTCATTGGTCGCCTGGTGTCGGAGCTGCATGTCTCCTGTCTCTGCATGCTTCCTTTTCGGCTCAACTTGAACGCCACAGTTGAGACCCTAATGCGGCAAACCCTAGCATCCTCAAACTGGGTTGGCCAAAAGGAAAAACGAGCTCTCGTGGATTTCATCCACGCCCGCCTAGCACATGCGCTGCTGAGTGTCAAGTCTGTGCCTACATGAAGTTCTCTTGGCAGAGGCGGCCGACGCCCGTTGTTGCAGCCAAGCATCCGAGATGCCAACGTGGTGAGTGCAGCCAGAGGACTCAATAGGACGGGCGTTTCATTCCATCTTCGATCGCACACAAAACCATCGGTTGCACAACGCTGGTATGGCACTGGCATGACCGGACCTGCTGGCGTCATTCCATGGTCTGATGCCTTGCAACGCCTGGCATCAACCACTTGAACCAAGTCTCATCACCCTTCCTTGAGAGCTCTGCGAGAAACCACGTAAACAGAGCCATCGGCCTTTGCATCACTGCAAAGAGCCTCGCTGCCACTGGACTGGAGAGACGTCTTCCAACTTTTCTCCTCATTGAGGTTCCTTGACCGCCCGCTCATCACGTTGCCAAAGTCAACCACCGCTGCATCCCTGGGGCTGAATGGCAAGATAGTGGGTCTTTTTACAGGCTCATTTTGCTGTGATGACGATCGCTTCCTCTATCGCCACAGACGGGGCACAGGCTTCAACCACACGAGATGAGCCAACCACTCAGAAACGACAACACCATCAATCGATCGATCAGGGGCGGCGTTCAAACCCGACGAGGTGATTCGGGGTGGACCCTGGTACTGCCTAGGTGCCTCTTCGACAAAACGATTCAAGTCAAGGAAACCTACTGTGTAGTACGCCGCCGTTAAGCCTCTGCGTCGCTGACGGTATTGCCGCTATTGAGTTTGCACAGTCCCATGCGTTTAATGAATCTGACTTTCCAGCAACACATCTTGCAACCCGAGCCCTGCCAGGCGCGAGCCTGGTTGATGCCCAGGTCCAACATGATCGTCATCTAACCGGCCACTCACTATACATAGACCCTAATCCATGCAACGTGCCAACGGGTTATGTTACCAACCTTGCTCCCATCCTCCAAGGACGGAGCGAGAGACGTTGTGGAGCAGGGCATGGAGCCGCCATCAACGTCGATGACTTCGAGTGGAAACACGGCGCGAATGACGCTTCACGCTTCCCGTGTGGGCCGTTCCTCCGTGGTTACTACAGTGTATGGCTCTTTTCCTGTTTCCTTGAAGCCCAAATGTCTCCACCTTCCATGCAGCTTGCATCACTCGGCGGCCTTGAAGACCAAGATGATCGTTACACTAAGGAAGCGTAGCGTCGGGGAGAGAGACTAATCCCAAACCATTACCAATTGCGAGCGACTTATTAGTCGGACGGGTCAGGAACTCATGTATGGATCTTGGAATTGCAGCAAATCCCTAGCGAGTCTCTTCTGAACTACGCTGCGGGTACTCTGGGAGACCGTAACGCTCGACACAAGCCTTTGCCAGACGTCGGCAAAGGTGAGCGAAAGCGCGCACTGCCAATGGCATGCTGGAGTCCTCCATCCGTCTTGAGCGGTGGCATCTTGCATCCGAGGCCAGCGGCGCCCTCATGCAATGCAGGTCCGAGAAATCACGAAACCAAAATATAAAAGTATAAAAATAAAAATAAAAAAAGCTCTCGCCCTTCCCGCTGACAGCCGTCTTCCGGGCCAACACGGAGACAAAAGAGGGAGTGCAGGTACCGTAAGCCCGGGTCATCCACAGCGTTAGGTCGGCCAACAGACACGGCACTGTTGGATTTCGATTGGGCAATGCAGTGATGAACCACCAAAGCCGCCGAGCACGAGAAGTGATCGGACTTGGGAACAGTAGGTTCCGTTAGACTGCCTGGTTCAGGTTAGCATCCCTCTACACGGCCGGCCATGTCAGCATGGGGAAGCGGCGGCAACCTGCAAGTTAGGTGCCGTCGGCCGTTCTTCGCTCGAAGGCGTCGCGGCCGCCCATTCTTCATTGCAAGATGGAGGCGTCTCGGGCCACAGTCTTCACCAGCCCGACAATCAGTCCGACATCCACCATTCTTTGAGCTGGAAACCAACAATGGCCAGTGTTGTCCCTGCAGAACAGACCGGAACATCAATTCGCGACCCCGGCGCGATTACCCAGTCGTGGACAAACGTTGGCTCGGACGGGGAACCAAAATGTTTCTCCGGGGTGTTTTTTCCGTCGTCGTCGCCTCTCTAGCTGCTGGGGTCTGGTCGATGAGGCCCACCGTACTGGGCGAATACTGCGAGAAATCAACTGGGGCCTCTTTTTCTCTTTGTTTCTACCGACCCGTTCGGGTCTCAGTTCTGCGTGAGATCTTGTGCGTGTATTCAGCGCGTACTATGTATCTGAC
Organism: Colletotrichum spaethianum; assembly: GCF_022836535.1. Taxonomy (NCBI): domain Eukaryota; kingdom Fungi; phylum Ascomycota; class Sordariomycetes; order Glomerellales; family Glomerellaceae; genus Colletotrichum; species Colletotrichum spaethianum. The sequence goes on along the minus strand of NW_026054780.1, from coordinate 232,817 downwards.
AATATGTCTCGCGTTCTCACCCACGCAGGATACCCTCGCCCCGTCAGGTCTTGTCAGTCTCAGAGTCAGATGGGCCACGGACCAGCCCTTATTGTGTGCTCATCGCGGCGCCGAGATCTCGTTCCTCTGCTGAGATCTGGACAACCCAGGGCGAAGCATTCGTTCCACAACTCCAATCTTTTCGTCACAGCCCAATGTTGCCCCGACTCAGATGCCGGTACTCGTCTTGCCCAACCCAACGGCCTCCAGGCCCCGGCGCCGTTGGCCCGTTGCACCCATCGTTACAAACATATTCCACAACCCTAGAGATCCAGCCATGGGTAGCTTCGGATGCGCGGATCCTCCGCTAAGTGAAGATGACGCTTTGCCGGCTCAGAGAACAAAACTGAATGAGGATGTGAGGGTGTGCATCGTGGGCCTGGACTCGGCCCAGAGCATGAACGACCGAATGTAGCAGATACAACTTTAGGGTCCAGAATCCAGAACGGTCCACGGTGCGGTCCCTCGTCCTGGGAAGCAGACGGGGCCTTTTTTTTTTCTCCCCTTGCCGCGTCTCCATAGAAGATTCGCAAGACCCACTGAAACAAGTGAAGCTCACGATACTCTCACCTCCAGCTGTCCATGCTGGTGCTCTTTGCTTCACTCTCTGTTGCAACCGCTCGCCTGCTCACCGACAGGCACACAAACGCACGCTTCACTGCAGTGAACCCGAAAGGAACGACGACGTGGCAGGACGACAGGGTCACGGAACGGAACAGGCCAGAAGTAATCTCACGATGGCTTCGCTTTTGCCTTCCTCGCTGGGCCTTCTCTTGACCACGGGGTCCAGTCTACCTCAAATGGGCCGGTCCAGACTGACGAGCCGGCCTCAGATTGCGGAGAAGAAGGCAGGGTCTGCCGTCGGTAGACGCACAGCACCCCAATCGCTGAGCTTGCCCGTTGGCTGCCGAGGTCCCTAACTCCGTTGTCAATCCGGGCCACACCCGCTTGCGGCGTAGCGTACGAAGGACAACATGCCGCACTCACGATACTTTGGCCCGATGTCGCGGTGAGGGACAAAAAATAAACAACCACAGACCCGAGGGCCCAAAGGAGATGCAGCAAAAGCTGTGCCGCGCGTCGGGTATTGGGGTTAGTGCCCGGTGTCAACCTTTTTTTTCTTTCTTTCTTTTTCCTCCAGCCATTCGCGCAAGACCAGCCGACCCGTGCACGAGGCCATCGTGGATTACTCCACGCTCCCACGCAACATGCGCAAGCCTGAGTCGGTTGTGCATTTGGTTCGTTTGCACCCTTACCCAGCAGCCCATTACCTATCTGCTTATCCTCCCCGCTCCAAGCGACGCCGCCGGGTGTTATGGCTCAGCCACGAGCGTGGTTGGAACGCGCATAAGTCGAGCAGACCATGCATCACCCTGTCTGCATGTTGACGGGAGCTAAGACGACCAGGCGGGTGCAGCGAGCCATCTCAGCGCCGAACCGAACGGTACGTGAATAGAAGCCGGCTTTGATGCTCATCTGCGGTTCTTACTCGCACCCGCCGACGTGGAGCCTGAAGACTCCAGGTTGGCCGTTGGGCGATTTGTCGATCACCCCAGATGCATACGGAGGAAAATTGCCAAAACGTTGCGACGTTTCGGGCGCCGATGCTCCTTTCTCTTTTCGACATCTACTTTCGATTAGCATCCAGACTTGGGGGCCAATTGGCATGATGGGTCCAAGCATGGTGGATGCAGTCGCTCTCTGCTCTCCGTGAGGCCAACAGCAGGATTTTCTTTGTCGGTCCCCTGCTTGTACCCCAGTTTCATGTTCCTCCTCCCATCAAGTCTCCGGGATGTGACTGCTCATAATCAACGACGCCTGTCTTGAGCCTGTGCCATTTAAGGGAATGTTGGTTGACAATTTCCTGTACGGCGTTGCAACTAAGACCACTGCCTCCTTTTCCCCCCTTGGCCGCCGCCCATCACGCCCACCCCCCTTGCTCCCTTCTCCTACGCGTGGGCCGGTTCTAACATGTGCTTATCGTGGGCACTGGACTGTCTCTCCCGTATCGGTGCGATTCTTCCCCGCCTCCCCTCCCCCCTTGAGACCCCTAAGCGGCTTGCGCGCCTCTCCGCACTTTGCGAATGTGCGTTTGAAGTACGGGAAAGTGTCAAACTATCAGACGTCTGGGGAAATGCGGAAGCCGTCGACTAGTGACAACCGTGAAACTTGTCCCCCTCAAAGCGTCTGAACGACACCCTTCTCTTTGACCCATCATGTCATCACCGCCCGACAGCAACCCCAGATTTGCGGAACATGGCCCGGCCACCATGTCTGCACATCAAACGCGTACTGTTCAGTGCTCAGCCCTCACTCTCCATACAGGTACCTACTCTCCATAGCGACCGGCCGGCAAGCTGGGGCTAGCTCACTAGACGCGTGGGCTGAGTGGTTGGGCTGATGCCTCCGGGCTAACGCTCCGTGGCTGACTCGTCGGCGCCTTCGGAGGCGGGTTCGAAGTCTCCTTTTTTGGGAGTGAAGGGTTGATCCCCATGGCCAGCCGCACGATGTCGTCGAGTTTGAACCACCCAGCACCATCCCCGCTCCGTGCTGCTCCAAAGACACAATGTGAATCTGGGGTAAAAAGTTACGGCGTGGAGCGCAAGACCAGAAAAGGGGGGGGGGAGGGATGCGGAGGGCGCCGGACGGCCGAAAACCCAAGCGTCAAGTTCCGCTTGCTTTCTCTGACCCCCTCCGGAACGCTACGAGGAATCACACCGATTTGGCGCTGACCAGAGATGTGCCCATCACGGCCACTTTCCTCCCCTCCTCCTCGCCCTTTCGCCTTTGCATCGACCGTTCTGGAGAGGCGATTGGCTCGACACACCGGGCAGCCCCCCCTCCATCCATTCCGACCGGCCGGTGGGCGGTCGTTCTCCAAAGAAAAAAGCCGTCGCCCCCCTCCATTACTCACTGGAGCTCCGCGATTTTCTGCCCATCTACGGGTACCCGACGCAACCCGCACTGGGTGTCTCGGCGTCGCGCATCCGGATTGGGCTGGCCGCTTCATCACTTTTCATAGATGAATGGCACATTGAGATAATGATGAGCCAACCAGAGGCGGGGGAGACTGGGCTCGGTGTGACATACCAGCAGCAAGAGCCTGGCCTTCTCAGCTCACACTAACAGAGTGCGTGATCTTGAGTCTCCTCCCCCCCTTCCAAATCTCAGCCGATCACCCATCATCTTCGCATGCGCGTTCGCGGCGCAGTGGCAGCAGCAAGGGAGAGGAAGGGGGGAGAGGCCGTAGGTACAATGCTTTGCCCATCTCTCTCCCCTAACCCCGCGGAGGTGCTGCAGGCGTTGGCCACCAGCAGCCGCTGGAGTCGCACGCCCGGGCCAGTAATCGGGTGCCCTCGTCCTGCACGTCATCCCATTTTCGCCGGTGCCATCTGGTTGGTCGGCCGGTTGGTTGGCCCCAAAGTCATGGATGTCGCCTATCGAAGGTGACGACCTCTCTCTCTCTCTCTCTTCTGATGTCGACGGCCAAATCATCCGTCATGTCCGCTACTGCTTACGGGCGTCTGGCTTACGACTGTCCATTTTGTTTTTGTTTTTGTTTTCCCGCCCTCTTCCGACCCTGCAGATATAGAAGGGGTTTTCTCTCCCCCCTTCTTCCAAAACGTCTTGGGGATCGCTGCTTGTAAGCGGATGACGCTGACAGGAATGCAGGACCCGTCACTGCAGAAATCCCAACCGAACGGGACGGGTTACACGTGCTTTTCTTATTTCGTGTCTGACAGGCAGCTAGGAAAGGGAGAGCAACGGCCGAGAGGGCCTTTTTTTCCTTTTTGGCTTTCTGTTGAGAGGTTTTCTGTCTGACCAACGCCCGTGGACGACAGACACATGGAAGCACATGTGAATGGACGATGGTGATGGCGGGCGTAGGGGATCGACTTGGCGTCGATACGAAGCCACCATTACACTTTTTGGTCTTGCACCTCTTTATTCTCTTTTTGGTTTTTTGCACAGCGAGTGTCTCGGTCGCTGAGGCGCTCGCGACCTGCCCGGCCAGTCCAGGCCAGCCACCCACGAGCTCGGGGGCTTGAGGGTGCTATCTTTCGCAATTCATCTTGCCACGGAGGAGAGGTGGCTAGCCTTTCGGGCTTGGCCAGCCTTCGTGTCCCCGTATCCGTCCATCGAAACCACGGGGCTAAGGGGGACGCTTGCGAGGACGATGACGAGTAGGGGTAGGCAGCACCGGGTACTCTGGCTATCGCGTCCTGCAGCCACACCTTCTTTTCTTACGTCTTGGTCTTTTTCTTTTCTTCCTGTTTTTCCCTGTTGTTCGCCTTCCCCCCGCCGTGTCGAGACGATCTCGTCATCCAACAAGCCCGTTTTGCACAGGGCGGCGCAGGGTCCGCGGGTTCGTCTTCTCTTTGTGCTATCGGGGGGCTGTCCTTGGCGTGACCTTTTTTACAATCAGCGTGTGACGACGCTGGTGCGACGCGCTTACACGAGCAGGCCGGGCATGAGGGGGGGAGAAGCGAGAGAGACACACACACTTACACGCCAGACACGGGCTCGACGGGGGAAACCAGTGTGGCTGGACAGGAGCGAAGGCAGAGAGAAACGCAATGGGCGTGGGCGAGGAAGCAGGGAAAATGTGAATCAGGTCTGTGGCGAGGCAGCTTAGAGCTACGACCCTGCTGCAACGCCGACCCTTTCGTGAAGGGGAGGCCGTCCTGATTGGAGATGTCTCACTCACCATCCCCCCCTCCTCATCCAGAGCCCGTTTGCGTCCTTGAAACTCGTTCATCTACCGCCCCCGTGATGGGAAAGTTGGAATTTGGATGTTTTTAAACAACTCGAGGCACTGTGGCACATTCCCCACCCCCCAAGAACCTCTGGGCCGGAGACTGCTCCGGTGGCAAGGCTTCTCCCCATCGGCGCGAACGTGCTGGGCGACCTGCGCTGGCCGCCTGGTACGGTGCGCACCACGGGTCCCTTTGGGAATGTGTTTCAGAAGAGGGCGGCTGTGCTTGGGACGCGGTGCGGGTGCTAAATGTCGACGGCGTCCTTGCCTGCTGCGACTGTGATCTGATTGCTACGGTTTGTGTGCCTCTGTGACTCGTTGGGTGATGCTGCTAGCTGGGTTCTCGTCGCGCAATGTTCCAAGGTTGGGGATGGGAGCGGTTTTGGGATGTCTCGGGTGTGCGGCATGTGCCGCGGTATCTGAGGCTATCTTACTGTTCCTTCGTCGGTGTCGTGGTCCTCCTTGTCATCTGGTAGACCAAGTTCGACTCCCCGTGTTTTGGACGATGGACACGGGATGATACAGGTGAGTGTTTGGCACGAAGACGCCGTTTGAGAGTCGAGTATAATCCAAAGGGGGGGGTTACGGTGGTGCGATGGGGACGAAGAGAACCGCACAAAATTTATGGACGCTACGTATCCAGGATAAACGCCAGAAGAGATGTATGGCTTGAAGTGTATTAACGGCTCCGCTCATGGACTTGTGTACGGTTACCAATTTTGAAGTTGCAACCTAACAGGTGTACTTGAACCGGGAGCTGCACTATTCCCCTCAAAAGATTTTAGTGAGGAGGGCGGTCAAGGAGAAATAGGGACTGGCGTAGACATCGAACATGTGGCAGGAACACTTTCCCTTGGGTTTGGTTTCATCTTTGGGCGGTAGTTTCTGGCAACGACTTTTGCTTCCTGAGCTGGTAAAGGCTCTTTGAAGCCATGGGGCGGTGATATTATGAATGGAACGCATGAGACATCTGAAAGCAAGCATTTATGGTGGAATAAATACTCTCCAGACCTCTATAGCGCTATTTTATAGGCAAAATGTCGCCTGTGGTGCCGTATCGTACAGCCAACATACATCCATCTATAAACATATCGTACACGATCTACCGATTAATGCTTTTGACGTTGTCTGCAACGCGTCCGGCGCCTATTTGTTGTCCTTCTTTCCCAAAAGGGAGTTCAACCATTCTCCAATGGTCGCGGCGTCCTTTCCGTTCAGGCCGCCTGCGCGGAGACGCTGCGCCCAGTCGTCAATCTCCCAGATCTGGGCGTTGACCATGGACTCCGAGAGGCTGTTTACATCCCCGCCGGACGCTAGGTCGGATAGTGAGAACTTCTGAACGAGACCGTGGCGGGCTTCGAATGAGAGGTTGAACTGCAACGGGTTAGACGGCTGACAGCATGATTATTCGTGGAAGCGTGATGGTGGTGTAGAAAAAGGGGGTCTTGGGTTTCAGGAGGACAAGTGTACAGGCGAGCGTTCACTTACGTTGCCTGGTAGCTGTGGACGTTCTCGTGAGTCGTCCTCCGAGGGGTGAGTTGAGAAGGTGAAGAGGGGAGTCTGTCCGTATATCCACTCTCGAGACTGCGTTGTATGTTAGTCTGGTCATTCGTCTTATTCGACTCTGGGCATCTCATCGCATCCTAGGGCGAGCGATATCCCACAGAGGGAGAACGGCAGAACTAACGTACCTCCAGCTCCTTCATCCCCTTCTGAATCTTCTCCTCCCCTTGCGCGTCCTTGTCGCCGAGCTCGGCCCGCACATCGAACTCGCCATACATCTTCCCAAACTCCTTGACGACAGCATCCTCGAACGTCTTCGTGTCAGTCACGCCAACGTTGCGGATCCGCGAGCGCACGCTCTCGACGCCGCGGGCCTTGATGAAGGGCTCGGCGGGCGACCGCAGGAAACTGCCGATTCGCGGGAGGTTCGGGGACGACAGGAGGCAGGTCCCGTGGTGGAGCGAGCGCAGGCGCGTGAGTTTGTACGCCGAGCCGGAGATCTTGAAGGTGTTTTCTGCGTTCACTTTGGGCTTGGCGCATGATGGTGCCGAGGATGTCGTGGATGCGGTGTCATTTGCCGGCTGCGTTTTGACGGGGGCTTCTGACGAGGACGGGGGCGGAATGGTCATGACGATGTCGTGCCGGCAGTTCACGGCCACACCGTCGACCCCCAAGGACTGGAGGGCGCGGACGACCATTTCGGCGTGCGTGTCGCGGTCAAAGTTTGCAGGCGGGCAGATGACGGAGTAGTTGACGTTGCCTTCATCGTGGAAAACAGTGCCTCCTCCGCTGCGGCGGCGGACGAGGTCGATGACATCCTCGCCGTTGCTGTTAGGACCGAGAGACTGAAGCTTGGGGAGGTTGACTTCAAGCCACGGGTTCTGGTTCCGGCCGATCACGATGCTGGGGCGGTTCGTGTAGAGAAACAGAACGGTAGAGTCGGAGGGCGTCGTCTGAAGGAGGTGATGCTCGATAGACAGGTTTGTGTAAGGGGAGCGCGAGGTTGAGATGTAGACTTGGGTTTTTGAGGATGGTGAAGCGGCGAGGGCGGAGAGCAGGCGGGTCTGGTGGGTTTGCCGTTGTATTGATGGTCTGGTGCGGGAGAGTATCCGCGGGATTGTTTGTGTTGAAAACATTGTGAGGTTCCGGTGTTCGCAGAGCGGTCAATATACAGAGTTGTGCTGCTTCTCACGATGACATTATTATGAACTCCCTGTTGGAATGCGATAAGCAGGATTACAGAAGAGTCCTAAAGTGAACGCAACAGTTTCCAGGTTTCGTTTCGAAATATGTAAATGAGCGACTCGCCGAAAAAATGAGCGAAGATACGGCGGTTCTGATACGTGCCAAAAAGCTTGCGGGCGTTGATGAGTGAAGCGTTGAGATGAAGTTCTCACTAAATTGCATCTAACAGAATCCACCCATGGTTAGGACGACCACCCCTGTAGACACAAGACCCACCCTGCTAACGGGGCAATTCAACTACATCATAGAGACCCCTCCACCCCGCATACTGGGCCGATTTCTTTTTGGATTGACTCACCGAATATCGGCCCTGATAATTTTCGAAACTTACCTCCTTACCCCCTCACAATATTTCCCCTTCCACACCGCCAGCCACAATGTCGACGTTCGGTTCCTACTTCAAGGTCACGACGTGCGTCGCCTCCTCCGGCCCAATTCCTCCCGTTCGTCTCGTGGCCACAATGGACTAACATAACATGCCCCCCTGCGCAGCTACGGCGAGTCCCACGGCAAGTCCGTCGGCGTCATCGTCGATGGCGTCCCGCCCGGCTTGGCCCTCACCGAGTCCGACATCCAGCCCCAGCTGAACCGCCGCCGCCCCGGCCAGAGCTCCATCACGACCCCGCGAAACGAGAAGGATCGCGTCGTCATCCAGAGCGGCACCGAGTTCGGCTACACCCTCGGCACCCCGATTGGCATGCTCGTCCAGAACGAGGACCAGCGTCCCAAGGACTATGGCAACTCCACCATGGACATGTTCCCCCGCCCCTCCCACGCCGACTGGACCTACCTCGAGAAGTACGGCATCAAGGCCTCCTCGGGCGGTGGCCGCTCCTCCGCCCGCGAGACCATCGCCCGCGTTGCCGCCGGCGCCCTTGCTGAGAAGTACCTCCGCGAAGCCTACGGCACTGAGATCACCGCCTTCACCACCAGCGTCGGCAACTGCCACCTGTTCCCCCCTACCCCCGAGCACCCGAGCCCGTCGACGAACCCAGGCTTCCTTTCGCTGCTCAACTCCATCGACCGTGCCACCGTCGACCAGTACCTCCCCGTCCGCTGCCCACACGAGGAGACCAACGAAAAGATGATTGACCTCATCAGCGAATTCAAGCAGCGTGAGGACAGCATTGGCGGCACCGTCACCTGTGTCATTCGCAACCCCCCCTCCGGCCTCGGCGAGCCCTGCTTCGACAAGCTCGAGGCCCAGCTCGCCCATGCCATGCTCAGCATCCCCGCCACCAAGGGCTTCGAGATCGGCTCGGGCTTCGGCGGTTGCGAGATCCCCGGATCGCAGCACAACGACGCCTTCATCAAGGCGCCCGAGACGGAGCTCGCGGCCGACGCCCAGCGTATGGGTATCCCGCGGTCCAAGCTGACCACCAAGACCAACTACTCTGGCGGCATCCAGGGTGGCATCTCCAACGGCGCGCCCATCTACTTCCGCGTCGCCTTCAAGCCCGCCGCGACCATCGGCAAGGACCAGACCACGGCGACCTACGACGGTACGGAGGAGGGCGTTCTGGCTGCCAAGGGCCGCCACGACCCTTGCGTCGTGCCCCGCGCAATCCCCATCGTGGAGGCCATGGCGGCCATTGTCCTGTTGGATGCGCTCATGGCGCAACACGCGAGACAAATGACAAAGAGCCTGCTGCCGCCGGTCAAGAGAGACAACGGCAAGGCGTGAGGGGTTTTAGCATTGGGACGTGTTGTAAATATGGGCATTCAAAAGCAAAATTCATAATAGATTCCCCTTTTGGTTTCGGCGACTATCCTTTCTGGTCTCTCATCTGCCTGCCGAGTGAGTGGAGAGTGGTAGACTTTACAACTCTTCCATGGTCTCCTGCTTCTTCGCGGTCTTGACCAGGTGGAACTCCTCTTGTCGCCCGTACACCCATTGCCACCCCTTCTCCTCGCCAGCCCAGTATACGTCTTCCTCCAACGCAAACCACAGGGTCTGGTTCCTCTCGGCGACGTAGTGCTCCACAAGCAGCTCGACGCTGAACCACATGTTGGAGACGGCGGCCAGCTCACCGGATGCCGATACGTAGTCTTGCATGTTCGTCATCCCTGCACTAGGTCAGCTTGTGAAGGGCAGGCATCAACTTCGTTGGAGGTAGTAGCTTTGCTCGAGACATGACTTACCGATGAGGGGACCGGCAGCATGGCCCCAGTCTCCAATCGGATGCGTGTAAACGCGTCCCTGAATCCCCTCTGCATGCATTTCTCCGAGTGATGCCTTGAGCATCTCGTTGCCTGTCTTGCCGACAGCAATGTTGCGCCTCACAATATCCTGCAATTTGTTCCCCTTCTTCAACCCATCCTTCAAGTCCTGGGGGACGTCCTTCTCGCCAGGACGAAGCACGTACCCTAGGTGCTGAGTGTCGGTGTTCAGCCCCAGAGCAGTCAACCCAAAGTCAACATGCAGCATATCGCCATACTCAATAACCCTGCCCCCCGCACCCTCATCCACGCTCGTCTCCATCTTCACAGCCCAAGGCAGCGCCTGGTCCACCACACTGACACTGGGCTGGAACCACGTCGTAAAGTTGTGCGCCAGAATCTCCTCTCTAAACCACCACTCCAGATCCCCTGTCGTCGTCTTCCCGGGGACGACAACCGCCTCGCTGAAACCCCGCGCGATCATCGCCCACGCCGTCTCCATGACCTGCTTGTACCGCGGCAGCTTCGACCGCGGCTGGGTCGCGATGAACTCGACGGCGATCTCGGGCTTGACGACCATCCGCGACGTCCACTCCCCGCCCAGCCCGCTCGCCATGGCCTGGTACTCGCCTGCGTGCAGGCCGCTGGCGAAGGCGATCTCCGGGTGCGCGTTGATGGCGACGGTGGCGGGGTTCGCGGCTTCGAGCTGCGCTTTGAGTGTTTCCCAGACGTCTGTGGTCCAGCCTATAATGCAGCCCGGTTGCTGCGGCAGTGAACCCTCGGAAGAGTTGGCGGCGAGGGGCTCGGCGAGGAAGAGGCACGTTGTGCGGCGGCGGGCGGAGAAGGTCGATGCTGGTTTGAGAGACCAGAAGACTGTTTCTTCCGCGTATTCGCGCTGGCTGATCTGGAGGTGTGTCAGTGGGCTCGAAAACGTTTGATGAGGCGCGGCTTAGACCAACCACCCAGGCTTCGACGCCATGTTTCTTGAGAAGGGCGGGGATGCCCGCTTTGCGCTCCTCCGTCCATGCATCTTGGATGCGGGCTTGCTCGCGGAGGGGCGGCAGAGGGTTGTACTTGGGCGTAGGGTCGCCAATGACGGGCTCCCAGAGGAGGGCGGCGGCCGGGAGAAATGCGGTAAGCCAATGCATCATTGCTTGATTGGTGGGTGTCTTGGCCTCACGATGCGAGTTGAGCGTAGCTAGGTACGTGTGAGGTTGAAGAGGGGTGGTGAGTTTAAGAATGGGACGAAGGATGCGAGGTCGGATGACGTCCGCGGCCCCCGTTTGAGGAATGAGGGTTCGATGCCATTGTGCGAGTACGGTGCTTATCTATTCCCGGAAAGGCAGCTCGTTGTCGGAACCTTGAATCCTACGCTGCATGGATGCTGATCCCCGCCTCGGTGAACCCTGCTCACCGAGGTCAGGTCCGCGCTAAGAGATCGTCCTTGGGGGGGTTAAAAATGCAGTGATAACACACCGAGGTCATGTCCGCGCTGAGAGATCGTGGTGTTCAAAAGTAGGCTTGCAACAATGAGCTTTTGTAGCCAATACTAAGAGTAAGATGACATAAAGAGTCACCCAAGCTTTGGCGGCTTTTAGCCAAAACATGCACGATGGACTTGGTTTTATAATTTTTCAAATTTTCTCAATTTTTCAAATTTTCTCAATCTTTCTTTATTGCTTAATGGTGATTGTTGCCGTGAGGTTTCTCACGGCCAAATGAAATGCATCACGTCGGTGCGCTTGAAGCAACCAAGATTTGGGCTCCAAGTTGATACGTTCAACAGATCATATCGCCGGTGTTCATCGTTTCAGCTCCAGTAGAGACTCGATGTATCTTATCCTCTCGTATTGCAGGAGACGGAGACAAGCTTAGTGACTGCGGATGATTCAAGAGACTACTCCAGAGCCCTGATTCCGTCCGGTGCCACCGAGCCTGATTGGCCATCAGGAATCACAGCCTCGCGGCTTTTACACTCCTTTGGGGGATGGTGAATTTGCAGTGAACAGCCTGATGAAAGACAAGAAGGCAGGTAATACCACTCATTTCCTCCGCTCGCTATTTATTTCCCCCGCTGACCACTCATTTGGATTGGCGGCGAACCAAAGTTACGCCAACTCTGCGCCTCTGACGCTACGCCAATCAAGCGCTTCTAAATCTGAAATTGTAAGGTTTTTATATGAAAGCAGCAATACCGCACAACGACACAATCATATCTTGAGTTTTCGACCGTCTATAGGACAATTAATGGTCCGGGAGGGGAACGTGAGTGTTCCGCTGGTGGACCGGACAACGGTTCGATGCAGCTCTGGTCATAGGCTGTATCACTCATCAAGCAAAACTTGTTGTAACTCAAGGCAGATGGCGGCTCACGAAATTCCGTTAGAGTAGTGAAGTCTCTTCTCTTAATCTACATAACTCTAACTCTAACTCGATATCATCGGACCATCTCACGCAGACATCTAGATGTGGGTATAATCGCCGTACAGTACAAGCATCGCCAAAATATCATCAAGCATCGTCGAGGTTCAAGTACCTCTCACTGGTCCCAAAGCCCCTCATTAAACTCGTAGCCATAGCATACATTGCCTTTTGAAAAAAAAAGTAGCAGAAAAGGAGTATCCAAACATACTTCGGTCGCATCCTATTGCAGTGTCTGGTTAGTCATTGGCAAGATTTCAGGAAGTTGGAACGTAACACTCACGAAGGTATTCCCGGTCCCATAGCTGAATCCTAATCAAGTTTCCATTTTGTCCCGAGGTCCCAGACATGAGTCTCCAGGTCGCGGTCCCATCCCGCAAGTAAGATATTGCGACGCCCATGCGCGTCTTGACATCTCGTCGTTCCAATCACACCACTCCAGCAATGGCCACGCTAGCAAGAGCAACAACGACGTAGACGAGGCTACTCCGCGACAGAGAAGAAGCAGCCGAATGGTCATCGTCGGCCGCCGTGCTCTTGGGACCATCGCCGGTCTGCGTAGGCGTGGGGTTCGGGTCATCAACGTGCAGCGCATCACTAGCGGCAACCCAGGCATTCCAATTCGTCATACCATCTGGGCACTCATCGGCGATCTGCCTGCCCTCGATCTTGGCGATCTCGGTCCCGTACTTGGTCATCGTGAGAACGACGTCGCCGGTGCCAAGGAATGGGGTGCTGCCATGATACATGCCCTTGCCGTTCTCGGGAATTGAAGTCCAGTTGCCCTTCTGCGACTTGCCGCCGACGGAGACGGTGATCTCGGCGGCGGAGGTGAGGAGGGCCGAGTAGAAGATCTTGTCCTTGACGACCTCGACCGGGGAGAGCACCTGTTGAGAGTGGGCGGCCGTGTTGGCCGTGGTGCCACCGTCCTTGCAGGCACGGGCCGGCGAGGTGCGGTACCATGTCGTGAGGGACTCTTTCTTGATGTCCGGTTGTACGGCGTTCTTGTAGCTGTCAATGAGGAAGGGAAGGGTGTGCCGCCAGCCGTCGTGGGGGTGGTCGAGGGCGTAGTTGAACGGGGCTTTGCCGACCTCAAAGGCTTCCAGTGCGTTGTTACGGATGGGGCCGATGTGGTGGGACTCGCCGTAGTCGTTCCACGAGATGATTTGGACGAAGCTGTCACGAGTTAGCCACGAGGGCTCAGAGTTAACAGTGGTATCAGGGGCAGACTTACGTAGGCATGATCTCCATGACCTGGTTCCAACGGTCGTACCAGAGATCGTCGCCGCGCCAGACCCAGTTCTTGTTGTAGCCGGGAAGGTTGGTGTAGAACCACGGCGACACGGGCATCATGTAGGGCTTCCCCTTCAGCGCCCACTCATAAGCGGCGTCACCCTTTGAAGTCATGTCCTGGTCTCCGATGGGCCAGGCGTTCCAGCTGAACAAGCCATCGGCCACGCCGCCGGCCAGGCCCAAGGCGTCCTCGGGCGAGATGGAAGACCAATCCGGGATGAAGAAGGCGCCCGTCTTCTCTTTGATCTCGATCCAGTCCTCGGCGTTCTCGGTGCCCTCGAACGTCGAGGCAACGGGCTTGTCGGCGTACTTGAAGTATTCGTCGAGCTTGAAGTATTTGTCGCCCATGTCGAGGATGGTGTCCTTGGGCCAGGGCTTGCCCCCGAGGTAGCCGCCGTTGTAGTCGAAGGAGAAGAAGAGCTGGAAACCGACGGTCTTTGCTGCGGTGAATGCGTCTTCCAGGGACTCGGCGGTATTGGGGTCCGTCAAGCCCATGTTAAGAGCGAAGGCGTCGATGTGGGCCTCCTTGGCGAGCTTAAAGTCATCTTCAAAGTCGCTCAGGGTGTAATTCTTGGTGTTGATGAGCTGGTTGCGAGTGTTAGTGATTGGTTTGTTCATGGGGTGCAAAGTATCGGACAGGTGATGGAGGAGGATAGATGTACCATGAAGTGGGCGATGACAGCCGCGGCCTGAACTTGTGTGATGGCGGCCAGGAAGCCTGCGAGAAGGGTGGTGAACTTCATCGTCACGGTGTGACGTGAGTGAAGACTTGCTTGACTGGCAGACGAAGCCGTCGAGAGCACGTTTGATCGGCAAGGGAATTCCTAATTTGCAAAGCATACAAGAGAACCACCCATCAGGGACACAAGGCCACGGCCGCCGCATTATGTATCATGAGCCACCTCGATCGAGAGGCGGGTGGCGTGCCTCGCAGGTCTCCTCATCTCGGCGTGCTCTGCCTACGAACAGGGTGGTCGCATTACCGCCCCTCCGGATACCGTATACTAACGTCTCTTGACCCCTGACATGGCGACCGCCCGACTCCATCGTGAGAATGCCCGGGTAGGCAGGTGAGGCGTGTAAGGGCGGCGCATGCGGCTCGACCTACACGGTGGCAGACACCCACCGTAAAACAGACATGACGCCGATGGGGGTCGGTTCTTTTCTGCAGGGTTGCGGAGGGCGCTTACCGGATGTGGCAACTTGAGAACAGCAGGGGGTGAATTCGCTTCGTGAGACGCCGTTGAATGTGCTTGGGTAGGACAAGCTCGGTGGATATCTGCCCTCAAGTTCCTGTGCTCTCGTCGAATCGCCGTCGGCCGCTGGTTCTTTCGTGCCAGCTGTGCTCTTTGGTGCCTGCTGTGCCGCTCAGGTGCGGTGCGAAGACAAAGGTGTTGCGGGCCAAGACAGGCTATTCCGTCCAGCCGCATTTGCCGTGGAAATTGCCTCGCCCGGCTCAGCTCTGTAGACGTTATCTCGGAATGCGTGCTTACGGCGGTGAGATGAGGCCTCTTCACGAGGTGGTCGTGAGTAAGAGTGAGTAGGATGGTGTCCGTCAACATCGCCACGACGCCATTCAGACACGAAGTCAACAATGGAACTGCGTCATTATGGCGATCGAATACGAAGACATAAAGGATCGGCAAAGCAACACGGACCCGGGAGTTTGTTTCTCGAGGGGAAGATCGTGGCCGGCGGCATGGTGTACAGAGCGTCTCCGCCGCCCACTCAAGCATCCTCCGGCTCTCTCTAAGCCCTGTCGGTGGCACGCCCGAAATCTTAAGCTTGTTGGACCTGACTGGGATCATCCAAGGCTGCTTATCCGGAGGCTACTGGGCAATATACCGCATCCCCCCTAGCAGTTTTCCGTGCACTAAAAGAGACTTAATAGTAGATGTCACGAAACCCCTGTTTTTTTTTGTGGCCTACACGTGCGGAATCGACCGAGATGAACCCCTGCCCGTCACATTGAGCTGCTCGCTTGTGATAGGCACTTGCAGCACAGCAACCGTTTGCCCCATCGCCTTTTAGGCTCTCGGCGGAGCTGTGCCTCACAATCAGAATTGAAAAGGGAACTATGGTTCGAGAGAGCCCGCCTGCGGTGCCCATGCTCCGGCTTTTCAGACGAGTGCGGCCGAACGGTACATTGTCGGATGCTTGGGCGTCTCAGCAACAGGGGTCCTCTGCCAGCAAGGGTAGGCAATAGATATCTGCCCACTATTACCAGGCAGCAAAGGGCAATATCGGACCTATGTCCTCGAAGTTGGACGGCGCGGATTGCTTGGCCATCTTTGCAATGCTTGGCTATTGCCCCTCATGTCGAGTGCAGTCTCTCGTAGTCTCAGCCAACCACACTCGTTGAAACAGTCAGAATCGTGCATACTCGAGGACTGTACAGCCTTGTGGGGGGCGTATCGGATCCTGATGGCCTTTACACGAGGAGATGGGCGGCATAAACGGAGCCCGGCACGTCATTACGGCGGGGAGTGTATCGGAGTCCCGTCGAAACGCATACACGAAGGACCGGTTACTGGCTGTCATCGCCGCCGTAGGGCTATGTCAAACGGCGAGGACGGCAAACCGGCAGCCTGGATACGGCTTGCATTGGGGGTTTTGGGGGGGAGACTAGCAAACAGAGCCCGGGCGTTGCGCTGTGTCTCAGAGAAACGCGTGCGTTATCGTTGGCCAATCGTCCCGACTCACTCCGAGGTTGCTCTGACAAGGGTGGGTTCGCGCCTAATCCAGGGGGGGAGGGAGGGGAGGAAGAAAAGCACCGCATCGACAACATCCCATGTAGTCTCATTGGAACACCGAGCCCCTCGGCTATCCACTACCCCAGCGACAATCGCAAAAACTCGAGCAGACGGACGAATGGCTGAAGAAGCCTCTAGATGAAAGAGAGGCAGAAAAGACACAGAGAAAGCCTGTTCCAACGGCGTGATCCAGACCCTTGCGCCCCTGTCCCCCTGCGCAGTATCCACAGTTCTAGACCCTTCAAAGTTGGGTTGCAGCGAGTTGCAGCGAGTCCAGAGCCACAGCTTCGGCCCGCCCGCCATCGTCTCTAACCAGAATGCGCAGGCTACTCGACGGTCGACTGCCCCAACCGCGCTTCTGCGCACAGAGCAGAAACATAAAGACCAACGGGGGGCTCGGCCTCTGCTTCCGCGTTCCTCTTGCAACCAGGTCCAGCCCTGGAGGACGCCCTGACGACGTTATCCACCATGAGCGGTTTCTGAAGCGGTCCAACGGTCATATGTCGGAAAAAGTGAAGGCATGCACATTGCGGCACAGCGTCATTTGACGGCAACGTGAAGAATTCGGTTCTCATACCTCCTTATGCCTCCTGATGTAACTGTGTGTTGCAGACACAGTTTCTCTTGACTCGCGAGTTGGAGCAGGGGCGATTCCCTGACTTTGGAATACCAGCCCCTTCAAGAGCACTGTTGGTTGATACAAGACAAGGGATTTTGCGGAGATTATGCGTGGGTTGGGGTTCAGCGTGTCATATCTGGGTGGTTCTGCAAACCGATCAATGTCCCACCCTAAGACACCTGTCTAAGGTATCCTCACCTCGTCCAAGAAGTACGTGCCGGTAATGATATAAGAGACAGACACTGGGGCAGCACTTTTACCACCGGGTAGGTCCAGAGTCAGGCACGAGACGTTGTGGTTCAAACACTTCACAGCCTGAGCAAACCCCACATGCTGCCTAGCCGAGAAGACTTGGTGACTCGCTGGGCTCAAGGCGGTGAACTTTTGCAAGACCATTATCGGACTCCCCATATACTGTGAAGGAGTCAGAGTCAGACGTGCCGGCCCGAAAGTCGTGGCCAAACATGGGAGTCGAAATCTACAGTTCTTACAAACGGATCACCTCAACTTAATGTCCCAGTAGCATCAGGAAGTAGCAACCAACTCAAACAATATCATTCTCTAAACCAAGATCCTCAAGTCTTCATCCGCAAGCTTGACATGAACCATGAACCAACTTTCGCTACTGCGCGCCAAGGCAGTCCCCTTCGCTGATGACGGCCGGGGATACTGAATCCCGCCCCGCCCCGATCAGCTTGCCCATGTTCTTTCCACCCGTCCGTCCCTCATCAAACCACCGAAAATTGCAAAGTAATGTAGGCAAAACAAAAACAAACCAAACGTTCATACCCACGAACCTGATAAATCGTACCGTGTAGTCTTCGATTCACCAAGGAATCGCGGCGGAGAACATAAGAGTACCTAGAAACCATGTTCCTCTAGCACGGTTTGCCTCTCATCTCTCGGGGCGTGTAGTCCGCCTGGGTCACGAAAAGTAGCGCGTGGTTCGCGTGGATTATGGGCAATGACGCGAGAGAAACCACTGTCCTCCAGCCTGGTCTGTACCATGTTGTTCGAGACGCCTAGTCCGCGTGGCTCACGTCCAGTAGCGCGTGGTTCGCGTGGATTAGGGACAATGACGCGAGAGAAACCACTGTCCTCCAGCCTGGTCTGTACCATGTTGTTCGAGACGGTAGTATAAGAGTGTACCGCATCCATATTATGCTGGGACGCCATGACTGTCAAGACGTTACTCTTCTATATCCTTCAGCGAAGATATACACAGAGCAATAGTTCTGTCCTTGTCGAATAATCCTCTCAAACAACACTCCAGCAGCCCAATTCTTCAGCAATCTGGCTCTTCAGCAATCTGGCTCTTCAGCGATCCGGCTTTCAACACTCCGGCTCTTCGATGGTCCAACTCTTTGGCACTCCAGTTCTCCAGCAGTCCAACTGCCTGACACTCAGCTCTGTACCTCTTGTAATGTTCAAAAAAGAAAGGATAAAGATCAGAGGAGTGTTCATTCTGGATGTGCGGCCGAGCCTTATATACACAACCCGTCAGGCAGAGAGAACCCCATGTGACACTGCTGCTGGCTTTCACTGCACATTGTGCAGTGAGCTAGGCTTGTTATCGCCATGGCGTCATGCAGGATACCGCGCGCCCTTGGCGTACCGCCTTACTTCAGAGAAACGACCTGTCCTTGTGATCTTATTGGCTCCTGTTGCAGCCCTACTTCCACGTCCTACGCGCTCTTCCACCGAAGGTTGCCCGTTCAGGTCTGAATGTGACCCAACATACATTATATTGGCCGTGTAAGCAACGTCGAAGAAGAAGGAGGAAACATTTGCAACAACGAAGGAACCAACCAACGTTCGGCCAGACCAAGCATGACCACATTCTCAAATCCCATTGGGGGGCATTGGTCACCTGAGTATACGGTTTTGCTAACCGCCGGTGCTGGTCTATTGATCGACTCTTCTACTACATCGGCATGTAATTGTCTTCTACGACACATCTCTTGGTAGCGAAGACAGTGATCCTGGCAAAAGCGCCCGGATTCACTACAAGGTTCTGTTCAAAGCAACCAGAAAACGGACTGTTGGACGCTAACTTGCAGATGCAATGACAACTGGACGTAGCTCCAAACACACATGGCGCTGGGTGTCTGATATGTAGTTGTACCAGACCCCTATTGTAGCTTGTCCTCATCTTCTCGCTGACTCGGCCGGACTGACCGTTATGTGTGATTACCATTGTTGAGATGGTCGGTAAAGCTGCCCAGGGCGAGTTTTGAAGTCGCATCAGACATTGATAGGGTGGTACTTGGTTTGATTCGAGCGACTACACATCTAGGCCTCGTAATGCCGCAACACCGTGAAGCAACTGTCTACCCTCGCAGATCGTAGGTGAAGCAATGGAATTCCTCCAGTTCTGGTATTTAATCATGAACCCTAAACACCTCGCTGATAAAGATTTGGTATAGTGACGCTGTTGTACGCCGTGTTTCCTCCCATCGTCTGAACATGCAATACTCCTAGATGATGATACTCGCCTCTCAGGGCCACACTTCTCAGCAAACATCTTCATTCCCATACTCCTGCATCCATCATCCCGTCAAAACTGAGCCTGCCGGCAAAGACACCGCCTGGCCCCTGACTTTGTTGCTGTTGTTGCTGTCGCCTCTCGTTCTCCTTTTGCTCCTCCTCTTTGGCCCTCGCCAGATCAGCCTCAACGTCAACCATTGTGATAAACTCGTTAAGGTTACGCAGAACATCGTCAACATCATCGAATGCGGATCCCTGGCTCTCGGGATTCTTCGGCAACGAGGGTGTTTTGTCAGCAGACATGGCTGCTTCAGAGGCTGGAGGTGCTGTGAAGGAATCTGCTGCGACAAAGGCCTCCGCCATGGCCATGGGACCTGGGCTCTCCAGAACCTGCTGAGACGCGGACGGCAAGAGGTGGTGGTGAAGGTTCTTGCGTCGTGAAACAGCCTGGAAGTGCTTCTGGTACTGGTCATCATCTCCGGTTGGTAGGTCAGCTACTGCCATCTCTGGCGGAGGAGAGGAGGCTCTAAGCCCTGTGGGCGTCTGAGGGCCCCGGTCCTCGTCGCCATCGTCTTCATCAGGCAACGGTGCCCATTTGACTCGTTTATGCGACTTTTGCACACTGTCCCAGGGGTTATCCGTCGTGGCGGCGATCAGGTTTTGAGTGCTGGGTAGGTGACCGTCACTCAAGCGGATCTTATTGGGCCGACGGCGAGGTTTTTCGGGCGAGGGAGACATGAAGTTCGCAAAAGATTTGATGGAAAAGACTGGTTCAGGAGAGCTTGACCTTACTGTCTCGGCGGCAACTGGTTGTTGACTTTCGGAGGCCCAATTGGCGACAAGCGCATCATGTTCCATGGAAGCTGGTAGAGAAGCTAGTGGAGCAAGCGGCGAGGGTGACACGGGTCTTGCGACCTTGAGAAAGTTGGACATCAACGCTTGTTGCGCGGCCTGACGCATTCTTTCAGGACTCGCAGTCCAAGGACTTTGACAGTTGGGATCCACAAAGATCTCATCGTCGCCCTTCGTGGTGAACTTTTTCTGCTGAGGCGGAGCAATAGCTGGTACATCCGCCTTCCACGGACTCTGTTGAGAGGCTGGTACCGCAGGACTGTTGTGTTGACTGATCATCTCCTCGATTCTCGCACTGCCAGGCATACGCAACGGCTCAACCTCTTGTTGAGTGCAAGGCTTCGCAGACTCCGATGTGGATTGCCTATCTGTTGAAGCCACCGATGGCCGTCCATGGCCCTCGTCAGACCTACCGGCAGGGCAGGGAATACTTGTGGCGAACTGACTCAGCTTGAACCAAGGGCTTTGGGGGAAGGCCTTTGGCATGGTGCTGCTTTGCGACGACGAAGGCTGAATGACGGACTGAATTGACCCTAGAGGTTGGTTCGCCGGTGTTGGTGACGGGACGCCGGCTGCACCATTGGCTGATTCTTTGTCCTGCTCTTCTTGGGATACAGAGTGTGCAACAACCGTCGGTTCTTGGCTCAATCTATCAGCCACTACTCCAGCGACAACACCCTGCTCAGTTGACAGGCTCGGAGGGGCGGCTTCCAAGCGTTCTGGCACTTCGATGGGCGTATGGTTTGCAGGCTCTAAGGTGTCTTCGATGTGGGCAGGAGCTAATTTTTCACTGGAATCTTCGAATTGCGAACCATCGATCTCCGATTGGGGTTCAGTGCCCTGCTCTGCTATCGCCTCTGTGTTTTTCCTCAGGGACTCTTCCTGGCCTTCATTATTCTCCGCACTGGATTCGGGCGAGGTCGCTTTGGTTTCATCTGCCATGCATGTGTCCCCATCCAGGTCCAGGCACTCGCCGTCAAAGTCCGTTCCAGAGGGGACTGTAGAAGCCGGTGAAGAGACCCGTCCAAAAGACATTCTTCGTATAGGGCTCAGGTCCATGATGTCCAGAACGTGTTCCCTGGGTCTCGCGCGGAAAAAAAAGCTTTCGTCTTGCTGAGTTTCGAACTCGTCCTTGACATCCACATCGTCACCAGCTCCTTGTACGGCCATGGCTGCTTCACTACTGCACGGTCTCGGTTCGTGTGTAGCTCTTCTAGGCGCCATATTTGACTTTCTTGAAGACTGCGGAGTCTGGACGGGCGTGCTTAACGGCGCTGGCGGCTCCGGAGAAGCATTATGATGTTTGTCGCAAATCTGTAACGGCAGTTGTTGTGAAGACCGAGTGGTGACAGCCTGAGAGGCTTTGGGTCGCGATCGTACGCTGGTATCGCGGCTCTCCAAGCTTGGTTTGTCGTCTTCCACAATGCTATCCTGTTGTTTTTGTTGTGATATTGATCTAGAGTTTGACAGATTTCGACGTAGACTCGGGGTATTGCATCGGGTAGTGGCAGAGGTTCCTTCGATATCATGTGCCTTATCGGCCTTTCGGCGTTTGTTGTCGTTCCTTCTGAGCCACTCTGATCCTGCTGGTCGACGTTTCCGTCGAGACTGAGACTGAGGTTGCGAGAGTGAGGCGTTGGACGACCAAGCGTCTTCCTCCACTTTGCTGGCCGATTCCGCGGTACTCCTCCATGCTTCGACTCGTTCGAGCTCGTCTTCTTCCATAAAGGGATGTGGGGTATTGCCGACTTGATCCAGGCTTCGCGGACTCGGTAAGTGGCAAGATGTTGTGCTTCCGCTGTCCGGCACTTCGATAGTCTCGGCTTCAGGTCCAGGATCTAACGTGGTTTCTGGCACAGGTTCTGCCAAAGGCATCGGGACAGATGCTGCAGGCGCCCTTTTCTTTCTGGATTGCCATGGATTGATCCAACCTTTTGCGTCTGGGCCTTCGAACGGTCCTCTAAGAGCCGTCGTGAGCAGGACTGGGACGTGGCCCTGGAGAAACCGAATCGCTGCTTCCTCATATCGGGATTTCCTTTCGCTGGGGTTGTCGTAATACTCGTCATCGGAACCTGCATACAGGACTTCGGCTTCGTCGTGAGGCGCCTCGCAGTATATGGGTTCGTCGTCTAAACACCGAACTCTCCATCCCTCCTCGAGATCCATCGTTGCCGTTTGCGTACACTTGTAGAGTGTAAGTCATTGGCTATATCGATGGAACAAAAGCAAGGCGAAAATGCGGTAGCGCTACGGTCGCATTGGCGCCGGAGGGTAATCCGGATCTCGGTTGGCGGTCTTTGCAAAAGCGAAAGTGCCCAGCCTACGGAACTATACAAACATGGACATCACAAGGCGGACAAAGAGGGACACTTCCGAAATTTGGTGGGTCGCGGAGGACCTGTGCACGTTCACCCGGCGACACGAGGAAGCGCGTTTGATGCCGATCTTACACGTGACCTCGCGTTTAAGTGATTTTTGTTTGTTTCACGGTCGGATGCAACGCTGGGCTGTGAGTTGAAACTCAGTAGTATCGAGTAATTGAATACGTATATATGCATCTAAAAGTCAAGCCCACTCGGCTCGATACAACGATTAGCGCTAATCGGGCGATCGGGGAATTTTGGGTCACGGCCATGGCCCGGCCTGATCAGAGTCTGGTCTGTGACGGTTGACACAGCAACCCGCCGCCTGCCAATCAGCATAACATTCAATTGGGTATGTTTATTCTGGGAAACAGCCCTGGACAAGTGAGATTGACATAACGCCGGGCCCCAAACGCGATCGCTCTCGAACCGCGTTCCCCACGAAACAATACCAACACCTCTTTTTTCCCACATCACGACTGAACCCTCACCGCAGGCAGCGGAGGCAACAAAGGCGCTTTCGCCAGCAGTCTTTTCGCGATTTCCAATAGCTCGTCATCCTGCATTTTATCGTCTTGCATTTTCAGCCTTGCGACGTCTGCATTGCAATTGCCCGCGTAAACACTACGCAATCGCGAAAACAAAACACCCCGCAAACCGCGACTTCATTTCCCGGACTATCTACAACCCGCTCGATGGACTGTTTATAGTCTAGAATATCCCCAAACCTCGATCGCATCAGCCACCTCACCATGGCTCATGCTTGGCTCGACTCCTTGTCGGAGGATTGGCCCTCACAGGCCGGTTCCGAGACTTCTCCGTCCGCCCAGCTGCCACCTCTGAAACCGACCGAGAACAACAAAACTCCAAACGCAAAGGGACCCGGCAGTCGCATACCACTTCCCGTCAGTAGGGTACGACCTTCGAGTGCCGGCACGAGCGACAAGAGCGTCGTCGCCCTGAGCGAACGGAGTTCCAACGACGTCAATCTCCCTCTCTCCCAAAGAGGCCCTTCGAAGCTTTCCCGCGAGATCAAACCCCACGATCGATCGCGCCAAACCAGCCGCGCTCTCTCGGCATCTACCAACGGCTCTGTGATCCATAATACGGTACAGCACAAGTCGATCAAATCATCGCCCCTAAGGGGCACTGCCGACACCCCAGAATGGAAGCGCAGACTGGTGTATGGAGACGTTGCATATGGTGAACAGCGGGACCTCTTTTGCTCTGCGGCCGCCGGCCTCGAGAATATGTTCAAGCCGCCATCCTCTCACCAGGACAGCACCTTGGCTGATCAGAGCGTACGACATAATACCACCCTACCCTCAAGCCCCCGTTCTTCCGGCGCCAAGACATGGACGAAGACCAAGACGAAGACGAGTCGGATGGCAGAAGCCAGATGGACCCAAGCCCGAGCCCGAGCCCTAGGATACGCCCGCCTCACATAACTTACAAAGCATCGACCGACGACTCCATCGACCAAAGTAAGTTGAGCGAACCAAGCCCGCACCGCGACAGTTACTCCCAAGAACCGAGCCTCGTGACCTCTGTGTCCGGCCTGGCACCGCCGAACGATGCATCGCGAAAGACCAGTGGACAAAGCGTCATCCAAAACGAAGATTTCAGCCCGATCGTCCTTACCCTGATGCGCCAGAAGGAGAATGAACGGAAAGGCGGTACTGCGCCGGCAGAGCTCCCTGTTGACCAGCTTCAAGATCGGCTTGAGAAGCTACGAATCGACCAGATGCTCCTGGACTCACAAGGGGAGCTCAGGTTTGACGCAGATGGGACCCTTGACGACGCCGGAAGCGACAGGATAGAGACAACAGAGGACTACGCAAGGCGCGGAGGCTTCCTGAACATACGACGGGGGGCACATCTGGCGATGGGTCCTTTAGATATCGGGGTTTGAGCCCTGGGATGGGTGTCGATACATCGGAGATGCTCCCAGAAGAGTCTCTCCAGGCAAGCACGCCCAAGCAGTTCCCAAGCGTCCGAACCTACTCGCCTGGTCACAAGTCGATGCGATTTGGTACCCAAAGTCCACCACCTCCGCGCGCACCGAACCCGAGCCCCGAGAAACCCGGGACGGCTGGAACTAATAGCACTAGTCCTTTGAAGCTCTTCGGACCCTACGACACGTTCACCAACCAAACACTCTTGCGACGAATCAGTCAGTTTGAAGAGCAGATGTCAGGTTCTTCACGTCAATCCCTCAGCGGCGAGTTCTCGCAGCAGGCTGGAAGACGACGACCCCATACTGCTCCAGGTAATTACCTGTCCGTTCCAGCACAGCAGACAGCTACAAGCTCCCGTTCTGTCAGTCAATTTGGTGCTGGGGACCTTGAAGGCTATCAATTCAATCAAGACATCTCCATCCGACTCGAGGAGGAATCTCAGTTTTACGAAGGCGAGGAGGAGTCGCAACACGCACCGGATGATGATGATGAGGAATCCGTCCTGCGTTTTGATGCGGCTCCCGGGTCGCCAACCCCAGATGAAGCGTCAATGTTCGTTCCCAGAAAGCGAGCAAAGTCAGGGACCACGACTGCTTCGTCTTCGAAGCACACTCCTTCAGCTAGTGAAGGAAGTGTACAAAAAGTCCAATTCGCCGGAAATGCTGCATTTATGCTAGGTACACCCCAGAGACGTGATACGGGCTCGGAAGGGAAGCGACCCCGCACCTCGCCATCCAAAGATCCGACACCCAAGCGCCGGAGGACGCTCCACAAGTCTGATATTGCATATGGACGGGAAGAGCGTGATGCACTCTTGGATACTGTACAAGAAACTCATGCTTTGATGCAGAGCATGATGGGCAAGAAGCGTAAAGATGCCCGTCCGGGAAGTTTGCAACAAAGAGCTCACCCCACCGTCCTAGCCACACGCCATATCCTTCGACCAAGGACGCCAACACCAAGTTCGAGGTCCTCTCTACAACCAGGCGAATTTCCCTTCGAGGATGATCTGCTCGACGAGCAACTGGATGAGCAACCGCAGCGACGATCTCCCCACCGTGGCTCCCAGTTCACGTCAAGTGCGAATGAGCGTAGTGCGACTATCGACACAGACCGCAAGCCATCCATTAGAACCCAGGACTTCCTAGATGAGGCTGGCAAAATCATGGCCATGATTCGGAATGGAGCCAAGGCTCCGAGTGGCTTGACGAGTGTGGAGGAATCTGATGCAGAATACGGCGAGCCAAGCCCAGCCATTGACGAAGACTCATTCGAGGATTCAACCAGGGAGCCACTCTCCCGCCCCCGAGCCGGGAAGGTAAACCCGTGCAAAGAGCGCCGCAACGACAGGAGAACCCCGAGATTCTCGACTACCTCAAGAAGTACCAAGAGCTCAGCGACATGGGGGATGTCATTACATCATCACTCAGGTCCATGGATGAGGCTCAGGACGCGATGCGCGTTGCACAGGAGGTCGAGCGACAAATTGAAGAGAGGAGCCGAAGCAGGAACAACAATGATGAGCTCCAATATCTCGGAGGAGACGAGACCATCAGCGACCCTCCCAATATCCGCATCAGCGCGAACCCGAATAGGCGACGCGATGACTCTGATGGCTTCGACTTCGGAACCCATTCGTCTGGTGCGTCTACCAACCACACTATGCACACAGGTTCCTCCCGAGGCTCCGAGTCGCGGAAAACGATCGCGCCACAGAGTGTGTCACACCTGATACCGGACCAAGTTGGCAGCATGTATCTCGATCGCCAACAAAACATCTGGATCAAGCGCAAGGGCGGAAGCATTCGACCTAGAAGCCCGCATGTTATCCCATCTGAGGACAGCGAAGATGATCCTTTTGCGAGCATTCCTGATCTGTCCGTCGACATCACAAAGGAGATGCAGCATTTGCGACTTGTGACGGCTCAAAAAGAGGCCGAGGAACGAGAAGCAAACATGACACAATCGCCCCGGACCTCTCTGGATACGCCCAGGAACTCATCTGGAAGAGGCTTCGTGACCTTGTCACCAGATGCAGCGCTACCCAAAGATATTGGGTTGCAAGCAAGAACCGAGATCAGAAAGCTTGGGACAAGGGCAGCAAGTGATGGAGACGTGGAGCATGAGATCCAGCTTGACGAGGATCGTATCATTGACTCTTCCCCCTCCCGGAGGCGGATGACCATTTCGTTTTCTTCGCCTATCGCCTCCATCATTCAAGATGTCGCCGCCGAAGACATTGATAGTCTCGAGGACGACGAGGGCAGCTTTGTGGACCCCGAGTTCGTCATGGAGGAGTCGAAAAGAAGCAAGTACCAGAGCTTGACGAAAGCCGCACGACGGAACCTACTGCAGCCACGCCCACGTACTGCCCCAGCTCGTGGTCCGTCGAGGCAGTTTTCATTGCGTGGTCAATCCTTCGTCCCGCGCCCTGTTTCTCGAATCGACGAACGTGACGAGGACAGCGTGGTAGGGGACAATGCCGATGAGCGACAGATCAGTATTTTGGCCGACAACAGTGCCCTCAGCCACGTTTCCCGAGACCAGCAAGAGAAGAGCTTGAGCTTCATCATCAAGACTCCGGGCAAGACAAGAATGGGCGGTTTCTACCCAGACACAGGCGCATTCATCAGCCACAACGTCGGCAACCTTTCGCTGAGCCCCATGTCCGACTTCACCATGAACCACCACGAGAAGTCATTCGGCTTCGAGGTGAGCTACATCGTTGAGGATCAACGTCTTGTCACGGGCGACGGCTCTAAGAAGGTCCTGTCCATGACAGTCCGGGATCTCGTCGACCGATTGACGGAGATCGAACCATTCGAGCCATACTGGGAGGATTTCACGGAACTCGACATGAGCGAAAAGCGGCTATCAAGCCTCCACATGTTGGACGAGTTTTGCGGGCGATTAGTGAGCCTCGATGCGTCGAACAACAGTCTTTGCCACCTGGATGGGGTGCCGGCCTCGGTCAGACAACTCAAGATGGCACACAACATGTTGACTGAGCTGACGTCGTGGGACCACCTCGCTAACTTGCAATACGTCGACATCTCCAACAATGACCTTTCCAGTCTCTCGGCCCTCAAGAACCTCGTTCATCTTCGCAGTCTGCGAGCCGACAACAACAAGCTCACTTCTCTGGATGGCTTGAACCAACACGATGGACTCTTGACGCTCCGAGCGCGGAACAACCTGATCAAGGTGGCTGATTTTGAAGGCACCAAGCTGCACCGGTTGACCGAGCTTGATTTGGTTGGAAACAAGGTGACAGAGCTTCGCAACGCCGGACAGCTTTCGGCTTTGCAAACCCTTAAGCTTTCCAAGAACTGCCTGGAAAGGTTTACTGCCGAAGACGCGCAAGGCCTGGACGGTCTGCGGTATCTCGACCTGAGTGATAATGACATTCTTGACCTGGACATCAGTTGCTTGCCAGCCGTTCGCCTGCTTCACGCGGACAGGAACCGCATCAGCAAGATCACCGGTTTCACCAAGGCTCGCCACCTGGACAGCCTTTCTCTACGAGAGCAGCGGGGCGATGCTCAACTGGACCTTTCCTTCCTCTCCTCGGCTTACGAGGTAAGGAAACTGTTCCTTTCTGGCAATTACATTGGCACTTTTGAGCCCAAAGTGGATTTCCTTAATCTACAGCTGCTCGAGCTGGCCAACTGTGGACTCCGGTGCTTGCCAGAAGGAGTCGGCCAATTAATGCCAAACTTGCGATCGTTGAACCTCAACTTCAATGCCATCGCGGATCTTTCACCCATTCGATTCGTTCCCCGGCTCAAGAAGCTTCTTGTTGCCGGGAACCGGCTGTCGGACTCAACGACAGTGACGGAACTTTTGACGGACTTCCCGCACCTGACACAGTTGGACTTGCGGGACAATCCGATTACCCAGGGGTTTTACCCGCCAGTGCACGTTACGATATCAGCAGACCGAGGCCACGTCGCTGACCCATTCACTCTCCCAGAGGCTGACCCGGAGCGGGACGCCGTGTTTGCCAGGCGACTGGATGAGACGACCCGACTGCGGCGCCGACTGTACCAGGTTGTTTTTGTGGGATGCTGCAAGAAGCTGAAGCTTTTGGACGGACTTCCCGTCAAGCGTCAGCACATGCTTGCCCGTGACCCATCGTTTCAGGCGTTGGTGAAAGAGGGGCTTCTGCCCAGCGACGTTGCCCAAGTTCCGACTTCTACCCCAGCGGCAGGGCCGGCTGAGCCCCAAGCCCCAGGTCCGATCCCGGCAGCGGCACCTCCCTCTGTCTCGGCACAGGCGGACGAGAGCAGCAGATGGAACGCAGAAGACAGCTTCGCTTGAATTGGCAGGACTGTAACAACACTGGAGGGATAGCAAAAGGAAGGCGTTGACAGCACAGCAAGGGTTTTTCTGTTTTTTCATATTGGACATTTTCAAGGCAAAGGAAGGGGCGTCTGGGTAATGATTCAAAAAAAAGGGAAGCCGGTATTATTAATGACGACACGAGGGGAGCATTGTACGAGTACAGACAGTAGAGAGCATTGGTTCAGCAACATGCCAGAGAATACAGACTCTGTATATGCTATTTGGTCTCAGTCCAACATGAAGTTGCCGATGCCGACGCCGAGGCAAGGCCATGCACCGGCCGCGATCCGAGTGCTCGGGTGTTGAGGACCCACTCCGCTTCTTCACTGCCGAGCCGATGCCTCCGGTAGGATCTTGTCCCAATTTGGGTGGAGTGTCTCGTCCGGGTCTAGTGCAATAAATTCAGGAGAATGACGAGCCGATGGTCTCGTGTTCCAATGTTAGGTCGGCGATGGTCAGGGCGTCACACGATTCTGGGTGTCCTGAGTCGCCTCATGTCCCGGAAAATTCTTTTGGTTTCAAGGGGAGATTGTCTCCCAACGAAAACCTGGACGAACGGGCTACGACCAAGGTGACTTGTGCGGGTTTGGGACCGCAAATGTTCCCAAGGCCGGCTTGAGCAACGACGAGTTTGGAGAGGATATGTCATCGCGGGGTGGTCGAAATAAGAAAGCCCCCCTGAGGTAATCTCGAGGGCGGCCACTGCCTAGGTTGTGCTGCATATGCGCGTTCCGGCTAGACGGCGTTCGGAGCCCAATGGCACTGTGAATTGCACAAAAAAATGGGCGGGTGCGCGCCCGACGTGCATCAGCAATCCACACGCGAAAGTAGATCATCCATAGGACCCTGCGGTTTTTCTTTTCCGCCCCCTTGCCATCCATTCCTTGGATGAGACGAGAAATCTCGTGGTGCGTGGGATTCAGAGTTAGAGTTGGGACGAAGGAGACAACGGGCAACAGACCACGGCAGACAGATCGCGTGAGGCGTCCGTCGCGGGAAGCGCGCTGAGGAAGGGAGGAGATTGCATGCGTGTCTGGGGGAGTTGGAGGCAGCCAAGACAGGGAACGCGGCGGAATCTAGTGAGCTTTGAAATCTTTTCTGGTGTGTGTAGGGCTCGATATTGGTGCTGTCCCATGTATTATTAGAAGTTTGGAAGAGGCGAAACGGGCAATTCTGTGGTCTTTCTCTGGGGCATCGTGGTGGGAATTGGACGAGAGGGTTGAAGAAATGAGTAGGGAACTCCCTTGGAGACGAGGAGGCATGGCAAGGGTACAGGTACATATGGGCAGGGCCAACTTTGGCTAGCTGGCGTCTTGGGCTCGAAGATGCCACGAGAGCGTAGGGAGGGGACCGGGTGGCATGGAAGTGCATGGCTTGTGTGTACCCTTTTGTTATGCGAATGCAAACGCGATGACTTCTGCCTGGGTTGATGAAACTGGATGTCCCCTGGGCCCTGGCCGAAGCTTTTTTGTTGTCAACTTGCCATGTGGGCTCCAGACCCTCCTCCTCTTTGTTGACGTGGTCATGTTGACATTGATGTGCAAGCGGCTTGCCACAGCAACTCTAGACTCTCAAGGCTGGTGGGTGACTGGCAAATGGATGCCTGTCTGTACTACCGAGGTATACCTTGTGCTTGAACATCGTCAGGTCCCAGTGATGTGCACGGTAAGGCACTGATGGATGATGGATGAGGGTCCTCCTCCACCCCCCTGGGAGAGAATCGTCGAACTGGGCTGCAGCTGAGAGGCCTGAGGTAATCGGCGACGCATGTCACTCGGCGGTACGTACCGCCGCTGCGCTAAGGGGGCGAAATTGGTGGCAATTGGCGCCGGGTGATGTACTCGTACCTGAGGCTATGGAATCTTGGTGGAAGCTGCGGGTAAAGTCCCCTTATCCACCACCGAAGGTACCCACGCTTGCCAGAGCAACCCGGCACAAGGCGCTGCACAGCACGCCGAAAAAGCACCCCAGACATTGCTAGGTACGAGAGACTTCGAGACTGAGTCCCTCCCCCCCCCTCCGCAGCCCGCCCCCTGGTCACGTCTGATGCTGCTCTGGGATTAGATTGCATAATGATATCGTGCCGCCCACACACTTTGGTCTACACGTCCCAATTCTGACCTCGACATTACGGTCATTCTTCGCTTTCCTCTCCGCCTTTTGCTAGCCCGCGCCCTGGTTCACTTTTCTACACACTTCACCCCTTTACGCTGTATAGCATCACTTCCGGCGGACTTGCGACGCTGTGAACCTTCGCCGCACCGTCTGAACTGGACTCGGACACACGACCACAAACACACACACATAGCAGCGCAACCTGCAGCAACCTGCAGCAACAACCCCCCCCTGCTGCGTTTGCCGGAAACCATGACGTTTGGCGACATCATCGCCCGCCAACGATGGACTCCGAGCCGCCTTCACTCCCCCTCGAGCGCACCGTCTCGCAGCATAGCGCAACGTCCATGAGGAGCGCCCGCTCTTCCACCGTACGGGCCAAACGATCAAAGCTGCATTCCCAGCCATCAAGCTCCGCAAGCTCCATCGCCGCCTCCGAGGACAAGTCCCTGACGAGCTTCCCCTCCATTCCGCCCGACTCGCCCAGGGCCGAACACGGATTCCCCCCGCCTTCGACCCCGGAACCTGAGCCGCCGGCGACGGTTCGCAAGATCTCCGATACCAGGCCCGGCCCCATCTCCCTGCTAGGCGGCCTGACCGGTGGCTCCTCTGCCGAGCAGGCGGCCCGCGATGCCCTGTTTGAGGACTCACCCATCTCGACGCACAAGATACCCGGTGCCCTGCACCATGCGGATGACGAGCATATCGGGCGCCTGATTGCCAGACACGGCGCCGTCGCACTGGTCAGACAGGTTGCGACCGACCTGGCACAGCGCGATGCCCAGATTGCCCAGTTGCGGAGGAAGGCCGACGAAAGAGAGAGGGCCCTGCGCAAGATCATACTAGAATGCGGGCTCTCCAACCTCGACCTCGAGACTAGGCTGAGGGCCATCGAAAGCGAGGTTAAGACGACCCGCCCAGGCAACCGTCGAAACGAGAGTGGCTTGTCCGACCTCATGAGCGATGCCATGCAGGACACCGTCATTTACAACGTCTTTGGCCAAACCGAGGTCAACGATGCGACGATCCGCGCCAACAACCTGTCCATGGCCTCAAACCCTGACGGCAGGGGGACGTCGAGAGGCTGGAAGGATTACTTGTGGGGAGGAACGAGCAGGAAGGGTAGCGTGCCCAGCAGCGTCAACGGCGACGACGTGAGGCCGGCCACGGTCATCAGGACACAGTCGAGCGCCGACAGGCGACCCGCCCTTCAGGACGACCTCTTCAGCCCACTCAGCGATGCCGTACCGGCCGAAAGCTTGCCGCCGAGAACACCGAGCCGAGCGTCTAGCATCCAGTCTGGCCCACCTGGTTCGCGCAAACCATCCACTTCGGTCGCAGCCAGTCTGATGAGATTGGTGGCCGGAGGCGCTATCAATACGCGCGATGGCGGCCCCAACCGCGGAAGGTCTAATAGCGCTACCCAGCCGCAGTCGACCGCGCGAGCGTCCTCAACCTCCAGTGCCAAGACCACTCAGTCAAGCAGAGCAGTCTCGACACAGGGCGGCCCAAAGGCCCTCATGGCCATGCGCAGGACAGCGACAAATGCCAATGCTGCTCCGGCCGCGACCGCTGCTAGGACTCAGCCGCAGGAGAGATGGGACACAATGGTGAACAGCCCGACGAACCCCGTGTCTAACCGCCAGGAGAGCTACGGTCCTGTTGAGATGGATGCGATTCTGCCGCCCGAGACTCAACCCCCGACCTTGACGCACATTTACAACAACTACATTGGCAGCGAATATCTCACCGACCGCTTCGGCTTCATTTACGACCAACGTAGGAAGAAGAGGCAGCGTGAAGCCGCGCAGATGGCTCGTCACTTCAAGCAGGGCAGCCGCGCCGAGATGCTCTCCAACGGCCGGTCGGATCTGGCCTCACCAATGATCGAGGAAGAGGAGGCCCCGAGCCCCATGAGTGGCGAGGAACGACCGGACAGTCCGTCATCGACTGAGGAACGCGTAGGCGAAGGCAAGGCCAAGAAGTGGCAAGATTACCTTAAGCTAGCAACATTCCCGACCGAGCTCTTGTCTCACACCCCCGCCCTCAGCGCGCCGTCCCTGGAAGTGCTTGAGGGGGGCGAGCTGGGGATGAAGTCGCCTGGACTCATCACCGCTGACGAGCGGGGCTTCGTTCCTATCGCGAGCACGACAACATCGGTCATCGACAGCGAGGCGACCCCACCTGTTGAGACAGACGCGGCTGCTGGAACAGTAGTCAGGGACGATACGGAGCCCGTGAAGCTGCTTCTCCAGCACATGGGCGAGTTGCACGACTCCCTGCAGAGAGAAAAGGCTGCTCGCTGGAATGAGTTCCTGCGCAAGGTGAGAGCCGAGAGGAAGCGAGATGGCGAAGCCGCAGCGGCAGCCGCCGCCGCCCTTGCCGAGGCCCGTTACGAGCGCCCGGCCATGAATCTGCCCGAGGCTGCTCTTGCCGACGGCGAGCTGATTGGCATCACCGGCCTCGGAATCAAAGGCAAAGTCGGACGCGCGAAGAGGACTGAGCTTAGGAACCTGGTTCTGGGCGGAATTCCAGTCAACCTGCGTGCGAAGGTCTGGTCAGAGTGCTCAGGTGCAACCACCCTCCGCGTCCCCGGATACTATCAGGACATTATCGCTCGATCCGACAAGGACGACGACCCGCTTGCGGTGTCCCAGATCGAGATGGACATCAACCGCACCCTGACGGACAACATCTTTTTCCGAAAAGGACCGGGCGTGTCGAAGCTGAAGGAGGTCCTCAAAGCCTATGCGCGTCGAAACCCGGAGGTCGGCTACTGCCAGGGCATGAATCTCATCGCGGCCAACCTGCTGTTAATCATGCCATCGGCGGAGGACGCCTTCTGGATTCTGA
The DNA here is from genome assembly GCF_022836535.1 of Colletotrichum spaethianum. NCBI lineage: Eukaryota > Fungi > Ascomycota > Sordariomycetes > Glomerellales > Glomerellaceae > Colletotrichum > Colletotrichum spaethianum. Next base: position 199,056 of record NW_026054780.1, on the reverse strand, counting down.
CCAGCATCATCGAGAACATCTTGCCGTCGGGCTACTACGACCACAGTCTCCTCGCATCACGCGCAGACCAGCAGGTGCTGCGCCAGTACGTGGCGGACGTGCTCCCGAAGCTGTCCCAGCATCTGGATGACCTCAGTATCGAGCTGGAGGCGCTCACGTTCCAGTGGTTCCTCAGTGTCTTCACCGACTGCCTCTGCGCCGAGGCGCTCTTCCGCGTCTGGGACGTGGTGCTCTGCATGAACGATGGCAGCACATTCCTATTCCAGGTGGCGCTCGCGTTGCTCAAGCTCAACGAGACGCAGCTCCTGCAATGCGACACGCCCGCGAGCGTGTACACGTACATCAACCGCCAGATGACCAATCACGCCATCAGCATCGACAACATGATCAAGGCGTCGGACGGCCTGAGGAAGGAGGTCAAGCGCGAGGACGTCGAGGCGCGTCGGGACAAGGCGATCCAGGCGGAGAGGGATGTCGCGAGGCAGAGGGAGGAGATGAACGCGGCGAAAAAGGTCATCAAGGCTAATGGTAACGGCAACGGCAACGGGCACGATAATGGACACGACGAGAGCGAGGCAGCGACGCCGGGTCTGGATGTCCGCGACCCGATGCCGATGGAACAGGAGGGGCAGACGTGAAAGACTTGGCAAGGGAGCGAGATGATGCATTTCAGGTGTTTGAATGGACGTCCATGATACCCCCTATGTCCGATTGGGAAGGCACACAAGAATAGCGTCTCTTTTTTTTTTAAAAAATCATACAATACACAGTCTTTTTTTTATTTTAGCGATGAAGCCTTGCAATCTTACATTTCTTTGGATCATGTGAAGTGAACCCGTGTGTCATTGCGTAAAATCGTCACATCGTAAATTGCGTTTACAACTTGGCCTTGCCGGCCTTCCACTCGGCGGCAAACCTCTTGCCCGCCGCGACGCGCTGCGCCTCGCGCTCCTCGCGATCGTTCCAAATCTTCTCCGTGGTCTCGTAGTTCTCCTTGCCCAGGACGTAGGCGCTCTCCTTCCACATCTCGGCCTTGAGCACGGCGTAGACGCCCGACTTGCCCCTCTCGGTCAGCTTGCGGTCGGCGATGAGCTTCAGCGCCTCGTCGAGGCCGCCGAGGGCGTCGACGAGCCCGGCCTCGAGGGCGGCGGGGCCGGGGAAGCGCTTGGCCTCGAGGACGATCTCCTGGTAGATGCGCGGGGAGGCGCACTTTATGCGGAAGATGGCGGACATTGGGGGTTTCAGCGGGGCGCCGAACTCGAGCTCGTTCATGCAGAGGAAGCCCTTTTGCGGGTTCATGACGCGGTAGTCGTGGTGCATGGCCGTCATGAAGCCGCCGGCGAAGGCGTGGCCCGGGATCAGGGCGACGGTGGGCATGGGGTATGTGAGGAAGCGGTGGAAGAGCTTGTAGAGGGTGTCGGGCCAGAAGCCGGGGGTGGAGAAGGCGTGGTCGAGGTCGAGGCCGTTGGAGTAGAACTTGGGGATGGCCGAGGTGGTGACGAGGACGCCGTTGGGGTGAGCGAACTCGACAATGTCGAGGGCGGCGAGGAGGGCGCGGCAGAAGGGCGTCGTGAGGCGGTTGTCGGGGGGCGAGGACCAGCTCAGGAGGTAGACGAGGGGCGCCGGGCTGGTGCAGACGATGGAGCCGCCGACGTGGTCGCCGAGGGGCGCGATGGGGACTGTGAAGAGGGGGGTTTGGGAGGCCATGGTGGTGATGATGGCGGCTGCGATGAGTGAGATGCGGTTGGTGAGATGAGACGGCCTTGGGAGGTGGTGTTTCGAGATGGGAGAAGACGGGGACAATTGCGGATGGGGTAGATGGCAGCCCGTAGATGATCCCCAATATCTCAGAGTTCCAGTGGTCTTCAAACGTGCAGGTTGGATTGAGTACGGAAGTGGACGGGGTTTGATATCACAGAGGCGAGAAGTTGAAGGGATCAGCGGACGGAGGTCCCTGGAAGTGAGGTAAGCGGTTCTGACCTCGGCTCGGCAAAGAGGGCGAGAGGATGAGAAAACACGACGTGCGGCGGCAGTTCAGCTGGCACCCCAACGTCTAAACTGTCGTGCTCCCATGCACTGGCGCTAATGCTCCAATCAGGTAGCCTGTCATTCGAGCCTACCTCAGTCGGCACCGGCGGGAGAGTGAATTAGCCTTTGGCTCACAAGAACACCAGGCCCGATGGGCTTTCACATGTGAACAGTAGGGACAAACGACCCCAAAGTGACGCCAAGCCGGCGCGTTTCTGCTGTACCCCAGATCCGTCAAGCTGCCGCTTACCTTAGCTGGGTGTTACCCCCTCCCGGACCCAGGCGATACCTATACCCCTGCACAGGGACTCCCTTATGTAAGACTGCATCCCACTTTACCGCATCCAATCAGCGCCCGCCAACCACACAGCTACCCCAAGAGTGCAACCCAATTCGCGTCCCGCTGGGTCCAGTGTCAGGTCCAGTGTCATCTCGTCTCAAGTCGCATTTCTGTCCTCTTGGGAAAAGAGGCAGACAAAGGACGGTTGGTCTCTTCACAACAACCTCTCCAATTCGCCACACCACATCCCACTTCCAAACATGGCGGAAAAAGACGAGGACCAGAGGACCGTCGTCTTCTTCCACCCAGACCTCGGCATCGGCGGCGCTGAGCGTCTCGTCGTCGACGCCGCGGTCGGTCTGCAGAACCGCGGCCACAAGGTCGTCATTTTCACCAGCCACTGCGACAGGAGCCACTGCTTCGAGGAAGCTCGCGATGGTACGTCCGGGATACACCAGGCCTCTCCCACGATTGGGAAATCGCAAACCAACAATTTTTGGCTGACAACTGCCCTCCAGGAACCCTCGACGTCCGCGTCCGCGGCAACTGGATTGTCCCCGCCTCCATCTTCGGCCGCCTGACCATCCTCTGCGCCATCCTGCGCCAGCTCCTCCTCATCGTTCAAATCTATGCCACCCGCGAGCTACAGTCCCTAGAACCCGACACCTTCTTCGTCGACCAGCTCAGCGCGGGCCTGCCGCTGCTGCAGTACCTCGTCCCCAAGGCGCCCATCCTCTTCTACTGCCACTTCCCCGACATGTACCTCGCCCTCGGCCGCGAGAAGTGGTGGAAGCGCCTCTACCGCGTGCCGTTCGACTGGATCGAGGAGTGGAGCATGGGCTTCGCCGAGGAGATCGCCGTCAACTCGGGCTTCACAAAGGGCGTCGCGACCAAGGCCTGGCCGAAGCTGGCGAAGCGCAAGAACTTCAAGGTCGTCTACCCCTGCGTCGACGTCACGCCGAAGAAGAGCGACACCACCAAGATGATTGGCGAGGGCAAGGACAAGGAGGAAGAGGAGGCCATCTGGACGGATAAGAACATCATCCTCAGCATCAACCGCTTCGAGAGGAAGAAGGACGTCGCGCTCGCCGTAAAGGCCTTTGCTGCGCTCCCCGCGGACAAGAGGAAGGGCGTGCGGCTGGTGATTGCGGGCGGCTACGACCTCCGCAGCATCGAGAACTGCCAGTACCACAAGGAGCTCGAGAAGCTGGCGGCGTCCTACGGCCTCGAGACCTTTACCGCCAAGAACATCATCACCGCGCTGTCGGCGCCGGCGCACATCCCGGTGCTGTTCCTGCTGTCCATCCCCTCGAGCCTCAAGGACTCGCTCCTGCGGTCGGCCAAGCTTTTGGTCTACACGCCCTCCAACGAGCACTTCGGCATCGTGCCCCTCGAGGCCATGCTCGCCGGCGTCCCTGTGCTGGCGGCGAACACGGGCGGGCCCACGGAGACGGTCATGGACGGCGTCACGGGCTGGCTGCGCGAGCCGGACCAGGTCGAGCAGTGGACGGCGGTCATGGACAAGGTGCTCAACGGCATGAGCCGGGCGGAGCTGGAGAAGATGGGCAGGGACGGGCAGCAGCGCGTGCGCGTCGGGTTCGGGCAGGAGAAGATGGCGGAGCGGATCGAGAGAATACAGGACGACATGGCGGCGGCGCAGAGGGTGCCGCCCCTGATGAACGCCGTGCTCAACTTTGTGGGCATTGGCATGTTCTTCACGCTGGGCCTGGTCACGTCGCAGATGTTTGCCAACGCGCGGGCGAAGAAGGCCTACTCCGAGTAGGAACGTCCGACGTTCCACTATAAAATCAGATTTCGCAGAAGCAAAATATGTACGATACCAGGGCCGTCGAGGATTTGATAGACTTGCATTTCTGGCAATGTATGGAATACCCCAGGATGAAGCAGTGAAATCCCCACATCGCCCAAGTGTCCCCAATTGACCCCCACGTAGCGGGGTAAAGTGACCGCAGCGCGCCCGGTAGGTTGTCTCACCTCACATCAACCCATCTCATTTCACCAATGCACCATGCCATACGACACAGCACCGGAACCGGCCATGCCCAGCCGCGCCGCCCTCGTCGACTTCTTCTCCCGCGGCCTGACGGCGTTCCAGTCGTCCAAGGATGTGTTCCGCGTCGTCTGCACCCTGTCCCGACGGAGCCCGGCAGCCGCGGCGGGCCATGACGACATCGCAGCGGCGCCGGTGCCGCGGCCGCCGAGGGAGGAACAGCCGCCGCGGCGGGTGAGGAGCCTCGTGGTGCTGGACTCGTCATTCAACCCGCCCACGCTGGCGCACCTGCAAATGGCCGTCTCCGCGATTCGGGACCTGCAGGGGGGACAGCCACAGGAGAGGTCGGCTGTGAGGTTGCTGTTGCTTCTCGCGGTCAACAATGCCGATAAGAAGCCCACGCCCGCAGCGTTTCCCGTACGGCTCGGGATGATGCACGCCTTTGCTCAGGATCTGCTCGATGAGCTGAGGGGGCCGGCCCCGTCGTCTCAGGGGAAGGAGAGTGGGAAGCGAGAGCGCGAGGCGGTGGAAGGGGGCGAGGAGGACATTGACGTCGATCTGGGGCTGACGACGATGCCGTACTTCCACGACAAGAGCCAGGCTATCTCGGACGAGGGGTTCTATGCTGTAGACGGGGAGGGCCCGGAGCAGGTCTATCTCGCGGGGTATGACACGCTGATCCGTATCTTCAACCCAAAATACTACAACGCTGCCGCACCGTCACCGTCAACTACAGCGGGCGACGGCAGGGGAGAAGCGGAAGCCGTGGCGCCGATTCGGCGGGCCCTGGACCCGTTCCTTGAGAGATCCAAGCTGCGGATCACGATGCGGACAGACGACGAATGGGGCAACGAGGGGGAGCAAGTTGCGTATCTTGAGAAGTTGCGGGATGGCGGGCTGGAAGAGGTCGGCGGGCGAGGGGCGTGGGCGGAGAGGGTCGAGATGGTCCGGGGAATGGGGGAGGCTGTTAGTAGTACAAGGGTCAGAGAGGCCGCGAAGAGAGCGGATGAGGAGGGGTTGGGACGGTTGGTCGGAGGGAGGGTCAAGGAATGGGTGTTGGGCGAGGGATTGTATCGCGAGTGACGGTGATGTTGGAGCTGGCTTTTGGGTATTTGTTGATGGAGAACGCCTGGGCTCACGATAATTAAGCGTCTACTTTACATCATCCTTGAGACACGATATATAGAGAGCAAAGCTCTTGGTAGTGGCTATAGCATACCACTCAGTTGATGCTGTCGTCTCGGTCGATGTGATCGACTTGTGGCTGACTCGGTTTGGCTCACGAGGGAGAAAATGGTACCTGGTGAAAGCTGCAACTGGTCCTCGGGCCAAGATGTTCATAGGCGATCCAGCGGACATCAGTTTGCATGAGTACTGGGACTAGAGGACGTTCATCACTAGTATGGAGACGGGCTTCGTGATCAGGCCCGTGACAAGACCGCATATCGATGACCACGCCTGGCACCGTGCCTTGACGCAAAGTGTGGTAAATCCGGCTATGTGGTGGGGTTCTTGAATCTCAACATCACCGCCATCAACGCCCATGGAATCAGACAGTGTTGGTCCGCATTGTGATCGATTTGTGCCGTGTCCGAGCCGTCCACTCACGCCCTTCACTTCCTAACGGCCGTCAACATCACAACCTGACCCAGTCCCGGGGGCAAAATCTGTAGATGAAGAAGAGAAGTTTTCTCCCAAAAAGATGCCTGAATCCCTCATCTCTCCCAAGGCATCTCCCTCCGTTCCAACCCGCTCTTTCCTCCATTTCACGATGCAGAGTTTTGCAGTCCTCGCCAGGGGTACGTACCAGCCGCCTCATTTTTCACCATGCTCAACCCCATTGGCTGTCGGGGCTACTGATTCGTCCCCCACCCAGGACCCACTCCACCGCCCGTCAAATCTCTATATAAACCTCCCTTCCGACCGCGTCTCTTAGGATTTTCTCTTCTTCTTTTTTCTTCATGTCGACAATACTTCAGAGAATCATTTCTATAGTATTCGACCCTCTCTTGGTTCCCTAAAGGAGCCACAGATCCCACCCTGGTTGATGATTGATATCCTCGACACCCTAGAGTGAAGAAACTCTGGTTGCCCTCGAATCCTGCGCAAGCAGGACGGTTGTGCCCTTGCGGCGCAGCTGTATAGAGGGCGTTTGATGATCTCGTCCCCTTTCGCGGTCTTGCCTTCGTGGCGCGTGGATGGGGTGGGTGTTGATGGACGTCTGACAGGCTCTGAACTTTTTTTTTCTTTTTTTCGTTGCGAGCTGGAGCTTGCTCTGGACGTGAGGAAGACGGGGATTTTCTTTTCAACAAAAACAGTGATTTACTTCACCTTGACTACACTCCGAGATACACCAATGCTCTCCCATGGTCTTTCTCTATTTTGGTTCAAGGAAGATTGATGTTCTTTAGCCCATTACTCACCGCGGCTTCCCACTACACCATGGAGGTCGAGGTCCACAACCGTGGCTAACATTTTATCGCCCAGCAATTGTATGTGATGTCATTTAAATAACCTGATCGGCGCAATTAAGCGTGTCTCGTAACCCAGTTCAATTTCGAAGTTGCACCACGATTGGCTTGCCTTGCGCTGTCGATAGAACCCTCGTCATTGCCCTGCCGGGAACACTCTTGCAGTCGCTCAGAGTCTGGACATGGAATGCTTGCGACGATGGGGACATTCTATTTACGTCTAGCCAATCCTAGCTTGTTTGATGAACCTCCTGTCTGATTGACTGCTTTTGATGCCATGGCCTTGCTATTTCATCCTACTGCTCAGTACGATCTACCCGAAGCGTAGCTCTGCGGCCGACCGGACTCGTAGTACCCATACGCCAAGTCGCCGCCATCGTGCTCCTCCCGCCGCGGGCTGGGCGCGGGAGCGTACGCCTCGTATGTGCGCGGCGTCCGCGGCATCTCGGCGTACGTCTCTGGCCCCGGCGGACCCGTGTACCCCTCACCGGCGTACCACCCATTCACGTCCGCACCGGGGTGCGGTGAGCTGAGGTTGGATTCGCTCGCCGACCGGAGCTGTCCCTCGCTCACGGACCTGAACTGCGCGACAGCATTCGCTGCGTCCCGCGAGAGCTGTCCCCAGGCCCCGTGCGGCCTCAAGAACCCCTGTGCTGGAACGGGCGAGGGCGCTGGCGCAGCAGTAGCAGCAGCACCAGTTGCAGGCGCTGAGCCGGGCACCTTGTGCTCCGCTGCCGACACCTCAAAGCACGCGGCGTGCGCGAGGACGAGGCCTGCGACCTTGACGAGGGTGAAGACGACGCTGAACAGCGAGGAAAAGGCCCACAGCCCGACAATGGCGGAGGCGGCGGCGAATCCGGACACAATGCTCTGCGACGAGGCGTACTTCCTCACGCCGAGGTCCCGGGCGAGGTCGCGGCCGTTGTACGACTGGATAAAGAAGCCGACCTTGACGACGCCGAAGAGCGCGGCGAGCACGAGCCAGTGCGTCGCCAGGAGGGTGCCGACCAGGAGGATGAGATAGACGTTGCTGTGGCGGGGCAGGTTCGTGGCGAGGCGGTCGTGGAGAACGGCCTGGGAGGCCGGCGGGGTGAGGTTCTTTGGGTTGATGAGATTGGTCACGGGGGTGTCCGGCAGGGGGCCCAGCTCGAACGACGACGAGGAGAGCTGGGGCATGGATTGGAAGGCGTGGAATGCGTTTTGGAGGTTGCTGATCATGGCGGCGGGCGAGAAGGCGTTATTGGCGTTGTTCGGGACGACGGCCACGGGATCCGTAGAGGAGGAGGACGACGACGCGCCGCCGCCGCTGTGCCGCTTCTTGCGGTGCATGTCGCGGGATTTGGGCGGTCTGGCGGAGCGGGAGCGGGATCGTGAGCGAGCTCTCGACGATGAGGGGGCGTCCTGGGCCCTGGCGGTCGGTCTGAGAGAATATTCAGCGACGTCCCATCTCGACTCTCGCGCGGACGAGCTTGGGTAGCCATAGGGCTCGCGGGCGGCGAGATAGGCCGAGTCCCTCTGGGAGGCGAGGTGCTCGTCAGAGTAGGAGGACCTGGCCATTTTTTCGAGGTTGTCCGGAGTTTTTTGCTCAATGGGAGGTGAATGAGACAATGAGTGAAGGCAAAGAATGTGTGATGAGACTGCCGGACAATCAAATTCCAGAGAGACGAGCGGGAAAGGTTTCAGGTCACACTCACTCGTGGGCTACCCGTTTTGTGTGAGCTTAAAACGAAGGAGGAGAGACTGGTAAGTCAGCAACGGAAAGATTCGTGTCTCTCTAGCTGTGGAATGGGAGGTGTGAGCAGGCGTGGGTGCAGCTGCAGCTGAGCCCGACCCTGGAAGCGATTGGCGGGGGGAGCTCAGGTTCGGTGGAGCCGCATCCGGATGGTCGAGCCGGCTTCCAAGACGTGATGCGCGTCGGCCCCCTTGGCGATCGGCAACTCTCTCGTGCTCTCTCTCTCAATGTGTTCGTGGACAGACTTACCGGCGGTGATCTCTGCTTCGAGTTGAATGAGGTGAATGAGAAAGAGGGCATGCTTCGGCAGTTTCGGACCTTATAAAACGCCTCAAACCAAAAGTCAAAGCAGCTGCGGTGCCGTCTTCCTCTTCGTGTCAGAGCTGGGACGGCCCGTTAGCTCTAGGGGGAAGAGAGGTGCGTCATCACGGGCCCGAGGATTTCTGGAAAATTTCTGGAACCTTTCCAGAACAACCAAGTTATTGCATGCCTCTCGTCATGAACCTCGGCTTCAACAAATTATAGTGAATTGATTAAACGGATACACACTGGCAAATGGCCATACCGTAAAACACCCCTGGCGACGTCGATGCCGCAACCCGCTGCGCCAATCGTCCCTCAATGCGATATCACGGGTATACGCCTCTGACCGGCTCCTTCCGGAAAAACGACGGCGGCAGGCTGAAAGCCGGGTCCAGCTTCTGCACATGCTGAACGCTATCGCGGATGATGTCGTAGCCAAAGTTGTACGCAAAGAAGTCTTCTGGGTTTTCTGCAACACAACACGGTCAATACCTTCATCGTTCCATCGTATCACGTTGGCAATGTTGACTTACTTGGGACCTTGTCCACGGGGATATACTTGGCCGCCTCTTCCTGTATGAGCTCCGGCTCCTCTTGGCCGGCGTTGCTGAAGATCTGCATCACACTGGCCCGGTTCCTCCGGATATCTTCATATACACGCAGGCGGCTTTCGACATCTTTAATTTCTGCGCCGGCAAGCGCGATGCCGAGTGCCACGCCGTCTTCGATGCCTTGGGCGCCGCCTTGGCCCTGGTCTGTCGGGTTGGTCAGTCTTGTCGTGCCCGCCTGCCATTATCCTATGAAATCATGAGATGAGTTGGACTCACGAGGTAGCATGGGGTGCGCGGCATCACCTGCCAACGCCATCTTTCCTTTCGTCCAGGCAGGAATTGGGGCTCTGTAGAGCAGCGCCCATTGCTTCACCTCGGTTGCCTTGCTGTGAGGGGTTCAGTCTCCGGCCCCGTGAGCAACGAATGGTGCACTTACTCGAGAATGGCAAGCACGCTTGGGTGGAAGTCGGAGTACCTCTCAAGTAGCTTATCCTTGCTGACGGAGGCATGCCAGTCTTCCTTCTTGGTCGACTCGAGGTCGTCGTTATGGAAAATGGCGACAAAGTTGTGGATTTCATTGCTGTTCGAGTCAGTGACAATACGTTTGCGGTGGTTTTCTTGAAGCATGCTCACTTCCTGCAAGGATACGAAACAAGCCGCTTCATGTCGCCGACCAAGAACTTGATCCGGCCATCGTCACCCTCATTCCAGAACCTCGTCACTGGATCTGCCTCGACCGCGGCAGCCGGGATGAGAAACCGGAAGCAGAAGTTGTAGTGCCCCTGAGGTACCGCCGGGTTGGATTGACCGAGAATGGACTTGACACCAATGGTGTGAACACCGTCGGCAGCGACCACTACATCACCAGTCACGACCTCGCCAGACGCGAGTGTTATTGAGGCTGCTGTAGAATCCTGACAGGTCAGCCTTTTTGGATCTTCCAAGGGCAGTCTTTACTAACATATGCCACGACCTCGCTCCGCAAATGCACAGCAACAGGCTGCCCTAATCCATTACTTGACCTTGCGTGTCCATTGACACCGTTTGCCGCCGTGCCGTTTGATTCACCATGGCCGTTAGCATGCCTCTCACTGGGCTCTGTCGCCAACCTCTTCAACTCCTCATGCAAATCAACTCGATGCGCAAAGTACCACGGCGCGCCATACCTCTCCTCAATGTAGTCTTCCGTACCGACGTGGAACTTCTCGAGCGTATCCCCCTTGGCGCGGAAGCTGCACTTGACGAGGACGAACTTGGCCTTGACGGGGTCGAGGCCCCACGCAAGCAGAGCCCGGGCGGCGTTGGGACACACGTGGATCGCGGCGCCGATCTCGTTGTTGAGGGCGGACCGCTCGTAGACGTGGACCTCGTGGCCAGCCCGGCGCAGACCTACGGCAGCGGAGAGGCCTGCGATGCCGCCTCCGGCAATGAGGATCTTGAGGGGAGCCATGGGACGAAGCAATCAGGCAGGGACATGCAACGGGGAACTTTGGGCGTCGAGCAGAGATTTCATGGGAAGAGTGTTGCGCGGACACTAGCTAGCGGCGCAACGAAGGCCTGAGACAACGTGCTGAACAACCGGTTCATCTTAGACGATAGCTGACATATGGCTCGTCTCTCGTCGTTTCGGGCCGAAAAGAACCACTCGGGCAACGCCAGGCCCAAGGGTTTGCAAGGCGGAAATGCCAGTGCAGCCAACATCGGGAATAAGTCAAGACGATCTAGGGCGTAGAGCCAAGGCGACACGCCAACAAACAAGCAATCGGTACGGGACTTTGGTTTATGGCTTGTTAGGTGGGGTTCGAGTTACGTTACTAATGGGGTATTGATACAGCACGTCAGCTCATGTATGCAGGCTGGGCGCTTGAACAAGCTGTTGATAAGACCGCGTTGGTAGGAATCTCGCAGATGAGTAACCACCTCCCACGGTTGATGGGGCAGGGTGCATGTTTAGAGCCGGGTTCTTGCACCACTAGAGATGGTGAACTGGATCTAAATTACGGGCTTCCGCTTTGAGAAGGCGGAAACCTGCGACAGGTGGTCAGCGTAGGAGAAGGGCATTGATCTTTGTCCGGTGCTAGTCCGGGTCCCGATGCAGAGAGGGGATGCTAGGCCTATGATAAGATGTGAGACAATTTGCCGTAGCAACCGGCACTTCGAGGTCTTTGAATTGGCTTGGAGAACGAAACGCGGGAGGACAAGGCATTGTTCGAAATGAGTGGCAGGATGACCTTTTCCGGCTCTGATTGTAGATGGTCGGGTTCCTGGCATCCTGCGACTTTTGCCTCGCTTTCAAAGCCATTAGGTTCCCCCTCGGTTATACGCACAATGAACTCTGATGATGCTGGCTGCCAAGCTTCACATAGACTGGCTCCTTGAACCAGACGATAGGCCCTGCTGTCCCTATCAATCGCTGTGATGATAAAAAGGGTCTGTCTCTTAGTCTTTGCTACCTGCTTCGTCTACTTTACCATCGTGTCGGTAAAGGCGCTGTAAATTGCACATCGCACCCTCGGAACACAGTGCTTCAACCGAAAGTCCGGCTACAGTAAACCCGGAACATTGCCGCTAGGCTCAGGGAGAGCGACAAAGCGTGTGGCTGACATCCACAATTCACAGTCGTCATCATGACCGTCCTCCCCATTTGCTATTATCTCCTGAGCCGTCGACTACCAGACCCGCCGCTAGTGCTTGGTCGGACTCACAGCAGACGGCGTTGTCGACTCTGAGGTTCTCCCAGATGGTATGCCTCCCTGCCTAGATAATGTGTAACTTCTCGACAGCCTCTTTTCTTGCTGGCGGCGCGCTTGTACGCAGCGGTAACGAAACCCATGTATCATCGGTACACGGCGTCAATGATTGCTAGGTAACTGACAGGCCTAACCTGGCAGGTTCAAGGGTGTGTATATCTAACTAAGTTATCTTAATTGCGTGCGATGCATTGCACTGCACTCGCTGCTCCTACCAATAATCCACCACGAAAAGATCTACTACACCCTACTGCTCTTTCAAGCAGTATCTTTTACACTCACTAGAGGCTGTGTTAGTAAGGCAGAGAAACAAATTAGGGGTGACTCAATTTCTAGTCAACCAATTGAGTATCGATGGGGTCAGCCTGTGGCATATGGGGCTTAACAGATTTCATCTGCGATAATAAAGTTGTCGAATCACTCGAATGGCTTAGCGAGATAGTTGTATGTTTTTACACAGTGTTTATAGGAGGTGCTTTGTCCCTTCCTACGTTATATGTTCCCTCCGGCTTATAAGTAGACTGTAATCAGCTGAGATTGCATCATTCATGGCGTAAAGGTTTCACCGACTCCCTAGCCGCCCAGCTCTACATTGTGCATCATCAGCAAATCCGCAATAGAGACACTGGTTGTCGAAGACGGCCCGGGCACGCTGGGCCGCATGAATTCGGCACCGAATGATGTGGTTGCTGGGAAATTGGCGATACACTCTGTAAACATCAGTTCCTGGTCCAGACCACTTGCGTATTGCGGCTGAGAGGGGATATGGAACAAAAGAAACAAAGGCTTAGGTAGTGAAACAACAGAGGGGGAGGGGAAGGAAAGGAATGAGATGACCAGTCCTCTCAGCTATCATCTAGTCTGGTCAATTACCTTCGTATGCGTCCCAAGTAAACTGGTCGAGTGACGAAGTGGTGTCCTGGGGCGTGACAGTGGTAGAGATATTGACCGGCTCATCAGTTGTTTGACCTTCCCGTAGCCCTAGTACGAGGGCCAGATGTTCATCCGCCCGTCGGGCTTCCCTAGACACCGTGGGCGAGTGCAGCCAGAGTGGACAGGTGTTCCGCAGCAGACTGAGGATCTTGGTGCCTGTCTCCTGGTCGAGCGGTACTTCGGGCTGGGACTTGGCCAGTTGTACGTAGTAGCAGAGAATGCTGACGCCCAACAGGAAGACTGCTCGCGGCCGCGATGACGTGGACATCCACCGCGCCCACTGTACGGGATACAATAATCCGTCTGCCTGTGTCTCCTCCATCACTATCTGCTGGAACTCGAGGATCTTGATGGCAGCCTGGACGCAGGCGCGTCGCGAGTACTCGTAGTGCGGCTGGGAATAGGAGGGCGCGAGGTACCTACGGTGCAGCCAGATTACGAGTCTCTGTATGGCGAGCTGGAGCAGCACGCGGTGCATGACGACCTGGGGTGGCACCATGAAGGATTCACTCAGAGGTTTCCACCGGAAGATGGTCGGCAGCGTGGCCTCAACCTCCTGCAGCTTCCGGTCGAGGTCCAGAATCTCTGTGTACGGGCGCTCGAGAGTGTCATTGACAAGGTCATAGACCAGCCCCATCATCTTGTCTATCCTGTTCTTTGCCAAGCTGTAGAGCACGGGTGTGACCTCTGTCTCGGGCCGCGAAGGGGGAAGCTCGACGGTAGAGTCATCAAAGTCTGTGTCCAGCAAGTTGCGGGGCTCTTCCGTGTCATACTGCTACAGTTTGAGGAGTCGCGGCAGCGCCATCTGACTTGATAAACGTAGGTCCATTTGCACGATGACGGCCCATACGCGCCGCCGCATCTCACCGGCAAATGGGATAATGCTCTGGAAGTTTTGAGGGTCTCGGTGGTAACCCTGACTTAAGGCGAGCTGCACGATGATGCCTTGTACAAGCCAGAGCCCGATCTCAGTATCCTCGGACAGGAAGGACTCACAAACAAGATTGTTGATCATGGTTTCAAGGACGTAGTCCCCGCCTCTAGTGTACTGGCCTCGGATCAGGCAGTGAAAAGTCTGTTCCCGGAATAAGTTCAGGCGTTCTAGAGATTCCAGATCTACCGCCTCCCCGATCGACTGCGTGTACAAGGTGGCGATGCACATTACGCTAAATAAGAGGCCAATCCAGATGAATGGTACTCCAGCTGGGTTCTGCCAGAACCTTTCGTACTACAAAGGGGGCCCCAACTGTCAGCGCACAAGGACATTTCAGGGAATAAGAGAAAGCGGGAGTAAGCGAGGGTAGGATCAGGAGGGAGTTCATCAACGCCTGCGGCAAGTCAGAACCGCCAAAGAGCAACTAGCACCGTACCTCTCGGAGAAAATGACCACTGTGAAGGATTTCTGGCACAACACCTTGCGCGTTGAAGTACCGTGCGACCATGCGGTCCACAACGGGCCGGGCCGGTATTGACTTGAGAATATCGTCTTTTGTCGCCTGAACCAGTTGGTACAGTAGTCGAGGACCAGGATTTCGGTCGTGCGTATGGTCGCTGGTGGCAAGCATGCGGGCTTCCTCTTCCTCCTCGTAGTGGTCCCTGAGCTCCGAGATGCTATCGAGCACGGCGGCCCAGTGGACGCTCCCGACGTAGTTGACACCGACATCGTGCGAGTGCAAACGCATGCTACCGGGATCTGACGGCGCGGGGGAATTAGCACTATCCCGGCTGTGTGATAAGGACGCGTGCTTTATGGCCGGCCTGGGTGTGCCCTCGTCAACCGACGCCAGCGAGGCCGTGGGGACGCTTTGCGGCGGCATCCCCGGCGAGGCTTGAAGGGAATGCCCCAAGGAGTCTCTGACAAGGCTATCCGGACTTACTGCCGGCCTTTGCGGCGTCTGCTGCTCTTGCTGCTGCTGCCGCAGGAGAGAGCGCACACGCTCCTCGAGCTGCTGGATGCGGTCACCGACGCTGACTTTCGTCTTGCCTGGGCCGGCCGTTTTGTAAGTGCAGGAGGAGCCGATCCCTCTGTTTGTGCAGGTTTTGCATGGCAACTGGCGATCGCATCGCACCCTGGCGGCTTTCCGTCAGTTTGGGAGCCGATGCCAGAGGATGACAGGACGGGTGAGTGCTTTACTTGCGACTCCTACAGGAGATGCATGACAGCATGGGCTTCTCCCGGCGGCGATCCCGCAGAGGCGACGGCGAGTCTGCGGCAGCATCGTCGGGCCCCTGAGGGTGCAGACCAGACGTTTCCGCGCTGGCGGGTGTGTGACCGAAGGGACCTCGAGGATCCATGGGTTTCGGGCTTCCTTGGCCGAGAAGAAATAGTTCAGTGCGAAGAAAGGGCAGTCATGTTTCCAATGACTTTCGATATAACGAAGAACAATAATTCCCAGCAGGCGCAAGCAAGAAGAGGTGACAGTGGACAGAGAAGTAGACGGGGCAATCGACGAAGCAGTCGACGGAAGAGTCGACGGAGCAATCGGCGGAGCAATTGACGGAGCAATCAACGGAGCAACCTGGCGGGGACGGGGATGAATGCTAACTTGTCCAGGTGTCTCAATGCCCCACCTGGCTTCTGCCTCTTTAGGCGATGGCCAACCAAGCGGCACGGCATTATTAGCCCCGTATAACCCTGTCAAGACAATCAAGTGGGACCGAGAACGCCCAGGGAAGTTCGGCTCAAGAAATGGTGCGTCGTGATTATCATTGATGAGAGAAGCCTCATTGGGATGCTGTACTTACCGTCTCAGTAGGGAGCCACTGTAGATTGCAACTTTCACAATAATGACACGCTCGACATGGGAAATACCTGGGGCATCTCAGTTTTGCTTCCTTACTCCTTAACGGCCGAAACATGTTTGTTAAAGGGTCAGATCGTCCGCTGCCGCGAAGCAGCAGACTGGCGCCGGCGCATATCCGGAGCAAACAGGTTGCCGCGAGCAGCTATCCTCGACTACAGTTGCCCTTAAAACCCTTCTGCATACTGCGTCTCTTTTGTCGTGTTTCCACTGTCACATAGTATCTAAACACATCTTTGCTCAACATTCGAACCAAGCACGACTACGACCATCTGACAAAAACAAAAGCTGGAAGTCGAGCCAACAGTGACGGCATTGTCTACGGTCCCGAAAATAGTACCATGATTGGGTTTGAAACTGCCGTTCGGAAGAGCTCTGCTCGTGAAAGGGATTCTGTCATTGACGGGAAATGGGATGCCAACGACGGTTCCCCCCTACCTAGCGAGACAACCGACCCGAATACCGTCGACTGGGACGGCCCCGATGACCCTGCGAACCCGCACAATTGGTCCAAGGCGTACAAGTTGACCAACGTGGTGGTTGTAAGCTTGTCTGTGCTCTACACCAACCTCGCAACCACCATGTTCGCCCCGGGTGCCCCAAGCATGCAACGCGAATTCGGCTTCAAGAGCAGCACTGTTGAGATCATGACCATTACCATGGCGTCGCTTGGCTTCGCCCTGGGCCAGATGTTTATCCCTCCCCTGTCCGAGGTCTTTGGACGCATGCCTGTCTATCGTGCGAGCTCCATCTTTTACCTTGGCTTCACCGCCGGCTGTGCGTGCAGCACCAACGTCGCTGAGTTTCTCGTCTTCCGCTTATTAACAGGTTTGGCTGCTGCGTCGTACATGTCGACGGGCGGCGGCACTGTCGCCGACCTCTTGCCGAAGGAGAAGAGGGGTGTAGCCATGGCCATTTTCACCGCGGGGCCACTCTTCGGTCCTGTAAGTTGCCATCTGCACATCGTAGACATGAAATAAGCTAATTGTAATTCTTGGTCCTCGGTCCCATGGTAGGAGGGTTTTTGGTTGAGAACAAGGGATGGAGATGGTGCTTCTATCTGATTTTAATCCTGGTACGTATAGCCCTTTCATTTCCGCCTTCCCGTTTTGCGATGCGGAACAAAGTTGACGGTATATGATGCTGAGACTAGGCTGGCGCTGTCACTGCCATCACCTTTCTATTCATGCACGAGACGAGTTCCGTCAACATACTCAAGTCCAAGGCCGCTCGACTTCGCAAAGAGACGGGCAATCCGAATTTGCGCGCCGTCGGCGATAAGCAGACCCCTGTGAAGCAGCTCGTGCTCCACGCCATGGTCCGCCCCATGAGAATCCTCTTCACTTCACCTCTTGTTGCACTCATCGCCCTCTATATAGCCTTCAACTTTGGCGTCACAATGCTCCTCTTTGCTACTTTCCCGACTGTTTATGAAACTACCTATCACTGGAGCATTGGTGTTTCAGGCCTAGCCTACATCGGCGTCGGCATTGGCTGCGCCATCGGTGTCGTCACCTTTGCCAAGCTCAGCGACCGTCTTCTGACTGATCAAGGGGGAACCTACCGCGCAGAACGGCGCTTGATCATAATGATGTTTGTATCTCCTATGTTCCCCATCGTCCTCTTTATCTATGGCTGGACTACAGAGAACAAGGTGCACTGGGTTGTGCCCATCGTCGGTACTGCCATCTGCGGGCCTGGTGCTGTCATCATCAACTCGTCGTCGCAGACATACATTATCGATATCTTTGGGCCGCAGGCTGCAGCATCCGCCCTTTCTGCCATCACGCTGCTACGCAACCTAACGGGCGCCTTTCTGCCTCTCGCTGCCCCGGCACTCTACGCCAACCTAGGCCTGGGCTGGGGAAATAGCGTGTTGGCATTCATTACGGTGCTATTTATTCCCCTGCCGTTCTACTTTTACTGGCGCGGCGAGTCCTTACGAAAAACGTTTCCCGTCAAGGTCTGAAGAGAAACGACTGTGCCCCGTGACCTCACTTGGTGCTTGATGTTTTTTGCTGCCTGCCGCTGCCGCCGCGAAGGTGAATCCTCGTTTGTCAATCATATATTTTGAAACTGATGTTTCTGTCTCTTCGCGTTACGTGAACAAGTGCAGTGGATCAAAATATGTGCGTTCAAGTTTGGTTTCACTCGACTGTATCATAGCTTGATAGAAATAAGCCTGACTCTGGTACCGTAGCAGTCATCGGTATCTCATTGACTGCGACTTAATGCCAGTCAGCACTTGTAAGAGTTACAGGTAATAAGGGCTTTCATTTCTATCCGTGTTAGATTACAACTAGCTACTAGCTTTGTTGTCTCCCATTCTCTATATATGTATATAACCTCAGTCAATATATCACTGGTACGCAACGCAGTGAAACGGCGGTGATGAAATTATGAGACGACCTAACAAATGCGTAGGTAAATCCCCAGAATAACAATGGTAAGTCTCTGCAAATTCTCGTTTGGTTAAGAGGATAGGGCGGATGAGGAGGTCTAGTTTTGATAGTTTTAAATGTCATGGGCTGGGGGATGTTGTTGAGCATTGCTGGGCAATTACATTGGGCTTATATGGCTCGTCGTCCGGGTGTATATGTGCAAATCAAAGAGGATACCGCATATCAAGGCGTCAGGATGTTCACGGTGCATATGTATGTTTATGTATGTTTTTATGATAATCGATACTAAACGGCCGACGTCTTCATTGCCGCTAAATCTTAGAAAGTTTCTTGCGCTGGTCTCATGTCCAACTCATGAGTCCAGAGAGAACTTGGCTGCTGCGAAAGCCACAAATACAGTTCACCAACATCTTCTGCTCGCATCTTCTTGCCAGTTTTGGTGTCCCCATTATCCTCGTCAATGATCCCGCCATTGGCAATAGCATGGACTACGTGCACGCCGAATTTGCTGTGCTCCTTCGCAATGGACTGTGCTACCATCCTGGCGGCTGCTCGAGAGGCGCCATAAGCGGCGTATTGTTGATTCGTGCGCATGGCTCCCAAAGTTCCCGTGAATATGATGGTGCCTTTCTTGACACCGTTTGTATCGGCAAGAAGTGTTTGCCCGCCGTTTTGGGCATACATGAGCTTCAGTGCCTCCTGCGCGAACACGACGCCGCCAGTTGTATAAGTGCTCATACTGTCGTTGAAGGCTTCTGGGGTCTCCTCAAGGAACGGCTTCTTGCTAGAGTTCTTGACATGGTAGATGGCCAGCTTCAGTTTGAGATCTTTGAAGTCTGGATGATCAGCTATCTGCTGAAATGCTCGTCGGAGGTTGTCTGGTTGGGTATCCGTCGGGAAAGAATGAAGGATGCCGTTTGTGGATTTCCGGAGATCAGATGCAAGATTCTGGAGATTGTCTGGATTCCTTGCGAGTAGAGCAACTGCGAGGTTGCCATGTTGGGGGCTCGCCAGGATGCGGGCAATCCCTGCGCCAGATGTTGGCCCTGCACCGATGAGAATTGCAAGTCCTTTGGGCGCCATTCTAGAAATGTTTTTATTAGTGTATGTGTGAATTGGACTATAATAGAACAAAATGTGTGAGCATCCAGACTATTATACATTCTTCGATCGCCAAAGGTTGTCAATACTCTGCTTCTTATGTAACCATACCCTTTAGATGTATGTCATCCTGATGATGCTAGCACGGACAGTTGAGTACCGGCCCAAGCGGCCCTTAGAGCCATGGACGTCATTGATCACCCGATCGGTGCTTCATTATGCCCCACTTAGTCCGCACAGCGGGAAGAAGCACGACAAATAATATCGGGGATAAACCGTCAAAGACTGGCTCATAAGAATGCATTTGTCCGACTAGCGCATGCAGCCCGCTGACAGAGACGTCTGTACATTCTGATGTATACAACCCTGCCTTTTGCGCAACCTACCGGATCTGACAGTGGAGACGGCGCCGGGCCACGACATGGCGCCGCCGTTGTGGGCATACGCAAACAGAGAGAAGAATGTGATGAGCTAGACAAGTAGAGCTATGACATCCAAGTAGTTAATCGTTTGATAACACCCTTAGTTGACTCTTCAGAAACTATCTAAGGCCTATAAATCCCAGCTTGATGCCATTTATCCAACCACTTTTGCACCATATGCACGTCGATTCGCCGACCCCCGTCTACTTTGCCTACGTCGAATACCACGCCCTCGCCGTTTCCAGATCCTTTGGCCATCTCCTGGAAGAATCCTAGAAGTTTCAAGGCTGGAATCGTCTGGTCTTGAGGTCTGTCAGAACCGGCCTGGGTCTCTAACCGAGAAACCCATTCTCTCATCTCCACACGTTCAAACTCGAGTCCTGAAGCCTCTTGGAGGAAAGAGAGCAGCTCTTCCCAAGAAATAGCGCTGGGGTTGACGAGATTGGTTACCGCATACGACGACTCATTGGCAGAAGAAAATACTGCTTTTTGGATCGCCTCTGCACAAAAGTCTACTGGAAGCCAGTCGACTTTGGTCTGCAGCATAGGCATTGCAGAGAGAGTATCCAAACCGGTCATCATAAGAATCGGCCACATCTCGGTATGATTCCATACTCCCAAGTTTGAATGACCGCAAAGCTGGCCTACTCTGAGAATCTGAACAGGCATCTTGAGTAAAGAAGCGTACTGCTGTGTGACTTGTTCCACGATGAATTTGGATTGCGCATAACCCGTGGAAAGTGCATTCCCTGGATCAGGGCTAAGAGGCAGTTCTTGAATTCTTGTGCCGGATTCGTTGCCCATAGCTGCGGCGACACTGCTCATGAACACGAACTTTTTCTTGGTCCCTTCCAGGCAAAAAGACATCAGGTTCATGGTGCCTAGAAGATGTTAGTGTGAACTAGTTTTCGCCCAATGAACACCGAAGCATACCTTTTAAGCAATCCTCCTCGAATTGCTGGATTGGCCGGTTGAAATCGAGTTTCCAAGCGTTGTGCATCACGAGAGTTACTTCGTTGGTCAGCAGCTTAAACATCTTGCTGTCTAGTCCTAGACTCGCGTCCTTCATGTTGTAGTTAATCGCGCAAATCTTTTCGCTCTGGTAAAGATGCTCTGAGTAACCCCTTGACTTCATGGATTCGGTCACTCGGGCTTGTGGATAGGCCCCTCGAACAGCGCAATAAACCTTCTTGACTACTGGCAGCTCAACAAGGGCTTCCAGTAAAGCATTGCCTAAAGCGCCACTTGCACCTGTCAGGTATATGACGTGTCCATCGTCTCCTTTATGGTTGATGTCGTGAGTCTCGGGGGTCGCCCATTTGTCAAGTTCTTGGTTCAAGCGCTGAATGGTTGAGGTGATCCACTCGTGGTGCTGATTTGTGACCAAAGCACTGTTGCCAGAGCCATCTTTCTTGTAGCGTTGGAGAAAACGAAGCAGCCCTTTCACTGTGGGATATTCGAATATGAACATCAGAGGAAAGCTTCCGAAAACACCGACGAGCTTCGAGCGCAGTTCTACCGCACTTAGTGAGTCAAGTCCTAGTTCATACCAGTTCTTGTCCTCAGTGACGTCTTCTTGTGAGAGCCCCAAGACTTCAGCCACGGCTCGTTGAATGGTTTCCGCTGCCGAAAGATTTGTGTCGATGGCTTGGACGTTTTCAAGCTTATCGGTGTTTGGCTTATCACCCAGGAAGCGGTTGTACAGTTCCTCTACTCTGTCTCCATAAGACTCCCACGCAATATTGCGTCGCACATTCCCTTTGGGTGTGACAGGCAGGGTCTCGCCTCTTCCGAGGATCAGAATTGTCTCGCGCGGAATCCTAGAATACGCCTGTGCTCTCTCGTTGCATCGGCGTACCACTTC
This sequence comes from Colletotrichum spaethianum, assembly GCF_022836535.1. Taxonomy (NCBI): domain Eukaryota; kingdom Fungi; phylum Ascomycota; class Sordariomycetes; order Glomerellales; family Glomerellaceae; genus Colletotrichum; species Colletotrichum spaethianum. Next base: position 177,407 of record NW_026054780.1, on the reverse strand, counting down.
CCATACTGCACCTTCAAGATCCATGGTCCGTGTTTCGCAAATTCTGTCCCAGTGAATCTCAATAACAACAGAGGGACATGGCTTCCCTGTCCCAAAGACTGCCGTCTTCGCAATGACGCTCGTTTTGTCTTCCTCCAGAGACATAGCGAGTGCTGTCGCGTGCGTCTTTTCCCCATTACTGTGCACGAGAATGTCGTCACGTCGGCCCTGAAGTACAAAGTACCCGCTGCCAGGGGGGTCTTCCAGGAACAAATCTCCTGTACGGTATGGGTTAGGTGCTGACTTGTCAAGCCAAAGCTCCGCTGCGAGAGGAAAGCCTTTGTAGACGACGCATTCAAACAAGCCGTCCCCCAAAGACTCCATGCGCACCAGGGGGGACTCGGGGTAGAGATTTCGAAACCGATACACGTCGGGGTTGTCTCTCGTATGCGGAATCGTTCGCAGAGGCGGCCCTGTTTCGGTAGTACCGTACGTAGTTTTCACATTTACTCCAAGCGCTCCAAGCTTTTCCAGCATCGCAGCGGACAGGGGAGCTCCGCCTGGCTGCAGTACTTTCAACCGCGTAAGAGGGGTGAAGTCCTTGGTAGTAAGGGATATATACTCGTACAAGTCCTCGATGACCGAGGGGGCACAGTGAAGGCAGTCTGCCGGGTATCCAAGATCCTCCAAAGCTTTCCATGCTGAAAGAATTGAGCTCGGGGATGGTGGCCAGTGTGCAGGCGGAAGAGTGGTTGGAAGCCCTGTTGGGATGCCAGATAAAGCGATCGATAATCCTGCGATGTGGAATCTACTCGGGCCGCATTAGTACCTGCTTCAGTAGCCTCACCAAGGATTAGTCTTACAGCGGAAAGCAAAGATACCAGTTCTCTATGAAATATTCTGGCAGTAACCTGTACATCCTGGCGATTTGGCACAAACTCCTGTTGGTATGGATGATAGGCTTTGGCGTCCCCGTGGAGCCTGACGAGTGAATAATCATTGATTGCACATTCCACTCGTCAGTCGTTTCGAATACCGCCCAGTGCTTGTGGGTCTCTCTGCTGCTCTTCTGCAAGTCAACGAGACTGATTAGATTGACCACTGGCAGTTTCAACTCATCTCCCTCGTAAAGGGGAGACTCGTTTGCCTTGTCAACGATAATCGCGACTGCGTTGCATACTTGGAGGAGGTGGTTTCTTGTCGCAGGTGAGTTTTTGTTGCTGAGAAGAAGGATCCGGATATGTAGACTGTTCAAGGCGATCTGTGCAATCAAGTAATCAATCGAATTTCCGGTTCCTAGTAATGCGACTGTGGGTTGTTGGCCGGTCCGGTTGGCATCTTCGATCTCTTTCCGAAGCCTTTCAGAGTAGTATGCTGATGCGTTGACACAAAGGTTATGAACCTCAGCCCAGCTGACCACGTCGAAGGAGTGGCCGGCAGGTGAAAGGAATGCTGCCTGTAATGGCTGTGATGAAGCATTATGCTTGACCAAACTAGCAATGCTCGTCAGGTTTGGATTGGAGAATCTGAGCACTGAGTTAGAGACGATAATCTTAACAACGGTAAGGACGAAGAATCCTAATACTTTGCGCTATGAGGCTCGCCGTGTAGGTTCCAGAGCCTCATCAATTCCTTGTCCGCGTTTCGCGATGGGAACACAGACGGATCGGCCATAGCTTTAGGCAAATCACCTTTCAGATCGGAAGTTGCAATTGGTGCCATTTTACAATGCCAAAAGTCAAGGGTCCAAGGCAGCTGTGGTGTTACTTGCAACTTTCATCATCATCTTCGAACCCTCAGAACCAGTCTCTTTGACAATCCTCATAAAGCCCCAAGTCTCTTGTCGGGTTCAGTTGAGTAGTCACAGTATGTGCTGAACCATCTACATGTGGGTAAGTTGTCCGATTGCGATTGTTGACCGACATGTGATAAGATTAAAATTGCCTATCAGCGTCGTTACCGGCGTTGTACTGACCGATGGGATAGGACCAATGACATGGGCCACAATCTGACTGATAGCGCACGAACGCTTATCATGCCTATCTTGAGGTTATGACCAAACGCTACAAGGGAGAATCAGCTCTCATGAGTGATAGGCAAAGTAATCTGATAAGCGCTGTCGTAGAAATAAGCGTACCAGACAGCGGAAAGGAGAAATGCAATTTTGTAAGTAAAAAGAATGAAACATATTTTCACAAATCCCCGCCCAACCTGGGAATACTCTTCTGCATTCTGCTTCTGATTTGACAATTTCCGAGGACTCGAAGCTGTCAACGTCAGCAAACCGCATTATGGGCCTCCGAAAACGTTTGGAGCTCCGCTCCGAAAGCGCCGAACTCGGCACGGAGGGCGGCCGGCTTTCCAACAAGGACATGGACCCTATCCCGATGGGCTCGCCTGAACGCACCTGGGGTTGGCCGAGTTTACTCGGGTTTTGGATTGCTGAAGCATTTTCCATTTCCATGTATCAAGGTACGTGGTCGTAAGAATCTGAGAACACGGATTCTGTCACTTTCTGTTTCTCAAGCTTTTTAAGATGCAATAACTGACTTGGATGGTCTACAAACAGTTTCATCGACATCTGTAACGAAAGGTCTCAACCCAGGTCTTGCCATCCTCGCAGTATTTATTGGCCATGTCTTGGTATGCATTCCGGCGATACTGGACGGATACGTTGGCTGCATTCTCGGAATCAACTTTCCCGTTTTCACACGAGCTTCGTTTGGTGTACGGGGCTCGTACGCCGCAGTATTTGTCCGAGGAGTTGTCGCTTGTATCTGGTTCGGTACTCAATCGTTCCAAGGTGGACAGTGCTTGCAAGTCATGATTTCCGCCATCTGGCCGCAGTTCAATAACTTTCCGAATCATTTGGCGGCGGATGCTCACGTCACAAGCTCCGAGCTCCTTTGCTTCTTCCTCTTCATCCTCATTCAGTTGCCACTGCTTTGGCTACACGTGAGCAGTCTAAGGTACATGTTCATGGCTAAGACGGTCATCATGCCAATTTTCGGCTTGACTCTCTTCATCTGGGCCATTGTTGCTGGTAAGCCTTCTACTCTCTATCCAGCTAACAAGGCGGAGCACTGATGTTTTCCAGGCAAGGGTTTCGGACCGACATTCTCTAAACCTACCGTAATCAAAGATGGAACCCCAGCAGTTGTGGTGTTCTTTCAATGCGTCACGAGCGCCATTGGCCCCAAAGCAACCCTCGCTTTGAACATGCCAGACTTCACCCGCTACGCCAAGGATCCCAAGCAAGTCTTCTGGACTCAAGCTGTAGGATTGTGTATCCTTGTGACGATGTGTGGTGTGCTGGGCGCGACGGTCAGTAGCGCCTCCGAGGTCATCTATGGTAAGGTAACATGGAATCCCTTGGAGGTTGCCAGATTGTGGGACAACCGCGCCGCGCAGTTCTTTGCAGGCCTCTGCTGGGCATTTGCTGTCATTGGTACGAACATCAGTGCGAACAGCGTCTCGTTCAGCAACGACCTTTCGCTCTGGTTCCCGAGATACATCAACAATAGACGTGGAGCGTATGTCTGCGCGGTCTTTGGTGTATGCGCTGTGCCGTGGTACATCCAGTACAGGTAAGCTTCAGAGCCCTCTTTCATCATCGAATATTCTTTAACGTGAACATAAAACACAGTGCCAAGTCCTTCTCCTCTTTCCTTGGTGGCTATGCCCTCTTCTTGGGTGCCATCGCAGGCATAATTGTTACCGACTTCTGGATTTGCCGTGGGCGTAGGATCGCAGTATGGTCGCTCTACGATCCACGGGGCATTCACTACTACACTCTTGGGGTTAACCCTCGAGCCATCATTGCTTTCATCTTCGCCATTGTTCCGAACATGCCTGGGCTTGCGGCTGCTTGTGGTGCGAATGGGGTTCCAAATGGGGCGATATATCTGTACAGCTTGAGCTGGCTGGTTAGTACAGTGGTTGCAGGTTTTACGTATTGGCTGTGCTGGAAGATCCGGCCCTTCCCGGTTGACGAAACCAGAGAACAGCTGTACGTCGAGGGATTTCCGGAAACAAAAGAATCGATCGGGTCGGAGAAGGGTATGGAGACCAAAGAGCCGGATGTCAAGCCAATTTGATAGACTCAGGTCATTTCATTTTTGATTCACAATAGACTACATTGCTATGAGGACCCACATCAAAGCTTGAAAGATATCATCTCACTGTGTCCCTAACACTCTAGTGCTATTCGGTGTGGTGTTGATTACAAGTTTCGATTCAAAGCCGCTTCAGATGCAGCAGGCGTTAATTCAATGAGCTTTCCCAAACCAGCGACAAACATAGCATCTAGTCGAAGCAAGCTTAAATTCAGGAGATCGCAGCTTCTTGACTTTATTCGTAGCAATCCTCGCCACTGTGTCAAGAGCGTTAACGACTCATCAGCGTCGACTGTGGACGGGGACAAGGCGAAAAGCAAGACGATAAAGTTACTAGCGATAGCGAAGTTGACGCGTGAATCTAGTTGTACTTTCAGTCGGAGGTTTTTTCTATAAGCTAGGAAAATGAAAGATTGACATACAAGAATGCCAGAAGGCTTCTAGGTGATGAGCCTCTAGCCTGGCTAGAAAGCCGTACATCTCGCGAGCGACGGCCATCGCTCCGGTGCGTAACGCGGTGCGAGCCTCAGCCGGAGCTTCAGTATTACTAGGCCGTAATAAAGCCTTGAATATTGAAATCTTCGCGGTAATGTAGGCTAGTTTTAAGCTGCCGTTGCCGTCCAAGCCATGGCATGGTGTGCATGTGGAAGGCTGATCTGCCACGTCTGGGCGATCCTGCAGCCACTGTGCAAGCTCCATCCGTAACGGCCGGGCGACTTCAAAGGTCGCTTCCAGGGACTTTGTAAGTACTCTGGTGGCTTTGATAGAGCTACGAAAGTCAGCATCGATTTATGGGTCTTGACAGATGATGGTTAGCGCCATGGAGCTTACAATATCTGTCGCTGAATCTTGGAAACGATTTCAGTCAATAAAGCCAGATGCAGGAAGTGCTTGGAGGCGGAGGAATCGTCATCAGCCTCCGACAAGGGTCCAAACTCGTCTGCACGCAACGAAGAGACATCCCAGTCACATTCCTGGATGTGGGAGCTGCGACCAAAATTCAGACTGAGCCACTGATCTTGTACGTATACCGCCCAAGCAAGTCGTCGACGAAGCCGCTTTTCCCAGGGTGGTATCGGCCAATCAGTTGGATCTAGATTGAGGCCGAGACATTGTGCAAGCGCGACGGTGTCTGCCAGCATGACCCATTTGAACGGCGTGTCTGCCACGTGCTTGTTGGTAGGCCGACGCTGGATCATGAGAAGCATCGTCTGCACGACGGCAAGTGACGGGGTGTGAAACTGAGAGAGAGCTGCCATCCATGCCAGCTTGAAAAGGCGATCTGCTGAAGGTAGCGTATCGACGTCTACGCAGAGCTTGTCGTCAAAGACACAAAACGGCAAAGCATGTCCGTATATAGCCGCCAAGAGGCAAGTCGGCAATGCTGATGGTTCGCTGTCAATACCTTGGGTAGTGTGTTCTCTAGAGAGGATTGGGAAATATGGCTGAACATATCTCCAAAACCTGGAGTGTCATTCGTCAGAAATGTTCGAAATCATGACAATGGGGTGTAAACTTCTGCCTTACAGACTAATCAGCCTCTTGCCGACTTCATCAGGAACCATATTCGCAACATCGGATCGAAGGTCTGATTCACTGCCGGTAAGACCTCCAGGCTGTGCCTTCCTTGCCAGCGAGTTACTTTGAAACATGAACTGGGTAGGGACTCCATCGTCCAAGCCCATATTTCTGATGTGAAGCTGCTGAAAGGCGCACTCATTCTTCTCGTCAAAACGATAGAGATGAAGCAGGTATGGGTCCGATTCGCCGCTAAGTCCGATTACCTGGGCGTTATGGCCAGGGGTTGCATCTAATGATGACAGCAACGGTGCAAGTTCTTGCTGTGAAATGGCTGGGTGATCCTCGGGATGTGGTGAAATCGGACTGGTTGAGTTGGCCGCATCTTTTCTCAAGTTCTCTTCGTTCCCGGGCGAACCCGTTTCAGAAAAAGGAGATCTCATGTCGGTGTCGGAAGGAGTCCGACTTTGCTGATTCGGAACGATGACATCGCTAGAATCGCTTAGACGCCGTTCAGAGGTCCGTCTTCTTTTATTCGGTTCCCCAATGAAGGTACAGTCTTTGCCCTGCCGTCTGCACAGCTCGCAAGGCGGCTGATCGTGTAACAAGCAGGCGGCGCGCTTGTAGCGGCAGAAGTCGCATGGATGGCTGTTACGATGGCTAGACTTTCTGGTCCGGTTACGATTGGGACTTTCCATGGTACTTTGCCAAAGAAAAAGATGGAAGAAGTTTGTTGTCGCGCATCATGTTCCCCGCGTCTCCATAATCATGTTGGCCGGGGTCTATAATTGTCTACGCACTCTGATAAGGAGACGATGGCCGATTGGTCAATTAGAGTAATCCTCCAGTCAACACTACAACCCAAGCAAACCCCCGGTATGGACTCGTTCGGCGGTTGGGTTTTCCTTCGATGCAAGTCGAGATATATACATTTCTCCCGCGGGGAACTCAAATCCAGTCTTGCCCCCTTGCTTTGCGTCCGTCACCAGAACTTTTGTACACGCCGCTTTTTGCCGTCCGGCCTCCCATCCTAACCAGTCCCACCAAGTGATGCACTCCAGCTAAAACGCCATCAACTACCTGCACATCTTCGCCAACAGCCGCCTCCACAGCACCCTTGAGTGGCGTCATACCCGCGCAGCCGAGCAGCAGCACATCGGCTCCTTTCTCCTCGACCAAGCGCTTTCCGACGTTGGCCATGATGTCCATCACCTCATCCTGACTTTTCTCGTGGAGGTCCAGCACCCCCAGCTTGCAGGAGATGACACCGGCGCAGGAGGTCGAGAATCCATAGTGGTGAATGCTGTCTTCGTGCAACACCCGTGACCGCTCGCTCACTGCGATAAGCCCGAACCGCCCGCCGAGCGTCCGGGCTGCGAAGAGCGACGCTTCCATGATGCCGATGACAGGCTGGCGTGGGAGCTCCTCGCGAAGCATGCGGATGAGGGCGTGGTCGGAGTAGCAGGCCACCAGGATGGCGTCGTGTGTGGCTGCAAGAGGGAGTACAGCTCGTGCGGCGGCAGCGGCCGACATGACGTTGTCGAAGCTACCTTCAATTGCCGATGGCGCAGGTCTCGGTGCAGTGAAGCCTGTGACGATCACATCGGGGGGCAGCTGGCTCTCAACCATGGCGACACAGGCGTCGGTCATTGCTCGTGTGCTGTTGGGGTTGATCAGAAGAATGCTGATCTTCTTGTTCTTTTCCGTAGCGGTTTCACTGGTGCCATTTGCCGGAGCATGTCCGTTGACTGACAGCTTGGGAGGCTCTACAACGCCCGTCTGTTCCGTGATGCGCCCATAATGCTCTACACGTCGGTGTCTGGCAAAGTCAAAGGTGCGCTCTTTACCCGGTTGACATTCATCAAGGTTGATTTCCGCGTAGACAACCTCATCCTCCGTTGTGGATGCCTCGGCGATGAGTTCACCCTCCGGCCCTGTGATGCAGCTGCCGCCTATGAGGTCATACTTTCCATCGTCAAGACCGCACCTTGCTGCGCTGATACTGAAGCATGCATTCGTGTAGCTGTGGGCTTGCATGACCAGCTTGTGGTGGAACACGGCCTTCTTGCGCGCCTCGTCAGGATCCATGTTGGCGCTTGATCCCCAGAGGTGAGGCGCGAAGCCTGCCGTATTATATCCGCAGAGCACGACCTCAACACCTTGCAGGCCAAGAACGCGCCAGCTCTCAGCCCAACGTCTGTCGTTGCAGATCATCATGCCGAAGATGGGTTCTCCTCGTTTTGAGGTCGATTCAACGAGGCCGGGCACCCGGAACGCATTGAATCCCAGATCACCGGGCTTGAAGTACCGTTTCTCCAATTGGTTGGTGGCATTTGGGTCTGCGAACGGCTCAAAGTCGCCAGGGAGGTGAATCTTGCGGTACTTGGAGATGATTGAGCCGCTCTTGGCGTGGTAGTAGATGCAAGAGTTGAATGTTTCGCCGTCATCGGTCTTTTCGGCAAAGCCAGCCGATACGTCAACCCCAAGTTCTTTGGCCCTGTCAAATAGGGGTTTAGTTTGAGGCTGCGTAGCTATGTCGCCGTGTTCAAAGAAGGAGTCAAGCTCCACCGGGTCATTTATGAGATGTCGAGGAAAGAAGGTTGTGAAGGCAGCTTCAGGAAAAAGAACGAGCTGTGCTCCTTTGGTTGCGGCGCCTTCAAGAAGTGCTATCATCCGGTTCAGCGTATTAGTCCGAGAGTCGCCATAGTGCGTCGAGCCCATCTGGGCTGCCGCCACTCGAAGAACCCTTGATCCCATTGTTGTCGTTGGTCGCTGGCCCTTCCAAACTTTCGTCTGTACGGATATCTTTACTTGAGAATAAACTAGTCACTGTTAGAGGCCCGGACGAGACGTTTCGTGAAAATGATGTCTTTTTGCGTCCAGCGTTAATACTAAAAAAGCTACCCCTCACCCACGGGCTGACTGCCTGTATCCTCCGGTCTATCTCCTGTAGGCTCCATTCCAATCGCCGTCGGGCGATAGGGCGGGTGATAGGGGCCACTCGCCAATCGCGTCTTGTAGCAACTTGCCTATCCTTATCTATGCCTGGCCTATCTTCAGAGCTTCGTTATCCGCAATCACGCGCATAAACGCAGCGAAGGGTCGAACAGTTATGAAAAATGACTTGAAGCTGACGCTCATGAATTGAGGGGATGAGAGAGTGAACATAATTCGAGCCTTAGGAAATCTCATCGCAACGGAATCGCGGAAGTGCATCGTCATACTCATCCCCTACCCGATCAATGGTGGCATTCCAAAATGAAGGTCGACCTTATCATTGAGAACGCAACGGTGGTGAGTTTCTATGGCGGCTTGAAAGGCCATACACATATCTGACGCCTGACGCATCACTAGGTTACCGCATCCGACGTTCATCCTCGTCAAGACATTGTCGTGCGAGATGGAAAGATCCTTGCGGTTGGCCAAAACTTAGGCTCTCTCTTTTCGGCCGAAAAGGTTATCGATGCTCAGGATGGGTTCGTCATGCCTGGCGGCGTAGACTCACACGTGCATCTCGACCAGGTAAGACCGAGGCGTTGCACCTCTGCCGACATGTTCTCTAATACATGTCTAGGACAACTCTCCGACCGGAGATAACTTTGAAAGCGGTACGAGGTCGGCGATTGCTGGTGGAACAACGACCATTATTGCCTTCGCGACCCAGGAGCGCTATCATCAGTCCCTGCGTCCCGTTGTCGAGGACTACCACTCACGTTCAAGGGGCAAATCCTATTGCGACTATGGCTTCCACATCATTCTCACTAACCCTACACCGACCATTCTGCGCGACGAGCTTCCGTTCTTCGTGAGCGAGGGCATCACCTCCGTAAAGTTGTACATGACCTACGAGCCACTGCAGCTGAAGGATGGAGAAATCCTAGACGTCATGATGGCGACGCGTAACTTGGGGATGACTACAATGGTGCATGCTGAGAACAGCGACATGATCTCTTGGATCACAGCGCGTCTTGCGGAGCAGCAGCTTACCGCGCCCTACTATCATGCCATCAGTCGCCCTAACATCGCTGAGGACGAGGCAACTTACCGCATCATTGCCTTGGCTGAGCTTTCCGACATCCCTATACTCATCGTTCACATGTCTTCCAAGACCGCTGCCTCCCATGTTAGAAGCGCTCAAACAAGGCTCCTCCCAATTCACGCGGAAACCTGTCCACATTATCTCTATCTCACAGCAGACACATTGCGCCCATCTCACCCAACAGATAGCTTCTCCGGCGCAAAACACATCTGTAGTCCACCACTCAGAGAAGATCGCATGGACCTGGAAGCCATGTGGACGGGTATCATCAACGGGACGTTCACGACGTTCAGTTCGGATCATGCACCCAGTAAATACGATCATCCTTGTGGAAAGAAGGCGGGATTGGACAAAGCTGGGACAATGCGATACGACAAGGTCCCAAACGGTTTGCCAGGAGTAGAAACACGGATGCCGCTTCTTTTTGAAGGCGGTGTGCTATCTGGAAAAGTAACGCCTCAGAAGTTCGTTGAAGTCACAGCGACCAATCCTGCCAAACTCTACGGCCTGGGGGAAACCAAGGGCGCCATCGCCGCGGGCTATGATGCCGACTTCGTCATATGGTATCCGACAGCTGAGCAAGCTGCTGCTCATGAGGGAGCTGACGCCGCCAAGATGGAACCCTTCGTGCTAGAAAACTCCATGTTGCACCATGATATCGATTACTCGCCTTTTGAAGGAATGGAGTTCAACAACTGGCCGCGTTACACGATCCTGAGAGGCAAACTAGTGTGGGATCGAGACAACGGGGGTATTGTTAGTGAAATGGGATTTGGGCAGTTCTTGCGCCGTGGGAAGAGCACATTGAGCAAGCCAAGGAACCGTTGGGTGAACGAGTTCCAGCCCATGCCAGAGATGAAGAGCCCTAGCGTGGCATATCCGTAGTCATCGTCGACATTTTCCACAATTGTTTCCATCAATCTATCAAATTCTCCTGAACACGTACGCAGTCAAAGCAAAGGAGTCCGAAGAACGGTGAATAGTGCAACCGAAAGGGGTCATAGGGATTGATTTATGGATTAGTGGCCATGAAAAGTACAAGCTACTAGCAGAACCGCACTTGCATATTGTGTTCCTTGGATCTGTTTTTGTTCAACATTTATTTTCTTCCCTTATGGGGGCATGAGGTGTAGCTCTGACAAACTGGGTTGACGGGAATGAGCGTGAGATTTCCTCAGTACATCAAAGTCAGAGCCACTCTATTAACATCACGATGTGGAATCTATTTGCGGTAATAAAACGGCCATTTCTTTCTCTAGAACGCCCAAAGCCACCCCCAGCTCCCGCCATTGATCTAAGTGATGACGTGCTTATGGGTCTACGTAGTGGGACATGTATGTGTTGGTGTCAACCACTATCGCGGTCGTGTTTGGTACCATATGAAAGTCCCACCTGCATCATGAAACAAACCAAAGGAGAAAAACACCCCCCTCCCTTGGTGTTTTGATCCTCGTCTCATGTTACCCTTTCAATAATTTAGCATTCAGAGTGACGAAGGAGACGGCCAAGGGCGTAGCGATAATACTCATAACAGACGAAGGTAGCGCGAGGAGGAAAGCATAGGACGGGGGAGAAGGTAAGTGAGTTTCTCCTATTCTGCGTCACCCGCATGACTGACAAGTTACCTCGGTGTCCAGTCTCTTCGCCGCGGAGGCCTCGATTCCTGAAGGAGCCACCATTCAGGGATTCGAGCTCGTTAATCCTGCTCCCATCCAATTGACTACATGCATGGTGTAAACACAAAATGCAAGGCAATGATTGCGACATAGCGGGGTTACTGCCCATTTAGATTTCTCAACCGCGAAGTCCAAAAGACTGAGTGCGACAACGCCCGATGTTCAGAAATACCTACAAGAAGTTTAACATCTTTGGTTTCAGGTGAGCATAAACAGTTCGCGCTTCTTTGCAGTCCCTATGGCAGATTCGATCCAGCGGCTGCTGGGCCACCCAACGACAATGCTCAATTATTCCGTAACCCTAGCTCTTATTCTTTTTGTCGGGTACCTTTTGCAAAACGAGGTCGTTCGATATCGAAGCAGGATCAGGAATCTTGCTGGTCCTCGTGGATGGCCAATTGTTGGCAACCTATTCCAAGTATTAATAAGATCCTATCTGTGGGAGGTTCGTAACTGACTCAGTAACAGCATCCATATCAGGTGCCGGCAGAGACATATCGACAATGGGCGAAAAAATACGGACCTGTGTTTCAGATCCAACTCGGAAATACTACATGTGTCGTCGTCAACTCCGTGGAATCAGCGAAGCATCTTTTCCTCGGCCAGCGCCACGGGACGAACTCTCGACCAACATTTTTTGTCTTTCACCAAAAGGTCAGCAGAGCCGTTACAAGCATCGGTACCAGCCCTTGGGATGAGTCTTGCAAGAAACGTCGCAAACTCGCGGCTGGCGCGTTAAATCGCCCACGAGTAGAGAGCTATGCACCCATACTGAACCTCGAGGCGCGAGAATTCCTGAAAGATCTATATTCTGTCTGTTGCAACGGCTCGGTGGACATCGATTTTCGCCCCGCTGTGCGGCGGTTTGCCCTTAACCTCAGTCTGACGTTGAATTACGGCACCCGAGTCTCAAATATCGAGTCTCTTGCAGATGATCAGCTGCTTGCAGAGATTATATATGTTGAGTCAGAAACCTCAAAATTTCGCGATACGGGCAGGGACTATGCCAACTACATTCCTTTACTCCGGTACTGGGAACCAATCGCTCACTCACTCGGTTTGGGCTCGACGCCCAAAGATCACGCTGCGGACATTGGCCGTCGAAGGCTGGAATACAACGATGTGCTCTTGAGTCGACTGAGAGACGAAGTTCTACTAGGGGAGAATAAACCATGCATTCAGAGCGGAGTTCTAAAGGACCCCGAATCTGTAACTCTTACTCGGGAAGAGTTGATTAGTGTCAGCTTGAGTATGATGGCAGTGAGTTTTCTACTTCGAATCGAGGCTGATATGTAGAAACCCATGTCTGATTCATCCTAACTTTGTTACCCAGGGAGCCGACTCAAATCAGCCAACTCTGGCCTGGGGTATCCTTCTCCTGGCACATCGCCCTGATATTCAAGAGAAAGCATATGCAGCCATCAAGAATGCCAATGTTCTAGATCAGCCCTCAAATACCTACGCTTCTACCAAGGTCGATTATGTGGACGCACTGGCCAAGGAGATTTCAAGATATTTTGTTGTCCTGAGGTTGGCTCTACCCAAGGCGACTTTCACAGATGTATCCTGGGATGCTGCTACCATCCCTGCCAATACCTTGGTTTTCTTAAATAGCTGGGCTTGTAACAGAGGTAAGTCATAAATGTGGTCTCTTCTCAATGTGCTTCAGCTAAAGTGAAGTAGACCCAGAACTCTTCAGAGAACCAGAGATCTTCGCACCCGAGCGATGGCTTCCAGGGGCACCTGATCAGTACGCGCACCAGTTCGCCTTTGGTATTGGAGGTCGGATGTGCGTTGCTTCTCACCTGGCACACAATGCATTATACACGGTCTTTTTGCACTTGATCGCACGCTTCCGAATCCTTCCAGCAGACGGCAAAGATTCCAAGGAGATAGACCCACTGAACGGATTGAAAGGAGTGACATTTGTTGCCACGCCAAGGGGTTTCCAAGCAAGATTTATACCAAGAGAGGAATCAGGCTTAGAGACATGGCTTAATGACCCTAATGCTAGCTTTTGACTATGAATTCTATCTGTAACTAAGTATAAAATAATAAGGTAGGTACGTAATAGAAACGCAGGGAGAACCTTAACATCGTTGTTTTACGAATTTTTCTTTCTTTTTCTTTTGTCGCTTTCCGAGTTTTTATATCTTTTATCACTTCTGCCTTAGCTTTTTTTACCGCCCCTAGTGCTTCGGTTGTATTCGTTGGACCGTCCGAATACTATAGGTTCATAGCGTTGAATGGTTTGACAACGAGGACCAGGTCTTAAACCTATCCACAAGGCAAACAAGGAAAATTGAAAACCACATCATGGACAAGTCGTGTCACTGGGTCGCCAGTCCGACCGCTGCATGCTGCCGACTTCCCCGATAAGAAAGTCAAAACATAAGCCGGATGCTAAACTGCCCAGTCAGACTACGTGATGTAGGAACTGCGGAGGTCAGACCGCATGAGCCCGCATTCAGCAGCCACTCGCAAGTGGTCCGTGAGGCAGAACGGGCGACCTAGATGCGGGATGTCGCAATAGCTCGGGTGGGGTCATTGACTACCCCGCCAGATGACATTTAAGGCTCCTGCTGCACTTCTGGCTTCTTTGTTCCCTTTGATCTACAGCTCAAGTCTTTACATTCCATCTTCTTCTTATTGATCATACGAATCCGAAGAGAAAAGCTTGGATCTGAAATGGCATCTGCAAACCTCAATGCCGCTGACCTCTTCAGCGTTAAGGGCCTCGTTGCCGTTGTAACCGGTGGGGGTACTGGTACGTAATGCTTAATTATAGGGAAAGCAGCACCTACAGTTGTCGAGCGGCCTCACTAACCCAAAGACAAGGTATCGGCCTTATGATTGCCCAGGGTCTTGAAGCAAACGGTGCAATTGTATACATAATTGGTCGTCGGAAGGAAATCTTGGAAAAAGCAGCTAGCACCGCCGTATGTTGAAAGTCTGAAGCAGCTCATCACCACCTTCTCTCTTTTGGAAAACCAACGACTGATTTCTACCTCCTCATTTCAGAAGCACGGCAATATTCGCATTATTCAAGGCGACATCACCCACAAGGCCGATCTTGAGCAAGCCGTCGCTGAGATCAAACAGGCTCATGGATATGTCAACGTTGTTATCGCCAACTCTGGAATATCAGGCCCAGCTCTGAAGGGCCTTCCCCCGAACCCAACTGTCGCTCAATACCGCGACTTCGTGTTTGGTTGGGACCAGAAAGACTTCACGGAGACTTTCGCTGTTAACACCACTGGTGTATTCTTCACCGTAGCGGCATTCCTCGAACTACTTGATGAAGGTAACAGGCGCGGCAATTTTAAGCAAAGGAGTCAAGTGATTGCAACAAGCAGCATTGGCGCCTACAACCGCCAACCAATGGGATTCGCCTACGGAGCATCGAAGGCAGCCGTAGTACACATGTTCAAGCAATTGTAGGAACCGACTTCTCGATCATTCTGCTCAGACTCAATACTAACGTCCACGAAGAAGTACGGTCTTGGTGCCATTCAATATTCGCGCAAATGTGATTGCGCCAGGATGTAAGTTAAGTTCCGATGTACTATCGCTCCCCCGATACACTTACCGTCCGTGAACATCAATGTTTCGGGGAATGGTCCACACTTACTGATCGTGTCAGTTTACCCGAGTGAGATGACTGCAGGTACTGTGGAGCAGCACAAGGATGGTTGGCCAAAATCCGTTATCCCGGAGGAAAGGGCTGGGGACTTGGAGGATATGGCTGGTGCTGCACTGTTCCTGGTCAGTAGAGCTGGCGCCTACACCAATGGCAATGTGCTTGTTACGGATGGTGGAAGACTTGCAGTGGTACCATCAAGCTACTAAAGTCTCAAGAGCCGAATTCTGCGACACTTGACAGCACTTTGAAATCTTTTGCTTTATCACACAGTCAATTGAAGGTATGAATGTTTTAACGCCTAGTTGAGGTGTCACAGGGAAATGACCTCTTGTTTCCCGGACTGGGCTTTTGTATTGGCAACTCTTCAAAAAGCTGTCCCTGTTCGTCGTACTCGTGTCGCTCGAAAAATTCACCCTAAGCGAGACCGAAGGGAAGTCACGCTACTGATGTGTTAGAACTGCGGAGAATAGAGCGGGACGCACCGCCGATCCTGATTCCACTCGGTCCAGGGTGATGTCACCTAGCACAGGTAGGGATTGAGCCTATAGGAGAGATGCAACTAAACAGAAGTAATTGCCACAGTTGCCGCCAGGGGGTGTGTCTGACTACCCATTCGGATTCTCCCCATCATTTCTCACCTCTGACAATACTGCCCGGCTCGGGACTGGATACCTTGCTGGGAGGGTTATGTGCCATATGTTCCCCTAGTCGTCTGGTAGAAAACACACTCGGCTTAACCTGTACCGACATCGTACAAACCTTACAGTTCAGTAGATGGTATGAGCTATAGGTTAGTACATGGTTTCAGAGTGCCGAAGCGTCCAATGAGGGAGGACCCGGCATCAGTTACAGCTTTCGATGATGCGCACTCCCCCCGTTTGTTAATAGTGGATATGTCATAGTTGGTGTCGTGTGTCTTATTCTGGGTGATTTACACTAGTCGTGCACAATCAATTGGGTAACAAATGATGGTGCCTCGGTTGCTCCTCTGCAAATCTAGGCATCATAGCGTCGGTCATTTCGCCGGCGTTTGGGGTCTGGATGGGACCACAGAAGTGTGGGCAACTTATCCATGCTCTACCTGAAACCATGTCCTCGATTTGCAATGCACATTGAGTAAATCCTCTTAATAATCGTTGGCACCCTTACGCACCTAAGATACACTGTTTCCATCTTTACTTTAATCTACAAGATACTTAGATGAGATATTCACCATGCTGAGCCTTCTATCAATAGCAGTTTTGGCGCTACCGGCGCTTCTGCTCTATCTCTACTCAGCACTGAGTTACCGTAGATTCAAGCAATATGCCCATTTTCCTCAACTGAAGCCTTCATTGGTATGGGGTCATCTTAAGGCGATCAACGATTTCCACAAAAGGCGTAGAGAGAAGAATGCCCAGATGGGTTAGTTGATTCAACAATGCACTGATAGTTGGGCGCCATCAATTAACCTGACATAGATCCAACGATGGGAGACATGGCCGAGTCAATCGGAAACCCTCCAACCATGCTCTTGGATATCCGTCCAGTCAGCCGCCCATTGCTCCTTATCCGAACTCATGAGGTTGCGGAGCAAGTATCGAGACAGTCGAAAATGTGGCCTTACAGTACGCCCAAGTCCGACACAATACTGTATCTGACTCCACTGCTGGGTGAAAGGTCCATTGTTATGTCCCAGGTAATGAAATTAATCTTCGTTAAAATGTCAAAGCTCTCTTTTCAGACACTTATGAGTAATCCGGCTTAGGGTTCAGAATGGAAAGATATGAGAAAGCATTTCAACCCAGGGTTTGCCCCCCAGCACCTCATGAGCTTGATGCCGGTAATTCTGGACAAGACACAAGCGTTCCTTTCGAAATTAGATACACTTGCCGACACAAGGGAGGTATTTGAACTAGAGCCTCTGTGCACGAACCTCACATTCGACATTATTGGTTCGTTCACGTAATTCGTTTATTTCTTCAAGCTCAACTGCTCATTTGCTTTCTCTAGGTGCTGTGACCATGGATGCCGATCTCGGTGCTCAACTCCCAGGAGAGCTACAGGGTGACTTTATCAGAAACTACAAAGAGTTTCTTTTATCATATAGGGAAAGGACGGGTATCTTTCAGTGGTGGGAAGATCCCAAAAAGAATCGTAGACGGAAGAGACTCTCCAAGGCTGTCAATGCCTTCTTGGAAGATCTCATTCGGCGCAAGTTCGATGACGTTAAACACAACGAAGGCGTGCCGAGTCGTAGTATCTTGGCGCTAAGTTTGAAGGATACTGAAGTATTGACTCAGGGCATCATCAACGACACAAGAGACCAGCTGAAAACCTTCATGTTTGCAGGTCATGATACCACTAGCATTCTTCTCCAGTGGGCTTTCTATGAGCTGTCGCGGACTCCACGTGCGATGAAAGCTCTCAGAGCCGAGCTGCAAAGTCTTTTTGGCCAAGATCTGAGCCCCGAGTCAATCCGTGAAACCTTGCTTATAAGAGGCGAAGAAATTACACAAAAAATGATATACACTTCGGCAGTCATCAAGGAAACTCTGCGCCTGTATCCGCCTGCTGGCTCCGCGCGTCTTTGCCCCCCTGGCGCGAATTTCAACCTTCAATTACCAGACAGTACCAGCTTATGCGTTGATGGAATGGTTTTGTATAATTGTGCCACCTTGATCCAGCGAGATCCCGAGATCTACGGAAGCACTAAGGATGACTTCGTTCCAGAGCGATGGCTTGGTAACACGGATACATCAATGGCAACTAATGAAGAGGGACAGGAAGGCATCAGCAAAGCCGGAGAGAGTGAGATTCCTGCTGCTGCATGGCGGCCATTCGAAAGAGGACCCAGAAACTGTATCGGACAAGAGCTAGCCAACATCGAGGCGAGGGTAATCTTGGCCAGTGTGGTCGGTAAGTATGTCTTTCAGAAAGTTGGTTTGGGAGAGGCAACTCTGGACGAGAAGGGCAATCCAATCATCAACGAAAAGGGGCAATACAGGTCCGACACGCAACTCTACAACGTAAGTCCACCGTCAACTTCTCGAGCCATTGCCCGGTCATTTTTAACTCGAAAAAATAGGCTAGGCAAATCACTGCACGCCCCGTCGACAACATGATGGTCCGTGTAAGTCTAGAGGCTGCATACAAAGACTGAAAACCTTACTTAGGAGCCAAACTCTTGGATTCTCAATAGGTTGTGAATCTTGAACATATCAAAATAGTGTTATGCGAAAGTTCCATTGGACAGTGACAACTCTCCAGATCCGAGCATGTTTGGGTAACATGCTATGACATAGTTATGCCGCTCGGCCATCTGCTGTTTCAATAATTCCTCGTCACAATGATATGCTTTATTTCGTTGCCCTGCTGGATGCCCTGCTTGACCAATAGCCCCTGACGGCCTTCTGGCAGGACGGGTTATGTTCTTAGAAATATCCCACCGAATGCGAGCTGGCGGCGTTATAAGAAGATCCACAGTTGTCACCGGGCTACTCGAGAACGCCTATTGAGCCAGGGACTTTTCTGAACGCGACCTGTGCCGTGGACTTCCAATGTGCAGCGATTTCATGATAAGTTTCATCCGCCCCCAGACCTCGAATTGAAAACCATAAGTCTTGCTCGAAGTGCGACAAACCTTCACAGACGAAACGTCGGCAATATCCTACTTTAAGGAGTTTGCAACTGGTAGAACCCAGGTAAATCCTGCTCATAACATTTCAAACGTCCAGTTTCAAGGTTTTAGAACAATTTTCGGTGCTAGGTCAAACGTTCTGGGCATGGATCAAGGCTAGGAACCTGTAGTGTGGGACACTGCTTGGAGAACGGCTGTAGCATCGTCACTTGGCTTCTGATTTCAACTTACGGCAGGAATATTCTCGGGTGGTCTCCGACCGGCACAACAAGACCAGACCCTTGAACAAGTTTGTATCCCAGATTAGGGGCAGATGGCTTAGTACTAGAGATGTCTTCAAGGGCTGACAGAGCTAGATTGCCAGTATTTATAGATATATTGTCCCTTTACATCATCGAGCAAGTTTGCATCTTGGCAGTCACTGCCGCCAATGATCGTGGTGCTTACAAAAAGAAGCGGGAAAACCCTCAGGGCTAGGGGAGCGATCATTCGGAGGACATGCATTTGGTTGATTGAGGTGCGGTATGTCGAGAGGTAAGATGTGATGACAGATGTGAAAGGCAAAGCAAGTGATGGAAGTAGCGATAATGAGTACGTGCTGCCGCCTGCTTTTGGAGACGTAAGCAAGAAGGGTCTTGATGACGAAGACGGGGGGGGTTTGAAATGTCCAGTTTTCGCTCGTTTCACCAATTTAAACATAAAAAGTATGGAGTTCATTTTGCAGATTGAGTGGGCAATGCCTTCGTTCAGAAAGCCACACAGTCTACATAAACTCAAAACATGTGGCATGTCCTTCGCTGTCATAAGGTTCATCTTCTATTGTCTCAAGTCCTTGCCAATGTAAGGACACTCCGCATTCCCCATTAATTAAGTAGCAAAGATTCATTTAGCCGTGATCTCGCTTGGTAGTGGCGCGTTTTATTGGCCTTCGAAGTCGATGATCCCATTCATGCGCGCTGTAGCTAACCGGTAAGATATGAGTCGTGGGCTCAGCCGCCCACTCTACCCTGATATGCGCATAATCCGATTCTTTAACAACATCTACAACTCATCGGAATATCCGGTGGGATTTTTACACCGCGGACTGATCTTTCACAGTCACTGACCATGTTATTTTTGACTGGCCGGCGGGTCTCGGCACCTTTGGGTCATCCCAACTTTGCGCCCGTACCCACTTCGACCACCGGGCCGGTGGACTTTGCCTCGGTACGACGGGCCCGCGCATCCCGATCGGTAGCCTAGAAGTCAGACTCAGGGGGAGGGAGGTTCCAATCCGGTTTGATTGACCTCAAGATGACCGGTAGGCTAAGAAGTATACCTAGTGTAATGCTAAGTAAAACAACCTTCACCCGGTGTGATCACAACTTTCCAGGAAGTTTGATTTCCTGATCACGAACTTAAGAGGATGATGCATGTTGGGAGGACTCGGTACAGCTGCCAGAAATTGTCTTCCTAGGCGCCACATCAAATGGTGCCACCTCGGTTATAGATCAAGAGCACACCATACGAAGCACCTCTGCTTCACAATTTTGAAAAAAGAATTGCCTTCTATAAGAGTACCTATCTGGAAACCAAATTTCATACCCTTCTCTCTAATCCCAGGATTTAACATTCTGAATACCAAGCGTTGCACCTGCTGGCAAGGTACACCATCCATTTAAGCCATTGGGAGGCTGGTACAGCCCGCTGGTACCGTCGTCGTATGTAACCCTTATGGTCGACGTGTAACGTTTGTGGTTTCCGTCAAAATAAGCCCAACCGTCATCCTGTATCACCGCATTGCCGGTTTGGACGTTCCAGCTCCAGTGCCCATCACCGCTGTTGTAGTAGCGCCAATCAAGACCGCCGGCGACATCAAGTACGTTTTTAGCTCGGTATGACTGGCACGGATCTGCAAGTGCTGGGGCTACCAGGAGGGCAGCAGTAACAGAGATAAACAAACTCTTCATAGTTACTGTTTATCACGTATTAGAAGATTATAAGGGTTTGAATTAAGACTGGTAGTGAGGGTTCTAAGTGTACTCACCTAAGGATAAGTCGAAGGGTAGTGAGTCAAATTGTATAGATGTCTTAGTCTTCTGCAGTTGACGATATGATTGTTAGAGGCAAACCCAAGTCTAAAGGAAACCACTAAGACTTATACTGCGCGTTCGAGGGCGAAGAATTCCTACCGGCTGTCTCGGCCTCTCAACCGCACCGTCTACTTACAATCAATTTAGCTATGACCTAGCACTTTGGAAGTAATTCATATTATATTTAGATTAATTGCGTTAGTTCACCTTGATGTAACAACTATTTCAGAAATGGCAATTAGAGGTGACGTTTGCCTCGTATAGCCACTTACGCAGCATACTAGTCATCTATCATGGTCAGCGAGGTTGACCCTGATATTTGCCGCGGCCTCCGAATGAACTTTTGGAAGGTGAATATATGGGGTTAATGTCGCCGCAGTGGGACCGCACTTGACCCGCACTTGGCTTTACACTCAAACGGCTTCTGAAGTCCACAAGACCAGTTTGAATCATCTGGACATGCGTCCCAGCAGACAGTCATCGATGAAGTAGAAAGGAGACGCCGAAACCACACAGAAGCCTTTGAACATCGAGGCATGAAGTTGGTAGACTCGGCGTACTGACAGGCGTGTTGTTGGTTGCTTTAATGGCGTAATTGATATAATTTCATTTTCTTAAAACTGACTGGCGATTGATCCCGTAACCCCTTACAGTAAAACGAGACTTTTCACGTGTGGCAGGTGGTTGGAGCATGTAGTCACTTGCGTTTACATGTTTACTACGATGCTCCGACCATACCGGCAGCTATTGCAAGGCACATCTTGACTCATGTCAGCTCGACCCATCCGGCCTTCCGGTGTCCGCAATATCGAAGCCGAAGCTCATTGGACAGCAGACATGGAATAGCATAACTTCGAACTAGTAGCTAGGCAGTACACTTATTGAAAAAGAAAATAACACGGTTGAACAACAAGACAAGCGTCCGAGGCTAAGAGAAAAGAACTATATAAGCTGATCGGACAGTCATGAACAAACCGTTGTTTCAGTCATATCGTTATCTTTAGTTGCTCAGGCTACTCTACACACCTGCGTCTTGAAATTCTTACAAAAGTGAGTGTGATTCTTTTATAGTTAGTATCTGAGGACTTAACTCACTGACTGAAGGTATCTAACAGTATAACGATGGTTAACTTGTCTCTCCTCGTTACGGCTACTTTAGCAGTCAGTGCTGAGGCTGTCTCATACACGTGGACGAAATGCCTCAATGTCGACAAATGCCTCAGCGTTGGTGCCCCTGGTGACCCTACCGGTCAAAAGGGCAAAGTTTTCAGGGGAAAGGCAGGGGCGGCGTCTTTTTGGTATCCGGGGACTTATCTTTTTCCCTATTCGGCGACTACTGGTTTCACCTACGACCAAGGGGATGGCTACTGGTACTCGCATGATGCAGATGGACTTTACATTTCGCCTCAAGGATACGTCAACTTCGC
This sequence comes from Colletotrichum spaethianum, assembly GCF_022836535.1. Classification (NCBI taxonomy): domain Eukaryota; kingdom Fungi; phylum Ascomycota; class Sordariomycetes; order Glomerellales; family Glomerellaceae; genus Colletotrichum; species Colletotrichum spaethianum. The sequence continues at coordinate 155,319 of NW_026054780.1, read as the reverse complement.
CCACGATTACAACAAAATTGGCATCAACAGCAAGGACCAAGACATCGGCTCAACCTACTGGGTTCATGGAGGAGCTCCATGCTGCCTGCCGGACGAGGTCGGGGTTAACATTTATGACGTCGTCGCATACCAGCATTCCGCTTGAAAGGGACTCAGCCATGCAATGATAGCCAAAGCAACAGTTATAGCCTTGATAGCTGTAATATCCTCAAATGTATAGAGAGAAGAAATCTTAGAAAGGGCTTTTCTTTACGATTTTTCAACCAGCATTTTGAATGCAACTAATTGTCAGAAGCCATCGTGAGCCCGAAATTGGATGGACTGTTTGAAATCCGAATGAGTAGGGGGTTTTTCCAAAAATTGTCTCCATATGAGGCACAATGCAGATACGAAGATAGCGGTACGGTTGGATTAGCTGTATGATCTCACATAGATGAAGTCAAATTCTGAAAGCGAGGGTAATGTTTGTTCAATTGCAAACGTCGAGTCAAAATCACTCATTTCAGTCCGACTTCTTTGTCGATAGTCGCAGCAGAATAGTTACACAACAGAGAGAGTTTCCCACGGGTTCATCATGTCTGCCGTCTGAAGTTTGACTGCTTCGCCATGCATAAATCCATGGACACATGCACCGCCTACTAGGCGATGTCTATCAGATCCATATTTGCGGAAGATCAGTGGTACACGAGAACCAGGCACGATCCATATTGAGTCATCCTGTCTGAGAGATTCTGATCCAACCCCAATGTATCCTGCCGACGTGCTGAATATTCTCAAATAGATAGCGTGAGAAAACGCTGTATCATAGTGCTCTTTTGATGGACTTGAAGGTATATTTTTACTCACTTGTCGAAACTCGGTCAGGGTAGAGTCGTACTTGTTTCGTTCCTGTGCCGGCGTGCTTTCTGACAACGCTGTAAGTTTGATCCCAAGCCAGTGTAGGAAAGCGCGTCTGTAGCTCTCGTCAATTAGACACCGCGGTGGATCGCTGCCTGTATTTGTCAACAGAGAGCGCCAGACTATGTTCAGGCTTGCTTCATGGAAGCTAGAATGATGACCCTTCAGGATCCTTATCAGCTTCGGAAATGGCTTGCCTGCACTGATTTCGTGTTTGCTTTCCCCTACGAAGGAGATAGCGTCGAGCCTCCAGCCCCAATCTCAAGAATCCTAGATGACTCGTGAACAACTAGTTTTCGTGGTAGGCTGCCCGCAGCATTGAAACGTCTGTAACCTGTGACTCTTAACCCAAGAGACTTTTCGCATCGCCAGTCAGGAACCCAGGATGGCAAGTCGGGGCTACACTGAAAACTTTCCCCTTCGACGCAATAGAGCAGAAGAAAGTCATCACTGTCCTTGAGGATCTGAATGGCCGCTGAAACGTACGCCGATTCAACAGTACGGTTGCCGTAGACCGGTTGTAATCCTGGTTTGTCATGGACACTCTCTCCCAGTCCCACTAGCCCAAGCAAAGCATAAATCTTGTCGCGCGGATCGGTAGCTTTAAAGCGACGGCAACGGACCAATGATTTTTTGAGGGCCTCTGCATAGCCTTCTTCTCTACGCGAGAGTTTGTTTGCTTTAGTACCGTTGGCGTACTGTGGTGGCATGGTCCAGGAATTCGATCGTCAAGGCTCAACGTGCTAAAGTAGCTTGACCAAGAACTGGTGGTGAGAAATGGGAAAGTGCTTCAAGATGTCCCCATGAAGTGGCATGACTACCACAGAGTACAACCGCATTCTTGGCAAGAACGACTTCTTGGATGATCCAGACTCTTTGGAAGTAGGTCCGGCGGAACAGCTTCCTGATAGCATTCCAAGACGCGGGGTCGTAAAGCACGTTCTGTGCAGCAAGCCCTCCCCATACTCTCGCTATTTTGCTTTGGGTTATTCGGTGAGGGTTCACTTCGGCATGGTGGCTTGGTTCTATCGTAGGAAATAGGTTGATGAGATTTTTAGCCTCCCTTGTGTCGCTGTCCTCTTCGCCCAACCAGATCAGAACAGAATCGGCCGAGCTGTATATTGTCGACATGAGTCGTACTTGGCTTGACCGCTCTTCATCGTCTGTTTGGATAATTGAGATCGCATCAATCCAGAACTTCTTGCCTAAGAGCTCTGGTCTCTCTCTAATGCGCAATAAAGCTGCCTTCAAGTTTTCTGGGACAAGGATATCTTGTCCATTACATGTGATGGGAGTGGCTGGTCATCGGGTCTATTGACGCTGGCTGGGCCCCAAGTGTATGAAACGGCAAGGTACGGGACTAAGTCTTGATTCAAGCTCGTGACCTCCAGAATACAACTGACTTTGTTGGAATCACAGTCGTCTTGATGTTTGATCGAAATCAGTCGAGTATTTCTAGCGTTGAGAGGAAGAGCGGGGTAGACGGAGGATGGAGCTTGGGTGTGGATGTTTTTGACACTTCCACTTGCCGTGCTTGCCATTTCGCTCATCACATCGAAGCTCTAGCCTGTCGGTACGTTAATCATCTGAACTCATGGCAAGGCAACAGTATTCCTAATACTTATATGTCCAGTGTTGTGCCTCAACAAAGTACAAAATGAAGGCTTGCTTGAACCCCGCAATGAGACTTGAGCCTAGAACGCCATAAGGGATTGGGGTGAATTGAATTGCGGGTTGCTCAGCCTCAACTCTTTTCAATATTTCGCGCAAGCCCCCCAAACAATGACGCGCCTAATCCCTTTGTTGCCGCGCTTACTTATCTAGCTTACCCCCACTCCATTCAACCTCATCTGTCTCTGTTTCTACCTCATCATCCACAGCTATCGAGTTCATGCTCCCTCAAAACCTCTTCCCCGCATTACTCGCAGCGACTAAAATGGCTGCACCCATCAATCCTGTTTGCCGCTATAAGTTTACAATCCTTCCCAAGTACTTTGTGGACTATTACCAGGTCGCAGATAAGAGCCCTAATGGAAAAGCAACGACACAGCCGAACCTGGGGCTCCTTGATAAACCGTTTGGAGATGCAGCCAGTGAGGCAGATTCCACGCCATGGGAACGGTTCGCCACCCACGTCAACAGACTCAATGCTGAGAGTCCAGATGACGTTGCCTATAAGGTCCTATATCTTACGAGACACGGGTTAGGGTTTCACAACGTGCAAGCAGCCAAGGTTGGGACGGCTGAGTGGGATGTAAGTAGTTATTCTCTCACTGGTTTTCTATCACTGACAGGGGTACTGTTGTAGAGGTACTGGTCACGTCTCGACGGCGATGGAGTAGTTACATGGCTCGATGCCGCGCTTGTGGACACGGGTATCCATCAAGCGAAAGATCTGAGTGCATTCTGGGCTGATTCCACGACGACCGAGAAAGTTCCCTTCCCCGAGTCTTTCTACACCAGCCCGCTCCGTCGGTGTCTTGAAACCAGTAAGCTCGTGTTCGGCGGCTTGATCGAGGAGAAGGGCCAGGAGTTCCGACCGCTCATCAAAGAAGGACTGAGAGAGCGTATGACCGACCACACGTGCGATAAGAGGAGCCCAAAGAGATGGATTGAGAGCGCGTACCCTAAGTACATCATCGAACCAGGGTTTAGTGAAGAAGATCAGCTGTGGAAGGCCGACCGATTCGAGACCACTGAGGAGCATATTGCTAGAAAGCAGCAAGTTCTTGATGAGATTTTTTCAACGGATGCGAACCAATTTTTGTCATTGACAATTCACTCATATGCCATCTCGGCCATCTTGAGGGTTGGGGGCAGGAGGAGTTCAGGGTTAGGGAGGGATCGACGATTGCTTTGCTGGTTCGCGGAGAGAAATCTGATATCCCGTCAAGCTAGTTCTCAGAAGGAGTTTTCGGCTTCATTGCACTAAGCCCAGCCACGTTTTCTCAGTCATGCTATGTTTTCTAAGCTATGTTCTCTATACGAGCGGGTGCATATGTCTGATTTATTCTTAACAGCTTAGTGAATGATTCTTCTGTTGAATGCTGCACGTCATTAGCACCAGGAGCGTAGAAACAAACAAACGGTTATGGTACTCGTACAGTATCCCACGGCTGCCAAGCGAATGAACCACAGCTGAAGAACGAGATGCCTTAGCTCTCGATCAAGATCTCTCCCTCATTAGAATCGTAGGAGAGAAGTATGTTTACTCCTGAAAGTAGATGTTTGAAAACACCAGCAGATAGGAAGTCATGCCCAAAATGTTGTTCAACATCCTAAAAGGGGATCCCTGCTCGCCATATCACGGTCGGGCTCCGCCGCGACCGCTGTGATCTCCGCCATACTGGCCCTCCCTCGTATGTTCACGAATAAAGAGACACAGTTGATAAGCGAATCTATGATCGATTCCATCAAAGCTTATAAAGCTCTCATTTTATTGATTACAACGTCTTGCTAGCTTGAATTTATATGTGACTCCTAACAAATCTTACTAGCATTCATTTTGCCACCTCTGTTAGCTCAACTAGAACCCTCTTTCCATCGCGAATCTGCACGTTGGCCAGAGTCAGACTCGAGCTCTTGACAGTTTGCCTACTGGTCTTTTCGGTCAAAATAAGGTGCCACATGTGAGCCACGCAGCCCCCGCCAGAGCCATCGGGGGCATTCCAGACTTGGATTTCGTTGTTCGACTGGACGTTCATAGAGTCTTTGACTCTGAATTGAGTAACTGCATCCAGAAACTGTTGATAGTTGAAGCTCCCATGGTTAATTCTTTTTACAAGGTTAGCACGCTTCATTATCCAGGAACATTGCGCCTCACCTGACAAGTAGATCAGAGGCAGTATGTTCCTTGAAGGCCTCATGCGAGAGTATGTCGTTGGGCTGGAAAAATATCTTGTTGAAAAGCTCATCAACCCAGCCGCCAAGAGGAGCCGAATTTGAGCTCAGCTTGATTTCAGACATTTCTCCAGTAGCGCAGTCCGCGACGGGCAGGGTTAGGCCTTGCGGGACAAGTTTGCCGTGTAGGATGCCTGTTAATCGAAGGGAATAGTTAGAAAAGGATTTCCTTGGGTTGCAGGGTCAATTACAATAAGAAGAGATATTCAGCTCATATTTATTCTCAAGACACTACAAATAAAACCTCTTTGAGAAGTTTACGTTGATCTCTATGGACGTTTTCTTGATAGTCTCATGTCACTTGCAGGCGGGATTCCGCGTCGGAATTCCGCGCTTGCATAGGCCCACCGCTTCTCGACTAGCGCAAGCCTCCATGCACGGACAATATTAGTCAACCGTGGTTCCTCACGTCACACGGCCGACTACCATCGACTTGTGTTGCTCCCCATCATCTCCACAAGAACTGCTTGCTGAACGAGCCGGAGACATGATCTCTTCCCGGCGGAAATCATGCATCGCCTGCGTCAAAGCTAAGAAGCGCTGCGACCTAGGCCTGCCGGTATGTCACCGCTGTGCCACACGACCTTCCCAATGTGTGTATCCATGGGCAGAAGCCAGCGGCACAAGTGCCTCTTCATTGGGTCCCAGGGACTTCGAGCTCGAACAAAGGGAGTCCTCGCTACAAGACCTGGAAATGAGAAACCCGCAAGCCCAGCAACAAATCCTGGAATTTGGGAAGCTGGACAGAAACAACGCCATTGTACCCGCAAAAAGTCCCTTTAATCTGCAACCATTGTCGCCTGTCATGTCTAGTATGGTGGACGGTCTATTAAGCCACGACCAGTTTCTCTTCGATTCTCACCAACAACTATTCGAGTCAACAAACTCAACTTTTGATCAACAACTCGTACCACTGGTCACTGGAAATTCCGAACCAAGCTTTAGCAGTATCTTCCAGGCAAGAACCGAATATGTAGCCCGGCGTCTGGGCCTACAGCCTCACCGTCTTATCAATGCGGGGCAAACAGCGTTCATACATCATTCTCATATAGCTGCATCCTTACATCTTCAAGAAGCGTTCGCCGTTAGTGCCCTCTTCGCGATGCAGAATGCGATGAACGCACAAGTGGTCACCTCAGAAATCGATCGACGTGCTGCTCTACTTATATCAACAGTATCAAAGGAACTATCATCTGATTACCTCACCAGCCTCGATCTCCTAGCGCCAGTCCAGGCCCTTCTCATCTACCAATGCATCCGCCTCTTCTCCTCAAACATCCGGCAGCGCTCTCAGGCCGAGTATGACGAATCTGTTCTCCTGTCATGGGTATCTCAGTTACGGCCGCAGATTCGTCCTTTCAGCGACAAGAATGACTGGAACGACTGGGTCAGAGAGGAAAGCCTCCGCCGAGCGGTATTGATGACCGAAATCATCTCTGGCACTTATGCATTTCTTACGCAAGGCAGGGATGAGGCAGAAGCGCGGGTTGTGATACTGTCGTTCACGGCTCAAGCTACGTTATGGGAAGCGCGATCGAAGGCGGAGTGGGAGGCTGTGTGGACTCGGGGCCCGAGAATCGAGGTTAAAGTGAGGCATTGGAATCGGGATATGGCTTTTTCCTGTCCCGAGAACATTGAAGAATTGGGTATCATCATTCGAGCCATTTACCTGGGAGTAGATGCCCTGGAGGAATGGTTAGGCGGACAAAAAGAGGAATTGCTGAAATGGGGGTTGAGACCTTGAAGCTATCTGCCAACCCTTGAACGTAACATTGTAGAGAACCGTCACCAGGGTGATAGAATTTAACGTTCAAAAAAGCAACCACGTTGACAATGTTTCTTTCTGGTGTCGTAGGACATTACGTTTTCAGGTCCCACTCCCCTATTCATTTATCTTTGTGTACTTTAGTTTGGGTATAGGTCCGATTGATGAGTATGTCAACTATCTGAATGCGACTGTTGTACTACCGTTGAATCTGGCTCGTAGAACGTTCGCATGATTTACTATAGCTAAACGACTGGGTTGTATATTGTCGGCTCTCGCCCCTGTTACTTTGAATTGAAAATCTTTGAATCTGTCTAGGCGTTTGTAATTGAAAGGCGTTAAAGACACGTTTCTTGCGCCACCGAAGTACCATTCACGCGTGTCGGTGACTATGTCGAAACATTTCTAACATTCCTGAGTTACCACAATCGACACATCATCATAGTTCAATCTACAAGTTCTCAAGCGGTTGGTTCTTCAACGGTCATTGTCTCGCTCAGGGATGCAGCGTATGTAATCGTAGGGTATTAGTTCTTCCGTCAACATCACGATAACTCGGCCGACCTAGCATCAAGGCCGGCTAGCAGACACAGCAGAATTTCCAAGTAGGTTTAGATGCCTCAAGCATTATATTTACGCCCTTCCAGGCTTATAAGTCAAGATATATACATGAATCTGTCGCCGGCCCACTAGGGTTGCCCGACAACGCCCCCTATTACGCTCGCCGAAGCTCCAAAGGAGAAAAGGTATCATCAGCCGAAGCTTAGATCTTGCCGAAGCCGGCGTTGGTGGCGGCGGACTTGGCGGTGTTGGCGTTGCCAGCAGAAGCAACGTTCTTGCCAGCAAAGCCGGCGAGGACGGAGGTGTCGCTGCCGGCGAGCGAGCCGCTGGAGCCGAAAGCATTAAGCTGGCAGACGTGACCGACGTTGCCGGAGCACTTGGCGTTGGTGTTGGTGTCGGGGGAGGCGAACATCTTGCCGGCAAGGCCGGTCTGGTAGGCGGCCTTGACGTTCTGGAAGACGTTACCCTCGGCGACGATCTTGGCACCGGCGTCGGCCTCAAACGCGTGACCGGAGTTGTCGAGCCAGTAGTTGTTGACGGCGTGGAGGAGGGTGTTTCCAGCCACCTTGGGGGCTCTGCCGGAGGTGTGGTGGATGTAGTTGCTAGCATGGACGTCAGCTCACAACCGCTCTATTACGACGTTTGGAGATACAACTTACCCCTTGAGGGTGACCATGTCACTGCTGCCGGTGAAGTACATAGCCCAGTAGTGGTGGCCGTCACAGGTGGCAGACCAGGAGGAGGAGCCGTCAATCTCGTTGTTGGAGATGGTGACACGGTTAGAGGCGCCGTTGCCCAGGACAATGTGCTGGCGGCCGATGAGGGAGGTCTTGACGTGGTCGATCCAGACGAGGTCGCTGCCGTCGAGAGTGATGGCATCACCACCCCAGACGTACTGGGGGTTCAGGTTGGTGATGTGAATGTTCTGGATGATGATGTTCTTGGCGCCGCCGGTGATACGGAGACCCTTGCCGATAATGACGCCCTTGCTGCCCTGGCCGATGATGGACTTGTTGGAGGCAACCTTGATGGGGTTGAGGCCAGCGTTGTCGTACCTGAAGGAGTGATATGTGTTAGCTTACAGGTACCAAAGCCGGCTCTGCTAAGAGGGTCAAAGAGTGGAACATACTTGACGCTAGTCTTGGGAGCCTTAGGCTGGTAGTTGGTGCACCAGTTGTCCTTGTTGATGGCGGTCTGGCAACCAGATCCGGTACCCCAAGGAGCACAGCCGGATCCTGAGGTGGTTCCCTCCGTACCACGGAAATCAAAGGTCTTGGTAAGAACAATGGTACGGGGCGAGGAATCGGTCAGGTAAGAAACAAGCTGAGCGGTGGTCGAGGGGTAGACGGCGGCAGCGGAGCCGCCACCGGTGGTGCCCTTGGCGAAGCCCTCGGGAGAGCCCTTGACGGCATCAGCGGCAAGAGCCAGCGGCGCAAAGGCCGCCAGGGCCATTGAGAGAAGAGCAGATTTCATGTTGAAGGCTTCTGAATGAGAATAAGAAAGTAGATACAAAGAACGAATGGATTGGTCGGATGTGAAAGAGAGACAAGAGGACGAAAAGCCGCTGGAGTGAAAGGATGTTCCAATTTGAGCAAATGTGGCTTGAGGGTCAATGATATATGTCTTTTGGACTGTCCTGCCTTGGGTCCTGCAGACCACATTCTTTTCATTCCCTCGAGCCCCTTTCCAGCCCCTAAACACCACGGCGAGCCCCCTGCAACAGGGCGGGCGACGGCCTCATCTCACGGCTTCCAGCAAGTTTCTAGCACCCCACAGACTCAAAGGTGCAATGAGCCGACGATACTGCTGAATCCACACAAACAACCAGCCTGAATTCTTGGCGTAGGTGCCACAAACGAGCTGCTCAAGAAATGGAGTGGTGGAGGATCTCCACTTATTCATGGGGATTTGATGCGCTCTGTAACCCTTTCATCTACCACATCACCCCCGTCGACCCGGGGTTACGGCGATAGCTTCGGCGTCGCGGCCGAATCAAGCAGCAATAGCATTACAGTCTCCGCTGGTAGGGCCGCGTGCTGGAAGCCAACCTGCCGGGGCTAGAGACTGCCAGCAACGGAGCCCCTGCTGCAGCAAACCGTCACAAGGTGCCAGGGAGTAGGGCCGCCTTGCAGAACACCTAGGTACGCTAGTTCCGTCTGCTAAGTGCACACATGGGTTCACATGGCGAAGTCTAAAATTCCGCCACTTAGGGAACATGGGAGAAGAGCCCGGCGTGTACGGTAGCGCGTTCTGGGCACCCCGTAAGCTGTTCTGATGAAACGGTGTGAATTTCCCGCGATGGCGTAGTCCTGCGCACATTGCGTGTTTGCTAGCTCCTCCCAACTAAACACCCGGCGCAGCCAAGGACCCTTGCAGTTGGAGGGAGGGGCCAGAGAAATAGGCTAGGAAAATTCGTAGCCTCGGTCGTTCTCCGTGCCAATATCTCTCGGCCTGAGAAGGATAAGATCTGTTAAGCATAACCGCGGTCTGTTGCATCAGCTCCATTTATTTGGCCCAAGCTCCTTCGTGGACTTTTTGTTTTCTTCTTCGCTCTTATCGCACGTGTGCATCGCAGCGTCCCACCCCGTTCTCAAAGCATTCTAACGGGTCAAGGATACGGTTTGTAAAGTGAAGGAAATCGACGGCGAGAGCAGCAATGTTGGTTTTCTTATCCGCGAGATGCCCCTGGGTGTTTCGAGTCATACTGGCGTGGGCAGCCGGTGCCTCGAACGGGTTAGCCGGGCATGGGATGGAGTGGCGGCTAACGACATTTGCTGACAATCGCATTCAGGGGTCGCTCTTCCGGGCGAATTGCCCGAGCTCCCAAGACTGGGATATGCATGCCAAGCGATAGATTGAGCCTCAAGCCTAGCCCTCGCGGCCACTGCATCTGGAAGCAAAAAATCAAGCCACAGGAGTGACAGGGACAAATTGCGATCCCAAGGTGGCTCTCGTCGACTCTTCAGAGCATCATCGCCCTCCCCGGTGAGATGGGAACTCGAGTGGGAACACCCAGCACTCTGTCACTGTGTACACTATACCCGACGTGTTCCCTCGCGTGCATCAAAAACTGGACCCCCGGCTGTTTATGCCGAACGCACATCGGCAATGGCGGCAAGTGGTCAGAAAGGCCTTTCGAGGCCGGCTAATAGTGAACAACAGCTCCAATCATCAATGTCTTCCAGCGCCTTCGCTCCCCTGTAATCGACAACTCACTTCCCATAAGGGGGGTCTCAATACTATAAAATACGACTTTGGCAATGTGCTTCCCAGAGGTGCACTTCATATATTTAGATTGACTGCCGCTAGACCTCTCTCGTCGCTCGACCAATTCTGATGGAGCTAAATCGAACCCCCACCGTCCAGACCAGCTTTCGCCTATGTCATCTCCAACTCATACGACTTTTACGGACTTTAGGAATTTTATACTTCGCCAAGGACTCGGCTAATCTCGACAAACTCTTGTTCGCGTGCCAGAATTTCTCGCTCAGCCTTGGTGTTGCCTTCCTTCGGCAGCTGCGAGAATATGATGGGAATTAGCGCGGCCAGCAGCGTCCCGAAGCCGGTGAAGGCGCCCGTTGTCGCAAAGCCCTTGGTGAACCGGGGCCCGTCCGACGAGGGCCAGAGTCTACTTCCGTAGACCGCCGAGAGATTTCCGACCGAGTTGACCAGGGCAACGACCACTGCGCGCTTCTCCGCAGGGAGGGAAATGACCTCTGAGGTCCAGTTCAGCATTAGCGGCAGTGCCGTGTAGAGGCCGGCGATGTAGAAGCACAGCATGGCGTACACGACCTTGGGGTCCGACACGGTCACGCACACGATCGTGCAGACGAAGCTGAGACACATACATCCCGTGATGTGCCATCGCCGGTCTCTGGTCCGGTCTGCTGTATAAGACAGCACAACCAAAAAAACTGCGCCAACCATCCAGATGGGGATAGTCATGTACTGGGCCATTACCGACGTGTATCCCATTTGCTTGACGATTGTGGGGATGAAATAGGAGATCGTGCAGGATCCCAGGTCCATCGTGAACAGCACCACAAAGACGTACGTCCGTGGATCGGCCAGAGCCGCCTTGAGGGATTGCCAGTGCGTAAGGCGCTGGCTGTGCCTGGCTGCCGTCGTCTGCCTATCATGTATCATTCGGACCACGGCGAGTTGTCGTTCCTCCAATGAGAAGCGTTTTGTCGTCTCCGGAAAGTCGAGCAAGACGAACTTGAAGATGACGGCGAATCCCACCGTGCAAACCCCTTCGATCAGATAGAGCCACCGCCAACCGCGAATGCCTCGGACCCCTTCCATACTGCCGGTGATTGCACCCGCCAGGAGGCCGCTCACCGCGCCCGAGCAGACTGAAGCGGTGTAAAAAATCGAGAACCGCTTACCTAGAGTGCAATTTCACTTAGCACGGGTTGACACAGATAGATTGCGGGGCTCGGTATTAAGCTGCGGGTTAAGGGTACTTACCAATTTCTGCCTTCTTGTACCAACATGTCATGACATAGAGGACACCTGGGAAGAAGCCAGCTTCGATGCATCCAAGAAAGAACCGAAGGGCGAGCATCCCTTCGTAATTCTTGACAACCGACATCACGGCACAGACTGTGCCCCAGACAACCATAATGCCCGGCAGGTAGTAGGACGGCCGGGAACGGGTGAGCAACATGTTTGAGGGGACCTCACAGATGAGGTAGCCGATGAAGAAGATGGAGAGCAACATTGCGTATTCCGCGATCGGTTAGCAAAATCTCAGCCTTGGTGTGCGTTTGGCCGTGCTCACGAGAATCGTCCAGCTGCAGGTCCACCTCCATGCCAGCAACTTTAGCGTTTCCCTACGAGAAGTAAATTAGACCTCCATGTTCTTTCGAGGCGGCGCAATGGACTCACAATATTTTGTCTATCAATGTATGCCAAGATATACATGAACCACAAGGTTGGACCCTGCCTATTGTGTTAATTATTGCGAGCAATTCGGACTCGCCTCGCGGGTAAGCTAGACGCGAAGAGCCTGTTACCATATACAAGTCGAGTTTCCGCACCAGCGCTTTCTCTTCTGCTGAGTCGGGGGTATAATTCTGTAGAGCGCATTGTAATTCCAGGTCTTGTTCAGACAACACACCCTTTTCTGCGTACGCCTCCGCCGTATCCGACGACTCGGGCTGGGGTTTCTCTGCCTTGATGTCAGTCATCGTGGAAAAAAAAACTAGTTTAGAAGTATATGGTTATATGTAATGACTGCAAAGCTTGGATTGACCTCCATTGAGAACAGGATGATTGTCTTATTATGTCTAAACACTCCTATCTAAATATTCTGCTGGCATCAATGGCCCCCTTAGACCATGCAACACTGAGTCGGCGCCCGATGCTTGATAAAGTCGGCATATCCAAACTCTGCATGGTTATCAAGAACTCAGTAAATAAGAGGTTAGTGACAGGCAGCCAAGGTCGCCAAAGCGGCTCGTTATCTTTATTGCAACGGCGACATATCTTGAAGCTCCACTTCCACCCCCGCGTTTACACGTGCAAGATAGCATATACCCGTGCAGCAAGCTACAATTTTAGATGACGATGCGTTAAACTGCCTGGGCAGTATCGGGGTATTTTCCTAGATATCGATAATCAGAAAGAATGGGTCCGAAGAATGGGTCCGGATCGGCGGCCGGTTGGTCTCTCCGACCGGCCCGGTCCATTCGTGAACGGACAGCTAAGGTCTTAGTCAGCGAGCCGGTAGAACAACTCCCTACAGACACGATGCGGGATCTTCAATGACTACACGTGTCTTCGAGCGGAGTATTATTCTCGATTAGCGGGATTGATGCTTACATCATTCTCCAGTACAGTGACCACATGACCGTGAACGTCGGCCTCCAAAAGCTTACATTATCTCAACGATAGTCATGGCTTTACCGGTTGCGATTGTGAAAAGGTTGATGAACTCTAGTCCATATCAGCTGCTCCTTAGTATTACTGATTCTGTTAGTAGTATTACGATTTATCGAAGCTGTTTGATGCGGTTCAGCCGCTTGTCTCGCTTCCGTCAATCTTTTCCGTGCTCGCGTGTGCACTGCATTCGATCTCTCTCTGCCTCTTCTGCAATGGCCTATCCTGTGGGTCAGGTGAACGCGGGGTTCGACCGCTGTGGCTGGTGATGCGGCCCATAGAGATATATAGCCTCACTCGTCCTGTTCCAGTGGGCTGGGCTCTCAAACTCTTCCCTGCAGCTACATAGCCGTCTAGGAGGCTCCGCCAAGGTTCCAATCCTCTCTTAGTCCTTGTTCAGGACGTGCATGGATGCAGATCATCTTCAGGGTCCCGAGGTTCAGGTTCGGCTGGTGGCACGACCGTTCTAGCAGCATTTCCAGCCAATTCACTAAGTCGAATTCACAAAGACCATATCGTTTGGAAAGAAACAGACACACTGAACTAATCATTTGGTTAAGAAGGACTGTTGATGATGCCGGTTGAAAGTACTTTGTTAGCGGGTAAGATCATAGCAACCCCAGGTTTAATAAAACAACAACCGTATTGACGTCTGAAAATGTAGGCGGTGGTTTGTTTGGCTGGCCACGCATACTTAGATTGCAGCTCGCTCTCCATCGCAGGTCCCTCTAATGCGTGGTAACCATTTTATCCATGAATTGTTCCTCGACCCTTTTTTTAGTAGAACCGACTTTCAGATGTCTGATCAAAGGAAGCTTGTCTACCATTTTGTTATCCTGTCATTGAACCAAGGTGTATCATACTTAATGGCGCATTTACCTGTCTTCCATCGATTATCTTGTCTTCTAACCATTTCTTCTGAATCTATTTGTTGATAATACCATAAAGATCAAGATTGCATTCCTAACTTGTTGCGACAATCAAGGTTACACCTTCCCCCTTACTTCTCATTTTCACTGCGGCTTAACGGCTCGGTGGCCCAAAACAGCTGATTTGGTCACCCTCCCCCTACGATCTACTTTTCTAGAAGACGGAAAGAAAAGCAGAAAGCTGCGTAATCATTCAAGCTCATCCCCCCACACCCAAAAAGCGAAGACGAAACGAAGTTCTCCTCCACAATTCAACACTTTCTATCTCGACTTGGTCGTCATGATCGGAAGCGCCTCTGTCACTCTGGTACACCTTTTATGGAAAAATGATTCGCTATGATTGGTATCAAACTTTATCGCAAAAACTTTTGGCCATTATTCAATGCCAGTCATAACCATCTTGGTCACCAAAAACTCGTCAATACCATACTTGCTGCCCTCTCTTCCAAATCCACTCTGCTTCACGCCGCCAAAAGGTGCAGCGGGGTCGCTGATAGCGCCTTTAGTCATGCAAAGATTAGCACCGTCATTTATCATTCAAATCAGAACTTACCAATGTTGACACCAACCATGCCAACCTCCAGAGCCTCCGCCACACGCCAGCATCGGGACACATCCTTGCTGAAAAAGTATCCCGCAAGACCGACATCAGCGTCGTTTGCAAGCTCGATAGCCTCCTCCTCGGTGTCGAAGGCGAAGAACGCCGCCACGGGACCGAACGTCTCCTCGGAACAGATCTTCATGCCGGGCTTCATGTCGGCTAACACAGTAATGTCGAAGAAGTTTGGGCCCAGGTCAGCCCGGGGCTTGCCGCCCAGGAGCACACGAGCTCCCTTGGATACAGCATCCTTGACATGCTCATCCACCTTGGAAACTGCACGGCTGTGGATCAGCGGTCCATGTGTCGTCTTCTCGCCAAACCCATCGCCAACCACGAAGTTCTTAATGGCGTCTACTACCATCCGCGAGAACTTCTCGTAAATCTTGCTGTGCACCAGGATACGGTTGGCACACACGCACGTCTGGCCCGAGATTCTGAACTTGGATGCGATCAAGCCCTTGAGAGCTGCATCAAGGTCTGCGTCGTCGAAAACGATAAAGGGGGCGTTTCCGCCAAGTTCGAATGAAAGCTTCTTCAATGTAGAGGAGCACTGGTTCATCAGCAGCTTTCCGACGCCAGTCGATCCTGTAAATGATACTTTCTTGATGATGGGGTGTGTGGTCAAGACCTTTCCCACGGGTACTGTGTTGTCCAAGGCGGTAATGATGTTAACCACACCAGCAGGAATTCCCGCCCTGCGCGCAAGCTCTGCCAGAGCCAAAGCCGACAAGGGAGCTTCGGCGGGAGCCTTCACAACCACAGTACATCCCGCAGCGAGAGCCGGGCCGACCTTGCGGGTAATCATCGCCGCGGGAAAGTTCCACGGTGCGATGAGGCCGCAGACACCAATGGGCTCCTTGAGGGTCACAAGACGACAGCTCGGGTTGCTCGCCTGGATGGTGTCGCCGTAAATTCTGGGGGCCTCCTCTGAAAACCACTCAAAGAAGGACGCAGCGTAAGAAACTTCAGTCCTTGCGTCGGCCATGGGCTTGCCATTTTCGAGAGTGATGATTTTGGCCAAGTCCTCGGCGTTCTCCATCATGAGGTCGTACCATTTCCTCAGCAACCGGGCTCTGGCCCGTGCGGGTGTCTTGCGGTAGGATTTAAAGGCATCGTGGGCAGCGAGAATAGATGCCTCGGTGTCTTTCTCGTCAAACTCGGGGCACTTGGCTACCTCAGCAAGAGTTGACGGGTCTGATTCGCTCGTTAGCTTACGTCTGCTATCAGATGACAAGTGACGATTCTTACTTTCAACAGAGAACACTTTGCCGGACTCTGCGCTAACCCATTTTCCGTTGACATAGCATGATGTCTTCAAAAGCGAAGCATCTTTCAGCTACATCAAGGTTAACTTCAATCCACGCTCCTGTTAGGATGATTATTTCCGTGAAGAAAACTTGCCTGGTGTGCGCTTGATTCCATTGTGAATAAGAGCAATGCACGTCAATTTGATAGCTGCAAGGTAGAGTGGTCTGGTGTCAGAAGGGCTGCCGCGATCAGCCGGAAAGCCTCATGCGGGCTGCTTTTATATGAGCGTCTCATGATGGCGTCGAATCGGCGACACTCTTGATGCGACATCGCCCTGCCTGATGATGCCGGTGTGGGCACGACGTTTGGGTTCAGTGGGACCGGCCCGGACCCGGAGTGGGGCACGCTGCGGAGGGGTTTGACACATATCAATCTGCTGCATTTGGTAAAGAAACGAGACAATTCCACAAAATGAAGAAAATGTTCAAAAGCGCCACACCGTGTCGTGCGAACACAACGAACCGAGACCGGCTTGAAAGTATGGGTCATGCTAGGTCCGATAGAGAATCGATGGGGCGTTCAGTTAGTCTGGTTCCGGATGGGGCCGGTCCCGAGCCGGCCGGCTCGTCCCCGGTCCTAATTCGTGAGGGGCGAACAGAAGCTTGCAGACACGGTCTCGGACGATAAATACTCGACTCCCGACACTTGACGATAATGTTCTTTCAATCAATCAAAAAGTTTCATCATCTCAGGCCTTCTTACGTCTTTTTCTCAAGACGCACCGCAAGAGAATTACCACGACCCGTTCTCCAAGACCGTAAGGATATCGAAGCCAAGATGCCCGCCGTCATCGAGCACTCGGTCACTACGGAGGTGCCTGGGCCCATGTCCAAGGCTAGCGCTAAGAAGCTCGACACCTTCTTTGACGCCCGTGCCGTGTATTTCGTCGTTGACTACGAGAAGAGCTCCGGAAATTAGTATGCAGCATCGTCACCATCAAATGGGTTAATGCTGACATGGAGGCTTCAGTATCGTCGATGTTGATGGCAACAAGTATCTCGATGTGTAAGTCTCCAAGTCTGCCGATCATACTCGGGCGTCCGTCGACCCGCAGTTCGCTAATCTTCCCCGGTAGCTACTCCCAGATCGCCTCCATCCCGGTTGGCTACAACAACCCCACTCTCATTGAGGCTGCGAAGTCGCCCGAAATGATCTCCGCCCTTGTCAACAGACCCGCCATTGGCAATTTCCCCTCAGCATTCTGGCACGACCTTCTTCAGGATGGTCTGATGAAGGCGGCTCCGGAGGGCCTGGACCAAATCTTCACCGCCCAGTCCGGCTCCGAGGCCAACGAGCTGGCTTACAAGGCCGCCTTCATGCTCTACCGTCGCCGTGAGCGTGGTGAGGCCGAATGGTCCAGCGAGGAGATCCAATCTTGTCTCCAAAACACCGCCCCTGGCTCCCCCGAACTCGCCATCCTTAGCTTCAAGAACTCTTTCCATGGCCGAGGCTTCGGCAGTCTGTCTACCACCCGGTCAAAGGCCGTTCACAAGCTCGACATTCCCTCTTTCAACTGGCCTCAGGCTTCTTTCCCTGCCCTGAAGTACCCACTAGAGAAGCACGCCACCGAGAACGACGCTGAGGAGAAGCGCTGCTTGGAGGAGGTTGAGAAGCTGATCCAGAACTGGCACTGCCCTGTTGCTGCGATCATTGTTGAGCCCATTCAGTCCGAGGGTGGTGACAACCACGCTTCTCCGGCTTTCTTCCAGGGTCTCCGTGACATCACAAAGAAGCACAACGTTGTCATGATCGTAGACGAAGTTCAGACTGGTGAGTTGCCCTTTGATGTTGACATTCCATACATACGTGCTAACTTAGTAACAGGTTTCGGTGCTACTGGGAAGTTCTGGGCACATGCCCACTGGAACCTCACCTCTCCTCCCGATATCGTCACCTTCTCCAAGAAGGCCCAAACTGCCGGCTACTTCTTCGGCGACCGCATGTTAGTCCCTGACAAGGCCTATCGTCAGTTCAACACTTGGATCGGTGATGCTGCTCGTGTCATCGTCTGCAAGGCCGTGATTGAAGAGATCCGCAACAAGAAACTTGTTGAACAAACTGTATGGACACCACTGCCCTTGAACCCGACCTGTTAAATCTAATACCACTTAGGCTCGCGTTGGAGAGCTTCTTTACTCCGAAATGGAGAAGCTCGCCCAGAAGTACCCCGACCACGTCCAGAACCTCCGCGGCAAGGGCCGGGGGTGAGTGAAGCCACAAGTAACACGTTAAACCAGAACTTGTCCCGCTGATGCATGCTACAGAACCTACATTGCTTTCGATACAAAGAGTGCGGCAGCCGTTACAAGCTCGATGAAGCGCCTCGGCGTCAACATCGGCGCTTGCGGCAAGGAGACCATCAGACTCAGGCCCATGCTCATCTTCGAGGAAGACCACGGTAAGTCTTCAATTCCGGCTTAACAACCAACATCATTTTCTGACCATTGCAGTTCCCATCTTGATCTCGGCGTTTGAGAATACCTTCTCTTCTTTGTAAAGAATTATCAGGGCGCAACATCGGGGAATCAGGAAGAACAAAAACGGATAGCATAGCGTGGATTTCAGCTTCCAAGGCAGGCTAAGAAAGTCTTGGGCCCTTGGAGAGCATTTTGCACGATACCATAATGATATATAGGGATGGCAGCAGTCTAAAAGCAAAATGGGAAAAGAATAGAGTATCTTGGAATACTCTTCATCAACATTGATCTCGCAATATTTCGTGGCATGATGAGACAATCAAAGTCGGGTCATCAAAGTTATAGACTCTGAACCAAATTTCCGTTTCAAGCTTCGGCATATTCAACAAACCCCGAAGGCAAAGTCCCGGTCGGCTTTTCATAACCAGTGAGAATAAGTGTCAAGGGAAACGGCCTTCTTCCGGTTGAACACGTGAGAATCCCTTTGCCGTGCGCCCTTCATTTGATGCCTGGTCGACCCTAATGACGATTACCAAGCAGAGCTGTTTTTAAGCGATCATGCTGATCCACGACCGGAAGCACAGACTGTACAACATCCGGCCGGTGACTTATCAGATAAGATTTGAGTATCTCTAATCGAATTAGCATCCTGCCAAATTATACGCAACCGGTTCATCGACTCCAAAAGAAGCTGGGCCAAGGGAGGAGAGGAAGTCGCGGCATGTTGCAGTACCCCGCTCATCCCGCCGGCCCAGACACCGGGACGGGAGCATGATGTACTTGTGACAGTGATACCGATGTGTTTTCTCCGTGGCCACCTGATGTTATCGTAAACGATTCACGAACAACGCATTTAAACTTGCTATCCATACGTCATGACCAAGACTCTTATGGGCTCTGGATCCGATCTTTTATCATCTTCGTCAAACAACAAACTTTCAGCGCTGTGTAAGACTCACAAACAACATGTCCTCACCACGAAAGCACGTCGTCTTCGACATTGTAGGCACCTGCATGTCCTACGATGTCATTTACCGCGCCATTGAGACCCGTCTCGGCCCCAAACTTGCAGAGTACAACATCAAGCCCGCACTTCTTGGGTTTGCCTGGATCGAGGCAGCGGAGCGCGAATACACCTATCTTAGCATCCAAGGCCGCTACCAGCGCTTCTACGATATCTTCCATAACCTCTTTTACCGTATGCTATTTATGGCCGGTGTACCAGAGCCGCGTAAACTTGCGACGGACGACGATGCTGCCTTCATCATGGACCGCTTCCTCGAGCTCGAGGCCCGGCCTGGCGTCAAGGAATGCTTCACGCTCTTGCGCGAGGCGGGTTTCACAGTCTGGGCTTTCACGGCGGGCGATGCGAAGCGTGTGGGTGGCTACTTTGAGAAGAATGGCATCGAGATGCCTGCGGAGAACCTACGCAGCTGCGATGCCGATGGAATTGGGAAGCCGGATCCTAAGGCATACAAGCCTATGCTGGAGAGCTTCAATGGCGAGGAGGCGTGGTTTGCCGCAGCGCATATGTGGGATGCATCGGCAGCCAAGGGGTGTGGGTTCAGAGGCGCGTGGTGCGCTGTATATGAGGGGGAGCCATGCACTGACTTGTTTGGTGAAATGGACGTGATGGCAACTGAACTGCCGGAGATGGCACGGAAGATTATAGCCGCGTCTAAGGGCCAGGCGGCCTGATCGGGGACGGAGGGTTCGGCTTCGTTTTTGCATTATCGTCCTGCTTCTGTAGGGTCAGCTCCAAAGACTTCATTTTCCCAGTATTGAAGCCCAGTTGTCGTTATCTCATGAAGCCGTTTCGTTGTCAATGTCACTGCGCGCATGCGATTTGCTTATCGTGACGGATAAGAACCGGCAAATTGCCGGTCCCGTGCTCCGTCCGGATCGGCCTCCGGTCTCGGACACCACGCCGCTTTCTCGCCCCCAGATTCCAGAAAACGCTGGTATCCGCTCGGGGCTGGTTGCAGGATATAGGTGGGGATACAGCCGATATTGACTCGGCTTATCTACGTGTTGCGGTCTCAATCCCAACTTCGATTATTGATTACCAATGCTTCCGGTCGCGAGCACGAACGCACAGGACACGGCCATTTTGATGTCTGAACTCAATGGACAAACGGAAAGTCGGACCATATTGTTCATCAGTTGAATCTCAAACTTAGCTTGCCCGCCATCCCGCAGATGCCAAGTCTGCCGAAACCGTATCCGATGACCATGATCACAAGAAAGCTAGCTATCCCTCAGAGTCCTCCACCATCATTGTACCACCCCAGAGCTTCCCACTTGTAGTCGTGGTCATTTTTGAAGTCGAATTCGCGGTTACTGATATGGTATAATAATCATAATTGTCCTAACTATATCTAATCTAGTACTACCTTCCATGATCATCCTTGAAACGTCAACCCATTGTGGCCTGCCGTGATATTTCTTCAAATTCTAGAACATCTTTGAGACGGGAATCAACCTATAAGCCACCACATCTGGGACATCAGCATCCCCTTCACCTGATGCCGATAAGCGGCGTATGATAGGAGCTCCCCGTAGTTTCATCAAGACTGGCAAAAACGTCATGGCCACCACAGGCTACACAGCATATTGTAGTCGAAGTGAGACTACCTTCTTCCACAGGCACAGATACGGATTCCGTACGCGTTGGTTGTAGATATTCAACGGAATCTAGACCTCTGTCAAATCCTCCTTTATCTCCGCACTACGAGTCAAGCGGCACTGAGTTCTGGGTTCAAGGATGCGTGTCTCATGCAAGTTTTCGGCTCCGACCGGGATATAGCCAGCTTCCCCGCGTCTTGGAAAAAGGTGGGTCGTGCTCCGATGCCCGACCGCGGCGCAGGTTTCGCCGAAATTCTGCCCTCCCCCCTCAAGAAACGAGAGGCGGCATTGGCACGTTGGTGGGCATCCCATCTCAGCCTATCTTAGCTCATCACACACAAACCCGGAACCACCGATCAGTCAACCGACTCACTCACTTTATCCACCCGCATACCTTGCTCGCCCTGCACCGAGGAATTGCAAGGGGACTGACGAGACACCAAGAGAGACCAGACCTTCCTTCCTAAAACACGGACTTGGACTTGACCACGGCGGGGCTACACAGGCACGCACCCGCGGGCAAAGGCCAAAAGCAAAGAGCCCTTTACTCAACCGGCCCGGGCCTTGGCTGGCCTTGTTGATCGGCGGTGCCCGCCCAGCCGCGCGCTATCAACGTACTTTTCTGCTTATCGGTTATCGCAATCCCGAATCCCACATGGATCCCGACGACGGCCTGCGTCTGCAACGACACAAGCAGCGCCGTGTCGCCGATAAGGAGCGGAAGCGGGCGGTTCGAGCGTAGGATGAACCCCATTCCCTCTCTCATTTTTGGCCTTCATTGATGAGAACTACCTCATGCTGACGCGACCAAGCTGCGACGGATGTCGGAGACTCAAAGAAAAATGCGACGGAGGAGTCCCATGTCGCCGGTGCACCCGCTTGCGCCGGCAGTGTGAGTTTCTCACGCCCACGACAAGAGATGAACCCGGATCTGAGACCACAGCAAGGTGACTACTTGAAGCCCCATTTTATCATAGAGACATGTCTAGCTTCCATTGATTACGCCGACATATGGCTGACGAGGCACTTGGCGAATGTCACAGACCCCGCCATCCGCAACAGGGGGATTCTCAACTGAGGCAGAGGATGGCTCACATGGAGCGGTTGCTGGCACACTACACAGGCAAAAATACACTAGACGCTGAGACGTTGAAGACCTTGGCCGAGTCTGTCGAGAAAGGACGTCCCGACCCAGAGATATCTAAGGCCGGGGCCGAAGCGGACATTTCCATGGAGCCGGAAGTCGGCGCCTATGCAGAGGCGCAATCGCAGAGCTCTGACTCGTTCAAGGTGGACGAGATCACAGTGCAGCCTCTGGAGAACAACATCACACGTAAGACGATGGCTCAGTTAGCTCGATATCTGTCCAGAGACACCTTGTTAACTGTGGGTAGACTACTCTGGCGAGTTCTCCCACTGGAACTTCTCCATGCGAATAAAGCAGTGGATCGAGCAGTGCGTAAACGTAGGTCTACACAACTTATGTCCATTTGGAGGCCTTGCTGACCGGTATCTAGGACGCCCCGGATGGTCCCAAAACGCAGTTTAAGGAGTACTATCGCCCGGAGGAGCTGCAGTCATCCTCAAACACGGTGGCTTCACTATCCTCCCTGCCACCTCGTTACGTCGCCGACTTCCTGGTCCACGCTTTCTTTAACCACGCTGAAACCAGTTACTTTTACGTCGAGCGTCATTGGCTGAATGAAAAGCTCGACCTGGTTTACGAAAACTCGGCGTCCTTGACGCGGCGAGATGTTGGCACAGTGTGCATGATTCTCATAATCTTTGCCATCGGGACGCAGTATGCCTATCTTGATTCTCGCGATGAGAGAGGCGGGCCGCCCAATGCTGCTGCCGACTCAAGCCCCTTTTCCGAGGACACTATTGGTATCATGTTCTACCAGCAAGCATGTCGACTGGTCCCTGACGTGATCACAATATCGTCATTGGAAAGCGTACAGGCATGTCTACTGATAGGCTTGTATACACTTCCTCTTGATGCATCAGGCCTGTCATACGTTTACTTGAATCTCGCAGTCAAGCTGGCGATTCAGAACGGGATGCACCGGAAGTATCCAGGGGACGCCATTGATCCCGTTATCCGTGAGACGAGGAATCGTGTGTGGTGGACAGCCTATACGACTGAGAAGTGAGAATGGTCTTTTTGCAAGGGCTGTACTTATGCTGACTGTACATCACAGGCGCATTGGCATTTTTCACGGCCGGCCAATATCTATCGCCGCCAGCGATGTCGATGCGGAGTTGCCAGTAGACCGGCCAGAGATCTGGCCCGGACCTGCGCCGCCAAACACAGCACACATGTTGGCAACACTCCAGCTCAACAACGCTTTGAGCCGGATAGCCCATCAAATGTTAGTTACATTGCACTCCCACAGCAAGTCTCCTTCTAACAGTCCCCCGTAGATCATTGTTCAAGACTTATGAAAAGCATGAGATACCCGAAGGCATGGCCAAACTTGTAGAGATGAAAGCCCAGCTTCATAATTGGTGGAACAGCCTTCCGGAACCGACATTCTGCAAAGACCCTGCCGCCGGACCCACCGTTTTCCGGCCCACCATGCATCTGAGACTGGAATACTGCCTCGTTCGTATGTTCGCCGGTCGTCCCTTCATCTTCCCCCGAGACTCGGCCCGCAGTACCGCAAGCTCTTCCGGGTCACCCGCAGACTCGGTCGTGCCACCTCGCACGAGCAGTTCGGCGAGTAAAACACATCCTCGCTCAGTTCTGGTTGCAGATTGTGTTGATGCGGCACTGTGCGTAGTAGAGACGTGCCGTCTGCTTCGCAATACTGTCGGCCTTGCAAGAGCATCGTATACAGAGTTCAGTTCGTGTCGCGCGGCGTTGCTAGTGATAATCACGCAGTGCTTACAGAAGAAGACGGACCGCTTGCGCGATGCGTTGAAAGAGGGTATGGCGATGCTCAAGGAGATGTCGGCAGGCGGCGAGTCAGCCAAGTCTGAGATGTCGCTAATCGAGGCATTTGAGCGCGCCATCTCTAGGCTGGACACGGCGGATGACAGCAGCTCTACAAAAGAATCGGATTATGCGAGGTTCAAGAAATGGGAAATGCTGTGGAAGACGGACACGCCGGCACAAGATGAGAGAAACGACAGGGGCCTTGATGCGGCGCTGCCCATTCCCCCGCACCCTGCGGGGTTATGGAGGGGGAACCACGGTCAAGGAGGTCACGTCGCTCCTGGAGCAGGACGGCAGGGTACAGCGTCGCTGCCGCCGGCGATGCCGTTCTTCGGTCTTGATGGGAGCCTGTCGCCGATGCCTCCAGCACTCGACGAGTTCTCGTCCATGTTCGGAAATGGTTACGTGCCGGGCTTCGAGGGCATGGGTGGGGGAGTGAACGGAAACTGGATGGGTCTCTGAAAAGAGAAGAAAAAGGGAAAAGTAAAATCGGCAGCTTCCGTCAGCGGTGCTTGCCCGAAAGAGAGTAATTCCAAGCCCATATTGACCATCTTGTCTTCTCGCAAGCAAAAATTCCATGCATATGTTCTCAGTGTCGCAGACGGCTCAGGTCGGCGTCTAAACCTGATCTAAGTTGTTGCGACTCTTGCAAACTTGACCCAGTCATTGTTTCTCTAACACAATTAAGTATTCGAGTTAGACATGATCAAGCACCTGCAATGGTTCCTTTCGGGAAGTCATAGTCTCGATCTGTTAATCAGAGTAGCACTGCTCTGTAGTTGACAACGTATGACAACCAACGCTCAGGCTTGATCTGGTGGTCGATCGCAGCATTCGCAGGAACGACATTACAGTATATCTGGAGAGACAGCACAGAGGCCAAAACATACGGGTCAGACATGGTGAAAGACTATGCAACACTGACAAAAAGGAAGCGTTCCCCAAACACAGTGTCAAACTAGGACCTTTTCGATTATCTGGGGGTAACCATGACAGTATAACGTGTAGGACCAACTATCACACCATTCTGAGGAAGCATGATTGATCCACATAAATAGTTGACTGACTGCTGTGCAACAGAGTAAGAAAGGAAAATATGAAGCTCTACATGTGTGCCAGCTACAATGTTTTTTCGAAGTACTCCAGCAACCAAGAATGCTGTTCCCGTAAGTTCACTGAGCGAAAAGCCACTTAAGAAACATTTGATAAGAAATGCCTCTAACATTGATACCACTTAAGGTAAATCTGCCTCATTTTGACTTCAAGCTCTAGCTCAAGTGATGCTCTTCATCCGGATGATTGCAATCATGACTCAATCTGACGGTAGCTGAATTAAATCTGCAGAGTTCTCATGTGGAGGCGATGTCTTTGAATTCGAGTTGAGGCTGCCAATGTTTCGTGTACAGAAGCAAACTATGCTGTGTCAGGCATCGCTAACAGGACTACTTAAGTAATGTCCAGTTCTAAAGAGGGTTCGGTGATCTCCACATCATCGTTTGAAGATTTCGAACTGTTCTCCAGTCTCAGGCGTTTGCTTTGCCGCCCCACGTCATAGCCATAGGAAGCCAAGCGGCTGATCGGGTCCCTTACTTCCATGATGGCCCATTGCTTGAAGTTGACGACTTGAACAAAGAGATCCCCCAAGTTTTCGTACGGATTTTCCAGCGCGGCGTAGTCGCACAGTGCTCGGCTGAACCTTACACTTAGACTTGGTAGGTGCGGGATACCGTCATCGTCTGTGTTATCGTTGTTGGTTTGAACGTCGTCATTAGGGAATGGTGGCTTGTATTTCAGTAGATTGCAAAACCAGGCAATACCGTCAGGGTTAGGGTCTGCCTCTAGACGCTCATGGCAGATATCATAACCTGACTCTTCTACCAGGTCGTTGGGATTCGCGCACTGTGAACATGCCCTAACCCCCTGTCTCCTTTGTTCCCGAGAAACACTCTTCCAGTACCTGATTTCCCGGCTGAAGACCTTATATGTCAGAAACATCCGCGTCTTTATATCCGAGTTGATCAGCCGCGGATCGCTCCAAGGAAACATATTCCGCCTGTGGATGCAAGCGCCTGGTGTAGCACCCTCCGGGATCCACGGTGATCCAAAGCGTCCTGGCACAGGAGATGAAACTCGATCGCAGCTATCGACAATGTTGGCAATCCCAGATACATGACTGAGAATGCCGTAGGTATTCTTCAGATTCCAAGGAGTGCGTGAAGTCGATCTTTTACTAAGCGTGGTTATGTTTAAAGTGCCGTTGTCCTGCGTTGTATGATAGACATCCCGTGTCTCAAACACACGTTTGAGACGCTATCCGAATTCCTGTTTTGTAGGCACGGCGGGTTTCCGTCGACGGTGTACAAACATACCTCCGAACGTGATTTCTCAGGATCGTTACTGTGGCATCTGCTGTAAACCAAGACGCAGTTATCAACTGAAACTCGGAGCTCGCCAGGATGAGCACTTGGGTGATAAAGCGGTGTGCTGTCTTGTGAAAGCATGTGTTGCTGGTCTAACCTCTGAGAGACTCTTAGAAACGGCTCCTGAGGCTCTAGATTGCCCTTCTTAAACGAGAGATGGATGTAGCGAACAATGTCTCGGAAAACACCGTCAGATTTCTCTGGAATCATGATGTTTTTAAATGTCTTGGTGCCACTTGTTGATGTCTTTGACGAAGACCTGGTAGACTCGAAAACGCTAAAGTCAGGACACGCATGAAGCTCTAAAGCTCTGCGGGTAATGCAGGCGAGTAGCGTTTCTCCAGGAGTTCCAGCTTGAAGACGCTTTATGACATCTACAAGATTGTTTAGGTCGGATTCCTCTAGAATCAACATTTGCAGTTTCTGGGGTTTTCTATTAAGCGCGAGTCCAGAAGCCTCGACAACAGTATCCCAGGCATCATCGGCGATGGCGATGATATAAAGTTCTCGGACCTGGTGCCAACTTGCTGTGAGACAATTGGTACAGGATATTGTCGTGTAATATCTCACCCCAGCAGCAAGACCTGCCGATGTCATACGATCGGTAGTAGTCCAAAGCTGCTCCATCGCCTTAATAGCAGATTCGTCCAGGACTGAAGCATCCGACATACTGTTCAAAACCATGCGGCACAGTATTTTTGTTCTCGTCTGCTTCGTCGACTGTAACATGGTGCGAACGTTATCTCTGGTAATAAGCAGACAGCAAAACCTGGACTCGACAAACGTGGCGTGGCGGATGATGCCCATTTCCGAATCATTATCCACGAACGGTTTCTGGGCGGACATGTAAGCGTCGTAGGCTTCATTTCCAGTCGTAGGAAGATGTGTTTCAATCTGAAGGGTCGAGAAGATGTCTGTATCTGAGTACAAGACACTAGCAGCGTCATTGTCACCGGAAGCAAGGAACCGGAGTTTCCTCAGGAGATCTTCTCTATAAACATCTCTCGCCCAGTCAAAGACGTAATCGACGAGTAAAAGAAGCTGCAGAGCACCATCCCGGGTTGTAATAGATCCTCGCCAGAGTTCTAACACCCTCTAGAACGCAGTTAGAGATGGTGAAGGTGAAGGGCAAGTTTAGGCATAACATACATAGTCGCTAAGGCCAATCGTATTCGGCTTCTCTCTGCCCTCGGTTATGAAGGCCACCGAAACACGCCAGTCTTCGCCCCGGTTCGCAAAGAACCAAACCAACGGAGTCGATTGATATTGTGCTGGGGAATCGGCGGCTTTTTGAAGCCGATATTGAGTCTCAAGAAAAGTCCGGATGGGGAAGGCTGTCTGCGTCTGTATGGAATACCAATCACAGTCCGACTTGCCTGATTTAGCTTCCAGAACGAGGAATGGGTACAAAAGTTCATCGCCATTTTGATCCAGAGGCTGGTCGATAGGCGATGGCTGCAACTCCTCATGTAACTGCTGTAGATCATTCTGAAAGGGCTCCCTAGCCTGCGATTTCCGAGTATCGTGCAAAAGATTTTCAATATTTCTGGTTTGGCGTAAACCGTAAACAGCATCTGGTCTTTGGATATTTTGACCCAATCTCTTAGTAATCGCCGAATCGTGCCGAACTTTTTCGTCCTCTCGATGGCCAAAAATGCGATTCAAGCCAACTGCCTCGAGGCTATAGTTACATGCAACAATAAGTATGACTACATAGAATATGATGGGCTTTACTCACTGATCCTGACTGCGTGAGATCCGAGTACAACGACAAGGTTCTCTGGCCCTTCGACGCTTCAGCAGAGCCGATCCTCTTTGGCTGCGTTCATCACAATGAGCTTCAATCTCAGAACCCCACACCCGTTTACGACAGTTTTGGCTATCAGGTGGTACATGGTGTCAGCTTTTAGCAGTACGTTGTTTTCTTGATCAACAGTTACATACCAGACAACCTCACCAGAAAGTCTTGCAAAGATCAAAGGCTCGCAAGACATTCTCCAGCTGCTCTCATTTCTATGCCTGTTACGCTTCGCTCGTTCCACAAGTAAAGATGCAAGCTGCTTGACGTCTGACTTCCATGGGTTGTCGTCAACAACGTTAGGGCCGATAGCGTAGGAGTTGAACTTGTACCCCCAAGCTGAGTAACATGTATTAACAACGTTTTATGACACTCTGGCCAGTCACGCTGCTGTGCGTCTCCCAGAAACTCAATACGATACTCTTTGCAACGAGTATCTAGTTTTTCCAAATCTTTCGGCGAGAGTGAAGGCATGGCTTGCTTTTGTTGACCACAAGCGCAAGCGTTTTTCTATGCCGTATCAATAACGTAAGTGTAATGGGACATGAACTAAGAGACTGATGGCTAGTGTTTGGGTCAGTGTTGCGGTTTTGCAAGCTAGCTATGGCTGCCCTATATAGGCGCCGTTGGTCCTGGTAGGCGACCCCGGTATCCCGTTAGGCAGTTTACCCACCCCTCGAGTCCTGCGGTAATTTAGACAGACATGGGCATGAAGTGATTCAGGACGCACAGGCGGCACAGCAACAGAACAATGATGCATAGCCACATTGTATTCAATGGCCAACAGACCGCCAATGACTCGACTAAGGGCTTCGATTACCAATCCTCAGTCGGCCTCGCAATGCTGTTGGTCAGGGTATTGTCGAGCATGGTCTTTGGGGCGATTACTATCCTTTATGGGCATATTTGCGTTTGATTTATGTGGGGAGCTGATTCCCACACCTTCCTATAAACGGTTTCCAGGACGACGTAGGTAGTGACCCGCTATGGCTTGTTCTTAGGCAAGAAGAGGGAAGAGCAATAACTCATTGCAGTAAGCAAGAGAGTAGTTGTAACAAGTAGAGCCTATTAATGGCACTTCCAGTTGAAAACAAACATCAATATCATTACAGTGCTGGTTTGTTTTCTGTTTATACAGGCCTCTCTCGTGTTTGCCGTGTCTCGTCATATTTCAAGAAACATTGAGTCTGAGCAAACTCTATCTGTTGTTACGCCGTCGTTGTAGGCATCAATTGAAATTAAATGGTTGAAATATTGAACCTGATTGGGCTATGTTACACGCTTGAAACCTTGGCCTTCATTAAGTCTTGAACAGACTTTCATTTCCCACTTCGATTTTCGGTATCTTGGTGATATTGCTCGAGAGTTAGAGGCAGAGATGAAGCGGATGGGACTTCTTAGGGTCAGAAACCGAGCGTTCATAGGAGGAGCTCAGGTAGAGTACTCAACCCGTTTTAAACTGAATAATTTAAGTAATAATGAACGTCTGTACACTCAGTTGAGAGTTTCATCGATTTTGCGTGCCAAATTTTTAGTTGAGCCCTACATGATGCTATATGGTTCGATAGCAATATGGAATAAAACATAATCTTTCTTCAACCTAAGTTATGCTTCAACGTCAATTTCTATTTCCTTATAGCATTCTAGCTTGCGTCTTAAGCCGGGCCACAGCCCGTCTCAACGGCTAGGCTCTCTGACACAAGCTAGCCGTTCGAACGCTTGTCTACATCGGCTACAGTCCCTCTAACTTCCTGTTTTAGAAGCATTTGCATACTCCCCGTGTTGTCTGAGCTTCCGTGCTAGTGAACGAAATGCTACCCATACCGGAAGTGAGTGAAAAGATAAACGTGCCCTAAACCGACAACACTCGCGAACGTTGAGACCCTGACCTCGACGACAGTAGCCAAAACGAAGACCCGACTTGGCATGAGGATGACAAAACGAAAGACTCAGGTGCGAATAGTAATGACGGCCTCGAACACGATTCTCGGGATATCGCTCAAAATCACGGGTCACTGAGACTGTAGAGGGGGCTGCGGTGGAGTAAAGTCATAACTGGAAATTGCCGCAGACTTCTAAATGACCGATATAACAAAGGCGAGAGTCTATTTTGTCAACCGAAGCGTCCCTCTCACTCCTTCGGATCACGACCACCCTGGGCTGCCATGTTCCTCTCGTACTCCTCATCCGACTCCAGATCGATCTCGACAGGGTGCGTGATCGGCAAGATGGGAATTCCCTTCTCCTCGAGCTTGTTCAGCCTGGCAGCCGTCTCGGGTCTGGACCGGTTCATGCTGTAGACCTTGATGCGGTGGGCCGAGGACGTGACGTGAAGGTCCCAGTTCCTATATCGCCGTCAGCAGTTGTTCCTTGGCAGCCCTCTCGGGTCGGTGAATGGATGCGATTGGGGAGGATTGCAACATAAGAGGAAAGGGAAACTCACCAAGCGGACCGCACATAAGTAGGCTGCGTGTTACACGCGTTGTCCCACGTCCTCACGCAGAACTCCAACCACCCCTCCGCGTCCACCGGCAGCTCAATCTCCCACAGCCGCCACGCGTGGAAGTACTTCGTGGTCATTTTGTCATACGGCACCTCGTACCACACAGATCCGCCGTCTGCGCTGACCTCGACCCTCACGGGCCAATGCCCGCCACCAGAGAACGCCCATCCGCGCACCTTGATCTTGCCGTCGTGGATGATCTGGTCCATGTCCACAGGCGACATGATGGCCGACGATACGGGCATTTCCTGGATCGAGAAGCCGTTGCTGTACTTTACGTTCTGCTTCCCGATCTGTGGCGTGTAATAAATGTACTCCCGCCTCTGCACCGGCGCCGGGCTCTCGTTTGGGATGGCCCGGATCTCTGTCAGCCACTTCGCGCTTCGCGCGCCAATGTACCCGAACACGACGGCCCTCAACGGGAACCCGTGGATCTTGGGCAGCGGCTCGCCGTTCATCTCCCACGCGAGGAGGACCTCGTTCACCTTCACCTTGCGCCAGGGCACGCTCACCGCATAGTTGTACACCCTGCCCTTCTTGAAGTACGTGTCGGCGCCGTAAAACTCGATGTGGCCCGCCCCGTCCTTCAGTCCGCCGCAGTACTTGATCACCTTCTTCAGGCTGACGCCCGTCCAGCGGGCCGTGCCAATGGCGCCCTCGCCCCATGGGGCGTTGATGAGCTCGTCGCCATCACCGGGGTACTGCGCGATCTGCTCGATGCGGCGAGTACCGGAACACTGGAGCGAGACCACGTTGCTTTGGTGCGGGAACTTGGTCTTGAGGTCGTGGAGCGTAAGTGTCTGCGGGTTGTTGACGAGGCCAGTGATGTCGAGGGTGTATTTGTCCTCGTCAATCTCAGGGATGCCGCCATGGTTGCGAACGAAGTGGTCTTTGTTGTCGGTAATTTCCGTCTCGACGAGGCGATCCTATGCAATATATCAGTTTGGTCTGGGGCGTTTACCAAGGGCCGTGGTGGCTTACGCGCGGGGGTTCGCCGTTGTAGGGAAACTGCAACACGTGGATCATGTCCTCCGACTTTTCTTTCTTGACGATGTCCCAGCTGATTTCGGTGAGGTGTCCCAGTCCAAGAGCATAGTGGTACTGCTTCCATCGTTCTCCTTTGAGAATGGGGTTGGTCTTGGGCAACGGTTCAAATTGGAATTCAGGTGGCTAAGGCTCTGATGTTAGCACGAACAAGTATGAGCAATGATCTAAGTATGTCACAATCACTCACGTCAGGAAATTCATATTGGGCCATGAGCTCCTCAACCTGCTTCTTCTTCTCAGGGTACTTTTCCCATTCAATATATCCCTTCCAGCCCTCCCTCTCTTCTTTGAATTCTGGGATCACACCCTTCGCCCTGAAGGGGATGGCATATGGTTCAGCAGGAGCCATGATGATTGGTTGATTGAAGTAATTTCTATGTAAAGTAGGCGAAATTTATTCGAGGCGAAGCTTCCGAAACGAAACCAGACGGGGACGACGGCATTGATATGGGGAGAAGCGTCCGTCGCATCCGCCTATTCCAAGTCGGAGGTTCATCCAGACTTGCCGTGTATTCCACTGCCCCACGATTCGTCTCGCCAGGCGCAATCATTC
Organism: Colletotrichum spaethianum; assembly: GCF_022836535.1. NCBI lineage: Eukaryota > Fungi > Ascomycota > Sordariomycetes > Glomerellales > Glomerellaceae > Colletotrichum > Colletotrichum spaethianum. Next base: position 123,174 of record NW_026054780.1, on the reverse strand, counting down.
CGAACTGGCTGCCGCTACCACAAATCGAGAACCTGGATTTTCTGTAGCACCAATAGGCAGTGTCCTCTTCCGATGTGGTGCCGTCATGGACACATCAAGACTCGCAATGCTCCATAGAGTGGGGGAGCACGGTCGCTATCGCGCTAACAACTTGCATCACGCATGTGTCAGCGATGCTGAGGCTTTTCACTGTAAACCCCCGCTCAAGGAGCAATTGACTTTGGATTCGACGTCTTGGCTACGACGCTCTCATGTCACTAGGCGGGGTACATTGTTCGTCGGTTGAAGTTCCACCCAAAGCCAAGATTTCTTCCCGCGTGCTTTACCAGTTATGGCCACCGTTTTGTTACTCCACTTGGTTCATGACAGTGATCGCTCTGTCCCCCGCTGTCCAATGAGAGAGTGTCTATACTTTTGGTATATTCGGTCAAAAGTCGGTGATACTTGGCAGATGCAAGGCGTTGACGAGGGCCTGGTGTTTGGTTTTCCGGCATTTACAGGCGACAAGGATGACGGCTCGGAGGTGTGAACATTAAGGATGTGTATTCCGAACGAGCCACAATGAAGGAAAGGGTAATCTAGGTAGTATGTCCTCTTCTCCGTAACGCCGTCAGCTTCTCTTCGTAGCCGCCTGCCAAAAACAATGTTATGCAATGTCCCTTATCGGACAACACTTCCTCCGCCCCAATCAACTCAAATAAGTCGACACGTGCTTTATCAATGTTCGCTGCGCTTTGGGGATAACGATACCCCATCACCATCCATCTCTTCCGTAAAATGTCTATCCTTGAAGAACAGCGCCATTCATGCGACGGCCGATCGTCTTGAAAGACGAATACTGTCCGTCAGCACCCATGACATCGAAACGGCTCACGCTCATGGCGTCCTCTGTGTAGCCAGACAGGTAGTAGCCAACGACAACTACAAGATAGCTTAACAACAGGATGCTACCCTTGAAGTAGTTGCTCTTTCCTTCACCGTACATGTAGCTTAGCAGGAAGACGCAGATGATCACAGTCACCATATCCCATTGAGGGAAGAGGAGTGCAAAGGTGTGCGCGCCCACGTCCTCAACACCCTCAGTATTGGCGTAAAATGCAGAGTACAACACTAGAGCTGGGACCTGAAGCAAGCAAACCTGGAGCGCATAAGCAGAGCCGATCTCCATAGATAGTGCAATGTTGCCGTTCATGGCGAAGGAAATGGCGTTCTGTGGAACGTTAGTCAATATCCAAGCTGGCATAACCCAAATTCGAACTTACCAGGAACTCGGTCGTGTTGGGTACCAGAGCAAAGAGGGTAATACCGAGGAATTTCTCGTCAATGGCGAAGCCTTCGAGAACGACATCAACGGTGTCGACCAGAATCTCGGCGATGATGGCGTATAGCACGGTGGCTCCCATAAGAATGAAGGCACTCTTGCCACGGCTCCAGTTCGGAGCGTCATGACCACCGTGGGGCACTTGTGCAGTACTGGCGGCAGCGAGATCGTCGTTCTCGGCCATCGTGGTGTTTCGCAGAGCAGGGGGACGAGGAGTAGCCCCAGTCGAAGCTCCGGGCAGGGCTGAGGTTCTGCGAGGCATCCGCTCCCGCGCGGCAATGGTAGCTGCGGTGGCCGCCATCTCTGCAACCTCGCGGACGAGGGCGTTGTTTTCTGCCTCTGAGAATCCAGGGATGTGAACGGTGGAGCGTACTGTGTCGCTACCGCTTGACTTGGGGGGCACGACATGCGGGATACTGACGCTGCCGTTGCTAGTATTCAGTCCCAACCCAGCGACGGAGTTTTGGAGGCTGGTGTCGTCGCCCTTTGTCGCAAGACCAACCTGTTTTAGGGACTGGCCGAGAATGCGCTTGTAGAGATGAGAGTCGCGGACGTCAACGGAGGTGCCAGTAGTCTCGGCGAAAGAGTGGGGGCCCGATTGTCTAGAATGAGAATGCGCCTGCGCCTGCGCCTCTTCGTGCTTCTTCTCATCTATCTCGGAATTCCAGATGACAGCTGCATGAGTTCGCAGGGTAAACCATAGGCCGACAATGTACGAAAGGAACAACAACGTGGCGCAGAAGTAGCAGAACGGGCGAACAGCTTCGAGGTAGAAACGGTCGTTCAGGGCTGGGGTCTGGGAGAAGAAGCATCGCTTGCAGTCACGGCCATCGCCGACAGGAGACAGGCCGCCCCCGATACCGCCGTTGTTAACACAGTCCAGACAGTTGAGCTCGTGGGTGCCGTAGATTTGGTAGAAGAGCGTAGGACCGAAAGCGCCGAGGACGGCGAACAGCAGCATTGTCGAAGTGACACCGGCAGACCTGGCATTGAAGCGTTGAGTTTTGCGCTTGATGGCTCCAAAGCACATGGAAAGGCCGGGAAGGAAGAGGATACCCGCGAAGATGCTTCCCACAATACTCCCCTCAACGAGCTGGCCCTTGCCTTGGTTCAGGGCGACACAGTAGAGGAAAACTTCGACAATGGTAGAAAAGAAGGCGTTGATGGCAGCACCAACTCCCATGGACGACTGAGCCGAGATGGAAGCGACAGCCTGGCCAATGAAATAGGCCAGCGGGACAATCGAGAACAGGCCAGCAATGAAGAGGAACGCGGGCGAGGTGATGAAGAGGTCCAGGTGGAGGACGTTGTCGAGTACGAGCCAGTCAAATATGACGAAGAAGACGACACCCATGAGGTTGATCAAGAACACATTTGTGCCGTCAATGGTGTACTTCCAGTATTTGATGCCCACCGCGCGGTAGGTGCACAACAAAATCGATGACTGCGGTGTGTTGGCAGTGCGGGCGAGCACCATGTCGGACTCGAACGAGAGCGCCAAGGGGTGTCGCCGCAGCTGGTCAAACAGCAGCATGGTGACTTTGCCCATGGGGATCGTGAAAACGAGGAACCAGCAGATCAGAGAAACCAGGATCAGCGAGGGGGAAAGGAGCAGGTAGAAGAACAGGAAGAAGACGACGCGTCCGATGTTCCACTGGCCTCTTCCGAACAGTCGGCGCTTGGTTTGCGGTGGTGTCTGGCTTCGATCGCCGCGTCGAGAGCGGCCCAAAAGGCTGTCCGTCTCGCTCGGCTCCGAGTCGATGCTCCTTCGCGAGCGGCCAACAATCGATCGGTTTCGTTCAGAACCCTCTGGACCAAAAAACAGGCGGCCATATTCCAGGTCACCGCTCTGCCATTGCTCGTACTCGGAAATGCTTCGTCCTTCGCCTTGGTCCTCGTCCAAGTAGGCCTCGTCCTGCTCCAGACGGACATACTTGCCGAATGGATAGAACAAATAGCTGGCCAGTCCCCAGAGTACTCTGCCATACTCCCTGCCGCTCGGGGTTGCGGCGAACAAGAAGCAGACGAGAGCGCCGAGGGCCGAGAAAGCTGCCATCCACCAACCAAATAGCAGAGTCCAGAGGAGGTTAAAAAAAAGAAGCCAGCTGTGGACTCTGCCACCGGGAGATGAATGAATGTCGCCCTCGGCATTCTTCTGCACCGAACGATCCTTCTTGTACAGAGCAGGCTTCCACAATCTTATACCAAACGGATGTGTCTGGTTGATGGCTTGCTGACGGTCCTTGAGCGTGAAGCTCTCTGCATCGCTCACGTCGCCATCAGATTCGGCTCCGATGTCCTCTTCGTCTGGGTGTACCGAGGGGTCACGCTCCACCTCCTCGGGGACGATGTCCTCGGCTCGGGGGGTTCGAGGACCGTCGTCCTCGTCGTCTTCGTCTTCGGCATTATCGCTGCAGGAGGATTGCACGCGCGACAGAGTCGTCGCCAGCTGGGGTCGGCGGCGAGTGCCATAGGTGGTGCTGCGTTGGCCTTGATGACGTTCAGCAGCATCAGCCTCAACCTCGTAAATATCGTCGTCGGCCGAGAAGACCTCACCGCGATGCGGTGCCGATGGGTTAGTCGAGAGCCGACGGGGCATCGGGGGCTTTCGGGGTCTCGAGGCTTTGGAGCGTTCGGGGCCCATCATGGGTGATCTAGTAGATTGGGCGGAGCGAGAATGAGAGCGATCGTGGGATGAGGATTCGCCCAGGTATTGCGAGCCGGAACCTTGGGTATGTATAGAACCTGCAAGCGCACCGGAGGGTTGATGTCAGCCAGGGATTTTCTGTTGGGTTACTCGGCAACTCGGACGACCAAGACTTATTAGGTTTCTGGGCATGCAGCAGGTCGTTCGTACGTACCGTAGCCACCTTCTGGGCGCCTCCGCACCGTGTCGGTGGACTGAAAGGACTGAAAACTCTCAGACAGACCTTCGTCGCGGGACGCGACATAGGAGTCGAACCTTGCAGGCTGATGGCGAGTGTCAGTGGGCGAGGCGGCGGTCGAGCTATCGTTGGACTGATGGGACGGTGTGCCCGGCCCGGTGGAGGGATCCATGGTGGGCGACGACGATAAGGCGACGGCGGAGCGCGCAGCTTTTTTGGAGACGGCAGAATCTGGAGGGTCAAGGATGGGCAAAGGGGATTGGTAACGCGCCAGAGATGTAGGTTATTAGTGCGGACGGGACGAGACGGCAACCAGGGAAAAAGACGCTGAAGACGTGGAGGCGAACGCGAGTGGCTTCGACGATGGGGTTTCCAGGTTCGGTGCTGTATGGGAACAGCAAACCGGGGGAGAGAAAGAGAGAAACAACAAAGTGAATGTCGTGCTGTCGTTGTGTGTGAGGTTAGGCTCGAGGTGAGATTTGAGGATTCCTCGGAGAACCCGAGTATCCGTATTGGGTCGCGGGTCGTCGAGGAGTTAGTTGGTGCCCCGGGCAGGTGTCCGTTGCCCAAAGTTTGTTGATCGGAAACGAGAGCGGGAAAAATAATGTAAGCAAGGGGAGGGACGGATGCGCAGGCGTAGTGGGAAGGTTGTAAACAACACAGACACAAACACACGACGGAAGAATCACGGAAGGGTCTAGGTCGAGAGCACCGGAAAAAAAAAAGGCTAGGAGAATGACGAGATGGTCAGACTCCCCATCCAAATGGAGAGGTCTCGCCTTGCCCATTCCTGTGCGGCGCAAATATTGTTCTATCTGAGGATAAGGCACTACTGGCGGTGGTAAAGTGATGATCCGATGTTGTGCACCTGCTCCCATCGGCGGTGGAGGTACGGTAGGTAGGTAGGTAGGTACCTTATCTTACACAAGGTGGTAGGGGTAGGTAGGGGCTCCGAGTTACTACCGGTACGTGCCAAGTTACTTGAGTGCAAGGTGCTGGAATGCTTGGGCTCCTCCCCCAGATTCGTAGTCTGAGTCAGGCGTTGCCCACTCTTGATCAAGTTTGCGTCTGCAGGTAGCGGTCATGTGCACCGGTTGTGGTGTTTGGATGGCTTCCGAAGGTGAGGAACAAACATGGAAGATGCCATTATGGACTATGGATGGGTGGTGGGTGGTGGGTGGGCGGTGAGCAGGTGCCACTGAGTGACTGCTCCTGTCGTTTTGGGACCGTCGCCAGGGGCAGATAGGTCATACATGTCAGAGGAGGGACGAAGGGCCTTGTTTGATTTCCGATGCATGGGTGTTTCTGATGTCTTTGGATGTGAGTGTGTCGCCATCAGGTAAAGCCCGCCGTTTGGTGTTTACTTCTCTTACCTTCCGCGGACGATTGATAGGTCCTTAGCCAGGCAGCTTTGTGGAGGCACTAGTGGAGACCCACCCGTGCTTTGGTGCTGTCGAGTGACGGTCGCGCGGGTTGGGCCTCAGCGATGGAAGGTGCTATGGAGCAGTTCTTGCCCAGAGCCCACTACGGAGACGCTGCGGCGGCGGTAAACAACATGGATCATCGTGTGGTGTGGCCCAGACAGGCTTTGGCAACAACGAACCAAGCTTCCCCCCCCAATCGGCCTAGCGTCCGCCCGCTCCAAATCAGGGTGCAACCTCAACCAGCCGCAGCAGGCGAACCTCGAACCCTCCCCAAACTCTCTCACTCCCCTTCCTGTCACCGTACGCCGCCGTCGCCGCCTCCTCCGCCGCCGCCTTCTCCTCCACAGCCTTCCATGTCTCCCGTCGTTGTCCACCGCCCCCTCCCATCCACTGAGGCCACCGCATGCGCTCTATGCTGGCCCAAACGTCTCTTCTGCCTCCTGATGATGAGTCGATGTCAGCAATGCCCCACTCGTCCAGTTACCTACTCGACATGTGCTCTGATCCCGTGCTGCGCTCCACTTTCCCAATCGGGGGAGCAAAACGTCACTGCGCATTCCACTGCACCTTCTCTCGCAGCACGCAGTAGACTCAGACACACGGACCACCGCATTACCTTCCAGAATACCGGCACCGGAATATAATGTCTTCCGACGATCATGGCCCGAGCTCAAGCTCGACTAAGAGCAAAGTGGGTTTCTTACCAATCCGGCCTCTACTGTCACGTGACCCGGACCAGTTGAACGCGTCGACCGTCGTTTGCCTGCGGCTGACTGACCGACCGACGGAGCCAGCCAGACCTCCAGCCCTGTCACTCCGGAATCCATCTGTGAGCTTTCCACCACGACAAGCTTCCATCACGACCCTCCCACCCCCGGCAACGTCAACCATCAAACCACCACAAACCCCGCCTTCGACGACCGATTGAATCCCCTCCACCGTTCCCCGAACAAACACCCCCATCGAAAGCAATCACACACTTCCCCGCCGATTTCCTTACCCTCGGGGCATCCATCACGATGGCGCTCGACAGCTACTACCAGAACAAGATCGAGGCCATGAAGCTCGAGATCCTCAAGGGTCAAGCAGTCCTCCGCCGCCTCGAAGCCCAAAGAAACGACTACAACTCCCGCGTGAGGCTACTGCGGGAAGAGTTGGGCTTGTTGCAGCAGCCCGGCTCCTACGTTGGCGAGGTCGTCAAGGTCATGAGCACGAAGAAGGTCTTGGTCAAGGTGCATCCCGAAGGCAAATACGGTATGTCGCTCGCCATTGTCCACGATGCATCCCACCTTCCGATACTAACCCGCCCACAGTCGTCGACGTCTCCGACAATGTCGACATCACAAAGCTCACCGTCGGCAAGCGGGTAACCCTGCTGTCCGACAGCTACAAGCTCGAGAAGATGCTCCCCTCCTCGGTCGACCCCCTCGTCTCCCTCATGATGGTCGAGAAGGTCCCCGACAGCACGTACGATATGATTGGTGGTCTGGACCAGCAGATCAAGGAAATCAAGGAGGTCATCGAGCTCGGCCTCAAGCACCCCGAGCTCTTCGAGTCGCTCGGTATCGCACAACCAAAGGGTGTCCTGCTATACGGCCCTCCCGGTACGGGAAAGACGCTGCTCGCCCGTGCCGTCGCCCACCACACCGACTGCAAGTTCATCAGAGTGTCCGGTTCCGAGCTGGTGCAAAAGTATATTGGTGAGGGTAGTCGCATGGTCCGCGAGTTGTTCGTCATGGCCCGCGAGCACGCCCCCTCCATCATTTTCATGGATGAGATCGACTCCATCGGTTCTTCCCGTGTTGAGGGCTCCTCGGGCGGAGACTCGGAAGTCCAGCGCACCATGCTGGAGCTCCTCAACCAGCTCGACGGCTTCGAACCCACCAAGAATATCAAGGTCATCATGGCCACCAACCGTCTCGACATCCTCGACCCCGCCCTGCTGCGTCCCGGACGTATCGACCGCAAGATCGAGTTCCCCCCGCCGTCCGTCGAAGCCCGCGCCGACATTCTCCGCATCCACAGCCGCAAGATGAACCTGACGAGAGGCATCAACCTCACAAAGATTGCCGAGAAGATGAACGGCTGCTCCGGCGCCGAGCTCAAGGGTGTCTGCACAGAGGCCGGCATGTACGCCCTCCGCGAGCGCAGAGTCCACGTCACCCAGGAAGACTTCGAGCTCGCCACCGCAAAGATCCTCAACAAGCACGACGACAAGGAGGTGTCGCTCGGCAAGCTCTGGAAGTAAGCGCGCAGAGGGGGGCGTGTGCAGCGGAAGAGAGAAAAGAGCGAGAGAGGGAAACAACAACGACGACATCGTTACTGGGTTGGCGGGAGTTGGACGGGCAGGCAGGACGGTGGAGGTGGACACTGCGTCCGCGCGGTTTGCGCGCGCAAGGGGCGCTTGTACGGCTAATTATGTACGACTACATAGACATGGAATCAGCCACAATGACTTGCACACCTTTGTTCCATTTGCCGTCCCACGGTTGTGCGTATGATGATGCTGGGCTCGGTTGTCTTTATTTACACGTTGACACGGACAACCAAACGTCCGGCTCCACAGAACAGAGGAGTCATCGTCAGTCGAGTGGCGATATGCCCATCCGCCGCGGCGTCTCCACGACCTCGTCTCTGACTATCCAGGAAGCCAAGAGACGGTCAGATTCCACGCTCCCCGCCAGGTATTCAGGCTCGTGATGCTTCCACACGGCACAAGCGGTCCAGAGGAGCCTTCCTCGTTTTCATCCTGGACCAACTGAAAACGAAAGGAAGAAGGAAGAAAAAGGAGGAAGCCGGTGTTGCTGACGCCGCCTCTCTCCATCAGGCAAACGAAATCACAGACTTGTAGTATGGTCTCGAAAATATCGCATCCGTTGTGTTCATCGGACACACACACCCCGCCCTCCCCCGTGGTTCTGCGTTCCAAAACTTGTATGGACGTCATCACCGTCGCTTGAGGTATGGATAGATCAGACCAGAAGAGTACGACTCTGGATCGGATCCCATCAGGAAACGGACAACGGATGTGAACAATTTGGAGGTCTCAACGAATCGTCATTCTCGCGAGCGTATATAGTGGCTAGAGTGCACAGGTCATGACACGCTGTATGGTAACTAACACCTCGCCCTCGTATTGGATATTCGTCACCGTTGAAGCAGAGGCAAAGGCAAAGGCAGTCAGTCATTCATGGTCAGCGAGACGCCCGCCGAGGCGACCGTCTCATGCTCTCTCATTTAGCCATCGTCTCTAGTATACAATTCCAAGGACAGACCGTAGTCAGATCCCAACATGCCGGTGCCGTTGAGACACAAGTTCGATAAAACCCATGCATCGTTGATAAATGCAGCTCAAGATGCCCAAACGCCTGGCTTCATGCCCCTGAGCCCTGTACCTAGGGCCAGTGTATCCGTTATTGCCTGTGACCATTGAAACCCAAAACAAAATGAAAATGCAAGATGCTTTCCCATTACTCGCTGATGCTGGCACCTTCCGCCGTTCACAAGGGTATCGCGTTACGATTCCGCACGAGTTCGTCCTCCCAGCCCATCCACCGCCTCTCGAGCCACAATTAGTTGTCTCCTCTGATCTGTAAACTTCCACTTCGAGCTCTTCCGCCTTTGCTTGAAGTCGAGTTCTTCTCGTGTACCCGCCATACATATTCTAGAATCGTCTCGTAGCACAAGACATATTGACGCAGGCTTTGCACCATGCTGAGTCTTTGGTTTCGGAAGTCCTCCACCGTCTTTTGTATGAGGTCCATGGTGTCGCTGTCGTCCGTCAACCATGTCGTGTCGAGTGGAGTTTTGTCGGGTGAGCCTCGACGCCCGTCAGCGCTTTGGCGGCGACTGCCGGGGTTGAAGTCAAACGTCTTTTCGCGAGGAGACGATTCTTCGGAGCCGCTCATCTTGATATCGCCATCCGAGTCCCGCTTCCTAACCGGCTTGTTGTTCGTCTTCGCAAGTCGTTGACGCTTCAACATGTCAATGACAGTGTCCACCGTGCAAAAAGTACCAGTTCGACCACATCCTGCGGAGCAGTGGACGAGCATCGGTCTTGCCCTCTGCTCCATCTCTGGCTCATCATACCAGGCGATAGAGCCAGGCTCAGGCGACACTCGAGAAGCAGTTACTGATGAAGTGTCGACAGGCCTCGCAGACCGTTGCATGACATTGGCCATCTCCACGAGAGCCAGCAGATGAGATGGCTGGGCAGGAGCGCCGAAATCCGGCCAGGAGGGGTAATGCAGATGAGTAATCTCACGCATGGGAGCGAAGGGCTGCGAGGCGTGAGACAGAGCGAACTTCCGGATAATGACATATGGCGTCTCGCCCTGCGCCGGCATAGGCGAGGCAGTGGCATTCGAAGCCTCCAGAGTAGTGGTCGTGTTAGCCCGGCGGCGACCAGCTTCGGCGGCGGCAGCCGCAGACGGGGCGCTAGATCCCTGGTTGGTGCGGTGCTTGTCGAAATCCAGCGAGACTTTCTTCTCCGATAGCGGCTTCAACTTGATCGAGCCGAATTCTCTGCCTTGCCAGTACGGATGGCACTTGAGCTGACCACCTTCCGACTCGGCGGTCAACATGACAACAACTCGAACGTCCTGTTCCCAAATAACGGACCAGAAATCCTACAACAAGTCAGTGTGCTGTTGATGGGAGTACAAAGGAGGTGGTTGCGAATGCTTACCTCGAAAGTTGCCGGGAGCGGGCCCTGGGTAGCAATGTATCTCTTGTTGCTCCTCGACGCTTTGATATGACTAGCATTGACATAGTCGCATGCGCCATCCGGCCGGCCTTGCAGTTTGACTCGGGCGTGCTCGAAGGGAAGAATATCCTTATAGCGGTTCTTACCACCCTTCTCAATGCCACAAAGCTGCGGAACATTCTTCTCCTTCTCGCCTCCGCCAAACATCGAGTATGCAGCCTTCATCCGTGACTGCTCTGCCCTTTCGATACTCAAGAACTTCTCTGACACCTGCCTGCCGTGGTCAGTCGGCTTGGAAGCGTCCCTAAGCCATCGGGGCAACGTTGGCGACTCCAAACCCGAGGGCCGGGCAATATCCATCTGACCCACACCATCGGCAAGATCCATATTCTGACGAATGTTGGAGAAGAACGGATTGGCGTTGTTTTGTGTCATTGGCAGCATCACACCTCCAATGACGGGTGCGATCCCAGGTCGGTTGGAATCATTGGCTGCCGCTGGAGAGCTACCGCTCGCCATGGTACCGTAGCCCTCATCCACGAACTCGGGATACGCATCAGCAAAGGCATTGAAGCCACCCCGCAGGATGTACATATCGCCGGTGTACCCCTCATTCGTGAACTTCTTCACCATGTTCATGCACGAAACAGCGTCACGCTTCTCTGCCGAGTACGCGTCGTAGACAACGAGCTGCTTTGTCGATTTCCACTTCGAGAACTGCTCTTCCATCGTCGGGTTTTGGAACGTTTTCTGCAGCTTCGTCAAATTGAAGGTGGCTCGCTTCAGCAGCGTCGTCGGAATACAAAGGTTGAGCGCGCCTTGAATTCGGGCTTGGGCATATTGTTGCGAGACTCTCAAATCAAGAAGCAGCAACTCGCTCTTGGAGCCATCAGCCTCGATCAATTCTTTTAGGTGAGAAGGTGTTATCAAGGAGGGCCCGCTCTCCATGGTCGGCGGCATCGTCTCGGCTCGCGGTTGGTTTGATCTAGCATTGGATGGTGCTGGAACATCGATCCTGTTCTGCGGGATGGACAACCTCGGGTGGCGGTCTTCGACCTTGGATAATGTTGTCCTACGTTCGAAAGGCGACTCCGAGTGTCTCGGCGACTCAAACCTCGGCATACTCAGGCTCAAGATGTTTGGGGGTTGCATCGACGCCTCCGAGTTGCGCTTCGAGTCCGACGAGACGTAGGCCGAATCGTGCGAGCTCTGTTGGTCAACCTCCATGCGACTCATGGGCCGCTCCTTGGTCACTCGGGGTATAGAGAATTCGGAGCCAGTGTCGCTTGCGTGGGTATTCCACCGTGCCGGACGCGGACGAAGCGTCGTGGGGTTTGGGGGCGCTTGCGGGAAGTGAGAAGAGGAGAGGCTAAATCCCTTGCCGCGATTGAGGTCGGCCTGGCGCTTGAAGGCCTCATAGTCGGGGTTAGCATCGATGGGAACCTGCTTGGGCAACGCAGCACCGAACGACTTGACGGACGAGGTCGGAGAGCTCCAATTGTCTCGTGGCATGGCGGACGAATCTCTCGGGTCGACCGACTGTTCGACGACGAGGCCGAAGTAATTTGGACTCGCCGCTCTCGCTTCCTGCTGTCTCGCGGGAGACAGCTTTTGAGGAGGCAGTGACTGGCCAACGGAGTAGGGCATCCTCGGGGATGCAGCGGGTGTAGAGGGCTTTGGGCTATGTGCGGCAGGGACTGCGAGTTTGGACTGCGAATGCGAGTGGCTATGGGATGATCGCGGGCCAGGCGAGGCCCTCGGAGCCGAATGAGGAGTCTTCATGGTGTAGTGGACGGATGTAGCCCCGTCGTTGCTCCTCTTGTCGAGCATGGTTAGTGTAGGTGTAAGAAGTATGATTTTGTTGTTGTTGCTGCTGCTGTCGAAGAACAGCCACGGGTACGGGATACGCTGCAGGAGAATTGTTCCGACGGCGGCCAAGTGATCAGGCCTTGCACAGTTATAGCGCCATTGCGGTATGGCGTTTTGGCGGGACGGTTTAAGTCAAGGTAGGATAGGGTTCAGACAGATCGGAGTGAAGGGGGAAGGGGGAAGGGAGGGTGTGCGGAAGAGGCTCTTTGAAAGGGGAAGGGCAGGCAGTGGGGGTCTTTTAGAGAGAAAAGAAGGTTGCGGGGGGGGACTCTGACGTGACGGCACAAGTGGCGATCTGAACCTGGTATGGACAGCCTGGAGGGGTGGTTGCTATTTGCTGCTGCTCTGTTATATTGCGACTCTTGGAAAGAAAGAGAGACAGGGAGGCGGATAGAGCGAGAGCAAGACGACAGCCGCCTCTTGGGACACGGGAGGGACTGGGGGGCGTGTCGAGAAAGATGAACTGGGCTGAGCTGACTGGGGACGGACAGGGTGGTGGCGCTGGGCGTCCCGAGATTCAGATGTCAAGTTTTGTATGGGAAACGAAGGCGCCTCGAGTGGAAAAGCGCAGCGTGCGGCGCAATTCAGCAGCGGGAAAAAAGACCAAGTCAAGCGGAAGAGTGTGACAATGATAGTCCAAGGAAACGGGCGGATGGACGGCGGGGACCATCGATGAACAAGAGACCAGCGAAAGGGGGGGAAGGAGCACTGCTGGGTCTGGGGGTGTATGGTGGGAAAGACAAGGCGAGTACATACAGTAGAGCAGGTTGGCGAGGAGAGAAAAAAAAGGGTCCAGGCCTGCGAGGACGATGGAAGGGGAAGGGGGGGCTCACCCCTGGCGGCAAGGAAGGGGATCTTTGGGTGTGGGTGCAAGCATGGAACAAGTGTAGTGAGTTGCGGGCTGTTCTCTCCTGGCCTTGTCCTCTGGTTGTCTTCTGAACTTCTGGGTTGGTCTTGGTTGATATTGCGTGTATGGGAGTTCGAACATCCAGGGGCAGACGGTACATGAGTCTCCTTTCCGGTGTTTTTGCTGCGATGGTGGTGTGGGCAGGCGGTTTTACAAAACGAAGATCGCTAAAACCACAACAGCCAGTGGAAGGTGGCGGCGGCGAGTGGGTGTGGTCTCAGTCTCTGAGAACTGAGAAGGGCGGTGGTGGCCAGCTCAAGTCGTGGATTGTAGCTGGAATGTCCGAAGCGGTTGGCGAAATGGACCGTAACCGGTGGGAAAACCCCATGGACATTTTACGATTTCCCAGCATCCACCGACCCGACAAGACGCTGTAGGGACGGGACCGGTGTCCGTAGAGTTGCGCCGAGTCCCAAAACCCAAACAATGCTAACGACACGGCGTGCTGGGGGCGGAACAGAGCAGCGCGAGAGCAAGGCGCCGAGTGGAGGAGGAAAGGATGGAAAAGAGGGTGTCATGTCCGATGAGGTCGTGTGTCGTCCAAGGCGGCAATGATCGGCGGATTGGGGTTCGTGGGCGGAGACCCTGACCTCAGACCTGTGCCAATCTCTAGCGCATCATGTGGCATGCTGTCCAAGATTGGTGAGAAAAACGGTGCCAGATGGGCGGTGCTGACCGTACCATGACAAAGTCCCTCACTCACCGGCAGGCTATAAACTATGCGTTATCTATCGACCGTGGGACACACAAGGTACAATGCCCGCCGAAGTCAACTACGATGCCATCGCATTCGAATGACAGCTGTCCAGGGGCACCATCCGGAATGTACAGTGCCCGGCCCGTACCCATGGTTCCAGCGGCGCGCTTCTCCCTTTTCCAAGTCAGAGATGCTCGTACATGAATCCAGGCGCAGGTATAATATCCAAACGGCATGGGGCTGAGAGGAACTGGGGAATGCATCGCCGGATTCCTGCCAAGTGAACATACGCAAAAGAATGAGCTTGCTCGCACACTGTCCGAGCCCGACTCTATATTCCCACAGGGTGTCTTGCCGTCCACTTCGTCATAGAATGGGGGGCGCTCCTTTGACGGGGTCGCATCGTGCCCTCTGACTGGCCACATGCTCGGTTGTGCGTTCCCCAGAGATGAGATATGGCGCAAAGCTGAACGTCGACTTGTATTGCTTTTGTACCCTCTCTGTTCTCGCCTGGGAACCGCGTCGCCGGAGCTTTTTCAAACACTGGATAAGTCCGGGCCCTCGCCTCCGACAATGAGAGGCTAGAAAGGCTGATTGTCCGGTCGGATCTTCAGGTCGAGTCCAGAAACGACACGGGCAAAAGCAGCACCAGACAAACACCTACAGGCAAGCAAGCGCCAGTCGACAGTAGCCAGAACGGACCTGTAGCAACCCTGTTCGCACGACTGGATTTGCCCATGCGAATGCCACACGCACGCACACATTTACACACACACACATACACATACACATATCTACGCCCACGTCGAGACAGGGACAGGGCAAGCCCCCGAGACCTGCGGAAATGCAGGGCACACACGCACCAGGCGTGCAAGCCCAAGCTCATGATTTCTGTGGTTGAGACACGCGACAGGATGGTAGTGATCTGTTTATTAGCAAGCATCATCCTCCTCATTCTCTCTCTCACACTCACTCACTCACTCTGTCTCTCTCTCTCTCTCTCTCTCTCTCTCTCTCACACACACACACAGACACTGTCGCCCTCCCCTCCCCCTCTCCACTCCCCAGCGACTCGAACTCTCATGAATGGGTGGGTGGCCTTTGCTGTATTTTTTCGGAAAGCCAGGTGCCAGAGCGCGGCTGTAGAAGGTTCAAACCCACAGAAGAAGAAAAAAAGACTTGGGGAAAGGAGACCAGAAACTAAAAGATACCTCCCCTGTACCTTACCTTAGCTCTCTCACATCTCACTCTTTATTTGAGCAGTGGGGTCTGCATTGGTGCAGACGTCATAGGGCCCATGTCGATTAGCAATCTAGCATCATCATCCCAACTGTGGGCGAGTCTGGACCCCTTTTCGACGCCGCCAGCCAGCCAATCGCGCGCCCGCATCCCACTTAGTGTGGGAGCATTGGTCGCAGCGACGTGTCTCTCTCACTGAGATGCTCTCTTGCTCCTGCTCTCCTCCCACCACTCACTCTTCGCCCTTCGGGCAACCTCTAGCGGAGCTATCATGGTGTCGCAATTCCCGTCCACCGGCGCCTTTAGTTTGCGTCTGTTTGAGTTGAAAGGAGGCCTTCAGCTCAAGTGTCGGGCAATTGCACCGACACTGACAGCAGGCAGCAAGGTTGGAGCTGATAATATTTCTTCTCTCCAAGCCGGGCTTTCTGCACCCCCCTTCCGCCCCCTGGCAGACTTGCTTTCGGGAATGACGTAGTCCAACATTACGAACGGTCAGGTACCCGTCGTCCATTTCAGCTGACATTCTTGGCCGGGGCTCCTGGGCACAAGAGAGAGGACCAGGCAGCTCATAAAGTATACCAGTTGGAGTCCTCAGGGGGGCATCTTTGAGGTTGCGTGGCACTGTCCCATCCCCTCTAAACTCTGGTGTCATGTTCGAAGGTCTAGAACTATTCTTTCAACTCTGTTCGACTCGTGCGCCTGACGATTAGCCGTCGATAGATGGAGTCGAAACATGCACACAACCTGCTTTTCCACGACTCTATCGAGAACATGACCTCGTCGCGGGGCGTACTGTAGTCATTCAACGCGGGGGCGTCACGCCGGAATGTCGCCGAAAGCAACCGCGTCGATTGACAGGCTAGAACGTAGTAGCACATCCCTGGTTCATATCCAGTTCCCACGTCGACTGCCAACAAGACGAAGAAGGGACGACGAGAATCAGTCGAATTTGCAACCCAGGCGGACGCGGCCATCTGGAAATAGGCTGGCCTCAGAAGATGGGTAAACATTTCTCTTTCTGGGCAGCCGCCAGTCTCGTTCCAGGGTTCCCAAGTCGCTTGCTGGCATGCCAGATCTTACTCAATATGCTAAGACAAACCGCACAAGGAGAACTCAGGGGAGACACGAGGCATAGGTAGGTAGACATCGTGCAAGTCTGTACCAAGTTCTCGGCACGAGGCCGGGAGTTCGGCAGGTGCGGTGTGCTGGGTGTGTGCCTTCCCATCCATGCATTCGATAGAGGATGTGGAAATTTGCATCCGCACCTTCCAAGTTGACAGGAAACAGAATTCCCGTGGAAGGAACCAGTTGAGAAATGCCCGGCACGTGAGGTCGTCGGACTCGTGGGTCTTGGCCGGCCCCATCTAGGTAGGTAGGGTAGTCCCTCTAGAATCCTGTACGACAACATGGCAGGAGCGAGTGTAGGTACTCCGTGAGGTACAGTACAGTACTCCGTCCCGAGAATGAAAAGTCACGACGACCTGTCCCTCCCTCTTCAGCTCCGATGCGGGCTTGACCTTCGCGTTTTCCAGTTCCAGGTTCCATTCCGGGCAAATTGCATCGGGTCCCCGTCCATTTCTTCCCGTGGCGTCCAAGTCCACCACGTCTTCTCCAAGTTTTCCATTCTTGGCCCTCCTCCTCGTCCCTGCCTCTTGTGCACCAACGCCCCGAAATGCTGAAATGTGAAGCCGATGCGAATTGCTCATGGGAAATTACCCACCCGTTCGTTGTCGCATTCTGCATCTTTTGCATTCTCGTTTTTTTCCCATCCGTCCTCCCCGTCTGCGCCCCCCATCCTCTCTCCCCTTCGTCTTACAACAGTTGCCAAATACGGCATCTCCCATTCCACACTGTCTCCCTCACTCCCACATCTCGTCCGTCTACCCATCCATTCTTTCGGGCTTCCGCCCGCTCATCCCACTTCCAGCCTGTGGGTTTCCTTGGGCGTAGCGCAGTTCTCTGTCGCAACACCCCCAACTCACTCCGCATCCCCTCCCACCACACACACACACACACACACACACACGCCCCCATCCCATCCATGCGGCATTGACAGCCGCCCTGTTTTGTCTCCTCTCACCGACACGAATAGGACCAGTTTGTTTTTTCCAGGGAAATAACCACCCCCCGTTGATCACTAGTGTTCGCCCAGCATTGCAAGCGTCCCGCTGACCGTTCCGGTGCCATCGTTCCCTGTAACCTAGGATGGCGACGCGCAACCACAGAACAAAAACACAAAAAAAACAAGAACAAAAAAAACAAGAGACTCGCATCTTCGTCGGGCGTGGCTCCATCCTATATCCAACAGCCTACTATTCTTCGTCTGTGCAGCACAGGTTATGACAGCAGCGGCGGCAGCAGCATCCGCTGGGTTCCGGCACCGTACAGCATCTCGCCAATGATACGTCCAGCCGGTTCACGTATCGCAGCAAAAAGTCAGGGTCCAGGGGGTCCCACTGCCACCACAACAACGCAAGACGGCACCCCCATTAAATCACAATACCAAAACCGGCCCGCAGCCCCTCGTTAACTGAACTAATTGGTCAATAACAATCTACTTGGTAGACGGCGAAGATGTTCCACGGATGCTCTGCACCACCCTCTTCGCCGTGTCGGCCGGTTCCCGTAGCTGCCTAGGGCCATTTAGCTACCGGAACCTCACTTCCGCCTCCGCTAACGCCGTACGCCGTCGTAGTAAATGAGCTGACATTTTGAGTCCGCTGGCGCACTCGTCAGGTGCCGACTTGGAGCGTTACTCGTCTTACTCGCAAAGCCGCCCACCACCCCATTAGCCTCCGTCCTGACAGACTAGTCCGGCCTGAAGTCGTAAGTTGCTGGGATGGTGTCAACGTTTCCGACCTGCCTCGACCTCCGACATGCGACCAAAGACACCGTCTGTCAGTGACTGGCTGTCCCCATTCGTCGAGTGTTTGCTGCAACACGCCCATTTCTGGGGCTGCATAGCGCCTGGTCAAGGTGACTCAAGTCCCGATCTATCTGCAGGGTTGTCGGTTCGCAAAGCTGTTCAGCTGTTCAATCATGTTGGGGCAGGGAAGCTGATAGTGGCCGCTCTAACGAATACCTCTTGACTGGCTTGAACTGTAGCGTGCTGACACCACTCGCCAAGTGTTGTCCGTCCGCTTGGGACGTCGAAACGCCTGCGCTGGTTTTTTTTTTTTTCTCTTCAGTCAAGCCGACTCTCACACGGATGAGCTCAAGCAAAATGGACCCTTGATTTTCTCTCTTTCTGCCGCTGCCATTACTCCGGATGCCTATACGTTATGCATCCAAATGGTCTTGTTGTTTCGTCATGAATCCAACACCGCCTGTGTATAGTACGTTAAGCCCACCTCTCCCCCCTTTTTTTCTTCAACGCAGACTTTGTACTACCAGTAAGGTTTCCGTCCTACCGGTGTCGGTCCCGTAATCAAAACGTCATCACTCTGAGCACCGCCGTGGCTTCTCTTTGGGAAGCAGACCTCGCGGTCCTTTGCGTCTTGGCAGCGATCGTCCCGAGGACGCGCTGACTCGAGTCTCTCGACAAGGAGTCAACACCACCAAATCTACGTCGTCTTTGTCTTAGGTGAGACGCCTCACGCGCACCGTCGTCTGTCGGCTGCTTCAACCACCACGCCACGTTTTGCTAACCCTGCAGTGCTTAGCGGCGGGCTGCTCTCGACCGCCCATTCATCGCGCACACAAACCGTCGATCCCGTTAATCGATAAAATAAGCGAATTTTCAAAACTCGACTTGTTGCTCCGATCCTTCGTCCATGAGGGAAAATGGCCAACTGAACAGCGTAGCTCAGCCGGCCGCCTTAGCTTGCCTTACGGTGCTTACCTAGGTACATCCCAAATATTGAACCCTTTCCGCTATCCCCCGCACCGCTCGTCTCACCATGGCGCCTATCGCAACCGCCTTGGGCTCATTACATGGTGCGCGCTGCCAGGCCTTTACCCACTACTCTTCAGGGAAGACCGTTCCAGGGCACACACCGAAACTTGCAACGCTGGCGTCCATTGCAATCTAGAACGCTTCTCGTATCCACCGATCCCCACCACTGAACCCAACGCAGCACCCTCGGAGCAGGGTCCTGGTCTCTGTTTTTCTGCCCGCTCATTCTTGAGCTCAGTCGGCGGGCAGTCAATCCGGGGGGTTGTCTCCGGTTTCTTCGCGCGCCCGTTGTCCTCAGTACTCAATACGTACCGCACCTCTGCACTGGCGACTGCAATTTCTCCGGGCCGGGCCTGGGGATGAATCGGACGGTAGCGCCCAACCCGCGTCGACCGGGATATCGGATGTATGGAGTGACATCGAGCCGAGTCAATCGAGTGTGTCTCGCCTCATGTTTTGTCCATACGTCTGCTTCTTGACCTATCTTTGATCAAGCAACAATTGAACTTTGTTGAGGCTATCGCCACAATCTCACCAACCATCTTTCGCCGGAGTCTGCTCCGTCAGGAGAGCTCCGATACGACTGTTTCTTAGCTGAGGGCTTGCCAGGAGGGGCTGTCCCTAAGCAGGGCGGCCTCAATTGAAAATTGATCGCAAATCATGGTCCCATCAGGCCGGGATACCCTCATGGGGAACACCAAGTGGCCCTGCCCCTGTCCGATGAAGTCAGCAAACTCAAGACGAATCGCGCTCAATATCAAGCATCGCCGGACATGCTTCAGCCTCATACCTATGCTTGCCTATGATTCCATGTTCCTTCAGTTCGGCCCCGTTGGAGCGTTGACGAGTCGGCTATGCAAGTCATGGGCCAGCCGGGAAGAACCCACCGGGAGTGGATGAAGGCTACATCGGATGAGACATGGGGCCCTTCCATGCTCTACAATTAATGCTCATGACACGCTGAGAGTTCGGCGTGCCCGTTGGCATTGCAAACACCACCCCCGGAATTCCTGAAAATAGCCATGGACTGGACGGGTGAGCATTTGGTCGGACGACCTATGATGTCAGCGATTCTTCACGTCGATTTTGGATTGAGGTCGCCTCAGATGTAATTGTTGGCCGGAGGGGGCGCGTGAGCGATCATGTGACGAGCCCATGTGAGTTTCGTCTCGAGATCTCCACCCCTCCCTCCCCTTCCCCTTGCCAATCACATGAAGTAATCAAGACGTCGGCGTCGCAGCGGGACTGGCTGCCGGAGCCGTTGCTCCAACGTCTCCCCGTTGACAGACTGTCCAGGCTACCAACTTCGCCGAGGATCGCCGATGTCGCCGCCGGTGAGGGCGGTTCACGGCAGGGTTTCCGACTTGGAAATGTAGGTTCCCCGTATGTCATGGAACGATTGAATCTTGTTTTGATGGACTGAAGAGTGTGCCCTCGTGTTTCGAGATGTTTCGTGCTTAGGGCGTGGCAAGTGTAAGTCGCTCCGAGGTCAACATCTACCTGTACCACCTTCGATGCCGGCTGGGCTTGGCATCAACCGGCGTTAACTACTATGGTAGAATGGATCACCAAGAGACTCTCGAGAACTCGGGAAGATCGGGCTCGGACTTCCATAGGCATTGATAATAGCTACTCAACACTCACTTTGAGAACAATTGCACCAACTAGAAGTTCTAAACGACACAGAAACCAGAGCCAGCTCAAGCAAGAGGCTTAATTGTTGGCTGCGGGGCCGCTGATAATCTGGCGACGTGCTTGCCATGATGGTTTATGTTCACGGCTCGAGTAAGGACCACCGGCTGCAATGTTTCCGAACCGAAGAGGAAGGGAATGGGGTTGCTTTGCCGAAACAACGCCGGATGGTATACCGTTGTGCTGTTGCCGTTGTCCGATGCGGTGGAATGGAGGAAGGTACGCTCAGGGAGTTTTTGTGCAGTAACAAGATACATAACGAAATCTAATTGACACCGTCCTTCCGACAGCAGTGTCGGACCTGGCAGGCGAGATGGGTGTATTAGTCGGCAACGCCGAGAAGTGACGCGGGCAGACAGTGAAGCCGAACGAAGCAAGCTGGCAAGACGAGAGAACGAGCAATAAGACAAGCAAAGCAGACGAAGCTATTCCTAGACACTCATGGTTGACCTCCCTCTAGTTATGGTCAACTTGGAGACTGGCTAAATACTCTATTGGGCACGAGGGAACCACCTCGGGAACCGGCTGTGCTCCCTGTGGTACTGGATCTGGTTACCAGACCGCTGTGAAGAAGGACAAGTGATGTAAGTCTTCCAGTACGCTGATTCACAAATAATATCTCTAACACTCACATACTTGGGTGACAATCACCAATCCAACGCGCCGAAGACGTCAGGCTGGTGATGCGATTATCCTCAATGGAGCCGACTTGGTATGGATTGATCACGTCAAGACCTCCCTCATCGGTCGCCAGCACACAGTTCTTGGCAATTCTGCATCGAACCGCGTTAACCATCTCAAACTCTGAGATTGGTGGATCATCTCCATGGTCTGCTACGTCTGACGGCCATCATTACTGGGGTCTCTAGTTCGCTGGGGGTAATGACATGATTGCCTTCAATGGGTAAGCTATAACCACCCCCCTTCACACGTCTCAATCAGACAAAAGTAATTGGCCCTTACTTACAGGCCTTGGAAACTTATGTTCACCACAGCTCAGGAAGATCTCCCCAGATCGGCGGTAGCTCTTTAGTCCACACGGTCAACAAGTACCGGGTACGATTTACACGGTGTTTGAGTCTCTTATCCCACCGTCGAAGCTGCAGTATGACAACACTGTTCACGCGCTGGAGAGGTACTGCTAACGACACTAAGGCGGCAGCGACCAGTGCTGGAGTTGGAAAGATTTGAAGCGTTTGCAATTGCGAGATCGGCAGGGCCTCAGACACTCCCCATCATTTAGGGGGTAAGACTTCGTATCCTTGGTTATCTAAGGCGAGGCCACTGCCCGATATTCCCAAACAAGCCGGTCGGTGTGTTACGGGTAGCATCGAGTGCCAAGTTGCCCTTGCAGTCATGGAATCCGGACTGAATATAGAACCCACTGGCTTGAAAGCAACTGTCCAATATTGTCCGTATCGTGGCAAACTATGGACCGTTTGTGTCTGCATACGTGAGAGCTCTCTTTTCCCGGTCTGTTTTGGCATACCATCCCATGAAATCATTGCCCCACGGCTCAATCTGTAAAATGAAAGCGAAAAGAACCATCATGAAACCCTCAAGCTGAACCAATGTGCCTCCCGTTTTTCCATCTCCAATGAACCAACCTCCTCCAATTCTCCAATTCCAAAGTCGATCATCTCCATACCGGCCGAAAGCCAAGAACAAGATTACGCTGGGCAACCAATTCGGTCTCGTAGGCAATCCGCAAATGCTGGGCTCTGTTTAAGCATTTCGCTTCTTCACACCCTCGTAATGGACGTTGAAATCATCGTAGTATATGTATAGCTTATTTGATCCCGGCTTGGATGCATTAGGCGATGGAATCGAGGAAATGCGCCCACTCCGCTCGATGATACAGCACTCAAAAAGAATAGATGGCCTTTGCACCTCACCCCAGTTCTGTAGAATAGCAGCGACTTGGTCCACAGAATACCATGCTGTGTTAGCTGCCGCGATGGCGATACCAGTGGCCAAAAACCTGTTTGAATCCCTTCTGTATGTCGAATTGCCTGGAGATCTTAAAGTGTCGGCTGTGGACCGTCTGGGTACTGAGCTCCAATGCACAAAACAATCGCGTTCAATCCGCACTGAGCATCGTCACCACACATTGGAAACCAAGTCCATTGCTCATCTACGGTGACTTCTCGCTCGTACCACGAGACTGGTCGGGGTATTGAGTCCACATCTCCATTGGCAGCTGTGTCACGCAGATCCGCAGTGGCAACAGTCTCAACGACGTTGTCTCCCAAAGACTGCAATGGCTTGTTGGTAAATGTGACTGTATTGCGCCGGGTCGGTAAGGACTTCGTTGGATGACGTTCGTAGTCTGGTGCCGTGACCGGATCCAGGATCTCCGGGTGCTTGGGAGGCATTGCTTCGTTGTCCGCCAAGTTGATTCCGGCTCTTTGAAGTGTTTCCATTGCTTCCTCCAATGCAATTATGCCAACTTCGTCAAAATCAGGTTGAGGACACAAGCGCCATTTATTCATCGGAAGACCAGTTCTGATGCTGTGAATAGCCTCGTACGCATGCTCCGGCAAGGAGAGATTCTCGAGCATCGATTTAACAGTGAACGACGTTGAGTTCGCTGCCATGCTCCTTCTTAGTAGATCGCGTTCCGAAGAGTAAGAAAAGCCTTCAGTGACACTGAGCCTCTGGTATCGATTGGCATGTTCCTCCATCGTCTCCAAATGTTTGAGGTCCCCGTGAAAAGGCACAGGACGCATGCCATTATCCCGCTCTCTGACCAGTTGCTTCCCAATGGATTTCGCGTTTGACTGAGCCGATGTTGTCGAATCCGTTCCCCAAGGAACCTTGCTCGCTTACGCTTGTTTGGACTTGAAGGAGGATCGTGGCTCTGAGAAATCTTTCGCTTGACCGTATCGTTGCGGACGATGCCGATTGATCTGGATTCAATGACATGCTGCGCGAGTTTGGACTTAGCGGCCATTTCCACTTCGAATGCCACAAACTTCACAGCACTTAATTGAACTAACACGAAGCACTCGATGGATTGTCTGGTCTTCGATGGGTCCGTTCCAGGCAGGTTCAAACACCACGACAAAACGTGCTGCCCCGTTCAAGTTGATGCCCTCTCGACTGTTGGTGTACATTTGTATGAGGACTAACACCGAGTTGGGTTCATTGTAACGGAAGCTTGCAATTATTTCCATGCCTGTATCTGTGTGCATGTTTCCGTATCTTACCGCTGTTGGGATTCGCAGTGCTCGAAGCACTTGTTCGGTAACGAACGCGAGGATAGGGGACGCCAATGTGATCATGATCGTGGGTATAAGATGATCCTCGTACGGCAAAACGCTCTCTAGAAGGGTCGATAACAACTCTTGGATCTGCGGACCACCCTTGAGAACTAGTCTCAGATGCTGGAACATCGTCACCGGATCGGGGTCATCAAAATCTCTGTACAGAGGTGAGATATGCGTGAGATCCATACTTGCTTTCCTCATCTTTGCGACGTAGTCGAATGTTGTCCCAGATCCAACTCGCTCGAGAAGAACGGTCATCTGGTAAACGGGAAAGCTGGAAGCCAGCATCAACATGTACCTGTAGTATTTGAGCACGGGCGGCGGATGATCAGACTTGGCTTTGCCCTCTCGCTGCCAGTCCTTTGTCACTATGGTAAGCTTACTTCATGATAAGTTAGCAGCCTTGGAATGATGAATTCCATCGTAATGAAATAAAGACCTACGTCTTGTACCGTAGAAGTTCCTCTTGAACGCGGCGCTTGAGATGGGGTTCAAAGAGAGGGCCACCGATGACGATCTGATCGACGGGAGGACATGTTTTAGGCTCACTGGTCCTCTTTCACCTTCTCGCCTATAGATAGTGAACCTTCCTGCGCGACGAAGTATGGCGGAAGAGCTGGACACTTGGAACTTCGACTCCCAGGATATCTCGCTCTTTGAGTTGACGATGGCTTTCACAACGGCGGGCATCACCACCATGCTTCTGCAGATCTTGACGCTGTATCCTCGGAGATTTTCGACAACGCGGAGTGTGTTTGAGAACGAATCGTACCCATGTTCTTCAATAAGGCGGATCATGTCTTTCTCATCGTTACTGAGGTGAGCTGCCCGCGCGGTCCAGATCATCCTGGCAAATGCAATATATTCCTATTAGCTAACGTCAGTGTCATGGGTCTCCCTTTCGAGTGTTGGAGCCTCACATATAGAGATATCATGCAAGGGGTCGCCGTGATGATTAACTTCATGCGAGCCTGAACCAGGAGCGCTCCGAGGTACCAACTACCTTTCGCCTCCTTGATGTGATGTGCGTCGTCATTGACCAGTATCTCGAACAACCGATCCTATTGGTTGAATAGCGAGTCCTTCGACTTCTCCTTGGCAGACCTCGCTTGCCAGGCGTTGTAGGTCGTGACGAGAACAACACGGCGAGGATCCTCCCCGTTGGCAGTGACTTGTTTGTTCCAGATCCAACGAATATGCTTGGGCCAAGACTGCTTCCACTCACGCGAACTTTGCATAACATGCATCCTGGCAGAGCTCTCGCCAACATCGGCGATGACGAGCCAGTTCTTGAAAAGCTTTCGAATCTGGTCGATCCACTGTTTCGCCACTGCAACACTGGGACACAAGATTAGACTTGGGCGCCTGTCTTTGTCTTTCTCGTCGTCAAGAGAACCAAAATGAAATGCATCGCTACTAGGGTCATATTGTTTTGCCGAAAGCAGTGGTATCAGCCACAATTAGACCTTTCATCGGACAGTGATACTTGCCAAGTAAGCTGCGTGCCTCGGTGTGTAGAAGTTCTTCTTCGGCTGTAGTCGTGTATTTCGCAAAGTTCGGAACCTTTTCCAGGAGGTGAAGTAAGATGCTGACTACGCCGTTGACTTGGTATACCATGAGACTGATGCCACCAAGATAAGGCAAGAGATGGGTGCTGTATCTTGGGATTGTCTTCTTATCCACTGTTGAGAGCTCTTTGCACATGAGGAAATCTGCTGAAGCGTCCAAAGGGAGGCCGAGACACTCTTCAGAGCTTACAATAAGCCCGTCTGCCATCTCAAATTAAGTTCGATCTTCTTAGAATTCTCTGCTGCATTGTTGACGGAATTTTCCATCTCAGCTACGTTGATTCTGTGCAAGTCTTCCTGCATCTTCTTGTACCGAGAAAGAGTTGAGATTCTGGTGTACTCTGTGCGGTTTCTTCTGTGGTCGAGCGAGCGAAGAAGAGCCTTTATCATCCTTTCCCGCCACAGTTCCATGTCATCTGGTGATTGAAGATCGAAGACTTTGCTGAGTCCGGGAACGGCCACGAAGTTTGAAAGTTCTTGTGCGTCTTCGTAAACATTCTCCAAGCGAAGAATGTATTCAACAGCCGGTGGAAACTCCATATCTTTTGACTGGGTATCTACCCAGGCCGATAGAATGCGTGCTCTGCTCAAAAGGGAATTGACAAATGCATTGTGTCCGCGTAACGATGTGCCTGCATCCTCAATATCTCCAGTCGAAGGTTGGGTTTGAGAATGCCGACAAGCTCTTTGTTTACTGGAGCATCGCCGCATACGCGGAGCAATGCTTCTATCGGGATTTCATCCATATCTGCCAAGTTTGGGTGAAGTGTGTAGTCTGGAACACTCTTCACAGTGAGAACGAGGGCAGAGGTCCCAGAGTTCGATCTAGAAGCTCGCACAGCCGTTGCCCAACATC
Organism: Colletotrichum spaethianum; assembly: GCF_022836535.1. NCBI lineage: Eukaryota > Fungi > Ascomycota > Sordariomycetes > Glomerellales > Glomerellaceae > Colletotrichum > Colletotrichum spaethianum. The sequence goes on along the minus strand of NW_026054780.1, from coordinate 96,847 downwards.
ACGGTTCTTGGGACGATAGAGGTGTCCTTAACTTGATTGATGTCAGTACTGTACCATGTGGAAGGAAGACCTCATAAACATGGAGTGACACTCACTGTACAGAGGATGTGGTTCTGCTTTGATCAGGGTTTACACTTGGTGATCGCTCGCTCGTTAGTATGCCATAGAAGCACAAGAGAATAGAGAGGAGAACATCCTCTGGCTGGTAGGAAGAAAATAGTGACAGGAGGCTTACCTCAAAGAGCATACGGCCCTAGCGCGCTGTTTCGAAGACAACTTGATGCGGAAGGCGTGTGGGCAAGCAGCAGACAACGACGAAGAGCGGTAATCTGAAAGAATGGCAGGACGAAATAACAAGAGGAAAGTGGAGAGTTAAGGTAGGATAAGGTTGAAAATGAGAGAGTATACTGAAAGAAGGCTTGGGCAGGCTTGATGGGGGCTACGTGGTTGGACGACTAATCTAACTGAGAGGAACAAGCGTCCTGTCAATGTGGAGAAGTAAAGATGTTCGTCCACGGAAAAGGAAGGATGAGATTTAATAGATGGACCATCCGGACAGCTTGTTTGATATAAGGCAGGAGTGACAGGTATTGATGGAGCGCGAGATATATCTTTTTTGGCAAGACCGATCACCAAAGGCACCGGCAATTGAGACTGCTTTAGGTCCTTCCTTTTACGACCCAGGCATGATGGCGCCGGGAGACCAAGTACGATGGTATCCCATTCACTGCCATTCGGCTTCAGTACATTGACATTGAAGTGCTGAGTTGGAAGATAGCAAAAGTGGTCTTATTGCAGAGGAAACATTGTCCCCGACAGCCCGACGGTTTCCCTTCACTCCTTAGTTGGTAAGAAGCTTCACTTTCGTAAGCACTTTCAGGTAGAATTGGTGTTTGAGGCATCCCGGAAGACTTTGCCATTGTTACTTCTTACTGAGCTGATTAAGGATACCATGGTCTCCTGGAGAATTCGCTAATAGCAACCGAGGGGAACACCGGCTTCGGTGGCCTTGATAAGACATGAAGACTTTTGTACCGAAGCCATCGGAGACCACATGGCTGCCAACGTACCATGGTGGCTGTGAAGGACGAATTCCCCCATGCCGATCGTAAGCCTAACATGTTTGTGTGTTAGTCCACCAGCACACGCGGGCCACGGCCATGTCGTAATAGTATATGCGGTATGCTTGGCTAAGAGACGCCCAGCCGTTGAGACTACCACGAGACGGACGACCGTGTGTTTGGTCGAGGAGAAGGTTGGTCCGGACGGCGCCACAGCCGCTTGGGAGTGTCCATGGCGGCCGGTGGTGGTTGTCCACGGGGCCGGGCCTTCCACGTGACGGAAGTCGCATCATCGCTAGATAATGACGCCAACGCCTTGCCTAATTCGGCTTGGTCTGCGATCTTGCACCTGATTCCTGTTATCCGGGACCTCGACGGTCTGGGTATTTGGAGATGCCGCGGGAAACGACTGGACTTTTAGAAGTCATGGGCTGGATGATGGAACAGGACACAAGCAACTGAGCTCGAGAGATGACGATTCGATTAAGCAGCGAACGGCTGTGCCGACCCGGGTCTTCCGCCGGCCCCCTCGGATAAGTCCCTTATCGAAAGGGCAATCAATGGATGGAGATGGTGGTAGGACACTAAGACGCTGGCGTCCCTGAAGAGGGAAATACGCTAGTGGAGATTGGTGGGTGATGCACTGTTTGTCATATCTGCAGATCCTGAGCAATGGCGTGAATGCTCGGTCAGCACGGTAGGACGGGGACGAGAAGCGTGGATGGAAGAGTGAGCATGGGAAACTGGAAGCTTCCGTCATTCCAGCCCGTTGGGTCTTTTTTTGTCTGGTGCTTAGGCTTCCCATCCCTCCGCCCACCCCTTCCGACCCGACCACAGCCCAGCCCAGCCCAGTCGAAGCCCACCCAGCCATCGCAACTGCACTTGCTCCCGCACCTGCACTACCTAACAGCCACTGCGACCTGCACTACGCGCCCAGCGGCCAGCCATGATTACGACTCCCTCTCTTTGACTTCCAAGGCCGCAAACCTCCTAGATTCCCATCACTACATCCCGCACCGTTTCGTCCTTTTACTCGCCAGACGCGCTGTTCCAAACCCTTCGGTTCTGTCTTATACCCTGTTGTTTTATTTCTTGGGCTCAAGTCCGAGAGCGTCGTTTTTCACAACCTCTTTTTTGTTGTTGTTGTTACCCGCGGCCGCCAGAAACACATTCGCTTGCTGGTGCTTTTCTCATCTAGGCTTCAGTCTCTTTGCCGATCCACTTTGGCCGACGCAGCGAGTCTCGTTCATAACAAGACAAGGACTACCACCACCACAACAGCGCTCGCAATACCGTACCACTCCTCGACTGGATTGAAAACCCGTCTTCTACAAGGCTCCTGAGCCTACGACTACGACCATCGTTCCGCAGCTGGTCGAGCATTACTATATCAGCGTTTACGCCCGCGAAACAACAACTGCTCGAACCCCGAAACAACAAGCCAGGCACGCCGTCGCCATGCGTCGCCCTTCGGCAGACCTCACCGACCCTTCGCGCAACCTGGAGGAGTCTGTCGGTTCGCCATCGTCAACCATGGAATCAGCAGATGTTGACTTGTCCATGCCCCCGAACTCCGACGAGGAGATAGACGATGCTGATGATGGCCGCATCTTCACCCCGCCTCCGCACATCGCCGCCCGGTTTTACCGTCCGTCTCAGGCTCGTCGCAAGGACTCAGCCGCTTCGTCACGCCGCAACTCCATCTCCTCGGCCCACTCCCGCTGCTCCTCGACCCAGACCTTCACCCGCCATGGCGCCCCCAGAGCAAGCAAATCGCACAGCACCTCCGGCGCACGTCCTTCCTAGAAGACCGAAAGGCTCGCCTCGCGGACCGAGCTGCCCACGCCGAAAAGGTTCGTCTGAGAGCCGCCATGGCCAAAGCCACCCACCGCGATACCTCCCTCTCCGAAGAACGAGCCCTCGCCGCCCAGCAAGCCCGCGAGAGGAATCTGGCCGAAATCGTGGCCTCTTGTGCCGAGGAGGTCAAGAGGGCCAAGGCCGTGGCGGAGACCATGAAGGACAAGAGAGAACGCGAGCTGGTCAAGCTCCGCATACAGATGGAGGAGCGTTTGGCCGAGGCCGAGCGCCGGCGGGAGGAGCTCAAGAACCGTAATGCCTCGAAGAGGGCGCGCGGCCAGAGTCTGATGTCGCGGAAGCCAACCGAGACGTCCTCGAACGCGACCGACAGCGATGCTCCGCTGCTGAGTGAGCATGACGCGGCCGCAAGGCTGCAGTGGTGGTGGAAGAGCCGTATGAGGAAGAGGGCCGTCGCTGAGTTCTCCGAGTTGGGGCTCACCATTGACGGCGTGCGGGACACGTCCTTTGACGAGGTCCTGGAGCTCTTGGGTCAGGAGAAGGTCCTCGTACGCACCGCGCGCATTCTGCGGATCTGTGGTTTGCAGGAGGGCGAGACGGGGTCAGTCGATGAGATGGCCGCCGTCCGTACATTCCTCAGCGCTTTCCTCATTCTAGGCCATCCCACGCAGGTCCTGAGCAACAAGGACGGCACGGGGGACAGGGAACAGGTTGGATTGTTACAGCCTCAACCGTTGCCCCGTAATGACCTTGCTAATCCCCAGCTGCAGGACCTCGTGACGAAGGCCCGAGATCTCCTAATATCTTTCGAGAACATCATGTCGCGGTTGACTGCTGCCAACAACTACACTCCTCCACCAACTCTGCGGAGCGCACTGCCCGAGATCTACGCCACTTTTTACAACGCATTTCTTGCGTGGAAGTCCCGCGACTCCGAGTCTCTTGTGCAGCTTATGCTCTTACAGTTTGTCGAGCTAGACATGATCTTGCAGACAGTGCAGGAAAGCACCGACGACGCTGCCGTAGAGCAATATCGAGAGAGTATCAAGAGCAACCAAGTTCAGCTCATTGTGCGGATCAAGAAGCTCGCCGGCCAGGAGAGGGGTAAGAAGATGATTGCAGACGCCGTCCGCAAAGCACGCAAGGCGCGGGCGGCAAAGAAGCCCACTGGCGACATGAAGCCTCGCGTCGCCGAGAACGCTCCCGGGGAGGCTTCTGCTACTGCCGAAAGTCTCGTGTCACCCGAGTCACAGACGCTGACGCCGCCGCCAACGCCAGCCAAGGGGCACACGAAGCCGCAACCCATTGAGTTCAAACCCGGCTTCAGTGGGTTGCTGCCTGACAACAGAATCGTGGTTCATGAGCTGGCCATCAACCGAGAGTACCGCATTCCTGCCAGCGAGTACCGGGAGCACCGTACTGCCCTTCAGATACCCCTATTCGCAGGCATGCGGGTGAGTATGGAGGAAGACAACCTTGACGCCAGCTTTGGATATTTCATCATCATGATGAGGTACTTCAAGGACAATCTGCAACGGCTGGTGAAGGCAGGCGCCTACATGCACAACACGATAGGCGAAATATTGGACACGGAGGTGGCCGAGCGCCAGTTCCAGATGGGAAGCTTCTCTTACGAGAAGTTCTTTGTCTCCATGGCGTCTCTCCTGCCCAAGTTGTGTGCACCTTTCCGCGATGACGAGGTCAAGGACTTGGTCGACAACAAGCTTCAGAATGGAAGTTTGGTTGATCGGGTTGAGGCGCTGACAGAGTTTGTTGATTTGATGCTCTGCGATTACGTCAATTACATGTTCTCCACTGCAGCGCCACAGCTTATCGAATCCGCTCCCGAGTACGAGAAGAGGAGGTTCGCTACTGCCTTGGAGACTGGCCAACACGGATTGGACGCCGCAGAAGCGGCGTGGCGAGCAGCACGCTCCAAGGTCCTGGCTGAAGCCCGCAAACGAGACCCCGAGGGCATCAACCACCCGAAGTCCCGGCCAACAGACGACAAGATCTATGCACAACTGCTCGTTGACTGTTTTACTCAGCCAGCTCCTATCGCTGTTGATACAGTGCCCGAGATGCTAGGCCTCGACTACAAGCGGATGACGCGTTTGTCCCTCGCCTCTCAGCGAATCGTCACGACGGGAGCCATCTTGCTTCAATGCAAGAATCTCCTGAAGCGGGACGTGCGCACGCCATGGAAGACGGAGGCAACGCGCATCACAGCGGTTCTCGAAGCGGATCACGAAAACATGGGCTCAATAGTGCAGGGCGTCATGGCGGCCCTCGAAGGCGGGCGGTCGATGCCAGCTGCGACCAAGACACACCTGAAGGCATTAGTTACCAAGGTGCTGAACGCAAGCCAAGACTCGATGAAGAAGAGCGTCGAACCGACGGAGCCGGTGTTGCGACTTCTCCTGGCCCGACTCCGAGGTCACATGAATGCCAGACTGACGGCCGGGTCGACCAAGGAGAAACTCAACGCGGCGACGACGGCGCATGAGAAGCTAGCCGGGCTGGGCCTGGCCGAATTTGCGGTACAGGTTAGGGAGATGCTGGATGAGATATCCAAGGTTGGAGCCGTAGACAGAGCGGCTCACGGTATGTGGTGGAACGAGGTGGCGGCCAAGGTGGCAGCGGAAGGCGAGGCAAGCAACGGAAGCCCGTCTTGAGGTTACGACGAAGCGCATATGTGTGCATGCATGGTACGATATACGAGCAGAGGAGGAGAGGGCAAACTGCAGGACTTCCTTGACGACGTAATGATGTACTTGTTCGGGTTCGAATGGGACAGGAGTTACGGGTGGACTGGCTGCTTTCGATACATTTCCCACAGCATGGTTTGACGCATTGGACTTTAGCGAACTCGTTGGCGGGATGAAATTGGTCTGATAGACAACAGGGTGCGCACACATGGACTCGATGATGTGCCAGGGAAGCGAATGCAGATACTTGGAAATGAGCGTCGGGCGCTTCATACAACGAACATAACATACACGCAAGCATTCATTATTCAATCCCGAGTTGGTTTTATTGCGCAAAGAACTTTTTCAAACTGTGATGTACTCTACATATAACAATGATGCGCATGCACCGAGGTTATTTCGCTTGCCGTCGGCGCTTCGCGAACCCAGGGGACTTTATGTTGAGCACAAGCCACCGCAGCCTCGTACCTAACCTTCCCACGGGTAGCAGCAGCCCCGTTTTCTGCCCAAACAGGCTAACGTCCGCGCCGAACCGTCCGAGTGGACGGGCTGACTCCTGGGACACAGCTGGCAGAGATTTTCCCAACATCCCGTGTTCCCCAATTGACCACCACGACAAGGCCAGCCATTAAGACGATGGTCAGTCAGAGAGGTTGATTGTCTACGACCTGCCTCAAACCACACGGCTCTAGACGAGGCAGAGCCGTAGCGCTTTCCCATTCTTTGGCTTCTCCTGCGGGCCGGCCGAGAGGATGAACCCGATCGGGCAGCTGGCTGGACGGACGTGGGCGCGTGGGATTCCCGCCGCCCACGGTCTCGTCCGCCGCCACGGCTCTGTATCACCACTGTTTACCCCCTTTTCTGTACAACCATTTCGCGACTCATTACCGTCTTTGACTTCGCCTTTGTATAACATTGGCTTCACGCGCCGTTTCTCGAACACATCCGTCTTCAGGGCAGCTGCCACTGTTACGACTACTAATCCTCTCTGGTCTACCCCGAATGTCGGAAGGGTTGCCCGCGATGGCTTCGTTGCTGCGAGGTATGTCAAGTGGCTCTTTGCCGTCTTTCTACATGTCCCCATCCTTCATCTCCATAGTCTGGGCCCCCCATCTCGGATAGCAAAGGTTCAGCAACTCCCAGAAGAAGACACATGTCTCTGTAAGGCCTGCCTGAGCCGAGTTGCAAGAGGAACCCTCACTCAATCACTCTCACTACCTGTACTGGAAGGTGTTAGTGGCCAATAGCACTAGGTTCCTGTTGGTGGACACTGTCAACCAGGCTTACTCATGAGTGGCCGGGCCCAGAGACACACCACTTAACCAAACCAACCTTACCCATGCAGGGACCTTTTGTCTGCCCCTCGTTGCCCCTCACCTCGGAGCCATCACCACTGATCCACCTTGGAACTCTCCCACCTCTCTCTCTCTCCAATCTGCTGCACTGCACCGTTACCCAGTTCCCATCGCCAAACAGAAACCCACCATAGCCGCTTGCCGCTTTTCGAAAAGTCCCAAGTAGGAAGGCCACACTTGTGGAGCTGTACATCTTCTTTTTCTTCCATGTTCCCTCGTCCGGTTGAACCATTTCAACCCGTCTCGGTCTTTCTTTGTTCTTGGAAACTGACATAAACCTCCCCGCGATCCCAGCTGCCACAGCCGACCTTCCTCTTTCCCCGCACCTTCCCACCACCACCACCGCTGCCGCAACTACTGCTCGACCATCACCACATCCGACAAGGCCTTGTACGCCAGCAGAGTTGGCAACATGGCTGATCGCGAAGTCCTCCCGGAGTCCATCCGGCCCTCCCACTACGTCCTGTCGCTCCGAGACCTCAACTTCAAGGACTGGACTTACAAGGGAACCGTGACGTAAGAACACACACCCTTGCCCCTCATTCGCACACCGCCCGAGCTCAAGCTTCAGCTTCAGCTACAGCTCCAGCTCCAGCAATTTTTGAACTCACGAGCTCGCTGCTGACTCTCATGACTTCCCTGCAGCATCGACGCCGAAGTTGTCAAGCCCACAAAGGAAATCGTCCTCAACGCCCTCGAGATCAAGCTCCTCAGCGCAAAGATCGCCGTCGGCCACACAAAGTCGACGCAATCATGGGAGACCTCCAACTTCAGCTACGGCGAGAAGCAGCAGCGCGCCACCATCACCTTTGACGAGGAGATCCCCCAGGCCCAGAAGGCTGCCCTCACCATCGAATTCGAGGGAATCATCAACAACGAGATGGCCGGTTTCTACCGCAGCAAGTATAAGCCCACCGTCGAGCCCGCCAAGTCGGTGCCCCGCGACGACGAGTGGCACTACATGTTCAGCACCCAGTTCGAGTCCTGCGACGCCCGCCGCGCCTTCCCCTGCTTCGACGAGCCCAACCTCAAGGCCACGTTCGACTTTGAGATTGAGATCCCCGACGACCAGGTCGCCCTCAGCAACATGCCCGTCAAGGACACTAAGAAGACCAAGGAAGGCTGGCAGCTCGTCTCCTTCGAGACCAGCCCCAAGATGAGCACCTACCTCCTCGCCTGGGCCGTCGGCGATTTCGAGTACGTCGAGGAGTTCACCGAGCGCCGCTACAACGGCAAGCAGCTGCCCGTCCGCGTCTACACCACCCGCGGTCTCAAGGAGCAGGGCCGCTGGGCTCTGTGGCACGCGCCCCGCATCATCGACTTCTTCTCCGACATCTTCGGCATCGAGTACCCCCTGCCCAAGGCCGACCTGCTCGCCGTCCATGAGTTCACGCACGGCGCCATGGAGAACTGGGGTCTCGTCACCTACCGCACCACCGCCGTCCTCTTCGACGAGAAGACGTCCGAGGCGAGGTACCGCAACCGCGTCGCCTACGTCGTCGCCCACGAGCTGGCCCACCAGTGGTTCGGCAACCTCGTCACCATGGACTGGTGGGACGAGCTCTGGCTCAACGAGGGCTTCGCCACCTGGGTCGGATGGCACGCGACTGACTACCTCCACCCGGAGTGGCAGGTTTGGTCGCAGTTTGTCAACGAAGGCATGGAGATGGCCTTCAAGCTGGACGGCATCCGCGCCAGCCACGCCATCCACGTGCCCGTCAAGGACGCCCTCGACGTCAACCAGATCTTCGACCACATCAGCTACCTCAAGGGCTGCTCCGCGATCCGTATGCTCGCCAACCACCTCGGCGTCGACACCTTCCTCAAGGGCGTGTCCAACTACCTCAAGGCCCACCAGTACGGCAACGCCAAGACCAAGGCGCTGTGGGATGCCCTCACCGAGGCCTCTGGCAAGGACGTCAACAAGCTCATGGGCCCCTGGATCTCCAAGATCGGCCACCCCGTGCTGACCGTCGCCGAGGAGCCCGGTCAGATCTCTGTCAAGCAGTCCCGCTTCCTGTCCACGGGCGACGTCAAGCCCGAGGACGACGAGACCACCTGGTGGATCCCGCTCGAGCTCGAGGGCAAGGTCGGCGCCAAGGGCATCACGTCGCTGTCTCTTGAGAAGAAGGAGGACACGATCCGCGACATCGACACCGAGTTCTACAAGCTCAACTCGGGCGCCTCCGGCTTCTACCGCGTCAACTACCCCCTGAGCGCCTCCTCAAGCTCGGCCAGCAGCTCGACCGCCTCAGCACCGAGGACAAGATCGCCATCATCGGCTCGGCCGCCGACCTCGCCTTCTCCGGCTACGGCACCACCGCCGCCCTGCTGTCCTTCGTCCAGGGCTTTGCCAAGGAGGACAACTACCTAGTGTGGAGCCAAGTTCTCGACTCCATCGCCCTCGTCAAGTCCATCTTCAGCGACGACGAGACCATCAAGAAGGGCCTCGAGGCCTTCACCCTGAAGCTGATCAACGACGTTGTCGCTAAGATGGGCTGGGACTTCCCCGAGGGTGAGAGCTACCTCGACGGTCTGCTGCGCAAGAGAGTCCTCGTGACTGCCGGTGTCAACGGCCACGCTGGGTAAGTACATACAGACCCTATACGTTCTGCTGCTCGAGGCTAACAAACAATCAACAGCGTCACCGAGGAGGCCACCAAGCGCTTCAATGCCTGGGTTGAGTCCCCCGAGTCCAACCCGCTGCACCCGGCCCTCCGCACCCCCGTCTTCCGCGTCGCCATCAAGAACGACACCGCCCGCGCGGTCGAGGCCCTCAAGAAGGAGTGGTTCACGACCCCCGCCATCGACGGCAAGGAGATCTGCCTTTCCAACCTCGGCTTCGTCCGCGACCCCGAAATCATCAAGAACACCCTCCTCCCCTTCCTCTTCAACAAGTCCCCGCCCGCCCCGGCCTCGGACTCGGTCCCCGCCGGCGACATGCACTCCCTCGGCTCTGCCCTCGCCGGCAACTCGGCCGCCCGCCAGCTGCAGTGGGACTACGTCAAGGCCAACTGGGACGCCTGCGTCTCCAAGCTCGGCAACCCCATCGTCGTCGACCGCTTCATCCAGGTCTCGCTCGGCAAGTTCACCGACTTCGCCGCCGTCGAGGACATCGAGGCCTTCTTCGCCGACAAGGACACGAGCGCCTTCAGCCGCACCCTCGAGACCGTCAAGGACAAGGTCCGCGGCCGCGCCGCCTACCGTGAGCGCGACGCCGAGAAGTTGAAGGAGTGGCTTGTCGCCAACAAGTACGCGTGAATCAAGGGTGGAGGAACAACTGAACCTGGCAGGGTAGAGAAAACGCACGTTGCCGCCAGGTTGTAGCCGGCTATAGGAAGCCAGCTTGTAGGAACAAAAAGTCAAAATATTGTTTACGTTTGTCATGCACTGAATTAACCGCTTGTGATGTTTGCCAAGTGAAAATTATCGTGGCCTCCGCCGGAACCCCCCACACCACTGAGCGAATGCGAGTGAGATGCATTATCCATCTCCTGAAGATGTTAAACCCAGCATCGCACAGAGAACAGGAACGGCTTCCGTTACTGGGAAATGAGACAGATTCATTATGTATACATTCGAGACGCCAGGCAGCCCTTGCCCGGGCTCGTCCAGTTCATCGTCTCGTTTCCGAACCAATGTACGCTTTGCAAAGAAAAAAACAATAATCCCATCCGCTCCGCTCATCCATCCATACGCGGCCCTGACAAAATTCGCGGGCGGGTCGAAGAATGTGGGAAACAACCGCCAAACGCCGGTAAAAATCAAGCAACCCCATTGCATCTCTTCGTACCGTACATGTCTCACTTCCTCTTTTTCATCGTCTGGGTTCTTGGCCTCCATTGCCTCACAAGAGCTTGCTTCTGCTTCCCGGTAGGTGGCGAGCCCTACTTCGTTTGGGTAGTATAGACTAGTCCAACAAGTGCGCGCGAGGGGGTGCAGTGGGGACCCATTTGTTGAATTAGCCTTGGAATGCGGCGCGGCGGAGGTTCTGCATCATTCTCTCCACGAGCGCCGTCGAGTCTGCAGGGACTTCTGGGAGAGGTACATCCCCCTCAGAGGCTTGCGGGGCTGGGTGGTGCGGCTTCGCGCTCTGCAGGGGTCGCGGCTGGCTCGGTTGATGGTGCTGCTGTGGTTGGTATTGGTGCTGGTGCTGGTAATGTTGCTGGTGGTGGTGCTGTACCGGCTGCCCGTAATGTCCTGGCGGAGCTGCATAACCCTGTGGCTGATATCCTGCCTGCTGCCCTGCCTGGGGCGTCACCCCCCAGGTCGAACCATGGCTCTGGTAAGGTGGTACGGCAGCAGTCTGTGGCGCCGGTGACGGCATCGACTGGTGCGAAGGTGTCGTAGGAGTAGGCGGGTTCATGCGCGGCTGCGTGGCAATCTGTGCCAGGATCTCTGCCGGGTTCAGAGTGTGATGCTCTGTGGAGGTCTGGCTCACGGGCTGCGAGAAGTGCTGTGTCAATGGTGCCGTGAATGACTGAGCATAGTGATGAGCAGGCTGGCTGGGCTGAGCAGACTGTCGAGGGAACGCCGTAGTTGAGGACTGGTTTGTGAATGGCATCCGAGAGTTGAACGCCGGAACGGGTGTGTGCGGTACTGGCACAGGAGTCTGAGAGACCCGAGACGCTGGCTGCGTCATAAGGCCGTTTGAGGTCGCCGCTGGCTGTGAAGGGGCGCTGGCCTGGCTCGAAGGACTTTGAGTGGTAGTTGCCGGTGTGCTGCGGGCAGTGTCTTTGGCCGGGCCAGAAGCTGGAGATGGACTGGGATCCTGAGAAGTTGCCCCATTCGTCTGCGAACTGCTCTTGGACGGAGTGGCTGCCGAGGGTAACTTGCCCATAGCTGCAAGGTACTTGGCCGGTAAAGGAACCGGAGTTTGCTTCTCGGGAATCTATAGTACGATTAGTTTGAAATCGGGTAGGGGTCTGTGATGAAGACTGCTGAAGTGAATGTACCTTGTATTGAACCTTCGGCGCAGCAGACTTTGCTGCGGCTTGGAGTTTCGTCTGGTTCGGTTGAGACTGAGTAGCAGCAGCAGCAGTAAGCTGTTGCGCTGTCTGCTGTTGCGAAGGCGCCTGCGAAGATTGTTGCTGCGCCAGTTGGGATGGAGATTGTGCAGACCGTTGCGGCTGGTTCGTCCAGGTTCCATACTGTGGCCGAATTGCTGGATGCAGCGGCGTCGACTGCGACTGCTGCGCATGCCAGGCATTTCCATGTCCATTGGGTGTGGATTGGGCGCTGTTCGCTGCGGGAGATGGAGACATTGATGCAGGATATTGCGGTCTTGTGCCGTCCTGGGGCGCCTGTTGTGCGGGCGACGAGTACGAAGGAGCGGTTGTTTTCACGCCGTACATGCCGATAGAGCCTTGCGGCATTGTGTTTGTCAGTGTGTTGTAGTACGGCCCACTGTAGCCTGGTGCCTGTGGACGTGCGGGTGGGTTTGGCGTCGGGGTACCTCCTTGGACGGAGCCTTGTCGGTTCTTGAAAAAGGCCTCTGGAGACGTCCGCATAAGATGAGCTCGCAAATTACCTTCATACCCGTTGGTGAAGCCGCCCCATGGCGCGTATGGGGTTCGGTATGTCTTCGAGTCTCTAAGAAGGGTGTGAGTAATGCTAACGAGCACGGTGGCGTTGGGGAGTTCTAACCTGTTGTGGTGCACCTGGAAGAAGGCATACTTCATAGCAACCGAAGGCGTGGGCGCAGCCGAATATCTGCGGTGAGTCTGCTGACCTGAGCCATGCGAGCTGCCATGCGAGCTGCCATGCGAGCTGCCATGCGGAAGTTGCGGCCTGGGGCTCTGCGACGTCGTCGCCCATGTTTGCTGCGCCGGTCGCGCGCCACCTGTCGTTTGCGGGCCCGGTGCGCTGTACGGGCTTGGCCGGGGCATCGCACCCGGACTCGAATAATAGCCTTGACCAGCAGGACTAGCGCGAGGGACGTATTGCTGATGGACATCAGACGTAAACCTTTGCTGGACGTATGGAGCTCCCGCTGTTGGGTATCGGGGATCCGATCCGAAATGCAGCTGTTGTCCCATCGGGCTCGGAGGTGTCGAGGCTTTGGGCGTGAACTTCTGCGTACTGAAGGATCCTGTACCGGCGTAATTGGTTTCAACAGGCTTTCTAGGTTTGTACACGTATGGCTTCTCTGACTTGGGCCCATTCTGGACAGCCGGTCCCGGTGCAGACAGGGGTGATGGTTGAGGTGGGATGTTTGACACCCTACGGTGCGTCGTGCTTGCAGAGACAGGCTTAGGGGGTTTGGGAATGGTGTCAAGGAAGTTACTCTTGGGGTTGTGCAGTTCTTTGATGGGATCCTCGGAGTACTGTGCCTTCGCCTCCGTCGACGTCTTGCCCAAGTAATGCCAGACTTGGTTGTCTTTCGACAGATCAACCTTGGTTTGATTTGGGTTGGCACATTCGTCACATGGGTGGAACTCTGCCCATGTGAAGCCCTCAACGAATGGAGCGTCCTTGCGAGGAATTTCGTCGGCAGGACGCTTCGCGTTAAGTTGATCCTTAGCTTTCTGTGAAGATGGCATCGGAATAGCCTTGGCTGATGCCTTGGGGAGATGGTAGTCAGACGGGTCAGGCAGCAGCAGCCATTTCCATTCAACCTCGAGACGATCGCTAGTTCGTGTTAGTCTTGGTTCATTCAAAGATTTCGAAGAAGCATACCCGTTAGGAATAATGTCGAGAAGCAGCGTCTGTTCGTCCGAGCGGTTCTCCACCACAACGCCAGCAAAAATGTCGCCCTTGAAATACTGCAGCTGACAGATCTCTCCCTTCTTGAGCGCTGCCGCACCCTCGCGGATACGGACATCGTCCTCCAGGGCGTCGCCATCGTACTTCCTGTCACGCTTGGTGCGGTGGAAGCGACAGCTGAACTCGAATGCTTGCTCCTTGTACTCGGTGCCATCCTCGCCAAAGACTGGAACTTCGGCCTCTTCGACAAAAACTCCTGCCGCTGCCGCGCAAGTTGCATGGTAAGCACGGGCACACTTCTTCTGGGAGCACTGGAAGCAGGCGCCCTTCTTGGATCGACAATAGAGACACTTGAGGTCCAGGCGTTCCTTGTTGATGTTGGCAACATTGGCGATAATCTCCTTGTCTTCGACCGTGTCGATGTACGTCTCGGGGAGGTAGAGGGCACACATGCGATGCGCCTTTCGGCCATCGTCTGTCGGCAAGATTTCTGCGCCGGGGATGTCGTTGGGGCACAGGCAACAGATTGGCTCCGCGCGCGTCTTGACCTTGAGCCGGATTTTCTTGACCTTTTTCTTGCCATCTTTGTCTCCAGCCCCGCGCTTCCGCTTTCGAGCTGGCTTGACGACGCCATTGCTGTCAGGCGGTGATGGAAGGCCAGTGGCATCGTCCTCGTCCTCATCCTCATCATCCTCGTCATCTTCTTCTTCAGTTTCCTCGTACTCGGGAGTCGGCTCGCCGCGAAGTTTTCGTTCAATGTCGTACACATCGACCCAAACACTGTCCTGTGCCTGGGCGCATTCGCAACGCTTGGCGATCTTGCCCATGGGAAGCCACGAATCAAGCGCGAAGTTGACAGCCTCGGCGCAGTTGTAACCCAAGTTGTAGCCCGAGTGGTAACCGTAAGGGTACGTGACAACAAACTCGCCCGGGTATGAGACGCACTTGTTGACTGTGATGTTGTAGTGCTGCTTCAGATGTGACGGGGAAATCAAGAATCCCTTGTGACGAAGAAACTGATCACAAGCCTTGGCGTCGGTAGGCCAGATATTCTTCATGGCAGCCTCGAAACGACGGGCGTCAGCCTGGGAGATGCTGTACCATTGTTTCGGGGCACCAAAGTGGAGATAGTTGATGCTGTAGAGGTCGACGTCCTCCAAATGCCACGCAAATGTGGCCTTCCACATGCCCAAGTAGAGATAAGCCGTGTTGACACCGGGTACTTTTGTGCCGAGAACATCCAGCAGATTTGGGAGCTTGTTCAGGTTCCAGGTTTCCGTCGACTCGTGGAAGAGCGTGCCCATGAGATCTGCGCCGTAGAGCGGTGGAGCGTAGGTAAGGGTCTTCCAGTATATCCTCTCAAGCTCCTCGCAGCGCTCCGGCGTATAGTCGGACACGTCCATCTGATAGTCGAAATCTTCAAATGCCTTTTCATCAATCATAGCGGAGCCTTCTCTCTTGCTGTACTTCCGACGAGCCGAGACGGTCTGGGTTTTTGGCTTCGCCGGCCTTGCGCCACCCATACGGCCCATTCTACCCAAGGTGCGTGGCTCTTCTTCTTCGTCGTCCACATCCATTCCCGGATCTTCCACCGAGTCGACAACCTCCTCCTTCTTAACCTCAACGTCGGCGTCGGGCTTGGGTGATACCGGGGTCATTGGGCGCTTCTCATCTTCTGGAGCGTCGTCCTCCTCGTCCTGACCCTTGCCCTTGGCCTTACCGCGGCGCGGTCGACCTCGGCCCTTCTTCTTAGAACCTGACGAAGTCGACTTCGCCTCTGCGCGAGGCTTGGGAGCAGATCGGGGCTTCGGCTTTTCAACGTTGGCTCGGCGCTCGCCCCGCCTCGCGGGGGGTTGATGTTCGCTCTGGTCGCAGAGTTGCCGCCACTGCGGCAGGTTGTAGGATCGCTGATGTAGGATATTGACTTGACGGTATGTTCCATTGGACCCCATTATGTCTTGCTTGATTGGTTCCCTAACCCTGATTTGCTTCACAAGGTCGTCGAGCCTCGGGAGGGATTCTTTCCACTCGGAGGGAGGGATGATCTTGACGATACCGGACTTCATTCCATAATGGTCGACCTTGGTCATCTACAGGCGCATTCAGAGTCAGTCGAGGGTGGCACAGGGCGGAAACGGTGGGAGGCTGGGGAGGCGTACGAATAACTTAAAGTCCTTGAATTGGTGCATCGTCGGCTTGAAGACAGGGACGGTCCCGGACCAGTGGTCGGGAAGGACCTCGCCAATGTCGTCCTCGACGGGCGCCTCATCTTGTTTCGCCGTCGCAGAGGGGTCAACGGCATCCTCGTCGAGGTCGCTAAGCTCAGAATCGCTGGCTTCCGACTTGTGCGCATTATTGCTGTCGGGAGGCGAGTGGAGGAAGGCGGGCTTCGCACATTCGATCTGGCCAAGCGCAGGTTCCTCCTGGTCGTGGTCGGCAGTGGTGGTCGCTTGCGCCGGCACAGTTGCAGGCTCCGGGATTGGAGCGCTGGCAGCGTCGGTCGACATCGTAAAGGGGACTACATGCGACCGTGCATGCGACTTCGGACTTTTGGTTTGCACCTCTTGAAGATGGCCGAGTCGTGAGTGAATGGCGCGCAAGCTGGTTTAGTCAAGTCGCCGAAAATATGAGGTGCAGACGTCTCGTTGAGTGCGGAGAATAGATTCGTTTGTTTGGTTATCAGATCCTGTGGGGGGTGGTTGGCCACTGTAGGGAACAGCAGGAAAGTGCTTTCTGGCTGTACCAGCTCGCTAAAATGGGCCGATTTCTGGCGAATCTGGGCTGATGAACCAGGCAGGGCTGGGCGCAGGAAAGGGCGAAGGGGTGCACCTCCCAAGGTCGTCGTCCTGTTGCTCTGCACCTTGCACAAATTCAACAAGCAACCAGCTTCGTGGGATATGATGATGGAGAAATAAGAAAAAGAAAAAAAAAGACTTTGTCGATGGAGAGGGCCAAACCGATGCAGGATTCCAGATTACCATGGATACTCGAGAGCTTGTGATCCTTGCTCCTCTCATTCGGTTGTAAAGACCAAAAATCAAAGGTGTCGAGGAAGAAGCTGCAACATCGGGCAGATGCGGCTGCGGCTGGTGCTGGTGCTGGTGCTAAGCTGTGTGGGGCGGGAGGCCGAGGTCGTACCTTCTTGGGTTCCCTTCTGCAGTTTCTTTCCGGGAGCGAGTGGGAAAACCTGGCAGACGTGCAAATAGGAAACAGCACCCGCCCGTGCGACTTGATGCCGCCGCTGCTGTCCCCCTTCCTTCTTCGCCTCCCCGTCCTCTTCCCCTTCCCTCGCTTCTTCGCTTTTCCCCCTCGATTAGATCCACGCTAGCCCGACTGGGAATTCCCTAATGCCTAAGGCGATGAGGCAAAATGCCGGCCACCGAAGGACTGCAGCAAATGACGTCGCTCGTTGGCCGTAATTTGCAACCGCACTTTTCGCCAAAGACAACCCCGTTTGATTGCGAATTATGCGCATTTCCCACAGTCCAGCGACCATCAGCTTTTACGATATTGGCTGTCGGTGTCAATATTAGAGACTTTTGTAGAGTCCCCGCTGGCATTGCGTTCCTTCTTGGTTGGTAAGAAAGTAGACAACGAAAGCCGTTGATCCGCACTTGGTTTGCGCAGCTGTCGACATACAAACGAGGCCGAGGTCTCGTCGCTGCATCGCAGAATCATTGCTTCTTTGACAGCTGCCATCAGACGTTGTCTTGCGCGGAATACGGGTCCGTCGGAGGATGTGTCGGCTTGCAGTGACACCGGCGGGGACCCTCAGCAGATGAGCGAAGACAAAGGGAGACATCGCGTCAGGAACGCGAATCGGGTCGGCCACCTCGTCGAAAGGCTTAAGCTTCGCCCAATGCAGTCGGGCCTCGAGATCTGATAATCTAGCATGGGGCATGCGGCGTCGCTCCGTGTTCCGAATTCCCGGGACCCATACCAGCCCTACCAGTCAAGATCATCCGCCGCGGCAAGCCGATCGTCTGATGATCCAATCCTCCCCTCCCCTGACAAGGCAGTAGCACATTGGGGGGCCTGCGAGGCACGCACGTGGTCCACGATTGTCTAGTTGCCGCACTTGTACGTGAACGACCGAGACCTGCCATCAAGGTGATATTGTACGATTCAGCGTCCATCTCTGCGCTCTCAAGACCGAAAAACGGCGAGGTTCCACTCGAGGGGTAGCATCGTCATGAGCCCCTCTCGTGGCGGCACCATATGTATGTAGTCCAGCGACAGCAACTCCGCATTCAGCCGTGAGGGGCGGGATGGGAGGAGAACTCTGAAGATCTGGGTCGCAAGCCCCCACAGGCCAGTCCTCGACCCCGGAGATGGCGTGAACTATAAACGTGGATCTCGAGCTCCACGCAGGGGGGATGATTTTCCATCTGACATGCGGTCTGGCACGACTACCCAATCCAGGCCTACAGGGACGGTGATGATGCTTGCTAGGCTTTTGACATGAGGGTCAGCGGAGATGGTCCTTGATGATGGACGGCCTGTGACTTACGTTTTGAAATGGGTGTTCGACACGAGCCATCACGATTGCTGCCAAAGCGACCTCATACGAAGCCATCATGGGATTCTGCAGCCATGGCTACGATCTGCCAGAGATGGACGGAGAACATGTGGCATCAAGAATCGAAAGCGATGAGTGTGACCGTGGTAGAACCGGCACAAAGCGAGGGGATTTGCAAAAAGCACGCACTAGAACACGGCATGCCAACGTGGCTGCTGCTGCTGCTGCCTCGTGCGTCTCACCTCTTCTGCCTCAGTGTACCTTACTTATCTCCCCCCTAACGTATCTCACCTGCAGCCTGCGGCAACAAGGCATCCGTCCCCGAGGCCTAGCAACATGCACATCACGAACAAACCGCGCTGCGGGTGTAACACTCGTGAACAAAGCCGCCGCCCATTCTCATTTCGAAGCAGCAAAGCTCTGATATTTCTTTCACTCTAGCCTCGCCAAGCAAAACTCACAACATTGCCACCTGAACCCTTACACACAGCACAACAGCTTTCTTTCCCCTGCCCATAAACGCCGAGGGGAACCCATATCATTACGGGGGAGACGACGGGTCTGACAAACCGCCAAGCAAAAAGTTTCAAACCCCGTCCCTAGGTAGATGCAAGCGCCAGAAGAATATACAATACGTCGTGCTTTCGTCAAAAAATAATAAGTCTATACGTCCGTCTCTTGCATTCCCATCGTTCCTCCTACCGGCACGCTCTCGGTAGATCCGTGCCTATGCATCATGCAGAGAAAAGACAAAAAGAAGAAGACGGGTTGGATAGTATCTTTGAATGACCCCGTCCAGAACAAGAGTTTTGAGTTAGGCAGTGCGGAGGTGCTTCGATCCAAGGCCAACCAACTCAAACATCATGGGGATCAGGCCGACGCCTAGCCATGCGATACCTGTCATTACCTGTCAGCAACTGTGGAGAAGACCCAGAACCGAGGCGGGGTGTGCCGGATCCTACGGAAGAGGCGCACAGCACGTACCTGTATAAACAACCAACTTGGTGACCACCTCGACGTCGTAACGCACTCGAGGTCGAATCAGTCGCAGGAACATCTCCTTCTCGCTGATTTCGTCTTGCTGGCCAACCGTCAGGTCCAGCTCTCCCTTCTCCTCGCTCGGGCTCGCCAGGACGCTGCCCGTACCCATCATGCGCTCAAAGTCATGTAGCGAGTTGCCGTGATGGCCCTGTACACCGGATGTCGCTCCCTTCCCCTCCCAGTCGCCGCTCTTTTCCCGAAGCTCGTGCATGCTACCCTTGCTCTTGATGCTGCCGTTGCTGCCGATGCTCTCCCGCCGCCGACGCTCGCGGTATGCCAGCGTCTCATACGCATCGGCGGCACTCTGGGGTCCGATCGATACTGAACGGCCACGCGTCGTGGGGTGACGGATAGACTGAACCACACGGGGGAAGTCCCTGACGGAGGGGATGAGGTTATCCATCCGCGAGCCGGGGTCAATAACCTTGTACTTGGACGCCGGGGTGAAGAACCGTCGAGGAAGGTTCCACTCAACCTTCTCCAAGAGACGGAAAAGATGCGGCAGAATCCTGAGCATGGTCGGCTTCATAACCTCCCGCCACACAAAAATGACAAAGACGCCAAACACGATGCGGGCCAGGACAATGTGCCACCCGAGGGCGCCGAGGTCGAGGGACTGGACGCTGTGGGCGGATCCCCCGAAGGAATCGATTGACGTCCGCCCGTACATCCATGTTCCAATTTCTAGGCCGATGACTACGCCAGCAAAAGCAACACTGTCGTCGAAGCAGGGACAGTCATCCGCAGGCTCCGGGTGAATCCTGACCAGGACAATGATCACGAGAGCGGCGATGACGGGCGCCCACCACGAGCTGCTGTGCATGTACGCATCCAAAGGAGGACCGTAGTGGAACTCGACAAGCGAGATGGCGGCGCCCAGAATCGATCCTACAACGACGTCGATGAAGCCGTGCATGCCGCAGTACAGACGGCCGAAGACGATAGAGATCGCATAGAAGTACGATAGTCCCTCGAGGAGGGTCTTGGTGGATTCCGGCATAGTATTGTCGGGACTGCGCAGGAGCAAAACGCCGTACACGGCCACTGACACTGCATTGGCGCTATGGGTTGACGGAAAGCCATATTCCAGCGCGGCGGAACCGGACATGGTGATTCGGTGTAACGGCGGGGAAAGCGGGCGCGGGAGCGAAAAGAAGTCCTTGATGAAGCCAGTGAAGAAGACGCCCTCAGCAAGGATGTGGATGACACTGGAGATCACAGCTAGTTAGATAGGCCCTCGACAGGTACGCACGTGGACGATTGCTTACCCTTTGCCGAAGGAAGCGTAGCCGCACCAGAAGAGCATGGGCAAGCCGATCATGAAGAAGGTATGGGTGCCGAGGTTCGCCGTGATCGCAAAGTAACTATCGAGCCACGGGGTGCGCATCATCTCCTGCAGGTAAGCCAGATAGGGGGTCTCCCATCGGATCAGTGGCAGCATCCACTGTCGCAGTCGGTATCGCCATGTCGGCAGCGCTCTCTTGTCTGTTCAATGGCCAGGTCAGCTCAATCTCTCTTGGGTCGTAACAGCCGCCCCGCAATGCGCAGGGCTCGAGGCAGGAGAGCCTGGACGAGGGAAGACAAAGCTGGAAGGCTAGAACAGCGTACAATGATCGAGGCTCCTCAGGCCCGCGTCGGGCGCGTCGCTGGGGCCCTTGATCGTGATGAGAGGCGGGGCGGGGGCCTCGGCGACGGCAGCTGCGTCGGCGGCTGTAGGGTTCGAGACGGTAGCATCGCGGCGCTCCGGGTCGGGCTTCGGCGCCAGTGCGGCGCCGTTGGTGTGGCTAGTCATCAGGCGTTGTCGGAGGTCGCGATCGTGAGGCATACGGCCATTCGTTGTCTCGTGGGAGGGTTAGGTGGTTCGAGTCGGGTGTTGGTTTGCAGTTGTGCGGCCAGGTGGATCGTGGCTAGGAGGAGGGTCGGGGTCGGGGCAGGCCAGTGTAAGCGTTTAAGGTGGAGGGGAAGCGGACGCAGTTGCACTTGCTCGACAACTCGGTAGGTGGCTGCGCATTTGCCAGTCCAAAAGGGACAGTTCGTTTTGGTGCTGAAAAACGAGCGGTTGCGTGGCAGGAGATCACCAGCGGCAAGACGATTTCCGAAGGCTGCGATGTTTGGGGGGCGGGAGGGAAAGGAAGAGAGGAAGAAGGACGGGAAATTCGCAAAGCTGGAGCAAAGCTGATGGTGGGATTGCGATGTTGCGTCCGTACCACCAACGGGCGCGGGAAACTGTAACTGGCACTCGAACTGCTGCAACTGGAACCGCTGGCGTGGCGTGGCGTGGTGTGGAGGAAGTACCTTGGCTCGGGGACCTGTTCTCGGGGTCGGGGGGGGCCGATCGGTACTTGCAGTCAAAGTACCGTGAACTACCTTGCGGGCGAAACCGCGGGACGAGCCAAGGTTGAAAGAGAAAGAGAAAGAGAGAGAACAACGACTGATAAGGAGGGCGAGCCTGTGACGGCAACCGAGGAGGAAGACGACAGTGTCGCTTCGCAACTGCAAATCAATGTCGAATAAAACGGCAAATCGTCGACAAGTTGGGACGAGATCAAAGGGT
This sequence comes from Colletotrichum spaethianum, assembly GCF_022836535.1. Classification (NCBI taxonomy): domain Eukaryota; kingdom Fungi; phylum Ascomycota; class Sordariomycetes; order Glomerellales; family Glomerellaceae; genus Colletotrichum; species Colletotrichum spaethianum. The sequence goes on along the minus strand of NW_026054780.1, from coordinate 75,089 downwards.
CCCGCGCTAGCGCTGGTGTCTGGCACCACGAGACATCTTAGATTGATCGGTACCTGGCAGTAACGGCGACGGACAAGCAAACCGAACTACACGACGATGCAGCAGTCTCGCCGTGAACGTAGAAGTAAGCGGCGCATTCGCTGCGTGTGCCGTGTGGTGGCCCCTGACATCGACAACGGCGGGGCACGCCTTAGCTCAACACCATCATCACCAATAAATAGCCTTTTGCAAGTCCACAGGTACTTTGGCTGATGTACCCCATAGCTCTCGCCCTCCGAGGTTGGACCACTGCAATTCCTGTTTCCGCACTCTTGGGGGGAAATCGACCGGGATCTGTCTAATTTCTTTTACCTTGCATGCCTCTGCTTCCATGCCTCTGTAGCAGTCGTCTAGTTGTTACACACCCCGCAGCTAGCTGGGCTATCAGTTTTTAAACCAGGCGCCGCAAGACGAGACCAAGATGCGTAGATGCACGAACGCAGCCGTTACTAGCCATCGAAGCAGCACGTTATCCACAAGACCTCAGGAATGACCTTCCTTCCATGCACCAGAAGGAGTGGAGAACACACCATGACGGGCCTTTCCCAATGGACGGACGCCTGTCTCACCATCTGGGAGCTTGAACATGAGCTGCAATGGAGAAGCCTCGGAATCAGATTTCTCTCTGACACTGACCAGAGACACAAAGACCACTGCAGATAATGCCATTATTGCCTGCCTTGCTTGCCCAAGCTGCCCTCCCGTCCTTGGAGAGGGGAGGGGGGCACAGTCGTTGCGCACAAACAAACCCGCTCGCCCAAGCAAAGTCAAGCATCTTCCCAGATTAGCTCTATTCTGCTCAAGGTCTCCAGTCTCGGGACCTCTTGCTCTTGTCTCATCCCATCCTGTCCTTGACTTGTCTTATCACACATCTCCGCACCGGGAATTTCATACTGTGAGGTGCATTCCGCATTTGCATTGTCCATGAGCGGACCGTTTTCCATGTCCGAGGGGCTTCTTTCTGCTTTTCGAGAACATGACTCTGTGACCTACCTAGTTGCCATTCATCCGGTTGTCCGTTATCTAACGGGCCTGACATTCCCACGTAAAGCCACGAGGGTGTTTTGTACTACACCCCAGATTCCGGTGCAGTAGTTAAAGAAATCGTACCACCGTGAAACCTCGAGACGAGATGCAAGATGAGTATCAGAAAAAGCTCCGATTGTACAGGGTTCATTTGATACCCGACTTGCCTTCTTTAACAGCGGTTGCTTTGGATTTCGATCATCCGTGTTGAAGCAGGTTGGCAAAGCCGGCAGATCGGTTTGGTCCCCCCCCCCCCCCTCACCCCCCAGAATCAAACTCAGACATCCCAGTCGACACGTCCAAAGCTCCCTTTCCGCATTCCCACCAAGCTACATACCTACCTCAACGCAGCTCACCAGAACGGACAGCCACAGCAGCAGGCGAGCTCTCATCTATCCTGGCTTCCCACCCGTCTCATCCTGGCTAAGCAAAGCAACCATCAAGGCAACCCACACGCAAGATGGCCGCTCCCCTCCTCCCCCTCCGTGCCCGCCATTGCCTCATCACCGGCGCGTACGGCGGCATCGGTGCCGCCATCGCCGCCCGCTTCGCCGCCGAGGGCGCCCTCGTCACCCTCCTCGGCCGCAAGGAGGACAAGCTGCGCGATCTCTGCGCCCGCCTGCCGCCCTTCCGGGATTCCCGCCTCGCTCCTCTGACCGCGGCCACAACGTCTTCACCTCCCGCCAACGGAGAAAAGCCCGTTCACTCCTACGCCGTCATGGACGTTTCCGCCGACGGCCGTGACGATGCCGTTTTGGATGACATCTGGGTTTGTCTCCCCCCCTTTCCTTTCCCTACGTTTTCCTTTCCCTTCTTCTCTCTTCTTCTTCAGCTCCTCATTTCATCACGATATCCAAAGGCTGCGTCCGTATATAAAACGAGGCTACCTACGTGACGCCCTACTTACTGCAAAACACATCAAACTGACAGGGGCATCCCCTCCACTTGTAGAAACGTACGGGCCAGATAGATGTTCTGGTCAACGCGGCGGGTATTGCGCAATTCCAGCTGTTGCAGAACACCTCCCCGCGGGCTGCGAGGGAACTTGTGGACACCAACCTTATGGGCACAATCTTCATGTCGAGGTACATGGCTCAGCGCATGAAGCGCAGGCGCGCAGACAGGGATGGTAAGTCATGGCAACGGTCCCCTTTCTCCTCCCCAGCATAACAGTCTCATACGTATGATTCTCGTCACACCGTGTGATCGATCTGATCGCTACTTCCGCACGGATGGGACAGCCTCGTGCATGCAGTGCACGTCCTGCGGTTACAGTCCTGCTGACCACGTCGTCCCACTTACAAGCTTGCATTATCAACGTTGCAAGCCTGCTGGCCGAAAAGGGTAGCCCTGGCACCAGTGTCTACGCCGCGTCAAAAGCCGGTATCATTGGTACGTTCTTGTTTATTTTTTTTGCTTCTTTTCCCTTCGTTTTCATACATCGTGCAAACTCTGCGTTGCTGTATTTTTCTTGGTCTCCCCACCCCCAGTGTAATAGAGCAAGTCTAATATCTGGCGATGCCGTTTCCCATAGGCCTCACCCACGCCCTCTCCGTTGAGCTGGGACCGCTGCGCATCAGGACCAATGCCATCGTCCCTGGCTACATAGAAACCAACATGCTTGCTTGTAAGAGGCCCAAACTCCCCCTCGCTTGCATCACCAGCTGCGAGATCGGCTTCCGAGGGTTCCGTAGGTCGATGCCCTTGGTCAGAGCATAGCTAATGTACATATTTATTATCACAGCAATGTCGAAGGAACCCCTCGAAAAGCGAATTCCACTAGGGCGCTTAGGTCGGCCTGACGAGGTGGCCGATGCTGCCGTCTTTCTCGCCCAAAACACTTATGCCAATAACTGCATCCTAAATCTGGATGGCGGGTTAAGTGCTGTCTGAGCTGGCGTAGAGCTCCCCCATTTTAGTCGGAGGGGCACCCCTGACCATCATCAGTCGTCGATGACGATTGCGCCACCTGTCGAATCATCCACGACGACCACGTCGTCGTTGCTTGCTGCGGCAACCTTGGCCTTCTTTGCTTCAATCGGTTCGTCGCCATCGTCTGACCGAGGCCGCTTGAGGTTTGCCGACTCTCCTTCGACATCGACGGTGGGCTTGCCGTTCTGCTCAGCTGTGCCGTTAGACTCCGCCGGGGTCTCCTTCTTTGGCTTGCGAGGAATCTCGGGTTTCTGATCCGCAACCAAGCCCTTGACAGGCTTGTCTTCCAAGGGTTCCTTGCTGAAAGGGTGTTAGTGGGCTTTTTGGTTATAGATGGATAGATAGACGTACGATTCCTGGATGCTGATGACGACATTGACGAAGGGCTCCTCATCGTCTTCATCGATAACGGTGAGGAAAGTATCTTCCTTGATGCCAAGGTCGCTGAGCTTCTTGGGCAAGTTTTCTGTCTCATCTGGGTCGTAGAGCGGGCCTGCGTCGTTGTTCACGGCGAACTCCTTGTCGCCGTAGCCAAGCTCCAGACGCACAAAGTCCTCGACGAGATCCTTGAGCGTAGCTCTGGACAAGTCGACATACACGCTCGTCTGATATACGCTGCACACCGGGCAATCTGGGTTGGGAGGTCGGTACTTGCTCGAGTTGAGCAGACGAGCAGGGTTATGAGGAGAGATGAACACCTAAGTAGAACATTAGACCACAATCCTGGCAACGACAGAGTTTTGACCTTACCTCCTTAGTCTGAGTGAAGTCACCTCTCAGAACCTTGAACGACTGAAGAACACACAGGCCTGCGACAATTGCGTTGGTTGTCGCAATGGCCGGGATGATATTGCCCGCCATCTGCTTGATATCGAAACGGGACTTGCGCTCTATGCCGAAGATGAATGATCGGATGTTGGCACTGGCTGTGACAAAATCCAATGTGTCCTCGTCGTCCTTGTCGAAAGTGATCAGGGGCTCCGGTCCAGGTGCGTCTTGGTGAGCCTTCTTCAGCTCCTGCATGCGCTTGCTCAGCCGGTCCAGACTGTCGACGAACACTGCAAAATTCTGCTCCAACGTCCACACGTTTTGTCCGTCCGTCAGAATTGCCTCCTTTGACGCAAGGGCGTCCTTCGACTGTTCCGACAGAGTCTTGTAGTCAAGGGCCTCGGGCTTCCGTCTGGACTTCCACATGTCCTCCATAGACGCCAATCGCAAAATATCGGTGTTGAACACCTTGTCAAAGAGAAGCTGAGGAAAGGCTTCGGTACCCAGTGATTCACGAATCGCTCTGAGAGCGGCGGCCTCCTTCTTCAGCTCTTCAATCTCCTTGGCATTATCGGCATCGGCTGAGTTGTCGAAAGCAGACTCGTCTTCACTCGTGCCGAAGATTTCGTTGAGTAGGTAGCTCTTGGCCCAGACGATACAGTGTATGGGCTGACTCGGCGTGCTTCGGATGGTGCAAACCGGGAAAGACTTGGGCGTCTCCTTAGGGGTGCAGTCGTAGCATGCAGTGACTCCCTTCTTGATGACTTGGACGTTGCCGTTGAACCCAGTCGTGCCGCTCTCAATCAGGGGAACGTCGGCAGCCAAGCACATTCTGTTGACGTGCCGTCTTGCTTCTAGGTTGTCCAGCGCATTGAAAACAATGTGGAAGTCCCGGAACCACTTCACATTGAACTGGGAATCCTTGATGTTCGCATGATGGGCAACGATCTTGACCTTGGGGTTAAAAGGCTGTGCCGCATCCTTGGCCACCTTCGACGAGTCAGTACTGCAGTGCATCCAAACCTACATCGCAGTTTCGGGGACCATACCAGAGCCTTGGATTTTTTGATGTGTTCGTATCGGAAGAGGAATTGTCGGTTGAGGTTGCTCAGATCAATTGTATCGAGATCGACGACGTGGATCTCGCCAAAGCCCGTGAGTACGAGGTTTTTGAGGAGCTCGCATCCGATACCGCCAGCTCCGACCATCAAAACGCGGGCCTGTGCGGTGGGTGTTAGCTCCATTGAATCTCCGAATGAACAGGATACCATTATCGCGTCGTTTCATGAGGGTGCAAGATAATCAGCGCGCTCGGTGGATGGATGCTGCGCTAGGGGAGAGGTCGCGTGGGCTGATGCGCCGGGCTCAACAGGGTTGCGACCTACCTTCTTGACATTGGCGTTCAAAGCTCCGCCGAGCGATTGCTGGTAGAATCGATCGCGCGGCTGAACGGCAGGTGGTCTTTGCTGTTGCTGCTGCTTCTGTTGCTGCTGCTTCTGCTGCTGCTGCTTCTGCTGCTGCTGCTGTTGTTGCTGTTGCTGTTGCTGCTGCTGCACCGATTGCGCGGGCGGCTGCGCGGGCGGCTGCGCAGCGGGAGCCGTGGTGGTTTGCGGTTGCGTTGGCTGTTGCTGTTGCTCTGGTGGTGGTGCAGTGGTCGTTGGTGTCGCGGCGGGCGCGGTCGGCTCTGCGGCTGTTGCTGCAGCTGCAGCTGCTCCCGCTTCCGCAGTGGGATCCATCGGGTTCAGTTCGCAGTGTTGTGGAGGTTGTCCTGTGCGTCAATGATTGTCAATCGGTATTGCGACGGAGCAAGGTTGTGACGAGGAGCAACAATCGCGAGGTGGGAGGAAGAGAAGGAGGGAGGAATAAGCCGCGCGCAGGTGGGATGGATGAGACGAGGGCGGGTGGTTTCAGCACGGAGGGCGAGGCTGCAGGCTGCGAAGAACGGTTGAGGTTTTCCTAAGGTCACCGGAAGGAACGATCGCCCAGAGCAAGGCTCCAGCCAATGCCGGCAGCCGGTGACGAGATTCAGCAGGGATTCGAGCTGTTGGTTCCTGGGGACTTGCCGCGCTCGACCTATGATTGGCCGAAATAGCGGGTCTCGCTCACTCACAGCGAAAGCCTACTGGAGGGCGCTGTAACCTCAGTGGCCTGGTGCACCCTATAGCCACTGTCAGACGCTGGACTTGTACCTATCCAGACTTGACAAGGTGCCTCAGTGACCGCATTTCGCTTGCTGACTCCCGAACGTTCGCTATGCCTCTAACGGTTCCCGGCAGACCTGCGGGCTAAACCTCTTTTCACATAGCAAGCAGCGGATTGAACATTGGAACAGGGGATCAGAGATAACAGTAGAAATGAAATTGACCATTAGGGGACGTCTGGGATGATCGCCGCCTGCAATTAAGCGGTGATCCAACAAAAAAAACAAACGGGTCAGTGCAGCAGTATGGGTCTCTTAGCCGCCTAGTCCAACGTTCAAACCCGCGCTGCCGTCGTCCCCTCAGCAAAAGGATTGCAAAGCAGCCGGCCAGAAGCATCAAGGTGCAGCCAAGCCCAAGGCCGTATTCGTGCAGATCCCCCTCCAAAGACATAGGCCGGACTCCATTTGAAGAGGAGGCCCCTTCCCGGTACGCCCATTATGTCCGACGACGAGGCCGACCCCGAACTCTTGGCCCTCCTCCGCCAGCACTTCCAGGGCAAGCTCAACGTCGATGATGAGCCGGAGACGGGTGTCCTCGATGGCGCCGAGTTTGTCTACGACAACTCCATCGACGTCGCCATCGACATGAGGGCCACTAAGCGCGCCGCCGCCACCATCTACGCTCAGATGGAGCACAAGCAGTACTCGACCTCAACCTGGGCCGAGCATGAGCTGCACCCCAAGACCAAGGACGAGGCCACCGCGGCCTTCATCTTCACCATGGACCTGCTCAATTTCTGCTTCTGGTCCGAGAAGCCCCAGGATGAGAGGTACGCCGTCGAGTACCGCGGCAAGACCTGGACCGGCTACTGGAGCATGGTCGCCTCTCTTCAGCGCGCCCTCGACGAGGGCATCCCCATCACCAGCTCCGATTTCTGGCAGAGCGAGGACGAGTGTAACATGGAACTCATGAGGCATGTCTTCCGCTCCAAGACGGAGGAGGAGATGCCCTTGCTCGAGGAGCGTCTGGCGTGCCTGCGTGAGGCCGGCACCGTGCTGTATGAGAGGTACAACTGCAGCGTCACGAAGCTCATCGAGGCCGCCAACGGCTCTGCCGCCAGGCTGGTCAACCTGCTCGCCCGGGACTTTGATTGCTTCCGTGATGAGCACAAGTTTGAGGGTCGTCGGAAGCCCGTGAGGATCCTCAAGAGGGCCCAAATCCTCGTGGCGGATATCTGGGCGTGCTTTGGCGGCGAGGGCATCGGTGCCTTCCGTGACATTGACAAGATTACAATGTTCGCCGACTACCGCGTTCCGCAGATCCTCAATACCATGGGCTGCTTGTACTATAGCCCTTCGCTGGCGACGGCTATTATCGACAAGCGAGTCATTGAAAGTGGATCGAGGTTGGAGTTGCAGATGAGAGGTGAGGCCAATGAAACAAGACACTGTGATTGACGTGCTAACAACGAGCCAGCGTGCAGTATCTGGTGCGTCGAGCTCATTAAGCGGGAAATCCAGAAGGAGCACCCCGGAACGAGCGTCAACGCCATTCTGATTGATTTCTTTTTGTATGATACCATGAAGGAGTTGGAGGCCGCTGGCACAGAGACGGTGGGACATCACCGGACGAGAAGTATCTGGTACTAGAACAGCTCGAAACGTCACCGTAAAGATCAGTGACAATCAAAGCCTCTGGCAAGGGGTATAATTCTGGACTGCTGTTATCCAGCGTGGAGAATCTCCTTTGACTATACGTATAGCAAGTTCTCGTCTCGCATGCTTCGTATGTTCCTGCTGCAAGTTGTTTGCTCCAAAGAACTGGTTCATAAAACAATTGCTCAAACTCCAAACTCCCCTGCTTGCATCTTAATCACACACACCCACACACACACACACACACACACTTCCTGCTAAACATTTTATCCTTAGGCGGTCCCAACTGCCGTCGAGTTCATGAGCTCGTCCATGTGTGCCCGCTCAAGAGAAGCTCCCTTCTTCTGCTCCCTGAGCAGCACCGCAAGGACCTCGATGGGCGGGTTGAGACCCAGTCTCTCGGCCCGCTGCCAACGCTTCATGCGCTGCAGACCAATGCAGGGCTGGGCGTCATGTTAGCATCGTAACAATGTTTGATGGACAGAGAGACTCACGCCGTACTGCGAGCTGACATCAAAGTACCGCAGCACCTTCTCTGCCAAACTTACGTCCTTCTGATGAACCCTAGGCGCAATTCGCTGAGCTTCAACCGACTTCCAGTACTTGTTGATCTGGGCGTCGCTGATCTTCTCGGCCCTGGTCACAGACTCCGACTTCTCGGGGACTTCCTCCTTCACGTCCGGCTCCTCAATCTCTGGGGATGCGGGCTCGTCGAGTTGGATTTCGTTCGCTTCTTCTTCATCCTTGGCTGGCTTGCCAATTTCCGCTCTCTCAACGGCAGAGGTGAGGGCAGCCTTCTTCTGTTCCTTGGGTACGGGCTTGGAGACTCTATGAGAGAAGCTGATGGTCGACTGGCCCCGAGTCGGGCCGGGTCTGGCTCGGGCTCCTCCTGCTGATCTCCGGGTGGTGGGCATCGTATGAATGATGTGTGATTGACCAGGGTGTGATGAATGCCTGACGGGAATGAAGACCAAGCAATGCGGCCGATGATATAAAGATACCGATAACCTGGGCGGTGGTAAGTCTAGGGTATCTCGGTTTGGATGCAAATGCTTCAGATAATGTCGCCAATCGGTGTCGTCGCAATGTAATCCTCTGTTACCAAACCAATGGGCAGTGAATGACGAAATGGGCAAGAAGGTGGCAGGGGCCTTAATTTGGCGGGGCAACGCGAGGTTGGTACGAAAGCACGTGTCATGTCACGGGCATGACAGTACTAATCATAACACTCACTGTCTAGGGCACTGTGCTCATCATCGGCATGTCTCTATCGTCTGTTTTCATATCTGCCGTAACGTAATGCCTTGCACCAGGGTATTTAGACACGCAACAACTTTTTTTAGGTTCCCCTCTCCGTCTATGCTCCAGTAGCTTCTCTGTAGAACGAGATGCTTCTGTTGGCACCCGCCGTACAGAAAGACTCGTTCTTTCCAGTCTTCGGGAGCCACTTGACAGCCCATAATGCCTTGTCCGTCTCGCTATGCGTCGCGACACAGGCGCTGCGCTCAACAGACCATACCTTGACCTTGCCATCCATAGCGCCACTGAGTAGATATTCGCCGCTGTCGTTCCAGTCGATTGAAGTGATCCAAGAGGCGTGGCCTGTCATGTTACCGACCTGCTCGCCATTCTTGATATCGTAGAGTGCAATAATGGATGAATCTCCTGCAGCAGCAAGTCTTGTGTTTCCAGGGGAAAATGCCACAGCGCGGACAGACTTGACCAGACCTGAATACAGTGTTAGCAAGCGGTTGTTCAGAACGGTTTTCGGAGGGGCTTACTGGGCAAGGAGAACAACAGCCGTCCAGTATCGTTGTTGAATACGTAGACAGCACCATTCTCATGACCACTGGCAGTGTATTTTCCATCCCGGCTCAGGTCGACCGACATGCCAAAACTTCCCGAGCCCGGACTGCCAGTCTCGTACTCTCTGATCTTGGGCGTTCCCTCTTCACCAACGTCCCAGACGTTCACCCGGCCGTCATAGGTCGTTCCCGCGAGGAACTTGCCATCCTCGCTGAGGGCAATGGCCCACACCTCGCCAGCTTTGGCCGCCTGGTTTGTGATCTCCGAGTGCAGCTTCCACTCGCTCGTATCCTTGTCGACGACCCAAATCTTCACTTCGCCGGCGAAACCTGCGCTGGCAGCGACGAGGCCATTGCGCGAGGTGCAAATGTGATGGCAGCCTAGCTTGTGTGCACCGCTGATGGACTGTGTGATGGGGATCGAGGGGTCGAACGTGTTGTGGACGTGAAGAGTGGACGATCCGCTTGCGGACAGAAGGGATCTCTGGGTCGTGGCAAGCCCGAAGATGTCGGTTATGTGGGCTAGGAGTCGCAAGGTGTTAGCAAAGCGAAGCTTTCAAACAGCTCAAAGCACCAGAGCTCCCAAGGTCGAGCCAGCTCACCATTGTCCACCGTGTGTGTGGTCAGATATTGTTTCGACTGCCATAATTAGCTTCCGCTGCAATCAAGTCTGACCTCTGTAGCTCTTACCATGATTGCCAGTCCATGTGAAGCTTGTGCCGCTGTGGATGATGCGCGGTTGCTAATGGGATAATTGCGAGCGCGATGTTGTCGGGTAGGTGGGGGCTGACATCACACATTTGCGAGGAAAGACCCTTGCAATGGATAGTTGGGGAGGGAGGGGCAATGGAGGGGCTCCTAACACCCTTGCTGGAATCGGCCTCGCGAACACTACTTCACGCTGTCATACCTCCAATAGTGGCATCATTTCAAGCGAAACTTACCAATGCCTCTGTTGCGAGCCTTTCGAAAAACACACATGATTATTTCATCCTGTACAGAAGGTTTTGTGAATGACATGTTCTTGAACCAGAACATTATCAGCTTGGCTTCAAAAGATTTTGTTTGCCTAGTCAAGCTATTTTCCATACACCCAATCTGCGATCTGGGTGTCAACTACCACCAAACGTTTCTGCTTTCAGAAAACCGCGCTCTAAGTTCCCTCAATCAATGGCACACTCCTGCCATACCATCTTTATAGGTTTTGTTTTCACGGACGAGTTTGGTCATCCAGCATGGCTGTTTGCACGAATGAGGAACTCTTGTAGTCGAGTGATCCGGAGTTCCGATACACACATTATGCCAACGTTATTACGCAGCTGTCGTCAACAAGATGTCGAGCCGCATCTTCTGAACTGCCAATCCATATCAGCAAACAGTTACCGGTATTCAAAGACTTGCAATCCTTCTCACGGAGAAACTTGACCATGGTGTCGTTCTGGCAGTGGAGAGCCAACTCGAGCGGCGTCACCCCAGACCTTGCAGGTTCGGGAGATCCGCACGACCCTGATGAATTCGTCTGCGCCTTCAAGTTAGCCCCTGCTTCGATCAATATCCCCGCCACAGGCCGCATCGCCTCGTCATCGTCACTCTGCAGGATTCGGCGGCATAAGAGCAGAGGTTCTATCGCGGGAGAAGCCCACCTAAGCCGCCAGCAAGCCAGGTGCAATGGTGTCCATCCTCGAGGACCTGGGTAGCTTACGTCGGCGCCGTATTTGAGGAGGAGCTTCATCGTCGAGCGGCGGTGAACTCCGTATCTCGTTACGACGTGTAGCGGAGCGATCCAATTAGAATCCTCCAGATTCACGTCGGCATCGTGAGACAGAAGATATTTGACGACCTCTTGGTTATTGTGGTTGAGAAAGTCGCCATACAGCGCCGCGATGAGAGGCGTACCGGTCCTAAATGTTCTCTGTCTCAGTTTCTGGATATAACCGAAGGGGTTCCTGTTGACATGCCTATAATTCAGCCAATATGTATGATCAGCCTGCATGGTAAAGTTGTAATCGACATCTGCACCCCCGTGGAGGGCCGCTACTAGCGTAGTGATGGAGCCATGAAAACAAGTCCACCGGAAGGCGTACCAGTCGTCCTACAGGCCGCTTCTCCTGTACAACACGGGCAGTAGGAGGCTATAGAGAGATTTGCACGACACAGTTAAGTTCTTAAGGTCAGTAATGCCATCCAAGGTTGCCAGATCTGTCAGCTTCTCTGGGTCATCAAAGTAGTTCTCTATTACGTTCAGTTCGGCGTTACTAGCGTCTTGAATTTGTACTCTATCGGAGGCGATTTCGAGACGTTTCGTCACTTTGATTTTTAAGAGACTCCCTAGGTAAGACGCGATATGAAGGACGAGCTCTTCAGGGAGGTCTCCCAAACCAGACATTTTGCTACGGTACATGCGGGGCTGCCAAGGTGACTATTGGGGTGACATTGCGGCTACTACGATTAGAAGATTTGCAGGTACTTATGCGTGGGCTTAACATGGTAGAATCGAGTAACGTTTCCTCGTTTGGTCAAGTCCCGCAGATATTGGCTATCTTCTGGATAGACAGAGAAGTCTATGGTACGAGGCTTTTGAGGGATTCATTTGGTCTTCACAATGGCTTTGTGGTGGACGTTGGAGACGAGTAGAATTGTTTCTAGGTATACTAACAAGTTCACGTTGTTCACCTAAACAACCACTTCTTGAGCTGGCTCCCTTTCAACTCTTTTGTATGCCAACAATAATGACGATAGTAGGGCTGTAAACAATGGTAATGATATGCTTCTTCTTAGACTTCAAAGATACTAAGTCCTACAACAAAACAGGTGGGGACAGAATAAGACTTTAATGTTCACAGGGGTGACTGAAACCCTCGACCTTGAACGACACAATGAGCTGTACATAGTGCGTCAGCGTTGAGGGAATAGTAAGCGAGGCCAGACAGATCTCGATGGTTGTAGGAGTTCATTGGTGATTTACAACATTTGTTCGGCCGGCCAAAGGAATTGAGAAGCTATCATCCTTTTCCCATCATACCAATCAAGAGCTGAACAAGTGACCATGTTCAAAGCTCTGCTCCTGAGGCGAAGCAACTCGCTCGAAACTCGCCCCACAACGTATCACAGATACACATTGCTCTTAGTGTCAATCAGTGTTCGAAGCTTTGTACCTGCTATGCATTACCCCTGTTCCGCTATGAATTCAAGGACGGCAGGTTTGTTCAAAATCCAAGTTCATCACACGTGTCTTCCGTGAGTTACGCACACTGTCGACCAGCCATCATGGTCTCTCTTCAAAATCGTTCAAGGTAGAGACCTTCGCTCGGAGATGTTTGATCATGATAACGTTGTCGCAACCAAGGCCCATCTAGAATGTGGACAATTCCCCTTTATGGGACTGTTGTCGAACCTGCGCTATCCCGCCGCCGTGGTTCTTGACCCTGCATCAGTTTCTGCATCTAAACGGACAACTTTGATGGATCGATTGTCCCCAATGATGCACTTATCGAGGACTGGTCGAATAAAAAAGAGGTTGCGCGTTCTAAAACGCATTTGCAATGTCTAGACCCAAGCCAAAAAATTGACCTTTGAACCCTTGTCTTTGCAAAATTCGGACTGGTACCATGAGGAAGTAGCCATATAACGGTCCCAACCTAACCACCATAGATGGCCGTGGTGCCCGGGATGTTGGTTTGAGGCATCGTATCTACTTTGGGGAAACTCGGAAGAGCTTGTATCGTCACCAGGTTCCCTCTGGTGAATACAAGAACCAAGCCGTGACTTGGCAAGTGATTCACTGTTCCGCACATCTCAAATTTCGGATTGACTGTTAGACCAACCCGCGCTACTTCAACGAAAACTCCCGAATGCCTTTCCCCCGGATCAGTTGACATCAATTCCAAAGAACACGAACATGTCAGAGGCAATTGGCATCAACAAAGGGACTCGGTAGGCGCTGAAGATAATCTTAATGCCCTCAGCACATCAGAAAAACAGTAATCATAAAGGCACGTCCGAAGAAGTGATGGATTGTCCCAAACGCCACAATATGCTAACCAGTTGTACACTTGAATATACACGTCTCGAAATGTTACACGACCATTGGGCGATTTAAATAAATTTTCCTGAGGGGTTCTCGTCTCTCCACAGATCTTTGATTTCTGTTAAGCAGCCGTCAGTGAAGGGACATCAGAAGGCGGTGGAGGGATACGTACTGCTTAGGCAGTGTGGGCACACGATGTGCTGTCTCTTAATCTGGCCGCAACCCGGGCACTTGCACAGAGACTTGACGTCCTTGAGCGCCTTTCCTGCCATCTGCCTGTGTCTCTTCTTCGCGTGCGAAGTCTTCTTCTTGGGCACTGCCCTCAAGATGGACTCCCAGATGCCGCCGAGCCACGCAGGTACGTTGAGGTTGAATGCCGGCAGGGCGAAGGAGAGCGCCGGAAGGAAGGAGTTTGTAACTTGACGCGTGTAGAGGGAGAATATCCTTGACGTCTGGGTGAAAGCTGGCGCGGAGATCCGGGGAAAGAGGGAGGTCATGCGCAAAGGCTGCGCGCCCATAGCGATGGCGGCCATTTTGAACGATGACCGATCGACTCGAGAACGGGTGGAGGGGCAACGGTCTTCGCAGGACGTTAGAAAGCGTCGGGTATAGATTCGAGTTTGAGGAGTCGTGACGTCGAACGGGGCCAAGGGAATCGGGCTGCCGGGTCTCGAGGTTGCGATCCTTGTTCGCGATGGTGGATGTTGAGGCAGCTGCACCACTGTCTGTCGTTCACATCACGAGGCTCAAGCTTCTTCCATTCCGAACCGAGAAAAAAAAGGCTTGCGACCAGGGAGCTGTCAATTGAGATCAGCCAGCCAATCACAGCCCCCGAGACGCACAGACTTATATCAGCCAATCAACGCGATGGAGACCCCTTTTCCCCTTTCCCTCCACCCCCTGCACCTCCCTGCAGGGAAATTATTGTTTGCTGGAGTGGAAGTAACAACCTATTAGCAGCAGCCAACGGCCACAGCCAGTGCCTGACAGACAAGACACCGGGGACGGGTAGCAAGCAGGTGCCAGCAGAGAGGAAATTACCCTCCTGGTCCAGGCCAGATCAGGTTCACTCTTCCCATTCACCGGCTTGTGTCCTTCGAAACATCCTCCAACCTCGTGATCCTCTTTTTCTCTCTCCCTGCACATCGCTTCTCCGACTCCCGACCCTCACTCAACCTCTCACCTCGACTCGGCCCCAATCGAGAGACCAAGTAACAGATACCTTTCTTGGAATACAGAAACGTATCTCACTTTCACTCCTTAACAACACCCACACCACCCACTCTCGCTCCCTCGCGGAAAAGCTATCGCCATGGCGCAGCCCCAGACCATCTTCCCCCAGACCCATGTTGGTTTCGACAGCATCACGTCCCAGATTGAGAAGAAGCTCCTGAAGAGAGGCTTCCAGTTCAATGTCATTTGTGTCGGTGAGTTAATCCCCCCATGTGCGACGGCAATTGCTTGCCGCCTTGTTCGCGACCTCGTGTCCTGGCAGTCGACTGACAGACTGTGTTTCCACAATTAGGCCAGACGGGTTTGGGCAAGTCCACCCTGATCAACACTATCTTCGCCTCCCACCTTATCGACTCCAAGGGTCGCTTGCTCCCTGACGAGGCTGTCCGTTCGACCACCGAGATCCAGGCCGTCTCTCACATGATTGAGGAGAATGGCGTCCGTCTGCGCCTCAACATCGTCGACACCCCTGGCTACGGCGACCTGGTGAACAATGACCGCTGTTGGGATCCTATCGTCAAGTACATCAAGGACCAACACTCCGCGTACTTGCGAAAGGAGCTCACTGCTCAGCGCGAGCGCTACATTCAAGACACCCGCATCCACTGCTGCCTCTTCTTCATCCAGCCCTCAGGTCACTCTCTGAAGCCCATCGATATTGTCGTCCTGAAGAAGCTGTCTGATGTCGTCAACGTCGTCCCCGTCATTGCCAAGTCCGACACTTTGACCCTCGAGGAGCGCCTGCAGTTCAAGGAGCGCATCAAGGAGGAGTTCGCCTTCCACAACCTCAAGATGTACCCGTACGACAACGAGGAGTTTGATGACGAGGAGCGCAACCTGAACACTCAGATCAAGGTGAGCCCTTTAGCTGCAGATCATGCCCACGTCAGCTGCTAACAAGTGAACAGGATTTGGTTCCCTTCGCCGTTGTTGGCTCCGAGAAGTCCATCATCGTCAACGGCAAGCAGGTCCGCGGTCGCCAAAACCGCTGGGGTGTCATCAACGTCGAGGACGAGAACCACTGCGAATTCATCTACTTGAGAAACTTCCTTCTCCGCACCCACCTTCAAGACCTCATTGAGACCACGTCGCAGATCCACTACGAGACTTTCCGTGCCAAGCAGCTCTTGGCACTCAAGGAGAGCAGCGCACACGGTGGCGGTAGCAGACCCATCAGCCCTGCTGCTGACCGTGAGCTCAGCCGGAACTCGCAACGAATGACCATGAACGGATACTAGTTGATGGATGGTCCCACCCAAAGCGCTCGAGGAGCCAATCGGCAATGATATTCTCGGGCAGCCGGGGTTCTGATGACTCTTAATCTCATGGTGTTATGCGCAGACCAAAAGGAAAAGAGGCACGGCACGGCCTCGACAGCAAGCGGAAGCTGCATCGACTTATAATTTCGAGGGAAGAAGCAGCTGCTGTACCCATGGGAAGACTTGGCGGAAGTTCGTTCACATGGGAGGATGGAAGATGCTGGCATGGCGCACGGATTTTGGTCATACCCCCTCTGACCTTGTGGTCGTTGTTCAAGTACGCGTGCTGGCGAAATAGTCCATTATTCCCCCTTTCCGCCTCACAGCTGGACGCACTTCTACTGTTTTCTTATTTTGCTTTTTGAAGCAGCATTTCGAGCTCGGCTTTTCACTTGTTTCCCCCCCATTTTCTTCTTACTCTTTAATCCATTCGTACTCTGATAGAGAGTTCGTTTCGATACCTCGTGGAATACAACCGACATGGCTTATGATTTGACGTGTTTGGTGTCTCGCGTGATGTAGTGATGATTCCTCCAAGCCAAAATTTGGCCAGAGGTTCAGCCATATATGGCTCTCTAATTTGCTTTTATATGTCTAATAGGATATATGCATGCACAATAACCGCCCGCGCTATGTAGAAGGAACCCGCAAAGTTGTTGTATTCTAAAATGTATCCATTTTCCAACGCCCCGTCGTCGTCGTCGTCGTCCTGCCGTCACGGCCAACTCCGGCCAGCCTCTCCCCCTCGCCCCGTGTAAGGTGCGCTGCCCGCACGTTTGGTGACTTAGGAAGACTTGTAGACAAAGTCCTCGAGGGTCTTGTAGGCCTTCTCGAGGTCGTCGTTTACAATGATGAGGTCGTGGACGCCGGGGGTCTTTGAGAACTCGAGCTCGAGCTTGGCCTGGGCGAGGCGCTTCTGGATGCTCTCCTCCTTCTCCGTGCCGCGGCCGCGGAGACGCTTCTCGAGCTCCTCTTCCGACGGCGGCGCGATGAAGACGTAGCGGGCGGGGAAGTTGGAGTTCTTGATTTGCTTGACGCCCTGGTGTTTGTTTTTCTCGTGTCAGTGTGCGACGGCCCAACAAGCCCCAACAGAGTGCGAGGTATAAGGGGGTTGCCAAGAGGGGGGGAAGGGGGACCATACCTCCATCTCAATGTCGAGGACGACGAGCTTGCCCTTGGCGGACTGCTCCTCGATGGTGGCCTTGGAGGTGCCGTAGGCGTTGCTGCCGAAGACGGCGTGCTCGACGAAGCCGTCGCGGGCGACGAGGTCGTCAAAGGCCTCGCGCGTGACGAAGTGGTAGTCGACGCCGTCCTGCTCGCCCGGGCGGGGGCCGCGGGTGGTGTGGGAGACGGAGAGGGCAAAGGTGTCGGGGTGGCGCTCGAAGAGGAGCTTGTAGAGGGTGCCCTTGCCGACTCCCGAGGGGCCGGAGATGACGATCGGGCGGCGGTCGGAGGGGAGAACTGCAGGCGCGAGGGGCGTCGTTAGTCTTTTGTGACTTGTCTTTTTTAACTTTCTCCTTCCTTTTTCCCCCTTGTTTTGGAGGGGCGGGTTTCTTTTTCGGTGGTGGAGGGTAGCACGGAGATTGGATTACGACATGGAGGTCTAGGGGGAGGGCGTAGTAGGTGCGACGTCACGATCTTGCTTACCTGGTGCCATTGTGTGCGCGAGACGGGACGGTTGGCTTGAGAAGGGGGAGCTGGTCAAGGGACGTTGTCGTAAGAAGGCCTGGGCGAGCGGTCGGAGGCGGGGCAGCATTCCAGTGAGACGAAGATCGGAAAAGAGAGAGAGGCAGCAAGAGCAGTTCTTAGAGTTTCAAAGAAAAAAGATCCACGGGGGGGGGGGCGGCGGTCGGCGGTCGGAGGGGGGGCGGCGTGGTCTCGGAGGGGCAGAGTTGTTAGAGTGGTCGTGGGCGGTCAGTCTGACAGTCACAGCCCAGGCACAGGGTTCGGAAGCGTGGTGGAGGGACGGGCTAGGGACCGACGCAGTGACACATTGTAGGGAGGGAGGTACCTCTGGATGGTGGGGGGTTGCTTTACCTTACTGGGCTGAGCTTAGCCCGAATGCCGGCAGAATTCGTGCAGGTGCCCGCTGAAGAGTCAACGTTGGGCTCCCCATGACTCAGCGATGGGATGGGCGGTGAAGGGAGGCCGTTGGGATCCTTCTTTACTGCCTTTCATTTGTCGACTGCATTGGATTCTGTCTGTCAGCACTTGCTTGTATGGAGCTCTAGGACGAACCTCTACAACAACCAATTATTTCTGACTCCTAGGTTTGGGGTCTCGTCTCGGGCTGGATGCAGTATTTCGAGCCACCCTTGGCCGGGTCTCGGCAATTTGGGTAACAGACAGTCATGAATAAGAGTACGATACCGACACCTGATGGGTTGCATAAGATACACTGAACTGAGCCCACCCAGTCTCTGGTAATTAGAGCAGTGAGTGAACCTTGACTGCTGCGAGGCGCATGTAAGCTCTGGCTGCGCCTTTCGTGCGCCAAGTGCTCAACAATAAGGGCATGGGCCTGGGTGTGCTTTATGAGTTATGCGCCCAGTCCCGCACTCATCTGCCAACATGGTACGAACGACTTGCAACATCATCAAACTCCAGGCATGCCCGACCAAACTCGGTTCAATTGTTGCTCTGCCATGCCCACACAATCTCAGAGGCAATTGATTCCTTCGTATCCAGCAGATGAATAATCTCCAACGACTAGGCTTACCTTTTAGAAACCCGATGGACGAACTGAAGCGACGCAAGACATCACAGTGACTCATATCTCGGCTTCGCAACCGACTCTGTCACAAAGCCTAGCCTGGCAGAGAATACACCTAGTTGTGTCATGTTACCGTTTCCATATACCTGGTACGGTTGTCCTTTTAAGAGCAGAAGAAGACTGCTTTCGACAGCAGCCTTTTGTATGATAGCCGTACGACTAACCGCAACTCTGCTCACCTTGCGAGTCACATGTGGTGACCAAGACACAGAACCACACGAGTTCAATGAACTTCAACATCCCGTAATTTACAGTAGCATAAGAGAGGTATAAAATAATAGTTGGACTTCCCGTCTCCGAGCCCAGTACTGAGCCATGATTGAATCGGTATCCTCGCATTAGGCTCCGTTCCTCTGTCGCTTAGTTCTAACCGTCTTATTTTCCTGGGTATTCATCCGCTGATTATACAAGTACGCGGTCAAAGACAACACTCAGGTGACCTATGTGAACGCCAAAGCTATTACAACAGCCGGAGCAAAAGTAGAGATGACAATTGAAGAGATGGAAGCTGCAGAAAGATGTTTCAACGAAAACGATCGTGAGTACTTTGTATCTGCTCAATGCATGCAAAAGACCAAAGAGGAGAGTCCGGTTTCTGGCCCGGATGCCCAAACACAGATACACGGCATCTCTTCAATCTTCATTGGAAGTCTTCTACCCGCCAGACAAATGTAGCTAGACCTCTTTAACGCAAAACCTTCACGAGGGCGTAATAGACCCGGGCAGGGCCCGGGTCACGCCTTGGTACTACGACAGTACGGCAACAACTTGGGTTAGCTTTATTGTTCTTTGATCAATATGTGAATCTGTGATAGCGATGCCTTGGTAGGTGGGTTCGGATACATGTACGACGGTTGTCGAATCCAGTCAAGTCCACTGCGGCCTTGCCCTGTCTTGGTTCAATGTGTTTGAGACAAATTCGAAAGTCATTGCTGTCGAACGACGCAGAGTGGTTCTGCCGTTGGTCGCCATTGAATGGATTCACAATAGAAGATGCGGTACTCTTTAAAAATATAAATTGAGGCTTAGAAACAAACCACGGGGAATCTACGATGCCGGAAAGAAGCCAAGTCATTACCACCAAACCTTACGAATAAGCCATACACATCGAGGGTATGCTTCCAGAGCTTTTACAAGAAAAGGAGGGCAAGCAGAGGTGCGGCCATGGCGGCGACCTCAGGGCGCAGCGGGACAGCGGGGTTGTTGCTCGCCGTAGGAGTGGAGGAGGAGGAGGAAGTGCTAGTACCGGTGGGGGAGGAAGTAGCAGGAACAGTGGAGCCGCCGGTGTTAGTGCCGGGGGTGTTGGAGTCGGAGTCAGCAAGAGGCGAGACGGCGAGGCCAGTGATCTCCGTCTTGCCGTCAACGTCGTAGACCTTGTGCTTGACAGTCCAGTCGGAAATGGAAATGATCTTGCCGGAAGGCTTGTTCTTGATGCCGTTGTCGATCATATCCTGACCTCCGGGGGGAACGGCCGGCAGGGTGAAGTTGTTGTTAAAGCCCTTCTCCTTGATCAGAGACGAATCACACTTGGGAGGCGCAGGGTAGTTGGTAGCCGCCTTCTCGGCCTGGAGAGACTTGAAGTCAACCTTGTTGTACTGGGTGGCGAGGTTGGTGTAGTCGATCAGCAGATTGACGGACTTGTCGGCGTTGACCTTGACGAGACCGAAGTTGTTGTCCTCCTGACTGTACTCGTAGACAAGACCGCCGGAGAAGACGTTCTTCATGTCGGGACCATAAATGGCGCCGACCTCGGTAAAGACACGAGGGGTAACCTGGTTGCAGCCATATTCGGAGAAGAAAACGGGGACGGATGTCTCGTTCAGGTCTGCGACGAGCTGGTCGTAGGTGGACTTCTTGAAGTTGGAGTCGCCGCACCATGAGTAAGAGTTGAGGCCGAAGAGGTCGATACGGCTAGGGTCCTTCGCATCGCCATTCTCGGCACACTGCAGGTAGTTCCAGGAGTCGACGAGGATTTCACGGACGTCGGCGGCCGAGTAACCAACGGGAATGGCGCGGTCGGCGTGCTTGGAGACGTAGTTCTTCAAGTCGCGGGTGACGGCGCGCAGGTACTGGGGAACGTATTGAGCCGTCTCAACGTTGTTCATGACCTCGTTGCCAGAGAAAAAGGCCAGAGTGTTGGGGTAGCTCTTGAAGGCCTCGACAATGGCAAAGGTGCGGTTCAGGTAGGCAGCGTAGTAACTAGTCCAGGGCTCAAAACTGGTGATGCTCTCGCCGACCAGGGGAGAGTTGACGTCGAGGATCATGTACATGCCAGCGGCGTTAAAGATGGAGGCGCACGCATCGTGGTTCAGGTTGGGGTCGAGGTTGTAGACGCGGATGGCGTTGGCGCCAAGGCGTTGCAGCAGAGCAGCATCGCGCAAGCAGACATCACCGTCGCTCAGGGGGTCGCGGTTGTGGGCAGGGTCGTAACCAGCGCTTCCGCCAATCTGGTAGTCGACACCCACGATCTGGAACTTTTCACCAGCCTCGTTGATGAAAGAGTTGCCCTGGACCGTAAGGGGCTTAACGGCCGCGGCCAGGGTCGCACTCAATGCGACGAGAGCAGTTTGGACCTGTGGCAGAACGGGAAGCCGAGTTAGCGTTGCACCATGCAGTTGATGTTGAGGCAGAACGAAGTGTCAATATGAGGGGGAGGGGGATCGGCAGAACGAGGCGTCGCCATGATTGAATCCGGCGACCGTTGAACCAATTGGACCAATGGGAGCCACTGATGAAAAAGACAAACTGATTTGTACTTACGAGCATGATTACAAAGTGCGCAGTCTTTTTGTACAACCTGTAACCTCGATTTGTTGGAGAGAAGAGGGAGAGTATTAAACGTCAAAATCCGAGGAGTATTGACGAAGTTGGTTTTGTTCGCTAGCCGTGGCTATAAAGGAAGGGGCGTGCGAAATCCAAGAGAGCGACGTGAAGATGAGCGTGGGTACTGAGGGAGCCAAACGGACACTAGAAGAATTTGAGACTGAAAAGGGCCCAAAAAGGAAACAATTCTCCTGGGGTTGTTGGTGGATGTGGTTGGTTGAGTGAGTGACGAGAAACGAAGAGAGTCAAGATGGAGAGGACGGGTAAGGTGGGCCGGGATGTCGATGTCGAGGGGCGTCGCGGTGCTTTCCTATTGTCAAACGAAGAGACAGGCACGAACCAGTCTGTCGGGCTAGTGTTACAGAGAGGAAGAAGAGAGCAACAGCGATAGGTCCTGGCAGAAAGAGGGATCCGAGACACCAAGGGGATAACTTGGGTTAAGAGGAGGCAAGAGTAATAACGAGACTGAAATATGAAAGAGGAGAGGAAGGGAAGGCGCAAACAAGAATAGGTCGAACCGCGGTATGTAAATTAAAAATGGGAAAGGCACTACGGCTCCCGCCTTCTGGATACGATGCTCAGCGGTTTTGTCTCATCTCGGCCTAGCGTCACATAGTCATCTCCAGCCAGCCTACCTTTCGCAACGCTCGCATAATGCCGCCGGTGAGCCAGCCAGTGAGTGGCACAGGAGCAAGGAAACACCAACCGTACCAAGTCACCACACCATGCTCGATGGGGTTGACCTGCGGCGACTCTCCCCCCCTCCCCTCGGACCTTGCCCTCGCATCATCATCTCAACTTTGCCCCCCTTTCTGCAAGTCGAATTGGGTTCCATCTCACAGTCCGGCTTAGTGCCTCGATGTCTCTAGGCCATCGTCCATTCTTTCTCCTTCATCAGACATTCGTCATGAGCTCGCAACTCTGCCCAGACAACCAAAGTCTGTTTTTTCCCCTGCCTTCCTCCCTGTTTGTGTGTATGTGTGTCTGAGTATTCCTGCAACGAAGTGCCAACAAACATACCAGACGTCGCACACAGCCCCTCGGCATCTCAATTCCTGAAGCAAGGCCTTCCACACACTTACAGGGCTGGGGAGCGTCACAGACGGGAGGGGCCTTCTTCATTTTCCCCTCATCTCAGCCAAAAGTCCCAAACGCGAGCGAAGCGAAAAAGAGAGGACAAGACGGGATGGCTCGGGCAACACGATGGCCTGGGCGCAAGGCGAGTGGAACAGGGCCATGGGGGATTCAGTGAGAGAGGGCGGCGGGTGCTGACTGGTTGCCCAACTCTCGTGCTGCATGCTTCAAAGCTTGGCTTCTTTAATTACATTCCCGCTCTGCACTAATCTCACTGGCCACAGTTGGTCCTCTCGTTTATCTGCAGGGCCGCAGGGGTCCGTTGGCTGATTGCAGGGTCCTTTTTTATTTCTTGGGCCTTCCTCTTCTGAACTGACGACATGCGCCCAAGAGGCACGGTTCTGTTTATTGGTCTAAGCTGACTCTCTCATTCAGGCTGCAGCCGTTGACAACCAACTCAAAGGACACAGCGTCACAGCAACGGCATTCGACTTTCGGAAGACGCAGTCCTCTTTCGAAACGTTGTGAGACACCATGGTCAAGCTTTTGAAGCCAATGCGCTCCGCTGGCCAACCGGATACGCTGAGACGGCCGGGGGGGAGGGGGAGGCAGTGAAAGGTGGATTGATTGACAGAACGAACGCCGGCCAACCTAAAACTTAGCTTCTACCTATGCACCACAGGCAGAGAGGAGGGAAAATATCCGATCTTCTCACTTCAAAATGGTGTCATCTCGAAGTCTTGCTTCTGGGGCCCGCCTGGCAGAACCTTCTTTGCCAACAGTCAAAGCTGCCACGACGCTCGGCCAAACCGCTGTCTTGGGAAATCTGTCCCGCTGTGCTCAGAGAAGCCTCGAAATCGACATGCGGATACTTTCGGCTGACTTTGCCTCTGCCCAGCTTCTAGCTTGCTCCTGCGCTCGCCGCACTAGTGACGACGTGAACCCGACAACAACCCGAACTGGCATGGACTGTTGCCAATTGGCTTAATGGGGACAAGCTTGTTGGGCTGCATTGGTGGAGATGATGAAGCCTCGACGATGCGCAAAAAGATTTCCCATGGGCTATCTTTTTTCCAAAAGCCATCGGGCCAGCGCTCTAGGCCCGAAAGCTCACACTGCCATACGAGGTCCACGAACACAGTCATCGTGTTCGTTCCTCTGCTCTATCCAACTTCGACTAGTGTCATCAGTTGGTGCCCTACCAGCTGCAAGGTACGAGTTCGGCAACGGCAGCGGCGCATCGCTACGCATACCTATCGCAGCGTGACAGGGAAAGCGTCGGCCATTGCGTGCCGATCAGCCGCTGGGGTTGTACGAGAAAAGTCGCCTTTCGACTCTTGAGTCGTCCTCCATTCCTAGCCCCCCTCTCCAAGGCGAGTTAATCTCAAAGCAGAGTCCGCATCCCCCATCACCGTTTATTCCCTGTGGCCCATGGCCGGCTTTTTCTGATGGGGGCAAAAAAAGATTGCACCGGCCATCACATCGTATTTCGGCCGGATGACAGGGTTTTGAGTTTTATGGTCCGCAACTGCTTGATTGTGATAGACTCGCATCCCCTTGCCTGCCCCCCACAAGTGTGGGATTCCCTCACCGATCAGCGGTTTTCTCTCCACCTCTACGGGAGGGAAAATTCCCTCATCCAACGGGGCCGGTCGACACGGCCCCGCCCGGCATCGTGCTTCTGTGTCACAATCGGCTCCGAACGCCGACTTACCGTGTCCACATTTGCCGTACTTCCACTATAAATGTGTTCTATCCCGTCCTATCCGTCTGGCCTCTGCAATATTTCCCCGCTGATCGCCTTAACCCTGAAACTGTCGGCAGATCGGCTTCGATCCAAGAGTCAATTTGATAGTCGTAGCCCGGTGACGAAGCCCCTCCCTTTCGTCGAGTGAGGCCGACAAGTAAAAATTCTAGTCCTGATTGAGGCAAGATATATATCATTGCGTTGTCAGGTCGGTTAGACGCTAGCTTCACCAGAATTCTCCCTCACTGCCGCGATCCGAACACGGCCTCTTCCGAACCGTGGCTGATGAAGACCTAACATCGTCGCGAAAACTGGGACGGGGATCCTATCACTTGAAGAACCCAAAGTTATTTTGTTGGGAGTACGTCCTATTCCCGACTAATCACCCTAAACTCATCTCACACCGATTCTGTAGATATTTTCAAGAACCATGGTCGTTTGTTTGGCCATATTTGCTATGGCTGCGTGTCTCCGGCTCCTTGGAACCAAGATGAGAATGCCAGAGTAACGTCTCAGGTGGCCACACATTGCCGCATTCCGAACACAGCCTCACACTATCAAACCTTGTCTGCACCTCCCTTCGCACCCAGCCGCCAACGCAGGGTCAACCAGCAACAACCGTCGCTCTCCCGAACCAAGTCTTGGTCCAGACTGACCTCAGCGCGTTCTAGTGGTTGTTCTACATGCCATAGGTTTGGCTCGATTGCGCGTTTGTCTTTCTTGTGCGCCGCGACTTCCGCCACTAGGCCTAGCGGAGGTTGCGTAAGATCTGACTCGGTCGCTGTGTTCCGGAAAATGCACCCCCTGAGCAGCTTCGGCCGCCCCTCTTACCAGGTCCAATTTGCGGACAGCGTGCGGCCAAGAACCGAGAGGCTTTCATCTTATGGCCTTTCGCTCTGCCATTCAGCATCTTGACCTGGCGCTTGCTATGAGCTGCTGGACACGCTGCTTTTGACGAGGACCGGCCTAGCAGAAGAGGTATACACGTGATGAACCTTGGGCCGAGTCCCGCGCCAGTCCTCCAAGGACTGTGTCTTTCTAACAGCATCTGGTCTTATAAATTGCATAATGTCTCTATGAGCCGGCAGCATCGTAGGTTGTTGTGCGCAGCAGTGTCGTTGCAAAGAGTACGCACTCGTGGAAATTGCGCAGTGCCCAGCATATTTCACCTCAGAGCTGCCCTCTTCATTCTTGGCGCCATCGCACCCTCGCAGTGTGGTTGAGTCGGAAGCAGCAGAAAAGCCATACTCGAGCACGAACAGTACCCAGCGATCATTGAGACACAGTCTCAACATTTCCTATTGATCTCTAGAGTTTGCTAGGTACTCGCCATTGAATACTGATAATTCACAGGTTGATCGAGGATGCCAGCCAGACGGAGAAATTCGGCTCACGCGCATGCTCTCATACACACCTCCAATTCGGCGATCATAGTTCCTAGGCAGGGACCAGACAAACGATGACACTGGCCGGGCCACGCCGCTGGTTCGATTTCCATCAGCGCCGTATCCTCAAGCACCAGTAGCCAGCCCTTTGTAGCATAGCTTCGACAATCGCGGTCGACTTGATTTTTAGAGAGTGGGCGAGCATCAACTAGGGCAAAAGGATGCCAGAAATCATTAGACAACGTTCGTGGCCGCCACCGACTGCTATATCCTAGTGATTTGTTAACCCGTTCAACCTCGCCTGGGACGAGCGTACGTACAGAGCCGTACACGCCAGGTCCATGTTAACTCCAGGCGCAGAGCAGCCAAGCTGTCAACAATGACTGTCGTCTGTGTTGGTATGGCGACTGAGGGCTGGTGTGTGATCCTGAACCAGCAACAACACAACAACAGGTTCAGTCTTGCGCGCCAGTATATCATCCATGATAGCCTTGCGGGTTGCGGGTATTTGCCTGGGAACGAATGGCTGGCGAGCAGGTGCGAAAACATGAGCCCAAAGAAGAATATCGCTGTGGTTTCTAGCAGTGCGCTTCTGACGATGGTCAGCATAGCGACTACAGGCCATGGTAATGCTCGACATACCGAAATATACCTACACAAGGCTTGGTGCTGGCTTCAACACACACACCAGCAGCTGCTTCGCTTACCTTGACCGAGGCCACCGACCCTGACAAAGTCTACACGCCTTGTATGCCAGTGTTCATGGAGTTCCTATCTTGGAAGAACCGATATTCTTTGCACAAACGTAACGTACGGATGCCGGCTATTTCGTCCGTACCTACTCAAAACCCACTGATACAGCAAGATAAGTTCAGCGCGCCGTATCACAGCTGTCTATACTGAAGAACCAACCGTTCTGGGCGAGAGAAACAGTACAAGGGAATCGAGTGGCTTGCCAGTCTACCTTCGCTCGTCTTCTTTGCAAGCTGCGAGGACCCACAGGGACGTAGGTTGACGGCGAGGAGTAGAGAAAGCTTGAGTTGAAAATTTCGCCGTATAATCATCATCAGACCATAACCCGGCTCTGGTGGTAGGTTGTTGCTTGGCTACCACCCGTGCCAACTCCTCAACCGTGTTTTGTACTATATCAAAGACGCATGGCGGTACCGATTTCAACAAGCAGCATAACATCTCCCAGTTTCCACCTTGGGCCAGCCCAACGATCTTTCAAGAGCCGGCAAAAGCCGGCAAAGTCTCGACGCCAGCCCATACCTCTCTGTACAAAATCCATGTCTGCTCCCATCCCAGCTGTGCCAAACCACAATGCGCCCTTGTCTCGGCCCATGAATCACGCGGCAAAGTTGTCGAACCCTTTACATCCCAACGGTTTACCGTCTTTGATATCCGGAGTTACTAGGAAGCAGATGCTCGTTTCGACCCGGAGAACCAACCGCCCGTCAACTCAGAGGGCGCCAGTGTTTTTCCTCGTCTTGTTGCTCGTGCTTGTTCGCTGGGAAGCCTCCTAGGAGAGATGACGGCGGCCATCGATCGACCGTTCGACCTGTTAACTGCCAGTTGGTCAGGCAGGAAGTCACTCCAATACTCCCAATTAAACATTAGATATGGAACCAGACGATCAGTAGTCTGCGGGCATCCGGGATTACCCCAGACCCGGGAGGTCCTCATGCCTAGCGCTTTGGTGGATGTGCGCCCATAAACTGACTAGACCCTCAGCAGTGTTCGTAGAAGCAGTTGTATACCAAGTGGCTTGGTGTGAAGCGATGACTACGACGAAGTTCAACAGGAACGCAACACAAACAGCATGGCATCAAACACACAAGCATTGAACCTCAAGTCAAGATCACATTACAGAGCGTCTAATTATTTGCTCGTCTGATCGTCGACCATGCCCTCCATACATACGATACAAGGACCCGGCCCTCGACCTTCCCGTCAAGAGCATTGTGCACCAGCCGTCATAAACACCGTTAACTTGCAAGCGTACAAGAAAGTGGGCAAGATGCCGTCTCAAGCACCAGGCAAAACTTCCCTTCGTCTAACCCATGATACCCGACTAGCCTCTCCGCGTCCACCGCAGATTTCATTTCATTTCAACCATTTAACCTCTGAACTCCTCAGCACCGCTGGCCTCCCACCTACCGGGAACGAGGGCCAGGGGCACGATGCCGGAGACGTGCATCTCGGGGCCGAAGATCTTGGCGTTCAGGCCAAGTTCTTGGGTGGCGGCCTTCATGTTCTTGAGACCCTCCTGGTAGTTGGGGCCGGCACGACGAACCCAGATCTGGACGTTGTGCTCGTTGAGCTGCTTGGCGTAGTCGCGGAGGGCGCGAATGACACCCTTGAATGTGCTGGCAACGTTGGTGAAGTTGGCAATACCACCACCGATGAAGAGGACCTTGCCCTGTTCGTTCAAGGGAGCGCGGAGCATCAGGTCGAGGACGGTGCGGGCGTAGTGGTAGGTCTGGGACTCGGTGGGAGCACCAGAGTACTCACCGTAGTTGGCGAGCTCGTCGGCGAAGCCAGAAGAGGCAATGGCATCGGCGTAGACGACGGAAGCACCACCACCGGCGACCAGAGTCCAGATGCGGCCGTTGGGGTTGAGGACGGTAAGCTTGAGAGAGGCACCGGTCTTGGCGTCAAGGTCGGCGATGTAGGCCTCCTCCTTGGTGAGCTCACGACCGAAGGGAGCGGGGAACTCCATCGGCGGGCCGGCGTCAATGTTGACCTTTTCGCCGTTGGAAGCGGCAACGTTGGTCAGACCAAGAGCGGCGGGAGAGCGGGCAATGGCCCACTTGACACCGCACTCGAAGTCAGCAGTCTGGTCGAGCTTGGCAGCAAGATCCAGGAAGTGCACGGAGGCGGAGGTGGCATCCGCGTTGGGGATAACAACGAGGGGGTTGATCTCGAGGTAGGTGAACTGGCACTCGACGTAGACTGCGTACAACCGGCTGATGAAGTCAACCAGAACGTTGTGAACACCCTTGGGGACCTTCTTCAACAGAGTCGCGGCGATCTCGTCGTTGGAAGGGTATTGTGAGAGGTCGACGGGGATCAAGAGCTTCTCAGCCTTGGCATCGACATCACCGACATCAACACCACCCTCGTGGGTGAAGAGGATCCAGTCGCCCTATCATCATTCATGATTAGCATCAACGTTTCCCAGATTAGGTTTTGATATGAGGCATAATGGTTGCCGTGTGCATATGGAACTTCTGCAGAGGGCATGGGTGGACGGGCCACAGGCCTCGTCTCGTGGCATCCGTTCGTCCGGCTCGGGAGAAAATACCGGAAAAGGCAGTCCAGTGGCAGGAATCCACTTATTTGACCCATTGATAGGAAATGCCATAAAGAGTGCAAATTCCTTCCACGGATGCCAAATGAAGCTTGCATCCTGTTTTCTCACTTTCAACCATCGATGAGTCTCACTTCGCAGTGTGTTGCGTGTGTGATATTCACGCACGACTCATCGATGAACTGCCCCGCCAGCGAATTGGAGAACCACGACCCGCCTTGCGCCAAGGACGACCACGACGACAACTCAGGAAACTTGCGGCAACTTACATCTCTGACGGACATGATGTTGATGTAGTACTCGGTGTCTTGGGGGTGAGGAACGAAGGGCTCGACGAGGAACTGGCGCAGAACACCGGTGGTGGTCTCGACCTTGACCTCCTTGCCAGCACGCTCGGCGATCCAGGCGCGGGCCTCGGCCCAGGTCTTGTTGAGGGCCAGGAGACCGCTCTTACCACGGCGCTTGATCAGTTGATCGGGCTTGGCAACGAACTTGGTGCCGGGCTGGAGAACCCAGGGGTAGGTGACCTCGGCCTGGTTGAGGACATCCTCGACGTTGGCATCCTCGGGGAAGTGCAGCGAGCACAGCCTGGGAGGAGGGTTGTGCTTGGTGGGGGTGGGGAGAGGAGTGGGCTTGATGACGGGAGCGCGGGTGAGGTGGTAGTTGAGGATGGCCTTGCCGTCGGCCTCGAGGATGGACTTGGCGGACATTCTGGCGGTGTTGAGGTAAGAAAGAGGAGAGTTTTCTTTGGTGTTCTTTTCTTTGCTTTATTTGGGCCTGAAATCAGGGAACGAAGTTGTCAGCAGGTGGCTTTGGGAAAACGATGCGTATTTGTTTGACCGCCAGAGTCGAAAGGGATCGCTGCCGTCAGCTGCAGGATTGAAGCTGGCCCAGAGGCAGGAGCTCTGAGGGGGGCAAGTGTCACCCGCAAGCGGAACACACACAACGTGCTCGAGTCGGGCTCGGGAGGATAGAGAGAGAGAGGGAGTGAGAGGGGCCTAGCTGGGAAACTGGCTGGGATGGGGGGCAGGACGGTGACAGTCGAGTTTGGGGAGCAAGCAGGCAAGCAGGAGACTGGGGAGACGACATACCGAGAGAGGGCGATCGAGCAAAAGAGCTACCAGGCAACGAAGTCGAAGTCTGGGGACGAGGGTGATGAGGATCCTGAAATCAAGTGAATGTCAGGAATCGAGTCGAGTCGAGGTCGGAGTCGGAGTCAAAGTCGAGCGGTGTGAGAGGGAAGAAAGAAGCGGCGACGTTGAAGGAGAAGTATGGATCGAGGGGAGGAATTGGAGTGGGAAGAGCGAGCTTGCGGGAGGGAGAAGATTGTCAGCCTTTCACAAAATTTTGGACTTGTCGAAGCTCTCAGGGATTATTTGTTGCTGGGAGAGCGAGGAGGGGGAGTGGGAGTGGGAGGTGGGAGTTGGGAGGGGTGCGGTGGGAAAGAAGCCAAGGGGACGTGAGGTACATCGTGGGGCAACGAAGCGCTTTCAGGTACCGACCGGGGGGGTGAGTGCTCGGAAACCGGTGGATTCACCTTGAGGGAGCTAAGGGACCACGCCAAAAAGTTTTGGGGCGTGTGTGAGAAACGGTACGTGCAGTAGGGCAGCCTGTGGGAATCCTGAAGCTCTTTCCTTCTTCTTGGAGGGTGCAGGGGGGCTGGGGTTTGTATTTTTGGGGACCGGTGTATTTTTTTTTCTTGGGGATGGGAGAGAGTTGGGTGGGATGGCATTGCATGGTCGATGCTTGCGAAGCTGGTGTGCCCCTCGACGACAACCGCCAGCAAACACACACCGCATACGGACATCAAAGGGGAAGAAGGGAAAAAAAAAGCAAAGGAACACACAGCACTTGGGAAGAGTTCTGGGAGGAAAAGGGAGGGGTAAGTACCTCTACCTGGACCACTTACCTGCTTCGTCTCTGGCTGCACGTCGAAGTTATCGCGTGAGGATGAAATGGGAAGGAAGAGAGGGGGGCAAGCCAGCAATGGATGGCAACAGAGGGAAAAAAAAATTGTCTGGGGGGAGAAAGAGACAGGCACTGGTTGTTGAGAGGTTTAAGTGGACCTCGTACCTTTGGCAAAGTCACTCACTCGACTCACTCTTTCTGGGGAGGGCGAGACTTGGAGAAATGGGCAGACACACACTCTCTTGAGATATGGGATTCCCGGTAGGGCGGTGGCATTTTTACGGCCAGCAAAGTGTTGGACCAGTCTTTCTTCCTCTCCGGATCGATGCGACGCCAGCGCGCCAGAATGTCCGCCGAGAACCGCAAAGCCCTCCGACCTCGACCTGTCTGGGACATTGACATCCATGGATGGAGGGGGGGAGACTCTTGGGCGGAATAGCCTAACTAACGGGAGACACTGGCAGGGAAAAAAGATGGAGCATGCGGGCATTGCGGGCGCGGTGCGATGCCGTGCGGCAGCGGTAACTGCGACTGTTGCTGCCGCCGTGCATCACACTCGCTCCAATTTCCTCTGCTTCCAGATGATTCCCTACCTTAATTTCCGTGGGTTGGGTCTGTTCCTATCTCTTGTCCGATCGAGATCAGGCAGACGACGGGTTAGTCTTGCTGCTGGAACCATTGCTTTTGCACCGGCGGCGTCTAGCGCGGGGATTGGTTTCCGGTAAACCAAGTCCCGAAGGGGGGATTCGAGAGTCGCGGGATGACACTGACTTCGGACGTTTCTCAATCTTGTCGTGGGACAACGGACGGTGCCCCGGATGCCAGATCCCAATCGGTATCAGTCCAGGAGCCGGGCATTGGTTGACGCTTAGCCATGGCGCTGGAAATGGGAATTGGGATGGTCCAAAGCACAGTCATCATCAATCTCAAGTGAGACGTCCAACTGCACAGTCAGACGGGACTTCGACCCCTCGCTCAGCACGGCTGGCTGTGGAGAGAGCGTTTGTTCGCCCTGAGAATGGGGGTGGCATGGATTGCGCATTCCGGACGACCAAAAGGGCCTCAAAGCCTCACCCTCGTATGCCATGCCACTCTCAAAAGGCCCCCCCCCCGAAGCCACGGCGGAACTATTCATGATACGGCTCTGTGTGAAAGTGCGTGTGTGGGTATGTGGTGATCCCTCGTTCCTCTCGAGCGAGGGTGCGCAATGCCCGGTGGTCGGCGGAGTGACCATGGGGGAGGACCGAAAACCGGCGGTGGATGCGGCAGGCCGGGTTTCGGGGCATGCGAGAGCATGGGTGACAGTATGCCCGTCGTCTCTCCAAGTCCTCGAGTTCTCGAGCAACAGGCCTCGTCTCCGCCGTCGTTGGTTTCGGCCGTTGTTTCTTCGTTGCGCTTCGCAGTTACGACTATCGCCGCATTGTTCCACTGCGTTTCCCCCCTTCCTTTCTCTCTCTCTCTCTTTCTCTCTCGCTCCCCTTGTTTCCGATCCCGGGAGCGGGTATCGATTCGCTGCTTCTTCTGCCCTCTTGCGTCGTCTGACGCATCATCCCAAGTGGCTAGCCATCCATGTATCCGTACTTGCACACACACAGCGCACACAACGCACACGCTCAAAATACCTCGCTAGCTGACTGACGGATACCACCTCACCTCAATCGAATGCAGCGCGGTACGGGGAAGGAGGCTGTTCTAGTGACCGCCTTGCCCCCACCCAACACAACACAGCTGAGAGCATAAGACGATGGATTGGCGTCGGGCGTGTGTCGAGGATGTGCGACTGCGGCGTGTTCAAATTGATTACGGCGGCCAAGCTGGCGCATGCCGATCCTCCCTGACAATCCAGTCCGAGGCCATTGGGCAGGACGAGAGATCAGAGATGCGGTCAAACCGAAAAAATAGTCGTTGTCGTGGCCTGCAGTACCATGCGGCAAGCGCAGGCCGAGTTGCGACAAAGCCAGGGCGGTCTAAGGTTCGCCATGGCTGGCCTGGCACGCGCCTCCCGACTATTGTTGCGGTCAAGCGCCAGCGCGCGGGTTGGTCTCAACTTGGACTGGTCGGGGCGGGGAGTGACACCCGAAGATTGCGGTGACCGGCGGGCGGACAGCGCCCGTCGTCTCTCTGTGTTTCAATGGGCAGTCTCGAATGGGCAATCCTCGAGAAAGTCTCGAGCCACAGGCGGTGCCGCCAATCCAGTCCCGGGCAAGGACTGGTGATGTGTGTGTGTGTGTGTGTGTGTGTGTGTGTGTGTCGGAGATCGGGTGCAGCTTTTGTTGGAGCTCTCCTCTCACTTGATTCTCACTATCCCATCCCACCTCCGTCTCTCACCCTCACTCTCGCTCTCTCTCTCACTGTCTGGCTCTCCCAGCAGCATATGCCTAGTGGGGGTGGAAAATATTGAGAGTGAGGTAAGAGTCAGGGCTTGTGCAGGTACGCAGCCCATTCGGGTGCGGGCACCATTGCGGGCAGGCCAGGTACCGGTACATGCTCAGCAATGATGGGCGCTACCTTGCCCCTCCCCGTGGCTCATGCTCATGCTTTCTGTCAAGTGCTGAGTAGCTGAGTAGCTCCCAAGCTGGACCTAGCCCTGGCCCTGGACTAGACCCAAGCTCCAAAATTGGACTAGGCACTCTCTCGCGCTGCCCAAGGTGCCGTACCGGACGCCCTGTGCAAGTCTGTCTCGGTGCCCGGTTCGAGTCCGTGGTGCGGGTGGGTGCGAATCGTGGGCCCGGCGGCGTACTAGGTATTACATGGTCAGTACGGCGCATCGTAGTGGTGTAAAGTACGTTGCGGTCCGCCAGAATACAAGCGGGGCCCAAGGGTCCAACACCCAGCCGGTACCTTGCCGTTGTGGCCCCCTCCGCTCGCTCGCTCGCTCGCCTGGCGTGCGCTGCCCTGCCCGTCGTTGTCCGTCCCATCCCATCCCAATCGCACCTCCCTTTTCCCTTGACTTCCCCTTCCCTGCCCGCTGGACATTCAACACTTCAACGAAAACATGGCCAATCGCAGCGCCCCATTGGCCCTGAACTTCCCCAACTCTTTCGGCCGTCGCATGACGGATGTCTCCATTCCCCATCCCCCTCCATTCCCACACCACCCAAAAGTCTCCCTTCCCAATAAACCACCGACTTTGCTTCGGAGGGGGAAGAGAGTGCGTATGTGTTAGTGTGTGTCACTGCGTCGCCAGAAATTCGCCGGGCTTGACCTGTCGCAGCGCCGACCGTACTCCCGATCGCCCGTACCTACGGATTCCGACCCTTCTTGCCCAGGCATTCACTCACCACCGAGAAAGCCAAACCGCACCACCACCACCACAAACCACCCCATTGCCGCCAACGGGGGCCTGTCTGTCTTGTCTGTCGGTGTCAGTCGCCGGTCCACCAATTCTGCCCGCCCTGTTCCTGCCGCTGCAAAGCATTGTTTGGCATTGTTGGCGACCAGACATTCTTGGGGATTGGGATTGGGATTGGACCTTCTTTTTTTTCCGGCGTGGAATTGGACGACGCAGCAGTGTGTGCTTGGGCCGGGCCTCGACCTCGACTCCGACTCGAACCCGACTTTTTTTTTTTTCTGCTTGTCACCTACATCCTCCCTCAGATACTTGGGACGCCAACAATATCATCCCTGCTCACCATCACCTCACACAATCCGCACACGCAGACGCAAGACGCACCGCACACCGTTCGTTCCCACTGTCTGTCCCCTCTCCCTCCCTTGCCGATTCCCGCTGGAGAAGAAAGAAAGCGAGAGAGAGAGAAAAAGATACCTTTCCCATCCCACACCCTCCTCAACTACTTACGACGTCGACCTCCATTCTTCTTCTCCGACCCTCGCACCCTCGACTCTCTTTTTTTCCTCCCTCCTTCTTTTTCCTCTCTCGCCAGCCTGTCTTCCCCCCACGCTCCATCGTCACGAACGAAACCCTCCGTCAGGTCGACAAAAGTAAGAAGAAGCTGGACTTTGCCGTCGTGCGTCGCTGCTTTCCCATACCCCCCAAAACAGCAACAACGCTGCCAGGTCAGTACACTAGTAGTCAGATGGCATTCCCCGAATCCTACCCACCACACCACACCCCTGTCGTGTCAATCCTGCCCCTCCACCGCCGCCAATCTTCCCACCTCCGTACAGATTTCGCACACACCACCGTCCACTTCCACACCCGCCTGCACGTCCAAGAAAAAAAAGTATCCCCAAGGAGCTGGGGCTACGCCAACTACAAGGTCCACTTAATGTCTGGTGGTGTCCCCAGCTGCCGATGAGCAGTAGCCTCGCAGATCCAACGATTCCAGCTTCCTGCGAACGTCGTTCTCCGAGTCCCTCCTGAAATCTCACCTCCTCCCCACCACAATTCCGACTCGTTTGTTTTCCACCAAACTTCCTCCTCCTACTACTCCTCCTCCACCTTTCAACCTCTCAATCCTTACTTGGACACTTTCCTCTTCGCGGGCAGACATCTATTCTGTTGCTTCTGGCGTACTCATTGTCTGCTTCGACAAGCTTGCTGACCTTGCTATCCCTCGCCAGACTTTTTCTTCTTGCCTTGTTGAGATCCTCCTCGCCGACGAAGCTCGACTTTCTTCACAATGCCTTCGGCCACCACCCCCGCTAACGGTGCCAATGGCGCCAAGGCAGCCAGCGGCCTGTCTGCCAACGACAACATCACACGCTTCTCTGCTCCCAGCCGTCCTTTGAGCCCCCTCCCCGAACACGCTCTGTTCAACGACAAGACCAGATGCTTCGTCTACGGTCTGCAGCCCCGCGCCGTCCAGGGCATGCTGGACTTCGACTTCATCTGCAAGCGCAAGACCCCCTCCGTTGCCGGCATCATCTACACTTTCGGTGGCCAGTTCGTCAGCAAGA
Organism: Colletotrichum spaethianum; assembly: GCF_022836535.1. Classification (NCBI taxonomy): domain Eukaryota; kingdom Fungi; phylum Ascomycota; class Sordariomycetes; order Glomerellales; family Glomerellaceae; genus Colletotrichum; species Colletotrichum spaethianum. The sequence continues at coordinate 39,321 of NW_026054780.1, read as the reverse complement.
TGTACTGGGGAACCAGCGAGACCCTCCTTCCCGTCTACCAGGAGGTCCCCAAGGCCATTGCCAAGCACCCCGACGTTGACGTCGTTGTCAACTTCGCCTCTTCCCGAAGTGTCTACAGCTCCACCATGGAGCTGATGGAGTTCCCTCAGATCAAGACCATTGCCATCATTGCTGAGGGTGTCCCTGAGCGCGTGAGTCCCGCCTGTTACCCCTCCAATCATCCCCGCAGTCCACTGACAGACGATCCAGCGTGCTCGTGAGATCGCCCACAAGGCTCAGCAGAAGGGCATCACCATCATTGGCCCTGCCACTGTTGGTGGTATCAAGCCTGGCTGCTTCAAGATCGGTAACACCGGTGGTATGATGGACAACATCGTTGCCTCCAAGCTTTACCGCAAGGGCTCCGTCGGTTACGTCTCCAAGTCCGGAGGTATGTCCAACGAGCTCAACAACATCATCGCCAACAACACCGACGGTGTCTACGAGGGTGTCGCCATTGGCGGTGACAGATACCCCGGAACCACCTTCATCGACCACTTGCTCAGATACCAGGCCGACCCCGACTGCAAGATTCTCGTCCTGCTCGGTGAGGTTGGTGGTGTTGAGGAGTACAAGGTCATCAAGGCCGTCGAGGACGGTGTCATCACCAAGCCCATCGTCGCCTGGGCTATTGGTACCTGCGCCAGCATGTTCAAGACTGAGGTCCAGTTCGGTCACGCCGGTGCTTTCGCCAACTCCACCCTGGAGACGGCCAAGACCAAGAACGAGAAGATGAAGGAGGCCGGCTTCTACGTCCCCGACACCTTTGAGGACATGCCCCAGGTCCTCAAGGCTCTCTACGACAGCCTCGTCAAGAACGGCACCATCAAGCCCCAGCCTGAGCCCGTCGTTCCCAAGATCCCCATCGACTACTCGTGGGCCCAGGAGCTCGGTCTCATCCGTAAGCCCGCTGCCTTCATCTCCACCATTTCCGACGACCGTGGCCAGGAGCTCCTGTACGCTGGTATGCCCATCTCGGACGTTTTCAAGGAAGAGATCGGCATTGGCGGTGTCATGTCTCTGCTGTGGTTCCGTCGCCGCCTGCCCCCCTACGCCTCCAAGTTCCTCGAGATGGTTCTCATGCTCACCGCTGACCACGGTCCCGCCGTGTCCGGTGCCATGAACACCATCATCACCACCCGTGCCGGCAAGGACCTTATCTCCTCGCTCGTCGCTGGTCTGTTGACCATTGGTTCCCGCTTTGGTGGTGCCCTTGACGGCGCCGCCGAGGAGTTCACCAAGGCCTTCGACAAGGGTCTGAGCCCCCGTGAGTTCGTCGACAACATGCGCAAGGCGAACAAGCTCATCCCCGGTATTGGCCACCGTGTCAAGTCCCGCAACAACCCCGATCTCCGTGTCGAGCTCGTCAAGGAGTACGTCAAGGCCAAGTTCCCCAGCCACAAGCTGCTCGACTACGCCCTGGCCGTCGAGACTGTCACCACCTCCAAGAAGGATAACCTTATCCTCAACGTCGACGGCTGCATCGCTGTCTGCTTTGTTGACCTCATGCGCAACTGCGGCGCCTTCTCCTCTGAAGAGGCCGAGGACTACCTCAAGATGGGTGTCCTCAACGGTCTGTTCGTCCTCGGCCGTTCCATCGGTCTCATTGCCCACTACCTCGACCAGAAGAGACTGCGCACTGGTCTGTACCGTCACCCGTGGGACGACATTACCTACATCCTCCCCCAGCTTGGCTCCGGCCCGCCAGGCGCCGAGGGCAGAGTGGAGGTTCAGATGTAAGGGGATAACGGTTAGCGGCGGAAGGTTACGGCTTGCCACGGGATGTGGCTATAGAAATGGAGTAAATGATTTTAACGTCATGCGAGGGATGAGGGTGTGCTAAATGGCGTCTTGTACGACAAGCTATATACGTGTAGTGCTGCGTAGTCCCTCCGGGATATACTAATGGTTTTGCCCGTCTGTCGTCCCAACATTGTCGGTGATGTCACTGATGATACCCTGTGGTGGCTTCACGGCGCGTTCCTGAAAGAATGCATCGACACCCGCCGTCCAAATAGATGAGACACTAACGGCGCGTCTGCGCTTCTTAGCCGCGGCTGTTCTTCCAGAGCGGGAAAGCGGGCCGCTGCAAGCCCTTTCGGATGGGTTCCTGCAATAAGCTTAAATCGATCAATAGCTAATTGAGTAAGGTTGGCCGATTCGCCGGGCTTGAGGTGATGGATGGTAGGTCCGCATTGGGAACATGATTAATAAAAAAAAGAATGAAAACAAACTCTGAACTCTTATGACGATGTTTCTTTCCGCGGCTCAGGCGTCCTTGGGAAGCATGGGGAACAGAGGTTTCTCACCAAGAACCAAAGGCACTTTGGTCGACATCAGCGCGAAAGCGACGCTCTGGCAGTCTCGGGTGACGACTCCGAAGCGCATCCTCTTGTCGTTGTCCCGGCTGCTCTTTTCCCGGAAATGGTCATCGGGTCAGCATGGAGTGGAGTGCAGGAGAGTTCATGGTTCCTCCCGTGCCAGGGGCCTGCTCTTTGCGCAAGAGGGGGATGCCGCCGGTAAACTCGCGAGACATGTTGGGTTTTGGGGGTGATTAGGGGTGCTGTGCTTCTTTGGCCAATGGTGAAGTTGGAGCCAAGAGATTCGGTTTGCCGAAGGAAGGCGGGGTGGACCTGCGCTCTGTTGTTTGGGAGACACGGCCATCGGGTCAGTAAGGAGCTGTGCCTATGTCAAGGCATGTCTTTCCTAGGGGAGTGCTCGGGCGCAGATAGGGAGTCGTACTGGCAGGGCTATAGGGCATGTTGGCTCGAGGAGCAGTCGGGTAGATTGTCGCTTTCGCAACTGGGCAGCTGAACTTGGAGCACGTAGCATCTAGAGCAAAGAGAATCGGCTTTGTCTTGACGAGATGAAACAGTCAGCTGGCACCTAGTATCATTCAACCGTTTTCATCAGATCAGTACGGAGTGCTTTGTAGAGATTAGTCCGCACTGCAGAAGTCAGTCTTCTCGCATAAGCAGGCAACGCCTTCGCAGGACACTGTGGGGACGGAGGCAGCAGTCGAGGACTTTGTCTCTGGTTTCCACCACCGCTTGTGATGACCGATTGGCTCAGATAAGAGCACTCATCTCACAAAGAGAATAACAAAATGATGAGATGGCGTCCTTCCCGGTCTCCATTCTGGATCGGCTGCATATTCCAGTAGTTGTACGCACGCGCCGAAGTCTCTGCGTATCGTGGCACGGCTATGTGTGGGCGGTAGTCGCTGAATGGCAAGGGGGCTTCGCCGTGATGGGTTGTGTTTTGCATACTTGAACACATCCGCGGTCCTCATGAGCAAGTTGGGCAACGCTTGGGCCAGATTCGTCCCCTCAAACAGCCCACAGTTCTCAAGATGAGCTCCCTATCTTGAAGTATATGTCTGCCTGCCAAGCATACCTACTTGTATCGAGTCTCTTGCAGGAGTCCAAAGAAATTAAATGGGTTCTGTTCTCTTTTGACTTATTGAAGGATTCCTAGTAGAAGATGGATAGAGCAGTGAACGTTCTTGAGATACCGATAACCTACTAGCAACTTTATTTAACCCGAGGGGATGGGCCGAGTTTCAGAACATAAGCACCAGGTGCTACTCAGACAATAATACTTACACGCTACAGTACGCTGCCTACGAGTCGAGCCAGACCTTTGTTAGGATACTGAAAGGAATGGGCTGCAATCTGTATCCGGGCCTATAGCATGAGGTCTGGGCGTCTGCCCAGACCAGCTTCGACTACGTGTTCTGCCAAAAGTTCAAGACGTTCATCGGCCCCTGGACCAAGGGTAGGGAACATGAGTATCAGGGTAGACTGCGCCTGATGCATATCTTCAACATTGTTGAGGGGGTTTCGCGGAAGGTCGTTTACGGCGTGAATGGGATGGATAAGGTGGATGTCTTGGCGTAAGGTTCTCTCTTAGTTTGAGAGATAAATCGTCTCGCAAGACCGCGATTCAATTTTTAATTTTTAACAAGACTTCGCAGCAGTCAATTAAACTTCTTGTTACATGCGCCTCCAGATACGGTTTGATTAGAAAACTCCTTATACGTTAACAGTATTCCCAAGTCTTGGGTAGCAGGGCCAAATAGCCGCCAATGGTGATTCGCACGTCGGAGGAGACGGCGATATTACATGGAAAGGAAAGGTACGGACTCTTTGCTTTATGCCTTGCTAGTTTTAAAACCTCACTTCCTCGGAGGCAGTGACATCGATGCCTGGCTACGATGTCAAATGAGAAATTGCTGACTAAAAGCCCCTCTCTTCGCAGACGATTGACAAAATTTGTCAAGTGTCTTTCGCCAGGCCCGTTGTCGAGGCAGAGAGAGCAGGGGCAGCGGGCCGTTTGTATCTCCCTTCGGGTGTGCTCGTCGCTTTGCCGCAGCCACCCTGGTTTTGACGTTCAGATCCAGAGGACCTCTCCCGGTGGCAGAAGATGAGGAGCCCGGTTGACGTGCCTGAGAGCCAGAGTCATCAGGATACAGTTTCTCGGTGTCGATAGTGTGCAGCGTAAACAATTCGTCGGGAGACGGATTCTCCGTCCACAAGAAACCTTGGGCAGTGAAATCCTCAGGCAGTGTGTCGTGGGCTGACCACATGACTTGTCTAATGTGTTCCAAATAGCCAAGAGCTCTGCCAAGACGCTGGGGCAAAGTGTGCCACTTCTCTGAGAAAAAATTCCCTCTCCATAAGAGGTTTTGGGAAGCGGGTTCTTCTGGTAGCATAGGAAACCTGCCTTGGACGTCGGGACGTGGAGAATCAAAGCTAGTGCCGCTATGCCCTTGACCAAAGTACCCAAGGACGTCCGACACGGATAGCGTGAACGTTTTCAAAAGAGTTGCTTCTGGCCAAGCTATGAGCACGTCGTTGTCCATCTTGCCTTTCCGGCACTGGCTAAGACCAATGTCTCTTTGCCTCTCGAAATTTAAGGCGTTGGCGTCTTGTTGGTGAGACCACACACTGTTGGTGTCGTTCTCGGGTATATAACCTTCTGATTCCAGATACGCTACGTCTAACGCATCTGCAATGGAGTAGCCACCCCATTCCATCCAACGACGGGTGGATCGATTGAGGTGGTTCTCTAGGTTGTCGATAGACTTCGGCATAGATCTATTTTCATGCTGATAATTGAAAATAATCTCATGAGCTCTTCTAAACGCGGCGTTAACTTCCGGAGGTCGATTAGTATGAGACAGTAATTGCGGCTCGAGCAGAGTCATGATGGACTCTCGATCAGAGAGAAAAGGTGGGAGAGCACCAAGAAATTTCGTGAATCGAGACAATTCCTGTAGTGCACTCGGGCGTGCCAAAATCTCCAAGTGATGGTAGAGACGGCCAGTTGTGGGCGCCTTGTCGCTTGCTTTGGAATACCAGTGTCGACTCACTGACGTCCACACCTCAGGAACTTCGAGATCATCGTCTCTAATGGCCATTCTGATGTTAAAAATGGTATCAACTTGCTTGCCGAACGACGAAGGGCCGGACTAGCAGAAGGATGTTGCGATGCCAAGAAAAAATCGTGATGCTCATGTAGCAAAGTTCCGTGTACGGCAATGAGAGCCTGCGACTGCTCGTTGTCGAGTTTAGGGCATGTGTGCTTGGTAGAGCTTTGAGCATTATCGACTTCGATACACTTGCTCTCGACTATAACAAGACCTGCATAGATACCTTTGACTTCGGCAACTAGCTGCTCCTGGCTGATGGGACGCATCTCGGGCTGCCTGATCATCACCTCCTCGTTGCCTTCGAATAACATGCATGGCTCAGAAGAGCGAAGAGCATTGCGAGTGTCGCAGCGACGTGAGAATGGTGGATCGTCATCGGGGCTCCAAAGCTTCCCACTTTTCAGGCTTGGACCACGAGAAAAGTCCTTACGAGAAGCAGGAGAGGTATATATTGGCCCTCGTGCCCGACTTCGGTTAGGCGGACAGTGGGTCTTTTCTATTTTATGACGGCACGTACACTCCTGCCCCCAAGGAGAATTTTCGAGCTGAGGTGTTGAACCCTGCTGCAGACCGGCTGTCGCCATCGTCAACTGGCTGTGTAGGTTCTTCCTTATAGGAAAACGCAAGGGAGATGAAGCCGACTTCGATGCAGATGGGGAGGAAGTGGAAGGCCAGGCCGATGCTGATGTTTTGCGTATAGACGAATACAGCCCAGATAAGAGTCGGTAAGATAACTGAGACGGCGCTCCAGAAGCGTTGTCTACACATGTAGAATTAGATCTCGTTCGTGGTAAGACGATTTCTGTGCTTTGAACACGTGGTACCTGAGCAGAAAGACGCGGTAGTAGAAAAAAAGCCCTGTAGCGATTGAAATCCAGAGCAAGAGGCAGCTGGTTGGATTAATGAATTAGTATAGTCGCGCGTTTGAGTACGCCCCGATGGCAACCTACATGAAAGAGGCCGTCAAAGTCCACGGATGTCTTTCTTCTTGTGTTGCGAAAGTAAGAGTAACAAAAGCGATAACCGTCTTTAGGTCAAAGACAATTTCGCCAGTGCTCAAAGGCATTGATCTGCAGAGATGGATCTCCGATAATGAATCGTGAGGTCCAGTTAAGTGTGTATACGTTAACAGGGAGGACGAAGTAGTTCTAGGTGGATGAGTGGCTTGCAATGCGTCTTGCTTAGTTTTATGGTACAGCAGAACAACATGTGGGGGAAAGAGGAGGATGTTGATTAGCAAGTGAGAATCTGTAAAGAGACGTGAATGATTGCGGACAGGTGTTTGGCAGCAGGCGGGGATTCAGTCCAGTTTGGTTCTCCATTTGAATATCAGTCGAGCCGGCTACAAGTTCATGGTTCGCCATGGTTTGCCATGGTTCGCCAGGTAAGTAAGTGTAAAATCCCTCAAGGGCGTAGATGCCTTGTCTCACAACGATGCATCATTGCGTATTCATCCTCTGCTTGGACGCCCCCAGAGGCTTGATGGGCGAATTGGAAACGAGCAAGGCATAATTGCACTTTCTCTAGGCAAGACTACTCAGTCTGTTTATGGTCAATTATGGCAGCCCGAGTGAGGCGTCCAACGGATTCACTATGATCCCTTGCACCAACCCGTGAGGGGTCGGAACAACCCCCCAAATCTCAATTCTCTCATCCGCCAACCCTCGCCCATCCCATTGCCTCTCATATCGGACGTACAACACGATTGCGGATTTCGCACTCATACGATTCTACCAACACCTGCAGCACAGTTCCCAAACCGACAAAATCCCTATTCTATCAATCCGCCGGTCAGGCTTGTCATGTATAAAAGCATTACACATTTGTTACCAAGTGGGGATCTCGCTCAGCTGCCGATGGAAAAGAGCTCATTACAGTGTCATCGCAAAGCCTGTCACCAAGAGAGTGGGGAGACTATCCAGAATGGCGAGCCCAGAAGACGATTTTCGTTCTCGCTGGAGAGAACATCTGCATTTTCCCAAATCGTCCTTGCATGGTTCATGGCATTCGGTATCTTAATCACCGCTAGGAACTTTGTTCCGACAGGGTTGGAGATGCGGGCGACCAAGTTTCCCGTAAGAGCAAACAGGTCTCCGATTCCCTTCGTCTTCATTCTGACCTTTAGTATACAGCTTTGCGACCCGACAGACTGGCGAAGCCCACCCCCCCATCGTTCGAAATTCTTAACACATAACCCGTCATGCGAATATCAAATCGCCCAACTTGTCTGTCTCCAGGTGTTCTTCTGGATCAACACAATTAGCTTGTTGTGGCACACAAGTTTCGGACGAAGGCATGTGGCCTGGATCTTTGCAGCAACGACAGCAGGTACGTGTCTGGTGATGGTCTTCATCGACGATCTAGCATCTGCAATTGTGCTGGCTATGCCAGTTGTCCTGAGTACCTTTTCGTCTGTTGGCTTCGTCCTAGATACCACCAGGTAGGGTGCTTTTATAGGAGGACATCAAGCAACAAAGAGAAGGTCTCAGCTACCGTGGGTGTATAACTATACAGGGACGCGCGAGTACTTAGCATTCAGGATCAGGATGAAGTGGAACAAGATGCCCTGAAGTGAAACTTAGAAAGAAGGCAGTGTATGAAGACTTCGTATAGTGGGATTTATAGGAGGATTTGAAACTGGTGGGGGCTTTCGAAATCAGTTTATTGATCAAAATATACATGGGAAAATATTCCTAACTTTTTTCTGACTTGCAAGGTCACTTAGGTAGGAACAATGGTAACGCGGAGTTTTGATCCATGTTTGTGTCGTATCGTTGCCCTGCTCTAGTACTGCTCTAGAAGCCTAAGGTGTACTAGTCTCTCTCACGATTGCTAGACGTTACGATCCAACATGGTCAGGACCCACACGCAGGAGAAGGACTACTTGGAAGAAAGACAAAACTAACTGATGACGAACGGATGACACTCGTCCCAGCTAGCGGCTAAAGCAACGTGTATGTTTGCTTGACTGAAAGCCTACACATTACCGGCTCAAGCTATCCGAACTTCTATACGAACGGACTGGAATCGACTAACGTAGGGTTGGTAGTATTCTCGCGCACGCAGACAGTTCATAACCCATGACTATGCCGGGCACAATAAGGGGCCCAAACAGTAGTTGATGACCCTGTTTCGTTTTTCAACAGCGCTCGTAATGACCGATGAACTCGGGTAAAAGCAGTTTTTTTTTTACAAGAGGAAGACAAATCGATGAAATACGTCCTTAGTGATTATCGTCCTTGGTTGACTGCATGTTATGGCACGAAGACGTGCAGGGTGGGAGTCGTGGGTGGCCAGGGTGCGTTGAGACGATGAACTTTGCTTTGTATTCTTGAACACACTGGCAGCATGATGGCATGCGCACTGTGTCTTTCCATGGAAACCTCGAACAATTAGCGACGATGGAGCAGCTTACCAACCGATACCAGAACCTCAGCGTGACTAGTGGCGTATGTTGCACTTCAAAGCGCAACTTGCTGAGAAGAATCGTGGCTGTGAACTCAAAGTCGTTCACTACGGAATCGATGCTCGAGAATCCTCTTGCGGTAACACGCGTACAAGGGTATCCACAACATCGGAGCTAGTCCTACGATCGGAAAATGGCACTTGCTTCCTGAAGTTACCAGCAAGTCATAATTTGTGTACCGAATCATTTTTCCAAGGCAATGATGTTTGCCTCTATCAGAGACGTCAGCCTTGCGAGATTTTCAACATTGTTTCTCCAAAGAGTAGGTTTACCGCACAGCTTGTGTGTAAACGGTGTGGGCTTGGCGGTTGAATGTTCATACAGCGTAACATAATACAACGAGACCACGGCGCCGTGACACCGTTCCCCTGCTGTCAGTCTCTCTCTGACCTTGCGATTTGTGAAGGCCGCCCATCTCAGCTTCTACTTTTTCACCTAATCAGAATCAAGAGGCCCATACAATCGGGTTATTGGAACTGCAAAACTGACGTTGTACGAAGGCGTGACTAGGTCTGTTCCAGAAGCGCTGTGATCTAATTGAAAAGAACGGAACTGGATGTAAAGTAGAGAATATAGACTAGTTATAACTATTTAATGAAAGCGCCGGCATTATCAAATATCGAATACTTAGCATATTAGGGGCTTGCTTTAACGAAACAACAAATAAATAAATGTTAGAAAGAGTATAGCAATAGCACTCCAGCTTATGTTGTGGTATGCAAACGCCGCCTTACTAGATTTAGTCGTCGTAGCAGTAGAGCTCAACCCAAAAGTCAAAGTAGTAGAAGCCGTGTTTTTTGCGGTAGAAGCGACTGCCGCCTTCGTGATGTGACCTGTGTCCTATTCAACAATTAGTTTTTTTGTATTTGAGTATTTGAAACTAGTGTTACAAGAAATACCTTTGCAGTCTGCAAAACGCTAGTAGCAACTTCGCAGTTTCGAAATTCCCAAATGTTCGTCGTCGTCAACGCTACTCCGAGACAGGTCTGCCGGCCATCAAGATCGCACGCCGAGGCAAGAGAAACAAGCGACTCCTGGCACCGACAGCTTGTGAGCTCCGCCGGTTTGGTATATGCAGAAGAACACGAAGTAATGGACTGGCTCAGCTGGGCGCAGCTCTCAGCAGCAGCTTTGCACTTGTCCTCGTCCAACGTCCTCGTTGCGGTGGGAGCAATTGGCGTCGTGATATCGGCCGGTAGATAAGGCCCGCACGCATCTTGCCATTGTGCGATCTGGTCATCAGAAGCGCTGTCGAATGAATTACCCAGAACGCATTGCCTGAATTCGCCTTTGCATCTGGGATAGTTAGTCAACGTCATCGAAACTTATAACGATACTTAATATGCTTACCCTACGTAGGCATTCAAAAGCTCTTGCGTGCAGAAGCACTTGATGGTTTCTTGCTTTGAGAGATTACTGCACTTTCTAGCGATGGCATCGGCTTTCTCGCAGTTAGGGAACTCTTTGATGTCACCGACGCAGTCTGGTGGAGTAAAATTTGCTCCGTGGCAAACACGCAAAAGAGCGGCGAGGGTAGCAATAAGTCGCAGAGAAGAGTGCATTTTGTTTGATGTTGCTGCTCTCATTTTTCACTTTCAACAAGCCTACACTCCTTGATCTTAAATGCAAGTCAACGGAACCTGATGTGAGCCAGGGCTGAGCTCAAAAGGTGGACCACGGCGTCGGCAACTATGCCTAGCAAGGCGCAGTTCCACTTACAAAGTCCGTATTGAGGCTGCTCTAGGCGGATGTGGCTTGACGCGGTCGCCAAGCCAACAACGATAATTCAGGGTCATAGTGATCTAAGCAGAACGATGGGCCAGTCTACGTCCAGCGTGGCTTGAGCCAAATATTCAGCTGAGGCTTAAGTCTCCAAGTACTCCAACGACATTGCTCGCGTGACGCCAAAGTACGCCTTGCAGGCTGGAATCGAGGCAGCTAGCCAAACAGGTCTCAGCAAGTTCCGTTTTCTAGTATTGCTCTGGCTTAAACGCTTCCAGTCAGGTAGATAATATCTGTCCGAGGATTTCGACCTGAGCATGTCTTGAATCTCTCATCATTTTTCGATCCACTGAGGACGACAACTTTGCTTGCTACTAATTAACCATGTCGGGCAAGAGTCAGGAGTCTCCCTCACGTCCCTACGGCTGGCTAGCCCGCTGTCTACGATGGCCATACCTCCTAACATTCGCCGTCTTCGACGTCTCCCTTGCCATCACCATCATCGCTTTAACCATTGCATCATCTCAGAAGAACGGCTTCGTCACAGTCTCAACAGACAGCATCGCCTCCACAGGTCAAAACTCTGATATCGTCAGCCTCATTTGGAACCTGGGTGTACTCTGGACTTCCCTCCCTAGTTTTGTATTTTCTCTTTTCGGCGCGTACTGGGCGTGGATATCCGCATCGCTTGCAGAGCGACAGCCGTACGTCGAGCTGCGCAAGGATGGCGGCGCGGAAGCCAGGAAGTCGATCCTTCTGGACTACCGCGTTGTCGCCACCGTCTGGCGCTGGTGGGGAGCCTTTCAAAAGTCCCATTTCACCGTCGGCTCGATGACTATGCTTTCCCTATTTCTGACCTACTTGATTGCACCCCTCGCTGCACGTTTGTTCGTAGCACAAGGCGTGACATTGTCTGAGCCAGCTCCGATCACTTACAACAAGGCCTACAACATCGACAACATCAACGCCACTCTGGACTGGCGGCCTGTTTTGGACACGGTATCGGCGACACTGCTTTACGGGGGCAACAGCATCCCCTGGACAGACAAAGAACGCGCGTTTCGCCCGTTTGTCGTTGATCCTCTACTAGCCAATAAGTCAGACATGGCGGCAAATACGACAGCATATTCAGGTTACCTCAACTGCGAGCTAGTCAAGGATTACGCCATCACATCTAGTGGGGACTCGGTCGAAGTATCCGGGAACGACAGAGGTTGCGACTTCAAGCAGAGCTTTACAGTCGTCAAGACGCAGGAGATATACCTTAAAACGACTGTGGATTTCGACTGCTCTGCCCAGGCATATTACAGTCGTCTGGTTTTCACAGCCGCCAAGTATTCTGATTCGGCGCCCAATAACATTGATGACATCAGCGTTATCTCTTGTGCAACCGGATACCGCCAAGTTGCAGGGACCCTGAGAGTCTCGCCATCAAAGGATGTTCCAACCGTCGCCTCATTCGTTGAAACAAGTGAGCCGGATACCAGCCGCCCGAAGTTGTGGAGGGTCTTCGAACAAGGAATTCTTGGGCCAGTGACCTTCAACCCACAGGCAAAGTGGTCTACATCAGATATGGGCAATTTGATACTGTACTATACGCAGCGAGCGCAGCCTTCAAATCGATTGGGATCAGACGCGCTGATGGAGGCGATCCCAAAAGTCTTTACAGCCATTTACTTGAACGCAGTTGCGATTCACGGTTTTGACCCACTCCCGGACCTTGAGACTGCTACCGGAACGGCCTTCGTCCCTACAACGCGCCTCTTCGTTATTTCTTGGGTCGCTTATGTTATCATCACGTTCTTGGCCATTGCGTTGTGCTCCGTCGGTTTTGTGTTCTTCCGTCTTCAAGGCACCCCATCCATCCTGACTGAGGAGCCTCAGGGGTTGCTGTCACTGGCTGCAATCCTTGACAAGAGTGAGCTTCTTGGCATCGCTTCGAAGATACGTCAGGAGAAAGGGTTTGACGGTAAGATATGGAAAAGGGGCATGGCAAGGTCGGATGTAAAGGACAAGAAATGGAGAGCGGCGATGAACCCTGAAACTGGGAACTGGGTGGTAAGAGCGGTTCGAAATGATGAGATGGAGCTTACGGAATATCATCTAGCCTGATAATCTAAGTAAATAACGACTGTGTACTTGCCGGCGACAGTAGATCTAGGCAGTCAACACGGTTCGGAAAGACTGGATTTAGGGCGTGATCGATGACTGCGGTAAGAACTGAAATGTGTAATAAGAATTTTAAATGTGTAATAACACTAGCTATAAGTACCCTTTAAACTTAAATTGTGTTGTATTAGGCCTAAAATAAGAGGGTATATTATGATTATAGTTCTAGATTATAGAATTTTATATTATTATATATTTGCTATATACTTTAATAAAAAGAGATTTTATATAGTATAAATTATTAGTTATTTTTTATTTTTTTATATAAATTCTTATTATATTTAAAACTTATATTAATATTATTATAGTTATTATTATACTTTAAAAATTACTTTTTTATTACTTATTATTATAATTAATTATTATAAATAATTTATTATAAAATTTAATTATTTTATTATAGTAATTATATTTAGTATTATTATAATAAGATATTAAGCTAATAAAAATAAAGATAAGAAAAAAGTTATTAATAATAGTAATACTATAATTATATATTAAATATATTAAAAGCTTTTTTTTAGTTTAAATTACTATTTTTTATACTTTTTTTATTTTAGTAAATAGTAATTTTAAGTATTATTAAAATAACTTATAAATAATATATTTTTATAGTTATTTTAAAACTTCTTTATTAAGTAAAAAGTACTTATTTATTTATTTATTTTATTTTATAGTAGTAATTTTAGTTAATAGGCTATTATTTACTTTTTTTATATTAGTTAATTAATTATATTTTTAGTCTAAAATGAAGTTTTATTATATTTTGTAAAGCTTTATAAGGTATATATTATTTTTTATAGAGAAGCTGAAGTCTTAAGAGAAATTAAAGGTAATAAAAAACTAGGTAAATATTTTATTAGTTATATTAGAGTAATTAATAGTATACTTATTAGTGTATATATTTTTATTATTATTTAAAGGAAGTAGTGTAGTTAAAAGAGAATAGTTTCTTAAAATGTTTTTATTATTGTTTATTTTAATAATAGCTTTTTATTTATATTTATTAAAGCTAAAAGGTTAATTTATAATGTTAATTTAATTAATTTTATAAATATTAAAGGGTTTAAAGTCTTTAAAGGCTAGTATTTTTTAGGGGATATAGGGTTTAGTGTTTAGAATAGTATTATTATTTTTTATTTAAAAACTTGTTATTATTTATAAGATTTTAGGGATATAAATAAACTATTAGAAATAGCTTAAGAGTTATATAATTTTTAGTATAGTTATCTTTAAATAATTATTAAGTAGGTATTTAGTTACTTAAAATAGAAGTAGAAGATAATTGCTTTTTTAGCTTTAAAGTATAGCTTAAATATATAAGTATAAATTATTTATATAGTAATAAGCTTATATAACTTTTTATTTTATTATATTAAGGATAAGGGGTATAATAGTAATATAGAAAACTAGTCTAATATAAATAAAGTTAATGAAAAAGTTAATAGGTGGTATTTAGGTTAAAGTATAGGATAAATTTGTAAGAAGATAGCTAAAGTAATGTGGGAATAGTAGTAAGTATAAAAGAAATAGGAATTATTATAACTAATTACTATAATTTATACTTTTTTTTTTAAATATTTTTTGTTATTTCTTTAATGAAATTAAAGTTATAAGCTTATATAGCTTTATAAGTTATACTAGAAACCTCTTTTTAAGAGGTTAAGTATACTTTAATAGGTAGCTAAAGCTAAAAATAAAGCAGTAAAACCTTTTATAGAGGCTTAAAAGCTTTTATTATTAAGTAACTAAATTTTATAGTTATTTTTAAGTTAAGAGTAACTTTATTTTATATTTTTATAGGATTAAAAAGAATCTTTTTTTAAGAGGATAAAGTAAAAGAGCCTTAAACTTATATTTATATTAGTAATTTATAGTAATTAGTTATAGTAATTAGTTTACTTTTTTAATTAATTGCTTAATAGTTAGCTTAAAGTCTTAAGTTAAGTAGTAATATTAAATAGTATAAAGGAAACTTTTATTTTATTAACTTATAGTAGGGTAATATTAGAGAGTAAATTGCTTAAAAAATAATTAATTAGTAAAGTTTATTAGTTATAAAATTTTAATTTTATTTATTTCTTTTTTTAGTAGAAATAAGAGATAATTTTTAAGAGCTTATAGTCTTTAGAAGTAAAGACTTTTTAATACTTAGTTAAGACTAACTAAAGAAGAGATTTTTCTTTTATAAAGATATTTATAGTAGCTGGTAGACTTTAACTAGGCTAAAGAAAGCCTGCTTTAGAAGTAACTTTAAGGTAAATAGAAGGTTAAACTTTCAGGTAATAGACCTTAGTAAAAAGCTGGTTAAGAGCTATATACTAGTAGTTAGTTATATAGTAGTACTTTTAGTAGATAAGATCTTAGTTTTATTAGTAATTTATAATAATTTTTTATAGTAATTATTTACTTTTTTATATTTAGTAATAAGTATTTATATCTTTTGTTAAATATTAATGCTTTTAATAGAAAAAGAATTAACTTTAAAGTTATAGTAATCTTTAAGATTAGTTAGCTTTTTTTTTATTTATTCTTTTAAGCTAAGAAAAGGAATTTTTTTTTAGTTATTATTATTATTATTATTTTAGATAACTTAATTATTATTATTAACCTAAATAAGGGCTTAGCTCTTAGAAGAGGTTTAATAAAGACTAAGTTATATAGTAATAATTCTTAAATAGTTACTTTTTGCTTATTTATTTTTAAGGTTAAAAATAAGTATAAAATAGATAAAAGGAAGGTTATTTATGTTATAGTAGTAATATTATTAATTACTTTAGCTTTTATATTAGCTTTAATTAAAGCTATACTATTAATATATAGCTAGGACTTTTTAAGAGTAGTTAGTTTATGATTTTTTTGGGTAGTAAAGGACTTTTTAGCCCTCTTAAGCTTTTTTATTTCTTTTGTTATTTCCTTAATATACTTATAAGCTTTTTTAGTATATATATTCTTAGAGTAGTTGTTATTAGCTTTTTACTTTATGCTAGCACTAGAGCCTAGTAGGTAGCCTAGAGAAATATTAGTTAAGTTATTATAATTAATTATTATAAATAGATAAATATAAATAGACCTTATAAAGGCTAAGAGGAAAATATCTTTAATGGTAAGTAAGAAATTAAATAAAAGTTAGAATACTTTTAGAATAAATAAAATAATTAGTTTTTTATTTTTAAATTGATTTTTTTTTAAAGTTATTATTATTATTTTAAAAAAAAAAAAGTAAAGTTAAAAAAAAAGAAAAAGTGAAAATAAGTTAAAAATAATAAGTAAAATAACTATAAATTACTTTATTTTTTATACCTTTTTTAACTATTAATTATATTTACTTTACTTATATTTTTTTATTTATTTTTCTTTTTTTTTTTAACTTTACTTTTTTTTTTTAATAATAATAATAATAATAATAATAACTTTTATAAGTTATTTTTTTTTTATTTTATTTTTTTTAAAAATTACTAATTATTTAGACCTATTATAATACTAGTAGCCTAAGCTTTTTATAAGTATTTTTTAAAAAAGGGTACTAAAAAGCCTTTTATAAAAAAGAATAGTACTAAAAAGTCTTTTACTATTAAAGCTTTAGTAAAGAAACCCTTGGCTAAGAAGGCTACTAAAAAAACGCTTAAGAAGGTTATAGTTATTCCTTTAAAGAAAAGATATTAGAAGGCTAGTAGTAAGTACTTGTTTGATTACTATAAGTAATTATTATAATACTAATTTACTTTTAGTTATTGTTTTTTGTGAAATTTGTAAGTATTAGAAGTTAATTAACCTTCTGATAGTAAAGGTACCCTTTTAACGTTTTTATAAAGAGATTATATATAATGTTTTTTAATAAAATAACTTTTACTTTTAGAAGACAGCTATTCTTACACTTTAAGAGGCTACTAAGACTTATTTTATAGCTATATTTAAAGGTATATAATTACTATAATTAATTACTATAATAACTAACTTATATCTTTTTAGTTATTTAGTTAGTTACTATTTATATTAAAAGAGTTATTATTATAAAGAAAAATATAGACTATATTAAGTTTATTTTTTTTATTATAAAGCTAATAAGTAAAGACTAGTACTATTATTAATTTTCTTTAAAGTCTTTTTAGTCTTTTAAATAAGAGCTATTTAGTTTTAGTTTTAGTTTAAATAAAGAAAAAAGAAAAACTAGCTTAACTATTATATAAAAGCTTATATTTAAGTAATACTATGAAAGGCTTTAGGAAAAGAATTGTAGTTTAATAAGGCTTTAGGAAGAGAACTATAGTCTAATAGTTAAGGAAAATACTATAAAAGAAAATAAGAATACTACTTAAGAAATATTTCTATAAGTAGGCTAGTACTAGGGATTACTATAAAGAATTATTATAAATAAAAAGATTTTACTACTAGTACTTAATTTCTTGTTTATAAACCTTTATATAATATACTTTCTTTAACTTATTGCTTAGTAGTAAATTTTAATATTTTACTTTTAAAATTATTAGTTTTTTTTTTATTATTATTAATTAGTTTAAAATAACTAAATAAACGTTATAATTAAGATCTTTTTTAAACCTTATAAGGTCTTCTATTGCTTTATTAACCTTAGCTTTTTTTTATAATAATTGCTTTTTTTTTTTCTTTTTTTTATAGCTTTAATTTTAGTATTTTTTTTTTATTATTAGAGTATTTATTCTTAAGCTTTTATATTAATTTATTAATATAAGTATTAGTTTTAGTAGTAGTAAGTCTTTTTTTTAGTGATTTACTGTTATTAATAGGAATATATTATTACTAGAATTATTTATTAGATTGCTGGTTTTATGAAAATGTAGGAGTATTAAGAAATGATGTAAATGATTATAATAGTATATAAAGAGATTAATTTTCTTATATATCTTTTAAGTTATTGTTATTGTTTCTATTGTCTTTTTTATTTTTATTTGCCTTAGAGTTAGTCTTTTAGTTATATATAACCTTATTAATTGATGATATAGTGCTGTTTTTTTTAGTGTTTATACCTTATATCTTTTTATATAGATCTAGTAGTCTTAACCCTTTTTTAAAAACCTATTTATGCTTTAAGTAAGTAATTAAGAAGTTCTCTTTTATTTTATTACTATAAGAGACCTTTTTATTATTTTTATTAAATATATTACTTGACTTATAGGTAATAGATATTTAAATAAAAAACTTCTTTTTTTTATTATTATATTTATTTTTTATTTATTTATTAGTTATAAGACTAGTAAATTAGCTTTTAATATTGATTTATGCTATAAGATCTTTAAAGACTAGCTTTTTTATAATAGCTTTATTAGTATTAAGGTTTTTATTATAGTATAAATTAAAAAGCTTTTTTATAAAGTAATAAGTAAGCTTTAAAGTCTAAATAGTATAAGAGTATATTAGTATTTATTAATTAGATAAATCTTTAAGAAAAAGTAATATATTACTTAAGGATTTGTTATTAATTTTGTTATATTTTTTGTTATTATTTTTATTATAGACTTTAGTAATATCTTAAGTAACCTTTTTATTAAGCTATTATTTCTTTATTAGCTTTTTTTTTAATTAATATAGTAGGTTTTTTTATTTATTAGTAGTAGAGGCTAGGGTAATTAGTTAAATAATAATAGAGCCCTTTATATTAATAAAAAGCTCTTTTTTGCTTTATTAGTTACTTATTATAGAGGTATAAGTAATTATAGTAATTATTTATAGTAATTTAATAAGAAATAATAATATAGATAGAAGTGAGGGGAAATAAAGCTTATTTAGCTTAGAGAAAAGGGAAAGCGGTGAGGATAATAACCTCTATAGGGATAATGGTAATACATTACCTAATTTAAGCCTTAATAATATAGGAAACTCTACTTAATTTCAACCTGAGGTATTTTTTACTATGGTATGGCCGTTACCGCACTTATAACGCAGTCATCGATCAGGCTCTTAATACAATGTTCTCAACTGGCTACTTATCTCAGTCAATGTCGTCAACCTAGACAGGCTAGCAACCAACACTAAAAGTACGTGATAGAGTCAAGCTAAGGAAAGCAAAGCAAGGGATAATCTCACCCTAAAATTGGGACAATGGTGTCGCCGGTGTGCCATGGTAATTCGATCCTTTGTATTCCTCCCATAGAGTCACGCGGCTTTCGATCAGGGCAATATAGAGCCTAGTGAACTTAACAACTCGGCTCAACGTCACGGAACAAAGTTTGCGAAAGTCGAGGCAAATTTTTCAGAGAAAGTCGAGTGTAAGCCCAGTGGTTCACGAACTATTGGATAATAACATGTTTCTGGTTTAGCCCATGCAATTGAGTTTAATCTACACTATACAAGATACATCTCTTGCGTATTTTGGGATTGGAATCAACTAAGCGCGTGCAGTGTTTCCTGTTCCAGAGACACTGCCAAGACGTATAACGTGTTGCTGCTTTAGATTTTCGAACTCAGGGTCGTTATTATGGATAAACCTAGTCTGGCAGTCTCCATCCCTCAATTGAATTTGGGCTTTGGGGAATCTGCGAATTGGACTTGTCAGTCAAGCTATAGTCTAGTCTCATCGCCTGCACAGGAAGCCAATTCGAGCTGTAGTCTATGATTACTCATTCATTATCGTTAATTTTCAAGCCGGGCGCAATGGCTTTCGATGTAATTTCTGGCCTCATTGTCATATCCTCACCGAGCAGCACTGCAATTATAACCACCCCCAGGGATTAAATAAAGTGGAACCATAGTAGCACACCAAACGGACGAAGTTGAACACGCCCGGCAACTTCCGCTGTGGCCAACGCACGGACCATCGAAATTCCAACAGCAGCATTGAATTTTGGATCCCTCAATCACAAAGTGCAAGGCCCGTCTAGTAGCTATTCGAGAGTAGGTCGGTCCCCTGAAGAAGCCCAAATCCCACGACATCGCGAGACGGACCACCAGACTCCGCCGCAAGAGAATCAACAGTAAGTCCCTGGCTCTGAAAGCCGTTCGATCCAGTTAGCCAACAGCAAACCCCCGTAGAAGCGACCACCAAGACCCTTGGACGAAACCGAACGAACGATCGCGATCGCGGCGCAAACCGATCCCTACGAGCAAACCCCGAGAAGCCCATCCCGTCAGACCGCAAAACGACCGCCACCATGTCCTTCTTCCGCGTCACCCTCCACCGCTCCGCCATCGGCCTGCCCAAAAGCACCCGTGGCGTCCTCGACGCCCTCGGCCTGCACCGCCGCTCCCAGACCGTCTTCCACCCCGTCAGCCCCCAGTTCGCCGGTATGATCCTCAAGGTCAAGGAGCTCGTTCGCGTCGAGGAGGTCGACCGCGCCATGACCCAGCCCGAGCTGCGCGAGCTGCGGAGGCCGGACCCGGGGTTCTACGTCGAGAAGGCCGTTGCGCGGTGAAGTTTGCCTATAGCGAGCCCCGAGTGGCGAAAGGGGGAGAAGGATTCGAGACTGAGGAAGGGGAGACGGATTGGCATCGTGTATGGACACGTGTCGGCATTCATACAGGGGAGAAGGGGTCACCCTCGACACCAGAGGAGCCCGCGACGGACTTGGGGCAGAGGTCGATTTGTGTACCATCACCACGAAGAAAAATCAGAGATCCTGTACAAAATCATGGCAAAATGTACAACAGCATACGCAGACAAGGCCGTTTGCGCGGAATAAATCAAAAAGTTCACTAAAACGCCAAGAGACTCAAGCCCGTAATCATTTACTATACCGCTAGTCGTGTTGATGACTACCTGCTTGAATTAGGGAACCGTGAATAGTGATGTAAGAGGCATGTCATGAATTCTGGCCCATTCCCTCGCCAGTCTAGAGGGCAAGAGTTCCCGAGGGTTGCTCTGCAGGGGAAAAAAAAGATTATGTATCTGTCCCAACCCTTCATACCGGTTGAGTGAGCCCGATGCTAGCAAACCGTACAAAGATGTTGTCCTTTCATGCCCTCCAGGAGTATATCCCGCCAGACCTGTTTGGGCAGATGCCGCGAGAGACCAAAGACGTAAAAGGAATCGAGTTAAAACAACGAACAGCCTTCAACAAGAGAAGGGCCGCTCGGTTGAGGATGATTCAGGATCAGGTCTGGGTGCCTAGAAACTCCGGGCCTTGTCGATGTACTCCTGAGAAGGAGTCTCGTACTCGCTGACGAAGTAGGTCTTCGCATTCTTGCCGAGCCAGACAGTAAGCTTGGAGAGTTCCTCACGCAAACGGGAAACGGACTGCTGGTCCATGTTTGTCTGGGCAACGAGCTCGGGCAGCGAAACTACTTGAATTAGCAACCATACAGGCCAATCGATTGAGTAGACATACCCATCAGGCGGCACAAGTGCTCCGGACCGTACGTGTCGCATACAGACTTGTGCTTATCGTTCTCCGTAGCCTTTTCCCAAACCTTGCGGATCTCATGGTACTGAGGGCGCTCAAACCTATGGTCTGTTAGCTGGCCTGCATCAAAGCAAGGGGCAAGTGCCTCAAATACCGGTACAGAAGGATTCGGCTCAAAGACTTCTCAAAGTACTCGCGAAGACCAGCAACGACTTCTTCGAGAATGTCCATGTTTGCAGAACCATCTTCCCGGTTGGGACGCTCGTAGTTGAGGTAGTCGTTCAGAATATCATCAACGGGGTGAGGATGAGGGAGCGGGACCAGCTGGTTGTTCTTGGTGATATTTTCCCAGTCGTCGACAAGCATTGCCTTGATGTGATCAGGAATAGGCAGTTTGATGGACGGACGTGCATGGAACCCATCCTCCTGTTCGTGCTCGATTAGTACTTGGCCCGATGACACAGACATATAGTGATAAAAAAAATCAAGTAGAAAAGTGTAAGATGATCAAGGCCACTGGGCTGATTGTCCGATTTTGAACCCTCCGGGTGTCATTCAGTACGCTAGCCCGAAGAAGACAGCATCTGCCTATGCCGTATCCGTGCAAACTCACAGCCGTGTTCTCTTCCTCCTTGTGTTGTGGAGAACGAGTAGGCTTGACGCGCGTGGGTTGTTCCCTCTTGCGGTTCGTGCCAGGCGGTTCGTAGCGACCATTGTAATTTGGCCTACCATCCTTGGTGACATTGAGTCTGGATGGCGGAGGTGCTGTAGCCAAGTAGTCTGATGCAAGGCGTGGTTCCTGCCACGCGGCTCCTTTCCCATCGTGAGGTCGCTGGCGCATTGAAATTGCCGGTCGGGGTCTGTGAGACACACAAGTCATGGCGGTTGATTCCGTGTCTCACGACTCCGGAAAGAGAGAAGGGTCCGAAGCGGGAGAGAAGGCTGAGAGGTGCGAAGAGGCGAACACTGCTTGTGAAAAACGAGTTGGGATGTGCAATTGATCGATGAGGTTGCAAGCAAGAAGTACTATTTCGCTGCCGGGAAGGTGTGGGAAGGTGCAACGACCGAGGAGTGAGGCTAGAACAAGTCGGGTTGTCCGAGCCAGGGGCTGCCGGAAGTGGCTCCTGCCAAAGCGCCCGGGTAGCGGAATGAGCCGCCAAACGCCCCTGGCATCGGTGTGATGAACCAACAAAGACTTAATGCTGCCTGGGTCGAACGTTGCGTTGGAACTCAAAGAGAAACTCAACGCTGCTCTCCCGCTTCCGCTTGTTGCATCCCCGGTCGACGTGCTCTCGTGCAGGATCCTCTCGTGTAGGCTCCTCGATTGAGTCAACCAGAACAGGCATACGTCCGAAATCGCTAGCATCGGTATTCTTCTGCTCCTCAAGATCTTGCATAGGGACAGGGCGGTACTTGAAGTCATCTTGCTCTTCTTCCTCATACTCGGAATCCTCCTTCAGTGTAGCATCGCTGCAATGACTGGCGTCATTGCTAGACTTAACGGGTGATACGCCGAGGAACTCAACGCTCGACTTGCTTTCGCTGCTGAAATCGTCGAGAAGACTAAGAACACTAGACTCGCTCTCACTACTGGAGATGCTGATGATGCTAGAAGCTCTGCTGCCGCTTCGGCGAATGCTGGCTCTGGGCGAAACAGATGGTGAAAGAGGGTTCCTGACGGGTGCCTGCCAGTTCATCCCGTTCCAATTAGGAAGGAAAGCGTTGTATCGTCTTTCAATCTCCTCGGGAGACGGGGATTTGTAAATTGGCTCGTCCGGGTCCAGACCTGGGAGGTCCAAACGATAGCAGCGCGGATCGACTTGAGCTGCCCAGTCGACGTCGTCGTTGTCAGATTCATCCGACTCCTCGTTGTCTTGGCCTTCAGCCTCATATACTGCGTCCTCTTCATCGTCGCCAAAGTAATCTTCTCCTGAGAGTTGCTGTTCGTCAAGATCCTCGGCCAGACCGTCGTATTCTTCGTACTCCAGGTCGCTGGCATAGTCCGTCTCGTGGTCAAGGAAACCATTAGAGTCTTGACCAAGGCCATGCTGGTTGACGTGCTCGAGGACGTAATCGGCCGACTCCTTATCGTCGCCAGATCCCTCGATACCGTAGTCATTGTAGTAGTCGTCATTGAAGTAATGCGATGGCAGCCCGCTGCGTGATTCGTGTGCTTCGACGTTGTACTCTTGAGCATCCTCGCTCCCCTGCATATGTCTAGGCGTGGCAGAAGGAGACCGAGAAGCCGGGTAGCGATCCGGCTGCATTCCCGAATTGGATGCGGGCGATTGGTCGTTGTAGCCGCTGTAACAACTGTATTCCGAACCTGGGCGCTCTGCTTGGTGCTCATGGACTGAAGAGTGAAGACCAACCATGGCCTGGTCATAATGGACTGGGCGCAGGGAGAAGTATGGCCGCGGCGGTGAAGTGTAGCAAAAGGATCGGTTTCCTTGTGAGATTGGCACACTTGGCCGACCAGGATGTCTCCAATCGTCCGAAGCGGAAGTGCTCATTCTCGTTGGTGGTGAGGGGGTTTCGATGAGTGTGGTATCCAGAGTTTGGTCGAAATCGAGACAAGAAGAATAATAGTTCAGAAGAGTCGAGCAGCATCAAGACGTGGTCAAGTTTCAGATCGAAGCCAGCGATTTGAGAGTTGAGTGAAAGCCGAGGAGGTTGGAGAGAGGTGATCGAGTGGAAGAAAGTGAGTTGTTGTGGAGATGGTTTGGCTAGACAAGCTTTTCGAGGAAGGTAGTTGGCGGCAGGTAGCTCGAAGGACGCCCAGATCAGAGGACCTTTTCATCTTTCCATCGGATGAAATACAATCACTCCGCGGTAGACGAGTCCGACGAGATTCGACAGCCAGTAATACTGGAGCCTCGGCACCAGTCTCACCGTGGATGATGCTACTCACCCTTATTGTTCTCTTTGCTCCCTTCTCCGTCTCTCTTTGTGACGTTGTCTCAAGAACACTTACGATGTGCCCCTACTGTAGGCCTCCAAACAATGACAACCCGGATGGTAAAACAGACGGCAGAAACGCAGAACAGAAGGCAATACAAAAGGAAACCGTGTTTCACCACTCACCTGCTCAAGGTCAAAGTCTCTCGCGCGTCGGGGGCCACGACCGCTGGCGGCAGCTCCTGCGGTCCGCTCTTCACTACCACGAGTCGAATCGGTGCCATTGATGCGGAGACCCTTCTTGGGGGCTTTGGCGCTGCTCTTCTGGCGCAAGTCCTTCATCTGGGCGTGCAGCGTGCTGGCCAGCTCCTTGTTTTCCTCAGTGAACTTGCGGATGCGGTCGATGGAGACCCAGTCGTCCCAGGTATTCTTCCAGCCCTTGTAGTGAATGCGGTACTGGAAGCCTTCGCCGCTATCGGCAGGCTGGATGTCAAGAATCTTTGCTTCATACAACATCTCACCGTGGAAGCAGAGAACCTTCTCGTCCTTGGTGAATGGCTGGGCCGGTTGGCGTGCGGGCGCCATGATTGATGTGGCGACCGTGAAGGCTCTGAAAAACTGAGTATGATACGATGACTCTGTTGAGAATACCGACAACCGAGTATTGGTGATAGCTTAGATGCAATCGAGTGGTTGATGGACCAAAGGGGCAATGAAGTTAAATTCTCGGACAGTGCGTAGGACAGCAAAGCACAGTCAACGCCGGGTCCGATTGGCGCACGTCTTGAGGTGTTGAGGCCACTAGGCACAGTACGAATGGTGATCACTCTTAGCTCCTCGACCAATCCGGACTACAGTGCTGAGCGAGTCGCTAACACAGTATGCGCCTGAAGATCTAGTTAGTTTCTGGCCCAAAAAGACGGCAAAAATGAAAGAATGACGGTCTCACTATGACTTGATTGGGTTGCTAGTAGTATCCGTCAAACAATGCGGCCGTTGACGGAGCCTTCGCTCGAGGTTGATGTCGTTGGTGGATGAGATGAAGATGGCAAGCTCTGGGAATTCTTCCTACGGAGTGAAACGCGACTCTGCTGCGGCTCATTAACGCGTCCCGCCAGGAATCATACCGCGTCGTCCATGCCCGCCCCAGCAAGCGCCACACTTTCGCACCTACACATAGACCTCATCCAAACACACCCCTGCCTTTTGCTCTCGCTCTTGAGGACACCAAGAAGCAATCGCGACCTCACCTTAAGCGTCTTCATTGCTTGACCTCCTCGTCACCGACATTGGCTGACGAACGACTCATCATGGCGCCTACCGAGTCCGCAATTTTGTACAACTACCTGACTTCCCCGGCCCAGCTGCCCTCCGCCATCACACTTGAGGAGTTCACTGAACTGTTTCCCAAGGCGCACCGCGCCAACCCGCAAATCCGTTCTCTGTACCGTGATTTACAGCATCAGAGAAGAACGCTTGTCGACACGGTTACAGAGAACATCACTACGGAGGAAAAGCGCGGGAAGGTCATCAAGCGCGAGATCGCCCGTGCCCGAACCCGCGCGGCAGACGAGGATGCTGACCAGGAGCTCGAGATTGAGAGGGCTGTAAGTCTATGGCCCTGTTGCAGGTCCCTCGGGGGGAAATCGCGGTTCTAACAACAATGTGCAGCTTTTCGGCTCAACCGGTGTGCAAGACGCCAAGCACACGCTCAACTCTATTATCCCAGAGTTGGACACCGCCGTAGCCGATCTCGAAGCAGAGATCCAGAAGCTCGAGGCGCAAGAACAGACCTTGCTAGACTCGGTAAAGCAGACAGTTGGCAGCATGAGTGACTTGCGCTACGGGCGTCTTTCCAACCCCAAGCTCAGGG
This sequence comes from Colletotrichum spaethianum, assembly GCF_022836535.1. Classification (NCBI taxonomy): domain Eukaryota; kingdom Fungi; phylum Ascomycota; class Sordariomycetes; order Glomerellales; family Glomerellaceae; genus Colletotrichum; species Colletotrichum spaethianum. Next base: position 13,405 of record NW_026054780.1, on the reverse strand, counting down.
AAGACGTCATTCAAGGTCTCAAAAGCGTACAAGAGGCATGCGACGGGAAAAGTTAATCAACTAAAGATTACTAATTTGGCACTACATATCCAAATGACCAGGGGCCTCAGCCACGCCCCCCACACTTCCCTGGATTTTCGGGCCATCAAAACCGTAGCCTTGTGCCTCTCAGCCTTTCCTCCACCTCACGCAAGTCGCCCTTTACCGCGCAACACCACCAGCGGGGGCGGCGGCGGGGGGAGCACCGGCAGCGGCGTTCTGGCGGGTATCGAGGGTGTTGTTCATGCGGCGGTTCATGAGGGTACGGCTGCCGAAGGAAACGATGAGCATGAAGAGCCAGTTGGGGATGAGGCTGAAGGCCCAGAAGAAGTATCCAACGGGGATGGACAGGTTGTTCTTTCCGACAAAGCTGTTGAAGGGGTGGAAGATGGTCTCCGTCAGGAGCCAGTCTTCCTTGGACTTCTTCTTCCACAGGTCGACGATGTCGTCCGAGGTGGTGGTCGTAACGTTGAGGCGCTTCCTGTAGATGTCGACCTCGGATCCAGCGGGCAGCATGCCGATGGACCAGATGGACGCAGTGCCTGCGGACAAGCCGTTGCAGAGGACGGGCTGGTCGTCGCAGTTGAGAAGACCCAGGTGGGGGGATTCGGGAAGCTTGGCGAACTTGGACGCACTCTCGTTGAATGCGGCCTCGATCTTGTTGCAGTGGCCTGTAGAGCACGGTTAGTATCGAGATGAAGGAAACATATCCATGTTGCGAACGCGACGAAACATACCAAAGCAAGTCTTGTTGCCGCCAGTGATCAGGACCCACCACTCCTCAGGAGTCGTGGCCTCGGCCTTGACAGGCTCGTAGAGAACATCCTTCCAGTTCTCAACGGTCAGGACGGAAATCTTCTTGTCGGCGGACGTCGCAGCGGGCGCCGCAGCATCGGGTGCGGCAGCGGCAGGCTTATCCGCGCTGGGGGCGGACGCGCCAAAGGAGCTCAGGAAGTTCTGGAACTGCGCCTTGTACTGCTCGAAGGGCGACTCCGCCGCTGTCGCAAGCAGCGGCAGGGCGAGAATAGTAGTGGCGGATACGCGCATTTTGATGACGGAGGTATGGGGGCGTTGATTGGAAAGGTAGATGATTGAGAGGTAGCTTGGGACAGGTGTCGCGATCAGGCGGCCAAGCAGCTGTAGGTGAGGGGAAAGGGCAATTACAAGGAGCGAGGCAAAGTGAGAAAGGTGCCGCCAGCTACAACAAAGGTCAAGGAGGGACGATAAGTACGGGATGAGGAGTGTAAGTTCACAAAGTAACCTGGATCCGGCGAGGAGTTTGTACAATTGGAAAAAAGGACACAGGGTCAATAAGGTGAAAAAGTGGAAGCGGAGGGGGCTAGGTAGAGCAAAGGGTCCTCTGGAGCGTCCAGGTGTGTTACGGCGGCTTTCTCCTGAACCTTGCTCGGTTGGTGATCCAACTGGGAAATCACAGCCAAGGAGCTTTGGTCGCTGGGGGGACCGCAGCAGCACAGTGAAACCCACTGGGAAAGGAGCTGCAGAACACGCTTCCTCCACGCAGCCTAGCCCGAATGGGACTGACGTCTTATCTCGGCTGCCAGTCAGCGTCATTTGGGGACTCCCAAGTGGAACGCCGGTCCGGGGTAGCAGCCACACTTGATGGCGCCACTGGTCCCATCGGAGGCCTTCAGCAACAGCCCAGTCTTACCTTCACCAGCCACAGGAGGCGGAGAGCTGTAGGTACGTACCCAGCCCAGAGAGGGGACGCGTCTGGATGTCGACTTGAAGACCTCTAGATGCATGTACCTCCGTCTGCAATTGCGCAAAAGCTCCGACAGCGCAGTACCTCACGATGGTAAGCACGGGCTACTTGATACGCTTCAGATTCTCTGACACAGTCTTAGCCCCCAAAAGCTCCGGACCAGAAGCGAAAACGCGGTCGCCCTCCCAACGCGTCCAGGGCCAACGACGCGTCCCAGAGTCTCCCGAAGTCGCAGAAGCAGAGCCCAGCGACCTGGCTGAAGAGCCTATGGATGCTCCAACACCGGCCAAGCGCGGCCGACCGAAAAAGAACAAGGAAACAGAATCATCGCCTGCCACCGAGGAACCAAAGGCGAAAAAGCGGGGTAGACCAAGGCGTGAAGAGGTTGTCGAGGAGGAACCTGAGCCGGCGCAACTGAACCGGAAGTCGAGGAAGGCCGCCAATAGTACCACAAACGAGATCAACGAGTCCGCGAAGGAAGAGGAGTCATCACAACCAGCGGAGAAGCCTACCAGGGGCATAACGGGCCGCAAGGCAGTGCAGGAGGCAAGCGAGGAAGCTGCCGTCGAAGATGAAGCCACCGCAAACAGCACAACCAAGAAGAAGCGCGGAAGGCCACCGAAGGTCGCGGAGGAAGCTACCGAGGAGCGGCCTGAAGATGCGGGAGAGCCGGAGCCGGCTCCGAAGAAGAAGCGCGGGCGCCCATCTTTGAATAAGGAACCTGTCGCAAATCAGCTTGCCGAAGCGGCCGAGGAAAATCCCACGCCCAAGAAACGGGGGAGGAAACCTAAGGAGAAGGCTGTCGAGGCTGAAGAGCCCGCTCCCGAGGAAGAGGCCGAGGCAGAACCCGCGCCCAAGAAGAAACGCGGGCGTAAACCGAATGCCGCGGCGGAGGAAGTAGAGGAGCCCCCGGCTGAAGAAGAATCGGCCGCTACAAAGAAGAAGCGCGGTCGGCCTGCTGCCCACGCCGAGCCAGAGGCTCAGGAGGCGCCACAGTCGGAGCCAAAGGTGGCCCGCAGGCACAAAGGGAGGCCACCAGCCACGGCAGAAGAGCCAGCGGCCGAGAAACCGACCAAGAAACGGCGGAAGCGGTCTTCTCAGGGCGAGGAAGAGCCTTCGAGACCGTCTCCGGAAACACAACGCCGCCGTCCGGGCCGTCCGCGTACCTCGGATGCGGCATCCTCCCCGCACGCCCCTGAAGACCAAACCGCCAAGCCTCGCAAGTCCAAGAAACGCCCCTCAGGTGATGACGACGCAGCAGACCCAGCACCGGCAAAGAAGCGCCGACGCCGAACATCTGAGGAGATCCGGCAACAACAGCAGCAACAGCAACAACAGCAACAACAGCAACAACCACCGCATAGAACCGACCCCGCAACAGCCCGCCGTGCGGCCCTAAAACACCGCCACATCGCCGCCCGCGTCCGCCAGATCCCCCGCTCGACAATCGAAGAGAAGTGGTCCCCCCTCGCACCCTCCTCCCTCGCACACGTCTCCAGCCTCCTCCGCCTCGCCGAGCGCCCCGTCCTGCAGCGCCTGGCCGCCAACGAGAAGCGCCGCGACCAGGCCGCCTCGGCCATCCGCCTCGTCACGAAGCGCCTCACGAGGAAGCTCTCTCGCGGCCTCCCCTTCCCGCCCGCCGCCGCCGGTCCTCCCACGGGATCCGGCAACGGCAAAAAGGCTGACGCCGACGGCGGCCGCGCCGAGGAGCTCAACTTTGAGCGCGTCATCGAGGGCGTCGCCGCGCTCGAGCGGCAGCTCGACCCGCTGCTGCACGCCGTCGAGCTCCTCAAGGCCGAGAAGGAGCGCGACGAGAGGGCGCTCGAGGCCGACTACGACAGCCTGAGGACGCTCGAGGCCAACGCAAAGTCCGAGGCCAGGAACTTCAAGGACGGCCTCCGCAAGACGCACGTCCTCGTCCCCGAGCAGAAGAAACCCGCGGGAGCTGCTGGCCGCAGCGGCGTCGCGGACGAGCAGGACTTCAAGTTCGTCCCCGACGAGACCGTCAGCGGGGCTCTGTTCAAGGTATGTCGCACCCCCCATCGTCTTGTGTTGTCCGCCTCCCCCGTCTCGGGCAGCAGCATCTCCCCCTTTCGCAACGTGTCCGCATCACTAACTCCCTCCCCTCGCAGGACCTCGAAGACGACGAGCTGCGCGGCCTGGTGCACCAGGTGAGCAGCCACATGGAGAGCATGCGCAGCAACCTGCAGCAGGTCGACGGCGTCGTGCCGCAGATTGCCCGGAGCCGCGCCGCGCTGCAGGACGTGCTGTTCAAGCACCTCGACCAGCAGAGCTACGAAAACGTCTTGTTCGGGTAGTCCTGCCGACGACGCGTCCCCGTGCGCGTGCCGGTACGTTGCGTACCTTTTGTACATACCGACGTGGTTGGAAGGGAGGGTTTTTTTGTTTGTATGGTTCTTGCGTGGGCTTGGAAACTACCGGCAACGGCCTTGGCGTTTTGGACGGACACTGGCGTTCACGAGAGAAACCTGGGGTAGATTACAGGATACCGAGACGATACCTTGACTGGGTCGGTGAGCCCTCGCTTCATGAGGGTCTCCGTCAATGTTATGATTTATGACCAAGAATACCTTGCGCTGTGATGGCCATATGCAATCGTGCATTGTGTAATCTTTCTCGGGGTCTGCTCATCATTTGACACTCCCATCATGGGCAATGATAAAAGCAGCTTTGCAGAGACAACTCTAGTGGTAACGTTCAGCTACGTCGCGACCGGCTGCACAACGGCGTCTTGAAGCAAGTTCAGAACGATGGCTTGGTAACCCGTGGTCTATGAAAATCTATACACTAGGGGAAATTCAAACCTCGTCCCCAGCCTATACCATACAAAAAACGTGACCCATGCCATGCTGAAGCTCTTTCCGAGACCTTCTCCAAGTCACAAATCCATCTCGTTTACTTATAACATGCTTTGCCCTCTGCAAGTGCCCTCAATGTGTGCAAAATCCTGTCAGAGTGTTGTTCTCCGTCCTCCGCTGCCACGGACACACAGCACCATGTCATACGATTCTAGGTTCCTTCTCCGCCGGGCCCTGAGCGTCGGCAGAATCCTACGATTTGCTTGCGTGAACAACGCCGGAGCCGCGGATGGTCTCCATCTGAGTATAGAAGTTAGCATAAGAACATACAAGGTATTCCTGGCCGACCATCACGCCTTCCTTCAAGTGCATATACTCACAGTATCGGCATTGTACGCGGCAGCTGCATTGCAATCATCAAGCGCAAGGCTGTGGGACAGACGGCTGGCTGGGGTTGCCCAGTTCTCCGTAGTAGTGGCAGCGGTCGAATCTCCCTCAGGAAGGTTGACCACGTTGGCTGGAGTGACTGGACGAATCGAGGGCCCTCCGATACCGTGTGCACGAGCTTCGTTGGCCTCATTTGCGCCATCTGTATTCTCCATAGCTGCTTTGCCGGTGGGTTCGTGTCTGGCATGCTCAGCCTCCTGGAACTGCGCTGGAATCTTCTTGGCGAGCGACTGCTTGGACTGGTCTTCCAACTCAGCCATGGCAAGGGCCGGGTTGGTTGCCAGCTTCGCACGTTCGCTGGCCTTCAAAGTCGCAATGCTCTTTTGGAGCGCCTCAAGATCTTTGTAGCCTTCCTTGGTTGGCAAAACCTCAAGCTCGGGGAACTCCAACTGAGCAATGTTCTTGGTACCTGACTTGGACGGCATGGCCTTGACCAGACTGTTCTTCATGGCTCTACCGAGTCTCTTGGAAAGGGACTGGGGTGGTTGCTTGATTTCGGCTTCGGTAGCTTCTGAATTCTTGTTGGTGATCCGGATATGCTGATCCGAATCCTTCGAGGCAGAGAGGGTTGCAAAGTCCTTGGTGGTGACGTTGTCAGCCAGACTGGCAGCACCTGTTCTCTGGCCTCGATCAAGAGATGGCCATCTTGCCCATGAAGCAGGGGGCATGGCGAGCTTACGGGGGCGCGACTCCTAATCGGTGCCAGGGGCAGCTTCGTGGTTATCCGCCTTCTGTGTCACAATAACAGTTGAGGGTTTTCTAGAACGTGGCTGAAGCATCTGCTGAGGTGTGACCGATTGGCTAAGCTGCATAGAGGGTGTCGGGTTGTCAACCTTCGGCTCCTTGTTTGAGACGAATGTATCGCTGTCCGCAACGTGGCGGACATAGTCACTGATGCGCGGCGTGGTTGTAGTCTTTTTTAGGTCTGCGTTGGACTTGGCCTCGCGCTGGTCATGCTCGACTTGGATGGCTCGCTTCCAGACGGTCGTCGCACTCTCGATCAACTTGGGGGCGGTGAACTCGTCAGCGGATGAAAGCGGGTGCATATGAGATCTGGTACTGAGGTTCGACAGTGTCTTGGCATGTCTCTTGGGCTTAGAGGCTTCATGTGATGTTGACGAAGTCTCTAGCTGATGGAGATCAGCAGGAGGTTGACTGTGCGACTTGCCGTGGCCTTTTGAGCCACTTCCTTTGCCAAGACCCAGGACTTGGAGAAAGGAGGACTTGCGAGTAGGTGCGTCGTTCCGAGTACTGTTCTCAGTGACATTCAATTTCTCCTGATCACTGCCTGGCGACGGCGAGAGCGGTCCATGAGACTCTAGTCCGAAAAGACTCGTTGTCGTCTGAACCTTGTGATGACATCCGTCTGAAGTGACAGATACGTCACCGTGAGGAACATCGTCAGTGGGCAACACGAGGGACGGGACCACTGGATCATGGTTTCGATCGGGAGCGGTGCGATAGCTCTCGTCTGATCTCTGCTCTTTAAGACCGTTAAGCGCTGGCTTGTGGTCAGTCAAGTAGAGCGGTGCGCAAAATAGGGGCAAACTTACTCTCGAACTGAGCAAAGTTGAGATCGATGAGACTCTCAGCGAGACTGGCGGCGTCTTCGTCTTTGCTCGTTTCCTTTGTGCCCATGGGCGAGACGTGACGCGTGTTCTGCGTCGAGGAGTATACGGAAGAAGAAGGATACTGCGGGTCTGTGACGTCTGAGGCAACCTTGTCCTCCATGTCAAGCGTTGGCGATAGAACCTTGTGAGCGCTGGTAGAGGATCCGTTTCGCTCAGCGAGAGGCATTGCCTTCGAGTTGATAGAATCCTCCAAGACGCAGGGGCTCGTTGGGCTCGTTGGCAGGTAGACCGCGTCAGCCTTGCTGTCAGAGGTCTCTGTGGGACCACCACCAGCGTTAACAGGCGTGCACTTGTCATTAGTCTTGGACGCTGGCTGAACGATGGCGGAATCATCTTGGGCTGTGAGCTTCTCGGCGAGCAGCCAGGTCTCCCAACCGCTGCCATCTGGAGACTGGGCAGAGTCTGCGGTGCGAGGCCGAACAGGAGCGCTAGTGGCTTCGGAAATGGTCTTGGTCTCGGGTTGCTCATCGTCGCGAACGAGGTCGGTATCAGCATTGCTAGACTTCTGCTGAGGCTCAGTGCGGTGCTCAGTGTCGACGATAATAAGGCTTGAATCTTTCGCGCCCAGAGCGTCCCGAGTCCGAGTTGTAAGAGTCGCTTGGCTATCGCCCTGTGGAATGCTTTGAGAGAGACGCCAGGTCTTGAACGACTCGTCATCCTGCTCACTAGAGCCCTGCCGAGCAACCAGTACGGGAGCTGGAGGCATAAGGGGTAAAGATCCTCGCTCGCGAAGAACGAGTTGTGATGCCATTACTTTGGGTCCGGTTTCCATCTTGGGGCAACTGCTGCGGCGACGGTCTCTTAAGGTGAGGTCGGTAGGATCAACCTTGAGACCTTGGTTCGAGAGCTTAGCTGCGGGGGGTCGGGTTGGTTGACGGGGGATCTTGAGCGCAGAGATTCCAGTGGACATGGCAGTCTCTATCCGGTCTCGCGGCCCGCCTGGAAGCTCGCCTCGGTGATCACTGGGGTCTTCCTCGACCGTCTCCAGCTCGCGAAATCTGTTACTTGCGCGCGTGGAGACTGAGCGAGAACTGTGTTCACTGTCAACTTCCGCCTGGAGCCGCTTCTTGTTGTTTGACTTCACGGCCTGAAAGTAAGCGGCCTGGTCGAATGGAGGCTTCTCATCATCCGTCTGGTCGCCAGAGCGTGGGGTGGAAGAGGGACGGTTGACGGAGGGAATTGAGAAGCGTCTCTCATCATCGGGGCTTGAAGATCTCTTACTACCATCATGGGAGAAGCTTCGGCTGATGCGTCTCCAATTGCTTGCCTTGACCACTTCCTGGGTCCCGTCCTCGGGGTCCGATACGTACTCGACCGAAGTGGGATCTGGGATGAAGTCCGACTCTGGCGATCGCACATTCGAGCGAGAAGATGATGCGATGGAGCCGGTACTGTTTCTAGCGAGCCATGATTCAAAGTTGTAGTTGCCGCCGGACAACTTGGCGGGAGGAGGCAACTGGATCAGTTCGATCGGCGCTTGCTTGGTGTCCTCAGTCGTCTCTTTCGCCTTCGCGTCCGCATCCGCCTCCTTTTCCTTGGGAAGGACGTTGGAGCAGCAAAGAATTTTTCGCATCATCTCGGCTGATTCTGCCGTCCTTGCCTCGGTTTTGGTCTCCAAATGAGCGAAAGTTCGTGATAGTCGGATGGCTAGCGATGAATACCGAGTACCGATCCAAGAAACTTCTCAGCTTGCCCAAAAGGAGAATGATGCAAAAGAATGGCTGTTGAGCAGATGCTGAGGGAGCGAGATTCTTCTTCCCGCAGGTGAAGGCCAAAAGAGAGCGTGGGAGAGTTGAAGAAGAGGGAGATCTTGGCAAAGCCTTATTCTGGGGGAGATGGAGGGCAGAGGAGGAAAGCAGAAAGACCCGGTGGTGCCAGGTTGATCTGACGATGCCATGGCTTTGTGAAAAAGGCGGGCATCCCTCAGAGTTCCTTCTCGATGCCCTCTGGTTTTGGCAGAAGTAGTCACAAGGGACGACATCATCCTGCAGGCAGAGCACATGGGGCGGGTACCAACCATCAAAGGCAAGCACTTTCCTCGCCCTGAGAATGCTTTGCGGCTGGTGACAGCAAGCACCAAAGAAATCACCGGTCTCAGTTGGCAGCGTGTACTCCTGAGCTGCGGCCGAGCAAATTACGCGAGAGTTGCCGTCTGGCCCTCTCCTCTTTTTGGCCTGGCTGGTGTTGAGACCGCTGTGCGAACCGTTTTGTTCGAACTGAGGGTCGTTCGAATAGGGTTTTGTTGGAACCGAGTTTCGCCCAGGCTGGTGTTGAAACTATGCCCTCAGATGTCATATTGAGGCGTCCCTGATTGTACTGTGTAGCCATGGTGGCTTACATAATGGCATGGAATTTATGTTCCTTTCCTCTCACGCCTTCTTTCAGACCTCGCTGGGTTTACTTTGAACCGGATGATCAATTTGAAAGACTAGTCTTTGAATCTGCCGTTTGTTGTGAGCCACTTGGCATCCAAACAGGAGTTGGAGCGATAGAACGCAATGTGTATAGCAATTGGGTGTAGGGGTGGCCTGGCGAATGTTGCAGACGACCTGAGCTGGCACTTCCAGCGCAGAAATTTGGCGATGATCTGTGATTGATCATGATAAATAGAGTGTGGTGCTCATTGCATCTCTCTTTCAGCTCTTAAACAGATGTGCTGTCTTTGCCTGGTCTCTCTGGTTGGTGTTGTTGATGGAATGAGGTCAGCGACAGAGCCTCCCAATGAGTGGGCCAAGACAAGACGGTTCAACGGCGGCGGCCCGATCAAGGGAGCTGGTTCTGCAGCCTGCCCTACAAGGCCACAAGCGCGAACCTGCGGAGTAGGTACCGAATGACTGCCGGTGAGATGAGTCCCTTTGTTTCGCGGACTTTTTTTTCCTTTTTTTCGGGGGCGAAGCGAAGTCAGGCTCTGGTTGATCCCGTTTTCATTTGTCAGATTTGATTGAGGTCGAGGGTTCCAGACTCGAGGAACAAACCAGCCCAGACTCCTGAACTTTTTCGCTTGGGTTTAAGGTGGCCATGGTCGGGGGTCTGGGTGGATGTCGCGTAAGGGAACGGAGTTGCCGCATTGCACTTGGCGACAGGGGAATAAGGTAAGCGACGGGGTTGAGCAAACAACGACAGAGAGAAAAAAAATGTCAGACCAGGAAGTGGGTGCCAGACAGGATGAACCCCCCTCAAATGACCAAGCCTTCCGGAGCGCAGCTCAAGGAGGCAGTGCCCAGGGGTGGTCAACCGTGTTTGAGGATTTGCGACGATTGCACCGGCGTGGTTCACCCGGTCGGGAGATCATTTTGATTAGAGGGTATAGAAAGATATGTTATTAGCGGTGCTCCAAGCGGGATGCGTGATGCGCGATGCGACTGGGACTGCATGGCGAGGTGAGCCATCATGTGTCAAGGTGGTGCGCGGCGAGGGCTCACGGGTTGGAAGTTGGAAGAAGCAACGAGGGGAAGCGGGGTATGTTTTGCCAGAGTTTCGCGCTTTGTGAGCTGGTCGTCATGCCGGTGAGACAAAATGGCAATGGGAATGGAATTTGGGGATGGGGCCCCCTAAGGACGAGCCGTGATACGGGTGGGTTGTTTGAGGGACATCGAGCAGATATCTCGGAGACTTTATGCCTTGAAAGCGGACACGGGTTTCTTGACCCAGGCAGCAACTTCCACGTTGGGCGACACCGCCGTTCCGAGGAGGACGCGCGCGGATCTCGGTGAAGAGGAAAACAGGAGCGACGGGGTACGTGTATCTAGTGTAGAACTCGGGACCAGATTCTCCACTTCCACCAGCCTTGGAGGTGCGGTTGGGGGTCGGAGTTGTATCGTTTGTGCCGTCGTCCCCGGGCTCGCGGGCCTGACGTTGACGACGGTTGACACGCAATCTGACATTGAATCGGCCAGGAAGCCGGTCGGTCGAAACCGATCATGGGTCCGTCGCACTCTCGTGCCAGTGCCGCGAAAAGCCCCCAGCCCAACGTATGCGTGGGTGCGTAAGGTTATACGTACATACATGCAATGGTAGTACAAAGACTACGAATCCCCTCGCTTGCTCATCAAGATCCGTCCGGGGTCTTCAGGTGAAGATAATGTAAGCTCCAGGTGGGCAATTTCCAGCGCGAATTTTCTGCGAGATTGACTTCATCAATCTCTCCATCGACCCAGCAAGATCGCACAGCTGGCAAGTATCAGCCTGAATGTTACGCCATGGTTCGGTCGAGGCCAGGCCGGCCCAGACCAGACGACCGGGAAGTTGGGGAATTGTCGGCAAGGGACTCATCATTTGGTTTGATTAGATACTTGCAGTTCCGACCGAAAGTCTGTGCTATTGAAGGTAAAAAAAAAATCAACGCTGGCCAGGATGGAGAGGTGCCAGGCGGATAAGCTGGGAACGGTCCATTTCGACATAATCTCGATAACAATCAGTCTGTGACGGCGACGTCTGGGGCGAACCCTGAGGGCTGAGGAGAGACGGGAGATTTGGCCACTGCCACCCCTGCAACCCTGCTGAGCCTCGAGAGATGATGAAGGTGCGCACTTTATCCCGCAGATTTTCCCAGACCACATGAAGGGGACCCACCGCCAATTCCGGGGGAGACACCGAGAGAGCGCGAAAGAGAGCGAAAGAGAGCGAAAGAGAGCGAGAGAGCGAGAGAGAGAGAAAGAAAGCTGGCGAGGGCTGACGGCAGACGGCAGACGGCAGACGGCAGACCGCGCGTGTCGGTGCCGTGCGGTGCGCAAATGCAACATCGAACGGCATATGTATTTCAGAGGCGGAGGGGAGGGGGATCGCCTCGGGGGTCATGAAACAGTGTCTTTCGGGGGTTCGATGCTTGGCCATGAGCCAAATGCTTCGAATGCGACGTGTGCTACGGGGCAACATGTATGTTGACTTGCGTGAGCTGGCACTCACAAATGGGCCAAGAGCCCGAGAGCGTGTCGCTACCAGTCCTGCTACTGCTCCTGCTCCTGCCACCGTGAACTCTGGTCCCGTCTGAAGGAGCTCAGTACCAGCAGATCGTCCCGTCGTTTCCATCTCATGTTTCTGGCCCGGATGGCAGCCCAGGTCGTGCGTCAATGCAGGGCCACCCACGTCTTCGCTAACGCAGGCAGTCGCACAGAAAGAAGGCGCCAGGAAATGCCTCTGCTGGTGTTGTTGCACAAAGCTGGGAAATGCTCCGAGACCTTGGAACATCCAGGGTGCCAGGTGACCCGGATCCTCGTGGCGTCTGAGACGAAAACATTCCGCCCGCAGGCATATGAAGAACACGGACGACTCTGACCATGACGAACTCACACAAAGAGCTTGGATCCCAGCTTGCTGAGATCTTGGGTGCGCAATGGGCAACCATGGAGAAGAGACGGAAATTTTCTCGACTTTTTCCACGGCCTTGTTGCAAACCTTACGCATCGCACAAGATCGTGGCAGACGACAGTTGGCGCCGCAAGGGTAGACCGGGGGGGAGGGGGTTTCTCTCGCCCGCCTCGAGACGACTGGAGCTGCATCCGGACGATGTGATTTGCAAAGTGAGTAGCGCGGCGGCAGAGGAGACGCTGCTGGCTGGCTGCCAGGCTGCGCAGCCAAAACCACGCCAACAGCGTCGTACGCGATGAACCACTTCAGGGCCACCGCGTCGATCCCATTTTCCTCCGAAGCGACGCCACATCGATCGGAGGCCCTCTTTGACGGGCGTCCACTGTCGAGAGCGAAAAAAGGGGGCGCCGAGGGGCTGAGCGCAGACTCCCCGCTGGCCGGTGCCGCGTCCTGGTTCCTGGTCTAGAGCAAGGTACCCGAGTCGACCGACCAGGATTCAAGAGAGGAAAAAAGCGCCTCATGTCAAGCGGAGGAGGAACACAGCCGACATAATCCCGCTTCCTCTCTTTTCCCCTCCCTCTCTCCTTTTCGTCCTGGGGTCGCGATCCCCTAGCCATGGAGCGAGCACAACATGAAGAGAATGAGTATTATCGACAGGCCTCGTCGGGCTGTTCACGACATATAGCTGTGCACGAGCACAATTAACGACCTGCGACATGAATCTACACTATGCACAACGCGCATGTGCCGTCCACCTGTAGACGTCACTGGCCACAGACTCGTTTTCGTGGGGAAGGCCGACGACGGCAACGACGACGACGATAAGCAACCGCGCGGTGAGCGGTAAGATATGTCAACCAAGGCACAGCAAATGGGAATGGGAGTAGGCAATAGGGGGGGCGTCAGACGGATCGACTAGCTACCGCTCCGTCGCAGATATTTCTAGTCGGCGGCAAACCCTCCCAGCCGCAGGCCATCAGCACGCGCGCCCACTACTGCGCTGGTTTGTCCTGCCACTCCAGTCCAGTGAGTCTCCGTCTCACCTCCTTCACGTCACATCATGAAGCGCAGGGTCAAAACGGCCCGGGCTAAGAGGGTCCTACGAGGTGAGGTGAACTCTTAAGGCCAAGGCCCGTCGCTCGATTACCTCGATCGCGAACGCGAGGGGGGGTGGTTTCAGAGCGGGACACGGCGCCACGGTCAGAGAGGAGAGACACGTCAAGCAAACGGCTCGCCGGCTAAGCGGCAGTCCAGTCACCGCTGGTGTCTTTTCTCAATTTTAGCTCCTTGGTGGCTGACACTTTGTTGACGCCGGCTGAGACTCGACCGCTGCATTTGTCAAGGTGCCGTCGGCCGTTGGCCGTTGGCGCCAAATCCGAGTCGGGGCGGATGAAGGATAAGGACAGGGCGAAGGGAGAGAGGAAGAGATGAGCAACAGG